>NC_134862.1:60964437-62164437 GCF_049852395.1 Peromyscus maniculatus bairdii
ATGATGATTCTTGAACTCATCTGTATTCGCTGGGATGTGACTCATCAATCCATTCCCCCCCACTGGGTTGCGGGGTGCTCAGACACTGGCGCATCAGTATCTGTGTGTGCGTCTTGGGGCTCGATCCCATGTCTGTTCTCATATTCACTGTTTTTTTTTTTTTTTTTTTAAGGGTTTGCGATCGCACGTGCCTCTTTATTGCTCTTTAAATTATTTTGCAGCTCTTTTCTGCAAAGCATGTTATTAATTTCTCCTATCATGTCACCAGCCACTAGCTGTGGTTCAGATCCATCCAGTAAATCCATCCCACCAAAGCAGCGGGAACTAAACTCCTGGAGGGCAGACTGCCTGCCTCCACTCCTGCTTCTCTGCCCTGCCTGGCTATGTACGTAAGGCAGCTAAGAGAATTTGGTAAATACTTGAAGTAATGGGTAGGCTAGCCAGCTTGAGTTTATTCTTCTGTGCTTTATTAAAAATTGTAACATCCCTTCGTATCTCATAAGTGACACCCCTGTGATAACTCTGATTTGTCATTACATAAGGTAAAAAGACGACACACGCACAGAGATGCTACCTCACAGAGAATGTATGGAGAATGCACTGTTTTATGAACAGAAAACGGGAGACTAAAACATTTAAGTCCAACAACTAAAAAGAGGCGTAACTATTGTATCCGACATTCCTTCATTTTGCAGATTCAAGTACAGACTTCTTATATTTTAATACACTGCCGTTAACAGAGACACAAACTGCAAAGAACAAGGCCTCATACTTTTATATACAAAACTAAAGGGTGAAGAGTGAGTCCCTCCACTGAGATTCCTAATCATGTGATTAAACTGTTTCACAAGTGGGGAAACTGAGTCCCAGTTTAGTGTTCTAAAGTTACACAGTGAGGTGGCTGTCCATCCCATCAGGTGTGCCTTACTTGTGCGTGTACATACTGTGAACACTAATATTTCAACAACTTTAATATTATATGGAAATACTTGTGACTTACAGAGCTCAAAGTGCACAGGCCCTGTTACCATATCACACCCATGTTCATAATCAGGGGGTTTGCAGGGCACTGTATTTCTTCCTCTGAAGAGAGCTGTCCTGAAATGGGTCAAAATTAGAAGCCGAAATTCTGCTAGAGGTTAGTAAAAATAAAAGTCTAGTTTTTTTTTTTTTTGAGTACAATGCATTTCATATTCAAGTTCACAGACTTCCTGAAAGTTCACAGACTTCCTGAGCAGTGTCTAAAGGCCCCGTGGGTTTACAGTGCGATGCTTGCTAAGGACTCAGTGTACACTGCTAAGTGTACAGTGTGATACTTGCTAAGGACTTAGCCTTCTCTAATGAGTCTGGGAGCAGTGTGGATCAAATGAATAATTAAAGGGAAGTTCCCACTCAACACTGACCTGAATCACTTATAGGTTAACCGTATACTTCCTCTTTTTCTGAGACAGGATCTCATTTTGTAGACCAGGCTGGCCTTGAACTCACAGAGATCTGTTTGCCTCTGTCTCCCAAGTGCCGGGATTAATGGTGTGTGCCACTAGGCCTGGCCTAATTCATGTCCTCTATTAGAACCAATTTAACCTGCCCATTGTGGGGTGGGGGGGGGAGAAGGGAGGGGTAGGGAGAGGGATGGGAGGGGGTGAGAATGAATATGTTTGTATGACTGGGAGATGTGGGTGTGAACTGCCACAGGCCTGATTCCCACCTGGTGGCATCCAGCCCATTCTCCCTCAGACCATGCAGGGGGAGGTACCACCAGGAGCCATCAGCAAGGCTTTGAGAGACAGACCCAGATGCAAGGCACAGCAGAGGACAGGCCTTCCCCAAGCGACCTTTGCAATGGTCAGAAGGAGCAGGTGACATCAGAGTGGCTGCTGATGAGGGTGGCGGCAGCAGTTGTCTGTTTTCAGTCACCAGACTTTGGAGTGTCACGTTTCTGACGTCCTAGGTCAACATTTCAGATGGCTATGAATATCAAACATGCATTATTGGGATTCTTGTCTGATGCTTCCCCACGCCATCTTCCTAGAGGATGGCACATTCATTTTGATTGTTCTCATTTAATCTATTCAATTTTAAAAATTAACTTAAGATATTAGCTAAAAAATTTAAATATCTGAAAGGCTAAAAAAAGTAGAGAACATTTGGCTTTATTCTCTCTACAGACAGACTTGTTCTCTCTTCTCTTTCTCTCTCTCTCTCTCTCTCTCCCTCCCCCCTCCCTAGTGTGTGTGTGTGTGTGTGTGTGTGTGTGTGTGTGTGTGTGTAGCCTGCACATGCATGTGTGTGCACTAACCCTGAGGCAGGGAATGAAAAGAGCTTCTTTAGCATTTCCTACATTTCTTCTTTGTGCTTCCTAGAAACCACATTTCTATTAGCTGCCCTAAGAACCTGAGCACATGTCCTTTGTGCAGAGAGAGATGCTGTATGTTTAACTGGCAACGGGATAGTATCACAGACATAAATCCAAGTAAGGAAAGAACGGTCACAGTCAAAGACAAAAGGGAAGCTCCACAGGTCAGACCCCTATACAGACAAGAGAAGAACACCATTTATCTTAGCCTGGTCACTCTGCAGCCTTGTCCGGGAAGATCTTGACCAGATCTTGTCCTGTTTAGTTCTCGCGGTATACTTAGTTCCTGGAAGAGGTCTCCCCAACTTTGGTGGTGGTGGTGGTGGTGGTGGTGGTGGTGTGTGTGTGTGTGCTTGTGTGAGCATGCAGTGTGTGTAGGCCAGAGGGTCAATACTGAATCTTCCATCATCTTGTTTTTTGATACAGGGGCTCCCACTGAAACTGGCACTTATGAAGTAGGCCAGACTGGGTAGCCAGCAAGGTACAGGGTGGGCTGTTCCCACCTCCCCAGGGCTGGGATGATAGGCACAGGCTGCTGCACTTGACTTTGCATGCAGGTGCCAGGGGCCCCAAGCCAGGTCCTCATGTTCATTCAGCAAGCACTTTACTGTGTGACCTATCTCCCTGGCCCAACTCTCTTGACTCTCACTGTCCTGCGCCCGGAAGGCTATCAATGGCCTCCTTCACTACCCCCCTAACGACTACCAGTTCATTCTGAGGTCCTCACTTAGGCCTGCTTTGATCCTCCAGGTTAGCCAGTGCCCAGAGCCATGGCTGTCAGCTGGGTGAACTGTCGTCAAGGTCCCGGGGCGGGGAGGCTGATCTGCCAGTAAGAGAGGAGTGCTGGGGTTGGGCTGTGTCCAGCTGGAAAAAAGGAAGCCTTTGTGAGGACCAGAAAAGGGGCCCATCAACCTGCCAGACTATGCCAGCAAGTCTGCAGGTACCTGGAGGCTGCCTTTCAATCTGTCCACACAGAGGGCATTTCTCCCCCCTAATTTGCACAAAGGCAATACATAATCTTTCACTGATCCTGCAGGTCGAGCCTTGCATATACAACAGGTCTTCTCATTCCCACTTAAGGCAGTATGGAGTCATTTATGCTTAACTGGGTAGCATCAGGCCTGCCTAGCGGACAGCAAGAGCCACCACAGCAGGAACCGGGCTTTTTGCCACTGCTAAAGAAAATGCTAAAATGTGTATTTAAGGAACGCATTAATGAAAAGGACAGCCGTGGAGATGTTAGACTGAAGGAAACGCTCAACTTGGGGCATGAAGGGGATGCCTAGAAGATTTACATACACAACACCGTCTGTGGGATCCTCATTTTTTTGGCAGACTAAAAGATGGATTCATCCGTTCAAAATCGGAAGGAGGATTTTCATTGAAACATTTTCCTCTGGGGCTGGAAAGAAACACGCTGCTTCTAGAAAACAGCAGAGTCAGGCTGGCTGTGCCTCAAGGCCAGCTTGGAGCTGAAGGGGCTTTGAGACAGCATCCTCGAGCTGGCAGGCTGCTCAGCAAAGACAGAGCTCCAGTGACTCAGGAGATCCCAGATAGACCAGGCATCTCGGGACTTCGAAGTACTCGTTGAGACAAAAATGACTGCCCAGTTATCTGAGGACACACAGGCAATTCTTCTACCTGTGACTCAGGCTGCAAACCGAGCGACAGGAACCCTGCAAATGAGAAGCTGAGGAGGTGGAGGGACAGCTACAGCCCGAGAAGTAGCTGCCAGCAGACTCTGCCCTGGAAAAGGAGAGATGTGTGTGGGAAGGAGCGGAATGCTCAGAGTAGACAGGGGGTAGTCACCCCTGCAGACAGAGGTGTCTCAGTTCTGAAGTTCTAAAAATTCCCAACCAGAGAAAGGAAGGGAAAGAAAGAGATGGAGGAGTTAATCGCTGGTAAGAGTTTTCCATCCTTATAAAAAGAGTAGTATACCTGATTGTATGCACATCTAATTTTAAATTTGCGTAAACTACAGGCAGTGATACATTACTTCCTATCACAATTCTTTACTTACTATTATATAATTTAGATATTTTCATGTCTGCATATAGAGATCTTAACAGCTTGCAACACAGTCTACAATGTAATGTATCATCCTGCCACGGGCAGATGGCCAGGTGGCTTGGTGGCGCTTCCCTGGGGTTTGCATTGAGAGCAACCTCATGAGGCCGGTAACCTCCAAGGTGGCCTCCTGGAATCCCAGCCTCCGGAGTTCACACCTTTTGGGAGTCTCTCCCCATGGGATGGGCCTATGTAAGCAATGGTCTGTGGCAGAAGTGTGGGCATGTCACTTCGAAGGTTAGATTATAAAAGATGGATGGCTTGCTGGCTCTGTCTCCGGGAGTATGCTCTGGCAGAAGCCAGCAGCTTGCTGTGAGAACATACAGACTGCCTATGGAAGGCCTCTAACAGCCATGAAGGAGCTTGGGAAGGAACCCTCTAGCCCCAACTGTATCTTGAGACAATGGAAACCTTTGGCCAACAGCAATCTCATGAAATACCCGGAACCTGCACCTCCAGCTAAACTGCCCTGATCCTGAACTCAGAAACTATGACAGGCGTTAAGTACTTGTTTTAAGGTAACTTCTGAGGCAATTCCTAACGCGGTAATAAACAACTAGTATAGCACATAAGATAAACGCCTAATGGTGAATTACCAAGATCCAAAGAGTCCATATAAGCCAGACATGGTGGCACGTGCCTAGGAGCTCAGTACTTGAGAGGTAGAGGCAGAAGAATCAGGAGTTAGAGGGCAGCTTTGGCTATGGCGGGAGTTTTAGACAGCCCTGGACTAGGTCAGACCCGATCTCAACCACCACCACCCCTCCCCTGCCTCCACCCTGCTGCAAGTAATATGCGGTAAAATTCGAAAAGACTTGGCCCAAACTTTGACCAAGGAATGTGATCCCAATACAGCAGGAGAGCTCTGATTTCCCTGAGTCCTCAGACAAGCGTGTTCAACAAGTGGAGGAGACGCCATCTGGTTGCTTTGACTAGGGTTTCTTTCAACTCAGAAGTTCTTAGGACACACCCAGGACATCATCGGGGACGTGGAAGGAAAGGTAAGGAGCCAAACAGCTTATTACTAGAGATTGGAGGCTAGCACTCAGGCCTCAACCTCCACACCACCACGACACTTAAAATCTTCCCGCCACAACCAACACCGCAGAATAATACCTGCTGAAGTTGGATTTGACCACAGACAGAGCTCCTTCTGAATGCACTCTACACAGAACAGTGAGTGGTCACCCGAGGCTGATGTGAGAACATCCTGCCATGAACATCTGAAGTGACATAAATCCAAACACTGATTTCCTCCACTCCTACCCCACCAGAAGTTTCACAAGGAAGAAAGGGGGGGGGGGGCGGTGAACAAGAACTCAATGTCTTGTGTTTTAAAATGCCACAGAACTTGAGGGAACCATCACAATAGTCAAATACAACCCAACAGTTCTTGGGGAGAGTAAATGGATCTCGGGGGAGAAAATACTTTATCTTTTATGAAAAGCCATAAAAAACTGGAACTCAGTGACATTCCAGAGAAGCAAGAGTACCTGAAATCATGACAAACCCCCACCCCCACCTAGCCCCAGAACCACACTCACGACAATAAACGAATGCTTACTGCTTTAAAACAATTATTCTCCAGGATATTTCACTAAATTGTCCATCACATGTATTAATACTGTCATAAGTCATTGAAAACATTCTTTTAAACGAAAACAAATATGCCTGGCGCAGCAGACACACCACATCAGGGGAATTGTAGTTTCAGAAAGCATTTTCTAAACATCTAGGGTTCCAAACCAATTGGCTGAATGGTATGAAACAATCACTTTAATCTCTTAAAGGAGCAAGCGAGAAGGCCTCGTCTGGCTGCTAGACTGACTTGCTGATTCTTCACTTAGTACACCATGAACAAGTTAACAGTCTAATCTAAGAGTCACTGTTACTTTCCCAGGCTGCACTGGTCTGTGGCGGGAAAGTCAAGGAGCATTGGCTTCTGTGGCAAGGTGATGCTCTCCAAGGCTTAGGAAGGTGTTTCCCTTGCACTCATCCCCCAGAGAGAGTTCTCCTTTCTTTCCAAGGACAAAGATGGCTTTGGATGAAGCCATGGGCTATTTCCACCCCCACCCTCGTCCCTTTGCCCCAAGGGATGCTGTACTCCTGGGAGGCAGGACATCTTTGAGACACGCAATTGTGAGCTTTTGGCCCATGAATGTGAACCTCCCTCCCACCCAAAGCTCTCCTGAGTCCTCAGGTAGACACCAAGGGTGTGGCCTCTCTCTTGTCACTGGTACTTGCTCCACACATACTGTGCCACACACATGCATTTCCTCCTACTCCATCTGGGAGCAGGTGCTGTCTCTTACTGTACTTAGGAGCTGCGTCCTTTTCTACGCAGGGAGGGTTAATGGTTTCTCCTGTGAGGAGATCTCTCCTCCGGTTAAACAGCTCAGAATTCTGGCATGCTGGTCACAAGTATCGCCTGGAACTTCCCATAATAAAAAGCAATGACGTATTTTGCTACAACATGCATTCCTTCCTCGAAACCACTATTCATCCCGTAATTTACTATCCTGAGTGAATATTGCTGTGGACTATGCTCCAGTCCTGCCAGTCCCTCCTGCCAGGCCACCCGCCTCCATGATCCCAGACAAGCTGCCTAAGTACCTGAGAGTTCTTCCTCCGTGAGGCAGGAATACTGCAAACAGTTATTTGTAGTCAGTGAGTAGAGGCATGTAAAGTGCTTGGCCTGTGGCAGGTACACAGTGTTTGCTCTTGGTTTTATTCTATGAATTCCCTGGTCCTATTCCTCAGTATTCCCACACCCACCAGAGATCCAGCAGGAGGGCTGGGGTTTCTGCTCAGTTAAGCAGCTGCAAGTGGCAAAGGCACTGAGCCTCCCTGTGAGTTGTGACAACATCATGACAGGCTAAATACGACTGCACCCTGTGTCGGGGAGGAATCTGCCCGAGGACAGAAGCAAGAACATGGTTTGTGCAATTAATCACATTCATCTCTCTCCACAACATTCAGCAAAGTCAGGAACTCCGTCCTTACCAAAGTGTAAATGGAGAGCTGGCCAAGGTGCTATAGCCCTTACACTTGAAAACACATTATATGCTCTCATCATCCCGCTGAAGTTCAGAGGGTTCATCTTGAGCATCTCCGCATGACTGTCCACGATGCCACTGGGTCCCACTCCTGGGCACCCCTTTTCCAAAGAGCAAGCCAAGAGGAGCATTTCACTGGCACTTCCATGTCTACTCCGCTTGCCAGGCAGGAGCGAGCCAGGACACTGCTGCTAACATTTCAGGGCATTGTCCAGGGACCACCATGAGCACTCTGGGTAAATACGTCATGGTTGGATGACGTTCTGCAGGGTCTGGTCTTTTCTGTTACCTTAAGACACCCAGATAGACACTTGTGAACAGTCCTAGCCTGGGCCCTAAGGAAGAGATGAGGTCATGATGGTTGTGTCAGGAGGGAGAAGAGGAGGGCGGACAGGCAATCATCCACTAGGTGGTCCACTGGGGTTCTTCTGACCATCACAGAAAACTTGGTCGGTTAACAGGACGCTTGAAGTGGAAACTGATGACGTTTGCCAAACAGACAAAACAAACCCTTGTGTCTCCTGAGCTTAAACAAGTATCATATGCCAACTGTGGTGGGAAACACACAATCTATATTCTATCTGTGCTGCCACCATGGCCCACTCGGGCGTAAGCATCAGAGGACACAGTAATTTGGGGCTCCCACTCAAGTGGGAGTGGAGTACAGACAGAGGCTCAGGCCAGACACCATGGGTTCAAACCCCACTTCCTCCATTCTCCAGTGACGAATGTCTTAGCAAATTTCTTGATTTTTCTACTCCCGTTTGCTTATGCATAAGATGATTGTTATGAAGATTTTATGAGCTAATTTATGTGCATCACTTAGAATATGTAACAGATAGGAGCACATAAGTAATGTTATTTATTCTTGTAATTGGCTTTCAGATAGATGGATTTATCCTTTAAAAAAAGTCTTTTTAAAAAAAAATGAACCAATATACTTAATTATAGTTTTAAATAGTCAGACATGATAAACTCTTGGAGTGGAAAGCTGGTATGATGGCATTTAACACGTGACCATTTACAGTTTACAGAACAGAAAAATCACTTATCATGAGACTACATATGGAATGTTCTAGCACATTGGACTTTTTTCAAAGTTAATTTAGAAACTGCTACATCCCCAAATAGTAACAACTGCCACATTCAAGAATATACTATGTCTGTCAATTTCTTTTAGAATCTTGATACACCTCTAAGTTGCTCAAAACATAAGATGTTCAGGGATACACATTCACTTAAAAGCTAGTGAGAATACTTAGGAATAACTACTAGGAAAGGACAGCAAATGAGACAAGAAAGTAATTAGAGCACTACTGATTAGCATTTGGATAAAAGTGTTTTAGAAAGTACAGAAGGCTACATGTACTGTATACAAGATTTATTGGTACTTAATAGCCACAATGGACATTTTACTTAATGCAAAGCCATTATAATGCAAAGACTGTAGAGAGACTACCTCAACTCCCATTGCTTACCATTCATGGGGAGGGGAATCTGTTTCTCTCAGAGGGAGCTTAAGTTGTGTTAACACATTCCTAAACTCAGTAGTTTCAAACAACAACTCAGTTTTCATGTCCATCATCATTGGGGATACTACTGCAAAAGTCATGTTCTCACTCAGAGGCACAGACAAAGCGACTAACAATCCAGACCTTTATTGGTCATGACACTAAGCAGGAGAAATCTGTAGAATTTTGCATTGGCTCAAGGGATCCCTGGGATGTGACACGTATCACCTCCACTGTCATTCCAGGTAAAAGAAGTATACAGTGACAGGGGCAAAGAAGTTCCCATGAGCCCCGTGCGAGAAGACTGGGATGCTAGTAGTGAGCATCCCCAGTGACTGCAATACTGTACAAGGAGCTTTACACTGTATTTTAAAGGGTAAAATATACAGTGTGAAATGTCAGAGGCCTGAGATTGGTGAATTCAAACAAACAGAGAAGGATGAATGCCGGTCTTTATCAAACTTTTCCAAAAAGTTAAAAAAACGAACACTTCCTAACTCATTCTGTAAGACTAAAACGACTCTAATTCCAAAGCCCAAGGCACTACAAAAAGCAAATTCCGGACCAGTATCTTTTACCGACAGTGACATCAAATTTTTTAATAAAATATTAGCAAACTTAATTTAATGCCACCGAGGGAGAAAGGATTATACACCGTAACCAAGTTGGGTTGACTCCTGGAATACAAGGATGGTTTGTTGAGCCATGTACGGATGATGAGTAAGAGAGGGTTCGCTATGACAACACGTATTAACAGAAGGAAGGAACCAGCCTCGTACTGCCAGCTTAGCCGATGCAGAAAAAGCACCTGGCAAAATCCAACACTTACTCATGATTTAAAGGTCAACAAATTAGGAAAAGAAGATAAAACACGATAAAAGCTACATATAAACCCCACAGCAAACATCAGACTCAGTGGCCGATAACTCTTCTCTAATATCCAGAACAAAGAACAAAGAATAAAATAAATGTCAGCTTTCACCACCTCTATTTGGCATAGAATTTCAAGTTCTAGCCAGGGCAATAACGTAAGGAAGAGAAAGAAGAAAAAGTATCAAAGTTGTAAAATGATCTGCTTGCAGATGACATAACCTAATACGTATAAAAATCTGGAAAAACATCACAAAATAAATTGTTGAAACTAATTAAGTTATTTAAAAAAAAAAACACCACCAGCATAGTTTGATATCGATATAAAGAAAGACACAGAGAACTACGGAATGGAACGAAAGGCCCGGAAATGAGCTCTTGCGTGTTCGGTCGAGTGGTTTTTGGCAAAGGTGCCGAGGAGGTTCAATAAGGACTTGTATTTTCTTTGAACAACTGCTGCTAGGAAGCTGGATATCTGCATGCCAAAAGATGACACACTGGGCCTTGATACCACGCACAAACGGACAAGGGTTGTAAGGCCTAGAATACAGACCTCTTAGGAGGCAGCCGAAGAAAACCCCAAACGCAGCAGGCACACCAGGGCCACACAGAACACTGAGGCTCCAGGGACCAGCGGCTCCCGCCTGCCTCTCTTCTCCACATTGCCACAGCTGTCCTCTGGGCAGCTGTCAAGTGATCTGTTCTGCACTTGACCTCAGATACACCTGGGATCTGGCTTTGACTGTGAAAACAAGCAGCTTGTGGTGAACATATGAGAGGAAACTCAGCCTCACCTAAGGTCGGGTCCAGCCGAGAGGCGAGGGGCCACACTTGTTTTGGGTTAACGTTTTCCTCAGAACGGAGGTTTCACCGTTTCTTCGGTTTGCTCGCTTGTTTGGAAGCGACATTCAACAGGGGACGGTGCTGCCTGGGGTCTCTCCTGCCTCTGAGGCCCTGTGTGTAAGAAGCTGTGAAATGGCTGGGAACTGCCTCTGGAGGCAACTCGCCTACCCACTTGCTACACTCTGGGTCCAGCCTATGGAAGCAGGGACAGGCAGGGCTTCTTTCTCCCTGCCGGAACATTTCTTTGGAGGTTGTTCTTGGGAGCGCCTTGCGGAGAGAGCTGATTCCAGATCACCAGACAGCTGAAATCACAGGTTGGATTTTATACACCCCTCTTTCCACGTCCGCTCAGAGCTGTCCTGAGTCATTTCCATGCGAGCAGGAATGAAGGACGGCATTGGGAGCGGGGCCTACTTTCCTATGACAAATTGCTGTTCTGCTTCACTGACCTGTGGAGGGCTCAGACTCTTCAGCCTCGTTACCGTTTCAAAGCTGATGTCACGTACTGCATTTCAGCATCCCCCCCCCCCCTTGCAGGGATCCTGTCGCCTGAGAAAGCCTGAGCTTTTACCTTGTAAGAGACACCCCCCCCCCCCCCGCCAACCTTTCTAGATTCTTCGCCCCCACAGCTCCCTTTGTGGGCCAACCAAGGCCTACACTCCCTTCGGAGGTTATCTCTCCTCATCCTTCTGTGTGCATGCTCTCACTATCTCCCGAGTGTCTCTTGAGTGTCCTCGCCTGCTCTCTCCCCGACTCTGAGGGAAAATACTCTGTATCTAGGATCTCCACAGCATTGTCTGTTTAACCGTATTTTAGTTTTCCATGTTTCCAGACCATCCCGACGAGTTGTAAGCATCTTGGGGGAAATGGGCTTATCCCCTCACTTAACTCCTCACGCATGGGGGCCCTTCTATTGGAAGCTGTTCTATTAATATATATATATCTATATATATCTATATATATATCTATATATATATATATATATATATATATATATATATATATGCTTCATGAATGACTAAGGAAGGAATATGAACCCTGAAATACAGTGTAAAAATGAATTAAACAGAGAAGTCAGGGCTTGTAATAACGTCTTTTGCTCCATCTTCTGTGCTGAGACAGAAACAAGATATTTATAATGCAGAAAAGCTGAGAGAGAGGCCCACACCTGGGCTCAGGACGCCCGGCAGGGCCACCTTCCATCTCCTTAAAGCTGTGCGACTGACATTCAGGAAATTCAGACAGAAATTCCACTTCACTCCAGAGTAAATTGCAGGCGCTAGCTGGCAAGGAACACTTCTCTATGTCGAAAGTCATTCAAAGCTACCTGACAATACCCACACACAGACTTCCTAATGCATGCTGCTCCAAGGAGCCGGTGGCTAGGAATGTGCTGCATAAATAAACTAGGGTGACTGTTTCACATAGCATCGAAAGGCTATGCTAGGAGAGAAGGAGAAGAGGGATTCTCTTGAGATTGCTTACCATGGGCCAGGCAAGTGGCTCAGGGGTTCAAAGAAAACCTCAGGGCTCAGAGAAGGTGGACCAAAGTCGGCTCACCTGATCGGGGATAACACAAGAGCCACAAGAAACCACTGTCTTTGCTCAAGGCATGTTCACCTCTGCATTAAGACACGGCTTTAATACCCAGGACAGTGGCAGCCATGAAGCAGGCAGGGTGGGACAGAGGAGCAGTCATCACAGAGGGACAGTGAAGAGCCACACGGTCCCCATCTAGAGTTTTATATTTTTAATAATAACAGCCATGCCCATGAGCTCTGCCGTGTCTGACTCAGCTCTGCACTGTAGAATTGGCTTTGCTTTCCAGCCACTTGGAGTTCAACGACACTGAGAACAGCAGCCGTCATTTCCTAGGAGTCCGTGAGGGGCAGCACCTTAAGATGCTTCTCTGTCTGATCTTCACAGCCCTCTTGGAAGAGCTGCATGCAGCATGACTGCTTCTGTCTTACAGCTGGGAAACTGAGGCTCACATCGACGGTTTTGACTTGTCTGAGGTCAGACAAGCAATGCCGTGGTATCAAACCCACTGCCTCTGTCTCTAACCATCCCCACTGCACCAGACCTCTCTAGATTTTTGTCATCATCAGATGCAAAATTCAGTTTGTTGAGGAAAATGAGAGTAAGAAGAGGGACTTTTCTCTCAACACAAAAAACAAAAAAACCCCACACAAAATTATCTGAGTATTAATTCAATCAGTTACACACATGCTCGCAAAGAATAAAAATCAAGACAAGAAAATTTTTATTTCTAAACTAATGCACTGACGACATGAAATGTGAACTGTGCCCATGCCTCCTGTGTTGTGAAGATAAACACTGGCGGTGATCAGCTGGCTTGGGAAAGATCAACATGTTCCCTGAAATTGCCCTGAACTACAACCTCAGCTGTGCCCTGCTGACTCCCGGGAGGGGGCTGGGGTGGGGGTGGGGGTCAGGGAAAAGACCTGCTCTTAGGCCCCATGCTGGCGGAAGTGGACCTGGAACTCCATTCTCTTATAACTGACACTGAAAACCTAAGAGAGAGGAGGGAGGAATCTGGCCCTAACGAGACAGCTATGTAGGAGCACTAATGGAAAAGAAGAGCTTGGAAGATCTTAGAAGCAATTATAAATCCCTTGAAGTAAACAGAGCACATCATGCGAAAAATACCCAGGAAGCAGACCTTATTCATTCTCCGGGGACGGGAAGACACACTCTCATTAAGAGACGACCAGAGCAAGACGGACGCACTTACTCTGTGACAGCGGCAGGGTGCTCATGGCCTAGTCAACAGTAAGGCTGGGGGGCTAGCGAGGAAGACGCGGGCATGAGACACACAGAACAGTGAGAAATCAGCAGACACTGGGAAGGGGCAATCATGGCAGACACAGCCAACACAGTACCAAGAGATCTCCAGAGAAGTGGTACCCGCCAAGAGTGAAGGGCGAGGGACGGACAGTCGGTGTCTAAAACTCAATGCCAAAGGCAAATACAACACCGACAAGAACCTCCATGGTGTTATGTGTGGCAAGAAATAAAAACAAAAAACATTCTTAAGTCTAAAACCAGGTAGAAAACTGTACAGGCCCAGGTATTCCCACTGCAGACACCGTTGAGAGGAAATGAGAAGGGATGGAGAAGGAGTTAGGGTCTGGAGGGAGAACGTCTACAGAATATTTAAGTGTCTGCATGTGTCCCATCAGGCTTCTGTGCACACCAATATTACCCCACACCAGATCTAAATATCAGACCGTCTGCCCCCAATACCAGGGACGGAAGGAGAGAGAAATCTCCTTGTGGGGGAGCTGTTGATTGTGACAGGGCTGGGTGACCACAGAGTCACTCCTGCCTGAGGAACACGTAAGTATGACGAGGGATACGACCTCTGATTTAAGAGAAGACAGTAACTATGAAAGAGGACATATGGGTGGGTGTGGTGGTGTTTGTCTGTAATCCTAGCACTCGGGAAGCAGAAGCAGGAGTGTCCAAAGTTCAAGGCCACTTAGGCTACTGTGTGAGTCTGAGATCAGGCCAGGCTGTATGGGGAGACCCTGTATTAAAAAAAAAAAGTTAGGCCGGGCGGTGGTGGCGCACGCCTTTAATCCCAGCACTCGGGAGGCAGAGCCAGGCGGATCTCTGTGAGTTCGAGGCCAGCCTGGGCTACCAAGTGAGCTCCAGGAAAGGCGCAAAGCTACGCAGAGAAACCCTGTCTCGAAAAACCAAAAAAAAAAAAAAAAAAAAAAAAAAAGTTATTTAGCATTGACCATGATGGATCAAATGCCTGACTGGGACAAAAGGAGCAGATGATTAAATACAAGTGAACCCCAAAAAAGAAAAAGAGAACGTAAGACCCCTAAGGACAAATTAATGAAGTAATGAGTAACGGAGGCATTGAAACATCATAAGCCATAGAATTAGTTTTATGCTGAAAGGGGAATGAAATGACTTTGTCCAGAGGCCATTACTATGGTCAACACCGTCATTACAAACCCCATCATCTTCTTCATCCTTGTCAAAGCCGTCTCCAGTCGCCAATGCTACCAACGACTCAGCACTTACTATGAGGCCCGCACCATTCCTGGTTTAAACTTCAAAAGGAATCTATGTGCTGGGTGTTAATTACTGTCTCCAAGGAATCTATGTGCTGGGTGTTAATTACTGTCTCCATTTCACAGATGTGGAAACTGAGATCTAGGGTGATCAAGTCATTCATCAAACTAAGTAGTTAAGTCCTTAACTGCTTCGCTTCCCTGTCCCTATGACTAGCTGTGACCAGAAGAAAAGGGTATGTATATAATACATCTTTTCAAAAAATCACTATTATACCTATGTACATATACATTCTTTTACTTATAAAGTTGCTAGCGATGGAACTCAGGGTCTCATTCATGTTAGAAAAAAAGCAATCTACACTGAATGTATATCCCCTATACATTCTATTTAGAGGAACAGCAACCATCAGAGCAGCTGCTATTTACAAAGGATCCACATGCGCTAGGCATTGCATTAAACATCTTGTATCTGATCATTCCATCCTAACAGCTCCATCAAATACGAAGGTGAAGGTATAGAAACTGTAACTCTTAGATGGCACTAGCATTGCACAGGGTCACCTAACTAGCAGGCTGCAAAGCCTGATGTGAAGAGTGTCCATTTGGCTCCGATACACAAACCACTGCTCTGCTCTGCTGCCCTTCTGCACTAGAGATACAAGGGCATGGGGTTGGCTTTAGTTTTGACACGACCCAGGGACTGCTTCTGCCAAATTTACAGAGGACCTCCAGGAGGGAGCCCAACTGAGCAAATGCAGCCGCGCCCCCCCCCCCCTCCGCCAGGCACCTGAGAGGCTAACTCTTTCTGTAACCTCCTTCATGCTGTGTCTTCCAGTGCTCTGCTCCTCTGTGACTGGCTCGATCTGTTCATTCCCTTTTGCCGGGCTATGTCCTTCCATCTCTTTCCTGGGAGGTGCTCTCATCTTATGACAAGCATTCTTCTTGCCATACCATACCATGACAATGAGTAATTACTATACATTCACAGCTATTAAGAACACTCACACACACATCTACGCATGTATATGCATACCTCAATAACATCTTTGGAGATGGCTCAGTAGTTGTTCTGTTCAACAAGCACCTGTTATTCCTGCCTCTTGTTCAGGTGTCTTGTTCAGATCACATGTGGACACGTCTTAGGAAGCTAAAACCGTGTATGCATTCACACACCATCGCTAGCAAAGTATAAAACCCCACGTCTCTCACTCCGTTCTGCATCTAAAGACTGACGTCTGGCAAAGAGTTGGTACTCAAGCCACACTTGGTAACCGAGTAAGAACAGAGAGATCAGGGAGAAAAGAGAGGGGATTATTAAATTAGGTGAAAACGTATTTCAAAGAGTTAGTAACCAAAACATGCAAAGAAAATGGCCTTGAGGTATCACTTATATTTATCATGAAATCTATAAAAGTTTTTGAAAACATAAACTACTCATCTTCCATCAGTGTTGAAACTGGCAGTCTCCAAACTAGTGGGAGAGTCTAGGCAGTGGATGTCAAAAACAGTAAAACTGTCCATGACCATCAAGTCAGTGATCCCACTTCTGAAAAACGTATCTAAGGAAACAGAAGTCAACAGAAGAGGCTGGCTGAATCTGGGGACATGCTTATAGAAACACTATGAACTACGGATGATGAATAACAGGAAGTGGACTAACTCAGCTGCAGGATAAAAGTGAAGGAAAATCAATCTGAAGTACTTTTACACACCCATTAAAATTTAACATGATGATGATAAAGGAAAATGGAAAATGATATAATGCTAAAAAAAAGCCTGAAATGCAAAATTCATGCCAGCCATGACTGTGCATCTACAAAAGCTATTACTCGAATCTAACAAAGATTGACAGCATTCTCCCCGAATGAAAAATGTATTATGATGACAGGACTACATATGTCCTTTAAATCAAATTTTAAGATGTAGTTGCCCCCAAAATGGAGTCGGACATCTACTGAATACTCATTTAAATTTTATTAGATGAACCACCTCAGGCAAGAAGCTCTGCTTCTCTGAATTTACCCGATTCATTGCCAAGTCAAGAAACGTTTTCCATTCCTTCACATATTTCATTAAATATATGTATACACATGTACCCAGCACTTCATATGTACCTAGCTGTGATGCTTAATGTTCCTCATTAACATGACTGGATTTAGAGTAACCAAGGAAACACACTTGCAGTTGGGCCTATTGGGACGCTTTCATAAAGGTTTAACTGAGGGAGGAAGGCCGGCCCAAGTACGTGCAGTACCATCTCATAGGCTGGGGTCCCCGAGAGAAAGAGGAGGGAGCGAGCTGAGCATTGGCATTCATCTCTCCCTCCATCCTGACTTCAGATGTGACAGAAACAAGTGTCTCATGGTCCTCCAGCTGCTTCCCACCACCCTTTCCCCCAGCGGTGACAGACAGTACCCACTACCAGGAGCCCAAATAAAGCCTCCCTTCCTTAATTAAGCCGCTTTTGCCAGGTTAGTCCAATGAGAAAAGAGACTAACACACCAACAGTTAGAAACCCTTCGCACAGGTGGATCTGCTGAACCCTCAAAATAATCCTTGAAGATAATGTCCAGTGAATGGTTTTGCAGTCTGGAGCAGCTATAGCAAGACGACGACTTTCAAAGGCTTCCAAATGGCCATGGGATACAAAGTGTCAGCACCAGCAATGGTAACAGTCACTCCCCATCTGCTACTCCAGGCTTTCCTGGCACTGTCTCCTGGAGCCATCACAACAGCCCGGTTAGCAAGACCTTGTGACCGTGTCCTCAAGAAACTCAGGCTCAGAGAGGTAAGTACACTCGAGTAAGGGGGTGTAGAGGTCTGAACCTGGGTATCTGAAGTCACAGGCAGGTATTCCACCACCTTGTGACAATGTGTCCAGTTTTGTCAGGGTGTGTTCAAAGCCCTTCAGATATTGAATCTTACACTCAGTCATGTCAGGCCCTGGGGGCTCTGATTGGCCACCATGATTTAAGTCCCTGGCCTTTGCTCCTGCTCTCCCTCATCTGACATTCTCAACACTACCCTGCAGCCTTCCCACAGCTCCTCACACAGAGCTGACTGTCCCCATGACCTGTTGCTCATGTAGTCTGTAGTTAGAGCTTTAAAATTAGTAAGTTCTTTACCAGTCTGTTTCTTCTGGAATACACATAGAGGTCATATTTCTTACAACTTTGCAAACCCCTTTTTTTCTTTTTTATCTATCTATCTATCTATCTATCTATCTATCTATCTATCTATCTATCATCTATCTATCAATCTATCTATTTAATTTTTTAATGCCGAATGCTGTTTACTGAAGGAGGGAAGAGGTCTTAAATACAGGCTTACAGCACAATGGGAGAATCCCGGAGGGCAGAAGTTCGCTACTGATGTTATACAATCTTGCATCTAAGCTGTTAACGCCCATTATGTAGGATACACAGACAAGGAACTTCCCTGAAGCATTCAGGAGGGTGGAACCCAGCAGGGAATTAGCATAGGTAGGATATCAAGGTCAAGGTCAGCAAGCAAGGCAACAGTTACCCAAAACAGGGGCGGGGCCCTACAGGTCCCCCTTTTACTAAAAAATGAGCTTCTGACTTAGGTTGCGTGGGACATCAGCAGGTCACCTTACCTGTCATGGAGATGCCTGCCCAGGCCACACAGGCCCTCTGTCTTAGGTTGGTGAGTGCCCCCCAGGCATTATCCATCTCTGAATACTCATTATCATACAGGCTCAATCATGTGTGAGTTGCAGAGTTCACTGTTTTGCAAACCCTTTTATGGCTACTCTAGGCACAACTCCCATTCATGATTACTTGTAGAATAAACAAAGTATCCCAGCACAGAGGTGACCCACGGATGAGGCCAACACTGCAGCATCGTTCATCATACACAGATGATGACATGTGGATCTCCACAGTGGGTTCCACAGGACTCTTGAGGCTCAAGCTCAAGGAAAACAGTGGGTAGGGGTGTCTCCCCCCATGAAGGCTTCCTTAATGTACTGTTAAGAGTCAGGTGCACACAGTGCCATATGCTCACACTTTAGACCCATTAGGAGGTTCCATGGAAACAGGTTGCTCATGATTTTGCCTCCCAGGAGCAGACAGAGGACTCAGGGTATTCCTGATCACATCCCAAACCAAGCCAGGAACTGAGACGTCATCTGTGATTTATGAATACTTACTCTGCGAGTGAGGGAAAGAATGGATAGATGGATGGGGCTGAGGCTTCTTTTTTTCTGGGTCTGTGTTCCATTTGTTTGTGTGTTTTAGATTTAGTGTGTGTGTGTGTGTGTGTGTGTGTGTGTGTGTGTGGTGTGTGTGGTGTGTGTGTGTGTGGTGTGTGTGTGTGTGTGTGTGTGTGTGTGTGTGGTGTTTTGCCTACATGTGTATATGTGTACCACAAGCATGCCTGGTGATCAGAAGCACACCTGCAGAGGTCCGAAGAGGGCACTGATCCCCTGGAATAGAAGTTATGGATGGCTGTGATAACCAGGAAGATGCTGGAAACCAAACCCAAGTCCCACGCAAGAGCAACAAGCAGCTTCAGCAATGAGCCATCTCTCCAGCCCCCCATACCTCCATTTGTAGCATGCTACATCACATCAGTCTCAGACTGTGGGGCTTCTCAATTTCATGACACTCTTTGAATTTTTGTGTAAAAAAATAAATCAAGTTCAAACAACGGGGTCAACCACTGGTCCCTTAATGCTGAATCGTGAATCTTTCTGTTTCTTGTCAAAGACTGAGGCGTTACCAAGAGCTTTAACCCTGGAGAGTTCCACACCCCCCCACCCCCCACCCCCGCTTAAAAATAGAAATTGCACTTTTGAGAAAGTAAAAGGCTATCTGTAACTTAAGGGTTCTTTCAAAGTGTGAAAAGTGTGACCAACTTGGTGAACCCACTCTCTCTGCTCATCTCGGGAATGAGCCACTATTATTAAAAAGCTTAGTGGATGAGGATGCCTTCAAAAGCAGAGATAAGACATGGAAGACTGTTGAGTTCAAAGCTGACTTTAATTATCCAGGCCACCGGGGTGACAGAGATATGCCAAACATTTAGCTAATTAGCAGACTCTTGAGACAAGAGCACTGCCTAAAGATAGACACAGCCTTTCCTCATTAATGCGTGATGGCAAATTCTAGTAAAACAAGCAGTATCATTCACTGCAAACTCCCTGAATTTGTTCTTTCTCCAATTTCATATGCAACATGGGCCAATTTACACTTGAAGGCTGGGGGTTAAGATGTGCAATCTTCCATTTCAAACCCAACAACTGGACAATGACGGCCATATTAGGATTCTTAGAAGACTAAACAATTATTAATACTGGCTATAGTACTATATCGATGTTACGTTAACGGACTAAAATTGGAATTAGAAACCTTATTTTTAAGATTCTATGGGCTATGTTCAACAAAACTGTAAAACTGTGATTCACAAGCATACAAATACCTGGAATTTTTCTAGAAAACTTTTGAAGGCATAGGCTGTAGATGGAAATCAAGAAATAAAGATGGAGTAATCACCACTACCTTTTATTAAGAACTTACTGTGGCCAGGCAGTGGTGGCGCATGCCTTTAATCCCAGCACTCAGGAGGCAGAGGCAGGCAGATCTCATTGAGTTTAAGGCCAGCCCAGTCTACAAAGTGAGTTTCAGGACAGCCAGGACTGTCTATTACACAGAGAAACCCTGTCTCAAAAAACAAAACAACAACAACAACAAAAAAACAAAACAAAACAAAAACTTACTGCATTGTTGACTAGGTGTTTACAAAGGACGTGGAACTTATTCCTCAAAATAACCCAGACCTGTGACAATCATTCCTATTATAGGTGGAGGGGCAAGGGTTGTGGAGTTTGCTAAGTTAGAAGCAAGGTTAATACTTTTCTCAGGATCATTCTGTCTGACTTGATGGACAATAGGACTCGTTCCCTGGGGTAGAAAGTGTGCTGTGGGTACCTAAGGGGTAGATAGTATGCCTGTGAGTACCCAATGCTTTCAAGAGTGTTTCCTTCGGGACAGAAGCTCAAGGTTGTTCTTCTTGGTCAGCTTTTGTTTTTGAACAGGAATTAGATCGGAGGACTCCATCCAGATGTCTACAGTCAGTGGGGTTTCCTGCAATGTTTTTCCCATAGAGCACTCCCTAACTACTCAGAAACCCGAGCAAGTTGTGATTATAGTTCCCAAAAGTGGCTGGGGCATTCTCTCCCATTCCCCGGGTTCCTTTGCCATGAAGAGGTGGGGTCTATTTTCTACTTCTTTACATCTGGGTCGGCTCTGTGACAATTACAGGAAGCGTCACCACTGCCTATACAAAGCCAATTATCAGGTGATACACGTGACTATCACTAGCCTACCAGCTGCAAGAATCCTGTAACGTGTAGAGAAGCCCCGTGTGGACACTTCTGTCATCCAGGTGAGCTCACAGCCTCTATAGACTGCCATCTTGGTCATCTAGTCAAGCACAGCCCATCCCCATCCTAAGCAGGTGCCCTTGGGATCTCAGCAGGATCGTGTGTCAAGCAATCTGCAGAAGCTTCCAAACATAAGGAGGGCAGGGAACAGTGCAGAGGCCTGCTATATAATAACAGTTCATCAGAAGGATGCCGATGGCGAAGCCTTCCAGGCTGAAACAACTGTACCTTTCTGAAGCAAAACTAGAACTTTATCTTGGGGACGGTGCACACACTAAAATACCATATATCCTTCAAGTGGTGGGCTAAGCTGCAGGCCTCACACGCTCTTATTGAGAATTAACTTCTGAAGGATTCGGGGGACTACAAAAATGTCCCCATGTACACATTTTACTTACTGTTTGGGCTACTTATCAACGAATAGAGGTAGGATCTTGCAAAGTGTTTGCCTTTATTTTTAATCCAGAAACAAGAGTAGGACTTACAAAATGATTAAATACATTGGGAGTTAGTTTATCTCAGAATGGCAAACAATTCTTCTTTTCTTTTTTTTTTTTAAAATATTTTTTAACTTTTATTGTTTTATTTTATGGGTGTTTTGTTTGCTTGTATATCTATGCACTATGTGTGTGCAGTGTCTGTGGAAGCCAGAAGAGGGTGTCAAATACCCTGGAACTGGAGTTGTGGATGGCTGTGAGCTACCATGTGGGTGGTGAGATCGAACCCAAGTCCTCTTTAAGAGTAGCCAGTGCTCTTAACCCCTAAGCCATCTCTCCAGCCCCACAATTCTTATTTTCTAAAGCAATAGTCCCAATGTAAGTTTGTCCATGGTGAGCTTTAGAATAGTAATAGCTGGATTTATTTTTATATTCCATGTCAAGTTCTACCCAAGACAGCAAGAGAGAATTCAAATCACCAATGATCCCAAGTTAAAGCCCAGCTAACTTAAAGGGTTAGCAATATGAATATGAATTTACGATTCATTAAAACTTCCCGTTGCCTGGTAGCTCATTCATTTTCATCACTGAGTAATATTCTATTGTATGGATATGCCATAGTTTGTCCATTCATCTACCAAGGACATCTTGGCTTCTTCCAGTTTTGGATGATTATGAATGGAACTGCTATCAGGAGTCACATGGTTTCTGTACAGTCACAGGTTTTTCAATCAGTTCGGAAAAGAACCTAGAAGCATGATTGCTGGACATATGGTTAGACTATATTTAGCCCTGTAAAGTCTATTTTTTGCTTGGGAATGTTACATTTCTGGGCATAGGAGGTATAAAAACATAAATGGTTCTCGTGGGACTTGTAAATGATTTTATTTATTTTTATTCACTTCTTTCTTTTGCCAAGTGTGTTTTAAAGTAATTCAAGCAAGTAGGATATTTATGAAGGAGGAAAAGTTAATTCTGGAAGCACAGCTAAACACCAGGAGTCAACACGTGGCTACATGTTGGCTCAGCCCCTCTCCCTGGCTGGCCAACAAGGATCCTGGATAATGAGCTGAAGCATTATGGGGGTTAAGGTACCGTGGCAGGGCACCGACCGGAGCACACTTTCCCCTTCCTGTCTCCAGCTGCTGTCTCCTGAGGAGTAAGGAGCTCCTGGGCAGCATCTGGGAGACCCAGAATCCTGTCAGTCCTGCGGTGTCTCTGTTCTCATAGTGAACCTTCTGCTTCATTTCTGGGACTAATCCTTTCTTCATATGCCAGTTCCCTTCCACAGAATCCCATCTCACGTCTGGTTAAGTTCCCTTAACCACAAAGATCCACCAAAGGAGTATTTATCTGGGATTAACCAAGCCCTAAATTACCGGGTTATGGGAAGTGTGTTCACAAATTAAAATCTGTTAGGTAACCGCCCACTCAGACAGAAAACAGAAAACCAAGACGGCTCACTGAGTTTGGAAAGATACTGTTGTCACTATCAGTTGTTTTATTTTTCAAAGGAGGAGGAAATCTGGCATCAACTATCATACAGAACACAGAGTAAATAAATTAAATTAGCCCTATTATGCATGTGAGGCAGGCTGTTAGAGCAGTATTTTCACATGCCTATTATGATATTGACAGGTTAAGCAAGCCCCCCCCCCTGCTCTTAAAGGAGATGGATGAATTATTTTATGCCTTGTTCGTTTATCCTTTCTTCTCCCTCGCTTCCTTGCTCCTCCCCTCCCTCTTCTGAATGATCGCACATTTGCAGGATTACCAAGAACCCTTTGAAGGTAAAACCTATGAAGCCAGTGAATCCTTCGTCTCTGCAAACTCTGGATATCATCTTCTCACAAATGAAGGAGAGATGCTGACCAGGGCCCAGCTTTGGGAAACATCATGGCTTCTTTGGATACTCTCCCTTCCATGGCATACATTATTAAAGTGAGGTGAGGCCAGCTCACTGAGTTCATCACCAGACGAGTGAAACTTATACACTCCGGTTTTATTTTTAGCCTCTCATAGGTTATAGGAGAGAAATCTAAAGAGCCCGCAGAACAGGCCTACCACTGTCCTACGGCTCGATGCGCTCTAATGATGGCGGCCGTCTCAGCTGTCACTCATTTCCCAGAACGCACTGTTGTAACTCAGCCACTTGCACACACAATGTCCATGTATGTGTTAGAGATGAAAAGACACCCAAAGTGACACTGGCAGGATTTTGACTTGAAGATGGCGCCTGTCGACTTCTCCTTAAAACATTGGGGTTACAGTCGGAAAAGAGACCAGAAATCTAAATCTGAGCACTGCTTGTGGGCACTCTATCATTTCAGGGGCTAGTCCACAGGCTGTCCACTCCTGGGCAGAAGGAGACCGAGAGCAGACTTGTCTAAGACCATTCAAGGAAAGCATCTTGAAAAGTGATCACACTGCTAACAAAGCTGGGAACACCCTCCATCATTAACTTCGACCCGTGGAGTCTGCCTTGTTTAGTCTGTAGATACAAACGCTGTGGCAGACTACACAAGGTGACTCCTAGTAAGCCGGGAACTAATGTGTCACCATGGGAAAAAGATAAAAGCTAAAACATAAAACTAGTTGATAGGTCAACTAGTCACAGAAAAACATCCTAATGTACCCCCATCAGCCTCCCAAGTCACTAATCATTCCTGCCACGATTCCGCAATTGTCTCACATGTTCCCTTCTGCTGAAAATCTTTCTAGTCTCCTTTGCTGGCCTCACCCGGGCCTTGCTACAACGCTGGCCCACTCTGACTCTCCTAGGATCCCCAGCGAGGGCCCACCACTTCATCCTAGTTCTCCCCAGCCTTCCCAAGGTCTCACTAAGAGGCTTCCTCAGTTCTGTTTGCACTGTGCACATCTGTCTCCCTTTAAGTTTCCTGAGAGGTAGGTACCACCTGACCTTGTCAAACCTCCTATTCCTTCGGTGTGCCTGAGGTGCCTAACTGATGGTCAGAACGGAGTTCATTGGAATGGGGTATATTCAAGAGACAGAGGCTTCTGGGACCCAAACACGTTGCTCACTCTCACCTTGTTAGTGTATGTATCAGGATGGGAGAGAGAAAAAGTCCCCTGAAACAGGACTTCAGTCATGTTCCTCTACACTTTCCTTTTGGTATGGTCTTGCTGTTGTTTCAGAAACATTTTTGAGGAACGGGGTGTGCCTCAGTGGCATAGCACCTGTCTTACATGTGTGGGGCTCTGGGCCCAATACCCAGCACCCCTATTCCTCAGCACCATTTAAGTCATTGATTTCTGTGTATGGTGTGTGTAGGGTTGTATACAACTGACCCTTTGCTTCCTGGAAGCACACCACGATAAGAGGTCTTTCTTCAAGTGTAGTGGGTAAAATGCTTACTTAGAACCTACCTACCTTTGTTTCTGCCATAAAATACCAATAACGGCAATGGATCCCGGTGACTGTTTAACTAGGCATGGCAGTGATGGTTTGGGATGGTCTGTAGGGTACAGGACACCTGTGAGTACTGTTTTAATCTCATAACATGCTGTTCCCAAATCAGGAGCCAGCCTTCTGCTAATCACAGGACACTCAGAAGGCTGAGTCAACAAATCCCTCCTCCTTAGAGATTAAACTCTACTTCTGTTCTACTGGAAAACAAATGACCACAGTGCTAGAATAATCTGTAAGAGCTTGAATGTGCTTGGCTTGCGTGACACAAAAAATACCAGCTGGGAAAAGGAAGTCTTCCAAGATCGACGAAGAGGGACTGTCCTTCCAGCTACTCTATCTCCGTAAAACAGAGTGGGAAAGAAGGATGCCAAAGCCCTCTGCTCACACATTCTGCTCTCCTCCAGCTGATTAATTACCTGGAAGAACTTTAGGCTGATGTCAACCCATATGACGAAGGAGGAAGAGGATTCCTCATCCTTAGAATACTTAAGCTCTATATGTCCTTGGGCTAAGTCTAATGACAAAGCAATAACTACATTATAGGAAAGTCTGTATCCTGCTGTTGTGGTTTAAATGTGAAATCTCCTCCACAGGTTCACGTGTTTGAACACTAAAATCCTTAACTGGTGGTGCTGCTCTGGAAGGCTGTGGAACATTCAGGGGGTGAAATATTGCTGAAGGAAGTAGGTCCCTGGAGGACAGGCCCTAAGGTTTGATAGCCTGCCCACTTCCTGTCTGATCTCTGCTTCCTGTTGTACCAAGTGTGCAGGAGTCTCAGTGGGACACTCCTGTCATCCTGGAACTGCCCAGTGTCTTTCTTCCTCTCCGTGATGGACACGATCCCCGCAAACTGTGAACCAGAATGAACTCTCCCTCCCGTATGTGGCCTCCTCTTGGGTATTTGGTTACAACAAGACAGGTAACTCATTTCCTCATGTAAATAAGATACCAAGCATGTCTTCCTTTGCTTCGTTGTGGGATTTTTTCAGTCTCTATAGGTCCTTAAGCCAGGAAGCAAGTCCATCCAAGTTCAGCTGCCCAACAACTCACCGAAGCCCCAATCTGAGGACAATCCGAGCTGCAGCTGGAGCAGAGGTGGTCCATACGGTGCCCCACATCTCTATCAGTACCACCTTAGCCCAGCAGTTCACGTACCCACTTCTAAAATGTACTAGCCATGTTTCAACGGCATGGGAAAACGGAACAATTCAAAGTCAGAGCGTTTTACATTATTTGGTTTCTAGAAAGAATGATCTACCCTTGCCTTTGAGGACAAGTGGTTGAAAACAGTCATCTCTAAGATCGGCAGGCCAAACTTTACGCAGAAAAGTCAGTTTGCTGCTGTATTAGTGCTCTGGGAGTCACAGTAAAGGTAAACATGGTACTACAAGTTAAACCAATGCGGTCCCCGTGGACTTCTGCATTGCTAAGTATGAGGCCATCTCTATGGGGGTGCTTATCTGATTAGAACAAACATTGTGTTAGCACCAGAAAGTTTACAACCTTCGTTCAGAGGCCCTTTATTCCTTACAAAGTAGATAACTGATAATCAGAGTGACTTTGTAACTGGTCTGGAGCGCTTGGCTTGCCTGTTGACCTAACTCACCCAGTGGAATCACAGACATTCTCTGGCTCATGTTCCCAGCTGTTCCTCACTTCAGTTCTTTGCAGAAAAGGAGCCCTCTTGCGAGGGGCACTTCCTTACTTAGCAGCTGGATGATGTCGCCGCTCCTAACACGTTCACGTGTTTCTATTACACTGTGGTGTCTCATCACAGGTATTTCCTAATGTCAAGTCTTCTCTGCAATCCAATGCCCTGATATTGTTGGGAAATTTAGTGCACTGGGGATATGCTTGGAAACTCACAGACTTAAGAGGGTGTGTGTGTGTGTGACAAGACAGAAATCAAAAACTCGTGTTGTGTATCATTTGAGAGAAAAGGATCTTCTCATTTATACAAAGATATCGTCAAAGAGTGAATAAAAATAAATGCAACACATGTAAATCTAGGAAGCGCATACCCTAAACAAGCAAAGTAAACAAATTGGCATGAAATGATTTCACAGCTCTTGGGGGAGGATGTCCTCAGAATAGTAAGTGTTAACTACAGCAAACCAGACAATGTTTTATTAAACAGTGAGGAGGGTTTCCAAACTATACATGGAATGTTCTTTGTTAAGACACTAGCAGAGGGAAGGGCTGGATACTGCCAAGTCTACAGTAATACCCGTTTAAATTATTTACATGCAAAATTATGAACCTCCATAGAATAAGACTTAATGATTCTCTCCTGTGCTCATTGCATGAGTTGGCTGTTTGAAACCTGGGGCTTATGCAGGGACACTTGGCTCAGTCTGGGAGGAGGGGACTAGACCTGCCTGGACTGAGTCTACCAGGTCGATCTCAGTCCTCGGGGGAGGCTTTGCCCTGGAGGAGGTGGAAATGGGGGGTTGTACTGGGGGGAAAGGGAGGGGGGCAGGAGGGGGGAGAACAAGGGAATCCGTGGCTGATATGTAGAACTGAATGGTATTGTAAAATAAAATAAAAGGAAAAAAAAAAAGACTTAGTGATTCTCGTGTTTCCCTCCAGCTGACTTCCAGCCCTCCCCACAAGGACAAGACAACGAGAAAATGTCATGCTCCTCCTTAAGATTCTGAAGTAGTCAAAACTAGGAACTTGTTATTTTATCCACTTTGAATAAATGAATTTTCAATCCAAGTTTAAATAATAAAAATCTCCCTTGAGCAAATAATTAATTCTTTCTCATCTGCTCCTAAGTAACACAACTCCATTAACAAAAGTTAAATAACAACAGCCAGTTATGGCATGGTCTTTGCCAGGAACTGTGCTAATCTTATGTAATTTGCACAACTTCTCACTAAAGTGAGTTCCATGATCATGCCCATTTTGCCAATCAGTTAGCTGAACCTTGTGTGCTGCTAGTCTGGAACACATCTATCACAGCCTTCTGAAATATCTATGAGTTTTTGCATATACATGGATATTTGCAGGAAAACACAGGGCTTTCTTGTTTGGGGTTCATTTAAAAAAAATCTTAAATGGCATCACAGTACATATATCAGTGCTGAAATTGGCATGGTTTCTCCCATAACAGTTCCAACTCATTCTTTTTAATTGTTGCTTAGAATGATGTAACTACTGTTCTCTTACTGACAGGAAGATAATTTTTTCGTTCAACTTTTTTAAACCAATATAAACAGCACTAGTGGTGAACGTCTTGTGCAAGCTTCCACATGCACTCAGGCAGCTGCTCACTGGATACAAGTCGTGGAAGTGCTGAGCCATGGAGATGCATGCTTAGACGTTCACAGACACCAACCACTACACTGTCCTCGGAGAGAGGCGTTTACTATTGGTATGTGAACAGGTATTTTCCTACAACCCTGCCAAAGTCTATTACCCAACTTCAACTTTTCGCCAATCTCATGAGTGAAAAAAAAAAAAATGGGACCACCTTTTAATTTCTATTTTCCTAATTATAGTAAGTCGTATTAGGTGACACCATTCCAACTGGTAATTAAAGTCATTGAATCAAAGTAGGGGCATGTAAAATGTGTATGAACACTACACATGTTTTATTTTAAAATATCAAGATCACCATCCTTTGTCACAAGAACATGGCTTCTCTTTCCTGTGAGGATCGGTGAGAGAGGACCACGTCTCTGTACCTCCCTCACTGACCACGTCCTCAAAGCACAGCTGTGACTCCTGCTTGGTTTCTTAAGTGAAGCGAGCAAGTAAAGACCTTGTAAAGGA
This sequence comes from Peromyscus maniculatus bairdii, assembly GCF_049852395.1. Lineage (NCBI taxonomy): Eukaryota > Metazoa > Chordata > Mammalia > Rodentia > Cricetidae > Peromyscus > Peromyscus maniculatus. Next base: position 60,993,243 of record NC_134862.1, read on the forward strand.
GTCTGAATGCAGAATTCAATTAAACAGCAAGCTTTTAATAACCTGCCTTCATCAAGACATTTCAAAGCATTCCACTTAAATTTCACTGTAACAGCTCTCTCCATGCCGGTGTTTCAGTGGCTTGCATATTATTTAACTAAATTACATAATTACAATGACATTCGACCAGCACAAACCGGTTTGAGAACCGGCACACCTCTGGCTCTTGGAAAATACAAAATCAGATGAACAAAAAGCACAAGCGTTTTTAGAGAGCAGCCCACCAGAAACCCAGGCAAGCATGCCGTGGGGGAAGTGGGGGACAGCATCCTTCAGGGACAGGGAGGGAACTGGTGTCTCTAAAAAATGTTCACAGTCCGAGTGATGGAGTACAACTTTTTGTATGCCGACGGCCTTAGATGGCTTACAGTGAACCGCTTGGTCTATTCATTTCTCTATTTTTCTAACAGATTACCCCTTTCTTTCTTATCTAGAGGTCGGTTTTATGCATCTCAGATGTGAGCCTCACTGTTTATTATCACAGATGTTTTCTCCCAGGCTCTTACTTCTCTATTACCTATGTCTTGCAGCTGTTCTGTTTCACGAAACTGTCTGACTTTGCTGTCAGGAAAGAAAGTTCTCTCTTTACAGCTTCTGTTACCTTTGCCTTCATTAAGGAAGGCTCCCTTTACAAACGACCTTAAATAGTGAGAAGCACAGTGGACTATGTGGATGCAAAGCAATGACAGAAACCAGGATGTATTTATGTCTGTGAATTTGGAGGACATTAGTGACGCATGGACACGACTCGTCAGCCATGGAAACTGTGGCCAAAAGGCTCAAGACTGGAGAGCGAAAACATTTATTGAGCTACTGGGTAAGCATATACTGCTAAGACTAGACACTGACTTGTAAACTAACAGCCATAACATACCAACAGATAGCTGGAAATCACTCATTTCAGAATCTCCTCCCCATTCCCATGCAAACGTCTGCACACTGGAAAACTGTCATTGGCAGTATGGACCCTGAGCATCTGGTCAAATAAAGGAGCGGGGTTGGCATACATGCCACACCGATCAGCCAGACTGACCAGAAGTCTCTCTCTCTCTTCAAGGGTGTGTCTGGTCTGCACAGGTTACTCACTACTGCCAATTCTGATGAGTTGACGAGGAATGCATCAGAAGAGTCAACAAATTGCAACGATTTGGTGGTGGTGGGTTCCTGGCCTCAGCAGGATGAGCAATGAGGGCAACTCTGTCTCTAGCTTCCTCAGGATCCCAAGAGACCAGCACACTACTCAAAGGTTCAGAAGGGGAAGCCCAGGTCAGGCTGTCCCAGGCAAATGTCCTTCTACGGACAGTCCTTTATTTTCACTACTTAAGATGTAAAATATTCACTTGCTGACATTTTACTATTTAGGGCTGTTGTTCACGTGTTTAGAAGAGAATGAAGGAAACAAACAAAGCCTCTAAACACCCCATAGAGTCTGATGGAAATGAGAGCCACGGGAAATGGGGTGGTGGCTTGTACGACGTCAATCCCTGTTGCTGGGGCGGAAGTCACCAAAGGACAAAACATGTATTAGAAAAAAATGTCAGTGAAACAAAAATACTTAACGTTACACAAAATTCTAAAAAGTACATTCGCTCAATCATAGAGGCAAATAATCTAAACATAGAATATATGCAAAATATGAACAAAGCCCATTTGGTACCAAGGCAACTGAATAAATGTACATTCTTAACTATTTTAACCTCTTAAAAATCAATTAAGATGATAACTGCCTAAATATTTCATAGCGGTGGGTTTCCGGGGAAGAATGTGTACAGTAATTTGTAACAGAGCAAGAAGCTCTCTAACATATTATTACAATTCTCACATTAACTCAAATGTGCGATACCTTTAAAACCACGAACGGGAAGAACAGGCTCTTTGGATGGAGACCTATTTTAGAAGTATGAGGTTTTCCTTTGAAAGGCAGCCTCCTCATTACACGTTTCGAATAATGAAACACTACTATTCATCCTGACCTGAATATGCGTCAGGAGGCGGGGTGGGGGGTGGGGGGTAGGGAGGTCCTCCTCCAGTACATCTCAATCCTACATCAGGTTTTTTTTGTTTTTTTTTTTTTAACTCCCTCCAACTTGACTTTTAGAAACATTAATAATTTTGCTGTGTTTTCCCTGGAGCCTTTCTTATCAGGATTAAAAAGGGACCTATTCTGAGACAAACAGGATACAGGGTAATGGTGCAGCTTCCAGGTAAGCTAAGAATAGCTACAGCGTTTTCCAGAAATCTTGTCCCGGGGTGTGAGCCTCAGCTCAATGTGCGATGAAGGTTTTCGTCCAACAGTCCCCACAAGTCATTGTTAACAGAGAACTTCAGTTCTTACCAGGTTTTCTTGGTTCCTGGCTGCGATTTTCTGTTCCTCTTCTGCCCCGTTTTTCATGTATTTGACCTCTTCCACGGGTTTGATTCTATACTCATCTAAATGACAAAAAAAAGGGGGAGGAATTTACCACAATGGCAGAAAAGTGTCAGCCAAAGCAAAGTCATACATTAGACCCTTTCTCTTGTAGCCTTTACTTTACATGTGGCTCATCTGGGACAATCTGGAAGAAGCATGCATGCGTATCTTGGGTCCTTTCTAGCAGGTGCTCTGCCTTGTCTGCCCCGCAAACCTTAGACAGTGAGGAAACGCTGGATCAGAAACAGGCTCTTTTCCATCTAAAAGGCTCTGGAATCCAGACACGTTGGGAAACACCACACCTCAGCCTAAGAAGACTGGGGAGAATGTCTTCATCCATCCTCAGGAGATGACTCGTCCAGAGTGCCTATAGCAGCAATTTTCAGCTCTATGTTCACACCTTCAGTTTTCCCCCTTTTGAAAAATCTGGTGCTGTTTATGACTACAGAGTTGTACGGATGAACAAATAAAATCAATTGGAAATTGAATTTTTTCCTTTTAGGGCTCTTACATTAAATTCGGACAGTTTGTGTTTACTTCATGTCTATACTTTAACTTCTGTAAAGTTACATGCACAGAGGCAAATATCAACTAGTTCTCAATGGGCTGGTAAGGCCCTGAGGCTGTACAAGACAGAAGGTTGTACAAGGAACCTAGACTTGTCGACAGCCAGAAAAGAGAAAACGGATCTCAGTATCAATACCCATCATGGAACAAACTGGGAAAGAGGGCAGCCCAAGTTCTCCTCTAGGATGGAGATTTGGCAATGGCAAGAATGACATTTTCACCAGATTCCTGTCAACAGGAAATAACTTAGGTACATTAAGTTCAAAAACAGGTGTGATTTTTGACTCATCTTTGGTCCAACCTGTGGAGGCAGAAAGATCACAGAAATGATGGAGTTAGAAAATTTCATTATCAAACTGCTTCGAAAATGGTATGGACTCACCTCTAAGAAAGATAGCTGTCTATCGCTAAGAAAGTTTGTGTTTCAAGCTAAGAAGCTGTAACATGTTTTCTTATGGTATATGATTGAGTACAATGAGTCTATTCCTTAAAATGTTTTATTCTAGTATTTACAACTTTCTAATGTAGTTACAGTTTCCCTAGCCTACCTCTTAATACAATATTTCTGAAAACTAGCTACAGTAACACCCAAGAAATTGTGCTTGTCAAATGTTTCTCTCCTCTTTATGAAGCTAATGTATTATGCAAATGTGTATAAAAGACCCAGTGTTTGTGACTAGGCCATTTGTGTGTGTGTGTGTGTGTGTGTGTGTGTGGTTTTTTTCCACTTGGCAACTCAAGGTAGATAGATTCTATTAATTTTTCTTTATTTTTATATTGTGGAATATACCTTTACACTGTGTGAAGATCTGTCACTGTGGTTGGTTTAATAAAAAGCTAACTGGCCAATAGCAAGGCAGGAGGTACAGGCAGGACTTCTGGACAGCGAGAGCTCTGGGAAGAAGAAAGGCAGAGTTGCCAGCCAGACCCAGAATAACCAGGATGGGCAAAATGGAGATGAGCTAACAAACGAGCATGTGGAGGAATGTAGATTTAAAAAATGTGGGCTGCCGGGCGGTGGTGGTGCACGCCTTTAATCCCAGCACTCGGGAGGCAGAGCCAGGTGGATCTCTGTGGGTTCGAGGCCAGCCTGGACTACCAAGTGAGTCCCAGGAAAGGCGCAAAGCTACACAGAGAAACCCTGTCTCGAAAAACCAAAAAAAAAAAAAAAAAATGTGGGCTAATTTAAGTTATAAGAGCTAGTTAGAAACAAGCCTAAGCTAAGGCTGAGCTTTTTTTTTTTTTTTTTTTTTTTGTGAGCTGGCAGCCCAAAGAAAAATCCATTTACATTTCTATTGTATGCTTGTGGATGAGTGGTGTGTGTGTGTGTGTGTGTGTGTGTGTGTGTGTGTGTGTGTGTGTGTGTGTTGGGTTCATGTGCATACATGTGGAAGCCAGAAGCCAATGTCTAGTGTCTTCCTGTATCACTCATTTTTTTAAGACAGGGTCTCTTCTTGCAGAAACTGGGCTTGATTATTCAGTTAGACTGCCTGACCAGCAAGTCCCAAGGATACCCCTATCCCTGCTTCCCTGGCAGTGAGATTACAGGGGCACACCCTCTCACCAGGCTTTTTACACCAGTGCTGAGGATTTGAACTTGGGTCCTAATGCTTATGTGGCAAGCACTTTACCAACTGAACCGTCTCCCCAGCCACATTTCTACTTCTTTCTAAAGAAATCTGAGAGACTTAGACACAATTTCAGTCACGAGCCCTTCAGGAATCCCAAGTCTAAAATTATCAAGTTAATAGATGGATTTGAATCTATAAATACAAAGTAAAAGCATTTCACAGCCTGTAATGATGACCCATGTGCGTAATCCTGGCACACAGGAGACTGAGATGGGAAGGTCTTAATATTTGGGACAGCCTAAGCTACATTATGAGGTTGAGGCCTGTCTGGGCTGCACAGCAAACACTATCTCAAAATAAAAAAGCAAACAAGAGAATCTCATACTCTGATTTGGTATTCAGATGAAAAAAGGAAGTTAATAATACCACCACATTTAATTAAGGATTGTTTACTCATAAGTAGCAAAAGGCATTGCTAATTAAAAAAAGAACAGATATAATTATATCCCCAGCATCACCATAAAGAGATCAATATACAGGTAAAAACATAAAAATTTAAAAATGGGCATCCCAACTTGAGTTTGAGGCATTAATGGTCATAAATCCCGACACAATGACACAATTGCTATGGTTTAACTGAACAAATGCACACTCAGTTGAGCCTTCGATTATTAAATGTAACATCACATCTGGTAGATTCTATAATGTTCTACCCAAGGACCCCAAACCTCATGTAATCACACCTCACCATAGAACATGAACAGAGACTTCTGGGAGAACAGGCAGCCATCTGCACACCACACAGCACAGGTGTCCCCAAGAAAGGGCCACCCCCTCTTCCCTAACCCTCTTCCCTCTCCTACCTGACCTACCACACAACAGTGTAAGCACACTCTGAGCAGTGTGGAAAAGTAAACACTCACTCTCATTTCCCAGCCCTCCAGGGATCACAGCTGAATTGAAAGTGATGGACAAACTATGAATATTTTTCTCCAACGAATGGAAAAGCTCCTGGTGTCGTGACTTTCAAAATAGCATTACTCCAAACATGGGCCTTTTTTTTTTTTCCCCATGAAGACAAAACTCTGACCAATTTAGACAGCAGAGAGATTTGATGGTGTCATTAGCAGCCAGGGCAAAGTCAGGACAATACAATGTGACCAAGTATAAAGAACGAGAAAGCAACCACCCAAGGCTACAAGCTTGGCCAGTCATCACTACTTACACAACCCAGGATGCGAAACCCATCCTGGCCTCAGTCAGTAAGACCCTCCAAGCAGCAACAATTTCTTAAAAACAATACTTAATAAAAGAAAATGCAAAGGCCTGTCAGATTTCTGAAGGCTGGTGCCTGAAATGAAGATGTCCGTCTGGAGACAGACAGCCCATCAATGAAGAGGCCATGCATTTCCATAGAGATGCGGCCTGCAGGAAAGTCTTCAGGCTGCAGGGGGGTGAACCCAGCATGTTGGGTTACAGCGGCAGTGAGAGAATCACTACTGAAATCTAGATTTCCTTTTTGTCAGAGGCACAGGGAATTAATTGACGACCTTAGCCTCCTTTTACTGGAGCCCACATTGGGGGACAACCACTACTACAAGCCAGAGTCCTGTGTGTACAGTGTGGCCACTGGGCGAAGAGCAGAAGCAAGGCTGTCTTCCTCCCCATACCCAGCAGTCCTGACTTCCATCCTGTGGTCTTGTCAGGTGGTTTATTAAAATGCAAGTCAGGAACACAGGCCGACTGCGCCTCTGTAAACAGTTTCAGGCTTCCAGTCAAAACAGATCGGGGATGGGATTTTTAGCCTCTAATTCAAGGTAACAGCCGAGGAGGTGGGGCTTGCTGGGTAGCAGCCATTGATGAAAACGAAAAAAGAAGTGTCCAAGCAGGCTCAGATTTTCAGTCTTGGAAAACAATGGTGAGAGCCCTTCTTAGCTGGAGTGCCCTTCCCGGAGATCTTCAGACATTCCTGCTCCATCTATTAAGCTTGTGAAAATTCTGACTTTTAATAATCCTGGAATTAAAAAAAGCACCCATCTCCTTCTAGCTGATTAAAGTCAGGGGGTTAATTTTGGGGGGAGATGTTTATTTTCACTTTATATGAATGGGTATTTTGTCTGCATGTATGTCTGTGCATCACAAATTAATTTGATGAGTGGCCTTTAGGCAGAAGAGGGTGTCAGATCCCCTGGGAATGGAGTCACAGAGAGCTGTTAGCCACTACATGGGTGCTGGAAATGGAACTTGGGTCCTCTGATCTCTCCAGCCCCAAACACAAGGTCTTAAAATTATTACTATTAAGGAACCTGTAGCAAGTCCACCTGTACACCCTGGGAGACAGCAGAGAGTGCCTGACAGACAGTGACTTAGAAGGGTTAATTCACCGCTGGGGGGGTGGGGTGGGAAGCAGAGTCACAAGCATGGACTGCTCTAGTGAAAGACCCCGGTCAGGGGATCTGATAATTTTTTCTGGTCTCTGTGGGCACTCACATACTTGGGGGATATATACAGATATATAAAATCACATATACACAAAAGTAAAAATACGTAAATCTTAAAAAAAAAGAACTGATCCTTCCTTATCTCACTAATGACAGTCAACCATTAGGAAGTGCACTTTGAAAGCCCAAAGATGTGCAGCATGGGAATCAAACTACTAACCTTTTCTAATAATGAGAACTCAAAGTAAACAACAATCTCTCCTCTCTCCTCTCTCCCTCTCCCTCTCCCTCTCCCTCTCCCTCTCTCTCTCTCTCTCTCTCTCTCTCTCTCTCTCTCTCTCACACACACACACACACACACACACACACACACACACACACACACACACGAATGATCTGTGTGTTAAAAGCACATGTCTGTACAGAAAATACAGGAGATGGTTTTCTTTTCAGCTTCCTCCCTAGAAGCCCTTTTAATTTAATGGAGCTGAGCCAGGCCATGAAGAGCTCAGAAAGCTCATGGTAGGTCTCGGGAGGAGACAGCCTTGTGATGTTGGTTGGAGGAGACATGAAGCATTTCCTCTCCTGTTCCTGGGCAGAAGGCTGGAGCTGAGCCAATAGTCTAAGCGGACAGAAAGTACGTTTGATGTCAAAGAGCCTCTTCTCCAACCGCCTCCCTTCACTCTGCTGCCCCACAAGCCTCCCCTGCTCTATCTCCTACCCCGCCCCGCCCCGGCAGCATTCGGCTAAGGGATGTCTCCAAGGCCATTTCTCAAACTCTCGCTCCTACACCGTCAAAGGGTTCTTTTTGTTATTTACTTCGTGCATTCAAAAGCATGCACCACAAAGAGAGAAACTGAGGCCGGGTGTGTGCTAAGAATAGGAGTGGAGGAAGTCAACAATATACCAGTCCTACTTGAACCCTGGGTCACTGTCTTTAATTAAATTTGAATTTTTTTTTTTTTTTTTTTTTTTTTTTTTTTTTTTTTTGGTTTTTCGAGACAGGGTTTCTCTGTGTAGCTTTGCGCCTTTCCTGGAACTCACTTGGTAGCCCAGGCTGGCCTCGAACTCACAAAGATCCGCCTGCCTCTGCCTCCCGAGTGCTGGGATTAAAGGCGTACGCCACCACCGCCCGGCTACATTTGAATTTTTTAAATCAGATACACCATCCCTTCTCCCTCCCTTCTTTCCTTCCTCCCCTTCATCTCCCATCCCCCTCCCTTTTATTTTGAACACACCTTAGAAACAGTAGAGCTGGGAACCCAGACAATGTTACTTCTATACACAACTGGTATATCGTCATGGTTTTAAACTTATCTTTCTTACCATCCTAGTATCTAAAAGGTAACATTATGTCCCCTTTTTGTAGCAATAGCTCAGTGGGTGACATTCGTTGGACTGATAGAAGTTTAACTGTAGAGGTATTAAGTGCACAAAACAGTGAACGTTTTGATCATGTCAGCATATCTACGTTCACTTTGAGTCGTTCCTCATCTGGAAAACTCCTATCAATACAGACTACATTCTGGGTTCAGTGATAAGCTATACAGGGGAGAAGCGGGGAGGGGAAATAGAAGGAGCCCTAGGGAAACAGCTGTCTTGGGGCAGGGGAGCAATGGCTCCCTCTCGGAGAACCTGTCTGTCTCCTGCTTGGGCGTACCCCTCACCTCACAGAGTCTGACAGCATCTCACTGCCAAGGTTCACTAGATGAACCCTAAATTCGGAACAATGTTATGCATGACTGTCATCAAGTCCTGACTCAGGCAGTTCCTAACCATGACTTCTGTAAATGCACTTATATCACGGGATCTCATCAGCGCTAATGTGGCTATTAGCGAATAATTTCTAGGATAGTTATTCATGGCCTGCTCCCAAGAAAATCCCTAACACAAGGCTTCTGCTCATTTACAGAAAGGTTTTTTTTTTTGTTTTGTTTTTTCCAGAGTTTATGTCAAATAATCCTGATAAATAAAACCACTTTCAAAATGAAAGCATTTAAGGTTTAATGAGATCTCAGTTGCTCAAAAATAACGAGAAATATTTTTGGACTTAAACTTTGTGGAGATTGGACATGAGTAGTATCTAGACCTTGGAAGTCTACTAGAGAAAGTACAGAGATTGTTCATCTATATATGTATATCCCTGTTAAGATACAATATAATCTAAGCATGTGAATGTCACTAAGATACAAATCCCTTGTGCCTTTTGTGTGTTTATTCAATAATGAAACCTAATGTTTGTTTATATTTAAACAAAAGGTAAGCAAAAATCAGAGTTAAAATTCCTCCTAGTGGCATTCATGGTCCTATTTCATGGGACACCGGCTGGGTTTTTGTATAGCAGAGTTTCAGATCTGGGTCTGTAACAGAATTTACATAACGTATGTGTTGATGTTTTGTATAAAATCTAGAATAAATACAAAGACTGGCAGTCTTTTCTAGGCAGACTATAGAGCAATGAGGGACAAATAAGCAAAATAAGGCTGCAGTGTCCCACATGTCCTTCTCTGTATGTAAGGCTGGGGGCCCCGCCACTCACTATCTGCGGGGCCAGAAGCTCAAGTTCTTTCTCTAGTCTGTTTCAGCTGTTTCGTCTGCAGCAGCTTCCTCTACTGACCACAGCCACGAATTTACAGGACGGCCGATTAGTAGCAGAGCGCATGGTCATCCAGGGTGAAGGTCTCTGAAGACGATGACCTGACAGACTGTAGAATGCCACAACGGTAGTGAGATGGAACGCTGCAAAAGCATCATTAGTCCTCTCGATGAACACCACCAACCTCTGTATCTGACTGCACGTCTTTGTCACTATTAGGTAAAACATTTGAAATGCCACTATTACAACGCAGACCATTTGCTTCTTTCAGCTGTTGTATAATATTACCTTAAGGTGTGTTACTTAATCCTTGCACCACAGCCATGGCCACTCATGTTTGCTTCAGAATAATCTCGTAGTCTTTCGGGAGTAGGCATTGTGTTTTGAGTGAACTCCATAAACTCCACTTAACTAGTGCGGCTACCTTTTGTTCTGGCAAAGGTAGGTGTGAGTGTGTGTGTGTGTGCATGCACATGCATGTGCACCTGAGTGTGTATGTCTGTGAAAAACCATCTAATGACTATGTCCATCTGACTCAATACCTCTCACTGGGTCCTGACTCAAGTGAAGTTCTGGTAGAGGAAAGATTCTCAGATAATCATGACGGAATGCTGAGAAATGACTCTCTCATGTGTCCAGGTGTTAAGCACCCGGCCTCCTGGGACTCAAGCAGAAGGCTGGCTTGCTAAGGGCAGAGGAACCAGTGAGATCTGTGGTACAGGCTGAGCGGGGGTAAGGAGGTTAACCCCGGGAACCAGGCCAGCCTGCAGGACACCTGAGTTGCAGGGCTAAAGGGAGGCAAACAGACAGACAGATGTAAGGAGAAGCAGGAAGCCCAAGCAGGCTGGTCTAGAGGGACAGTTGCGGGCAGTCAAGAGAAGAGTGAGTTTTGAGGTTGTTCAAAAGAAAAAAGATGGGAACAGGCAATGGCGGAAATTCATAGAGGAATAAGTTTCCATGTGCTGTTGAGATGGCTTTTCCGGTCTTAGGGGTCATTCGGTAAAAGTTTAAATAGCCTTTCAATGATGTGAGGTGTTCCTTTTAATATGTCTCCGGACTGATGCTGGCTTCTAGGAGCCTGGCTTTACCTGGGTCATAGAACTATTAAAAAGACTTCAGCAGCCACGAAGTCATTATTACAGAGAATGGGAAGAAAATGGATCGAGTCGTTTTCAGCTGAAGTAATTCCCTGATACGAGCAGTGTGATTGGACTTTTAAAATGGGAAAAGACATCCGAACTAAACTTCATGGTAAAACAATATCCTTTCTTTACCTTTGAAAATATTCCCTGCTCACCCTCACCTGTTGAGTTTTGGAAACGAATGATGGGGATGCTGGGAGCATGAGGGAGGCCTGCTGGCTGTGCTCTCCCTTCCTTTGGTAAGTCTACACCTCTTCCCACAAGGACAGCATCCTCCCAGAACAAAAGATCTTCTCCGGTCGTCCTTGCGTCTCCTTCAAGATGCTCGATGGGCGGGCCTGGCTTTGGCTGACATGACCCCATTTTAATCATCTCAGTCTCCTGCTTTCCTCCTCCACCCTTTCCACTTGGCCATCTGAGACTATGCCTACTACCTCATCTCCCAAGATTCACCTTCTGCTGACTGCTCCCCACAATCTGTAGAAGTCAAGTCAACCAGCACTGATCCCCTTTGTACAAACGTAACTGGGCCTGCGTACACTGTATCTTGCTTATAGGGCACTTTTTCGTGCTGTAAGATTCTGTGGTGTACAGAAACACTTTTTGCCCAGCACCTTAAAGACTCCTGATGCTGTTGAGTTGGGAAGAGAGGGAGGGCAGATGAGAGAGCACAGTGGAGATTCCCAATGGGAAGTTATCTGGGTGCTCGGTTAGCTTCCATAGGAAACTATGCTTTAAACACAGACCCCTCCTCTCGGAGCACAGGGTGATGCTGCTATCTGGAGCAGAGAATGCATCTGAAGTGGAGAGACTGGTAACACGGGCCAATGATGAGGGCAAATGGGGAGGAGATGCCTAGAAACGACAGGAACTCAGAAGGACGAGGGATAGGAAAGAACGGAAGAATCAGAGACCATGGCAGAAATGACTTCAATGGGGAGGGAGGTGAGACCAGCAGCATGCCTCTTTGGGAGCACTGGCCCTCAACCTGGAAACACACTCCAGTTAAACCAACGCTGCATGTCTAAAACCCCCCTCTCCTGCTCAGGCTGAATGAATGGAAGCATAACCGGGTTCTGTGGGTTCGGAGACCAGAAGTGACTCTCTTACCTTGCGCCTGGGCACTGCCCAGCCCTGGACACTCAAGCACATCGTCATCACCTCTAGTTCTGCTCTTCGTGTCTCAGCCAGAATCCAATGTAAAAACAAGGCACAGACATTAACATCTGAGAGTCCTGACCATATTAATCTCTCAGCCCAGCCTGATACACTTTCTGAACACTCAGGTTTCTTGGTCATCCCACAGTGTGAAGCTTTAGAGGATGCCACTGGTGGGGGGGGGGCGTGTGTGTGTGGAGAGAGCTTCTGTTGGTACAAACTTCTACCACTCCCATCCTCGTGGAGAAAGCCACAGATAAGAGTGCTGTGAAGAAGCCCATGCTTAATCATTTCCCACATAACCCCAGATCCCCATCCCCACTGACAGCTCTAACTCAGACCCCATCACCACTCACTAGAACAATGGGGTGGAGCTCTTAACCACCCATCTGCTCCCACTCTCCCAGAGTCTCACTGCATAGCTCTTGCTGGCTTAGAACTCACTATCTAGCCTGGGGTGTCCTCAACTCACAGAGAAACACTTGTCTCTGCACCCTAGGAGCAGAGATTAAAAGCGTACTATATTATGCTTCACTCTCACCTTCTACAGTTAATTCCCCACATGACAGCCAGCTTTAAAAAAAACTTCTCTATAAATTTTTGATTAGCATACAATACTTGCAAACGTTTACAGGGTGTTTTTCCTATATAGGTGCATTTTGCAATGATCAAATTAGGGTTCATAGTCCATTTTAAACACCATTTATTTGTGTCAAAAACATTCAAATATCCCTTCTTCTACTTATCTGAAACACAGATGACATTAACCGTAGTCACCCTACTGTGTGTCAGAGTATCAGATTTTTTTTTCTTCTATCTGACTGTGACACCACACCCACTGACCCATCCCTTCTCACCCTAGGGAATTCTTTAAGCTTAAAAACAAAAGCCGGACTTCATCCACTGGGAGCCCTCTCCTTACCATTTCGACTTCATTTGGAACAGGATGCTGCATTTTGGCCTCAGTACTGGGCCTGGCTGCCCATCTCTGTTTATCCCCCTGAGCACCAAGGTCTCAAGCTTCCCTCCTGGAACCTACTAGGCAGTCCTTCTCAAATGTCTGGCCGGTCCTCCTCCTCTGTGAACACTCTGTCTCAAGGGTTCTCCTGGCTCACTTCCTTAGATGTGTGCAACGGACAACTCCTTGACTTTTCCTGCCCAGTGAATCCGAACAAGCCATCCTGTTGCCTCCCTTTGCTTTCTCCGTGTGGCGCTCGTCTCTGTCTGACCATACACATCTGTCTTCCCAGCTACTGCCTGGCTCACCTCCTATGGCGCAGGCGAAGCAGGCAGCCATTGTCTAATTACATCCTTTATCTGCTAGCAAAGGCCAGGCTTTCTTTAAACAATATTTGTACAGTTGATATTTCTGAAAAGAGCAATTCCGATTTTCAGAGTTCCATTAGAACTGAAAGCACACTGTTTTCTCTCCTAAACCTTGGCAATCTAACAGCTACATCAGGGAAACTTGGTAAGGCGCAAGGAGGACAGCCATTCTCTCAAGACACGAGCACTGTGAAGTAAAGACATTTCCTGAGTTGAAGGAGGTAATCAGAACTAAAAGATTAATGGAAAAATACTGCCCCACAGATGATGACATAATAAATGCACGGGAGCTCGGTGCATTAAAACTAAACTCTCACAGTCGCATATAATTTGAGAATTTCTTCTGTGGTTGCATATCAAGATCAGCAGTGACATTTACATAGTAAAGCACGGATATCCACGGCTGGAAGAGAATTCAAATGTAATTTAGTTGGTTTTGAATGTGGTTTTCAAAATGGAAATGCAACGTGGTCTGGATAGAGATTTGGGCCCGCATGGCTTTGCTTGCAGCTCGAGGGAACTGTTCAGTTTTACTTGCAGCTTGAGGGAATTGCTTGGTCTGGTAGCCAATGCACTCTTTGTAGTTTGTAGATATGCTATTTCTACTCTGCCTTTTACCTTCAATTCTCTTTTAGCTTTTATATTTTACCTGTGTATGTGTATGTGCACCACCTGAGTGCAGTGCCCTAGGCGGCCAGAAGAGGGTGCTATATCCACTGGAATGGAAGTCTCAGGCTCTTGTGAGCCACTTAATGTGGGCGCTGAGAATGGAGAGCCTATGCAAAAGCAGCAAGTACTCTTAACTACTGAGTTCTCTCTCCAGCCCCTGCTTTATTTCTTAACAGTCATATATAAAAGCCTGTGAAAACATTTTAAATGAAAATTTATTCACACACAATGTAACTTCAAATGTGGGTTGTGAGTTAAAAGGATGTGGACTGCAAAAATTATATTTGTCCCTCACCGTCTTCATCCCTCCACAGGGGCCCCTTCCCTTCTTACGGCCCTTTTAGCTAAACTTTTATTATGAAAAACCTTAAGAACATTCAAAGATAATTTCTATTCATGTTTAAATATTAATTGTTAGTTATATATTAGCAGAAAATGTATCCACATACTACTATTGTGACATTAATTTCTGGTGCAGTTTTCATTTGGTCCAAGGAGTTCAAGGGCCAGGCAGAGCCCAGCATGCCAGACTAGTCTCTAGCAATCAACTCCAAACACAGATATCTCTGGCCTTCCTCGGGATCAAGTTGCCTAGAGTCTAGCAGCCAGAGTGGGCCCAGGAGGAGGTTATAATAAGAGGGCACATCTTCAGAGCCCTGATGTCACTGTCATCTGAAAAGTCACAGTAGGTCAGCACTAGGAAGAGGAGCCAGAGTAACTTAGCTATCTATCCCTGTACACTCGGCTGACCAGGGCCAAAACGGCCTCACACACCCAGTGCTCAATAAATCAGCCTCTGGTCAATCAAAACTCTTGTCAAGCAAGGGACAGGTGACCCAAAGCTTTGTTCTTCCATTGAACTGGAAGCTTCTAGGACAAAGGCACTGTTTCTGGAAGTTTTCCTAACCCCTCTCCAGGCCTAGCAGCCTAACTTCTTTGCTTCTCCTTTCCATAGTACACACTGTTCATTGACTGAGGTTTGGGAATCAAAAACAGGAGTGTGTCTGACCAGATGCTATAAGACATGATCTGTGTGAACCTTCAGAAGTCACCTTGCTTCTCACAACCTCGGCTCCCTCACTTGAGTGTGAGTGACAACGCTCAGTAAACCATTTATACCCTCTTCCATAGATCACAACCAGTGGCTGTAAAATAACGACGATTCCCTGATTTGGAGCTAGATTTTTCTCCAAGTAGGGAAGTCTATCTCCTTTCATTTGATTCTTCTCCCTACTTCTAATGCAGGAGACACTGCATTTCTTATCACAGGTAGCTCATCTGCTAGAACAGAATGCTTCCATGTGGATTATCTCATCTGCTAGAACAGAATACTTCCATGTGGATTATCTCATCTGCTAGAACAGAATACTTCTATGTGGATTATCTCATCTGCTAGAACAGAATGCTTCCATGTGGATTATCTCATCTGCTAGAACAGAATACTTTTATGTGGATTATCTCATCTGCTAGAACAGAATACTTCTTTGTGGATTATCTCATCTGCTAGAACAGAATACTTCCATGTGGATTATCTCATCTGCTAGAACAGAATACTTCTATGTGGATTATTTCTCACAATTTTGGAGGCTGAGAAGTCTAGGATCAGTGTGCCAGCAGGTGTCTGGCGTGGCCTGTTTTCTCACAGATGGTTCTTTCATCACGTATCATTACAGGCAGAAAGTTCAGGCCAGCTGTCCTGGGACTCTCTGAGAACATTCATGAGTGATGCCTCTCAGGACCTAGCCACCTCCTCAAAGATCTGCCTCTTAACATCATTAAACTGGGAGTTAGACTCTCATCATATTAACTTGGAGAGGTGACATGAACATTCAGAGCACAACATCCAGGCACTGGTGGGCATTTGGGCCACAGGACATTTGCTGCCTTTTAGTGTCTGCTTTCGAGCCTCGGTTTCTTGCTGAGTGGTTTCTTACCCATTGATGTCTTCTCTTGTAAAAGAGTTTAAAGACCCAGAGCAGGACACCTAAATCTGCACCTCTGGCATCCACTGCCAGCCAGCACACACTGCCTTCTCACATAGACTCATTCCCATGGGACACTCTTAACCTTGCCACTAGCCAATCAACACCCTCACAGAGGATTATTAGCTGAGGAGCCCTTAATTGGTTGGGGCAATTTTCCTCACAGTTTGGAATATTGTTATCAGAAACACAATTAAACTGTAACACCAATTTCTGATCACGAACTGCTGAAATGAGAAGCGTTCACAGCTAAGGAACACCGAGGGGCGGGGGCAGGCGGCTGAAAGCTAGACCGTGGTATCACACTCTTGCTGTCTGATGGAGGTGGATGTCTCATGGACATTGGCACCATGCCTTTTCTCCTGCTGTCCCATGGGCACGGATGTACTACAGACATCACCCACCCTGTCGCTGTCTTCCCCTCTGAAAACAGGCGCTCACCTCTGTAAGCAGGGCTGACCTACAGCACTGACAGCAAATTAAACTTAAACCTTAAGGCAGCAGGGACTCCCAAAAGCTCACCCCGACAGTCTAAGAACCACGTTACAGATCTGGAAATTGGCCGAACCTTTGGAAAATGCCAGAAAAAGAGGCTAAAAGGTCGGAAGCTAATTCCCCAGATGGTCCCCTTTACCTCATGTTAGGTAATCATAAACCCTAAAATAGTAATTCCAGAGTACGGGCTCACATGTATGCTCTGTGTGTGTGTGTGTGTGTGTTTGCACATGTATGCATCCACACGTGTCTACATGCATTTAGAGGTCAGAGGTCGATATTGGGTGTCTTTCTCAATCACCCCCCACCTATTTTCCGAAACAGGGTATGTCTCTGCATGTCGAGTTCACAATTTTGACTAGACTGCTGCCCAGTGGGCCCTAGGGACCCACTTGTCTCTACCTCTCCAGTACTATACCTGGTTTTTATGTGCATGTCGGCAATGAACTCAGGTCACTTACCATCCCACCAGCCCCCTTGACAGTCTTCAAGAAGACTATCTGCATGTAACATATGATGCCCAGACTGCATGCATCATTTCCTTGAAGACACCAGCAAGTCACAAAAGTAAGTATGTCGTGTCCAATCCCACACAGGACAAAGGCCACACTATCATACCATGGTTCTCACCATGGTTCTCATGGAACTCACCTGGTTCTGTCACAGGTTATCGACAATGCAGTCTCAGCATACATGTGAGCCCATGCTCTGGAATTATTATTTCAGGGTCCATAATTTATCTAAGATGAGGTAAAGGCAACCACCTGAGGAATTAGCTTCCAATCTTTTGGCCTCCTTTTTTCTAGCATTTTCCAAATATTCAGCCAATTCCCAGATCTGTAACATGATTCTTAGACTGGGTGAGCATTTTAGTGTTGTTTTGGGGAAATTCCCCAATACTCAGGGCTCCTTTCCTAACGTGAGATTGTCTAGCTAATAATTTCTTACCGATTTGCTCAGCGCCCAGCCTCCTCTAGACATACCTTGTACGCACCGTCTCTGAGCCGTCCGCCCATGCTGTCGCCATGCCTCAGCCCCACCTCATCAAAAGATGAGCTCCTTTGTTTGCCCATCTTTTAAGCAAAGACTTTAATCATCCTCTGTGTGTGTGCCTTCCCCTGCTCCTGGGACGGGGCACCCTTCTGCAGGATCACCACAGGATACTGACACAGTACGTGAAGATAGCCATCTGTCACCCATTTATCAGCGTACGAAAGGCAGAGATTAGGTTTGCCTGTCTGTATGAGCCGTGATGCCTAGCATGGCGTCCGAAGCCTGCCCGCCGACAGTCAGCACATGTTTTGCAGACTGACAAGGAATCCTTAGGTTCGAATGGGACAAGCACCAGGGATCAAAGCCCATCTGTTTACCCAAGCAAACGTGCCATTGCGCAGCTCCCTATGGCGCAAAGCTATTTCCAGTCACACCGCACTTTCCTCAGGGAGCAAACTTGCATTGCCCGGAAATTCAACGGAAGCCCTTTTGGAGATTGGAAACATTTGAATTATATTTATCAAAATAAATAGTTGCACTGAATGTAAGTGTTAATTATAAATACAAAGAAGAAATTCAAAATCACCCGAAACTATTACTCATGTTTGTAGAAGGCTCCTAAATACCTTCTTCATGCATTGATGCAGAATTTTACATATATCACAAACACAACTTACAGCCAGGTATGGCGCCATATGCTTCTAATCCAAGCAGAGACAGAGGTTTGCCATGAATATGAGACCAGCCGGGGTAGATAAATGGGCTGTAGGCCAGCCTGGGCTTCATTGTGAGGCTCAGAAACCAAAACAAGGGTCCAGCAAGTTATCTCAGTTGGCAAAGGTGCTTTCTGCCAGGCCTGATCATCTCGTTCAATCTCAGGGTCTGTGGAGAAGGGGGGACCCCCACAAGCTGTCCTCTGACCCCCACGTGTGCACTGTGGCACACACACAAATAAATCAGTAGACAGCCACGCCAACAGACAAACGAGTAAATATAACTGAACACAAACTCTTGAGAAGCCAGTATAAACAAGATGTGCTGTGTAAAATCCCTTTGCACTTGTCTCTTTAGAACACTCGGCCGGGTCGCATTCATCTTTAGTGGTTCTGCTGCACACACGTTCTGACGGTGAGGAAGCCCTTTGAGCACTCAGGTGTGTGCCACATCTGCTTGCCTACCTCTCTCCAGACGACACACTGCAGGAGCCAAAGGCATACTTAGCTAAATCCCAAATGCATATGGCTATTTTGTGCTCCGGAGAAACTGTTCTGGGTTGGCATTACTCGGTAGAACATGAGACAGATGTCTCTTCCTGCCTAGTTTGAGGGGGTAAGGACTGCTTTGTTTTGCTTTCTTTTTGTGTGTGTTGTGGGGGTGGGGTGGGAGTGCGGGTGAAATTGGGGTGTCTTATGACTGAGCCGTTGAAGGTTTTTTTCTGTCTTTTATTGAACTTCCGTAAACTTCCCTTCTTTAAACTGCTTGGTCACAAATTCAGTCCAGTTTTCAATTAGCACGTTCTTTGCTTTTAGATTTCAAGTCTTTTTTTGTTTTATTTCTCACATTTACCTTATTTGTTTTGCAAATATTATTCATGGCTTGACAGCTGTCTTTTAACTTCCCCGAGAGTGGTTTGTTTAGTTAATGCCACGCAGAAGTCTTAGATTTTTATGCAGTCAAATTTACCCACTTGTTTTTATGAGATCAGATTTCACAGCATTATATGGAAGACATTTTGCAACCTCAGATCATAAAAACACTTGCTAATATCTTTACAGGCCAGGCTGGCTGGTCAGTGAGTCCCTTCTTCTTCCTCAGCACTGAGCTTATAAAGCACACGCCATGACAGCTGGGCACGTTGGAAAAACTACTTTTTAAAATTTATTTTCCTTCTTAGTTTCATGGCATGCAGAGAATGGATTTTATTCACTTTTCACCCTCCGTGATCCCCATCTCGATCCTTCTTGCTCCCAAACACTTCTAACCAGCAGGCTCGCTCCCTTCCTGTCTTTTGTGTGTGACCCGCGGTGTTTAATTAAGGTTCCTGCATGAGCATGGGTCGGAGGTTATTCAGGAGCACGGACAACGTTCTAGTCTAGTCTACCACTACAGAAAGTATCAACAGACCCTCAGGGAGTGGTCTCCTAAGCTCCTCCCACTTATATGACGGAATGCTGACTGGCCCAATCTTGCGCATGTCTCGTGTGAGTACCCAGAGCCATGGTGAGTTCACGAGTGCAACCCCATGTCTCACCCAGAAGTCTTCTGGAAACGCACCTCCCCATCTTCCATCTCTTCCATCCCCACCCACTCTTCAGGCACGCTCTCTGGGCCTCGGAGGGGTGATCCATGTACTACTTTTTACATGGGTCTTAGGGATGGACCCTTCTTCATGCTTGTGTGGTAAGTGCTGTAAGGACTGGGCTTAGTTCTTCAGCTCCTGGCTTCGTATCTTATACTTATCTTTAGAGTCGCCTCTAAAATGAGCCAGGGAGACGACTGAGAAGGAAATGGTACCCGCAGCCAAGCCTGATGACCTGGGTTCTACTGCTGGGCCCCCCAGGGTGACAGGGTGGGAAGAGAGAGCCAACTCCTGCAGGTTGTCCTCTGGCTTCCACACATACGCCCTTCCTAACGTGTGCACAGTGGGACACAAGCACACACACACACACACACACACACACACACACACACACACACACAGTAAATAACACTTTAACAGATTCATCTGGAAATTCCTAATATAAAGCGAGGAATTCAATTTTAATATTATGAATAATAATATCTCTCAAAAATAAAACATGAACAGAAATAATGCCTACTTGGCACATCATTTTAAAATTTCGCTTAGTTCTAGATGCAGTTCTCTAGTGGCAGCCACAGGCATCATCAGTGTCTGCTTCCTCTTGGTCTCTCTACCATGCTTCACAAAGAAATATCCTTTTAGAAACACCCTTGGTCCACACACACGAAGAGTTGGAAAATTATAGGCTATGAAATGCACACACACACACACACACACACACACACACACACACACACATACATTTATGTCTGGTAATAAGGACTGAAGTCTTCTGAAGGCTCCCATGTTGAAGGCTTGGTTAAGATTAGGTGGGGCATGTGGAAGGTATCACGAGGGCTTTAACCTAACCTGTGAATTCATAATTCAATGGAACCACCGAGAGATGGTGGAAACCAGGGGGCAGGGCCTAGTCTGAGGAAGTGTGCGGTTGGTCCTTCCTCATTTTCTCTTGGCTTCCTTGTCCTCAGGAATGAGCAGCCTTCTCCGCCACAAGCTTCCATTGCATGATGTCTATCTGATCTCAGGCCCAATGAACGAACGGGAGCCAGCCAGCAAGGGCTGAATCTGTGAGCCCAAGTAAGTCCCTACACCCTGTGTTCACTCGTGCGCTCTGTCATAGCGATAAAAACTAACACAATAAATAAAGCCCACACTTGTCAAAGCTCTATGGTGGGAGATTTTTAAAACCACTCTTTCACAGAAATAGGCCACCCTGTCATATTTGTCATTTCTAAGTCATATCCTTTGTCTCATTTAAAACACACACACACACACACACACACACACACACACACACACACACACATCATAGTAACACAAATACTTAGAAATCTAAAATAAAAAAGATAAGGATCATTAGGCTAATGGATCAGTTGCTCGAGTTTGACGAATCTGACATCTGTAAGAAAATGATAATGATTCTCCCAAGTTTCATCACAGAGGACTGATCAACAACTTCAAGAAGTCTCAGCTGCATATGTAAGAGATGTGTGTCTCTGGGCTGCCAACAGGATGACGGAGACTAGCAGCTGGCACCTACTCAGTGTTTATCATGTGTCACCAAGTAATATTCAAAAGCTGAACACACAACAATGCATCTAAGGCCCACAACTCCATGGTACCCCCCACACAGCACAGAGGAGGAACTAACTCGCTAGCCTGTCAAGTCTGTTTGTGAGGCGCTCAACCAGGCTTTGAAGGCAGTTTACCAGACTTCACGGCTGTGTGGTTAACATAACTGTGTTTCAAGTCCACCGAAAATAACCCTAATTACCACAATAGAATCTCCAGACATCCTCATTTAACAGCCAAGGCTGATTTAAAGCAGGCAGTTAGCAATTACTTCCCCGACGCTCCTAAGCACAGGCTGGCTTAGATCTAATGCCGCCCAACAGATAAGCTTGTTCCTGAAGAGGGAATCCCCTCCGTCAAGCTACCCTCCTCATTATGCAGACCACCCCACTTCTGTAGACGGGTTTTAGCTTTAGCCTCCTCCTCTCTTCCACAGAGGGGATGGTGGTAACGGTTGCATGGGAACAAGCCTTACCAACTGCAACGCAAGAGTCCAACACTATGTTTCCGATGTCATAATTCAGTGGCAAAACCATCAGCGGCCACACGCAAGCCCTCAGTGCTGCATTTTCCACAGGAACATCAGAGATTAAATGAGGCCAACCTGCCAGGTGGGCGATGCTAGGTGGAGACTGAAGACAGGCAGGTGCCTAGGAAACATCCTTTTGTTACACGAGCCAGGATTCCAGGAAGAAGCCACAGTTTCAGATCCTTTGATGTCATTTGGGAAGGAAACATTGAGGATTGCCAAGGGGAGAGACTCTCCCACTTCCACTCTTGATGAGTCACTGTCCTAGAACTTCCCCCAGCACTGAGCAAGCCTTGGCTGCAGCTCCAGCGTTCTGTGCGTCTCACGGGGGATGCCAGAAGTACCAGCAGCCTTGCATAGGGCCGAGCTCACTTCACATCAGCCAGGGGGATCCAAGCAGCTACAGAAAGACAAGACTCCTGGAGAGGCAACTGAGTAACTAAAGGAAACTGCAGGGGAGCCCCCAGGGCTCTGCCAGGAACCCTGTTAGGGGTTCTTCCTTTTTTAGTCAGTCTGCCTGGAACAGAGTGAGAAATGATCCTATCTTTTCCTTATCACCATAGCCAACACCAAGAGAGCAGGCTCAGAGCAGGCACGTGGTACTGGTTGACAAATGAAGGAAAATTAGCATTTGTGTGTGTGTGTGTGTGTGTATGTGTGTGTGTGTGTGTGTGTGTGTGTGTGTGAGAGAGAGAGAGAGAGAGAGAGAGAGAGAGAGAGAGAGAGAGAGAGAGAGAGAGAGATCACTGGGTAGTAGCCTGGCACATTAGAGGCCCTGTTGTTCTTGCGGGCTGTTTTGAAGATGAAGTAAGATAATATATGTGTCATGTGCTTCATATGGTGCCTAGCACACTGGAGAAACTCAACTGTCATTGGCTACTTGGTAGCAGTTTGTAAGAAAACACTTACTGAATTAACTATGGTCAAGGTCTCCAGAAACAGCTTCCCTCAGGCAGAAGAGTACTGGCTCTCCAAGGCTTTAGTAACCAAGCAGGCTGTACTTTTAACACAGAAGCATGGAGCTCAAACTCTTGGCCAGTGTGCCAGGCTCCTATAATTTATGCGGCCTGTGTGGGCTTCTTGCCATGCAAAGCTTTCTGAGGCCTGATGTGAAACATCGTAATATCTTCCAAGACTACACTAGGATATGTTCTTCATATCTGGAGTTAAAGGCTTTTTGTTTGTTTTGCAGTTTCTTATTGGCAAGCAGAAATTATACAAGGTAGATTTTACTGTGGCATTTCCACGCATGTGTCTGTAATATAATTTAGTCATAGTCATGACCTCTATCACCCTATCTGATCCTCCCGTCTCCTCCATCTTTTCAGTGCCCCTCTTTTAACTTTTAAGTCTCTTTCCCTAAAATTCCACAGATGACAGAAAACATGTCTGTGTGCAAATGGATTATTTTGCTTACTATAAAGATCTCAAGTTTCATTCATTTTTCTACAAACAACCTCATTTTGTTCTTTGTGATTAAATAAAACCCCATTGTCTGTGTAGACTACCTTTTCTTTATTCATTCATCCATTTAAGGGGACCTTGGCCAGTTCCATGGTGTGGCTATTGTGGACAGTGCCACAATAAGCATGGGCATGTAGGTTTCTCTGTACTTTCTGGTAATATGCACAGTGGTCGGATAGCTAGATCATATGGTAGTTCATTTTTAGTGTTTTGGAGAAACCTCTGAACCATTTTCCATAAAGGCGGGTCTAGTTTACATGATTAACAACCAGGTTATAAGGGGCCCCTTCCCTGCACCCAGCCTTAACAGCATTTGTTGGTCTTTTCTCTGGCCTGGTGTGACACTGAATCACAATGTAGTTAAGTTGTGTTCCCTTGATGGCTAACGATGTTGATCCTGTTTTTTATATATTGGCCACCTGTGTTTCTTTTTATTGTTATTATTAATATACACTGATTATATGAAAGGGTGGGTTTTGTGGTATTTATATACATGTGTATAAAGTATTTTGATTATACTGAACCTTTCATCGCCCACATTTATACCACCTCCAACTCCCAATACTCCTTCCTATTGCCCAATAGTTCCTCTTCCTACATTAGTGTCTTTTTTAAGAAGATATTCCACACATAGAAAACAAGTGATATATTTGAAAAGCATCTGTTTATTTCATTTGCTGACTTTTGGACTGGATTATTAGTTCTTTTGGTGTGTAGTGTTTTGAGTTCTTAGCTTCCAAGCCATAACCTAGCCCTATCGACGTCCTCCTACAAACCTCCAGCTTTAACATTCTGGCTCTGGTGGTGGTGGGTTTTCTGATGCAGGATCTCACTATGCAGTAGTGCTGGCAGGTCCTGGAACTCACTCTGTAGAGCAGGCTGGCCTCAAACTCAAGAGATCCATCTGTCTCTGCCTCCTGAATGCTGGGATTAAAAGTGTGTGCCACCATGCCTGGCCTGGACTCTCAGTATTTCTAGTGGCTGCATTAAAAAACAGCAGGTTCAAGTAATTTTAATAATACAATTTACTTAATCCAGTAGATCCAAATTATTATTTTTACATGTGATCAATAGCTGTTTTTAATGAGCTAGTTTATATTATTTTCCATATTAACTCTTCATTTAGTACAAAATGTACAAGTATCTCAGGCCTAGCCACATCATCCATATGCCACAGCCAAGTGTGGCAAATGGCTACCGCACCACACAGATGATACACATTATCCTCTCTGTAATTATCTTAGGAGCAAAGTGTCCTTAATGAATCTTCACTTTGTGCAATCGAAATTATGAGGGATATACAATGAATTATTACTTTGGCTCCCACTGCTTTGTATTCTAAATACATCAGAAGCATTTTATCATTTAATCTTTATCACTGCCCTGAGAAGTTGGCCCCTACAGAGTTTTAGACCATAGCACATTGGTATAAGATCCCTCCCCCCCCATTTCAGGTTGCTGGTTTATGCACCACCAAGGATAGAGTATAACTGAGTCCATATAAAGGATAGGTTCCCGACTGCTTGCCAGCTGTTCGGTCTTACAACGCCATCCAAAAATTTTTACTACAATAATCTATGCGCCCCTATTTAAAGAGCTGGTATAAACATCAGGTGCTCTTTAAACCAAATTCAGCAGCTGTTAGAGCCAGTTTGGTCTGGCTGGTATGGTCAGTGTTCAACTTGACCTCTGGGCATTCCTCTGTACCCTGCTCCTTGGCTCTCTAGAGACCATGCATTTTCTGCGCACAGCTCACTAACCAACTAATAACAGAGATTAGACCTATCAACAAATATATGACCTACTTCAAAGAACAAAACCCAAAAAAACTGGGATGACCAGAAAGAGAAGCTTTCTGCAGACCTCAGGAATGGCACGTGCAATAGTTTACCTTTGGAAAACCAAAAGGATTGGAAGAGAAGAAGGTAGGAGAAAAGACACTTGGCAGCCTTATATTCCTCACATGGACGAGAGAGAGACACCATTTGAAAAGTTTGGCAACTGCATGAGAGGAGAGAGGTCTGTAACAGAGGCTTGAAGACATCTTGGACAGTAGAACTCAGATGATCCTAGCTAAACGAAGGTGTACGATCGAGCCTGGGGAAGACAGCAGACAGACCCCAGAGACTGATTCACCAAACTGAGAAGTAACGCGTCAGTACCGTGTTGCACTACTGAGTTGGAGGTTGTTTACTGGACAATAACAGAACCGTGAAACTGTCGGGACAAGACAGATCAGATGGCTAATAACAAACGCTTACCTTGTACTATCTGTGAGAATAATGGGATGGGGCTCCTCCCTGCAAACTAATTCCAGTAGAGAGAAAGAGGCAGGCTGTATCTTGTCAAATTTAAACTACAGCCTTCAGTAACATATAGGGTCCAGCACTTACTGCAATACTAAATTCTGGGAATATTACTGCCAGAACCGGGTAGGGCTAAAAGAAATAATATAAGAATCTTATATTCTTGCTTTAAAATTATACCACAAACTTGCAAATGTTTATACTAGAAAAACTAACAAGATAACAGGTAGTGGGATAAATAAAACTTCAATGAGCGTTAGGGAGATGAAAAAGCAAACAAACAGAAAACACCTCAGCAGATTCCGTAACTGCACTTCCTAGATTTGGACCGCGAGGATGCAGAGCCAGCGAGGACTAGGTCGACCTGGAAGAGTCTCATTACCCAAAGTCCAGCTGTGCTCTGCATGGACATCCCTGCCAGGCACGCAATGCGGTCAGCATGCACTTCTCCTCCTCTTGACTTTGGGCCTCTGTCACCTGCTCTGGCTAGTGCGCTGTGGTGCACAGCTGTCCATCCTTAGGAACCAGACTCTGTGGGGTTCGTACTCTTGCTCTTCTTAGAAAGAATGGTTTGCCTTCAGTGGCTCATGGTTGTGTAGGACCAGGGAGATGGGGGGTGAGTGAAGGAGCATCCCAGCTGACCCAGCAGCCCAAGATCCAAAACAAGGGCTGGCTGTTGCACACCCCTGAGACCGAGAGTCCTACCCGGCAACAGCTGACTCACACAAGGCTCCTCTATCAAATGCTAACACTGGAGACATACACACGGTACACTAGAAAAAGTCTTTCTGCATATCCAAGCTATAACTAAATTAAAAAAAAAAAAGATGGTTAGCTGGTACAGAATATAAACACTCTATACTAATATCACCAAACCTTGCCCTTGCAGTCTAAGATCTTCTTTCTAAAGATTGTAATTTGATATTCATTTTTTCCTGTAATTTAACCCTGACTTGGATTTCATTTATATTTTATTCTCATTCAAATTGGATTATTTTTAATAATCCTTTTTGTTTGTTTGTTTGTTTCTCAAAACAAGGTGTGTCTCCGTGTAGCTTTGGAGCCTATCCTGAAACTCACAGAGATCCACCTGCCTCTGCCTCCCGAGTGCTGGGATTAAAGGTGTGCACTGCCACCACCTAGTCTTGGATTTTTTATAATTCTTGAGTATGTCCTACATTACTTCCAGCCTTTTCTCATCTAGCTCTCTCCTGAACTTTTATCCGACAAGTTTAGACTCTTTCAGGCCAGGTTCACATGCCACTTCTATAAAGAATCCATCCTGAATCTGCCTTTAAAGTTAAGACAGTCCATCCCCCAGGTCTGACCATGATAGGTATCTTCTGGTATTTGGCTTATTCTGCCTCAAAACACTTCCCTGTCCTCTCACAAAGTCGAAGATACCAGATCTGTGCAATACTTACCTCTGTCACCTCCATGAGGCTTAGCCAAAGGCCTTGGCCAGTGCACAGCAATGGGAAACAGCCATATACCAGGGAACGACATGGGATAAAGAGGTGAGCCAGGGCCTGAGAGATGTGGGTGCTGACGCTGATTGGCTGGGCAGCTTTGAAGCAGCCAGCTTTTTGTGATTCAGCCTCTACATATGCAAATTGAGACAGCACATATTTCACAGGACTGTTGTGAAAATTCAACACGAGAATGAATGCAAATGCCTCCCGGTATTGACATATGGCAGCAGCTCCGTCTGAGGGAGCTCCGTTACAAAATTGATCATGACAGACCGTCACACAGAGGCGAGTTTAAACGAATCCTTGACGGTGGATCATTTCCTCTCAGCAGTTAAGGATCTGAGGGTCACAACGATGACTCCAGTTACAATTAGCTGTTTTCCCAGTATCTGTGGGTTCATCGAGCTGGTGTCTGGCTTTGTTAAGACCCTCAAATATCCATTATTTCCCTACATTCCTAAATCCTTCAGGTAGTCACCACAAAGGGCAAATTTGTTATGGGGACAAAACTTCTCATTGACGAGAGTATATTTTAATATAGCAGTAGAAATTCCAGCTCAAAAACAATCATTACCATGGATCAAATGCCGGGGCTGGGAGATGGCCCAGTCAGTTTAGAGCTTGCCTTACCTGACAGAGACACAGCTAGACATTCACTGTACAAGTGACAGCACCGTTTGAGAGTGACTGGGGGATGAGACATTTCTCAATGAGAGTCCTTATCCGGGAAGAGAGGAAACGGCATTTTTGTAAATAAAAGCTATCCTTTTAATTTATATTTTCAGTTAGTAGATATTACTGTTGATGTCATTTAGCAAAAACTGTTTCATACGCTCCGTACTAACTTGAATTGTGTACAAATATTCACATTCCGTCACAGCAGAAACTGATCTTTCGAGGGACAAACCCAAGGTCAAGAAGCTCAAAATCCAGTAAGTGAGGAGGTAATAAAGGCCACAGAGTGACCTAGGTTTGGTGTGCATTGATGGGCAAGGGTCTGTGGTTGAACAGAGGCCACAGGCTGACTGAAGGGGCAAACAGCACTCTCCCGCTCATCCCCCAAGTACAGAAGACCCAGCGCTGCCAGCGCTCCTGAAGACATCTGAGTTCTTTAAGTGAAGCATCTGAAAATTTTTTTTTTTTGAGACAGGGTTTCTCTGTGTAGCTTTGCGCCTTTCCTGGAACTCACTGTGTAGCCCAGGCTGCCCTTGAACTCACAGAGATCCGCCTGCCTCTGCCTCTGGAGTGCTGGGATTAAAGGCATGCACCGCCACCGCCTGGCCAGCATCTGGATTTTTAGAGGCTGCTTTATTTACTTTTTTAATTCTTTGGGGTTAGAGGGGAGGCCATGAACCTGCAATCTGTGTGACTTCTGTACTAGGTACTCCATAATTACTCTTCATTGTGTTTTTGAATATGAATTCACTCTATTAACCCTAACACACCCCCACATTCTCGTTTATAAACCTCCATCCACTCCCACTTTTGGCTTGTATTTTCAGTTGTCACCCACCAGAACACACACGCCATTGCCGGATGTACCGACTTAACCCTCTTTGGTTCTTTAGGCTGAATGTGAACTCGTGTACAAAACCTCTATGATCCTCGCCAAGCCTCCCTGGGCACACACACGCTCTAAACCAACAACAGGAAAAAAAAAAAAAGGCCGGCACTGATTTCCCTCAAGTCTCACCCATCACTTTGACCAAACAGCGGGAGACGAGAATCAGTCCAGGTGCTCACGGTCACCCAAGGGAAGAAAGGCCTGGAACCCCCAGGCCAAGCACTCACCGCCAAACACATCTCCGTTCTGGTAGTTCTTCCCTTTCTGAGCTTCCTCTTCATTTTGAACAGTGGCAACATGCTTGGCGGAGGCACAGCCCATACTCTCATTCGGTCAGCTTCAGCCGGGCTGGACTGCAAATCATCTCTACAGACACGGGGACATGTTTCTTTTTCTCTCTTTAAACACAAAGGAAATCCACCTTGCCGCTGCTGCTGCTGCTGCTGCTGCTGCGTTGGTCACAGTGTGTGCACCTGCAGGAAGAGAAAGCTGGATCAAGAAGGGAGACTCCATACCTGGGATTGCTCCCTGCAGAGGTTGGGGGGGCGGGTAGATCACACAGTCCAATGCCTGGCTTCCATACTCAGTGCTGAAGAAAGAAGCGCCATGTGACATCCCCTCTTGATCCCTGGCTCAGAAAGCAACTATAGGAAAGCATGCCACACACAGTGCATGCTGGGAAGGAGACATTTTCAAAGAGATGTAGAACACATGCATTTTTTTTTTCAAGGAAATGAGAACTATTGTTTCCACGGGCTTATGGACTTGCTGATGTTCTGGAACCTCAAAACTTCTTACTTCTAGAGTAAATAAAACATTGTTGAGAGCCACACCGTGCCTCTCTCCATCCCTCCCTGCAGGCCAGCGCTCACAGGTTTTGTTCGGGGAGATCATCCTCCTCCTGAGACTGACTCATAGACTAGGTTATGCATCTGGAGTCTACTGGAGTCAAGAATTACTTACTTGTGTTGGCTTTGGGCTCAGCTCTCACTGTTTGAAGGACTGAGTGGAAAATGTAGGAAAACACACAGCTCGGTCCATTGTCTAGTTCCTCGCCTTGGCCTCTGTATGCCAACTGGTCTCTCACAAAGGCATAAGGACTGCTCATGAGTAAGTCACTCAGACCTAAACCTCATTCTACCGAGGGGAGATTCCCTTCCCTGCCACACTGATGGTAGCTGCCCCAGATTCTCAGGGTTTGCTGTGCCCAGTGTGCGCTGCTGTTTTCATTTTGTCTTGTTCTTGCTGTATTTCTATCAGTCTTATCCAGCCATTCTACCCCTGCGAATGAGGAGCTACAATCTCGAAGTTGTTTCTGCTGAAATATCTCTTACCTGCCCCCCCCCCACTCCTTACTAACATAACCCCTACCTCCTCAAGCCCCTTGGCAGCACCAAGAAAGTACCATTCTTGTTTCAGCCTTCACCAACACCCACATCCCACCATTTCTGCTCTGAACCATTGAGCCTGTCAAGTCTCACAGCTGGTGCTACCGAAACATGGCGACAAGCTTCACTTTCCAACAAGACCGCCAGACCCTGGGCCCTTCTCAGAGTGCAAAGGACATCTATGGCTATAGAAATCTGATCCTTTAAGCCCTAAAACCCCAGCAAAGAGCATTTTCCCAACAACCTAATTTAATAAATGTGAGTAAATACAAAGGTAGTGATCCAAATTAAGCCATGCAAACAATAACTGTAATAAATATTATGACTATAACATATACTATGACATAATATTATGGTAATAAATACTATGTTACCTGTATATAATCCCTCAAGATTATTCTCTTATCACTGATTGTGAGAAGAAAGTATAAGACTGCTTATAGAAATATTACCAACCATGTTAACATTAACTCTCTAACATCTCCTTCACATATCAAGTCACCGCATGTTAACACATTTTCATCTTTTTAAGGCTATATGAAATCTGGGTCTATGGGTGTACACACTAATACACATACACACAAGCTATTCTATTACCTAGCGGTTATGTCTCTGAAACAACTATATGTCTCAGGAGCCTGATGGGGAAGAGCTTCTGACAATAAAAAAGAATATCCACACACAATAAGGGCTGTGGTACAACCTATAGCCATGCAGAATTCCAAAGAGTAGGTCAAATTCGGACTGGGTGGGGGCAGCGACGAGACAGAGGAGGTGGTATTTCTGTGCGGTAGTGAAGGTTCGGTAGACACAGTGACAGCATACAGATGTGAGGAGCAGCTGGACAAGAACTGGGCTAGGGAAAGACAGAGCATGTAGGGCATTTGCTCCAGAAGGGTCGGGGCAGGAAGAGGCTGGCATGGCTGGTGCTTTGTGAAGAGCCTGGAGAAGGCGGAGCATGCCAACTCCATCCAGCTTAATAGAGTTAGTGTCATTGTCACGGGAGAGCTTCCTGCGAGGCATATTAAACTAGCAGCATGGTTATCCACTCTGCCTACCTCGTCTAGTTTCTGAAGAATCATCACTGAAAGAGGAGACTGGTTTCTCTGGGGAGGAGAATGGAGGTGAAAAACCCTCCCCAGCCCACGGCAGGGGAGTTCTTGCTGTTCCCCTCCCTGCCTGTGCTGCTGTGGTTTCTGGTTTCTGTGGGCACTTCCTTGGGCCAGCATCTCCTCCATCTGCATCTCAGCAGCCAAGGGGAAGGTCACGGGTGTGGAGGGAAGCCCCCTCATTTTCAAATAGGAAGTCTACAGGCAGACCACCTCACACAAGCCCAGGGAGACAACCCACTCAGGAGCCTCTCCTTGCCTCCTGTCCCTTCTTCAGAATCAAGACAGTGAAAACAGGAGAAAGGAAGGGGGATGAACTAACCCACTCACCCAGGAGGCCTGAGAAGGGAGAGACAACTCATCACGTCCTCTGTTTTGTTTTGTTTTGTTTTTCATTCTAATTTCCCATTTGCAATTTCACACTTCCTGTGTAGTTTCTCACCAAGACTGAAGCCTTACTCCTGCCCAGGTGTGTTTCCAGACCCTCAACAGATGCAAAGGGAGCAG
Organism: Peromyscus maniculatus bairdii; assembly: GCF_049852395.1. Lineage (NCBI taxonomy): Eukaryota > Metazoa > Chordata > Mammalia > Rodentia > Cricetidae > Peromyscus > Peromyscus maniculatus. The sequence goes on from NC_134862.1 coordinate 61,024,845, forward strand.
AACCAATGCTGCATGTGCTACATTTTCCCTTAGATATTTATTTGTGATTAAAAAAAATTACTTTACACATGTCAGAACCTGACAGGAAAGAACCTTCTGACCCTGAGAAGCGTTTCACGGTATTTCTCATTCATAAAAGCTGTGCTTCAATTAAAAATGTACTTGGATGTTAAAAGTTAAGGTTATATGAAAAAGAACATGTTGCTTTGGGCTAACAAAGATAAAACAATGTAAGATGGTTTTTAAAAGGATGTCTCTATTATTCAAGTATTGGAGTGAGAGGGTCAGGTTAATAGGTACCATGGACATAATTTATATACAATTCAAACAATTCCATAGGAAGTTTCAGTTTAGTTACATATATATTTAGTATATATCATATCATGTGATATCAGAGAGAAAAAGGGGGGAGGGGAAGGGGCAAAGGGAGGAGGAAGAGTTAAGGGAGAGGGGAGAGAGACCTTGAACTCCTGGGCTCAAGTGATCTTCCTGTTTCAGCCTCTCACATAGCTAGGACTGTGGGCATGAACCACCACCTCCAGCTAATTATGTTTTAATAAGCACTGTAACTCAGCAGGAGCTCCCTCTCCATTATCAGTGCAGAGTTTATCGTTGAAATACACTATATTATATAGCTTATAGCATTAATGTGATTTCAAAAGTGACATTCTCAAGTTTTACAATCTTATTAGAAATATATTTTAATAAGTTTACTCCGTTGGTGGTGATGGAGTCCTTTGAGGGGCAGATCTCCGATTCATAAAGTTAATCACGCACGGATCACCGAGGAAAACTTTTTGATTATGTCATAAGCACTTGTCCAATCATTCAATCATTTAATTAGCAGTTAATTGAAAACTCCTTAGTAATAGACTGTGATTGGTAGGTACCCAGCACACAATGATAAGCAAGATGAGATAAGGTTTTCCTCTCTGCCTCCAAAGAATATAAGTGATCAGTGAAGGAGGTAATTAGACCAGTTTCTCAGTAAGCAACGTGATCCAGCTGCTGCAGATAAAATACAGGGTGTTCACTGCAGGGGCACCCGACTCAGCTTTGAGAAAGTGCGTCTAGAGAGCTGTTGGGGCTGAGACCAGACCACAACTAAGGAACCATCATCAAAACACCTTTGAACTGCATAATCTTTTCTACTAGTGTACCATGTCAAGGATTCATCTCCACTTAACGATTCTCTCACTCAACCTGAATTCAGCTTAGACTTCCTTCAGAGCAAACTTTAAGAAATGTCTCCCTAAAGACTGCTAGAATCAGCCGGGCGTTGGTGGCACACGCCTTTAATCCCAGCACTCGGGAGGCAGAGCCAGGCGGATCCCTGTGAGTTCGAGGCCAGCCTGGGCTACCAAGCGAGCTCCAGGAAAGGCGCAAAGCTACACAGAGAAACCCTGTCTCGAAAAAACCAAAAAAAAAAAAAAAAAAAAAAAAAAAAGACTGCTAGAATCACCTGCTCAGGAAAACTCCCCTTCAGTTTGGACCTTCACATACACACTAGCTTCCTTTCAGCTTCCATTATTTCCTTTCGCTTTGCTTGGGTTCCTCCCCACCCCCACCCGGCCTACTCATTTATAAATGTCTCTGAAACCACAGCACTCAGAGGCAAGGCTCACGGGTGCAAACCAGCACGCAGAGTTCACATTTTCACATATCATTATTAGCAGCATGCTACTGCTTGAAGTTGCAGATCACAGTGTGAGAACTGAACTGAAGCATCTCTTTGAAGTTTGATGGGCACTTCTAAAAGTGACTCGCAGGTTGATTTGTTTTCAAGCTAAATAATCTATGAGAGAGAGGACCATCAGGCATCTCAGAAAACACAGAGCCAAATTAATTGCTTATGGCTTTGTGTATAATTCTCCCCAAATGACTGGAAGCCTACAGAAGATGTTCAATGTCCTCAAAAATGTGGAAACCACATACCATGACTTGACGTAACCTAATCGAATGCTACCTTTATAGACCATTTCCCCATTTTTTTTAATAAAATGCATCAGCAGATCTATAAACCTAATTCAATTTTTTTTATGAAGGACTTTAAAGATGTGTGACCATGAGTGCACATCCTTTCCCTATACCCTGACAGAAGGCTCTTGCAACATCATAAGGAGCATTATTACTCCATCCTAACTCATATATATCGTGGGAAATTGTCTATGTGCACAACTATCCCATACTGCATAAGTCAGCCTCTTAAAAGGAAAAACAGAAGAGGCAGGGCTTCATTTTAAAAATCACCTTCATAAAACTGAAAAGTAAAACAATAAAGATTCTATTTTTGAGGAAAACCAAAGCAACAAATGATCTTTTTGTTTAAACAAAAAGGCTAAAGATTTCTGATTACATAATGTTATAGGTAACCTTATCTCCCACTACTTAATCAAAGGCCTTTTCATTTTGGATAAAAATGCCAAAACATTTGAGACAATTTTCTTGTAAAGAAAAACACATCTGAAAAAAATAAATTAAAAAAAAATGAGAAAACCCATAAAGAAACCCTAGGCCAGAAAGACCATGGACATGAAGGCTCCCACAAGGCTTGAAGGACTGGAAAGAAATCCAAGTCTGATTGCAATAGGCACACAGAGGGCTATGAAGTCAGCAATTAAGAAAAGGATTTAGTTGCATTATTAATAGACCAGAGTGAAGTGGTCCCTTTTGTACTTTTGATTAAAAAGGGAAGCAAGACAAGGCAACATTTAGAAGCTCCTTCTTTTCCTAAAGGAAGACCCAGCATCTAAGCTCCATAAAGAAAAAAATATATATCCACAAAACTATGTATATACATTATATATACACATACTTTATTTATTTATTTATTTATTTGTTTGTTTATTTGAGATCAGTCTGTTTGCCCATCTGCTGTGTTTCCCAATAATGAGTGTTAATACAAAAGCCTACTAGGGGTTTGGGGGGGGGGGGAAGAAAACTTAAAAGTGATTTGTAATCTTAAAAACTTAAAAGTGATTTCTAATCTTGAAGCTTTGGTATCCTCGAGCTACTGTTAACACCTTTTCACATTTCATTGTGATTGCTAAAAATACACAGAGATGTCACACTTGACATGAAGGTATCTGGAAGTCAAATCTTCCTGTTAGCATCAAAGAACATTCTCATCCTTCCCCTCACACTCATCTGGTATCATGGCAATCGACAAAACGCTATTAAGTCCCAAGACACATGAATTTTGACTTCTGTTTTCCTAATGGGAGAACTTGCATCTCTGCGAATAATAGTTGGACAGAGGGAGCTCACAGAAATATAGCAGTAGCAGGCCTTACACAAGAGGACACATTTCTGTGGGGTTTTCCAAGTGAGCCAGTGAGACAAGGTGGAAAGCGGAAATAGCGGACCCGAGACTAACGACCTCTAGTCCCAGCCGTCACAGGCCTGCCCTTGGACCAACGCTGGGCTTCATACTGCTAAGCTTCTTTCTTGATTCTGTGACCTACCTGAACATACACCCAAGACACAATGGTAAGGATAAAATGACTAGTTAAATCTCACCTAGATTTAACTCGTTTACACACCTTTTTTGAAATACTTTCTCCATTAGCAGATGCTTGTAAGTCTAAAGCCTGGACATTGGTCAGAAGTGCTACAGGGTAGCACAATTATTTCTGATAATGTTTGGCCCAGGGGGTGATGGCTTCAATGTGTAAAAACTGAAAAGCAGAGCACTCCGCTCCTTTTCCCCTTTCTCTATCCCGGCTTTAATAATTAAATCTTGCAATGCTTCTTGTAGGGAACTGGCTGGGAAAGAAAGCTGTGTAATGGCTCTCCTTTGAGCTCAGGATAAGAACGCTGTGCCATTATAGTGTGCCTCAAAACTCTATTGCTGTGTTACCTGTACAGGTCAATCAAAGTTCATGAGTAGTGGACATGGCTTCTGGGAAGGCAGGCAGCCAAAGAGGTCTTGCAGAAGACCCGAATTCAGTTCCTAGTACCCACACCGGGTGGCTCACAACTAACTGCCTTTAATTCTGGCTCCAGGAGACCCAACCACTTCTGATCTCTGCAGCCCCTCACCCACCTAGGCACAGGGCACACACACAAACCCTCTCCTCTCCCCTCTCTCTCTCACTCATATACATATACAGAAATAAAAATAAATCTTAGAAAAATTAAACCAAACAGGCATGAACCAGAAGCAAATGAGTCTTCGTAACTTGGAAACATTAAGGACTGCATGGATTTTATTTGAGAGCTTAATTTGGTATTGATATTTGAGAATGAATTAGTATTACTTTTTTGTTTGTTTGTTTGTTTTTTGTTTTTTGTTTTTCGAGACAGGGTTTCTCTGTGTAGCTTTGAGCCTTTCCTGGAACTCACTTGGTAGCCCAGGCTGGCCTCGAACTCACAGAGATCCGCCTGGCTCTGCCTCCCGAGTGCTAGGATTAAAGGCGTGCACCACCACCACCCGGTGAATTAGTATTACTTTTAATAAAGTAAGAACACTGAAAAGATCTTAGTCATACAATTTCAAAGCGCCGTTTCTCTAAAAATATATATCAATATATATAAAATAAATATAAATAAAAATATAAACATACCTCTCACCTCTTCCCTCCCAAAATAACCCCCTCTCTTCCTTCTAGTGCCTGGACCAAAATAAGTGGACTGCCCCCACAAGAGGCTGGGGCTTCCCGGGGCCTAGGAGCTCTCGTTCTGGGATCTCAGCCACACGATCCAAGTGTGCATGGAGTCTGTGAGGGCAATGGCTCCCTAACCCCAGACTGCGGGGCAGGCAGCTGCTAACTGAGACACACCTCTACGGGAAGCCTTGACTACCTCAAACCCTGTCTTCTGGAATCTTTACACTTTCTCTTAGTGCTTGTCATCTGAAAAGGCCTTGAAAGCTTGGAGAATGTCAACAGGTAAAACCTCCTTGTGGGGGGGAGGGGGGAGAGATGTTTCTCTCACAGGTTTCTCTCACATCCTAATGGGGCAGAAATTTACAGTCTTGTGGGAAAGGACATTTCCTTACTTCACCACATCTTGGGCCTCATCTGTGCGATGGGCTCAGGCCTTGTCAACACAGACAGAAGAGGCGACCTGTGGCAAGCACCTAAGATGATACCTGGCGGGAAGAAACCAACCACTAAGTGAGTACCTATTGTCACAGTCCTCACCATAAATGGCACACTGATGAACTTGAGAAGAACAGAGTCAAAAACCTGGAAAGAACACACAGAGGGGAAGCAAGCTGTGGCAGGTTATTGGTTTTGGTAAACAAAGGTTAGCAGACTGTCCCAACAAGAAGAGGAAAGTGGGAGAGAGAGCTTTCCTCAGGAGAAGCACGGGACCCCTGGGTAGCACAAATCGAGAGCCCTGAGCAGTGCCAGGTGTCCTAGTTAGGGTTTCTATCGCTGTGACCAAACACCATGACCAAAAACAAGTTGGGCGACAAAAGGGTTTATTTGGCTTACACTGCCAGATCACAGTCCATCACTGGGGCGGGAACCTGGAGGCAGGAGCTGATACAGAGGCCATGGAGGGGTGGGTGTTGCTTCCCCTGGCTCGCTCAGCCTGCTTTCTTATAGACCACCAGCCCATGAACAGCCCCATCCTCCATGGTCTGGGCCCTCCCCCACTGATCACTCATTGAGAAAAGGCCTTACAGCTGGATCTCATGGAGGCCTCTCCTCAACTGAGGCTCCTTCCTCCCTGATGACTCCAGCTGTGTCAAGTTGACACAAACCCGCCAGTGCACCCAGTGTTTCTGTTGTGCTGAGTATGGGGCAGTTAGTCTCTGTGTAACGTGTGTGCAAACACACTGTATAAAGGTCAGGAAGCCACACTTACCTCAGCTCCAGGGAACATGAAGCGCACTGTTACCAGCTTATGTACCTGTCTCTTTCACCAGGGGGATTGCCAAGATTACAACCCGTCCCAATAATTTCTCTCTGTACTCTGCCCACCACACTGGCAGGCCAACAGTGGATAAATAAATGGCCAATGGATGAAATATCTTAGAAATCTCTTTTCACAGAGATATGGCACATAATGCTTTTAAGGAAGCGATCTGCCTTCAGCTCCATCTCTTAGTTTACCTTCATGGACAGTGACATCTTTGTTATCTCACCAATGATCAAAGTTCACAATGTTCGTCATCTGGGCCATCAGAGAACATAAAGTGTTCGGTATATTCCCACCCCCACCCCCCAAGGATGGGACAGGAGCAGTGAAGACCGTCCAAAGATTTAGGCACTAGAATGTTGGCCCTAACCTGTCCTGGGAAAATGTGCTATTATTTTGACAATACTTGTTTTTACAACCTGCTTTATTTTCCACTTTCCACATGCGGGAGGCTGGCTATCTTATTTTGAAGGTCCAGACGTTCAAAATAAGATAGCCAGCCTCCCGAATCTATTTCCCCATTTGTAATCAGAATCAATACATGAGCTGTAGCACTTCTAAAATGGATCCATCTGATAGATTCCAAGTCTTTGTTTGTTCCTGCTGGAATTTAAGTCCTTGGTTGGTTTTCCACAGGAGACATCGACTTAAGGATGGCGTCTTCAGAAGATTAAATGATAAACATCATTTCCAGGTGGCATAAGCCAGACCCTTCCACCTACTAGGTTGGATTTTGTTAAGCATCTCAATTTTCTTTCATATTTTCCTCAAGGAAACTACACTGATTTTGCAGCATTCAGCCAAAAAAAGGCACTCTGTGCAATCATTGTTATACTCTTATAGGAGAACAGACCCAAGAGGACAAGACAAAGTCACAGAGTGATGGCCAGACCCTAGGTCGGCTGGCCCTGCCACTGCTACATTTACCCTTAACTCTGGGCTGAAGGGTCTTTTCCATGCACCTGCAGTTCATCTTTGATGGCCACGGTGGCCCTTGATGCTCCTCCCCTTTAGCCAGGATGCTCTTATCTGGCCACCGAGAAGCTAAAGATCATGTCGGGTTAAGGGTCTCAAGCTGTGGTGACCTTGTAAATGTTACCAGAAATTGCGACTGGCTGAAATAACCCTTCTGAATCAATCCAGTGTTCCCTCCCTGCTGCCATCTTTGTTTGTGAACATGGTGTTCTCTCCTACTCATCCCCAGCATGGACTGAGAGAACGAGACCACGTGACAAGCTCCATAGGCATGCACACCACGAGCCAGAAGATCCACAGTGCAGCATCAAGACAGGCTTAGCTGCAGGCAGTTCTCACTGGAGACGAGGAGGCTGTTATCTGCAACAGAGCACTCAACACTGGACTCAGGGACTGCTATTCTGCGGAGAGGTCTTGAAGGAGGAAAATGAGGATCTGACTACATGCTAGTCCAGCTAGACCTTGTCCTGAGAGGTTTCTGGAAAACTACCCAATGGGCAGCTCACCCGCAGTGGCTATATATGCCTAAAAAGGGCAGCCACACCCAGGGCAAGCTGTTCATGATTGCTGTGCTGTGAGGACTGCCACCACACTGTCCCCTAGTTCTGCTTCATCCTTGTTATGGCCACCCCAGGCTGGAAAAAAAATAAGACAAAATGTTTCAAGATATCTCATTGAGAACATATTTTTTAAATTAGGATACAAATTAAAATTAGTATTTCTAGATCATCTCCAGACCTGGCCTTCAAGCTTCAGTTTTTAACTATAGAGTATTCCTTTGTTTACATTTTGCTTTGCCTGAAAGAGGGAAACTGCAAGGTCATGTCCAATGGATGTCAGTCAGCGTGGCAGTTCTGAAAGCATCAGAAAATGACTCCAATTTTTACTAAAAAAGTTCGCTTCTCATACATTCGCAAGAATCTCATCAACTTTCCATGACAAAGACAAATTAAGGCCTTCCTTTAGCTTCACATCCACCAATATTCACTAATGCTTCCAAGGGTAAAGATACATAGATTTTCAAGCGAGACAGACACATCCCCAGGCTAATTAAGGTCAGGTTCCCAAAGCCACAGATGAGAACACTGAATGCTGGGGAATTTAGATTACTCTCACCCAGACCTGCTAAACCACTACTGTTTCTTCCTACTGCTTCCGAATAACTAGCGTCCATCGCATGGGTCTCACCAAATGCCCTTCTTCCTCAATATTCTGTCCTCCGGGCACCACTGCTCTAGCCCGCACACTTGCAGAGAAGGCCTGGATGTCCGTCATGGTGGTGTTTCTTAGACACGCGAGTCTGGCAGACACCCTGAGGGCAGTGGTCCTTTGAAGTAGACCCCCCATCTCCGTATTTCCCCACGGCAATGTTGGGAGCTCTGACTGGGAGAGGATAGAAACTCAACACACCTTCAAAATGCCAAGCCGCGGGCTGTGGCGTCTCCTCACCTCTACGTCCGCTGCTATTCCGCCTTGCACAGAAAACGGTCCCCCTGCCTCACCTTTGCCTGACTGTTGGCATATGTAAGCAAACCTTCCCAAAAGGTGCTGGAGCCACCGATGGTCACCCACCTCAGAGCCACCATATGCACAAAGCAGCTTTCATTCCCAATCACCTATCATTGCCAGAAATATGAAGTATAGACTCGGTGAGAGACACAGTCCATGACATTTCTTGTTTCTTGTATCTTTTTTTTTTTTTTAAGGCAGAGTCTTGCTGTGTAACCAAAGCTGGTCTCAAACTTGCCACCCTCCTGCCTCAGTTTCCTGAGTGCTGGGGTTATAATCAACAGTCATAGGCCATCATACCTCACACTAGCCCCAGCTTCTAATAGAGCTTAGCTTAGAATATGTGCTCACCAAGAAAGTAGTTAGGGCTAGAGAGATGGCTCAGTGGCTAAGAGCCTCTTGCAGAGGACCTGAGTTTGATCACTAGCACCCAGGGGTATCTGATGCTTCTGGCCTCTGAAGGCACTTGCACACACGGTATATATCCCACACATAAACACACACATATACACAATTAAACACATCTTTCTCAAAAAGTAGTAAATGAATTTCTCCAAGAGAAAGCTTAAATCCCTGTCACATGACTTGAGGTTTTTCCATACACATACGCCATCCCATCTAACTTTTCCAGGTGCCTTGATGAGTAAGTGTAGTGTCTAGCTACAAAACCCTGTGTACTCAGTCGTACCCTTAACCAGAACTCCACCTACAATCTCTGCCTGCTGTCAAAGCCTGCCCACCCTTCAAAGGCCAGAACACATCTTAGCATCTCTAGGCAATGTTGCTCTAAGCCACAGAACTTCCCTTTCCCTGATGTTATTGGTATGGGTCTACTGGACCCACTCATCACCCTCCAAGTTGCTAAACGTCTGCACTTATCTTTCCATCTCCATCTAATGTGGACCCTTTGGAGTCTTCTCTCTCTGAAGTTAGCATTGAACTCTCATTAGGATGCCTTGGGGCATAACCCATCCTGCTGTCTTATAATGTGAACTTTTGTCTTGGTGCCATTTACAAATTTTGTGGACCAGTTGTGCTTTCGATGAGTCTGATACTGTGCGAACCTTTGCAAAAAAAAAAAAAAAAAAAAGTAGGAGGCTAGCAAGCATTTGTTACCTTCTATGCTAGGGTAGAAGTGTTTAGGAAGAGAAAACTATAGTAATTTCAGCTTTAAAAATCTTTTATGAGGACAGCTGAAAAATCACTATCCCAGGCTGTTTAAAGTGGTCAAATGTTGATTATATAATTGTACCACAATTTGGTAAATATATTCTCTGAATAAGGGTTTTTCTTTTTAAAAATTGCCCATATGATTAAAAATATGAACAAAGGAGAAATTTCAGTGGAAAGAATAAGGGGGGGGGGATTTAAAGACTCTATATCCAAAATTGATGCTTTTAATCCCACCTCTAGCCCAGGAGCACTGGACTGCAGCATCCACAGGCTCATCATCTAGCTCTTATTACTGGGTTCAAGTTCATGACCGAGTTAACACCACAGCTCTGCAAAGGTAGCCCCCAACTCCCTGAGCATAAACTTCAAATCCGTCTCCTTCACCAAGCATATCCTAGACATCTGCTTGTAGTTATTTGTTGAGGTGGTGTGTCTAACTATTTGGTCTTATTCATTTTGTATCACATTGTTTACCCTCCAAAATATGAACAGCAGCTGCTTGCAACCATAAATAACAAATCTGGAGCATAGACGGTATGTTCAGGGTTCAGTAACCTAGCAACAGAGCAGCGAGAGACTTTCTCCTAAACTGTGCCTACATCTACGTACCTGCCTGGCACAGACTTGGAAACCCACTGCTCAAGTCAGGCTTGGCTAATGACAAATTGAATCTGGCAGATAGATCAGAAAAACAACTGGGAGGTGACAGGAACCTTGATGCCAGGCTCCAAAAACCTGAGCACCAGGACTATGAAGAGGAAGAGTACACACTACTTGAGATCAGTTGCCAACTACTCTTCTGCCTTGGCACAACTCTACTAAGAATCTAGAAGCTCTTAACAGCCAACACCTAACGTTTTTATGTTATGGGTTCTGGAGGCTGATGTGCACGTTTAATGAAAACAAACAAAGGTACTCATTACTATCTCTATTCTGACAGATAAAGGAGACAAGAACGAGAAGAGGCCCTAACCAGAGGTATAATGCCTTCTTTCAATGAGTGGATGAAAGTTGAATCCTCATTGTAAAGATGCCGCCCCCCCCCCCCCATCTCCTCCCTGCTCAGCTCCCAGACTTCAGAGGGCTCTGGTTTCTAGTGGTCACTTGTAGTTAAGAGCCCTTCACTTCCTATATAATGAAATACAGATATATTTATTGTTTTTTTTCTTCCCATCCAAAAATGAAGGTCAAGAGACAGTAAAGCAACACAACAATGTGGCTTTTAAAAGCTAATGGTTCCAGCGGTGATAAAAATAAATAAATCACTCAAATGTGGCAGGTTGTTTATTTGGACGTCAAAGAGAAAGTGGAATTCTCTACAGGATGACACAGTCATTTGTTTTCCCCCAATGAAGCAAGCAAATCAAACGGGAGCAAGCCAGGAGCCTACCTTTCATCCCTCAAGGGGTAATGAGTTCTCGCTAGATCAAAACCACCCTCCTCCCCTGTTGCACTCACTTTGAAACACAGATGCCCAATGACATCAGCAGAACAGCTAGATACCATCAATCTATCCGACAGGAAAGGCTGCAGCCAGACCTGCAGCCTTTCCAAACGCGAGCTGCCTCCTCTTCTGCCTCCTCTGGCTCCGTTCTGTAATGCAGGAAGGGTTGCTGAGGAGACCCCATCACTGGGAGTCAGCGCTGATCAGACACAGACCTATAGGTGGCGGGGGCCCAAGACACAGCTTCTTAAACCGTGGGTCAGAGCCCCACGTGGGGTCAAACAACTGAAGGTGGGGGGTTCGAACACGCGACCATTGACTTTGTACTGCCTGTGCGGTCACACCAGGCAGCGGTAAGAACTCTGCCTGCAATGGCCTGCCTCGGATTAGAGACTACTGTAAAGTGCAGCATGGGACTTGTTTATTCACTACTCACACCAAGTCTTCTCTCTTACAGAAGCATAATGGCTTCATTACAGAAGACAAAGATCTTCTGTATGTGTGAGTGTTTATGTGTGTGTTCGTGTGTGTTCGTGTGTGTGTGGTGTGTGTGTGTGTGTATGTGTGTATCTTCTTGCTTCTGTCACCCCAGTACTAGGATTACAGACACATGTCACCACACCTGGCTTTTTATGTGCGTGCTGGAAACCTAAAATCTGGTCTTGGAGCCTGTTCTGTGTGACAGCTGACCTTGGCCGTCAACTTGACACATCCGGGAAAGGCGAATCTCGTTTGTAGAGCTGCCTCCATCCGACTAGCCTGTGGACAGTCTGTGGGCGTTTTCTTGATGGCTAGTTGATGTAGGAAGGCCCCCCCAGCCACTGTGGGCAATACCAACACAAGGCAACTGAGCCTGTCCTATAAAGAAAGGCAGCTGGACGGGCATCTGGGAGCAGGTCAGTGAGCAGCTGTTTTCCATGGTCCCTGCTTTACTTCCCACCCTATGGTCCCTCAGTGATGGACTGTGATGTATGAGATGAGATAACCCCGCCCCCCACAAGCTGCTTCTTGTCATGGTGTTCATCTCAGCAACAGAAAGGATTTTATAAACTAAGCCATCTTCCCAGGACAGGAAAACAAAGACCTCATTTTTTTTTCCAACCGTTATTGCTCAGCATGCATCAAATCAGTGTATTTAGACTGTATTGTGTCAAAATGTTTGATTGTACAAGTTGATGTTTGGGTTGCTGACTTGAGTTTCATTTAAAGATCATTAAATGAATTTGGGGTTGGATTAGAACAGAATTTCCAACAGTTTCTGAAATAAATACTTCTAAACATACTTCTGCCATTTTATGCTACGTAATCACGTGACATGGTATTCTGAACATTGACAACAATAAAACCCCAAAAAGCCATCAACTCTGAAAAACACTGAAGACGTTCTACTTCCTACAGAATCAAATATTGAGCCAAGATTTAACTATGTGGGTAAAAACAATCACACCAATCTCATTAGTAAACAAATCTGCTTTCGTCCTTAATAAATGGTAAAATTCTACATATACCAAAGAATTGCTTTAAAACAAATTTTCTGATTTGTTATCAGTAAATGATTGGTTTATAAATCTATCGATTCATGTAAGAATTTCTTAGTAAAAAAGGATCAAGAGTGGGAAAAGTTTAAAAAGCTCTGCCTTGGAAACAGAAACCCAAACTTCCCAAGGTACCTGAGGTCAGGCACTGAGGATGTGGATGGAATGCCTAAGGTCGAAAATCCTACATCGGTTTTGTGGTTTCCTGTCAACTCCATTATTAGAAGCTGGCCATCCACACAACTCCGTCAAGAGGATGGTGTGTTATATAAGGCTTAGGGGGATCCTGTCCACTGGCATTAGAAGAGATGGAACACACTGTCCACAGGCGCAGGCCAGTTCAGAGCCTGTCTGGCTTAGTAAGCTCTTTGGGGCCCTAACCAGAGGTATAAACAATGGATGAGTGTTCCAGGTCCCAGCAGGAAGGAGGTGTGGCTACCAGGCTATCTCCAGCAGTGAGGCAAAGACCAGGGACAGCAGGTGATCCGACCACAGTGGGAGAAGAGGAAGGATACCTATCCTTCCTCAACGTCATGTGGTGATGGACAGCTACAAAATTCAGAGGCACAGTTACAGATTCGACTGATATTTATGTAGCGCCCCCCTCCCCCATCATGCACAGTGCCTTTCACACCAAGTCCAGTCAGTTTGCCAGGCTCATCCAGGAAGCTTAGAGGACAAATAACAGCATGGTTCTGGATGCCAGTAAAGCCAACCCAGAGCTAGGTGCCCAGGCAGAGTGAGGGAGAAGCATACTTTTACAAGGGGGGTAGCTACCTTAATTTGATTTCTGCTGGAGTGTCATTTAAAAAAAAAATGAGTATTGGATAATAGTCCGTGCTATTTATAACATCTTTAATCTTGGTTTCTCATGTTAGCACGTACGTTAAGTCAAATATCTTCTTTGGGGAGAGGTGATGGAAATAGGACAACTGTCCCGGTCAGTTTTACGTCAATTTAGGATAAACCTAGAGATACCTGGGAAGAGGGAACCTCAAATGATGCTTCCCACCAGACGGCCTCTAGGAAAGTCTGTAGTGCATTCTCTTGATTAATGATTGGTGTTGGCGGGCCTAGCTCACTGTAGGCCATGCCACCCTGGGATGGTGGTCCTGGATCCTAGAAGAAAGCAATCTGCGCAAGCCACGGACAGCAAGCCAGTAAGCAGTGTTCTATGGCTTCTGTCGGTTCCTGCCTCTGGGTTCCTGCCCGAAGTTCCTGCCCTGACTTCCCTCAGTGATGGAGCATGATCTGAGAGTTTTAAGTAAAAATAAACTCTTTCCACCCCCAAGTCGCTTTTGGTGATGGTGTTTTCTTCACAGCAGTAGAAAACCCTAACAAGACAAGAACACGGGGACCTGGAGATGCCAAGCATGTGCTCGACCACTGAGCAACATCCCCAACGTCAACACAACCCCATTTCCACTTCCTGTCCACGTAGGCTGCACACTGTCTGTGATGCCAACAGCCCTACCGGGAACGTGACCCACCTGACGGTGGCCATGGGTTCTCAAGTCAATGGGAAAGACACTGGCATCTGAGGGCTCACCGAGGGACTTTCTCCCACCTTCTACTCATCTCCACTTAACTATTTTGATCACCACATACCAAGAGGAGTGTGAATTAGATCCGTGACTAAATACCTACAGAGAAACAATAATGATTTCTATCCACAGTGGAGCCGGTTTCTCCCAGGCCACTTGCTGGCTTTGCCATCCGGGACCTAAAAAGGGCCATGTTTAGAGTTCTAGCAGGAAAAAGTCTAAAATGGTTACAAACAAGCTGGAGAGTGGTGGGAGAAAAAATTCACCATGTGCTAAGGGGTTGTGGGAGACTGGGAAAACTGAGGAAAACCAGAGGACGAGAGAAATGAAATAAAGAGAAGTGAATGGATGCAAAGGTTTGGGGTCCCTCCCCCCCCACCCCCCGCAGGTCAATTCTTCTTTTTGTTTGCTGTCTTTTTTGATACAGCGTCTCACAGGGTAGCACAGCTGGCCTAGAACTCACGATATAGCCCAAGCTTCCCTCAAACTCATGGCAATCCTCCTGCCCCAGCCTCCAGAGTGCCAGGATCACAAGCACGAGACTGCATAAGCAGCTCACTTCAACCTCTTACACTCAGCTCCAAGCATCTGGTTCCTGGGGCCTTCAGTGACCTCTGCCCTCCAGTTTACGGCCCGTCTGCAACTCACCATCCACTGTTCTCAGAGCTTTCTTAAGCGTCTGTCCCTTCAGCCATGAGCGAGGGACAGAAGCCAGCACACCTCTCCTCACTTTTAAATGACGCCCTATACTGTGACTGAGGCACAGGCGTCTAAAGCATTCTGCCCGAGTATCAGATAAGACTTTTAAAAAAAATGCAGACAAGGCCAATAAACAGAGACAGGCTATCACGATCCTGGGGCAGCACTGGGATCTTAAGCCAACACATAGCACAAAGAACACCAATAAAATCTCTTTTATGAGAAATTCAGGGAGTCATTCATTCACAGGGAAATAAAAGAAGAAAGGCGCATGCTGTTTCAGTGTTCTGTGAGGCCAAATCAGGCACTTTCCCACTGGTGCCAGTTCCTTACCAGGACAAATTTAATACCTGACAGTATTGGCTCTGAAACCATGAAAGCCAACCTGAAGAGCCTGACGGAGCTGGGGAGCTGGAAGGGGAGCTAGGTGGTCTGGTGACTGACTGTCTCACACTCATGAGGACCTGGGTTTGATCACCAAAACCATTCACACACACACACAAAAGGGGTCTAGGAGTCTGATTTAGCCTCTACCCTCTCCAGGAGAGAGAGAGAGAGAGAGAGAGAGAGAGAGAGAGAGAGAGAGAGAGAGAGAGAGAGAGAGAGAGAGAGAGAGAGAGAGAGAGAGAGAGAGAGAGAGAGAAATACAGTTTACTTTGTTAGTTATGAACTCCGTCCTCAGACATGAGGCTGTTTAGAAAATAGGTTATTCTCCACAACTTATCGACTCAGCTGGTGAAGAGGATGGAAGCTGACGCGAGGTTTAGGAAAAGTCCCTGTTGTCACTGTTGCCTAGAAAAGGACAGACCTACTGATACACTCAAGCAAAGATACAGCCTAACAAACAGCCTCGTGTGACACACTGAGAGCATCTCACGACCACAAGTAGAGAAAGTACTCCGGGGTTGCTTTTTAAAAACCCAAAGTTTCCTCGAGGAAAATCACCTCTACAACACAGAAGTTTAATAAAGACATAAATAAACTCCGACTTCCAGCCATTCCAGTTTGAGGGCCTTTATGAAAGCATTCATGTCTCACTGTTTTCGATGTACTATTATTTCACCGCTGTTCGGTGGTATCCTGACACAAATTCTAATACCCAAGCGCTGAATTAGTCTCCGTCTCTTAAGTTCCTTTTATGGCATATATTTAACAACGAATTAAAATGAACTTTGTTATGAGATAATTTCCAAATCTCTTGTGATAACTGGCAGCAAGCCAGGTGGCTGTAAAAGTCAGACTTGGTGTACGCGAATGGAGACGTTAAATTGAATTACCGTGGAGTTGTTTCAAATTATAGCCGACTGGATAGCATCTCCATTTACTTCGGTACACATGGGCCAGGCATAAAATGCAGTTCTCCTATTGTCTAGATCTTTAATTATACAGGTTAACTTCTTTAGAGAAGCATCCTCTAATCTATTTTCCAAGGGACCCAGCACAGTCAAAGGAGTGACTATGGATTGTGACAAACTCCTCCTAACTTCTGGTTGAACTCCTGAAGAGAGGCAAACCCTGCAGAAGACGGGCTGAGGACATGGCTCAGCAGCACTACACTCACAGCATCCATGCGAGCCGGGGTCTGAGGACCAGCACCACCACCCCATGCTAACAGAGCAGTATGCATCTCAAGAACCACCCTTATACAAAACAATAGTCATTGCCCCTCTATGCTTCAATAATCAGTGCTCCAAATAACTGGTTTCCAGCAGAACAGCATACCTCCATGAGCCCCTGCTCTTCCCCTCACCTCCAGACAAACTGGACAATGGACAGACCTAGGCAAAGCTAATCTCTCTACACATATTTCCTCCCCCATAGAGTAGGTATAACAGCATTTACTTTGTAGGATCCTTTGGAGGATTTGAGGCAAAATAGCCAAGCAAAGGCATATTATCAAGAACTTAGTAGGTCTTTTACAGGAGGTAAGGATCATTTAAAAAAATATGTGCCTGTCTATGAGGAAGTACACACACCCTTCAATGATAAAAGGCTGTTACTGCCTTAGTGGACTTTATCCTAAGTGTTCCTCCCAGGAAGGTGTCTCAGGGCATCCTGAGACAAGCTCACTTTAGCTGTGTTAAGCCCCAAAGCCAATCAGATAGAAGAAAGAGAACATGGATACAAGCACAACAGTAGCTAGTGTGGTGATATTGTGTTCCCCAAAATATTGTGCACCCTAATCAACTTATCTGGGGTCAGAGACAGAACAGCCACTAGATACAGAGGCTAGAAAATGGTGGCACTCACACCTTTAATCCTAGCACTCCAGAGGTAGAAATCCCTCTGGATCTCTGTGAGTTCAAGGCCACATTGGAAACAGCCAGGCATGGTGACACACGCCTTTAATCCCAAGAAGTGAGCCTTTAATCCCAGGGAGTGATGGCAGAAAGCAGAAAGATACACAAGGCGTGAAGACCAGGAACTAGAAACATTTGGCTGGTTAAGCTTTCAGGCTTTCGAGCAGCACAGTTCAGCTGAGAGCCATTCTTGATGAGGACTCAGAGGCCTCCAGTCTGAGGAGACAAGACCAGCTGAGAAGTTGGCCAGGTGAAGTTAGCTGTGGCTTGTTCTGTCTCTCTGACCTTCCAGCATTCACCCCAATAACTGGCCCCAGGTTCGTTCTTATTAATAAGACTCTTTAAGATTCATGCTACAGCCGGGCGGTGGTGGCGCACGCCTTTAATCCCAGCACTTGGGAGGCAGAGCCAGGCGGATCTCTGTGAGTTCGAGGCCAGCCTGGTCTCCAAAGTGAGTTCCAGGAAAGGCGCAAAGCTACACCGAGAAACCCTGTCTCGAAAAAACCAAAAAAAAAAAAAAAAAAAAAAAAAAAAAAAAAAGATTCATGCTACAAGCTAGCATGACATCTACGAATTGAGAACAAAAGAACCATAAACACACACAAGAGGCCACAAGAGCTTAGTCCTTGACAGTACAGGAACTGTGGCTTTCAGTGCAGAGCTCAGAAGCCCATATGTCTTAGCTACTTTTCTATCGCCGTGATGGAACACCATGAGCAAAAGCAACTTGAGGAGGAAAGGCTAAGTCCACCTTCCATTTCCAGGTACCAGTCCATCACTGAGGGAAGAGAGGGCAGGAACTCAGGGCAGGAACTGAAGCAGAAGCCTTGGGAAGAACGCTGCTGCTTTGCTCCTTAGGACTTACCCGGCCTGCTTTCTTACACAACTCAAGACGACCTGCCCAGGGAAGGCACTACCCACAGTGGCCTGAGCCCTCCCACGTCGATCATTAATCAAGAAAATGCTGGAGAGACTTGCCTATAGGCCAGTCTTCTGGAGGAACTTTCTGAATTGACAGTTCCTCTTCCCAAAGGACTAAATTGTGCCATTGACAAAAACTAACCAGGATATCATGATACTGTATTCACAGACATCAGACTGTCTGCAACTTATTGAATCTGCTTAAGTAGTAGAGAGAAATAGAATCTATGCTAAAAAAAAAAATAGTTATAGCTGTGCATAGTTGCACATGCCTTTAATCTCAACACTCAGGGGGCAGAGGCAGGAGGATCTCTGGTCTACCTAGTGAGTCTCTGGCCAGCCAAGGCTATACAGTGAAACCCTATGAAAAATAGATAGATAGAAAGATAGGTGACAGATAAATAGAGACAGAAAGACGGAAAAGAAAGAAATGTTTCTTTCCAATTATTAGCCTGAACTCCCTTCAGCCAGGATCCAGGTCTCCTCCATTTAGATTTTTCATAGCATTTTGCTTGTGTGTCTCAACTGGCCAATGCTGTCCACCTACATTGGTCTAGTATTACGCAGCATACGCCTCAAGAAGGCAGGTCAAGTGCTACTCATCCTTGTTCAGTATTTGGTGAGCATACTAATTTACCTCTCAAGACGACGGATGTAATCCTAGTCGTTCTATGTCCTGAATACCTTCCTTCCTTCAAGAATTTCTAGACTGCTCAAAGATCTTCGTTGATTACTGTACACAAGGCAATATTATCTTGTGAAGAATTTGTTTACGACACTAAAATACAAATGGCAATGTTACCATACTTATGGCCAAGAGAGAGTTGATGCTAATGATTCTTTGACATCCTCGCCAGAAGGGTACCCCAGGCGATTTTCTGTCTGTGCTGAGTCTTTTATTCTTTAATTTTTCTCGGTCTACATTCATTGTTAGACTAGCATAATATAAACCATACTTGGATGTATACAGAATATATATATAAAATATTCGACTTCATTGGAGCAATTTTCAGAGAACAAAAGGTGAGTGATGAGAAAATGCACAGTATACTGGCTTCTAAATACATAATCTTGATATCCACAAACTAGTGAAGCCCTTGGCCTTCATCAAAGAAACTTCTTTTCAAAGTGGGTGGTGGGTAACAGAGACCTACAACTGATAAAGTGCAGAGACTAAGACCTGCGACGTGCTCGATTGTGGAACACCCAGCCTTCTCCCCAAGACTCAGGGAATACTGCAGAAGATGAGGTAGACAGAGAGTAAGGGCCAGAGCTTTGGGAAGATGCCAGAAGTGTCATCTCGCTATGACATGGTGGGCGCCGTCACTACCCAATCACAGCTGTGGTCACCTGCGCAGAACTGGGCCAGTCAGCATTTCCTCATGGGAGGAGGCTCCAGGAGACTCCACCCTCCCTGGGAAACTACAGAAAGTTAGCGGTGGCTGGTGGGAGGTGTTCCACTCTCTTCAGTGATGTCACTGATAAACTGACCGTGCTCCAGTCAACAAGCTCCCATGAACGCTCACAGGGGTAACCATAACCGAATCCAGTGGGTCACATGCACAAAAGGGCCATAAAAGTAAGAGGCTGACTTGCTGGGAAGAGAATTTCAGTGGAAGAAAGAGGGAGATTAGACAGGGTAATGAGGGCTGAAAGAGACTAAAATTCATTATATGAATGAAAATATCAAAGAATAAAATAGATATACAAAGAACTTTATGGTAAGTGGGGGGGGGGGGGGGAGAAGGACCTGAACAGACTTATTTCTAGAGCACATACAAAGAGCTAGCAGACATCTGATAAGGTCCTGGCATCCCTGGTTCCTGGGAAGTGCCCGTGAAGACCATAATGAGATACACGGCATATCTGCTAGGACGGCCATTGTTAAGGGTTAACTGAGCGACAAGTGTTAGTGAGAAGGTCAAGAGTGGGAACTTCTGGGCACTGTTAGCGAGAATGGAACTTGGTGCGGCTACTCTGAACAGCAGGATGGGTGGTTCTCAGACATCAATACCAGAACTACCAGAGGAGCAGGCAATCCTCTTTCTCAACACGTACTCAAAGCCAGTGGAATGAGAACTCCACCTAGATACCTCATGCTGCCTGGAGCACTGTTCACAGGAGCTGTGTTACAGGAAAACCCCTGTGTCTGAATGGATGGATAAAAGAAAGTATTATTAAATGGAGTGTTATTCAGTCTTATAAAAGATCCCACATGAACAAAGATATGGATTAAACTGGGTGATATCAAACTAAGTGAAATAAGCTAAGTACAGAAAAACAAATACGGCCTGACCTCACCTCTTTTAAATGCACTGGGATGCGTGTTTAAGAGAAGGTTAAATACGCAGAAACAGGGACTAAAACAGTGATTACCAAAACGAGATGTGTGGCGTGGGGAGAAGTAACTCAAAGAGCACAGGGCTGGAGTTACGGAGGATAAGTAAATTACATTGTATTTTACACAGGAAAGTTGCTGACAGTAGAGTTCAGGTACTGTTGCTAGACACAAACAGACACACCCATATACACCCCATATACACTCACATATCCACACACACACACACATACCACCATATATGTGCACATATATATATATATGTATACACAAGCATAAACACATATACATCCCATATACATGCACATATACACACACATACACCACACACACATATACACACCCCATATACATGTACATATATACACACACAAGCATAAACACATATATACCCCATATATATACATACACACATATACACACAAGCATAAACACATATATACCCCATATACATGCATACACACACACACACACACACACACACACACACACACACACACATATACGAACAAACATACACCCATACACATACCCTCTAGAAGGTAACTTGATGTGAAGGTATCCTAGACATGTTACTTTATTAGAACATTGCGGCCATTTCAGTAGGCATACATATATCAAAACATCATGTTATATACACTCTAAACATACAATAAAAACCTTAATTCAAAGAAAAACCCTGTGATACAATAAGGTAATTGATTGAATTAGCAGAAAACCAAGTATCAAAGATAAAGCCACAAGGTCCGTTTGGATGGAGTCAGGGAAGACTGGATAGAGAAGGTAGGGCTTGAACTGGAGCCTGGAGAATTTTAGCAGTGGAAATGCTAAGATCTTGAGTATGGGCCACCACACTCGCTCAAGAGGAATGGGAGCCAGGGGTACCCTAAGAGAACATGAGAAAAACATGATCTTCCCAGGGATCAAGTTTCTATACCTTGAACTTAAACCATAGTGTCTTTAACCTACTGATTTTGATTTGGCTGATCAAATGCAAGCACCAAGCCTTGCAAGGAGACCAGGCATTGATACTGACACCCTCCAACAAACAAGAACCAGGTCTCAGCACATATAATACTCATCTCTCCTCATGCATTATATAGCTCCTCGGTGTGTCTGATCCCAGAGACCACTACTGACAATCAAAACTGGACAATACTCCTAAGATCCCCAGTCTCAGAGTTACATGGCTATTCATTAATAATCTCACTCGGCAGACACGTACTCAAGGCCTGGTATGTGTAGGTATTGTAGATGCTGGGAACAGGAAGGGAAAGCAAAAGACAGGAATTTTTAAGTAGCTCTTTAGTAAATCGCAACATTAGCAATTACCTTGAAAGGTAGTCATGTGTGATACTATATTCATTCCTGTCCCCAAAGGGGGAGATATTGCTGCCCCAGGGACATGCCGTATCCCGTTGTGGGATATGCAGAGCATGACTGTGTCACAGCCACTTCCTAAGACTAGTTTTCAAGGTGTGGTCTGGGAACCAACAAGACCGCGAAGGATTCGGGCTTATTTTAGGAATGCAGATGCTGGGCCTTACCCAGGACTCCGACTCTGACTGCTGAAAACCTCCCCTATACACAGAAGGTGCAGAAATGCTGCTGGGACTGGGTTTATTTATAAGTTCAGCTGCTAGACAGCTCACCTAGCAAGCGGCAAATCAGGCAGCTAAGGCTCTTTCCAAACTTCTGGGAGAGCCAGGGTCTGAGAACTGGATCTGGGTGAAGTCAAGTACCAGCGTGGCCTTGCTGGGTTCTTAACTGGCCTTAATTCTCATTAGGCTCAGGGTATTTAATTCTCTTTGAACAGATCTGGTCTATCTTAACAAAGGGGTGAGGAGGTCTCTACACAGGGACAATTTCTATAAAAGAAAAACAACTTGAAAGACCCCCCTAAACCACCCAAGATCAGCTCTGCATCTCTTATCTAACCCAGGACCATGGCAATGGCACCAAAAGTCTGGAGGGAGCGCAGGTGCCCTTCACACATGCCAGGTCATAAGGTTGGGGACAAAACTCCAAATAGCTCAGCATCTTTAACAACAGAACTTGGAGAAACTCAAAATTCAGATGTCAGAACAGATCTATTATTAGATACCCATGACATATCACACCTCATTAAACTTTAATTCCTACTTTCAAAATCTAGACTGTTTTGAAACAAGGACATAATTCATTTAAAATTCTTTAAATAGGAGAAAATATGTACTGTTCCCCATTTCCTCCAAAGAATGCAGGTGTCTGAGACGAGTACAGCACTCGCTCGGGACTAATGTCTTCTAAGAAACTTGGGGAAATCAAATTGGCAGTGTCAGGTACCCGCTAAAGGACCCAGCCTCTCCCATAAGCATGTGACCAGAAGGTGATGTTGCTGCTGCCGTCAGACATACCATTACACTTCCCGCTAAGAACCCGTGGCTGTAAATCCGTGATTCCATTTATACTCGCCCTGACAACAGATCATGCATACAAAATAAAGTATTTATTTGTCCCTTTGTCCCAACCATATCATACTGAAGTAGATTAAATGTGGAACATTTGAACCATTCCGATCCTTTTCTTTAGTTTCAGTAACTAAAAAGGCTAAGTTTCATACACACAAAATTCCTTACTTGTAGCTAGAGTTTTCCTGCCTTGCCCACAGTCAGGACAAATCTTTGTCACCTGCCAGTCCCACAGCCGCTCAGACCCAACCAAGTAAACACAGAGACTTATATTGCTTACAAACTGTATGGCCGTGGCAGGCTTCTTGATAACTGTTCTTATAGCTTAAATTAATCCATTTCCATAAATCTATACCTTGCCACGTGTCTCGTGGCTTACCAGCATCTTCACATGGTGCTTGTCATGGAGGCTGGCTGGCAGTGACTCCTTCTGCCTTCCTGTTCTTTTATTTCTCCTCTCTGTTAGTCCCGCCTATACTTCCTGCCTGGCTACTGGCCAATCAGTGTTTTATTTATTGACCAATTAGAGTAATTTGACATACAGACCATCCCACAGCACTTACTTACTGTCTTTCCAAAAGAAATGGGATTTACCATGTGTGTGTGTGGGGGGGGGGGTGTATGGGTGTGGGTGTGTCTGTGTATGAGCAATGTTCCACCAAAATCTGTAGGCCTCACACTATGCAGGTTAAATTCTCATCCACAAAACATATTTGTTTTTAATTTCAGAAACACAGTTCCATCGATCTCTCCAAAGACTCGCTATAATTAGTCTTCTCTGTGGCCCACGTTTCAACCTGTAATTCTAAAGCTCATCCTAGGCAAAGCAAAGGTAGGAGCTTCGTTTAGACGAACTCTAACTTAAACGGACAAAGGCAGGAATATCTGGCCCTCTCTGGCCCCTCATCTCAGAGAAAACCAGCTATTTCTTCAAGAACAGGCCAAACATGGTAATAACAGAAAATAACTTAATCTAAAAAAAATAAAAATAAATCATTTTTAAAAATTAGTTCTAGTACAGATTTCTTCAGCGAGTAAAAACAGAACCAGGTGCCAGGGACTAAGGAAGACTTGGGGAACAGAGAGAGCACTAAAATCAGGCCGTTCGTCAGGCTGAAGCAACAGAGCCGTGACCACCGAGTTGCTACCTTCTGGAAAACGAAGCATCAGTTTCCGGAGAAAGCTGGTTCTAGATTTTTAGATGTGTTACTATGCTGGATGTTACGCAACACTTCAAACTAAAATTCTGTCAACGGCCAAAGAAGAACCTCAAAACAAGAGCAGGCCGTCAAAAGGGGAGCTTCCGGCGGCCCCTATACCCAAGGCAACACTCTTAAGTCCTTGGGGTGCCCCACGCAAGCTGCAGCTCACACTGCATGGGACCTGCAGAAAGGACGGGGCTCTGTTCCCCGGGGACCGACTGGCTAGAACGCAACACCGGCTTCTTCTCCCCACGCCGATGGCTTCTTCGTCACTTAGAGACATTTCACAGTGTGCTTTCCCGCCACAAGGTCATTCTAGAAGTACACCACGGCTCCCAGCGAGCCAGCTCACTGTTTAAGAGGAAAACTGCTCAATAAGAACAATCCATAGCTTCTGGAAGACAGCAGTCCTCCTCAGCAAAAGGCTCTCTGCTTCCTTCTAAGTGACTTTTCCACCCCGGAGGCCAGTGAAAGCTTTTAAGGTACAAACAATGGAGACGAGGAAAAGCTACTAAATTTTTTAAAGGCCTTAAAAAAATCCCTCATCAAACAGGGCAGTTTCCAGTAAAACTATGCTGGGTCACAGAAAGACAACACTCCAAGGGGGTCACGGCAGGGGAGAAACAGGGGAGACTCAACACAGGTTTTGTTCCTGCCCCGGAGAATACAGTTTCACCAATTCTGTGTGACACTGTCAATAAAGGGATTCACAGAACTTTTTTTTTGGTATTTATTGATTTAAAGAGGCAAACCAAAGCTTGCTTGGAGACACCAATCACAAAGGCACACAGTGAAAAGGTACAAGTCCAGCAAATACGGTGGCCTCTCTCCTCTTGGTGATGATGGGGGTCACACTACTATGGTATGGGGCATATGGGACATGACTTTGTCACAAACAGAGGTCATTTCCAGAGCAACTCCAGCCTCCGCTGTTTGCTATTAACACAACAGACCCAGGGCCTCTCTAGTGGCGACCCCCACTAATGACGGGGAGCCGAGGAGGTCTACTCCGCCTTCGGTCTGTGATCTTAGTCTGAGGTAGGTTGACTGCCTTGAATTTGATGGCGGCCTGGACTTCAGCCTGAAACCCTGCTTCAAAACAAAACAGTCAGCTGTTCCTAGGGGGCAAGATGGTGATACATCAGCCTTCCTCCACAGTTCTGTCAGCCAACCTTCTACCTTGTCGATAATGAGATCCCAAACTGTCTACGGAGAGTACTCCTCAAGAGTGCTTCCATACCACGTGGGCAGCTGTCCAGGGACTTAGGAGGAATTCCGTATGTCACCCAAGGGAGACATTCATTTATGTCCCTGGCCTTAGCTTTGCCTTGAAGGGAGGGAGCGAGAGATTGTTTTGGGGGGACCCATTAGCACTTTTATTCGTTCGTGTCCAACAACTAACTTACATTAACAGTGATTTCTAAAACCCAAACAATTTACAAAAGATATAATCAGTCAGGGGAGCACTTGCTCATCCAGTTTATAAACACGGGAAGCTGAGTTCTCTAATGCCCGGCTTTCACTCCTGCCCTTTCTGTGAACTCGGAACAGAGGAGGCCTTCAATGTGCCAAATGCTCATTGGGAGGAAATTACACAATGAGCTTTAAAGAAAAAAGTAATTTTTTTTTTTTTTTTTTTTTTTTTTGAGACAGGGTCTCACTGTTTTGCTGAGGCTAGCTTTGAACTCTCAATCCTCCCAAATGCTCGGAATGATAGGCACGTGCCACCAGACCAGGCCCAACACATTTTTGTTTGGGGGCATGCTTTGCCGCCAGGCTTCTTAAGCCTTTAGAGAAACCTTTCTCCCCTCGCCACCCCCCCCCCCAATTCGTCAGCGACACAAGACATTAAGCAAATGCTGATGGGCAGGTTGAGATCCAAACCAATGTTCAAAACCTGAATTAAAAAATAACCTTAAAATTATACTTCATGTATAATACGCACTTGTATAAAAATGTCTTTCCACAACACAGTACCATGTAAAAATGAATATAGCAACATAAATATCTTAAGATTTATTTATTTTTCATTGTGTGTGTTTATGGAGGGGTTGTGCAGCTGAGCACAGTGCCTGCAGAGGCTGGACAGGGGTGTCAGATCCTATGGGCTGGAGTTAGAGGCAGTTGTGATTCACCCTAAATAAAGTGCTGGTTATAAAGACAAAAATAACTGGAAAAATAGGTTCTATTCTATGTTGACCTTTCGAAAACCTTCCATGAACATCAAATTTCATTAATTTTAATGCTGATGTGGACAAAGCAGAGTATATAGAAGTTATAGAAAAAAAACAAACAAACAGGCAATCTAGCAATATTCTCTCCCCTACCCCTGTGTCTCGGGATAGGGGGGAGGGGGAGGGGCCATATATCTTTGTGGTATGCCAAACCTACAATTCAGATACTCCATCACTTACCACCATATAGCTCACAGATTTCTCATTCACTGTATTAAGATATTGCTAGCATCCATTTAAACGTATGTCTACTGGACAAATAACATTCTACCATCTGCACCGTTCCGTGTACCATTTACCTCTGGTTATTTACCTAGCAAGTTGCAATGGGACCAGGGGAGTCCAGGAAATGGCAGCAGGTAGAAGCTTGCCTGGAGGGTCCCTGGGCCTGGCTGGCTCTAGCAAAGCCCATACCTCCCGTGTTCTGCATTTCACTGATTCTAGCAAGTTTAGTAAGTAAACTGGGACTTCTTGAACTGAGGCTTGGGTGACCCTTTGTAAAAGTCCTTGGCAAGGTGACAGCTGTACCAGGCATCCACCCAGGACCCCACCACGCTGTCTTCAAGGCTGTAACACACCGTACACCCAATCTCAACATAAAAGTCCTCCCTCAATTCCATGCTCTGTACCCACGCCCTATGCGCCACCAGTTAGGGGGGGACTTAAGATTTCTAAAGTTAAGTCAGTTCAAGCATTCCTTTCCCACTTACAGAACTACTAAGGGCCAGCATGCCCTGCCTCTTGGTCCAACCCCCTGGCGTGAGGAAGTTGCTAAGCACCGAAAGGAAGCTATGCAGAGATACATGATCACACAATTAGATACAGGCTCACAGTTGCTAATCCTCGGCTTATAAATATATTAAACACGGGGATCTTAATTATGACTGGTATTATGTGTATAATGCTGAGATACCTGGGAAAGTCTCTTCTGTCTAAAACTGTTCTCAGAAGAATTAAATTATTATTTTCTGGGAAAAGCGGGGTCTACTATCAATGCTGAGGTCAGCAGCTCACGGGTACTAAGAAATCCAGTTAGAGCTGGTGACACACCGTGTCAGTCTCGTGACCTCTGAGTTTGAGCCCCAGAACCCACGTGAAGGTAGAAGGAGAGACGTGACTTTACAAAGTTGTCCTCTGACCTACGTAGGCACCAGAGAAGGCACGGTGCACGCATGCACACATAACACACGATCATAATAAATAAAATCAAAATTAAAAACAAACCCAGCTAAACTCTTCGTATTGTTAAAAGTCGTATATAGTAAAGTTAAAATAACATCATCTTACTGGTTTCAAAAGATAAATTTAAACAGAATGATTAGGAAGAGAATGGTTGTACCACACATGCTTTATCCCCATATTTTATAGAAGTCACAAAAAAAGGGGAGGGGGAGAAAACAGGGGAACTTAGAAGGGGAGAGACACACTCAGGTCACTAAAGAAAACTATGTGTAAACATGCTTTCACCTCCCCTCCAGCTCAGCCTCCCATCTCTCCTCTCTTGGGGAAATGAAAGCCAACAGAAAAGGGTCTGTGCAGTCTCCCGGCCACCATCTCCGGTTGGAGTGGGGAGTGAGGTCTGTTTGCAGTGAGGAAGAACAGTGCTTGGAGGCCCGGGGCAACATCCAAGCATTCTCTAAGATGCTATCAAAGTCCTAACAGGTGAGTGCACAGCCCTGGAATCACACAATCAAAACTCACAACAGTCCTGGGTGGGTGGGTGGGGGGTGATGTTTGCAAATGGTAGCACCTGAGGGACACAGCAGAGCCTTCCCATCAAATGGGAAGGATAAAGAGACATTTTTCACACTGACAGCAGGGCAGGGTGCTGGGGACAGGCGGGGATTTGATTCCTCATGCTCTAAACAGGTTTGGGGAGGAAATGTCAGAAATGAGACTGATGGTGAAGACGGGAGCTGGTTAATGGGGAGCTTTACTATAAGACCCTATAAGCCACTGGTATCGCTAGAGAAGCAGAGCAAGCAGGTTTGGTTAGTGTCCCATTCCCAGGGACAGAAGAAACGGGCTGGAAGCGGAGGCAGTGGGCACACAATATTGTGCACAGTGGAGGTCCGACGAGCAAGGGCAGGGCGGTGAGGATCCGAACCAGGACAGTGCTCCAAAGAAGAAGAGGGCACAGCAGACTTAAGAGATGCTAGGGTAAGAAAAGACTAGGCTAATTCAGAGGTGTGTGACCTGAGCAGAAATTACCCACATATAGTCTCGGAGGTGTTAATGCAGACGAGGAAAACAAGGAGTAGACAAAAAGATGCCTAGGACTGATGAGAAGGGCGGACCTGCAGGCCAGAAGCCAGAGACGAAGATCCAAACGTGCAGTGGAAGGTAAACATAATAACTGAGGATGGCGTGAGGCAGTCTGCAACGTTCTTAAATCATGAACGGCTCAACTAAGATAAAAGTCAAAAGCCTGACTGCTAAAAAAAATAAATAAATAAATAAAAATACACATTTGCATATACAAAGCAGTACACCTCAGAGGAATCAATTATTTTTTGAAGCTCGTCTATGAACTGGTTAAGAACTCTAGACCAAGGCTGGAACTGAAGAGAACGGCAGTTAAGAAATGGATAGCCAGCTGGAGAGCTGGTTAAGAGCACCCGCCGCTCTTGCAGAGGACCCAGCCGCCTCACAGCTGCCCACAGCTGCCTCCAACCCAGGTTCCAAAAGATTCAGCGCATCTTCTGATCTCCGTGGGCACCGCAAGCATGCACAGGGTGCACACGCGTACGTGAAGGTAAAACTCACACTCATTAAATAAAAATGAAATTTTAAAAACAGGCAACAGAAGAAGAAAACGCTGGATCAATCACCAAGAACTATGTCTAGACTAATGACTGCAGACCGCCCTTTCTACACCTGCATGGCGGGGATCCTGGGAAGGGCAGAGAAACACGAGCTCACGGCTAAGCCAGGTTTTGGTTTGTGGCTGTAATATATATATATATTTGAAGTCACTAAAGCTTGGTGCAGCAGCACACAAATCCGTAATCCCTGTGCTCCTAAGCAAAGTGGCAGGTGGAGCTCTCGGGCCCGATAACCTAGGGTAGGCAACACTGGACCACAACGAACCTCATCTCAACAAGTTAAAAAGCAGGAAATGGCACTCACGGTTGTCCTCTGACCTGCAGATGCACTCTGAGCAATACTCTTACACACACACACACACACACACACACACACACACACGGCAACAACAAAAACCCCCCGCAGTCTTTTATTTTTGTGTTTTACTTCCACAGGAAGTTTCAAACATGTCCTGAATTTTACAAAATCCGACATTAAAACTGTCAAAATTAGAAATTTCTGTGCTTTCTTCCAAGAAAACTCATAGAAAAGAATTCTCTACTGTCAACTCAAGGGATAACTATCTTTATCTTGTAAACAGAGTCTTGTAAACAGATAGAGAAATCACATCTCTTTATCTTCCAAGAAAATATTTAGCCAATGGCAGAGCGAATGTCACTATGAACATAAAATAAGAGAGTGACTCAAGGCCGCATGTAACACTATAATTCTCACCATTATCCCCATATGACACCTTTTTCATAGGAACACACTCAATAAACCAACCGCCCCTCTTCTGAAAACCTACCTCATGCCTTTCTTTTGTCTATACCCTTAAAGAATAAATTTTCCTTCAACATTTCTATCCAATAGTTCCAAAGCATGATGTGTCCCTGTGTATTATAATTACTCTGACATTAGAAATAAACACCATGTCTAAAACAAGGCAAGTTTTGATTTACGGCACAGTAGTCTAAGCCAAACTGACCCAGAAAAGTAAATAGGCTTTTCATTATAAAAGTGTATGTCCAGAAACTGACAGCTGAGAACAAGCCTGTTCAGTGCATTTGTAAGCACACCTACGAAGTGACTTTTGTTAGGATGAATGCTAAGTCAAATCCAGCAAGTGATGCCAGTGCACAGACTAGAGACAGACACACCGCAGAGAACAAAGAGTAGAGGCCACATAATCAGCTTTTTCATGGATGCAGTAACCCACCATACTTTGCTAATTTCTCATTTGCAGACTCTCTATTTCAGCATAAATCCTATTCCACATGACCCCTGAACAAATGCTTGATCGTTCTAGGTGTTTCCATGCTGAAAACTCAACAGGTATGACAGCATTTTCTTAGTTTGGAGACTCTTTTTTTTTTTTTTTAAACCTTCCTTGTCTGCTTCCACACCTGGCTAACCCCCTCTTTGTGAGAATTGAATGCTTCCTGAGTGACAGCATGGATCATTTCATTCATTCTCCTCATAATAATCATGTGACCTGCACAGGAAAGCTAGATATGACAGCTTCATTTTTACATTAAAAAGAACTAGATTAGAATATGACAACACCCCCCGGCCCCCGCCAAAGTCTCCCAGCTAGTAAGCGGGTGTTCTGGAGCCCAGTGTACTTGAGAATGATGCTGATGAGAATAACAGACTGAGGCGATTATTAGCATAACCCTGGGGATGAAACACAGAGAGAAAAAAGCCAAGCTCTTCCTTTGCTGAGATCTGGATCACTAAGCCTGTGATCTCTATGTAAACTGGCTTCATGGGAAGGAAGGAGCTCCTATGAGATATGGCTAACACCTTCAGATGAAAGGAGCCTCAGGAGCCTGCACTCCCTGAGAAACAAGAATTCTTTCACTGAAAGAACTTTCCGACCTGCTTATTCTAGAAAGTCATGCTGGGTCTCCATTCACTATGGAAAACGCTGCCTGTGTGCAGTCCCCGCCAGGGATGGCACACTGCACTTCCTGCTCAGGCAGGACACAGGGCTCCAGATACACTAGACTCAGGTGCCTTTTAGACTCTGCTTAGCCAGCTTGGCCCAGTGATTCAGCCACCATGTCAGCAGGAACCTACTGCGGCCCTGCCATCTCTTCCGCCGTCCCGCAAAGGCCAGCGAGAAAAATGGAACTGATGGGATAACGAAGTTCTAGAGAGTTCACTAGTGTCCCTCCAGGGATGCTCGGGACAGCTTTAGGATGAAGGGATGCAGCACCCAAAGAAATAAATCAAGTCTAATTACAGGAAAAGAACTGGAAGTGATTTTTCCCAATATACCAAAGAGCCCTGGGTGGTGGCACAGGCCTGTAATATCTCAGCACTTCAGAGGCTGAGGCAGGAGGATGCTGTGTTTGAAGCCAATCTGGGCTACTGAGTGAAACTATGGGCTCAGAAGAAGAAGTAAAAGTAAGCCGGGCGGTGGTGGCGCACGCCTTTAATCCCAGCACTTGGGAGGCAGAGCCAGGCGGATCTCTGTGAGTTCGAGGCCAGCCTGGGCTACCAAGTGAGCTCCAGGAAAGGCGCAAAGCTACGCAGAGAAACCCTGTCTCAAAAAAAAAAAAAAAAAAACAAGTAAAAGTAAAAGTGGACATAATGGCCAGGTACAGTATTTGCAAAGATAATTTAGCTTGTAGGCTCTGAGACACAAGCAGGAGCTCATGAATATTACCACAAGAGGTGGAGCCCCCTGTGAGAGAAGAGAGGAACATTGTTCCAGTATTTATAGACTTTCATCTGGTGGAATATAAAGTCCAGTACCCAGTGGTGAGCAAAACCAGATTGTCAAACCAGGTAACAATGCACATCAGTGCAGTTCTTACCACCCCCGCCCCGGTTCCCAAACCGTGAGACGGCTAAGGAAGAAGAGCCCAGCTTCCGCATAGTAGTCTCACCCAGAGCTGTGCACCCAGGCCACACCAAGAGCCTACGGAAATAAAACAGAGCGCAGTAAAAATAGAAGCACTAAGTAAATGATTACGGGACTTCGCACCTAAGTCTTGGGGAAGCACCTGTGAGCAAGGGATCTCCAGGAAAACGGCACAGAGCCATTCTCCATCTGGCGTGGCTCACCTCCTCTTCACAGCCAGAGCCCAGACATACTGCTGCTATTACCAACTTCAAACTACAAGGCTTCCTACAGAATTGGACAGGGAGGACGAAGCAAATTCTTTTAAAATTAAAAAGGTCACATGTTGTCTTTAGATTATTTAAAACACTGCTGGTCTCTTACCAAATTCTGACTTACAACAATCACACCTGGAAACATCCAACTCACATGGTAATGATACAAACTGGCACACTCTTGATGTCATAATCCTTTCATCTGGGGCTTCCTTTTTCATACACAGAAACTTTTTTCATCACGGAATATAGCCAAGAAGACGGAGCTAGGGACCACCTATCATGTGGCATGAAAGCAGGGAAGGGGGAGTGCTGTTTGTTGGGGGGAAGGAGACCCATGAACAGGGATGAGGGAAGGCAGTGTGGAGAAGGATGCAAACAAGGTATAATGATATATACATATTAAAATGCCATAATGAAACCAGTTACTATGTATCCTAACTCGAAATTATTTAAAACAGAAAAGGAAGAGATTTTCCAAAGACTACCAACTCCAGAAGAATAAAGACTTTAATCCTCACAATCAAACGCGTTCAGATCCTCAAAGTATTTAAAGATCTAATCCATGTCTTGACCCAGAAAGCATATGTCAATCACTTGGAAAAATGGGATGGGAGCGAAACTGCTACGTGCCAATGGGAAACTAATGACCAGTGTAAATAAATCCCTAGTAATTCTAGGTGCCTAGAACAGCCCCAACAGGAGCCTGACAGCCAAAGGGTTGGGTCATCAGCATTTATGAAGATCAATTAATGCTCTATATTTTCAGATGTCACATTTCTCATAAGATTTGCTATAATCCTCTTTTAAATATCCCCATCATACAAATCAAGAAATTCAGAGACAAAGGGACTTAATGGAGTTTCTATTGCTTAAGAGACTCAGAACTTGCACTGTGAGGCCTCACCTAACTTACAGTCTACAACTGCATCCATTGTTATGAGCGGCTGCCATTTGAATGTATAATTATTATGTGTCCAGCTCTAAGCAATCTACAAACATTTTCCATTTAATCGGACCACCGCCTCCTAAGGGCCAATGTCTCCACTCTGCAGCTGACGATCCTAAAGTCAGAGGAGCTGAGTAACTTGACAGATCATCCGAGAGCAAGGGGAAAGTCGGCACCTGACTCACGCGACACGTGACCCCACAGTCCAAGGTGCATTTCCTTATCAGCCTCTTCTATTTACCGATCACACCATAACTGGGCAGATTCCAAAGGCTGGGCTGTGACAGCCACTGCCACCTTCTGTCTTACCAGTGGACATCAGGCCCTGTCAACAGTCGTACCTGCTGGACATGAAACACTGTAAAAACGGATTAACCAATTACTTTAATTACTGTCCAGTTCTTTGACAGTCTTCTCCAATAATGACAAATTTTAGATTATCTTGGGGTTTAAGGCAGTTTTCAATACACTAATAAGTTTCCAAGATGCTCAGAAGTATCCATTTATTCCACAGTGCTTAAACGGCTAGCTCTGCCCAGTCATTGATAAAATAGAAAACACAACAACCTATCTCCCGGGGCTTCAGTATAGGATTTAAGGAAGGTCATGTATGAGCTTAGCTTCAATGCATATAATTGCTCAAAACTGTTAAAATCACACAGCATTGCTTTGGAATTGGATCTAAAAAGTAAGAAGGTCCTTTTAGGTTCACTGAGAATAAAATAATAAACACCCCAGGGAATAAATTCTAATTGTGTTATGCTAAATTAAATCCAGCCCTGGAAACCAGCTCCAAAAGTTAGGGCAGATCTGATATGATACCTGATTTCCAAACGAAACGGATGCCCCTCCCACCTTTTTCCTAAAAAGAACCAAAAAAATTACAAAGTATCTCTCAATGTGGTTTAAGAAAGAGCTTCGGGAATTAATTAATGGTAAAAGAGAAGGCACAGATACAGCATAGTCAAACCGGGAATAGGAGAAACATGGTAACTCACTAAAAATAACTCCATCACAAAAATCAAGAGGAAGCTGTACTGAGGTGAAATGTCTAGTTAGCTCGGGATGGAAATTTCCACAAACCAAAAGAGGAAGACTCTAGCAGAAGACATGCCTGTTCAGAAGGCACCTCTCTCCTCCACGCCACTTCAAAGGAAGGAAGCGGAACTGCTGAGGAGGCTGAGCTACACTGACAGACAGGTCTCTTTCATTGAACAAAGGAAGGAAGAAAAGGTTTCTGTTGTATGACAGAACTTCTCCTGGGGAGACACAACCCATAGGTCTACATACCCTAGACAGGGATCCCACAACAGACCAAAGTACGGATACCACCAGAGTTCTGCGTGGTGGTGAACCAGTGAGTTTTCCTGGGGTTACTTACAGGAGTGTGGTGGAGGGGTCACTTACAGGGGCAGAAATGACTCAAATGACTCACCAAGGCCCACCCCAGCATGGATGACAGCTCACGACGCTGGGAAACCTGAAGCACACTGCACAGCCTGTGGGCAGCTCGACAGGTCGAAAAGTGTCCCTTCCAAGTGACAGGTCTAACTCTGACAGGCAGCTCTGTTGGTCTCTGGTCCCAGCTTGGCTTATCTGAGAGTCGTCTTCTGCTTAGCTGGTCTGAGTCGTCTTTGCAGCTTTTATTGCTGACTCTAGCAGGGAGGAGCCGAGTGAATCTGGTCAGTTTCAGGGACTTCCAGGAGCTATTTATACCTTCCTGTTTAAAGAGCTTCCCTGGAGGATGGAAGGTTTCAGTCTCAGTTTCTTAGTCATGTTTACCAGAGTTAAGAGTCATTGCTGAATGCATAACTTAAGGGTCCCTTTAAGTGACACACTCTTCACAATCCCCGCTCCCCACGTTATCCTGTCTACACACACACACACACACACACACACACACACACACACACACACAATTACAGTTTTCGCGTTGTAGCCTTGCAAGTATTAGAAACATTTCTCCTACTGCCTTGTATACAGAAGCAAGTATAATTTCTTAGTAAGTTTCTTTGAAGGAAACTTACTTTCCTCAAGGCAAGTATGTAGACAAATTCTTTAATTAAACAAACAAAGTAAGTGGAAGTGTTTTCTGATGCTCCTGATTTTGAAGCAAGTTTTCCAAAGCCATCAATATCTACTGTGGAGGAATCAGAAATCACTTCCTATTACTCTATCCCTCACAAATCATTCTAAAAATCCATCTTAGTGTCCTCAAAAGACTCAGCCCCACCAGAACTGGGGGAGCAGAACCAGGAAACATGTCTAATATGATTCCTCAAGTCATGGTATCTGGAAAAACCAACTGACTACCAAATGAGCGAACTCTTAATTTCCTTTTTTTTTTTTTTTTCCTAAACCAACCACAAGAAAGACAAACCCTTAAGGGATCATTAGATTCCATTTTTATGCTACTTTTCTTTGCATCATAACCTTAACTGCCCTTGTAACTCTGAACACATAAAATGATGCCCCATTACAAACGCTGAATGACCTGTCTCTGCTCACAAACTGTCGCACTGATCTCAAGTAGTTTACAAATCTTATTAACAGTTTCTATTACAACTAAATCACAGAATGTAATCCTGCCTTCCTGGGTATAATACATATAGCAGAGAGTAGGTTTAGGAAGAGAGGAAGGAAGGAAGGGAAGAAAGAAGGGAGGAAGGAAGGGAGAGAGAGAGGGAGGGAGGGAGGGAGGAAAAGGAAAAGAAAAGCTTTTCTGGGGGAATGTGATAATCAGGTCCAACAGTGCTTTAGAGTCTGGGCAGCCCTGGAGTAAGGTCCAGCTCATCACACACACCATCCCACGCAACCCTAGCACCCTCATTAGTGTTGATGCAGAAACCAGGGCCTCCAGAGATGAGGCAAACCTGTTTGTACTGGTTCTTCTCCTCAGTGCTGTGACGCTATCTGGTGGGAACAACTTAGGGCAGGAATGCATCATGACGGGGAAAGCATGGCGACAGAAGGTCAGCCCACGGCAACAAGAGCATGAAACTGTTGATGGACGGGAAAGCAGAGAATGGGACCATAAGTGAGACCAGGCTACGGCCTGTACAGGGAGCCTCTAATGGCCCATCTGCACGCTGGGCCCAGTCTCCACAGCTTCCATGATCTTCTCTAACAGAACCACCACAACCCTGCTCAAGATCAGAGAGTTAACCAGTGTCTGAACCAGGATTCAAGCCAGACTGATGTGCAGAAACAAGCCAGGGCAGAAAAATAACATTCTTGATGATGTCGTGATTGCAACCCAAAGACTGACTAGCCTCTGTCATCTGACTGTTTGGGGTGGTTTGGTTTTTTTTTTTTTTTTTTTTTTTTTGGTCAGTGCTGAGATCTTTGTCACATTTAAGGTGATTAGGTTCTCGTGCCTCTCTTACTGTTTCAGAAACCTTTGCAAAGGAACTAAGGCACTACAGTTTGGGTCTGGAATGGCCTCCCAAACACCTACATTTTAAAGGATTAATTCCAGCTTGGCGCTACAGGGAGGTGGTAGATACTTTAGGAGGTGGGGCCTAGGTGAAGGTTTTAAGGTATTTATGCCTTGAAAGGGATTGTGGGATCACAGCTCCTTCCTCTTTTTATCTCTCCCATGAGTCATGAGGAGAATGAGCCTTGTTTACCATGTGCTCTTGCCGGTTAGAACTGCTTACCGCAAGCAACAGTGATCATCAACAGTGGACTGAAACCTCCCAGACTCTGGGCCAAAATAACTCTCTTCATACGTTGACCGTTGTGGTTTTTTATAGCACGAAGGTATTCAAGAACACAGCACAGTCCCTATCCTCAAGGGGTGCACCACCTAATACGGGGTGCATCTCATCAGCAGTGCTTCCAACCAGAGGGCCACCAACCAGAGGGCCACCAGGAGATGTGCAGACGTACCACCCTCTGCAACTTGTACCCTAGTCCTGGAGGCCAATCCGTGCCTGGCCTTGAGCAATCTTGCCCACTCACTCAATACATCTTGCCAGGATAACTGCTCTCTCTCTGTGTGCTGTGAGGTGAACACCAGAAGCGTTACACATGCAGAGGGACCCATCTGCCCTTCCAATACCATGTCAATCGAAAAGAGAAAGGCAGGGGCTTCCCTGGGCGACGACAGAAACCCCGAGACCACTTCCAGCTCTTGAACTCACAGCACAAGGGGAAAATAAAACTGGCCTCTCCGTGTGGCGCCCCCCCCCCCCACCCAGAGCCAGCAAGTTCGGAGTGTTGAAATGAGCAAAGCCCTTCATCACACTGACCTGGAGGAACAAGTCAGCTCCTCGACGCTACTAAGAACGTGAACTCTAACCTCCTCGTTTTATTTGAGTTTAGTTTTTAAAATTTACAGTTATTTATTTATGGTGTGTGTGTGTACACGCACTTGAAGAATCATTTCATCAGAGGCCAGCTTGAGGGAGGTAGTTCTCTCCTTCTACCATGGGGGTTCCAAGGACCAAAACTCAAGTTGTTAGGCTGGGTGGCAAGTACCTTCCTCGGCTTGTTGAACCATCTCTCTAACATTTCTTCTTTTTGATCACCGGGGAACGTTCATAAAATGGTGCTGGCGTGGTAGATCACACGTAAGCTCCCACTGGCCCCCACCAAGCAAGCACACATGCAGCCTGACACTTCCACGTCTCCTGTCCAGCCCCACCCGCAGCTGCTCAGTCTTTACACTCCGGGTGTGACACCAGGAGACAAGGGTCTCAAGCAATAGAGGAGCCAAACACAAGGAGTTCGGACATGAGGTGAAGCCAGCCGAGGGAGGTGTGGGAGAAAGCTCTAAGTTAGACAAGGATTGCCTCCTGTTGTTTCAATGACAGGAGCTGGGACAAGAGCCTCGATTTCACACTTCAAGTCAGTCCTCTATGTTTCCTTTAGGGTAAGCTTGATTCAAACACCAAATCCCTTTTATGCTTACAGGACAATGTTTATATCCTAAAATGAACTACCATTGAAGTGCATGTGTGTGGTTGTAATGGAGGGGGGTGGTTACCGAAATCCTTTTCATGGTGAGATTCAAACATCCTGGTATTCTGAACAACAACAAAAGAAAAAAAATCAAATGGATCCCATTGCCACACTCCCATTTGGTCTCCTCTTCTCCACAATGGGCAAAAGAGGCTCCAGGTAGCCAGTTTCCCACGGCTAACTTTCCCCTACCCTTCAGGTCTCAATACAAAACTCCTGGTTGAGAAGGACCTTCCAACGTATGTACCTCAGCAACTGGGCCAGACAATCTACTGCCCTAGTCTGTTGACTCTACAGCACTCACCAGTTCTGAAATGTTTGTATGGAAATAGTTCTTCTCTGGGTTATGGCTGCCACTCACTCTTAGGACAAGGTGTCCCACGACACCAAGACCTTCTGTGTTGTTCTCAGCTGTGTTCCCAACCCAGAGTTCGGTGTCTGCCACTGGGACATGTTCAACAGAATGTTTACAGAGTGAACGCATGAGTGACCATCGTGTACACAGACTACACTCTACCCCCGCCACCAGAGAGGAACCAGCAGACCTCGGACACCAGTAGAGGTCAAGAAGAAATAGGACAGCGGTGCCACCTGTGGCTCGTCACCCTTCAGGCTTCACAGGACAGAAGCACACACTTTGTGGTCTGCCTTAGATAGCACTGATCCTGAACGGCAGCGCAGAAATTCCGAGGTTGAACAAAGGTTTAAAAAAATAAAGATTCTAGACCCTGTCTTTGGATACCAACTAGGGTCATGAAAACATCAAATTTGGACTCAAGACTCTTGTTCTCATCACTAAATGTAGCAAAAGCAGAAACGGGGAATTCCTAATTACCTCAAGGATTTGGCAAACTTCTCATGTTCTCCATGCAGGACTACAGCGCCTGCCTTAAATCACCAAAAGCCTATGCATTCTGCAAAGGCATGGGGCTGTATTTTTCCTTCTTCCTCACACAGGCACCAGATCTTAAAAGAAGGAATGATGAATGGGCACAGTTATAAATATTCCAAGGCTAATGGGATCAAAGATGGACTGCAGAACACTATCTGGGGGACAGATGCTGGTGTGAACGTAGTTAACAGGTCCTGACCCCTATAAATTCCAGACCCGTTTTATCAGATAAGAAAAACAAAACCAAGAAGGGTTCATAAATTACTTTACAAACTCAAACTTCACCAAATATTAATTTTTAAAAAAAATCTGCTTTTCAAAATCCTAAGTAACTTTCTAATAATTAAAATATATGTTATTTTTACGGTCATTTTAATGAAAGGATTGTTACTTCATTAGCGGTCAGAGAAAAAGAAACATTAAATTCCTACAAGTAATATGATACGTCATGCTTGAGTGACAATCAGCAAGTCCTCAGAGTAAGGCCTTAGAATGGAGGAATCCCCTAGAACTGAGTGAAAAGTTTCTCATTATATGATAAACCTTCACAAGATCACAGATTATAAACTGATGCTGCCTAGGGTTGTCGAATTTGGGACACACAGAAAAATCTCCAGATAATTTGAATAATGAGTGTATTAATGGTAGATAATGTTCTAAGTATAAGTGTATCCTAAAGCAGATCCTATTGGATAGATCTACATAAAAAATTATTTTCTAACTAATATAAGTTAAAAACGTATTTGTATTTTTTGTTTATATACTATACATTGCCTGCTAAGCTTAGTGCTGTCCGATGGCTACACTAAGCTGCTAGACCATTCTAACACTTCAGCTGAACATTAGGACAGCAGATCCCTGTCAGTGCCTTGAGTTACCCTCAGACCAAAATCCAGCAATTCTCTGATGACAGATGGCAACAAATGTGACTAGGCAGACACCTCAGCATAACATCCACAGTGTCCATGGAAACACATTCAAAACTGCCTGCCTACTTTCCTAAATTAATTTAGAATCATATAATCAGAGAATTTTAGAATTGGAAACCTTCACAGATTCTTTTTTTAAGAAAGGAAAATTATGTCACTTGCAAATGCAAAGAACTTTCCGATGACCGAAGTCGGCATGGGGAGGGGGGGGAGGGGGGGCAGACGGATGTGCTCAGCACATTTAACTTCGTAGGAGCCAGATGCCAGGCCTCCGTGGCTCCAGATAGTCTCCCAGTGTCAGCAACTCAGAGGCCACCTTTCTGAGTGGGCCTTAGATAGAAAAGAAACGGACTATGAGCTTCTCTAGACTTCATGGGCGTCAAATTCATCTGAGTGTTGGGCACCTCAATGGGTTTTTAAGTTATGTCTGATGAACAGCTGAGTGACTATGTTGTCTGGAGTCACTGGGACCAAATATGGAGGGACCTAGGTGAGGGAAACACCTAGGTAAGGGTAGATCTATGCGTACAGTGACCACAGCCCTGCCTGAAGTACTCCCAAACTGGGTCCTCTGCTTGTGACATCCTAATAATAAAACAGAATTCTTATCACTCCTACATCTGGAGCCCACAAAAACAGATCTCACGCTTTCTTCTCTTCAGACCCTGCCACTTCCTCTCTGTCAATCTGTTGCATCTACTCAGGACACAGGCCAGTAGACCACAGGCTTTTCAGGAACCAACAGAAACATCTATGTCCTTAGGAAGGAATGATTATCACCAGACACAAAAGGATACTGGGACCAGCAGCGCCTGGAAGACAGGAGAACAAGGAACTCAGGGCCAGCCCTGGCTACATAAGAAACCAAGGCCAGCCTGGGCTCCATGAGACCTGTCTCAAAGCAACAAAACTAAGTAAATAAATCATTAGTTGGATGCCTGGAAAATATGAACACAACGCAGTGCTCGTATAGTTAAATGTGTGTGTATATGTCATTACTTCTGACCCATGAGGTACGGCTAGCCTTGTCCAAGCAGAGGATTTCCCCTCCCCATCTACAGCTGCTCTGATCATGTCTTTTTCAGCACTCAGGAAAAGAATCTTTCCTTTTGGACCCTGGTTTCTATCTACAGTTTTCCTATCTACAGCTGGCCACTGCTGTCATGTTCCTCTTCATGTAGCAAACTTGTTGACCTGCAAAGTTTCACCCATAGTCCCCCCCCTACACAGTGACGTGCTGTATGAGCAAGAAAGAATCCAATGGAGGTCTGCTGGGGGGTGGGGGGTGGGGCAGTTCAATGGTTGAAATTTGAAGAGAGAAGTATTTAAAAGGGCTAATGTTGAACAGTCGCTCACCAGAAATAAACTGACTCAACTCAAAGCAAGCTCCTGACACCTCACAGCGTCCACAGAAGGGAGCTCTATCATCGCTCACATTCCATAGATAGGGAACGTGAGGTGAAACCCAGAAAGGTAAAGTGTCCAACCCAAAGCCAAACCGCTGGAGCCAAGGTTAAGCATGGACACTCAACAGAGTTCTAGGCACATCAGTGAGCCGCAGAACGGAGTGGACAAAGTCGTTTCCAAGTGCAGTCCAAGTCTGTACAAAGTTAGGAAGGTCCCGCCCAAGGTAAGCTGAATCCAGGAGAAAGGGCTGGAAGGCTAAAGGAGAGGAAAGACAACAAACCTTCGCAGTCATGGAGGACAGGAGAGGGCGGGAAAGGTCAGACACGTAAGCCTTGAACTGGAGCGGAAGAGTTCTCGGCCTGTGTTCTGGAGGTGGAAGGTTGGAACCTCAGGAAGTGGAGCTGCCTGGGGCCGAGAGCTGGAAGGAGACACCGAGCTCATCAACGTCAACTAGACTCTCAACAGGTGGGAGCCAAAGCCTGCCCAGGACCACCCAGCTGAAGAGAACAGCTTCCAGAGACCATCACTCCGTTTCCTGCCCGAAAACACCTCCCTGGGCTCGCCAGTGAAAAGAACAAGGGGAAATAACAAACGTCTAAAAGGGGGAAGGCAGCTGAGGGCAGAGGACCTTCCTGGACTCCAAGCCTCTCTGGGAGTCTTTGGAGATTCACAGAGGTCACAGGGTAGCTGCAAACACAAGGAGACAGGTCAGCTTGCTTTTTTCTCTTTCTTTCTTTCCAAATGGGGATAGATTCAGGAAACTAAGGTAGTGGCCAGGTTTCTGTCAAAGCTAAAACAGAGTTTTAGCAGAGATTTTTAGAATCACAAGACACTAACAGGGA
Organism: Peromyscus maniculatus bairdii; assembly: GCF_049852395.1. Taxonomy (NCBI): domain Eukaryota; kingdom Metazoa; phylum Chordata; class Mammalia; order Rodentia; family Cricetidae; genus Peromyscus; species Peromyscus maniculatus. The sequence goes on from NC_134862.1 coordinate 61,066,955, forward strand.
CTCACTAGGAATATTATATGTCAAGCTAACTTTGATATCCTGTTCCTGACAGAGCTGTTGGTGAGCAGACAAAGTCTGGTCCACTGGGGATGTCAAGAGTCTTGACACCTGAAGCATAAAAGAGCAAATTAAGAGCTGAACTCTGCTCTCACAGAGTTCTTGAGATACCTTGGCCAGCAGCCCTCCGAATCCCTTAGCCAGCATGTCTACTCCTGGGGAACCATTTACTTGCTGGGCTAAAGGTAACACTACAATGGTTCCTTTATCTGCCCGAAGAACCCAAGTCATTAGGTAGTTACCCAGCCCAGCTCACAGCAGGACCTCAGTGTCACCTGAGTGGGAGGACTGATAAGCGCCCACCGTGTGAGGAGCACACGGTATATCTTGCTTAGGAGACAGATGAGGTCCTGGCCTCTCCTCAAAGAACTTTGAGTTGAGGGACAGTGTTGTAGTTTGAATGAGAAATGTCCCCTATCGGCTCGTGTATTTGAACACTTGGTCCTCAGTCAGTGTTGTTCAAGGAGGCTACGGGACCTTTAGAATGTAGAGCCTTGCGGGAGGAAGTTCGTCGCTGGGGATGGGCCTTGAGGAGTCTTAGCCTGCTCCATTTACACTTGAGCTTCCCGTGTGTGACTGAAACATGATCAGTCCGTTTTCCCGCTCTTTACGTGCTGCCAATGCCTTCTCCACCACTCTGGACATCCAGCCCTTTAGAACTCCAGCCATGATACATTGTTTTCTTCTTTACAGTTTACCACAGCAACAGAGCAGCACAGACAGGGGTTGAATGAATTAGCAAGCTCACACAGATGGTGTCAGTGTTAAGAGGGGCCAGCATTGGATGCTGTGAGAGGAGCCATTCGGCAAGACTTCCCTAACCAAACCGCACCGAACGGCTCTGAGAGGCACGCGTCGAGACAGGGTTAGAAAACGAAAAGCAAGGAGAAGATAGTTCAGATTGTAAGACTCTTCCAGAGGTGGAAGAATGAGAACATCTGTCCCGTTCAAGGAACAAAGGGGTAAAAGCATCTGATGATGGTCATTCAACACAGGCTCATGAATACTCGCTTCATTGAGTGTATCTTGGTTATGATTGGTCAGAAACACTGGTAAGGGCCCTTTTCTAGGAAGAGGTCAATGAACTGATACTGAGACCAGAGCTTTCCACCATGTCCATGCACTAGCTCTGTGGCCAAAGGTTAGAAAGCACTTCATTCCTATGAGGTTCAGTTTTGGTCATCTTGAAACTGGTCCAACAAACCCACAGTGGCCACTGGGAGACTGAAGGAGAAAATACAGACCTGAGGTTCGCATGAGGCTGGAACATTCCACTAAGGGCCTTTCCAACTCTAACTCAGTTCTCTATCCAGACCAGAACACAACTGCGCCAGGACTCTCAACTTTCGCTTCCAGACTTTTGAGAGATAGGAAAACTGTGTAGAACATCTGGGAGGAGTCACGAGACAAGACAGCTGAAAAGTCTTACAAGTCCAGACACTGGGAAGCCTGGGTTCCTGCCCTGCTTCTGTCGCTCAGCAGCTGTGTGATCGCAGGCAAGTCACAACGTATCTGTGACTCAAACCTTACCTCAGAGTGATGAGGGCTGAGATAGAGGTTCTAAACGACTTCCAAAGCCTCACTCGGCATCTTACCATTTTACAGTCTGCCATAGAAGGCCCTCGGAAAGGTGCTAGTTTCCCAGAGAAGAGAGAAAAGTTCCCTGACACAAGTCTGTGAACATGAAAGATGCATGCCATGGGATGAAGGTGCACAATGAAGAAAACAAACAAAACAACAACCACAAACAAAAAACAAACAAACAAAAAAAAACAGGACTAGCAAGACAAAGACTCAAGGAGCAGACTCAGGCTCAAGCTACAAAGAAACAACTTCCAACCATCAGGATTATTCAACAAAGACAAAACCAAACAAAAACATCACTACTGGCCTGTGAGATTCTCAAGGCAATGATACTCAGCTTTACACTCCCAGGACCTAGCCTTGTAAGGCACGTAGGACACATTTTAACGAAGGGTGCGTGGATGGATGATGGGAATGGATGGAGAAGAGCGAAGGAGAGAGGAATAGGAAAAGAGGGAGCTGTTGGACGGGGTAGTGAACTTTCCATTGCCGGGCGGTTCAGGCATCAGCTGGATGACCATCTGTACGGGCTGCTGCAGAGTGGATTTCTATCCCGTGTGGGAGGTTCCACTAAAGGTCTATGTGGTATTTATTTCCTCGCTTCTCTCTCCACTAACTCATCCTACATATTTTTGTCAGATTAATCTCCCTAAAGGACAGCTCTGTTGTTGTCACCCTCCCACTCAGAAACTTTCGATGACTTCCCATTCCCTAGTCAATTAAATCCACAATCCTGGCATTTGAGGACCCTATTCCTGCGCTGTCTTAAGAATTTTATTATTCGTCTGTCAAAACCCAGCTTATCTATCTCTCCACCAAAGTGCTGACTATTCTTCTCTTTTCCTGCAGTTTACCCAAACTGTCCACTGTAACCTTACTGTACAAGATTATATAACTAGTGATAATTCCATCTTGTGATAGGTGAAGTTCCTGGATGAGAAGACAATCTTTACCTCTATACCTCTAACATGAGGCAGAGCATCTAACTTTTGGCAATAATTCACTACAAATAATGGGAACTGTTGACTTACCATATGCCGAACATTCTGTCAAGCCCGATAGGCATTACCCCCTTGGTTTTCCTAACAAATATATTATCCCCTTTACATAAACAAGGAAGTGGAGCCTTAAGGGGGGATAGCCAATGTGCATAAGACACAAAGGCAATGGTTGATAGGGGGCTGTCTTCAAACCCAGCAGTGCATGCCTGGAAGTCCTAGATATGAGCCGCTCCACAGGGCTGGTTTTCCATGACCGGATTAAAATAATGCATGTGTTTACTCATTCGGCAAGCATTTACTGCACTACTGTGGGACCCATGATACGTGGAGTTTCTGTCTTCAAGACGCTTCCAGCCTAATGTATGAAACCTGCATCAATCACTACCTGAGGAAAATGTACAAGAAGAAAAAGCTCTCGGTCAAAGGAAAGGATGGAAAATACGACCACCGCGCCTTCCAGTTCTGAGTCGCTACTGCATGCTGAGCACTGGTGAAAAGCACGAGGCTTTGCAAATAAACACACGGTGGTTCAGCAAGGCTAGCCAGAGTAAAGAGGGCCATTTCTGAAGTCAAAGGGCCAGGGGCCAGCTCCCAGTACCGCCACAGTCTTGCCGCGTGCCTTTGAGCAATTCACTTGTTTCTTTCTACACATCAGTCCCCTCAGCCTGTGAAATGAGAGAGACAGTATTTCCTGCCTCCTGAGGACAGCGTGGGGATGAAAGACGGAACCAACAATGAAGACCACTAACACGGCTACCACACAGCGTTGCTATACATTTCACTATTCAGTAACTTGCCCAAGAGCACAGCGAGTGAGGGTCTGATTCCAATACTCAAATGCAGTTCAAGCAGCCTTTGTAACCAGACTCGCAACATTGGGACAAGAGACACAAGAGAGAGAAGAGGAACAACCTACTTTTGCTCATGGTCTCAGAGGCTGCAGTCTCTGGCCAGCTGGTTTCACTGCTTTCAGCCCTGTGGTAAGGCAGATCGTCATGGTACAGAGGGTGTGGCAGAGAAGACCCACTCACCTCATAGTGGCCATTAAGTGAAGAGACTGAGAGGCCTAGAAGAAGAGGCCCCACGGCCATGCCCCAGGGACCGCCTTCCCACAACTAGGTCCCACCTCTCAAAGTCTCCATCACCCCCATATCAGACCATCAAATTATGTCTCACTCAGTGGATTCAACCACTGTGAGTCAGAGCCCTCATATTTGCCTCTCAAGATTGGGTCCACCAATTGGGGAGCGAGCCACCATAATGAGTCTTTGGGGGGACACTTCATGTCCAAACCATAAGTCTTCCTGAGGGAGGACATGGTGAGGTTTGAACTAAGTTTTGAAAGGCAAACAAAGGGACAGCATGGAGCTGGGGGGAGAATGTCTGGCAGTGGTAGTCATCAGCATCCATACTGCCTTCTCCCTGTACCGCTGCTCATTCTTTTCTCTGACATGCATGCGCTAGCACACGGCCCACGAAATCTTACCCATCCTCCAGCGCCAGCCCATGTGACTCCTAAGACTGCCCCCAACCCCCACCTATTTCCCACGGGCCCAGCTGACACATCTCTTGCCCAGGTTAGTGTTTAAAGCATTTGGTATTTTTCCACACTTTGGTCCATATACATATTTGCACACACAGTGTGTGAACAGATCTCCATGGGGCTCCTGGGTTGCTTATCTTATACCCACGAAGCAGCTTATTTTATGAAGCACCAGACAGAGCTTGTTATACTAATTACTGCTTCGAGGCTGAAATCAGAAAGCATCCCCAACCTGCAGACAGTACCACTGTGAACAGAACTTCCTACCTGACATCTTGAATGTCTGACCAATGGGGAAGGAAGCTGTGATTTATTATTGAGAACTGCCACTCTTATTGGAAAAAGAGAATTGATAACCCAAAGAAACTCCACCCTGCAGTGCACATATTTCCTGGCAACTGATCCATAGGATTTTTTGATTCCCTCATTAAAGTGGAATGAACAAAGCAAGACTGGGAAGGGTTGCATGGCTTTTGGGGTTTTGTTTGTTTGTTTGTTTGTTTGTTTGTTTGTTTTGAGACAGGGTCTCTCTATGTATCCCTAGCTGTCCTGGAACTCACTCTGTAGACCAGGCTGGCCTCAAACTCACAGAGATCTGCCTGCCTCTGGCTCCTGAGTGTTGGGATTAAAGGTGTGCACCACCACCGCCTGACGGATTCTATTCAAAATGATCAAAAGCATATAAAAAGTTTCCTAAGGTTGGCACACATCAACCATCATTGCAGTGTTTTAAAGCTTGAAGGAATTTTATTTTTCTCCTGGTTAAGCTTTGGTTTGATCAATCACAGTGCAGGAATGTATTTAAGTTATCAGAGGACATGCGTGGAAAACAAACCTATCAGTGGTGAGCCCAATCACAGAGAGAGAGAGAGATCTGCAATCATGAGGCAAAACTCAAAACAACTAAAACGAAGACAAAGGCATCCAAAACCTAGATAATCACCCTTTCTCCACATCATCCAATTGTTATCTGTACACTGAGTGATCTTCATTTGTTGCAGATCTCACTTTGTAACTATTAGCTTAAAATATTTAGAAAATTTTATCTGAAGATTAATGTGTTAAAGGGCTATTTTATATATCAGCCTACTCTTAAATTTTAATTATTGTGTGTGTGTAGTTGTTTTGCCTGCATGTATGTCTACATACCATGTCCATGCCTGTGCCCAACCGAGGCCAGAAGAGGTCACTAGGTCCCCTGGAACTGGAGTTACAGATGCTTGTGAGCCACCACAGGGGTGCTAGAACTCAAACCCAGGACCTCTGGAAGAGCAACAATTGCTCTTAAATAATGAAGCATCTCTCCAGTCCCATACTAACCAATTTTAACAACTCCAGTTTAACATCAGGAAGACCACAAGTGCATTTCAATCCTGAATATGATATTTTGGGGGGAAGGCAGAAAGCCAGGGGCTACATCAGCACTGACTACTACCAAAACCAAAATGGCCTAACGGAAGACAAACCTAAGACAAATTAGTTTTTTCCTCCTAACAGTTAAAATTAGATGACTTCACAATGTTATCCTTCTCTAGGTAAAAACGATCCATGATCACAGGTCTTATTTTAACACGACTGACATTGTGGTCCCATGACTGTCTGGTGGCTAACTTCACAGTTGGCCAGACCTAGAGAATTTAACTCTAATAACATCTCACAGCCAAAATAATGAACTCCTGCTTCCTACATGAAGGATCCATCCATAACCCAAACACAGACAAACACCCCCCAGCTAATTTGGACAAACAACTCAGAAGTACTTTTAGGTTACAAAATTGCTTTGGCTTTCATCCCCAAAGATACATTGTTAGTGAAATAAACAAGATCAGCACATTTCCCTACAGTACAGCCTAAATCCTGTCTCTCAGAGTGTAAAGGACAGTTTCACAATTTCCCTGAAGAGTCTCTCCAATTTGTTGTTATTTATTACCTTGTGTGTGTGTGTGTGTGTGTGTGTGTGAGAGAGAGAGAGAGAGAGAGAGAGAGAGAGAGAGAGATAGGCCTGTGAGAGAGAGAGAGAGAGAGAGAGAGAGAGAGAGAGAGAGAGAGAGAGAGACCTGCCCCAGCTCACATACTGAAGTCAAAGGGCAATTCGTGGGAATGGGTTCTCTCCTTCCACTACATGAGTCCAAGGGATCAGACCAGGGTCATCAGGCTTGGTGACAAGAACCCTTACACGCCTGCCTTGTCATCTCATCAACATCCCTTCAATTTTGAATTTGAATGACACACAAAATGGTCTGTAGGCAGACCTACAATTTACACCTCGACTCCAACCTAGGGGTCAAAGGTATGCTTGGCAATCCACAAGCTCCATCTCCTCCGCTCACTCCAACGTGGCCAGTGAGCCTGTGCCAGCGTCAGATCCCAAATAATAAAAGAAATGCTGGAGCCATCACCATGCCCGACCCCCAACTTACTACACAGCTACAGTAGTGATTGGCACAAAAACAGACATGCTGATCAATGGAGTCAAAATGAAGACCCGGACGTAAAGCCACACACCTATGGATACCTGATTTCTGATAAAGAAACCAGAAATACACACTGGAAAATAGGCAGCATCTTCAACAAATGTTGCTAGTCAAACTGGATGGCTGCACGTAGAAGAATCCAGATAGATTTATACCTGTCACCCTGTATAAAACTCAAGTCCAAATGGATCAAAGGCCTCAACATAAAATCAGATACACTGAACCTGATAAAAGAAAAAGTGGGAAACAGCCCTGAACTCATTGGCACAGAAGACTTTCTGAACCGAATACTGTTAGCACAGGCACTAAGACCAACAATTAATGAATGGCACCTCATAAAACTGAGAAGCTTCTGTATAAGAAAGGACACCAGCATTCAGACAAACCAGCAGCCTACAGAATGGGAAAAGATTTTTTTTTTAACCAACTCCACATCTGATAGGAGACTAATATTCAAAATGTATAAAGAACTCAAGAAACTAGATATCAAGAAAACAAGTAACCCAATTAAAACCTGAGGTATAGATATAAGCAGAACTCTCAAAAGAAGAATCTCAAATGGCTGAGAAACACGGAAATGTTCAACATCCTTAGTCATCAGGAAAATGCAAATCAAAACTACTTTGAGATTCCATCTTTCATCCATCAGAATGGCTGAGATTAATAAAACAAACGACAGCTCGTGCTGGTGAGGATGTGGAGCAAGGGGAACACTCATCCATTGCTGGTGGACTGCAAACTTGGACAGCCACTGCGCAAGTCAATGTGGCAGTTCCTAAGAAGATGGGACGAGATCTATGTCAAGACCCAGTTCTACCACTCCCGGGCATATATCCAAAGGACACTTCATCCCACCACAGAGACATTTGCTCAACTATGTTCATTGCTGCTGTACTCATAAAAGCCAGAAACTGTAAACAACCTAGATGTCCCTCAACAGATGAATGGTTAAAGAAAACATGGAATATTTACACAATGGAATATCATTCAGCCATTAAAAAAATAAAACTATGAAATTCACAGGAAAATGGACGGAACTAGAAAAATCCATCCTGAGTAAGGTGACCCCCCAAAAGACAAATAGGGTTTGCACTCACTTATATGTGGATGTTAACTGTTAAGTCAATGATAACCATACTACAATCTATAAAACCACAGAGGTTAGGAAAAGGAAATAGATTAGAAAGTTATAGATAAATGGGGGGGATGGCTGGAACAGGAGGATCAAGTAGAGACGGGGAGCAAATGGGAACAAGGGAGGGAACACAGGGCGAGACCCCTAAAATTAGAGGCCATTTGAAGGGTAGTATGGAAACATAATGCAGTAGAAGCTTCCTAAAATATATATGAATATCTAAATGAAATAACCAAATAATGGGGAAGACAGAGACCCACCTGGACATCTCGTCACCAAATGAAGCTTCCAGTACCAGAACTGGGTTATATTTAATTGAGTTGTTGGCCAAAGGGGTCCCAAACAACCCAGACTTTTGCCAGGACTATATAGGTTGCTCTCCACAAACAGACAGCAAAGCCCTATTGCTTAAGACAACATCTACACAACTCAATGAACACAGAGAAGCTGCTGCCTACACAGAGCCTTCACCCCTATGCTAATGTCTTTGGTACAGGAAGGTACTCTGCACAGCACTAAAGGAGAAATATAAACACCTAGCCAGCCATAAACTCTTTGTTCCACAATGGTGTCTTGCCTGCAAGATATACTGGGGCAATGGTGGCACAAAGCTTGTGGGAGTAACCAACCAATATCTGACTTGATTTAAAGCCTACTTCACAAGATGGAACCCATATCCAACACTGCATGGGTGGCCACGAATCTGAGACTAGATATCCCGGGGACCTAGGGGAAGATCAAATACTACTGTTCTGAGGAAAAAAATAAGTAGCAATAAAATGATTCCCAAAGACATTCTGTTATACTTATAGATCAGTATCTTGCTCAGTCATCATCAGAGAAGCTTCCTCCTGTAGCAGATAGAAACAAATACAGATACCCACAGCCAGACTTTATGTAGAGTGAGAGACCTTGGAATATTCAGGCCTAAAAGGGATGTCTCCATCAAATCCCTCCCCTCAAGACTCAGGGAACCCTGCAGAAGAAGAGACAGAAAGAGTGTAAGAACCCGAGGGGAGGGGGGACACCAAGGAATCAAGGCCCACTAAATCAACACGATCAACACACATATGAACTCAGAGACCGTGGCAGCATGTACAGGGTCTGAACCAGATGGAGTCCTTCCTAGAGCTGAAAGGAGAAGTGGACACATGCCCCCATCCCTAATCCAGAAGGGATCTCCAATTGATAAGCACTTGCAAACAAAAGTTTAGTTTTCTCCAAGGGAATCTCACTGGGGAAACAAATCACTCTTAAGGACAGGCCGCATGACCAGCACTAGCTAGCCAACAGAAAATGAACACAAGGGCATCTTTGGAAGTCCCTTGTCTCATAATGCCATGTCAGGCCTCCTTTTTTTTTTTTTTTAAATAAAATCTTATTTTTATTTTAATACACACACACACACACACACACACACACACACACAATGGCTTCTGATTTAGTGTTTTCATGGGATTTCTCTGTGCAAATGAGTGGAGCTCTGCATCTTACATGTTTCTTGTGCCTTTCCTTGGGGCTCTTTTCCCTTTTTTTGGGGGGGTGCTATACTGATGTGTTCAGTTTTTGTTTTATCTTAAAATTATTACGTCTTAGATATCTGTTTGTTTTCTAATGAGAGACAGGAAGGGGGCAGATCCAGATGGGAGGCGAGGCGGGAAGAACCGGGAGGAGTAGAGGGAAGGGAAACTGTCATCGGGGTGGATTATGTGAGGGGGAAAAAGCTATTTTCAAAAAGCGGGGAGGGTGTCAGATCATGTCATCCTTCTGCAGGTAACCCTTCCCTTCCTCTGACGGCAAAAATCAGAGCCCTGGGCCCCTCTGTAGTCTAGTCCCTGGACCCTCATCTCCCATCTCTCTCTCTCTCTCCTTTTTATCACCTCTCTGGTCAAGCTGGTCTGGATGCCCAGGGCTGCCCTGCCTTGAACGATCCCACACAACTATATGGTTACCTTCCCCTGAAATCTTCCAATAAACGCCTCCCTCCCCACTGGACTCCTTCACAATAACATGTCCTTTAGCTCCACTTTTTCCTCTCCTTTCTCTCCCCATGGTACTCAGGCTTTCAAAGCTGACATAACTCATTAATTTACTGGATTTTTTGTCTGCTTCCCCAGCTGGGCGGAGGATGTACTCAGGGAAGACTAGAGTTTGCCTAGGTTATCCACCCAGTGGAATCTTGAGTGCTGGGGATATTAGAGCTGTTTACTGAATATTTGTGGGATGGGTGACCATGATCTTTGGTTGTCTCGCTTCCTCTGATTCTATGAGGTACTCATGACTCCCTGAATGGTAAATTGGTGACTGGATATTCTACCACAGAATCCGACCCAAGCAACTGAACTGTCAAAAATGCTATGGCTGGGAATCTGATGTTCCCTAAAGGTTCTCGTGCTGGAAAGATGGACCCCAATACAGCAATGTTGCAAGGTGGCAACTCAGAAGTGTCAGGGCCTTCAGGAGTAATTGGTGTGCTTCCGGGTGTGTCCTGGCTATTGTGGGACTGGACTATTTTAAACCGAGGTTACCCAACTATTCGGCCTCTTCCGCATGCACCTACTCATCACACTTGAACCTGCTCCCGCATGCTCTCTACCATCTGGTGGACACCCTCAAAAGACTCCAGCACCACACTGCTTAGACTCTCCAGCCATGAGAATCAAGAGCTAAATAAATCTTCTGTTTTTAAATTACTCTGCCTTAGCTACTTTGTCACAGCAAGAAAGAAAAAAAAATGAACAAAGATACTAAAGTACAAAAGAGCCTGACTCCACCATTTAGTGAATGTTTACTATGCAGCCGGCACGGTGTGTTGTATTTCATTTCCTCCTCACCAACGCGATGAACAAGGCATTATTGTCCTTCTTTTGCACAGCAGTAAATTAGGCTCAGAAAGACTAAACAGACTATACAGTCTAAGAACACACCACTGCAAACGCCCAGGTGAGCTCTCTGCAGAGCCAGGGCTGAGTCCCACTTGGTCTCTTTGATTATTAACACTGATTCACATCTTCAACAGTGCCGAACAATAAGACCTCCAGCCATGGTTTCTGAAAGGCTCGGGGGTACAGTTAGTGATAAAAAAACAAAATTCAAGGAAGTGCACAGGAAGAATACTGTAAAATACTGCTTGATTGTTTTATGAGACCTGCTCACACTACATAGCCCAGGCTAGCCTTGAACTTGCAATCTGCCTTCCTCAACCTCCACAGTGCTGGAATTACAGGAATGCAACCTGCCTGATGAAAGCTGTACTTTTATCATAACATGTCTGGTCATCTTGTAAAATCATCCTGACACCCTGACAGACAAACCACCAATAACAGAACATAGGCAGACAGCCCAGCCTACTGAAGTCAGCCCTGGTCTCTGTAAAGGCTTGCTGTGACCAGGACAACCCCTAACCTCTTTACTGGTCTTTGCAAACTGGCATCATGCTGCCCCAGCTACTGTAGTCCCTGCAGATCTTGACATCCCGTAACTGAAGCCTATAAATGCATCAAGAGAAAAAAAAAAATGATCCTCAGTAAGTGCTGTTGCTTGACCGTAGCTTCCGGCATTAGGAAGTTTGACAGCCAGTCAGTCACAAGCCCAGCAAAGCCAAGCCTAACTCAACCAGGTCAGCGGGGTCCAGGAGGTCCCACAGAGCAGCAGAAAAAGTTATGACTCTACTGGAAGTTCATGCTTGGGAATCACCACAGTGGTAGGTCAAGGTCTTGGTCAACATCTAGACACAAAGGAGACAGAGTCTACACAAGCAAGGACTAGCAGAAGGGCCAACCACTCCTCAGAGAGTGGGAGGCTTCCAAATCAGTCAGTCACCCACTTGTCTGACTTAGAACAGGCTAGGTATGAAGACAGAGCTGGGAATGCCCTGTCTGAGGCGACTGGTGCCACCTCATCCAACTCTTGAACCAAAGACAGTGGAGGCCAAGGAGGGAAGGCCAGTCCCCACCTAAGAAATATGACCAAGCTTTGTCACCTGCCAGGCTGGACTTCTTCCGGCACAGGTTACTTTGTCTCTTCACCTAAATTCGCCTATGGTTTCTCCCCCCAAACAACAAACACGATGTAAGGAAATAGATGTTTTTACTCTTTCCAGACCGATGGTGGCCATCTCACAAACGAGGTGCGGAGATTAAAGGAGAGGCTAATACGTCAACATTAGAAATCGCCAGGTTTTTATGAAATATCTGATACCTGGCCAACTGAAGTTTCCCTCTTGCTTATCAATTCTCTATTTTGAGCTCAAAGATCTAAAATTAGATTACACACAAATGACAAAATATTCCTTTTCTAGTAACTGTTGACTCCTCCCCCTAATTTTAAATCCCTACTAAATGGTTTTAATCATGCAACAATCCTAGTCTTAATTTTTGAGATCTACAATTTGTAACAATTTTAATAATCAAATAAACAAGCTGTCCTTAGGGGGAAAAGATTAATTAAAAGCCTTCCCCAACTGCAACCACTATCAGAGTTGCCCTGACACACGAATGTCTTTGGGGGAAGGGCGTTCTTAGGATGAGACTACACTTAAAAAATAGCATTGTTGCTATGGAAGCAGCTCTATATTTTGACTGTTTTTTTTTTTCCCCTGATGGCAGCAAAGGCCATATTCTTTATATGCAGCTTTTCTCTTTACTTCGGAGTGCTGTGACAGTAATCCACCTCACATGGAGCATGCCCTGCCTTGCCCAGGCACTCACCCTTCCTTCATGCACTGCTGAGCTCAAAACACTGAGGGCAGAGCATAAATCAACTGGATTACACACACACAAGTGCGAGCGCAGGCACATGCACGTGCATGGGTGCACACACAAACACACACGCACGCACGCACGCGCACACACACACACACACACACACACTTCACTCAGTCCTGCACTTCATGAAGGAATCACAGAGGAGACCACCCAGCTCCTTGTCACAGCTCGCCTGGCCAAACTCTAGCCTCTCAGCTTTCAGGCATTTCATTGACAACTACCAATCAAATCGCGAACTCGGGAGTGAATAATTTTTTGCTTTACACTGAGTGCTTCAAAAATTTTCCATTTCAGTGTGCTGGCCTTTCTTAATGGTCATCTTGGGAATCTAGCACTTCTTCCAGAAGCCCAGGAAGACTGCTCTGCTGTACTAAATCTCCCTGCTACGGCGCCTTCTGAGCTCCCATGCCATCCCAGCAGCCCAGAGGCTGCAAACCGTCAGCCTCTGAAGGACTGAACTCAGGAGAAGCAACCAGCAGGCATGCAGAGCCAAGCCTGCCAAACGGGGTAGGTAATCACATTGAGTAATGCTGGATTTCATAAAAATGAGGTGTAACCCTGAAGTCATGAAACTGGTTTTCTCCTGCGGATCATAATCTCACTTTGAAGGGAAATTCTAAAGAGGAGTTCCACATACGCAGGGTGATGGATGTGCCTGGGTTTGGTTTGTTTTTGCACAATGACAAGGCTTTTCTTTGGAATTAGGACAAAATCGCCAAAGGCACCATGGAGATGTTTCCCAACGAGATACACATGCAGATCGAGAATGAAGGTGATTTCAGCCACTTTTCTCCTAATCTAGCAATTCGGTTAATTTCCACAAACGTCATCCTTTTCATATTGTTGTTCTTCTCATCATCTGCTTGATGGAAACAAGACATTAAGATATGGTTCTTCAAAGAATCTTCAAAGATGACTGAATAAATAAAAGTCCTACTTAAATATCTAAAGTGACATGAGAGAACCTTCACCCAAAAATAGTTATTGAGCAGATACCAGCAAAGAGAGGGATATATTAGTCCACAGAGAGTAACTACCTAGACTCTTCAATTGACAATCTCTTTAGGAAAATGATTTTGTTTCTGTGAAGATTTAGTTTCTCCCTGGCAATCTTTCTGGTCTGGGACGTATTTTAAATAAGTAGATGAGAAACTGGGGTTCCTATTATAGTAACCCCCTTGTCTTCAGTAGATATATTCTAAGATGTCCAGAGACTGCCTGAACTACTTATACTAGCCCATTTCCTGTTGCTACAACAAAATACTTGAAGCTGGACATTTTATAAAGAAGATCATTTAGCTCGTCACACTAGAAATCTAAGAGCATAAGCTAGCATCCTAGCAAGCCCCCGACCCACCCAGCTGCATTATTACAGTAAGACAAGAAGCCAAGCATGTTAATTTTTATATTTATTTATTTTATTTTTCTGTATGAATGTTTTGCCTCCATGAATACATGTGTACCACTTTGGTGTCTCGTGTCTTTGGAGGCCAAAGAAGTCTCCTGGAACTGGAGTTACAGAAGGTTGTGAGTCACCATGTGGGTGCTAGGAATTGGACCCAGATTCCCACGGGAGCAGAAAGTGCTCTTAACCACTAAGCATCTCTCCCGCCCCAACCACGTCACTTTAAAACAATATGCTCGTAAGAGAAGTAACTCACATGTGAGCCTGCCCACCATTAATGTTCGAGGACAAGGCCCTCAAATACCTAATTAGCCTTCACCAGGCCTACCTACCTCTTAAAATTTCCCTCACTACAACACTGCTACAGTGGTGTGCACACGTCTAACACATGAACTTTTGAGAGACAAACTATCCAAATCACAGTGTATGAACCGCGGCTTTTTTCTCAAAGGGTAACATCTATAATAAAGTGTTTTTAATAGTATGTTCTTAGGATAACTTTACCCACACCGTTGATTTGACACCTGGCATGGCTACAAAATGATTATCAGGTGAGTAGAGTATACAGACTGGATACACTGGACAAATGGTTCATTCATGTTCCAGTGGAAGCGAACAAGACGGCACATGATCTCAGCACACTCATCAGAATGTCATGTACTCTGAAATTACAGCTGCTTTATTCCTGGAATTTTCTACTTAATCTCTTTTGACTGCAGTTGGTAATGAATAAATAGAACCACGTAGGAGCAGATTTTACTGTGTGCTCCTGAGTAATGGACTTAGGAATGGTCTTCTTACTCTGTGTTATGATAGGGAGAACCACCTTGCCCTTACGGTTGTGAAATCAACCCACTTATCCTGTGACAGTTCAGGTTACACCATCAGCGCCAAAACCTTGTGCCATGCAAGTGCACCCTCCTCAAAGAACCAGTGCTTTAAGAGAAAGATGAGCTCCCAGTGTCCTACCTGTTGGAGTTGACTGGCAATGAGGAGACAGGATGGTGTTTCCCAGCATGTGTGAGTGTAACGTGTACCTAAAAACACAGTACCCTTCTACCTTAGCTACTCTTTACTCTCTTATGCCTCTGGTACTTTCTCTTCTCTTGTTCAACATTTAAACGGCTTCCCAATTTCTCCTCAATGAAACTCAAGACCATTGGTGGATCACCTCCCCCAGTTAGGAAAGTGTTGACCCACACCATATTGTGACCATGAGGGCCACGGTCCAAGCTCTATCAGAACAGAACACACAAAAAAGGGCATGTTGCTGGTTTTCATCCCAGGCCCCCTGCAGCAGAGCATCATCAGCTGGGAAAGCCGATGGGCTGTCACTTCGGGGAGCTGAAGAGCCTGGCGTGTGCTCTGAAGTCTCAATCTGTTCTAGTCATCAGACCTCAAGAAGCGGCTCAATGATTTTTCAAAGTCATATTTCTAACGCTCTGGGGGATTGAACTCAGGTCCTCAAGCTTATAAGGCAAACTATCAACTGAGTGATTTCCCTAGCCCTATTTACTTGTTTCTTAAATATATATATGGCACCAGTCACGTGAAACCAGAACATTCGTATCTAGAAATGCACTGTGTAAGGCCTGCCTAAGGACATTAAAGGTAGTCTACAAAGCTGGCCCCGAGTGTCCCTGCAGCCACTTGAAAGAAAGAAGCACAATTGGTTACAAAACTCAGTTATAAGGTAAAAATATATCATTGTTCTGGACAAATGTGGCTATTTCTGTTACTACGCAGAGGGAAGTTCGCCTTTTGAAGGGACTTTGAGCCTCGGCAGTCTGACTTCACCGGGGAAAAGCCCTGGAGTGTTCCCCAGGTTGTCTAAAGATAGTTCTGTTGCTGAGTGTAAGTAAGCAGGAGCTTTGTAGGACACCACTTCTGTCCACCCGGAGGAGTTAACTCAGGATGGGCTCAGCACAAGCTCCCACAAGCACGTGAACGTGTCGGTAGTTCCTCCTGACATCTGCTGCGGAGAACTATGTTGCTGGAGTGACCCTGCAGTGGCCACCGTGAACAGATTTTGAACTCTTCAATCAAGAGACTGATTGAGGCTTCCATATGCCATGGTGTATGAGGATAACAAAAAATACGTGAGAGCAATTCTTAGAATGCTAGTGTCCGGGGCTGGCGGTGTAGCTCAGTGGAAGAAGATACGTGGGGCCCGGACTCAACCCTCAACTTAACAAAAATTCCCCAGCACCAAAGAATGGAAAAATCTAATATGTGCCATCCAACTCCTGAGGTAAAACGCATCTTCAAACCCCCATAAAGATTATAGCATATTTATAGTCAATGCTAGCATTCATTTGAACTAAATCTGACAGTGTTAAGAATGACTGGAAATAAGGGAGTGAGGAGTTGCTCCGGATTAGCATCGTTGTCCTGGGTAGGTAGACATGTGAATGATGTCGGAGTTGGTTATATTAGGTTCATTCATGTGTATGAAGTCTGGAGACTATTTCCTTCCTGCGTTGGTTGCTCTAAAGCTTGTCAGGGAGTCTCTGTGGTAGTTATGTTAGACCTCACCATACCAGGTGATCTTTCAAAAAGCACCCAGGAGGCTGAGAGTGCAAGAACACATACACACACACACACACACACACACACACACCACACACACACACACCACACACACACACACCACACACACACACACCACACACACACACGACACACACACACACGACACACACACACACACACACACACACAGTTCACTGCCATAGAAAACAAAGTGACAACATTCTTCATCTTTGCTCTTCTTCCCAGAGTTCCAAGAAAAGATGTCTCTACCATCGAAAATATGGCTGTGTGTGACCAAGTTATCTTCCAGCCTGCTTTTCTTACTTGTATTTTGTAAATAAGGAAGGTCGGAGGAAAGGATGGGTGTCCTAGTTTGCTTTCTGTTGCTGGGATTGAGACCATGACCCAAAGCAAACTGGGGAAGAAAGGGAATGCTTCAACTTATATTTGCAGTCCGTTCCTGGGGGAAGTCAGGACCGGAAGCTGGAGGCAGGAGCTGCTGCAGAGGCCATGGAGGAGTGCTGCTTACTGACTTGTTCTCCATAACTTGCTTAGTCTGCTTCCTTATATCATTCATGACCACCTGCCCTGGGGTGACACTGTCCCCAGTGAGCTGGATCTTTTCACATGCATCATTAATCAAGAAAATGCCCTTCAGACTTGCCTACAGGCCAGTATTAGGGAAACATTTTCTTAGTAAGATGATTCCCTCTTCCCAGATATGTCTAGGTTTGCGCTAAGTTGACAAAAAACAACCAGGTGCACAAAGGGGACAGGGACATGTCAGATCCAGAGAGGCGGAGCAAGAAAGTCCTCTGACCTTTGTTTCTCTGTCTGCACACTGCGGGTATTTCATCAGTCAGGTGAATCCCAGGTACCATCATGCACTTCCCTGTGTGATTTATTATAACAATGCTGACAGGCCAACAGAGGACTTTTGTAGTAGAACACATAAACTATAGAGTGTCTCTTCCTACCCTGCTTAGCCTGACACTGGACCAGAAGTAAATAGCTCCTCCCTGAATTAATTTGGTTAGACACTAGGAAATAGGCTTTGGCTTGTAAATATCACATTGGTCTTTCTATGGGAATCACTATGTGGTCCACAGTTGACCCTGTAAACCTGAACCAAGTGGAAAAGGCCTCTTGGTGGTGGTGGTGGTGAGATGTTATTAGAAATGCAAAATCAAAAGCCTAACTATGCTATCAATTGCCAATAACTGTTTCAACCTCATGTTTAATTTCTGGCCAACCAATCTATTCCTACTGAATAAGTCCTAGTCCAGTGAGACCCTGTCTTAAAAACAAAGCTGGTAGTGCCTGAGGAATAGCAGCTAAGGTTGATCTCTGGCATGCACACACACACACACACACACACACACACACACACACTAAGCAAATAATAGTTAGTAAGTGCCTAGGCATAGTTTATTTGACTCAGGCTCCTCCTAAGAGATGCTTACCTCCTGTCAGAACATTCTTAAGCATGGAAATATGTTCTAGATCCAAGTCCATAAGCTACATCTTCAAGTACACATTCCTCACACAAGCCCCATTGCAGGCCTGCAGCCCATCACTGAGCAATGACCTAGCTTTATTACTTCCTAAGAAAAGTTTTATTTTTATCTCACAGTGCGGCGCGCTCCTCGGCCAGCGAGGAAGAACGACCACCACGTGAGGATTCTTCTCAGATCACACTTTATTGGAGCGCCTCTTGGTTAAGGGAGAGCGGGAGGTGAGGGGCCCCGAGGACTAAACTGCAGCTGCCTATAAAGGGAATCAGGCAAACATGCCATACTGTGATTGGGTCCCACCAGAATGCGAACACGGGGAGCCATGGGATAGGCTGAGGACATAAGGCCAATTACCATACTCGTGCATCATAGCCAAATATGGAGTTGTTTACAGCTAGGCTACCAGGAAGCCAGCACCATCTTTGAATAGCGGCTCCCTACATCACAGGAATAATGTTTAAATAGGGGTAACATAAATAAAGTAATTGAACTAAACAGAAATCTGAAAACTATCTAATGATATAGTCATCACAGAACCCATCACCTACAGGAAGATAGGAGTGAATTGCAAAACAAATCCATTTCCTTTGAGGTTCTACATGATGATGGACACAGCTCTATCAAATAATTTAAGTAATTTCTAAATAGACAATCATCTTGCAAATTTCCCAGCCATATCATTGGCATCAAGAGAACATTAAGTAAGTTTTGTGTCTCACACTGGGGCTCCAAACTCAGCGAGAAAACCAGGTGGGCCGGAACTAAACTTGGGCTTATGACAGAAACCCCAGATAAGTTTATTAAGGTACACAATATTTTGGGGAATACAATATCACCACATTTCTTCTCTTTTTGTCTAAAATTAAAGAAAACTTATAACTAATACAAGAAAAACTATCCAATAAGTATATACAACATGTACAGCCAAAAATTACATTAATGATGTCTAGTCCATTAACATTTGACAGATTCAGATAAAAACTCCATTATATATAAACAATGTCCAGTCCAGTAACATCTGATAAACTCAGACCAAAAAATTTTCATTAGTTATCTTATTTAAAACAAGTAGTTCCTTTTTAAAAGTAGACTCCATAATCTCCCCTTTTATCTTAACATATCCATATTCTCTCTTTTTTCTTTTCATAATACATTCAGTAGTCTACCTTTTGTCATTTTTATATCTTCCCCTTTTTCTCTGAAGCCTCTGAAGAAATACATATAGCCAACCCTCTTCAGTTATGCTAGGTTAAGGGGAAGACTCACTTTCCACACCTAGTGTGAAAGCCCCAAGAGGTGTTCAGCAGCTTACTACGAAGAACAAATTAGCATCCTCACTTGTCAGTCAGGAACAAGGAGCCCTCTGGTCCTGCAGCATAGAACTCTAGCGCCTCAAAGCAAGCTTCTCAAAGCAAGCACACTTAGCATCTAAATCCTGAAAACTAGACGGACCCTCAGATCTTGGACTTCATCATAAACTGTCCCTTAAGTAAAAAGATTCAAATTTAAACAAAAACATATTGTCAGTAGAATACAGAGAATCAATGAGAGAATTTCTCCAAACTGGAAATATTTCATTTACATCACCTATGTAGGGTTTTATCATTGCCCAAGAGAAGCAATATTACTTGACAGAGATTTCGAGAGAAGTATTTTTGGTCAATTAAACTTTCACTGTGTCAAGTAAAGTAAAGCCAAAGGATATGTTAGAAAAAAAATCTAAAACCCGATGACAAATTCTTGTTCAACACTATCATAAACCATTAGCAAGTTTTGGCTATGTAGATCCCATTGTAACCCATTTCAATTGCAGAAATACGTCCACCTGGAAGTGAATGGCTCTCACTCTTGTTTCAACACTGCATGGCAACCCACAGTCCAATCTGCACTACGCCTTGTGCTATTACAAACTTGGTAATTCAGCATCTTCCGAAGTTAGAGTGAAGGCATAAAATCCTAGACATCTATCCAAAAATCATCATCCTCTATTTCGAGATAACCTTCCCAAGACAATTCCCAACCTCTTTAGTCATCTTCGTCTATACAATTATCAAAACATTGCTTCCGATGCTGTGTTTCCTAGACAAATTATTCACAGATCTTTTAGCTTACATAGCTTTTTTTTTTTTCTTACTGGCCATATCAATAAATTCTGAAATAAGAAGAAACTTGCAGCTTATTTTTCGAGATACAAAACTTTTTTCCTAGATGCTTCTGCTAAAAATGTATTGCTTCCTCCCTTGGCCCATAGTGGAGCTGAGAGACATTTGCCGGCATTTTGTGTCTTGACTCTTTACTTTGGCTGAAGACACAGGGCTATCATTGTCCTTAATCTTCCCTCCTGAGTCACCTTGGATTCCAGGAACTTCAAAAAACCACCCAGGGCAGACCACCCAGCCGATGAGAGTAACTACCCACTGGAGAGAAGCTATATCCAGGAATGTCTCTTGGGAACCACCTTACCATCTCAAGCAATAAAGAGTTCTTTATTACTAATAATTTTAATTATATGTGTAGAGGGTGGCTGGTGCACACGAGTGCATGTGTCTGCAGAAGTCGGAGGCATCCGATCTGGAGCTGGAGCTTCAACCAAACTCAGATCCTCTACAAGAGCAGTACACACTCTTCTCCAGAACCCATAAGGCCTTCTTTGATCACTTTTCCGAACCAGAACTGAGAAAATGATCAACCAGACTCCACCTTGACCAGGAGGACACTTAAGTACCCAGATCTCTTGCCTATGCCCCAGTTCTTTCTCTAAAGCACACATGGGTAGCATGAGGATGGGCTTGGGGGTCAGTGGACCCCTTTATTTGTTCCCACTTACTGATGCAGCCACAACGAACAAAACTCCCCATCCCCACTGCTCATCTTTTTAACTGCATACAGGAAAGAGGTGTCCAAGACCAGCCTGCTGGGGCCGCTGGAGAAAGGATTTTGCTATCGAAATTCTCATGTAGACGCTATTTTAAATTTTTAGATCAATCTTATTTCAGTTAATATTGAAAAAATAAATTTCCTACCATCTCTATAAATTCTTCTCCACAGAGAATGTTTAGTATATCATTTTTATCTCTCATAAGCTTGCCAATTTCTCATCCTTTATCCCCATTCCACTATATCTCTTTCCCTGCCTTTACATAAATTTATATAAATGTTTTGATTCTCTTTTGCCGGTAGCTACTCTGCTGCCCTGCTAGGGGGAAGGCATAAATGAGAATAAAGCCAACTGGGGGTATGGATAGACCGTGGGCTATTACTCAGTAACTCAGAGAGATGGGAAATGAAACAAGTCCCTGGGGCTCCTGGAGTCGCCGCAACATTTAATTCAATTCAGTATATATTTGTCAAGCCCACTGCGAGCCTGGCATGGAGCAAGCAAGGTGACGAGAGATGAGCTACCCACATGGGCAGGGTATATAGACCAAAGTCCTCAATCGTCAAGGAATTCATTGTTGTTCTCTAAGGAGCTGGTAATTCATGACCAAGAGAATTCTAATACTTTGGCAAAGATTACTCTCTTCTTTCTGTTTGAATTTGCCAGGACCCATGAGGAGACCCTTCACTGAAGAAACCCTTCACACTAGGCCACATGGGACAGAACTTGCCTTTAGACTCCACTGAGCTGATTTGCTGTAGATATCCCCTCCCTTCCCTCAAGTCTGCAGTCCACATCCCCACCCTCCAGGACCCCTGCTCAGTTTCATTTACCGCCTCCCAGTATTGTGAGGTGATTTCACCCTACAGCAGGGAAAGATCAGAATCAAATCCATCATGAGAGGGACCTAAACAGCAAAGAACAAAGGACAGGTTGTGCGGTGGGGGCGGGGATGCTCAGCTATGACTCATCCCAACCAAGGAGAAAGCACAGTGAGATAGTGAGATCCTATCAATTTTAGTCAACTTAATCAGGTTGAGGTGCCCCCCCCCAATTACAAAGGGGTCTATTTTTGTAAACTGAGTAAAAATAAAGGGAAAGACAAAAAAAAAAGTGCTGAGCAAGAGATAGCTGTGTTGGGGGCGAAAGAGATGACTGAGCAATTCAAGAGCACATTGTTCTTGCAGAAGACTGTAGTTTGGTTCCCAGCATCCGAGTGAGGCAGTTCACAACTGCCTGTAACGCCAGCTCCCGAGGAATCCAGTACCAATGACCTCTGTGGTCACCTGCACTCATGTGCACAAACCCACCCCTGAACCCACCCACACACAGAATTTAAACAAATAATTATACAATAAAATAATATAATTTATAATCCTCAAAGAGAGAAGAGACTGCTGGCAACTACCCATGTCTCACTGTTGTGCCCAGGCAGTCCAGGCAGTTTCCAGTAGAAAGAACGCTGACATCCAAGCCCACCGGGCCACTGTGAGAACAGCAAAAGGCACAGACAGACTTTCTTCTGAGGTTTCTGAATGAGCACTGTGTTGCTCATTCACACAAAAACACACTTCTAATGTGTTGTTTTTGTTATGCATGAGACTGCATCCGATTGGGATATAAGGGAAAGGATGGCGAAATCTGACCAGTTAACAACTGCTGTTTCAAATGTCAGAGAATCCCCTAAGGGTGGTAGAGTCCTCAGGAGAACATGCCTTCGCTTTCTGGCCAGTTAGCCCTACCTGTGACTTTACCCATTTCTACGCTTTTATCAGGGATTTCCTTTCCTTATGATACTCAACAGGTTTTTACTACCTCTTTGATTTTTTTTTTTTTTTTTTTTTTTTTTTTTTTTGAGACAAGGTCTCTCTATGTAGCCCTGGCTACCCAGGAATTCTCTATGTAGACTAGGCTGGCCTCAAACTTAACAAAAATCCGTGTCAACCTCTGCCTCCCAAGTGCTAGATTAAAGGTGTGTAACACCATGCCTGGTGATAGCCAACATTTAATTTACAGCTCAATTTAACAAAGCCCCAGGTCCTAGCAAATGGCCCACTGTTGATCTGGATTTGAATGAATGAATGAATGAATGAATGAATGAATGAATGAATGAATGAATGAATGAATGAAAAGCCAAGGCAATACAGCAGTGTTTTCCCACCGCAAGGAGGGGTTCTGCTCTGGAATGCTGGGGTCTCTGCATGGGCAGGAGCTCACTATAAGCACAAACCTTCTCAACTCTGGGGCTGCTAAAGAATCAATTAACTGGGCTTTTGTGTTCACTCAGCTGCCCATCTAGTCAGTGAAAAGTAATGTTTCAGTTCAGGATTTATGTTTGATCTGCAGACACACCAACAACAACAAGGCATTCCCCACTGTGATGCAATAATATTAACATCCACACACTTCCCAGTGTTAATGGAGCAGTTTTCATGTTTTACCCAGTGTACTGAGTCATCTACTTACTCAGCAAGGAGGTGCTGAGTTGCTACCATTTCTAGTCTTCTCCTCCCCAGCTGCGGTCTTAGTATTATTGGGCTGTTAATCCTCCAGCTACTCTGAGTTCTATCAGTCATTAGCGCTAACCAAGTTCGAGGCCAGCTTACTAAGGTGTGAGAATGAGAAGCCGGATTCCCAGAGCTACCTACTGGTCCCCAGCTCTCTTCCTCTCCTGATATCCATTAACCTATCTGCCCACGCAGTGCAGGAAACGGACTGCATCTGTAAACTCCTCCTTTCATCATGACTTAGTGCAGCCAACACACACACACACACACACACACACACCACACCACATAAACACATAAACACCACTCACATGCACACACACACCACACATACCACATACATGCACACACACATACCACATACACACATAAACACCACACACACACCACATACATGCACACACACATACCATACATACCACATACACACATAAACACCACACATATACACACACACCACACAGGCACACACATACACAAACACCACACACACACACACACATCACACATGCCACACACTACACACACACAGGCACACAGGCAGGCACACACACACACACACACACATACACACCCCACATATACCTACATATATACACACATACACACATATACACCCAAACACAATTGCTGCATACCTGATAAAAAAGGAATAAAAAGATACCTATGTCAAATATAGCATGCATCTGACAGCCCAGTAGCCAGGAATCGTTTGCCAGAGATTTCATAGACTGCCTTAAACGTCCTTGTCTGCCTTTCCTCACTCGCACAAAAGTCAGGATGCTTCAAAGGAAACAGGGAGTTATTAAAAACCATTTATTAAAGCTATCAAAGCTTTTAAATAAACCCAAGATGGTGTATGATGTTTGAGAGGGAAACACGTCCATGTGTATCTAGATGAACGCGCAGCGGGCTAGCAGATGCTAACACAGAGCGTGCAGTGGTCTAGCACACTGCACTAATGGATGGAGCGGAGCTTGACATGGCCCTCCTGGGGCTGGACTTGAAAGAAAGAAGATAGCCTAGAAAGAAAATATCACCTAAGAGATGCTCTGAGGTTTTCACATTCAAAGCTGCCTGATAAATGTATATTCATTCAATTACAGGAAATACCATCTAGGTAGGCATTTAATTTTTTCCCCACTTATTTTAGACATGTAAAATATGAAAACCACAGTTAGTATTACACCAAAGATTCAACTCTATGGTGAAATAGGGGGCATAGGGACCAAGAAAAAGGGGGAAACTCATTTACTGTGTCATGTGCATCCAGAATTGAACCGAAGTCTTCACAAGTTTCTCTTACTCCTCACACATGCAGCTGGCTCTTACAGCACAGTGAAAAGGGGCCAGAACGAGGCTCAAGTCCTTCCTGAATAGCCCTTGAGTGGAGCAATCGCTGGAAAAAGCATCCTGGATGTATTTCCTACATTGCGGGGACGTCTTCAGGTGCTACGAAGGCGGACAGAGCTAGCCCATCAAATCCTTTCTCCCCTGCGATCCTCCTGGCCATTTAACAAGCAACCCGGCCACACCTTAAACAGAAGTCACACTTCCCAAAGAACAGTACTTGATCATAAGGATTGGGGCTGCTTTTCCTTCTCGGTCACTGACATTGATTCCCAGACCTCGCTTGAATCCTTTCTTTGTGACATTTAAGATCCAAAGAAAGGGTCCCAAAACGGTGAGTACATGCTCTGACAGGGCAGTAGAAACCCAAGCTGGGGCGCCCATGCACTTCCTTTCCATGTTTACACACTGGGCCTCTTCGCCAATCACATGACTTCGTTCAAGAGAAAATGTGGTTAGTTTTGAACTTAGTTGATCATAATTTTTTTTTAAGTGAAAGAGAAAAATGAAGACTTCATCCTCACACATAGCACCATAAAACTATCATGTGAGAGATTATATCATGAGGTAGTTTCCTGACACTTGAACCTAAAGCTGACGTGGCAAAGACTCAAACCAGTGAAAACCGGAAGAAATATATGGCGGCTGGTGGGTTCGTTCTAAAAGTGCATCCTTGGTCATCAAGAGACACACAAAAACCTACAGAGCAGAAGAGATGGGCGGCCACATTTCCACTCCTACACTGACTTTCTCTTTCTGATTACAAAACGTCACTACCTTCTACCAGTGCTGGGGATGGAAACCGTGCATCCTGTATGCTAATCAGGCACTCTACCACTGACCTACATCCCTGGCTCTTCCCCACCCACCCCCACTTTTACTTCCTTGAAACAGCTAGTTTACGGGCTCCCATGACAAGAGGCTCAGTGGCCATGGGGGCATAAATCAAGGACACCAGTTCCCAAGCAGTTCTCCTGCGGCTTCTACAGAATTTTTGGAAGTCTTAATTTCCGAGTAAACCAGGTTCCCTAGCAACCAAATGCTCATTTGAATTTTCTTTCCCACCCTGCCACCCAGTCCCCCTTAACTGCAGTTGCTAATGGAAATACCAGCAAAAAGGATGGAGGAGTAGACCTGGGGACTTGAGAAGATGCACATCTGTATCGCCAAGACAAAGTAAGAACTGTCACGACTCTCTCTGCGTTAGGAAAACTGCAATACCCAAGATAAGAGATCCGGGAACGCGCTGGATTTACAATTCTCAACTTGAATGTGTCGGCCCTTTAAGAAGCAAGAAACCATCATAGGCACTAAAACTCGACAAGTTGGAGAGAGGCCCAGGTGGGGTTTGTACCTAAGGAAGGTTTGGGAGTTCACTCTAGTCTTGGGGACACATACTAGGGATAGCTTTGTATTTAAAAACAAGGAACTGGAATCAGAGACAGGTCTGCCACTGAATCCAATCCACTCACGCCAACGAATCCCTGAAAGTCAGAGGGGCAGGAAACAGCCACTTAGCGGTTCTACAGCGAAGCAAGCCGACAACCGATGTTGAACATTCACTTAGATATTACCAAGAACTGGGCCCCGGGAGCCTGAGGGATTTCCCTGTCTAAAATTTTAGCAGGCAGAAATTCAGTCTTTCTGGGATGGATCGCCATAATGCAAAAAGGGATAGAGGAGACGCCAAAGCTCTCAGCAAATAAAAAAGAGCAGAAGTTAGCATGCTCTGCAACAGAAATTATGAATGTGGATTCAGGGGCCAGAAAACCTGTGTTAAAACTCCACCATGTACTTCCTGTGTGATTTCAGACAAGTCACTTGGGCATCAGTTTATTAGTCTGCAAAAGGGAAGCCATATCTAGTTTTCCACAGGGCTGCTTTTCAAACTAACTGAGCTCCTATCCATACTGTGTCTGGCATATAACATATGCTTAGTAAGAGTTGGCGAAAATTCACTCTTGTCAGGCATGATGGTGCATGCCTATGATCCCAGCCTTTGGGAAGTGGGAGGCAGGAGGATTAATAACAGTTCAAGACCAGACTCTGCTACATGGTAGTTTGAGACCAGCCTGCGGTACCTAAGATCCCGACTAAGAAGAAAGGAAGAAAGAGGGAGAAAAGGAAAGGAGGGAGGGAGGGAGGATGGATCTGCTCTCATTTGATAAAATTTTAAATGGTCATGAGGATAATTTAAGGAAGTAGTACAGTTTCTTTTGCTTAGCCTGGGAGGACTGACAGGTCTACATATATCACACTTGGTGATGCCTCAGTCGACTGTGTGCACACACTACATATATCACACTTGGTGATGCCTCAGTCGACTGTGTGCACACACTACATGAGAACATAGTTCCTGCTGCTCGACACAGACACTAAATGCAACTTTTTTTGCCTTCAGTTTTTCATCCAATCGAGAAGTTTTTGCTATGACCTAAGAAACAGAAAGAGCCAGGGCTTCACACCTGCGGCCTTTCTCCAGCACACACTGACTCAGAGCTTCCTGCAGCCTCTGGGTCTGCATCTGCGCCTTCGCTGTCGGGCTCTTCTTCTGCAATGAAATTACCAATAATGCATGTAGATGGTTAAAGTCTGAGTGCAAATGAACATCTGTATGCCTATCTCTGGACCACGCAAGCGCCCATGAAATTTCCCATGTGCCCTTTCCCAAGCACAACCTGCCTTCTTCACCCCGAAGACCTACAGCGCTCATACCCTTATTACCGCCATCCCCTTGCTTTCCGGAATACACGTTCCTACCAGCGAATCTCTCATTAAACAAAAGGGTGCTTTAACCGAACCTTTCTGAACTTCACCCACATGGAGCCCTGCCATACTGCAGTCCCATCTTGCTTGGCCCCTCAGACACGATGACTTGAAAAGCAGGCAGGCCTGTGGTGATTTACCGCCCCGTAGGTTCTTCTCGGGACTGTCTGTACGCCCGCAAAGCTGCCTCGCTCAGCACACTGTTGGCAGATGCGCTGGCCATTTCAAGAGTTTTGCTACCATGAACAGCAGGGCCCTGGGCACTCTTGTACGTGTTGGAGAGTTTCTCGGGGGGGTGGGGGGGGGGGGGGGGGGGGGGGAATCAGCCCAACTCATATAAAAACTGGTAAAGCGGGTACGGCAAACTGAAGTTTCTGCTCCCTCTCCAGTCCTGCTTCATACTCGAAGGGGACCCCAGTCTGCTATCCTGACAGCTAAGGCAATGGTACGTTCCAAACCATACTCCCATAATCCCTGAATCAATTTATTATCACCAGTGCCGTAAGCATGGCCCCTCTGTGCCATGTCTTTGCCTAACATTTGACTTCGACAGATTTGCCAAGCATGCGATGGTACTGCACCATGAGTGGTTTTAATATTAAAATATATTCTACATTCACTATGATTAAACAGAGGGGTACTGGAGCATGAAGGGACAGAGATGAATAGAAACTGTAGAAATACAACTGATTACTAATGGAAATTAATTCTATAATTGGGGCCTATCTAAAATCAATGGGCAACACGGACTTTTTAAGCAGGGGTTTGCAATACCCAGATAACCATGCTGGAAGAAGAGGAAATTGGATCCTGTCTCTACAGCATCCACTAGGATAAACTCATAGTAAAATGTTAATGACAAAGTCACACAACTACTTAAAAGACAATAGAGCTGAGCCTCCCAATGATAGGGCTCTCCAAAATGGCAGCTCCCAACCACACACGGTTACTGAGTACTTGGGAAGTAAATATTTGATTTACTCTTAACTAAATGATATCGAAGTTCAAACACTCCTACTCAATTCAGTTTTGGGGGAACTCCCAGGTAGGTACACTTGGGACATAGTTATATGAAATTCCTCTTTTTCAACTGCAAATGGGTGAAATCTAAATACGGACCAAGTATTTTACAATAAAAGCTAGCGCCCAAGTCGAGATATGTTAAAAGTTAAAAACTGGGATGAACAGATGCTCAGACGTTAAGGCCACTTACTGCTGTAGCAAAGGTCCTAGGCTCAACTCCTAGCACCAACACAGTGGCTAACAACTGCCTGTAACTCCAGTTCCAGGGGCCTGATGTTTTCTTCTGGCCTCCAAGTCCTCCTGCACACGTGGTGCATATAACACATGCACACATACATCCACAAAATTCTCTTTAAATCTTTTTAAGTTAAGACACACACAAATTGTTACAAATTTTAGGATGGGCGTGAATATGACCAAAATACATTCTACATATGTATGAAATTTAATGAAACATTATTTTTGAATAATATGCACTAATAAAAATTCAAATATTAGTAACTTTTAAACCATGATTACTTATTAAAATAGTATTTTTAGTTAAAAGAAATATATTATAATTAATTTCATCTACATATTTATCATAGCTACTAACAAATTATATGCATGGCTCATAGTATATTATTACAAAATATTACTCTAAAGCCTGGAAAATAAGGACAGTTTTTCCAAAGTCTGACTCAAAACCACAAAGCAATAAAAAAGACAAAAATCATTTATATAATAATAGTGCAATAAGTGAAAATTGACAAATGGTAAACTCAAAAAAAGTTCATAAACATTAAGAATCATATCTCCAATATAACATAAAGAGGGAAATATTAAGAGATGATTCATGGGGGGAGGGACAATTGAGGCAGGATCATGAGAAGAAGAGTTCAAGCCAACTCATTATAAGAAAAATACAAAGAGGGCTGGGATGAAGTTCGGCTGGGAGAGTGCGCACCTGAACTCATGAAGCCGTGGGTTTGATCACCAGCACCACCCAAACTGGGCACAATGGTGCAAGAGCTGTTATCCATCCCTTGGAAAGTGCAAGCAGGAAGATCAGAAGTTCAAGGTCATCCTCAGCTACAAAGATCCTGGGACTCAAAGACCCTGATTCACAAGGATGGGAGTACTGAATTACATCACAAATTTATCATCACTCACTATTTAGCTAACAAAAATACTAAGGCTTTACAGTATATCTGTTAGTATGGATCTGAAAATGCTAAATGGAAACTTCCAGAAATACATAACTCATGTTTTAAATAACTTTAATTACAGCATAGTGTCATGATTGTTTATGCTAAATGGAAACTTCCAGAAATACATAACTCATGTTTTAAATAACTTTAATTACAGCATAGTGTCATGATTGTTTAATTTTAACCTCTTACTATGCCAAATTTATAAAGTAAGTTTTATCAAAGGTATAGGAAGAAGCCAGGCTTTGGCATGGCCTGTCACCTGAGAGTATCCATTGGGGATCTTGCATCTCTGAAGGGGCTACTGCATTGAGCAAAATTGCACAGTATTTATCCTTTGACCCAGTGATTCTACTGCTGAGGACCCATCGTAAAGATAAGCC
Source organism: Peromyscus maniculatus bairdii (assembly GCF_049852395.1). Classification (NCBI taxonomy): domain Eukaryota; kingdom Metazoa; phylum Chordata; class Mammalia; order Rodentia; family Cricetidae; genus Peromyscus; species Peromyscus maniculatus. Next base: position 61,097,063 of record NC_134862.1, read on the forward strand.
CTGGAGAATACTAACAAATATTCATCAGGCTTTCCACTCTAGTCCTGTACACTTAAGTTTTTTGTTTAATTTGCAACTAAATCTCCATCAACAGAAACAAACCAGTCCCCACTACAATGGAAGGGCAGAGGAGCAGAAGCAGCCACATATTCAAATAAATAACTTGGATACTCTAACACAGAAGAGTCATGGTTGTAAGACGTAATGAGAAAACTCCAGAGTGATCCCTCAGATACACTCGTCAGTGCAAAAAGGAATATATGGAACTACAGGATGCTACTGTTTTTCTAAGAGGAAAAAAAAAACCAAAAGTTTGATTACCTTAAATAAAATAATGAATAGATATGCACTGCACATATGCATATTAATTAGTGTCTTCCATGTGCATATATACACATGTGTTTATATCCATATCTCAGTAGATATCTATATACATATAAATACCTTCCTAATTCTACCCATTGGGAAAAAACAAGCAATAAGGTCTAGAGGCAGCAAGAAGCCTTAATATCTAGGCTCTGGAATAGCAGATAACTCTAAATACCATTTATCACTAATGAAGATCTGAGGCAGGAAAAATGCAACATAAATCTTAAATACCTTGTTAAACCAGAAAGTAATGAATCTATCAATGACTTCCTAGTCTTGTCAAGCAGATTCAGAAACCAATTTAAAGACTCTCCCACTGGAAAATGTAGACAGAACGTCAAAATAAATAACAATCTGGAGGCTGAGGCAGGAAGATTGCCAATTGGAGGCCAGCCTGGTCTAAAAGCAAGACCCTGTCTAGAAAAAAAAAAGTATGAAAATCAATAAAGAATTGCAGGGGGTTTAAGTACAAACTGCATTAAAATCCATGTGTTCATAATGATATTTACATAAACAATATAACAAAAATACTTCACTGGTCTCATTTGGAAGATACTAGAAAATTAAGTCATTATTTTGAACATTAATTAAAAGAGAGGGAAGGAAACCAATCATTAACTATACCAAAAGGCATACACCTCAAGGTAACCAAATGGTTGATATGCTTCAGAGAGAAAAGTTCCAGCCAGTGAGTGCAGATCCAAGGCTATCCTGATTTTATAACCTGTTCTGCAGTGACAGTGACCCTCAGCAGCTGGAAGGGTCCGGGATAACTCTATCAATGAAGGGACAGGTTGACAACAACAAAGCCCACTGACTCATCATCCACTAGAGCCAGGATTACAGTCTCAGCACATCACTCAGTACCAGGAGACCTCAGTCAAGGTCCTTTCTCTTAACTCCTTCCCCAAAGAAGCAGGGTGTCTGTGACCTCACGGAGTGGGCTGGGTACCAGTGTGCAGGAAAAACGGTAAAGAATAGAATGTAAAGATGCAACCAGGAGCCGGGCGGTGGTGGTACACAACTTTAATCCCAGCACTCGGAGGCAGAGGCAGGCGGATCTCTGTGAGTTCGAGGCCAGCCTGGGCTACAAAGTGAGTTCCAGGAAAGGCGCAAAGCTACACAGAGAAACCCCGTCTCGAAAAACCAAAAAAAAAAAAAAAAACCAAAAAAACAAAAAGATGCAACCAGAAAAGTCACAGAATGCAGAAACCTCACAGGACACACGCTGTTGTCTCTTCAACAAATAGACTTGAGGGAGGAAAATGAGGAAGGGACGCAGATAAAGAGAGAGGAAACCTATCTATAAAAACAGATGCATCCCTCAGCTGTGAACATCGTTTGGATCCTGAATGTCACAAAGGAATCACTAAAAAAACAGAAAGAAACAATCAAGAGAATCTGCTCTTGGGATATTTGATTTAAAAAAAAAAGGACTGCTGTTGAAACAAGTTTAGACACGATAATGTTATGGTTATATGAAAAAATGGTCCCTTATCTTTTAGAAACAGTAATCTAGTAGGAACAGACAAGATGATAATCTGGTCTGTAACGCTTCAAAAAGAAACACAGGTAGAGGGGGAACAGGCAGAGGGGAGGACACAGCTGGCAAGGAGTAAATTATTCAAAAACCTTACGACGGCGTCAGGGAAATTAATTCCGGTCTCATCACCACGACTTGTTACCCACAAGACTTTGGTGAAGGTCCCAAGCATGCTGCCTCTCAATGTTTCCTATTTACAAAGCAGAAGTAAGGGTGAGTGTTGCAGCTAGCTACTGCAAACACTGAAGAAGAGAATCTACGTAACGTACTCAGTCCAGTGCCTGAGAGCAGAGTCAATACAGTACACATTAGCTTCAGTTAATAATGGCCAAGTATTGCTGCTGTAAGTCAAGATCACAAGCTAGAAGTGGAGGGATCGGAACAGAATCTGTGACTCAAAAGCCGATACCCTTCCCACTACATTAGGATGCATCACCCGCCTCTACCTCCAGTCTCTCTGCATCAAATCTCTCTGCAGAGACCAAAACCAAGATCAGACTTTCCTTGGGCTTCCCTACTTACACTACAGATCTTTAATGACAGGGCTTCCCAGCCTCCACTTCTGCAGAAAAGAGACAATTCACGATCTTTTGTGGTAACATTGCAACCGTGTGGCTAGTTGTAAGGGCTATTCAGCTGCAGGGTGTATTTTTATCCCCTTATAAATCAATACATACACTCGTAAATTCACAATGCTTAAACAGTGTGCTGTTTCATCCTCCTTCCGAAACACAGCTCCAATTTGTTACCACCTCCTCGGGTGCTGGCAGAGGTTAGACAGTGGTACACTGAGATTTCTGAACACCCGAATTAACACAGTGATAGAACGTGAAGCTTCGCATGAAGCATACCCTAGCGTAACGATGGCAAGTTGCCAGCATTTTCTGAAGAATGGGGAGATACTTGATAGTCTTCAATGAAGTAGATATTCCCAGCTCTCATTAATAAGAGACATCACAAATCCTGAGTAATCGTCAGTATTATTTTACTTCCTCATGCAAGAATTCTGACCAAACACCACTGCTGGATCCTTCACTGCTGGATCCTCTCTTTCCCCTTCTCTTCCCTAGTTTGCTTGCCTCTTGGAGAATCTCCATTTTGCAATTTTCCTCTCTGTCCTTTCAATCACACATCTTGAAGGCTGAAGTTTCCCAGAATTCAATGCTCTGTTTTCTCCTACATATATTCCCAGGGCAATCTCATATCAAATCACAGTAGCACCTACCACATTTCATCCATTTATTCATCCATCTATCCATCCATCCATCATCCATCCATCCACATACCTACTCAACAAACATGTGCCCTACCCTCCATGTATGATAGGACTTTTTTTTTTTAAACAGGGAAGGTTCAAAGAGGTAAGTCTTGCCCTCATGTGCTTTACACTTGGGTTGGGGTACAGTATTACTGTGAATCCAAAGATCACCAAGATGAACACGCAATCGCAACACGGAGATGGTGTACACGGGAGGAGTCGCATGGTACAGTAAGAAGGTAGAGTAGAGGGATTGAACCTTGCCGTGGAAACTGCAAAATGATTCCCTAAGAAATGATGACTGAGCGGAGATCAAACCTGTAATTCTATCCCAACCTCTCTTCTGAAAGCCAGGCCAGAATTTCAGCTGCTATTAGGCCGCTCCATCCAAGAGAGCACACACACCTGAAACACAGTCTATTTAAAACTGACTCGGTCCCTTTTTCCCTCAGTGCTTGGAGTTTCATCTCAGTGAGCATGATCCATTCAGAAAATATGAGCAGTTACCCTTCACTCTCTTTCATCCTTTTCCCTCCCAATTGCACTGGTTCCCTCCGATTCTGTGGTTGTTTTTCATCCTTCTCCTATACCGCTTCTCCAGGCTTAGGCATGAACTTAGCTCTCAGCATCCCTGACCAGGCTGGCAGTAATCCCACAGTTGTCTACACTCCAGAAATGACCATGCCAAAAAAAAAAAAAAAAAAGATGTGCCTTCCCTCTTCCAGTGACTCCCACTGCTTAGACGCTGGGTCAAAGTCCAAACTCCACTGTGAACGCTACACAGCTCATCAACCTCAGCGTCCAGCTCTCCATCACCTGGAAAGAACAGCCACACAGAGCCATACCCACCTGGCTCCTCACCACAGAGGCTCTTCTGCCTGCAGCGGCCTGCCTCATCTACCCGCTGCTCCCAGACCTGTGTATCCCAGAATGCCAATCTCTAAACGGGCCTACGAGTCAATGAATGAGCACAGTGAGAAAAATAAAAACCTATCAAACTGTAAGTTATTGTCCAACCTAAGACTCTAGAGGGGTGATGGGGTACTTTGTAGCAGTGTTCAGCAGGAGGAGTAAACCAAGGCTGTTCCCAGGGCAAATGGGTGTCCTGTGGGCCTGTCTCCCAACGCGAGTGCTTTCTTATCTCAGCTCCCAATGCACCTTTGTGCATTCACCACAGATCATGTGCTCACGGGACAATTCCCCTGCTTGCCTGGGAACTAGCTACACAAAGCCAGGGCCAGGCCTCTTGGTCTCTGTATCTCCAGCATCTCCCTGGTGCCAGGCACTTCAATGACACAAATCGTCATCAACCAAAGCAAATGTTTGTTCAATAAATTACTGGAGCAAATAAGAAAGATTAGTTGCCTTAACCTTGGCCAACAACTCTATCTTTCTCCATCCAGACTAGACTTCCTCATTTAGTTAAAGAGAATTTTTAATGGGAACACCATTTTCATTAAAAAAAAAAAAAAAAAAAAAAAAAAATTCCAAGCTTCACATCAATTACTAGCTGTCAATCAACCAATAACTACTTATACAACACAATCAACTCTTTTGGCTTGGTGGGCAGGACAGAAGAGCACATATTTGGCTGGGACCAAGAAAGTACATAAATGATGGGTGGGGGATGTAACTCAGTGGTAGGGAGGCTTGTCTAGCATAACATCCTGGGTTCCATTCTCTGCACTGAAAAAGAAAAAGATTATCTAACCTAAAACCAAAAGTAATAATAAAATATGGCTACAGGAATACATGGAAGGCAAGGAACAAGCTACTCTTAGATCAGAGAGAGTTCCTTGGAGCATGAAGGATTTGAACTCCGACTTGAGAAAGTCAGACTTGACTTCAGTCTCAAGAGAAACAGTAAGGAGGAGGCCATCCCAAGGCTGGCCTGAGGAAGCCACAAAGGTAAGCAGACTTGCTTCGGGGGAGCTTTCTCCAAGTGTCACAGGTCTCTAGCATAGAAAACGGAACATCTGGACTTTCAGGAGACATTAACCAACCCCGAGAGATTCCTAGACTGTGAATTCCTCCATCCAAGTATCTGTGTGAGATACACAATGAGGTACATGTTGCTTATCCCCTCGTAACCTTCTAAGCCTGGGAACTGGATTATCCAGGACTATTTTGGGAGAACTGCTTCTGATAGAACTTGCAGACAGAACTGAAGTCACCTCTTGGCACACAGAAACCATCTCTGTGTCACCTTACCCCACCCAGGGCCCTCGGGTCTGCTCACAAGAAGCCATGTGACCGCAAGGCCTCTACCGTACTGGAGACAACGAACGCAGTCCTCTTTCTCAACCCCGAAGTTCAAGGAGAAGCTGCCAGGAGTGGCTGGGGTGCGCACGGCGCCTCGCAGGCTGTTAGGAGACGCACTTCACTTATCACTTACCTCTCTGAGAACGGGTATGAAAAACGTCCCCACATTCCCGGGAAACAAATGTACTTCACAGGCAGGAAAAGCCGTAAGTCACCAGTGAAGAGGGGTATATATATATATATATATATATATATATATATATATATATACATACATATATATGTTTGAACTCAAACCAATGAGCTATCTGCCACCATCAAATAAAACAGAGGGCCGCCAGAGGGGGAATCGTGCCTTAACCCCACAGTCTCCCTGTCACACAGTAAGGGCACCTTTCTCTAAAGTGCGCACTCACTGCACATTCAAGTCCAATGTTCTAAAAAGGCCAGCCCTGCATTAACGGGTCAATGGCTTACGTGGCTTTGCTTTTTTTTCTCTCTTTATTATTTTTTTTCCCCTGGCTCTGAGAATCAAACCGAGGACCTCAGACCTGTTAGAAAAGTGCCCTACCTACCACTGGGCTGCATTTCATTTCACTCATGGAGGTCGCAGTCCTCACCCGAACACCTTTTCCACTCGCTCTAGTCTCCCTGGTAAGGTCAGCATAGACTACAGGCTTACGGGTACAATCAACAACATGAGGTGTTGGCTACAGAGCCTCGGCTTGGCAGAAATGTGTCCCGGGAGCTTATCAAACTCTCATAGAGAACTATAAAATGATAGCAAATGGAGAGGGAGGGTGTGTGTGTGTGTGTGTGTGTGTGTGTGTGTGTGTGTGTGTGTGTGTGTTTTAAGGTATAGCAATGTTTATTTAACCAAAAGAGAAGAAAGGATAAAGAAGATGAAATGATGAAACCATTCTACTTGTGATTAGGGAGCAGAATCTGGTGCGTAATAAAGCCTTTGAACGGGACCATCATGGAAAGCTGTGAGATGCTTTCCGAGATCTGTTGATCAAACTTCTAAAAACAGCAGTCATCATCAGGATATTTCCTCTCGCTACGATCCAGCGAAGGACGGACTCTCGGAGTGATTAGCAAAGAAGCGCAGTGCTCCACAAATGACCTGGGAGCCTTTCAAGTCTACAGGACAGCACCGTGGAATCAAAAGTGAAAATGAGTCCCAAAGTTCCCTGAACTTCTATGACTGTCGACCCACGAATCCTGTAAACACGTCTGTAGAGATGGTAGGAGGCTGTGAGGCAGGCAGAGGCAGGTATGTGCTGGAAGATCTAAGGCTTGAGGGGGAAGAGAGGGTGGGAGGGATGAGGAGGAGTAGGGCAAAGTTGGACACCCAGCAGAGGGGCCCTGAGGGCAGAGGGGAGGAGCTGGGTTTGGGCAGCAGGTGGGAGGCGCATGGAGAAAGTGGCTCCTGGGTAAGAAACAAGTGCAGCCCATTCTCAAAGGAACCTTGTCTTGCAGGTAAAAATACAGAGGCAGGAGGAGAAAGCCCGAGGGGCTGTGGGTAGACATCTATGGACAGAAAAGCATGGAACAGCTCCAGGAAGAACAGGAAAGTGAAAGGGATATTTGGCAGAGGAACTGGAGCCTAGCAAGGCCAGCCCAAGAGAACAGATTTCCGAGAGAGCCCCAGGATGCTGGGAGCCTGAGTGAGCTCACTGCACTGGGCAAGACTCCACGTTGCCTTTTTCCAGGTTATTTTGGAGGAAGCAGCTGCGGACCCAATACACTGAGAGTTGGGAGTGCTGGAGCTCTCCTGGGACCTCGCCACCAGGAGAGACGCCAGCATGGAAGCCCCGACTGCTACCACTGCAGCTGAATGTCCAGGGAGACTACAGACCTGAAAAGAAAACCCTAAGAGAGAGAATGAAGCATGGGAGGTATAGGTGTCAGCTAAGCTCAGACAAATAAGCTGAAGATCACAGGAGAGAAGGATTCATCAGCTATGGAAATCCTGGCTATTCCAAATGAAGACGACCCTAGCTCAGAGCTGAGGTTATCTGTTCCAGGATCACGTTTGCCGTGTTTACTTCCCTGCCAAGTATGTTTCAAAAACTCCACCCCGATGCAGAACACGCAATCTTAATAAACTACCACACAGATTTATTAAAAAACTCTATCTGTGTCTAATGTATTTCTCCGAGGTTTTAACACATGACAGACCTGAACTAATGAAGTTAATTCCTTCAGTTTGATCACTATTTGAGTGACTTCCAAGTGCAAAGTGGTATGCCCTGCCAGCTGCCAGGGGGGCTTCTGTCTTCCAAGTAGCTCGGTCAGTCGTTGGCATTCAGATTAGGGAAGCTGTACTCTTTCCCAAGGCTAGGGAACAGAGCAACTCACCGCCGAGGAAATACATTTTTCCAGCTACACATTCACAGCAAAGCAAGGCTCATATTAATAGCTGGTGACTGCGGACACTGCTGCGCATTCATCTCCAGGTTTATCCTATCCTGCTTTACCCCCAGGCACTCCTGTCACGACCGCAGCATGTCATGTTGTTACTTACTGCAACTGTAACTTGTAAAATTAAACTTCAGAACTGAGACAGGCTAAATGATTGCCTACTTTAAAAAAATATGTGTATGTATAATTTACATACCACTTCAGATAAGCTCTTAAATTACGAGCCCTAAAAGTCAAAACTGTCACCATTTTTAAAAAGCACAGGTTTAGTACTGCAGTTCTTCCTTGCACAGAAAGACCCGTGTGTGTGTGTGTGTGTGTGTGTGTGTGTGTGTGTGTGTGTAGTTTTCTAAACAGTATTTTGCACTGTCTGTTACAATCTGCTTTTCAGGCTTTATGGAGAACAATTTACTTCTCCCACACTATATTTCTATGCTCTAAGAAGGACCATGAAATAGCTTAAAACTCACATATTTGCTAAAAAACAGATTAGTAATATAAAATTATTTCTACTTGGGTCAGTGACATGGGTCACAAGCTACCATGCCCGACGCGACCTGAGTTTGACCCCTGGGACCCACATGGTGCAGGAAGAAAACGGACTCCTGAATGCATGCACATATACATGTGTTCACATACACATGAACACGCAATAAATAAAAAGGTTATTAAGATACTTTTACATACTAAAGTAGAGAATGACCAGAGAAACATCTGAACACCTACCGCGTACACTGTGGGGGGTCTTCACACCTGTATCATCTCCCACAACCCTCCACTCGCTGGAGGGTGGAGTCTGCCCTATAATCATTTCCAAAACAGTATTTTTGAAGAGATGTACTTTTTCATGAAACTAAGTCTAAGCCCTCCATTATCGGAGTGAATTCTTATTTACAAGATGTCTGGGTGGCTTTACACAGTCAACTGGGTCCTGAAAAGCTGGACGCAAATCAACTGTTACGTGAAAATCACTTTCACGTAAAATTGCATTGTAAGAGCGAATATGCCAAGCCTCGCCTCTGACTGACAATTGGCAGAGGGCTTGCTGAAACTCTCCTGTTCAGGCCCGTGCATAGCCTCAACCCCACAACTCTGGTCAGTTTAGGTTTCATGAGTTAAGCCATGAGGAGACCCAGAAGTACACAGTTTAAAGGAGTACCCACAGCCTGAGACATCAGCAACCCAGCAGGAAGAAAAAAAATACATTCAGGACACACAAAGCGATGCCACGCCCCCTGGTACTCAATTCTAACAAGCTGAAGGAAAACAAAGCACTTTCTTACAAGACCATTCTGTTAACTAACATTCTTCTTCCACAGGGTCTGGCCAGAATTACCATCATAGTCTATCCTCAAACTCGGGCTGGAAGAAAACTTGGAAGGATACAAAAGCCCATGACCTTTGTATTCAAATGTGCTTTGCCACAAAAGGTGTTTATATGGCTACCAGTTATATAGATGAGTTCAAACGGAGCCTGGGGTGATCGGTACACTTAGGTCTCGCTGTATAAATGTCCTCTGCATCTTTCTGACTTAAGGGAAGCATGGGGACACTTGGCTTTTGACATCTTCCCTGATAAAGAGCATGCGTTAGAAGTGGAGAAACAAGAGCCTAGAGCAAGCCACTGGGACACAACCTTGAGCAAAGGTTGCTCAGTGCCAAATCCAACACCATACTAAAACACCGCAGCCTGGACATGGTACGAGGTGTGAACCCTCTTCGTCCTTGGTAGTGTGTGTGAATCAGTCACAACAGACAGAACCAATGAATGGAGAAGTTCTTCATTCATATCTTGTGACTCTTCAAGAGATTCAAGTCACTTCTTTTAAGTGTGTGTGTGTGTGTGTGTGTGTGCGCGCGCGCGCGCGCGCGCACACACACGCAAGAGACAGAGAGAGTGCCCAGGCACATCTGATCTGAAGGATGGAAAACAACCTGACAACCTCAGGTGTCATCTTCAGGAACTTGGTCCACCTCCTTTGACAAGATCCCATCAAACCACTTTATACGGTGCCCTATCAGCTCCCAGAAATCCATGCAAAATGACTAAGGGAGGTAGGTTAGAGAAGAGTAAATTACTAGCCAAGAAAGCAAAATTATCAGGGTTGTTGTTTTGTTTGTTTGTTTGTTTGTTTGTTTGTTTTCAGCTAAAGAAGAAAGGAGGAAGCTAAGGACATTGGGATCCTTCTGGAATGAACTTTTTCCGGCTGGACGATGTGGATCCTCTCTACCACACAAGTGGGCGGAGGGCAAGTGGAATGTATGTTCTAAGGGAGAAGGGGTGTATGGGTAGAGTTTGTACAAACTAGATAAGAGCGGGAGGACAGAGGGACCTCAGCCCCCAAGACATTCTCCCATCAAAGGGTCCAGAGCACCCGTTCCCGCTGCCTTCCTAACTGTCCTGCTCTCTAAGCCTAGTCTGCCCAGTACCAGACGTTAGGAGAGATTACATTTCAATGCTGCACCTCTGGTCTCCGAAGTGCTGATTCCAGCATAGTTTCCAAATTTAAATACGCTGGCTTGTGTTATCCCACCGACCCTTCCTTCCTTAGAAGTAGGAAAACAAACAGATGATGGTGTCCAGATTAATTTCCAAATCCCATCAACTGGATTTCCAGACAGCCAACACAGCCCATACCCCAGCTCCAGAAGTAGGAAAAAGGGTGGAAACCCCCAAATTCTGCACCTAGGACTTCACCCACCCTTCGTAACCATCACCTCATCTTCCCCCATCGGAGCTGAAGCAGTCCAGGCCCACACCAGGCGCTTGGGTCATCCTGGTCTATCCCAATTCCACCAAACTCAAAGGTCATTCTCCTTAGGTAGAAAGTGAACCCATCGCTCCCTTGAATTGGAAGGTGTTCCTTAGAACCATGTGCGTAAGGAGCTTGTCAGTTCCCCCACGCGTCTAAAAAGGAAAAAAAAAAAAAAAAAAGAAGTCCTGCAGGACATCTGTGGCCAAGCGGCCCCCCTCCCAATGTCTGAGTCAGAGTAGAGCGTCTTCACTGAGCTTCTGGTTGATCAGGGTGTATCACTTTCAGAGCAGCTCAGTAACCGAACTTAGGGCTGTCTTCCAGCCACGCAGAGCACAAGCTCTATTTTAAAACTCTTTTCCGAACTCACAGACGAGGAAGGTATCTCATAGGTTGTCAACTTCCTACTGGAAACAAATCACTTCCCTCTCAAACTGCGCTTGCTATCTCTCGAGATGAATGCGTGTTCGGGTGTGTGTATATTTTTATCTCTGGCCAAGCAACTCTATAAAGCGAAGGAAGGCACCCCCAAATGGTATTATCAACATGCCTGAGCCATTCAGGGCCTTCACAAGAGGAATGAATGGGCGATGGAAGCCTTTCAGCCTAAGGACTTCTCCCACACAAACATTAAATATGGGCAAAAAGGAAAAAAAAAAGGATCTCTCTCTGGAGGGAGGGGGCAGGGTGGATGATAAGGAAGGACATTAAGCAGCTGAGCAAAGGCAGCCCAGGCGCCGCCGCCGCCGCCGCGGCACTTCTCCTCGAACTGCCTGCAGAGGGGAGAGAAATCTGCTCCTGGAATATAAGCAAGCACCCTCGGGCGGCCGCGCAAGGGCACAAATAATAAATACACCCAGGAAGGCAAACAGATGTACAGAAAACAAGCCACCCCGAAAAGGTCAAAACTTCAGAAATCCCGGAGATCACATCACCCACATAAACGCACCATCAGTGGGAGCGAGCGAAGGGACCTGGAGACTTAGCAAAAGATTCTAAATTTGGGTGTTTTTTTTTTCTCTCTCTCTCTCTCTCTCTCTCTTCCCAGCTCCTGCTTGCAAAGTAACAGTGGCTACAGGCAAAGCTCGAGAGAGAGCAGGAAGGCTGAGGGCGGCGCGGGGTGCGGGTGGGAAGGGAGGGGTGTCTCACACCAGCCACCCAGGCCTCGATGTGACGAAAGTCGTCAGCAGCCCTAACCGCATCCCAACCCCTCCACCCAGCAAGCAGACGCCCCCCCCCCCCCCCCCCGCAGCTCCCCCAGCCTGGCTCCGGTCCCTTGCAGCGGGCAGCCCCAGCAGCCCCGCAGCGGCAGCAAGCAGCAGCAGCAGTAGAAGCAGCAGCCCAGCCCGGGCAGAGTGCCGGCAAACGCCAGGATCGCGGCTCCCATCCTTTCGGCAGACAACCCCCCCCCCCTCCCGCGCCCCGGCCTCCCTCCTCGCCCACCCGGGATGCCCAGCGCGCCGGCGGTGGCTCCCGCTTACCTTGGGCGCTCGCGGGGGGGGGCTGAAGGTGGCAAGCCCCCCGCCCCCCGCCCCTGGCCTCCTCGCCTGCGCTCTTCCTCCCTCCTCCACGTCCTCCTCCTTCCTACAGTGTGGCCGGGGCTCCCCCTCCTCCCCGCCGCCTGGAGTAAAAGCAGAAAACCCCGGAGCCGGGCCCGCGTGCGTGCGTGCGGGAAGGCGGCGTGCGGCCAGCTCTCCAGTCACTGAGCGCGGCGCGCCCGCTCGCAACTAAAGTGTGAAAGAAGCGGTGGCCGCGGCGGCCGCGCCACGGAACAGCCCCCCGGGAGTGGGCAGGGAGCGAGCGGGAGCTGGCAGACTCCGGAGCGAGGAGGGAGGGGACCTCCGCGCCCAGTCGCTCACTCGAGGGGCGGGGGCAGCCAGACACTCCCCCGCCGCCCGTCCCCTCCCCTCCCCTCCCGTCCCCTCCCCTCCCCGGCTCCCGCGCGCGTCCGGCTCTCCTCCCCCGGGGCGGGGCCTGCGGGGGCCGCCGGGCGCGGCGCTCCGGGAAGAGGGGCCCCGGGCGGCCGGGACTGCGGGGAGGGAGGAGGGTAGGCAAGCTGGAGGATGTCTGTCTGCTTGTGTGCGTGTGTGCGCGTGTGCTGTGCGTGTAGGGAGAAGGGGAGCGAGCCCAGTGTGTGTGTGTGTGTGTGTGTGTGTGTGTGTGTGTGTGTGTGTGTGTGTGTGTGTGTGTGTGTGTTGCAAGGAAGGGCCGACTGCGTGTCTGTGGCGGGTGTGGGTGCAGCGGGAGGGTGGTGTGTGTGTGTGTGTGTGTGTTGCATGGAGGGCGAGGTGTGTCCGTGTGTGTGATTTCGCGCGCACCCATGCTGGAGGGAGGGCAGACCCACATAGGAAGGCTCTGTCTTGGCTGGCCTTCCCGGGGCCTGTCACTCGGTTGGTGGCATGGGAACCGAGGGAGGCTTCATAGGAGGGGGGGAGGGGGGGAACGTCTGTCCTGCAGATCCAGAGACCCGGGCCCCCTACGAGAGGGGCTGTGCCTGCTCAAAGCTGACTCGGGGAGGCTGCACCGCCTCGCCCTACCCCTCCCAAGCCGGGCTGGGACGGCCGCAGCCAAGGCCACGAGGCCCGCCTCTGAACGTCCCCACCTTGCCTCGGAGCTGCAGCGCCTGCAAGATGAATGAAGGAAGCTTCTGCGACTTAGGAAAAGCCAAAAGCTGCTGGGAAAGACGCGGACGCCCTGCTCTGCTTTCCCCCACCCTCCCGGGCATCCTAGGGCAGAAAGGGCGAGGCCGGGCCATCTGAGAGATTGACAAGGGACCCAGAAAGATCCCCCCCCCGCCAGCGGGCCGGTTCTTTGTGGACCCCCACAATTTCCTTCCTTGGGGAAGGACTATTTGTCTCCTCATCCCAGGCATACTGGGCATTTCGTGTGCACACTGAATAATTGATCTTTCTGCACTGATAGCCTTTGCCTGTCTTTTGTGCAGCTTCCCCGCGCTTCACTGCCCCTTCATTGCCTTAGACACGTGAGGAATGCCAGGCTCCCAGAGCGAGGACACCCAAGAAAACAATGGGGGTAAAAGATCCTCCCCAGACCTCACCGATTACACACACAACCGAATCGCTTTCCACATTCAGCCAGGATGAAGTTGGAAGACCGAACAAGACACAGCTGTGACAGTGATAGGACCCTTAATTGAAAAGTAAATTCGTAATTTGGCTTAATGAAATGAGCTGAAAACCCACCCATTAGTGTCTGGGAAAACCGGCCTCTTTATTTTTAAACTCAAATTCTTTTTTCATCTCTTTTTCGACTTCAAAGGCTAATGTTAACTTGTTCATGAAACTCAACTTGGATTGCGGTTTTTCTTTTTGTTTTTTGTTTGTTTGTTTATTTTGGGTTTTTTTTTGTACCCATATTTTAGTTTATTTTTTCTTTTTGTAATCTGGATTTGTAGCTAGCTCCTTGGAAGGGAGTGGCTAGGAAAGGACCTTGCTTGTCGGAATTTTTATCAGCTTTTCTTTCTGCAAAATGGGATTGATAGTAGCCTCTTTCTCATAAGAAAATAAACAAGGCAAGACGAAAACAAACTGAGGGGGCATTTCAAGTCAGATACTTTCTAACATAAGAAATAAACAAACAGGAGTGGTTACTTTCAATAATAGCATGCTTCTTTTTGTCCTCTCCAAGTGCCTTCTTGAAGTGGGTGGGTGTTGCTGCTGAGTTTATCCAAATGTAGTCCACCATTCTCTGGGATGTTTAGGACATTGCCCACAGCTTCTCTAACAATAAAATGAAAGAAATATATAACCAGTGTGCAGATGTGTGTGTGTGTCCGTCCATGCCAACATTTACATAAAAGGAACTGTTAATATTCTGATTTGTCCCTTGAAATCCCACCCCTTGGCACTGCCATGTTCCTGACATAAAAGCCTCATTCTAAGGAAAAACTCCTCCTCTTCCTCTGTCTCTCTTTTCTGCTTTTCCTTCCATGAGTTATGCACCATTGATCTCTCTCTCTCTCTCTCTCTCTCTCTCTCTCTCTCTCTCTCTCTCTCTCTCTCTCTCTCCTCCCCCTCTTTCCTATCTTTCTCTTAATCTCTCTATTATAATAAACTCTCCATGTGGATGCAGGGGCTGGGTTGTGAATTACTGGCCACAGTCATGGTCATGCCCGCATGGCGAGCATCTGCCCAGCATGCCAGCATGTTTCCCTGCATGGGCAGGATACCCTCGGGGGTCCCCCGCAATAATTCATAACATTGGCGCCCAACATCGCCAGGCAATCCCACTGCTTTCTCCTGCCTGCGGGCAATCTGAAGAACTCTGGGATCCTGGACCACCCGCCATTTTTCAGGCTCTTCAGGGGAAGAGCATGGCAGGGAACTCTTCACCCTACTGGACTGGTTAAGGAGCCTTCCTTCCCTTCTGGCCATTTCCCCACAAGTGGGGACTCATCTTGTTTAGCTTGCTGGTACCACGTGTCTTTCAGGCCCGGTCCCTATGCAATGGCATGTGGAGCCGGCTTGTGCCCACTCAATGGCCCCTTAGCCTTTGTGACGATGGGCCATTGGCTATCTTGCACTGTTATCGTTGGCCCTGGCTGACCCTCTGGGACGCCGGAGGTCAGTCCGATAGGCCTTATACCTCACTGTGTAAAAATGTGCCTATGCCCCCCCCCCTCCACCACCGCTCCACCACGGCCGCTGACCCACGGCTTGGGTTCATTCCCCTGTGGCTGCTTACACGTGCTGCAGTCTGGGGTCTCTCTCTCTCTCTCTCTCTCTCTCTCTCTCTCTCTCTCTCTCTCTCTCTCTCTCTCTCTCTCTCTCCCACCCGGCTGCACTGCTACTTCTCCATCTTTCCTTCACAAAGTCTATTTCCTATGTGGGAATGAAATGTATGATTGATAGGGCCATCTATATTTCTTTCTGACTGACTTTTAAATACTTCAATTATCTGTTCCTTATCTGCTCAGTTTATTTTGTGAAAGAAAAAAAACCCCACATGAACAGGCCGTCAGGCAGCATATTTGATAGGGGAGATCACATGATCAGGCAGTGCCATCTTAAATAAGGGCAACCACATGGTCTAGCTACCATCTTGGCTAAGGTCAAAACAGGCAGATCACGTGACCTAACCACCATCTTTACCGAGAGCAGCATGGGCGGGGCACCCAGCACTCAGGCCATCAGTATGGAGGGAGGTTAGGGAATTGCTTCCCACTGTGCATTGCTTTACTATCATTTATGGGGCCAAAGAAAAGTCCTCTGTCCTTGGCCTGGCGTTCCCCAGCTGCCTCCCTCCGGCTTGAGCCCTCTGGGCCAGGCAGAGGTCCAGTCATGGCCTGGTGTTCCTTCCAGCTGCTCATGTGGGTGGGGCGTGGAGATGGATGTGCTTCCCTCCAGGGCATCAGCGGAACCACGTGCAGGCGGTTTAATTATATGAAGACTTTAAATTTCAGATTTTAGCATTAATACAGTTTTGATACACTTTGGGTCACAAGATCAGGATTTTTAGTTTTCCTTGGTTACTCATTACTTGATTTTCGACTACATGATTTCAGTACTGATTAATGATACTAATTTATCTAAAACTTTTTTTTTTTTCCTCACCTGTCTATTCCTGACAGGTGAGGTATTTCTCACCCTCCTAGTCTCCCTTTCCCAATCACTAAGACCATGGGCCAAAAGAGTTGAAATAAGTTCGAATTTTAACTCTGTCTCTAGTCTGTATCTGTTCCAGTGAGGTTCCATCTGGCTGACTAACTTCAGCCTGTGACACATGATCTTGCTAAAGGTTGATCTGGTCCAGCCAAACATAATTATTTTTTTTCTCCACAGCTAGGTCAGAGTCCTGACCACCTGAATCCTGTTTCAGCTTGAAGCAGCTATAGAGAATACGTTGTCCTGTGCTCCCTGTTCCCAGGACAGGCTGTGCGGCTAGGTTAGGGATGGAAACTAATGGGGAAATGTCTTTCTGTGCTCTGTGAATATGTATTGCTCTGATTGGTTGTTAAAGCCATTTGGCCTATGGCAAGGCAGCTTAGAGGCAGGCAGGAAATTCAAAGAGAGAGACAGGAAGAGGGGGGACATGCCCGCAGCTGCCCAAGGAGCAACATGTAATGGGACGCAGGTAAAGCCACGAACCATGTGGCCATATGTAGATTAATAGTTATGGGCTAATTTAAGATAAAAGAGCTAGCTAGCAAAAAGCTTGAGCCATGGCCATGCAGTTATAATTAATATAAGCCTCTGTGTGTTCACTTGGGTCTGAGCAGCTGCAGGACTGGCAGGTGACAGAGATTTATCCTGACCTAGACCAGGCAGGACACAGGAAAACGTCTAGCTACAGGGAACCTTGGCACAGAGTCCACCAAGAGGGTCCTTTTCCTCTTCTCAGAGGCTCCTTTTTTCAGAGTTGGGCTGCACCCTGACTCACAAGCCCCTTTTCTCCTGTTCTCATTCAGCCTTGGGATCTCTCCCCTGTCACTCTTCTTTGCCTCCTCAGGAGACAGCAAATCCTAGCCTTATGGAAACTGCTAAGATATGGGAGACTTAGGGAATACTAGCTGATAGTCAGCCATTCATACCTAAGGCAGTCCTCAAATGCTCAGAGATCTGCAGAATATGGCATTTAAAATCTTAATTAAAAAAACCTTATTATATCAGGCAGAGACTCCCAGATCCTAACAGTGACCAAAGGTCTCCAAAGAAGATGTCTCCATCTGGACAATGGCAACACTGACCTCTGGGCAAGTTGCCCAAATGAGACACCTGCCACCAGGACCCGGCCCAGACTGTGGACAAACAGCAGGGTATCGGGAAATTGATTGCACCCCTCTTTGCCTAGATAAAATAAGATCAGCGTTCCCTATGTTCCACTTCCATGGGAAAAACTCCCACCTCATGGTCCTGATGGGTTGAAGAGTGAGGCTGATCTGATACTTCTGCCAGTGATGTAGAGACCTGGGTATGGCTGACAGGGTATGGACTGGTCCCTGTCACTTCAATAGATTCAAAAGCTGCTTGGTCTGCACTCAGATATGATTTATCCTTCTCGGATCTCTGATTCCAATTGATAAACAGGGTTTGCTTCAGCTGCCTTCTCAGTTCTCTATGTAAAATTCACAGGTCCCCCTCTCCTAGGACTACGGTAACTAACCTTGTTACCAGATCAGATAAACTCACAGAACAAATTTCAATGTAACTTTTTACTACTGATTGCTCTCGGTATATCCTGGTTTGTTTATATGAAGATAGGAAAGCTGTCTCATTTCTTAAGTTTATCCTCAGATCTGACAGTGTTTGATGACCCAAGACTACGAGCGCTTTGATAGCTTATTAATAAGTTTCCTGTTAAAAATCTATTCCAGCTGTCTTACAGATACCTACAGGTTCCTGGGAAAAGTTCTGGTACTCCATCAAAAAATCTGGTCTGATGAAAACTAACAATCTCCAGAGCCCATTTCTGATCCCACCTATTTTTCAGGCATATTTTGCAGATTCGTTGTTCCCACCTGACCTCCAGAGAAATAGCAGATGCCATGGCTTCTATACTCCTGATTTGGCATGCCATTTCCCTCCAAGCTCCTGGAACACCCACTGCTGCAACCTGCCTCCTCAGCTCCCTCAAGGAACGTTCCTGAGATCTTCCGTCGTGTGTGATTTCCATTTCCCCCTTCCCCACTTCACCCCATGTCAGCTTGAAGTAGCATCGAGAATTCAGCACCCTTGTTCCCCCCCTCCCATAACTCACCTCTTTTTGTAATAATCAAAACAGAGGAATGTTAATATTCTGATCTGCCCTTTGAAATTCCACCCCTTGACACCACCCTGCATCCTGAAGTAAAAGCCTCATTCTAAGAAAAAATTCCTCCTCTCTCTCTCTCTCTCTCTCTCTCTCTCTCTCTCTCTCTCTCTCTCTCCCCCTCCTCCACTTTTTCTACCATGAGGTACTCACCCTCATCCTCTCACTCCCTCTCTCTCTCTCTCTTATCATCTCTTTCCTTCATCTCTCTATTATAATAACTTTCCACAGGGATGCAGTGTCTGAGTTGTGAATTACTGGCCACTGCCGCCATGCCTGCATGGCGTACATCTGCCCAGCATGTTTCCCTGCACATGCAGGATACCCTCGGGGTCCCCACCCCAGTAATAATTCATAACAGGAACATTGAGGACCACATACTCTATTCTTCTCCTCCCCTCTCCTTCCCTCATCTGCACAGACCACCCTAGAGGGACTGAGCTCTCTGATGTAGACCTGTCTTGTATCCTCTTTCTTCTGGTCTCCAACACGGGCTGGTACTGGAGATTTCCTGAGCTGAAATCTCTGAGGTTGGCCCATGACCTAAAATCCTCTGAGGTAACAGAAGGCCACAGAGCAAACACTTCTGTACATGTACCTCTGAAAGCCCACCCCATTGTGTGAACTTTTAAAGCTGGTTTGAAAATTAGTCAAGCTAGTACAGGTCTCTTGTGATGTTGCTGTTGTTCTGAATATCTCATGTAGTCTGTTTGCCTTGAATTATCTTCCAACTTCTTCCCAAATGCTGAGATCTCTGGGATGTGTCACCACACCAGGATGTGACCTTTTTTTGAATGTGAAAAACTTAGCTAGATATGAAGAAAATAAAAACCGCCATACTTACACCATCCAGAGAGAAGCACTTGGTAAGTTCTTCAAGCATGACAATTCCCCTTTTGTTTATTTTACTGTTATTTGGTCAACACATATTTAGTAAGCACCTTGTTAGGGGGCTGGAAAAATTTTCAGGTCCCAGTTACAATACACCATTAGAGTTATTTGTTCCTCAGAGGAACTATTCATTTGAATCTCATTATTAAATGTCCATACTGACCCCGGGCAATCTAGTTTCATAAGGCGTGAAGAGTTACAATTTCAAACCATTTTTAAGATTAACATTTTAAAAAAATCATTAAAAATCTCCTTAAGAAGGGTTCATATACATGGAGGCCATATGTAAGTCTCATGAGGGTTTTAGCAAGCTTACCTATTGGTAGAATTCTTACAGAAACGAATGACTTTGGTAAACATTACTTCAAACTACACACCAACTCCTTGTTTTGCATGGGGTCTCTAAACACCTACCTCATCTCCCTGGAGCCCCAGATTTGACAGTGATGAGAGTATGGAGCACCATCACCTCGTCACACACAGCCATCACGGTGACCGCCGCAAAATAAGGTGGGGGGCCTGGCCTCTAAGCCTGATGACTTGAGTTTGGTCCTAGAAACTCAGGGGGTGGAAGGAGAGAACTGACTCACAAGTTGTCCTCTTACTCCCTGGGGTAAGCTGTGTCATGTGCCTGTGCACACAAATAAATACGAATAAGTAAATAATGGAAAGAGAGAACTGACTTCTGGAAGTTGTCCTCTGATCTCAGGACATACATGAACACACACACACACACACACACACACACACACACACACACACACACACACAAATGAATGAATCTTTTTAAAAAAAACTTCCAAGATGCAGTCATCATCGTCATAATTTTTCCTGTTCCTAAAACTTTTGCTTATGAATATTTAGCTTCATACAGCCATTCCTATAGCACATCTTCTTAAGTTTCTTTCTTGTTTTAAAATATAATTGTATCATGGACTGTGTGGTTTTTCAAATTCATATATTGAACCTAACTCCTGATGTGACGGTGTTAGAAGGTAGGACCTTTGGGAGGTGGTTGGACATAGATGAGGTCTTCAAAGCGGCCTCCTAATGCTCATGATGGGATCAGTGCCCTGATGGGAACAACCAAGCATTCTGCTCTCTCCCCTCCCCCATAGGAGCACAGAATGAAGGCACCTATTTAAGCCCCAGGGAAGGTTCCTATCAAAATCCTGTCCATACTGGTATCATGATCTTGGGACTTGAGCCCCCCAAACAATGAGAAGTTAATTTTTGACATCTAAGTCACCCAGTCTATGATGTTTTGCTATGGTTCTGAGCTGATTGTGACATACAGATTCCTTTTCCCTTTGAATACAAAAAGGAAACCCAGAGAAATATATAAGATGAAGAAAAGATAGTAAAGCAATGCCCTGTTCTTCTAGAGCATCTCATAACAAGGAACTGGTTTTATGTGGTTTAGTTCCAAGAGGCTTTTTCCAATATAGTTAATTTTTCGGAATAATCAGAGGTGGGTAGCTTTGGTAGGATAATTCAAACACAAATGACCCTCAAATGTCCTGAAATTATCTCCTCATGTCTGCCTTGATTACGTGCTGTGTGTCATGTGTACATTGTGTAACCCATAATAACTGTAGGCTAACTCCCTGCTCCCGCCCATCACCACAGTCAGATGCTAATGTGTTGAACCTTCCCATGCAGATACAAAGACAAGTTCGGAAAGGTGGAATGAAGTCATAAAGTGGCCAAATCTTATTATATCCGTGCCTGACTGAGCCCATGCTTCAAGAAACATATTTTCTTTTCCTTCTGATCTATTTTTCTGTCTTATTTTTATTTGCCCTCCAAAGCCAAATTCAGACTCTTGAGTCAAAGAAGAAGACAAAGAAGGAGAAGAAGAAGGAAAAGGAGAAGAAAAGAAAGAGAGAGAAAAAGTTCTATCTGAGTGATCACCATCCCTCCAGTATCATCCACTGGTCCCTTTTCCACTTGCTGAATGGCACACAGCTTTACACTCCTGGGAACCTTTCACACCCATCTTTTATATTAGTTTCACCCTCAAAATCAGCAGCTAAAGTCTTAAGAATGGGGGTATGGTATAAAATTTATACACGCAGACAAAGTGACCTATGTGCATTTGAAGACTGGGAGCTGCTTATGTGTTTTGATTATAATGCATCATGTGAAGGACACGCAGCTCCCGCATGGCTCCAGGTTAAATCAGCCTAGAGAGTTTAAAGTCAGTGCCAACAACTTGTTAATGGCTCTCTAATTGGCCTTTCAACAATGTGTGAATTACTCTGAGTAACCTGCTCTTCTAGATCTGAAAATTATAGCTCTTATATTTATTTTTCCTTGGGTTTCTCCTTAGGGTATATATTTTCTTTTATCTTGTTTTCACAAGTTGGGGAAGGTAGACCAAAATATCCATACTTGAAGCCAGGAGTTTCAGAGCGGTAATCAGGACTGAGATTCAAGCAAGGGTGGGTGTGAGGTGCACAAGGAGGGCTGACCCGAACTCTCAGGACTGCCTGCTTCCTTCCTTTTGTGCTTCACGGTTTTTGCTTCGCTCAGATGTTGGAGGTTCGTGAGGTTAGTTTTCCAGTATGGAGCCTCTTTCTCCCAGGTTCTGCAGATCCGCTCTTCTCTCTTGAGTCTGACAAGGATCCCCGGATGCCCGAGTCATTTGGTTCTTGCAAATCTTTGCTGAGGGAATGTCCTGCTTCCGTTTTCCTTGTGCCAATAGCATTCCTGTTTCACCCATGGTCTCACGCTCCAGGCTGCTGAAGTCTGTGAGGCAGGCTGTGTGATTCCCACAATGCTCTGGCTCAACGCACCCTTGAGGAGGCTCCGGGGGATTTACCCATGAAGTTGCCATGTTCCTCTAGTCTTAATGGCAACAGCAAACGCCAGCACTCCTAAAGCTAAGGAATTATGACACAGCCCGAAGAATGTAAGATAAAGAAGAGAAATTGGGAGAGGAGAACAGGAAACAGAAACAAGCCCCCAACTTTGCCTCTTTGCAAATGTCCTCCCCTTTCTCTCCTCTGTTTCAGAAAGGGGCCCAGTGATAAAACAGAGGAAGACAGCCACAGTCCTGCTAACACAATGTCACAACAACCTCCAAGATAGCTAAGTCAGTTGCACTGGTTCTGATGGTGAGAGCTGATTTGTGATACAGTTCTGTGTTATGTTTTGTCTTTGGTGATTTTTAGAAATTATACTTTAAATACCTATTATTTGTATAATTAGTGGAATTTTGTGTAATTAGTGGAATTCTTGACAATGATCGTTCCTCACTGCATACATTGTGCGTTCACACTGTGCATCCAGCTGCTTCTACTCAAGATGCCCCAGCATCTTCCCAGTGTCTACAAGTCCCTTTTAATTTTTTTTCTAACCTCCTACTCTCTTCTTCTTCACATCTAGTAACCGCTGTTTGCTCCATGTTTCTACAAGCTTGACTTTTTGATCTTTAAATGCGTGGGAACACATGGCGTTTGTTTTTTCACATGGCTTGTTTCACTTAACACAATGACCTCCAGTTCTACCCACAATTCTTTATGACTGGGTAGTATTCCACTGTATAAACACACCAAATTCTCTTTATTCTTTCATCCAGTGAAGGGAAGGACATCCAGATGTGATTCCCTATTTCACCTCTTGTGAACGGTGCTTACAAAATTGTCCAGGCACAGTGACTGAGAACTTGACCATTTAAGACCTAATGGAAAATATTGCTACCAGAGAAAAATCAGCAAAGTATTATTTTTTCTGGCTGTTTCTGAGAGGGAAAAGAAATTAATTGGGAAATCTCAAAACAGGATTTCAAAGTGTTCTGAGTATTGGTATGTATAATGTAATTTCTAAATTCTCCTAATTAATATTTCAGCTCATTAAAGCTTGCAACAATGCCGTGAAGTAACTCCTGTTCACTCTATTTTCTACATATGAAATTCAAGGAACACAACAGTTAAGTGCATACACCCCAAACCATACCATTCAGGTGATGAATGATAGAGCTGAGATTTGGTCATAGACAGGATTCTTTGCCACTTACCCATCCTGTGGTGCCTGCCAAGCTAATTTGACTTAGCACAGCAAAGAACCATTTTTATGTCTGGAATCTACTGAATGGTAGGCATCCTCAGTATGTTTCCCAGCATCTCCTGCATGAGGTGCCGGGACAGGAAGAGGAGCTTGCTACTCTAGGGCTGTGGCGCTGCTGGCTGACCAGGAGTTTCCTGTGCCTTTAGCCAAGAGGCCATTAAACAAAGGTGACTAGCAGGCTCCGGGCAAGACATCAATCAGCCTTCTGCTTCAGCACTCCATTTACTTAAACCTGTCCTCCTTGGTCCTGAATAACTTGGGGAAAAATAGTTTGACCGTTTTCAAAATGCTAGATGTCAATGGCAAGTTAAGTCTAGACACAAGCAGTTGCATTGCTCTCAACAAGGCTGGAGATACATGTGAGTCAGAGGTGGAACTCTTGCTTATGGTACAGAAGACCCTGCTGTCAGTACCCAATACAGCAAAAACAAGTAAATAACTGAAATGATCCAGCAGTTGGGGGTGGTGGTTTATTTCCTTCTCTCCTCCTTGTTTAGTTCTACAACCCCAACCCAAGCTCAATCCTTTCCATCCTAGATTTGGACCCAGTTTTTTTTTCTGTATCTGATTCACATAAGTCTTCCTGTTGGGAGTGTTCTCTCTACAGAATAGACATTTTATTCCTGTGTCACCTCTCCTGGGCTAACACACCAGAACACCTAATCGTGTGATAGGCAGGACCACCACAGGCCAAAGGAATGTTCTACACAAGTCCAGCCTGGTGAGACAATGAGTTTATTTGTGTTACTTACACAGCTGACTTGGGCAATGGCATTATAAAAAAGCAGCGCCAAGCATGGTGACAGCTCACTAAACTTGTGCCATTGAAGTTTCTTGTGCACTCCTGAGGAAGCTACCTCACCATAGCTGAAGCTACCCCACAACTGTTTAGTGCTTGACAGGGCGATGCTCGTGAAGCCTGTAAGTTTCCTGAGGTTCCTGTGTCTTGGACATTTTGTGGGGGCTTTTTTCTCTCCTTTTCATTCTAGAAGAAACCACTACATAAGCCTGATTTTAGTTTAAAAGGCTCTGGCTCATTGGAGAGTCTAGAAGGAAGTCTGTCTGAAGTGCCGACTGGGCTTATGAATCCTCCCATAGTTTGGTCCCTAATTGCTTTTCTGGACTGGTCCTCATCTCCAAGTGCTGGCCAGTTCCCACCCACATTGTGTAGCTTTCTCTCCTTGAGTGTAGACCAGGCAAACTCCCATAGAACACTCAAATCTCGGAGCAGCCTCTCAACCAATCCTCTTGCCCTGCCGTTTGCTTATTGTGAGGTCCTGGGTAAGACACCCTGACCTCTCTTAACCTCGAGATCGTGTGTGTGTGTGTGTGTGTGTGTGTGTGTGTGTGTGTGTTGTAGTTGTGTGTGAGCACTCGTGTGCACACATAGAGACATGAGAAGGAAAGACACATGTGTCCTTTCTACCACTCTCTGCTTTCTCTCTTTAGACAAGGAACCTCACTGAACCTGGAGCTAGACTGAGTCAGCCAGCACCGGTGGATCCTCCAGTCTCCATGGCGTGACAGGGGCAACGCAACCTCACGTGGCTTGTGGCTTCTGAAGGTGGGTTCTGGGTGTTCGAGTTCAAGTCCTCCTGCTTGTGTACCAAGTGCTCCTACACACTGAGCCCTTGCTCCAGCCTCAAGTTCCTCCCCTGCAACAGAGGTCGGATTGCGGAGAGCGCTGGAAAAGGCCTAGCTGACAGAGAGGACTTGGGCGCGTTGTTAGGTTAAGTAAGCTCTGTACTTTACGGTCCGGATACAGTGTTGTGTCTTCAGAGAATTTCTCCCTTGCCTGAATGGAGCTCTTCTCCCTCACCTCTTCTTAAAGTCTGAGGTATATAAAGAAGACTTTGGAATGGGGTGTATTTCTTGCACTAGCCAATCCGTTTTTACTATTATAAAGCATACATGGATTGTTTTTTTTTAAAGTCATACAGTTCAGTGGCTTTTGGTATATTCACACGATTGTACAGTCATCGTTACTACTAATTCTAGCATGTTTGTGGTGGTATTGTGTTTCTCAAAATATTGTGCACCCTAATAAACTTATCTGGAGTCAGAAAACAGAACAGCCACTAGATACAGAGGCTAGAAAATGGTGGCACTCACACCTTTAATCCTAACATTCCAGAGGCAGAGATCCATCTGGATCTCTGTGAGTTCAAGGCCACATTGGAAACAGTCAGGCATGGTGACACACGCCTTTAATCTCAGAAAGTGAGTCTTTAATCCCAGGAAGTAAGGGCAGAAAGCAGAAAGATATATAAGGCATGAAAACCAGGAACTAGGCTGGTTAAGCATCAGGCTTTCAAGAAGCAGTTCAGCTGAGATTCATTTGGATAAGGACTCAGAGGCTTCCAGTCTGAGAAAACAGGATCAGCTGAGAAATTGGTGAGGCGAGGTTAGCTGTGGCTTGTTCTGCTTCTCTGATCTTCCAGCATTTACCCCAATACCTGACTCCAGGTTTGATTTTATTAATAATACCTTTAAGATTCATGCTACACATGTTCCCTGAATCCTGGACAATACATTTTCAACATTTGCATGTCTTCATAGAGACGCTTACTGTTTGCTTTTGAAATGCCCACTCACCACGG
This sequence comes from Peromyscus maniculatus bairdii, assembly GCF_049852395.1. Classification (NCBI taxonomy): domain Eukaryota; kingdom Metazoa; phylum Chordata; class Mammalia; order Rodentia; family Cricetidae; genus Peromyscus; species Peromyscus maniculatus. The sequence goes on from NC_134862.1 coordinate 61,123,004, forward strand.
ATGTCACTTATTGTGTTTTGAGTTTTCACTTACCTAGTGACAAACCATGTTGTATCTTTTCATCTGCTCTGCCTTTTGAAGTCTGCTTACAGTTTCACAGTAGCCACTGCGGTAGCCAGCACTGGCTTTCCTTTGGAATTTCCTACGAGCCTTTGCACAGAGCTGAGTGGTGAGGGTCAACTGTGGTAATCGAATGAGTTCATTCCTCAGACCCACTGGGTACCCTTGAACAACCTGACCGTAAAGGAGAAGACAGAGATAATCAAAATGTGAAACTGGCGCATGACTGTAATCCCAGCACTTGGGAGATGGAGACAGGGCGATCGGGAATCAAAAAGCATCCTCAGCTTCATAGAGTTCAAAACCAGCCTCTGCCGCATGAACCCTGGTTCAAACAAGTGAACAGCAACAGATGAGAAAATAGTATGGGAGGAAGAATTCATCAGTTTTAAAAGATGGAAGGGAATGAAAAAAAGAAGGAAGGAAAAAGGGAAGGAAGGAAGGAAGGAAAGAAGGAAGGAAGGAGGGAAGGGAGGGAGGAAGTACAGATAATATTCTGAGAGGATTCAAAGTATATATTGAACAATATTTTCAGCTATTGAAAATGTCCTGGCATTTTTACTAATAAATCTCCATTTTTTTTTGCATTTCTCCCCATGATTATTTTTTGGCAGAATCAGTAAGGAAATATTATTATTAATTATTTTCATGATCATCATTGTTGTTGTTGTTTGAGACAGGATCCTACTATGCATCCCTAGCTGACCTGGACCTGGATATATAGACCGGGCCAGTCTCAAACTCACAGTGGTCTGCCTGCCATCACTGAGTACTGGGAATAAAAGGCACGGCCACTATACTTTACCAGGGAAGTATCATTTTAAAATTAATTCTTTTTCAGTTTTTAAATAAGAAAAATAATTAAACAATCAAGTAGCAATTTCTTCCTCATGAAGGTAGTTGGAGCACAAAAGCCTAGTTCTCCCATGTTCCTTTGAAACACTACTTTCAAAGGAATTAAAACAATAGGGCAATTCTGAAAAGGTAGACACTCAACTCTGGTGTTGCTACTTTGTAGCTCTAAGAAATACTTGTTAGACACTGCTTTGATGAAGCAGGACTCTTCTAAAGAAAAGAATAGAAGCCCTAAATTCAGTACTTGCAAAACAAAGACCCGAGAAACAGGAGAAAAGAGTGTGCAGTGGACACTCACTGTGGGAGAGAGAGGTGTGCAGTGGACATTGACTGCAGGAGAGACAGGTGTGCAGTGGACACTGACTGCGGGAGAGAGAGGGGTGTGCAGTGGACATTGACTGTGGGAGAGAGGAGTGTGCAGTGGACATTGACTGCAGGAGAGAGGTGTGCAGTGGACATTGACTGTGGGAGAGAGGTGTGCAGTGGACATTGACTGCAGAAGAGAGAGGTGTGCAGTGGACACTGACTGTGGGAGAGAGGGGTGTGCAGTGGACACTGACTGTGGGAGAGAGAGAGGTGTGCAGTGGACACTGACTGCAGGAGAGAGGGGTGTGCAGTGGACACTGACTGTGGGAGAGAGAGGTGTGCAGTGAACTTTGACTGTGGGAGAGAGAGGTGTGCAGTGGACACTGACTGCGGGAGAGAGAGGTGTGCAGTGGACACTGACTGTGGGAGAGAGAGGTGTACAGTGGACACTGACTGTGGGAGAGAGAGGTGTGCAGTGGACACTGACTGTGGGAGAGAAAGGTGTGCAGTGGACACTGACTGGGAGAGAGAGGTGTGCAGTGGACACTGACTGGGAGAGAGAGGTGTGCAGTGGACACTGACTGCGGGAGAGAGAGGTGTGCAGTGGACACTGACTGTGGGAGAGAGAGGTGTACAGTGGACACTGACTGTGGGAGAGAGAGGTGTGCAGTGGACACTGACTGTGGGAGAGAAAGGTGTGCAGTGGACACTGACTGGGAGAGAGAGGTGTGCAGTGGACACTGACTGTGGGAAAGAGAAGTGTGCAGTGGACACTGACTGTGGGAGAGAGGGGTGTGCAGTGGACACTGACTGTGGGAGAGAGGGGTGTGCAGTGGACACTGACTGTGGGAGAGAGAGGTGTGCAGTGGACACTGTGGGAGAGAGAGGTGTGCAGTGGACACTGACTGTGGGAGAGAGAGGCGTGCAGTGGACACTGTGGGAGAGAGAGGTGTGCAGTGGACACTGACTGTGGGAGAGAGGGGTGTGCAGTGGACACTGACTGTGGGAGAGAGAGGTGTGCAGTGGACACTGACTGTGGGAGAGAGGGGTGTGCAGCAGTGGACACTGACTGTGGGAGAGAGAGAGGTGTGCAGTGGACACTGACTGCAGGAGAGAGGGGTGTGCAGTGGACACTGACTGTGGGAGAGAGAGGTGTGCAGTGAACTTTGACTGTGGGAGAGAGAGGTGTGCAGTGGACACTGACTGTGGGAGAGAGAGGTGTACAGTGGACACTGACTGTGGGAGAGAGAGGTGTGCAGTGGACACTGACTGTGGGAGAGAAAGGTGTGCAGTGGACACTGACTGGGAGAGAGAGGTGTGCAGTGGACACTGACTGTGGGAAAGAGAAGTGTGCAGTGGACACTGACTGTGGGAGAGAGAGGTGTGCAGTGGACACTGACTGTGGGAGAGAGGGGTGTGCAGTGGACACTGACTGTGGGAGAGAGAGGTGTGCAGTGGACACTGTGGGAGAGAGAGGTGTGCAGTGGACACTGACTGTGGGAGAGAGAGGCGTGCAGTGGACACTGTGGGAGAGAGAGGTGTGCAGTGGACACTGACTGTGGGAGAGAGGGGTGTGCAGTGGACACTGACTGTGGGAGAGAGAGGTGTGCAGTGGACACTGACTGTGGGAGAGAGGGGTGTGCAGCAGTGGACACTGACTGTGGGAGAGAGAGGTGTGTGCAGTGGACACTGACTGCGGGAGAGAGGGGTGTGCAGTGGACACTCACTGCAGGAGAGAGGGGTGTGCAGTGGACACTGACTGCAGGAGAGAGGGGTGTGCAGTGGGCACTGACTGCAGGAGAGGGGTGTGCACTGGACACTGTGGGAGAGAGGGGTGTGCAGTGGACACTCACTGCGGGAGAGGGGTGTGCAGTGGACACTGTGGGAGAGAGGGGTGTGCAGTGGACACTGACTGTGGGAGAGAGGGGTGTGCAGTGGACACTCACCTTGGGAGAGAGGGGTGTGCACTGGACACTGACTGTGGGAGAGAGGGGTGCAGTGGACACTGACTGCGGGAGAGAGGGGTGCAGTGGACACTGACTGCGGGAGAGAGGGGTGCAGTGGACACTCACTGTGGGAGAGAGGGGTGCAGTGGACACTGACTGTGGGAGAGAGGTGTGCAGTGGACACTCACTGCGGGAGAGAGGTGTATGCAGTGGACACTCACTGAACAGTGGCTGAGAGGCTGGAGAGGTCAAAGCTACAGCAGTCAGGGAGGTGGGGCCAGGCACTTACTAATCCCTTGAGAATGCACTGGCTACAAAGCCCAGAGTGCCAGAGTGCAGACCCCATCACAGTGCTAGGGTCGCTGTTAAAGCAGAGAAAGAAAGCATCTAGCCCAGCTAAGCTTGGGTCACTCTCAGCAGCTTTTCTAGGGCAGCTGCTCAGTAGAGGGTACCCCCACTGCTAGGACTGCCCGCCTCCCTTAGACATGCAGTTGGACTTCCAGGCGCACCCCCTCATTTGAAGAACTAGTTTCTTCTTTAGCCCTGAAGGAAATGCACAATGTTCCAAGTAGGTTTATTTATTTTTTAATTGTAAGAAATAGAGGCTTAATCGTCACTGCTTGAGTCAGAGGGACCAAGAAGAATTACTGTAATTACTTTCTGAAGCATAATGGGAAACAGAAACCTTCTGGAAATGCAAGATCAGAAATCTCAGAATGGCCAGGCCTTGCAAATACCAGCGCAAAGGAAGCTGGGAAGACACGGCCCAGCACTGACGTGCAGAGAGCCACCATCAGTCTGCAACACACTGCAACACCACTAAATACTACTGCAAATGAAATGGCAAAACCGTTCTAATTTACAAAAAGAAATAAACATCATTCATAAGCTTAAATAGCTTATTGGTCACAAACATTCATTTTGCAACACCACATGGTAGCTCACAGAGACTGAGGCCTGCAGAGCTTTGGAAAGCAGAAATGTGAATGCATTTCCTCACGTAGAAAAACTGAGTCAGCTGCGTTATCTGATGCAACAGAACTAGGGAAGAAGAACAGGCTACCTGTGCTAAAGGGGAAAAGGGAAGGAATAGGGTGGTGATTGCTGGGACAAGCTGTAGCAACTGTGAAATAAAATTTAAAAAAGAGTGCTTACTTTGAGCAAAACATAAAATGGAATTCCAGTGGGCTGGCGACATCCTTAAAAGTGGAAAGTAAAGCACTTCTGATTTTATTTTAGTAGAAGACCAACCCGGGAGAAATCTTTACATGATACGAAACCAGGCAAGCATTAGCTGAGCAGAAATCATGAATGAAACAAAAAAAAAAAAAAACTTTTAGATTTGAATGTCTGAAACAGTTAAATATCACAAAACATCATAAATGAAATAATAAATGACACATGAGTAATATTTGTAATCCATCTGATAAATAAATTGTAGTTTTCTTAATATGTAAAGTGTACTATAAATGGAAAAGACACTTTTCACCCGAAAATTGATCAAAGATATGAAGAAATAACTCAAAATGAAGGGAAATAGATTATTAAGAATACAAATGAAAAACTTCAATGTTACTAGTAATTAAAATACACTAAAATATGAGTTTTTTCATTCTATTCATTTAGGAATAATTTTTTAAAATTATTATCTGTGGAGCTGACAAAAATTTAGACCACTTGACACTCTCTTCTCTTGGTGCCAAAGCAATTGATTAATTTATGATCAAAAACATTAGAAGAGTTATGGCCTTACCTTCAGCAGTTATTCATTTTGTAGGAACTTACTGTAAGGAAATGACCAAAGACCCTCACTAGAATGCACTAGTTCAAGGGCTTGAAGATGACAGGCAATGGTTGTGACTACTGTAAACAGTGTGAAAACTGTACATTTCCTGGGATGACAAGTATAACAAAACTAAATCGAATGTGGTCTGGAGCAATGGCTCAGTAGCTAAGAGCACTTGCTGCTTTTGCAGAGGACCTGAATCTGATTCCCAGAGCTCACATGGTGCCTCAAAACCACTAGCCACTTCAGTTCCCACAGATCTGAAGCCCTCTGCTGGGCTCCACAGGTACCAGGCATACATGTACGTAGTGCACATACCTACATGAAGGCAAAACACTCACATACATAAAATCAAGATAAATTAACCTTTCAAAACCTAATAAAGTCAATTAAATTACATATTCATGTGTTTTGAAATAACAACAAAATACTAATAATGGCTACTTCTAAACTGTAGGATTTGGAGCGATTGCTTTTTTTTTTTTTTTTTTTTTTTGGTTTTTCGAGACAGGGTTTCTCTGCGTAGCTTTGCGCCTTTCCTGGAGCTCACTTGGTAGCCCAGGCTGGCCTCGAACTCACAGAGATCCGCCTGCCTCTGCCTCCCGAGTGCTGGGATTAAAGGCGTGCGCCACCACCGCCCGGCGCGATTGCTTTTAATATATATGATCAGAGGAGATTAGGCTTGTTCAGGGAGGTATGGCCATGGACTTGAACAAGACCCTCGAAATCAACTGAATGAGGCTCATAGGAGCGCACAGAGACTGAAGCAGCAGACACAAGGTCTGCACGGGTCTGCACCGGGTCCTCTGCATATACGTCATAGCCTTCAGTTTAGCGTTGGTATGGGGCTCCTGAGTGTGAATGAGTGGGTCTCTTGACTCTTGTGCCTTCTCTTAGGCCCTCTTCATTCTGTTGGTTTTCCTTGTCCAACTTCGGTGTGGTGGTTTTTGTTTTAGCTTATTATATTTTATGTTGTCATGTTTGGGCGTTATTCTCTCAGAAGCCTGTTGTTTTCTAATGAGGGACAGAAAGGGAGTGGATCTGGGTGGGAGGGGAGATGGGGAGGAACCGGAAGGGGAAACTGTAATCAGGATATATTGTATGAGAAAAGAATCTATTTTCAATAAAAGGGAAAAATAAGCAAAAACATATATATATATATATATATATATATATATATATATATATATATATATTATCTTGGGCCAGGGATTGCCACAAAAGCAAAGCTGATGACTAGTTCAATCCTTGGAAACCAGGTAAAGGTGAGAGGAAGGCTCTAACTAGTTGTCCTCTGACTCACACACACATGCTTATACACACGTCTCTCTCTTTCTCTCACATATACAATAATAATAATAATAATAATAATAATAATAATAAATTAAAACTGAAATATACATTATCTTGAACCAAATATAGTAGCACATGACTGTCATCAGAGCCCTTGGAAGGCTGAGGCAGGAGGATCATGAGGCTAGCCTGAGCTACACAGAAAGTTTGAGGCTAGCCCGAGCGACATGGTATATCATTTTTCTGTGTGTCTGTTTCCCTTTTGGTTTTCATAGCTTCTTCTCCAACGCAAACACTTCACTTTGGTGGTCATAGGACATGTTACTGTGAGAAGGGCACACTTGACAGTCCTCCCCTGGAAACAGAGAAGGGATAACAGGTGTGGAAGCGGAAGTGACCTTTAAGATTTTCATTTCAAACCCCTATTAGACTCACTGGGAGCTAGCCCAGCCCTTCAATTTACACTATAGCTAATTATATACCACACTTGCTCTTTTCCTTTAAGTATATGAGAGAAAAGAATGGTTATTTCAGGGCTCTGATCTCTTGCCAGTAATACACTGGCCATGCTTTTTCTAAATTGCCCAACTAGCTTATGTATCATCGGGGCTGGCCTCTGTGGTATGCCCGCAGACCTGCGCTAGGGAGAAGCAATGACCCAGGACCTTGTGACTGCACCCTGAAACACACTGCTAATACCTGTACAAAGCTCAATTCCCAGCCACCGTTTCCAGGCCCCAACTATGTACAACTGGGCTGCTAAAACCCACCTCTGTGAGCCACGGTGGTTTGAATGAGAACGGCCTCAGAGGCTCATACATTTGAATGTTTGATTCCCAGTTGGTAGACTGTCTAGGAAGGATTAGAAGTGGCTTGTTGGAGGAGGTGTGTCACTGGTGCTGAGGGGAAAGGTTCCCCCCAATAACAAGCGTTGCAGCTCTGAGGGGAAAGGCTTCCCCAGTGGAGGTGTTTCAGCTCTGAAGGGAAAGGTATCCTGGCAGTCAGGAGCCGAGGAATATCACAAAATCACACGGCGCTCACAACAAACCTTACGCAAGAGATTTATTGGGAAGAACCCAGGAGGGTGGCCGCCTCTGCTAGGGTGAGCAGCGGCAGGAGGCAGGCTTTAGAGAGGGTTTCTAGGAGGCAGAATTTCCCAGGGTGGAGATTTCCAGAGTGGGGCTTGGTGGGATTTCAGGGATTTGTGAGGTTTTAAGCTTGGGGATTGGTGGGTTTGGGGGGCTCAGGGATTGGTAAATTTGTAGGTTCAGGGATTGGTGGGATTTGTGCGAGTATTCAAACCCAGAAGTGGGCTTGGATAGCCTATACACACCAGACCCAGCTCCCCACCCCCATCCTCTGCATCCTGCCTCAGACCAGGATAAAGTTCTCAACTACCGCTCCAGTCCAATTCCTGCCTGCCTGTTGCCATGATTCCAGCCATGATGCTATTGGACTAACTCTCTAAACCTGTAAGCAAGCCCTCAATTAAACGCTTTCTTCCATAAGCTTCCGTGGTTATGGTGTCTCTTCACAGCAACAGAGCAGTAACTAAGCCAGACACAGACTCATCCTACTTTGGGCCCTTTGGAGAGCTTTTGTTAGACTATGAGGACCCAAGGATCCTTCCACCTCTCCTCTTCCTCTCTTCCACCTGTGGCTCAGACCTGCTGGCCCAGCCTCCTGGGAGTCTTGTCTCTTCTTTCACAAGCATTTCCCTTGATGAAATCCTTGCACATTCGAGCGCCCCTTGACATTGCTCCTCAGAAGACAAATCCAGACAAACACAACTTCTCAGCAGTCTCGAATCCTAAACCTTGCAGTCTCACCCCACCTTTCCATCCTCACCACCACCACCACCACCACCACCACCACCACCACCACCACCACCACCTTTCCAGCTGTGGCAGAAGAAATAGATTAGAATAGAAGGAAAGAACAAACAGGCCACTTCAGCTCCAGTTCTGGCGAGCGACAGATGCAGACCGGGTCACATTTCACCTCTTCAGACTCAGCTACATTTTCATTAGAGTTTCATTTCACTCCTCATACATGGGAGTTGGGTAAATGTCTGCCAAACCCACATTCAGTCAAGATCAGTGCTACCCAATAAGACATATAAGGCAAACAACCTTGTGTAATTTAAATTTTTCTAACACCTGCATTGGCAACTGAAAAGAAAGAGTGGAAACTATTTTCATGAGAAATTACATTTCACCCACGATGTCAAAATATTATCGCTTTAACGTGGAGCCAATATAAAAATGTTAATAATGATGTTGCTTATCATTGAGCCAAATGTGACATCCAGTATGTAGTATACATTTACAGCACATCTTGATTGAGTCTAACTGAATTTTGGAAGTTTGGTGACCTTGGGTGGCTAGAGGCTGTGCAGCTGGGTGCCAGGTGCCATATAACTAGACCATAAGTACCTCAAGTGTAATAAGGGTGTCTCTATTTTTGAATTAGGAGAACAATGAAGACCATTATAAGCATTTAGGATGCTTCATAAATACTCCTTAGCTTGTTATTTGCATATGAAAGGGTGCAGAATGTGTATGGTGTAAGTGTACTCTTATTTGGAAGTAATTTGAGTGGTAGGGCAGGCTGGGTTAAGAACTGAGGTATATTGGGGTACACCCATCTGAAGGAGGTAGCCGTCTTAGCTGGCATTTGCAAAGGGCATCCTATGTGCTTTATCAGGAGAAAAAAAAAGCAGGATTTTACAAGAAATCTAATTTTTTAAAATAGATTTTTATTGGCCATGTATGGTGTGGAGGCCCACAAAGGTTTCCTAGTGAGATCTGAGCTTGCTTTACCCAGCAGGGCTGCATTAGGGGATGGCTTGACCATGTGCATGGTGACCAGGTGATTGGAAGGGTCTGCACTTGGCTGTGCTAGGGTGAGGTCTTTTGCTCCACCCCTTGGCATTCCTTTAAAAAGCCCTTTAGAAGGGACAGAAGGGGCCGGTAGATAATGATCCAGGCCCTCCCGAGGCTCTCCTGTGTTTCTATCTGTCTCTCTCCCCTCTATAGTTCTATCTAAATCTCTTATCCCTCACTCCTCAAGAGTACCCTGGGGAAAAAAGGTGGGGGCAGGCCTCCCACAGTATGGATGTTTTGCCTGCATGTATTTCTAGGTGCCTGTGAAGGACAGAAGAGGTTACAGGATACTCATGGACGGGAGTTCCAGAAGGTTGCAAACCATCCCCCGACGTGGGGGCTGGGAACTCAATCTGGGTCCTCTGCAAGAGCAGCAATGCTCTCAACAGATGAGCCATCTCTCTTCTAGTCTTTAATATCAGATATTAACTTAGAGGTACACAGGTCAGTGATAGCTCATGGGACACATAACTGTAACCTCCACTGTTCGAGGTCCTCTTTAGAAGGCAGGCCCATCATAAAACTGTCATGGTTTTTGGGAGGAAGAGGGTCAGAGTTATGTGTCCCTGAAGTTTGGGTCACCCTATTTCAAAAACATAAAAATTCTCTGGTGTTTCTTAAAATCTCCCCCCCTCCAACCCTCCCTCCCTCTCCACATACATGAAGAGAGTCAAGAGTCAAGAGACAGGACCCTGCAGCTAGATTTGAAGGAGAGCAAGCAACCACTAATTCCATGGGACAGAAAGCGTTTGTGGAAATTCTTCCTGCTCTCTGTTCCAGAGAGTGGTGGCCTCGTTTGCAGAGGGGCTGACAGGAAGTCACCGTGAAGCACTGGCAAAGGAAGGACAACTGAGGTCCAGAGCAGCCACCAAGCTGAGGATTCAGCCCCTACCCTGCCACGGGCCATCCCCTTCCCTATATTACTGGTAGACTCCAACAGGGACTAAGCCTTCAATACCAAAAACCCTTTGTGCAATTCCAAGGGTCCACCAGGTAACATCTGAACACTAAGGGAGTAGTGGATGGGATGGAATACCGTTGAAGATGGTCAAAACACAGGGATTAAGCTTTTGAAGGGTGCTGGGATCAACATTCCCTTCACCACTTGGACTGGCTGTTATATCTCTCAGATTTTAAATAGAAGAGGCAAGAAAAGCCGTCAAAAAACCTAGTGTGTGTGTGCACGTGTGTGTGCACGTGTCTCTCTGTATGTATGTCTGTGTGTGTGTGTGTGTGCGTGCGTGCGTGCATGCATGCACGCCCACACCCTTGTGTGTACAGCTGCTTGAAGAGGGCCCTGGATGCCCTGGAGCTGGATGGAAATACAGACATCTGTGAACTGTCTGACCTGGATACTGGAAACTTAACTATGGTTCTCTACAAGAGCAGCAAGTGCTCATAACCACAGAGCCATCTCCACAGTCTCTCCTTGGACCTGGAGTTCCCTGATTGCTTAGACTAGCAGGATCCTCCTCTCTCCTCCAAATGCTGGGGTCACAGGGACATGCTGCAGTGCTTAGCTATTTAGAGGCATGGGGGTGTGGGTCCAAACCCATGTTCTTGTGTTTGCACAGTAGGTTCTTTATACACAAAGCCAGAGCGAGAATTCTTCTGGCACCTTCCTGGAGCACAGGAGACAACTGCGAACACGGCCTTCACTTACCAAGGTTTTCTGTGTGCCAGGTCCAGTGCTGACTGTTACACGTGAACCATTTTCCATTTGACCCTCAAACCACCCCCAGGCGCTCATTATCCCTACTTGACAGACAAGGGTGTGTAAGCTAATGGAGTTTAGGACATATATTCAAAGTACTAGTACTTGCAAATGGCAATGCAGATTTGAATGTGGGTCTCTTTTTCACATTTATTTATTGCCCTCTAGCCTTCCTAACACTCAGTCCAGTCTGTGTCAAAGATGAACTTCATTTAGGTTGTCAACAGTAAACTAAGGTGATGTTTTACAGAATTGTTCAAGGCCAGGACCATCCATCTCTTCACTTAGCTCCACCTCATCCTACCCAATTAGAACTTCCTCTTCTCAACCTGCCCTTGTCCCCTTGTCTGCCCTTACCTCCACTCCCTCAGGAGGGTTGTGGTTATTTCTTGCTGACCACCCAAATAGTTTTTAGCATGCCCTCACCCATTTGCCTACCCACTTTCCCTTCCATACTCGAATCACCAGCTCCTGCTCACTTTTACCTTCTAAGAAAGTTGCTGTGTTGCTATTTGCTCTGAAACATTTCCTCGAGGAGACATGGGAAAGTAAACAAAGCATACAAAGCCCAGAAGTACATGAAACTTACAAGACTCAGAGAGCTCCTGATTCGCAGGGCTCTTCCCCAAGGTTATACAAGCAGTAATATACAAGGTTACACAAGGAGTGGCAATTGCTGGGAGAGGAGGCTCCCTCTGCAGAAATGCCTGGGATGTGTTCTGGGAACATCAAGAACGTACCTGTTTTTGAGTTGTCCCCATGCGGGGTGAGTTCTTCAGTAATGTGGCTACCTTTGAGTCATCTATGCTTCTAGAGGTAAACTTTTACCCATCCTTTAGTAACCCCATAAACCCATTGGTTCACTGCTCAGAGATTTCAGTGGAATAGTTTCTTTGGCCTGTCATCATTTTATACACGAGGTGTTGAGACATCACTAGGAAAAGTCATACAACAGAATTCTTTCTGTTCTCTCATTCTTTCTCTCTCTTCTACATGTATATTTGTGCTGTGTGCTTGCATGTAGATATAGTGTTTACATGTGTGTGTGTATGTGTATGTATGTTTGTGTGTACACAAAAATGTGTCCTTGCTGCCAAGAAAGCTCACCAATTCAACTAGTATAGCTAGCCAGCTTCCCCCTGCCTTACCCCGCTTACCCCGTCTCTCTCTTTGAGTTGGGCTACAGTGGGCGACCATGCCCACCAAGAATTTACACGGGTTCTGGGAATTCAAATGCTAGTCCTAATACTTATGTCGCAAGCACTTTGCTAAAGGAACAATCTCCTCCCCCAACCATTATATATACCAAATATATTATAATTAACATGTACTAATATATTAATTATTATATGTACTAATTAATATATTAATGGAATAAAATATATTATATAATGGTATGTAAATAGACCCTCCTCCAAAGAAGACATACAAGAGACCATTAACACATGAAAGAAGGCCCAACATCAACTAACCATTAGAGAAATGCAGATCTGAAACACAGTGATGAATCAGAGATGGCTCAACAGGTGAGATGTTTGCCTCCACAGGGGAGAAGTTAAAACTCACAAATTGTCCTCTGTTTTCCATGCATACATTGTTGCATGCATGAACCACTTCCCAAAAAAAATTAAATGTTAAAAAAAAAAACAACCCACAGTAGGATGCCACGTTATCCTTATTAGGACGGCCACTATTCATGACCACTCCACAACAGAAAGCAAGAAATATTGTCAAAGACATGGAAAGTTTGAAAACCTGTGCATCGTTTATGGGGACATAAAACAGAATAGTTGCCATGAAAAACTAGTTTGTTCCACGTGAAGTTAAATATAGAATTACTGTATGGCCTGTCACTACTTCCCCTGGAGAAGTTAGAAGCAAGGACTCAGACAGGTAGCTACAGACCATTGTTCATGGATGCAATCTTCACAGGAGCCAAAAGGCAAAAGCAGCCCGAAGGGCCACCAGCAGAGGAATGCATCAACACGGTGTGGCATACCCACAGCAGAATATTATGTAGCCTTACGAAAAGAATGGAATTCTTAAGCGTGCTATTAATAGATGGACCTCAAAAACTTTACGCTAAGTGAACCAGGCCAGGAGATGAAGGACAAATGGTGAATGATTCCATTCATATCAGGCACCTGGAATAGATACATTGGCAGAGATGGCAGGTAGAATGGTGGTTTCCAAGTCCTCAAGAGGAGGGTGGGGTAACTGGGTAGAATACTTAATTACCACAACATCTGAAGTGGTAAGAAAGTTCTGAAAACAAGTACTGAGTGGTGACAGTTGTGTAATATGATGGATGCACTTAATGTCACTGAACTACAGACTAAAGCATTACTAAGATGGTAAATTTTGCTTTGTATATTTTCTCACAATAAAAAAAAAATCTCATTTATTGCCAAAGGGATAAAATAAAGATTGCTTAGCATGGCCAATAAGAATTTTTATGGTCTCAGGTCTGGGGAGATTTCTCAGTCGTTAAAGCACTTACCTCACAAACAAGGGCACTGGAATTTGGATGGGATCCCCAGAACCCAGGTAAATGCCGGGCGGGTATGGCACCCTGACTGCAATTCTGAGGCAGAGGGCTGAGACAGGATTCCCTGAGCAAGCTGCCTAGCAGGCTCCTGCCTTAAAAGGATAAAGCGGCAGAGTGATTTAGGAAAATTCCTGTCATCGACCTTGGGCCTCCACGCTAAAACCACACACCCATGTCTCACACACTGCCATCTCTACAAATGTATTTATTCCAGGTGCCTACACACACATGCACACACACATGCACACACACACACACACACACACACACACGGGGACTTTACCATCCCCTCACCGCCAGTACCTCCAGCCTCATCTCCACACATTGCCAGGCCTTGCAAGGCCTTGAACTCTTTTTCTTGTGCTGTGGAGATTCAGACCTCTCTCTCTCTCTCTCTCTCCCATCTCTCAGTTCAGACTTGTTTCAGGGAAGGAACCTCTTCTTTACATTAGACCAGGCACCTGTGCTCTGGGACTCACAGACCAGCTCCTGCTCATCCCTGGGAACGGGGCTCTCCTGGGGCCCCAGAAAGTCCCTCTGCCCTCTTCCGTTAGTGCTGTTTCTCCCCAGCATCATCCCTCGACGTTCCTGAATCTTGGCGTGCTCTTTTCCCTTTCTGTGACGATGGTTAGCTTGTCTGTTCATCTCTCACTAGCTCTTCTCAAGGGAGACCACAGCACCCCAGCCTGCAGCACAGGCTGGAGTTAAAAGACCCACTCAGAATCCCCTGCTGGATGAATGGATGTCTATGAATAGCCCACTGTTTTTAAACTTGGACACAGGAAGAAATGGCCTTTTTAAAAATTGGGGAAGAAAGGAAGAATTTACTGTAAATTTCCTACTAAAGCCACAGTGGTTTTATTCTAAATAGTTAAGAGTAAGTATTTGAAGGCATCTGTGGTGTATTTGATTTCAGTTTGGGCCAGCTGGTTTTCTCTTAGCTTCAAAGACACACTGTGAAGACAGTTACAGTGCAGATATGGTTTAGTTTTGTCCACCACAGTCTCATGCTTTGAGAAGCTCGAGCGTCCCGTCGTGATGTGTGAGTCACAGTAAGAACGTTTAAGTGGCGGGGCATGAAGCAAGGTAATTAAGTTGTTGGAGATACAGCTCATGAAAGAAGTCGGTGTAGTTAGAGTGGGACCCTGGTTGGTTCTCACAAGAGTGAGTCGCTCTAAAAAGAGCCAGCCTTGTGTCTCCACAGTGGCCTCTTCCACACTCACTCCCGCCATTGTGATGTCTTGTACCACAGGGCCCTAACTGAACCCCAAGAGAAGCTGGAGGCATGCTCTTCAAGCGCAGAACCGTGAATTAAACAAACTTCTCTGTTACCTGTTTCAGTTACTTCATTACAGCACCAAAGAGGAGCTGAATACAAAGGCGCTCTCCGTTTATCAGCACCTTCAGTTTTAAAATGAAAAAAAAAAAAATCACTGTTTTCGTTGTATAAAGAGAAATGAAAAGGAAGAACACTGAAAAAAAAAAAAAGAAATTCCTAGTAAGTTCCTGGAAACGTGGTTCTCTAGAGAGCAGCATTTCACTTACAGTACATACTATTGCCCCTACCTACTGCCATTTATCCACATTTTATTCTAACTCGTATCAGCCAGTATCGACCTTTCTAGCATAAATCATGATGTTACCCATTACTTCTGTGTTCAGTGGTCCCCCATAACCATCAAATGTTTACCTTCCGCCAAAGTCCGTCTTAAGCATAAACTCCCAGGAAAGTATAACACATACATCAAATAATAAATACAAAATCTGGACACGTGTATGGGTTTGCCAGGGCTGTCTTAACAAAATACCATGAAAAGAGTTGCTTAAGCACCAGAAACCCATTACCTCATAGTTCTGGAGCCTGGCGGGATGGCTGGCAGGGCTGGTGCCTTCTGAGAACTGTGAGGAAGAATCCATCCCATTACACTCCCTTACATCTGGTGGGTGCTCGGCTTACATCTGCATCGCTCCGACATTTGCCTTAATCTCCCATTGTATTCTCTACGTGTGCAGGTCGGTCTTCTAAAGTTTCCACTTCACCCAAGACACCAGTCTACTTTAGTCGGATGGGTACACCCGGGCCGATTTTAACTAATTACATCTACAGTGTCCTTGTTTCCAAAGGTCACACTATGAGGTACTGAGGATTTGAACTTCAACATATGAATTGGAAAGGGGCCACGATTCAACCTATGACAGTACCTTGAAATTTGATGTCTTCATTTTCTCAAGGAGGAAACTGAGGCTCGGTGAGGTAGCACCTGCTACTAGAATGATCGGTGAATGGAGAAGCTGGGATTCAAAACAAAGTTTATCTGACCCCAGATCCCAGTCTTTTTCTATTATATAAGCAAAATATCTTTATTTCCAGCATCTGCCTTATTTCTTCTAGGCTTAGTAAATATCTGTCAGCTGATGGAGTCTGGACCTTTTCACCATTAAATACTGATTTAGTTCCATTTCAAAACATTTACCGAGTGCCTGCTACTACAAGTATTTTAGGCCGCTGAGGTCCAAAGACAACTCAAAACATGGACCAAGTCTTAAGATACTTAAAATGTGATGGAAAAGACAGACGTACAAGCAAGTCACTATTTTATAAGGACTATTAAGTGTTGTACAAGGAGTCCAACAGTGCTGTGGCCTTCATACCAATATTGGTATCAGTTATTCAGCCCATAGTTTTTACATGTTTACATGGACGGCCAAGAACTACAAGAAGCATCTTTAATATGTGTGTTTGCTTTGTTCTAGCATGTTCTCCTCCTGTATTGAACTCCTGAGGATGCGCTGTCCACAAAGGGTCCAATTTCAAAAAGCAGAGTCTGCTTCAGGTTACCCAGGTCTCAGGTGACACACCTTTCTCTCGCTTGAAGTCTTTCAAGCTCTTTTGGTCCTAGCATGAAGCCGCCTCCCTTCTCTGAGGGAGATAATGTTGTTTCCATATGAAAGCAAGAGGCCATGCTCCCCTGTGTCCACACCCCCAGTCCCACAAATCTGCCTTTTTCGAGGGGGGGGGGTTGGAGAAGAGGGTACCTAGGAAGTGGATTAAGCCAATCTCTTTTGACAGCTACCTGATGCTGGATGAGGCATTTCCCTTGAAGGCACTTTTTAAAGCAATGCTGTGTTCAGATTCAGTCCATCCCTTTGAAGTTTCCCTATAAACTTGTTACTGTAGAACAGGTATAATTGGTCACCCCTCTCAAAAGTATGCATGTGTGCACACTTACAGGCAAGCACACATATGTACATATACATACACATACACACACACACACACACACACACATGCTGCAATGATGAAATTCTTAGGGCTTAAATATCCATAGGATTCAATAACTTAGTACAGAAATGTCCATGGTGAGCAGGTAAGGGAAAATAAAGAATGTACTGTGCTCTTCAAAATGAGCTGCGGCACTTTTCACTCTGAGTTTTAACTAGCTGTGAGAAGAAGAGGCTAGCTCATGCTCAGGGTTCTGTCTCCAAGATAGAACGAGAAATATGTTCAAGTCCTCCAGTTCCTCCTTGTCCTTTTATTTGCAAACAGAGTCAGCTCACTTGTGCATTCATCTGATGGTTACGGAATTCCTATGACATGCAAAGTAATGGACATGTAGGGGAAGCCTTCAGGCAGCTCAGACTGTGGCCATGGTAACAACAATGTAAAAGACAGATGGCGTGGCCAGTCCATTGTGCCAGTGTCTGGCATGGATGGGACCACAAAGCTAAGAACTCCATTGGTTCTTCAGGTAGAAGCATGGCAAATACACATTCAGGGAGATGTAGCAACAGTGACACAGGACTCTTTCACACCTGCTTGTATGACTAAGAGTCCCTTGGATGCTGGATTTCCTGGTGCCCAGTCTGTCTGTCCAAGACTTGATGCTTGTACCCAGCCTGCTTCTCAGACCTTTGATCTTGGACTGAAAGTTACAGCATCAGCTTTCTGGGCCCTGAAGCTTGTAGGTGGCAGACTGGGAGATTTCCTGGACTCCATAATTGTACTAGCCAAATGAATCTCTCTTTATCTAGTGATGTATACATATACACTCATGTATCCTGTTGGTTTTCTACCTCTCTTTCTTCCTTTCTTCCTTTCTTCCTTCCTTCCTTCCTTCCTTCCTTCCTTCCTTCCTTCCTTCCTTTCTTTCTTTCTTTCTTTCTTTCTTTCTTTCTTCTTTCTTTCTTCTTTCCTTCCCTCCCTCCCTCCCTCCCTCCCTCCCTCCCTCCCTCCCTTCCTTCCTTCCTTCCTTTCTTTTTTTTTTTTTATATCCACACTTGCCAGACTTTATTTCAGTGAAGTCTACCTCCCAGTAGGCTCCAGGTTTCTTTTCTAGAAGTCTTATTCCAGGATTCTTCGAATTTGCAACAGCACTGGTTAGTTGACAGGCTTCTTTACATTTGGAAACAGTGTCTGTGACCTTCTGGTATCCATCCTTGATTTTCACTCTAGACTGCCTCACTAAGTCCTGCATTCTCCGGGCTCCCATGTGAGCGACACGATGAATTTCTCATAGCATCTTTTGTCCCAGTTATTCAGGCAAAATAACCTTGCTGTTTGCTGACTGCCACCATGCCTCGATGCACTGCACCATGGGAAAGAAGACGGACAAATTCCAAAGGGCAATAATTTGGCAGATCAAACTGCCCGGGAGGTGGCACTACAGAGTGGTCCAGTTCTGGCCCCAGTCCTGGTGGGTCCAGGAACCCCTGATTTGCCTGAAACTCCTTAATACACTGAGGAGGACCTTGCCTGTTGGTTTTCTTTCTACAGAGACTCCCAGGTAACATGCCGTATGTCTAGTGTGTCTCGGTGACTTTCAGTTCCGTTCATATTCCATTGCAACATGGCTGCATTGGCTTCCAGCAGTCCGTCTTCACAAAACTCCATGCTGTGACTGGGGATATAACTCATGGGCAGAACACTTGGTATGCTGGACTCAGTCCCCAACAATGAAAAGAAGAGGAAAGAAGAAAGGCTCTGTTGAATGGCAAAGAGAACTTCTGGAAGGTCTTACACACTTCATCTGAGACTTCATTGGCCAAAACTGCGGTTCCAAGCCGGGCGGTGGTGGCGCACGCCTTTAATCCCAGCACTCGGGAGGCAGAGCCAGGCGGATCTCTGTGAGTTCGAGGCCAGCCTGGACTACCAAGTGAGTTCCAGGAAAGGAGCAAAGCTACACAGAGAAACCCTGTCTCGAAAATCAAAACAAAAAAGAAAAAAAAACTGCGGTTCCACTATTATTATTATTATTATTATTATTATTATTATTATTATTATTATTTGGTTTTTCGAGACAGGGTTTCTTGAAAACCTGTCCTGGATCTCTCTCTGTAGACCAGACTGGCCTTCGAACTCACAGAGATCCGCCTGCCTCTGCCTCCCGAGTGCTGCGATTAAAGGCGTGCGCCACCACCGCCTGATTGTGGTTCTAGTTTTATTCCAAACAATAATCACAGCACTAGAATTACCACCAACTTTGTGGCACCACCAAGAATCAACTGGAAAGGAGGCCACAGTTCACTGGAGAACATGTTCCTGAACAAAAACGGACATTCCTGTAACAAAGAAGGCAGAGCGGTGGTGAGTGGCCCAGGGAGTGAGGACAGAGGAAGGAAGCATGCAGGGAGCCTGCCGTAGAAAAGACAGAACCCAGAAGCACCTCCAGGCAAGAAACAATTCCAGGCAAAGGATGCTACCCTGATGACCACAGGGCTTGACCTCACAGGGTGAGTGAGCTTCTCTTACAGGAATCAGTTTTGCTGATCTCTAGGACACTCTGTGCTGTGTATCCTGTTGGTTCATATTACACCACCTTGACCTGAAGCCAAATTATGCATAAGCGTTCTAAATTGGTTTATGGCTACGGCAGACTAGCTGATGTCATTTGTCAAATGTGACACTCGAGAATTATCTTACCAGTGTGAAACCATGTGAATGTTTCTCCACATAATACTTACAGGAAAGCTGTGTTTCTGAAACAAGAATGAAACGTGCCACAGTGTACTCTTCGATGGAATATTGTGGAGCAGTGGAATAATGGAACAGACCCACTGTGGTGAGACATGGGGTCTAGAAAGATGTCCTTCTGATTTGACCTCAGGAAATTTGGGAGAAGACACAGGAACAGTGCTTCTAGATGGATTCTTCCTGTAAAACTGAAACTGTGGGCTTCTTTCCAATGAAAAGGATTCTTTTTCATATGCAAATTATTCAAATGTAGCTAGTAATCTATACATATATATATTTTTTTTTGAGACAGAGTTTTTCAAATTGAATCCCTGGCTGACCTTGAACTCTATATAGAGGGAGATGACCTTGAACTTTTGATCTTCTACCTTCTCAATGCTCACCATTCTTGGTTTATGTGGTGTTGGGGACTGAACCCAGGGCTTTGTGCATGCTACACATGTACTACACCCACAGTGTGCCAACCAAATTTGACACCCACTTATTCTGTCCCAGTTTTTCTGGGACAGCCACTGTGATTTTGTCATAATGCTTGTAATTTAGTAGGAACCTAATATGTCTTCAATAATCAGTACCATCCTTGATTCCTAACCTGGGTGCTAGGATAATGGGTGTGTCTCACCACACTGCTAACTGAGCTCAACTCTCAGACTTCAACTAATACATTTTAAAATGCCAAGTATATCTAATATTGCACTTTATATGTAGCTCCAGATAGCTGTCTTCTGATCAACTGTTTGTAGTGAGATCCCTTCAAGAACTATCAAAACAAAGACTCTGAAGTATTACATACTCTTGGCAACATTATTAGTACTAAATTTTTCTTTGCAGATGTGAAAGCTGTCGCCTGGGTTTATATAGCCATTCTCAACAGAAGCTGCCAACTCAATCACCTGCAGCATTTTTTAAAACAGCACCCAAGCCTTGGTCCCACCCCCAGAGTATCTGACTTGGTATCTAAGGAAGTTTGGGTACCAACATTCTTTAAAGTTCTTTTGCAAGCAAGCTTGACAACCTTGAAATTACCTGGAGGGCTTCTTGTGGCACAGATTGCTAGGCACAACTTGGAAGTTTCTGATGCAGTAGGCAGAGGGGACGGAGGAACTATAGGAATGTGCATTATTAATGAGTTCTCAAAACATGCTGATGATGCCGGTCAGGGGACCATTGCTTGAGAGTAAGTTCAGCAGGCTAGAGGTTATAGGTCTAAGCTGACTGGAAACCTACTTTTGTACAGCATATATACTAAGAATCACTTTATATCTTAAGAAGATTCTATTGAAAGAAAATCAAAGCACACAACAGAGACCGTGAAGCTTTTAAAACATGACATAGCTCTTATCTGACCTTTCACACAGAACATATTTGTTGAGCACTGCTCTAGTATCAAAGGGGTCGATGTGAAAACGTAAGAATCTTACAGAAAAAAAAAAAACAAAGAAAAAATGGGTGGTAAAATTTGTTCTTACAAGCATAGGGTAAATGCCAATCATAGATAAGAGATGATTAATCCCTCCAATGTCAGGAAAATGACATTATCTCATTTAGTCTTGACCAGTACAGCTAAGAGATTAGGAAATTGAGGTTCAAGAGGAATTAACTTGCCAGTATAGAGAGCTAGGGAGGTGACAGAACTCTAATTGGAAGATTTCCAATGATCCCCCAGTGTAGTGGTTTGCATGAGAATGTCCCCCACAGGCTCCTGTATTAGAACACTTCTTTCTCAGTTGGTGGTGCTGTTGGAGGAGATTATGGGGAGGTGTGGACTTGCTGGAGGAAGTGTGTTACTGGGAGTGAGGCTTTGAGAGTTAAAACCTCCAGCCATTTCCATGCAGTTTGCTCTCTGGGCTTCATGCTTGGGTTTGAAGATGTGAGCTCTCAGCTTTCTGCTCTTACTATGTCTCTAGCCATGCTGGAACAATGAGCCCTAATAAACTCTTCCTTCTATATGTTGCCTTGGTCATTCATATACATACACCCCCCCCCCCACACACACACACATTTTATGCAACAACAGAAGAACTAGTTAATACAACCTGTGTCCTAGAAAAGCTTAGCATTCTGTTTAGATGACATTAATTCCCAGAGAGATTATAAAATACAACAAACATCTAAAAGCATAGTCCCCCACCCCCACCCCAGTGGTTCAGTTCCACTAGAATGGTTCCATTTTAGGCACTGTGCTTGACTGCCGTGCTACAAAAACATATGTGATCTCATGCCTGCCCTCACAGAATTTCAAGTCAAGCAGATGTGGGAAGCATCCCATACCCAGTCCAGCAGGGGCTAAAAGGGAGAAGTGGTCAGGCAAGGCTTCACCTAAAAGGATGTCAGGTCTCCAGCCAAGGAGTTCATAGGAAGTACTGACATACCAATGAATGTATGTTCCAGATGGAAGGGTTTGCCCAGCTCAGAGAATCTCATAAGGATTCTGGAAGACTGTATCATCCAACTTCTCCTGTGCCTTCCAGGTCTACAAGTAAGAGCCAACCAGAGAGCTAACAGAGGGACCTGGCCAGTCCGTGAGCACAGCACTCTGTTCGCCAGTAAATGTTGATTCAATTTCAGTGAAACAAGAAACTTTCAATTCTATTTCATAGTTTTATGTAGTCATTTCCAAGCAAAGTTATTAAAAGAAATGCTTATTTGAGTGAATGCTCCATCTGTTGATGGACAGGAAGTCTTGTAAGAGAAATGTGTTAATATACAAGAGTTGGGCTTCATGCAGCTACTTTGGGGTCAAATGATCTGCAGTCACTTATACATGTGACTTCAGACAGCTTGAGGAGGCAATCAGCATCTATCGGTCTTACTTCAAGAGATTCATATTTTAATTCTCAATTAGAATTCATTTTTTGTTTTTTTGTTTTTTTTTTTTTGTTTTTGTTTTTTTTTTTTTTTTTGGTTTTTCGAGACAGGGTTTCTCTGTGTAGCTTTGCGCCTTTCCTGGGACTCACTTGGTAGTCCAGGCTGGCCTCGAACTCACAGAGATCCACCTGCCTCTGCCTCCCGAGTGCTGGGATTAAAGGCGTGCGCCACCACCGCCCGGCTCTAGAATTCATTTTTTAAAGGACAAGGTTCAGCTGAGACCCCTAGACTAGAAATACCTCTGGTTGCTCAACAGTGTCTTTTAAAGGCACAGAAATGAATAAAACAGACATTTATGCTTCAGGGAGTCACAGGTCAGCTGGGTGGTGGGTCAGGCAGGGAGCTGACACATGATCAGTGCTACAAATACCGAGGTCCTATCAGGACAATCCGAGTGTGCACAAAAGGCACAGGGACCCCACTATGGGTTTGCGGAGGGTGTCTCAAGGGGACTGCACTGTAGAATGTTTCTTTTCTTTCAAAGGCTGATGGTAACATCTTTGGCTATTTCTTTAGGATAGACTGTGTTCCGCCCTACTTTTTTGGTGCTAGAGTTGAACCTGTGGCCTCTCACACGTCAAGCATATGCTATACCACTGAGCCAATGCCCTCGGTCCCAGGTTATTTTTCTTCTTAGTACAAATGGAATATCTGATCCATCAGATGTGACCTGGCTCTCAGGTATGGTCTGAAAGGACTACCAACAGCTGTCACTGATATACCTGTCCTGGAGATGTAAGCTGAGCGTGTTTTAAAAGTATGATGTAGCATCAGACCACAGAGCCCAGGGAATATGCAGAGGCTACTCACCTAGAAAAAGAGTTTAGACCAGGCATTCTATTTCTTTTAACTGTAGAAGCAATTTTTTAAAGCTCAAGTGAGGTAATACATGATCGTGGTAGAAAGTGTGTAAAGGAAAGAAGCACAGAGAAGAAAAATATTCATCATATCAGCACTACCCAGAGTCGATATTTTAATATTTAAAATTCCTTTAAAGGCTCTTTTCTCTTTATTTCTTTTGTTTATTTTTTGCTTTTGCTTTTTCAAGAAACAGGGTTTCTCTGTGTAGCCCTGGCTGTCCTGGAACTCGCTCTAGACTAGGCTGGCCTTGAACTCACAGAGATCTGCCTGCCTCTGCCTCCTGAGTGCTAGGACCAAAGGTATTAGCTAAAATTGTACTGTACATATAGCTAGGAGTCATTTTGTTTTCATTTAACATTATTTCATATGAACTGTCTCATGATTTCACAATTTGGTGAATTTTTTTCCACTACATGGTTACATTTCTTTAACTACTCCTTTTCTCTTTAAATCTCTATTTTTTCCAGGTCTAGCTATTAAAAGCAATGTAATGAAAAATAACATAAGCATAATATTTCCTTTGTTTGACCAAGAACATCAAAGCTTTTTTAAAATCTTTTTTTCCTTTGGCATGTAATGTGAAAATGCTTTCCAGAAAGTTTCTACTTTTGCCAATAATAAACATATTAGTGAAATATCTATTAAAGTGACAGATAAAACCAAGGTTCCAATTTTAATTTTTATTTCTGTACTATTACAAATGCTGACCATTAAAATATTTTTTTTTTTTTTGAGACAGGGTTTCTTTGTGTAGCTTTGCGCCTTTCCTGGAACTCACTTTGTAGACCAGGCTGGCCTCGAACTCGCAGAGATCTGCCTGCCTCTGCCTCCCAAGTGCTAGGATTAAAGGCGTGCGCCACCACCGCCCGGCCATTAAAATATTTTAAGGCTATTTTTATGTTTTCTTTTTAAAATTATCAGTGATTTTGCATTACTTTCTATTGAAGAATTGGTTTTCTTACTGATTATGTTGGTGATTAATTATATTTATACAATATATATTTACTATATATACATAAAGGCTATTGAATCTTTATACATTAATAAAGGATATATTATTAATTTTATTTGCCTTTAATTTTTCATGTGAATTTTTCAAGAGAAACTAAACTTAAAAATCTATAGTTTCGCCGGGCGTGGTGGCGCACGCCTTTAATCCCAGCACTTGGGAGGCAGAGCCAGGCGGATCTCTGTGAGTTCGAGGCCAGCCTGGGCTACCAAGTGAGCTCCAGGAAAGGCGCAAAGCTACACAGAGAAACCCTGTCTCAAAAAAACAAAAAAAAAAACAACAAAAAAAAATCTATAGTTTCCCAACATTGCCATGTTTAGATTCCTTTCTTGAGTGTATAATACACATTCATCTAAAAATTATTCTAATTTTTAAATTTAATGCTAAATTTTTCTGTAATTATCTCTTCCATTGGGCTGGGGGATTTGTTTGGGTTTATGGTGTGAGGTAGGGATCATATACACAGCAATGAGAAAAGCTTCTCAGCTAAGGCAATAGCAAGTTGGGGTAGCAAGATGGTTCAGTGGTTAAGAGCATTTATTCCTCTTCCAAGGGATTGATTCCCAGCACCCACCTGATGGCTCACAACCATCTGTAACTCCAGGTATAGGGAGACCCAACACCCTCTTCTGGCCTCCACAGACATCAGAAATACACGTAGTGCACAGACATACAAGCAGGCAAAACACACATACATATAAAATAAATAAACAATTTGAATGAATAAAAGAAAGGAAATTTTTTTTTTTTATTTTCTTGAAGTGAAACTCAGCATGAGACAAATAGCATTCACAGACTAATCTAAGTCAACGGGGCCAAAAGCAATCTCTGGAAGTCTCTCCGTTTCTAGAGCTCAGTGACATCATCACCCTAACATGGTTCCTTTGCAGTAGACTATATTAAATCCAGAAAGTAAAACTCATTATCTCCTGGCCTGAAACGACAAACATATTAAAACAGACACTGTCTACCAGACAAGCTCTTTCTGAACATGAAACACATAGCAGAAAATGATAGTGTTGGCCTTGACCTCCACTGATTTCAAACATAGCTGTTGATCACCAATGCACAGGTATGTTCTAGATTGCAAAGTAACCGGAATTAGAATGGCCATGCTTAAGGATGCAGCCTTGGTATGTCTTACAAGGTGGATCCAAGAAACAGTGTCAGTTTAATATGCTTCCTATATTTGAAAGAAGCAGTTCTTCTAAAACATAATTAATCCAGAAATGCCTTAACATGGAGCACAGCAGCGTTGTGAAGGAGTGTGATGGCAGAAGTCTCTGGCATGCTCAAATGACCGCTAAAGGGACAGAAGAGGAGCAAGATTTTCTTGGCCAGGTGTTGGTGGCGCACGCCTTTAATCCCAGCGCTTGGGAGGCAGAGCCAGGCGGATCTCTCTGAGTTCTCACTCAAGGGTAATGGTCATTTTGGGGTATTGCAGTCTTTAGGAGGCTATCCTATGTTGTGGGCTGGCAGTAATATTCAGAACTGAAAAAGAGTCTGCAAAGCTATCAAATTCCCTTTCCCACCCACACATTTTATTTAGTAGCCTAAGTTCTTTTTCTGGGATCAAATTCGAACATATAATCTTGGTTGTCTTCTGAAACTGCCTGTGTGGAATTATGCCTGAGGCCTATGCCCTTGGCCTTGCCTGAGGGATAGCATGTATAGCCAATAGCTTTGTGACATTCACTGCCATCGAAATAAGGACATTGCTTAACATGCCACTTGTCCTCCTTCATGCTGACAGTCTACTAAAACTGTTTTTCTGGCTGAGGATGTAGCTTAGGGTAGAGCAGACGCAGAGCTTGCAGGAGTCCTGAATATGATCCCAGACCCTTCACCATTAACAATAAAGACACAAAATACATTTCCCTCCTTTTCTACCCTTCCTTTTTTTCTTACTCCATTTTTTTTTATCTTTTAAAAAATTCTGAAGCAAATAAACATTAAATTCTGGTGACATTAATTATGTAGAAGTCCATCCCTTCCATAACCTAACCTCCAATTTCCTTTAATAATCTCTTAGATCTGACTTATTATTTGTGCTGCTTTCATTCCTAATTGTGTGTTTTGATAACTGATCAATTGTTCTTATTCCATCTCGACAAACAGTAGTCCAATGAATTATTAATTCCTAGGTCCCTTGGTATCATGAAAAACAACAGCCAAGAAAAGTCTCCTCACACAGCAAGCATAGCTCAACAGTAATGGCTGCCTGCCTGCTACGCTAAGCTCTGTGCTGAGCTGAGGGGATGCTTTTGGCACTTCTACCAGATGTTTGACACCTAGTTCTTAAAGAAAATTTATGAATATTATAACAAGGAAAACGAAAACATGCTAATTACTTTTTGACTTATAAATTAGTGACTTGAGAGTTCCATTAGTTCAAATCCATTTCCCCAAAGCATGAATACGCCTGCGCAAAATTAAAAAAATACATTTTAAGTTTGCATGTAGACATAGGATCTTTTTCACAAACCTTGCAAGCACTGGCTTTATGACTGGGTGAAGCAACCTTTTCAGGAACTCGGTCAACTAAGTGTCTTCCCCCACTGTTATCCAAGATAGGAAATTTATGATTATAAGCTAACTTCTCTAGATGGTAAAAGCCTACTCTTTATAAATTCTTTCTAAAAGAAAAATTGCCCAACAAAGATGTAATACTTCATATAATGATGTGTGTGTGTGTGTGTGTGTGTGTGTGTGTGTGTAAAATAGTTCTCACTAGCTAATTAATTGGTTGACACCTAGTTAGGAGAAGATGGTGAATGAGGCTAGAGGGATGGGCAGGCTGGGAGCAGCCTTAAGAAGGAAGGATGGGAGAGCTAAAATTGTGTATTTCCCGGGCTTGTCTGGGTCAGCCTCACACTTCACTTGAGATAAGCAGCCAGTAGGCTCATAGAAGCATCTCTGTGGGCAGCAGGCAGTGGGTACACAGCAATTCTCTAAAGAGGAGTTGAAAGGAACATGCAGGCAATCACTAATGACAAATAAAACACACTGTCAAAAGCAGATGGCAATCTGCAGTTCCTTCTAAATCCTTTACCACTCCACTCTTCTCAAATGCAAGATATCTGCTTTTGAAAAGATTTTTTTATTGGCATGCCAAGAGACATAGGCACTATTCATCCATCCACCCACCCATCTACCCATCCATCCATCCATCATCCATCCATCCATCATCCATCCATCCATCCATCCATCCATCCATCCATCCATCCATCCATCATCCATCCATCCATCATCCATCCATCCATCCATCCATCCATCCATCCATCCATCCATCCATCGCCTACACTCCACAAATAACCAAGTATCTCTCCTATGCTTGCAGGATAAGCTCGGTGCAGTGATCTCCAGGATGCCAGAGTAACAGACAAGACACTGGCTGCCTTTGAGGAGGTGATATCTGGGCTGGGACATGAGTGATAAATCTGTAAAACAGCTACTGAGTAATACCTGGCTGGATAAATCAAGCATGAGGGTGTTTAGTTCAGACTACAAGCACTAAGGAAACTGAGAGGCAAGAAAGCACACCACAGGGGTGGCCTGCAAGAAACCACTTTTCCTGGGTCAGATGACAGCCAGAGACCTGAGCAAAACCGGACAGAAGACGATGATCCACACCTGCCCTGGACTTCCCAGGATCACAGTCTGAGAACACCCAGTTAACCACCTGGAGATGAAAATCAATCACAGGCTCTTAAAAGTTCTGAAATGGCCAGGCTCACACCTTTATCCCAGTCAGAGACAGGTAGATCTCTGTGAGTTCAAGGCCAGCCTGGTCTACATAGGGAGTTCCAAGCAAGCCAGGGCTACATAGTGAGACTCTGTCTAACCCCCCAACCCCAGAGATCTAAAATGGCCCAAATCTGAAAAAGTCAGCAATTCCCATTCTTTCTGGTATGGAAGTTCTTTGTGTTGAATTGAGAGATTTGCCATCTGGTCATCACCATTCTGGAGAGCACAATCTGTACAAGGCTATGGTTGTGACCATAGCAAATACTAATCTGGCTATCAAAATGAGGCCTATTTCTGTCCAAATTTTGGAAACCACTGAATCAACTGCATAACCTACTACACAGCTCTTCATTGAGTGTTCGGGTCAGCCATCCTTAATAATGTCATTCTGGGTTTCTTTAATTGCTTCTTCATCATTAGTCATTTAGAAAAAATAATAAATTTTTACTTGGTGTCCCTAGCAAGATAGCTGCATAAATGAAGAACTGAGGTGGAATTTCAGGTCCACATTTGAAGGGTTTGTTGTAAGGCTCAAGGTTCATATTTCCTAATGGAAATAAAATGTCCAAATTTCTATCTCAAACAATATCCCAAAGAGTTAATGAAAGGTCCAGCAATGATGTCTTTCCAGGGCACTATCCAGGTTTCTGTATTTGTCTTCTGTTCAGGTCTATGTTCTGAAATCTTCCCTTGTTCTGAGTTCTCAAAGAGGCTAGTATAAAGAGGAGCTCTTGTTTATAAATTCTAGTCTCTAGCAGGGTATCTACTGACACATCATCACCATAGTTGGACCTTAGGCATTTGATCCCACAAGCCTTTCAGTATTCTTACACCCTGAAAGCAGAGAACTTGGTGAGTGAACTACATAGGCCTGAGTCAACTAGGCTTTTCCACCCACTCCAGGACTCAAAGGGTACAGAGCCTTACCTCTCTGTGGGCGTCACTTCCCATCCTCCATAGCCTCCAACACCTCAGTCTAGATAATCTTTTTCTAGTCTGGGACCAAGGACTTCTTGCACCTACACAGAGCTTTTTTGTAGACAGGTGGTTCTCCAGGACCAAGAGCAGTACCTAGGAACCTGTTAGAAATGTAGATTGTCCCTTGCCCATCCATTCTGAATCTTAAACTTTTAAGACTGATTGAGTGTCTTTTGTTTTAATGTGTTCTCACAATGATTCTGATGGGAAATATTACACAACAACATTCTAGTTGATGCTACTGCTGGTTCTGCTGGTCTGGAACCAACGTTTTGGAGAGCCGTTGCCCAGAAGTCATACTTCTATGACTATCAATTATTTTCTGTGTTTCCCAAGAGGATCTGTGGTGGTATTCTAATTGTATTGAAATGTGATTTTGATTGTATGTTAATAAATAAAGTTGCCCGGGGGTCAGAGCTATTAGAGCCATAGACAGAGTGTGGCGGTGGTGGTGCACGCCTTTAATCCCATAGATCTCTGTGTGTTCAGGGATACAGCCAGCGTTGGAGACATATGCCTTTAAGACCTGGGGGGCTGTACATACAGACAGTGACGAGGCAGTCATGTGTTTGGGTTTACAACCAATAAGAAGGCAGAACAAAAGACTATGAAAAGATGGACAGACAGGAAGTAGCTCTCTTTCGGGAAGCTAGGAGCACGCAGGAGGAAGGGTGAGATTTTAGCTCTGAGCTCTGACCTCTCGGCTTTCTCTTTTACATTGGTTCTATGTTTCTTATTTAATAAGACGGTTGGTTACATCTACAAGGATCCATCTGATTTGTGTTAGTTTCATCAAGACAGGGTCTCACTATGAAGTTCAGGCTGGCTTGGAATGTGCTATATGGTTCAGGCTGGCCTCAAATTCCAGGTTTCCTTCTTCAGGCTCCTGACTCCTGGTATTAAAGGCATGAGCCCCCATAGTCAGCTTTTTATCTGATTCTTATCGCCAGTCTAATGAAATATATTTTCTAGAAATTTATGTAGACAATGACAGTTCAGAACCAATCACTATTAACTTGACATGGGCATATGTTAATGTTTTTAGAAACTAAGATCCAATGTGGGTCAGAGGCCCTAAGCTTGACACCCTAGGTCCCTGCAGCTGGTTCCTCGGTAGAAGAACATTCTTCAAAAGTAAGAAGAAAAAAAGCTCACTATTCATCTTGTAAGTATGTTGTTCAAAGAGTAGGTCAGTGTTCTGTTGGAAACCAAGGCGTTGTCACTGAGCCTTGGGGACAGCTCTTGAGGACACACAAGAGGATCGGATGAAGGAGATGGGCGGGAAGGTGGGGGGAGGGGGAGGAGTAAGCAAATGCCATGAGAGTCAAATGCAGTTCCTTTGAAGTGTAGACTTTTGTCATGGTTAGAGACACGCGCGGCCTGCATGGGATATGTCCACCATGGATTCCCATGTTTAAACACTTGCTCTTCAGCTGGTGGTGCTGCTTTGGAAGGGCATGGAACCTTTAGAAGGTAGTCTTACTGGAGGAAGGGTGTCACTAGGGGTAGGACTTGAGGCTTGAGAGCCCAGCCCCGCTTCCTGTCTGTTCTCTGCTTCCTACTGCAGAGACAAGATGAGCAGCTGCCTCAGGGTCCTGTCAAGCCTTCCTGGCCACGGTGGACTGCATCCCTTCGTAAATCATGAGCGCACATAAGCACTTCCCTTCTTAAGTTGATTCTTGCCAGTTACTTGGTCACAACAACAAAAGTAACAGATATAGGGCAGGGAGAGAACCCAGAAGTCCTTCAACTTAATTCTCGGCAACAAGATCCTCAGGCTTGCAGAGAAGAAAAGGCTGCCTCCTGTTCCTACTTAGTTATTTTTAAATTCACTGCTTTTGCCTGCAGCAGCATCAGGGTCCTCAAAGGCCTTGATCTTATTTACCTTCTGTCCTCTGTCTTTTTGAAGAGACAGGGGGGGCGGGAACAACCTCCTGCCCTTAATTACCATGGAACAATTACTTTAAGCTTGTGTGTGTGTGTGTGTGTATTTACATGTTTGTGAGTGCAGGCACACATGGGTTACCATATGTGAGTAGAGGTCAGAGGATAACCTTAGGGGTTGGTTCTTGCTGTCACCGTGTTTGAAACAGGTTTTGCTGGTTTGGTTGTTGCAAACACCAGCCTAGCTGGCTCACAAGCTTCCAGGGGTTCTCCTGTCTCCACTGGAACACTGGGATTACAGAAACGGCACCTGTAGACTTGTAGGGATTTGAACTCAGGTCCCCCAGCTTGCATGGCAAGTGTTTTAACCCCCAGAAGGGCCTTGTGAATCTGGTGAGGTTCAGTGCCTTCCTGAGCCTCCTAAGTTTTATTTGCTCCCTGAGTCTTTTACATTTTCTCTACTGGAGTCCTAAAGAACCTCCGCCTCCTTCCAAGATGGAATGTTTCAATTCAGAGAAAATAGCCATAAAATAACTATGTTCTTGAAATATTTGTTTAGATTTTCTACTTCTGTCTCTGGAAATACTTGTTTAGATTTTTCTACTGCCTTTTGTTCTTCCCAGGGCCAAATATAGTACTTCGTCTTTCATTGGCCCCAAGCACTTAAACTGAATTAAAGTAGAAGCTATCAGTTAATGATTAGGAAGAAGGCTGTGCCGTTTTACTGTTCTCTCTAAAATCAGAAACAGCAGCAGAGAGGTACAAATCACTATGAAATAAGAGAGACTGTGCCTGCTTTTTGTGCCGTTAAAGCCGTGGAAGGGAGTAGTTAAGAAAATAAAAGCAGCGAGGAGCAGGAGAAGAGAAGGGAACAAGGTGTAGAAATAACAGAGGGAGCAGCTGAGATGCCCGTGGGAGATGTTACAAATGCTCTGTGCTTGCCCGGTGGAGAAACACACAGCAATGAAAGCCGGACCTAGCAATCTACAGACCAAAACAAAGCTACCTGAGATGTGTTCAAGAGTGGAGACCCAAGTGGGCAAAATAAGGAGTCCAAAGAGCGCTCGGAGAGTAATCTGCTGGCTCAGCTGAACTGAGTCCAGAGGGGAACTTCTCCATCTTAAGGGCTTCCAAATTCTAGAATTTACAGTGATTGCTCCTGATGACTTTGTTCAGTTGTATTACTATTTGGGGGAGAGAACTTACCATACTCCTCGCTCTACCCTTCTGGAGTTCCCGCTCCCTAGTTAGAATACGATGAGAATGACTGTTGAATTTATGAAGTGACATTTCAGCACCTCTACTACAAAATTTTCATGTTATTACATTTCCTGAAGTACAGTAACCTTGGCATATTGTCATCAGCCCTTTATTATTCATGCAATTTTAAAGAAAAACACTTACTGTTTCATTGATGTGTTCAATAAACATTTGCGGGACAACCAAAAAAATAATTTGTATGTATTAGATGCTATTTGCTAATTTAAAAACTAATTTTTATATTCACATATGTAAATGAGACTAGTTATCTGTTTTGGTACCTCTTTATCATTTTTTGTGTTAAAACTGCAAAGGTGGCTGGGTGGTGGTGATACACGTCTTTAATCATAGTCATCAGGAGACAGAGCCAGGCAGATCTCTGTGATTTCGAGGCCAGCCTGGCCTGCAGAGTGAGATCCAGGACAGGCACCAAAACTACACCGAGAAACCCTGTCTCGAAAAAACAACAAACAAAAAACTGCAAAGATTTTATAAAATGAGTTAGGAGCATCTGTATTTTTCCTGTGGCCTAGAATCATTTAAATTACTTAGGAACGCACTGTTCTCTAAAGCCTGGTTAGATTAAAGCTTTGAAACAGTAGGTGACATTTTTAGTGAAAGCTTCCATAGACCTTCTCAACAACTTCTATAGCAATCAACTTTATTAAAGGTTTTTCATAGTTTTTGGGGGGGGAATATTAATTTTGGTGATTTATATTTTACTAAGAAATTAACATTTTTTTCTAGATTTGAAAACTTGTTGCCATGAAGTTACATGCAGTTATGTTATGATTTTTAAAAGTTTTTCATCAGTTGCAGTTTATAATCTTTTCTCATTCTTTAAATTTATCTCAATTTATTATTTTGATGGTGTGTGTGTGTGTGTGTGTGTGCACGTGCAAGAGATGTGTGGGTCACTGTGCCACTGCGTGCATGTGGAAGTCAGAGGACACACTGTGGCACTGATTCTCTCCCTCCTATGGGTGGGCCCCAGGCTTCAAACCCAGACTGCTAGGCCTCCACAGCAAAGGTCTTTACCCTGAGCCACCTCACTGGCCCTTCTCATTTCCAACCGTCTATATTTTTGCTTTCCCTTATTGCCTTGCTCAAGTTTGCAATAGATCATGTATTTCATTGATTTTTAAAAAATACTATTTTGATTAATTTATTGTTCTCTCAATATTTGTTTCTCATTTGGTTAAACTGAAGCTTTACCTCTATAAATTTTCTTTACCTAACTTTAAAAAAAATATTCTAGATAGATACTACATTTTTAAATGTTTATTTTCACTGTTGAAAAATAATGGAGACATTATAATCTTTTATTGTCAGTTTGGATGACAACTTCAGTTACATTCCATCCATTGATGTGTGAGTATTCTTCTTTTCCATTACTTATTTTGGAGTTAAGATTTTAGTTTTGAGATCTTCTTGATCAAATGTCTTTTTAAAAAATGTTCCATATTTCTTAATTTCTAAGTAGTTAACTTAAATGTTTTTTAATATTTCATAGTGCATTCTTAATTTCTTGGATTATTCATAATGTTAATGTGTAAAGTTTTCTTTATAGATATATGTGTCTGATTTTTGCCAACATTGTGTTGCTTTACCAGAATTGCATTTTACAGGAGGGGACATTAATATTATTCTAGATATTTTATCCATTTTAGTTTTTTTTAAAAATAATATTCAGCTGTTTTCACTTGGGTACCATGTTATCTCATGCTAAAAGAAGCATTAGGGTATATTATTTGATTTGGTCTCATCTTGTTTGGGACACACTCGTAGCGCTTAGTTATCCCATTGTGACAATAACTGTCTCATTATAAATGTTTTATTGGAGCCATTTGGCAGTACAGTTTCCAATTAAATATGCAAGATGACCCAGCCATGTCACCGACAAAGTGACACCCATACAGGGCCACAATGATGAGATGTTTGTGATTTGTGGGTTTGGAGAGTGGGAACCAACCTAACCTGGATGATCATCCCTCTAGGGCTGAATTGTCCAACAGTGGCTGCCCCAGACTCTTGGATAGCTGTTACCCGGCAGACAGTGCACGTGACATGCTCCACGGATGCATCTTTATGACACTGAGTGAAAACGTGAGCGAGAATGTGGCTTAGCGCAGCTTCGCTTTCGTAACTGAAAACAAACATATGTCCCCAGGAGAAGGGCTGTTCTCTTCCGGTGCAGTTCCTCCAAGGGCGGAGGTGGAAGGACCCCTTGGAGCTTAGAAGCTTGAGAGGA
The DNA here is from genome assembly GCF_049852395.1 of Peromyscus maniculatus bairdii. NCBI lineage: Eukaryota > Metazoa > Chordata > Mammalia > Rodentia > Cricetidae > Peromyscus > Peromyscus maniculatus. Next base: position 61,157,226 of record NC_134862.1, read on the forward strand.
GCCTGGACAACACAGCGATTACATCATCTCAAAGCAAACAAGAAGCGCGTGGAAGACATCGATACACAGTTTGCAGTAGCATACAAATGAAGCGCACCGGAATGGTTGCTTACATTGGGGTGAGGAAATGTAGGTGAGGAATTTGTGTAAAAGGAAATAAGCTACCCTGACAAGCATCTAGTGCGGGAGCACAGGTGATGATGATTAACATGACTCCGCTCGGGCCCCCTCCCTTTCCGAAAACACTTGCAGCAACGATCGATCACAAAAATGATGAATACACTGAGAAACTAAAAATGGGCAGGGTGCCACGTTTTGTATGTCACTGCCAGGAGTCTGTCTGTCATGGAGTGTGTAATGTAAGGTGATCACTGTATGGGAGCGTGTTGTAAGAAGTGATAACTCCTTACACACTGCACTGTGGTCTCTGTATGCGGAGCCGAAGCTCTTGTTGTGTTTGGGGGGGTGGAGAGGGCTCAGATGAACGCAGTAACAATGGAAGCCCACCGAACTGGGCAGCTGCTGTGGGGAAACTGTGACCAATGAAAGATGACATTTACGCTTCTGTCTTCAACAACTGGATTTAGCCATTGACTGAGGTGGGGGGGGGGGAAGGGAGATGAAAGGGAAATATAAGGACTTCTGATCAGATGATTTATCAAGTTACATTTCACATGCCTGGTAGGTGCTCAGGGAAAATAGCAATCATGCAATTGCTACATGACTTGAAGATGTACACTTGAGGGCTGAATTTGGTATACAGAGGCTTAACCATCTGGCTCCAACACTCTATTCAGGTCACCTTGGCCCAGTCACACAATTTCTGGATCTTTATGTATAAAGTGACAACACTATCTCTTTCTTGGGGCTATTATGAATATTAAATCGAGTAATTAATGCATCTAAAACATGGCATACAATACACCACATAATAAGTGCTTAATAAAGGCCCCTGTGACTGGGGAACAGTGACAGCATCATGTGGAGGAGGTTGACAGTGAGAAGGTCATGACAAAGTGTTTAGGCCATTGTAAATAACTTACAGTAAGTAACCATTATAGTCTTATTCAGGAGGGGGCTTAATTGGATAATTCTAATGTCATTGGCAGATTACTTAGGTATTAGCATTTGGTCTTAATTTTTCAGACCAAAGACACACAGGTTATTATGACAAACACCAAACAATCTGCAAAACTGGGATTCTATAAGAATATGCTTAGACGTGATGACGAATGGAGTCTTGAGGTCTGAAAGGCATTTGGATTAGTCTCAACAACTCCTGAATCTGCCCTATTCCCTGGGGTTCACTGCCAGCTTGTGCACGCTCCTCTTTTCTCTCTGGTACTCAGACTCTGTTCTTGAGTAGTAAGCAATTGGAGCCTCGGGGACAGCTGGCATTTTGTAGCTAAGCAAAGTTCCAGAGCCACAAAGTGAAGCATCAGTATTTTATATTTATCCAAATGCATCCACACAGATGCTGAAGTCAGCTGCCATCCAGCATTTCAGCAGATCCCTCCCTTCTGGTGCACCCAATAGCTTACCTGTGATTACAAGCAGGAATTCAGCATTTCAAAGAGATTACCTTGCATAGAGGAGGAGTTATCTAGACATCTACAGAAACCTTGAGATTACTTTATTTGGGGGTCAGTTGTACTGTGGATGATCTGTATTTTATCCTTACATGAAGTAAGTATCCATCCACAGCACAGACTCCGTGACAGGAGCCAGGGCTGCTGGTGGTTCTGACTTGACAGCCCTCTTTATTTTTTTATTAAATTGATTTGACAATTTAATGAAGAATGGGCCTTTATGAGTCTTTTAGCTATTCATCCTTTCTTAATCCCTTGAGTAGAATAATTATGGCACAGGTATTGATTCTGACATAGCAGAGAAAGGAACTTTTGAAAAATAAAAATATGGGCAGCAGCAGAATGGGGATGGGCTTTTATGGATTTGGAGTTAACTACTACTGTACAACGCAAAGTTTTAAAACAAGCACTTTTTAATTACTGTTCTGATGCTGTGGGTCCAGATTAAGGTCAGGGCTTGACTGGCTGAGTCTACGACTTCGTGTGGTGTGTGGTGTGTAGTGTGTGCTGTGTGGTGGGGTTCCTGAGTAGTGCTCCTGAAGTGCCTGGTCTACTAGTCTTCAGGTCTGAAGCATCTTCACTTACATTTCTGGTATCTTTTGGGGGTGTTGTCAGAAAGCTTGGCTCAGGGAAGCCTGTGACTCCCCCGCAACCCCTTGTATTCTCTTAGGCAGGGAAGTAGGAAATGTTTTAAGGCTTTAGAAAAACAAAATCCATAGAGGTCAGAACTGAAACCGAAGCAGCATTATTTCTGCTTTGTCTCATTGGTCCAGAGGTTATAAACCAGCGTTATTCTCCACAAAGACATCAAGACTCCAGCTCTGAAATAGTGAGAATAATCTAAGAATATTAACCACACAGTGCCGGGCTATTCTGTGGATTGTTACAGTGTCCCAGTAGCACGGACAGGTGGCATTATCTTCTTGTAATGGTAGAGTTGGGCTGTGTGGTTTTAAGTAGAAGCCCATGATCTTAACAATAGGAGTCCATAGATTTTTTTTTAAATCGTAAATTATAAATCAAAATATACCTAGGTATATTTACATCTTAAAATTAACAAAAAACCATGTCCCTGGAACTTTGTACCTCCAGTGAAAGTTCTTATCAAATTTTAAAACAAATTAATTTAGCATGCAATGTTTTTTTCTTATGGAGTATAATAATGCAGTGTTACTTAAATTATGCTATATTTGTGTCATCTTAAATGAGCAAGAGACTATGTATCCTGGGTTCTTTACAGCTAATAAAAGTTCCTGTCAGAGAAATTTTACCAACCTTAAAAAAAAGAAATCAGTGCTTTTTTAAAGAAGTTACATGCAGTAATGTGCAAATAACTTTAGAGTTGAGTTCTGCACATTTTGGCAAATACCTATACCTGCATGAGCATGAACACAGCTAAGACAAAGAGGGATTCCACTCCCTGAAGCACACACTGCTTTCCTGTACCTCCTTTTCTGGTTAGTTTCATCTAAACTCCAACCCAGGCAAACACTGAACCGTTGACACCATGGCTGAGACCTGTCCCTTGCAGAGCATCACACAAAGGGCCACGGGAAGCACACACTTTCCCATGTCTGACTTCAACCATTCAGCGTGTCGTTGAGATTCATCCATCTTTCCTTCCTGACCCAAATTATTTTTCACTGGTCAGAAACATTCCATTATAGTGTTATAACTAAAATCCATCTGTACATTTCCATGCTCTATCATTTCTAGGTTAGGCTCTTCTGAACCAACTGTTGTGTACACAAGTCCACTTGTGGACATGTTTGTCTGTCTCTCAGTGAAATACCTAGGAATAGGAACATTGGATGTTAGAAACATACAATTACTTTTAAAGAAATTATGAAAATGGCTTCATAGCGATTTTATCATATCACACTATTTGCTCAGCAAGCCTGCCAATATTTAATATTGGCTTATGTGTATATATGCATGTTGCTTTGTGTGAGTGCCTCTGTCTGTCTCTGTGTCTGTCTGTCTGTCTGTCTCTTTCTCCATGAGTGTATGAGAGCACAGATGTATTTGTGTGTTCATGCATGTGGAAGCCAGAGGTCAATATTGAGTGTCAATCCTTAGGAGCATCCCACCTTCTATTTTGAGGCTGATTTTTCTACTGGGATCTAGGGCTCTCTAAGTAGGCTAGGCTGGCTGGGTAACAAGTTCTGAGAATCTACCTGTCTTCATCTACCCAGTGCTGAGATTTTTAAAAGAATTTTCTTACCTGGTTGCTGAAGACTGAACTCAGGCACTCAAGCTCGCATGGGAAACATTTTGCTGACTGAGCCATTTCCCCATGCCTTGTCTTTCAAATACTTAGACATTCAATGCGTATGTAAGGTACCTCTCTTTATTTTTAAATTACATGCCCCTGATAATCATAATAGGGAGCACTTACACCTCCCGAAAAATGTCTATTCAGACATGTTGTGGAACATTAGTTTAATGTGTGTTGCATTTGTTTAATGATGCAAAGATGTGCTGCATTCTTTTACATTGCATTTGTTTAACTCTGCAAAGCTGTTTTACTTTGCCTGCCTAAAACACCTGATCGGTCTAATGAAGATCTGAAGGACCAATAGCAAGGCAGGAGAGGTATAGATGGGGTTGCCAGGCAGAGAGGATAAACAGGAGGAGGAATCTAGGCTTGAGAAAAGGGAGAGGAGTGAGAGAAGGAGAAGGAGAGGAAGACATCACAGGCCAGCCACACAGCCACACAGCCACACAGCCACACAGCCACACAGCCACACAGCCACACAGTCACACAGTCACACAGTCACACAGCCAGCCACAGAGTAAGAAGAAAAGAAAGGTATATAGAATAAGGAAAGGTAAAAAGTCCAGAGGCAAAATGTAGAAGAAGAGAAGTGGGATAATTAAAGTTAGAAACAAGCCAAGCTAAGGCCAGGCATTCATAAGAAAGAATAAGCCTCTGTGTATTTATTTAGGAGCTGGATATCAGGCCCCCAAAGAAAAAAAAACAAAAACAAAAACAAAACAACAACAAAACTACACAGATACTTTCTATGTCTGTTTCCTCATTAGAAAACAAAAAAAGGAGGAGGTATAATATTAAATGCACATATACCTCAGAGAGTTTTCACTGAATAATGCAAGGTAAATAAGAGTGAGTGTTGTATACCTCACCCCAAACAAATGTATCATTCACAATTAAGCTTCTAAACACACACAGTTATCTTAGCTTCCCATAGGAACTCCAATAAGGAATAGGTAAAGGAATCAAAACATGAAAACTAAACACCAGCCAGTAATTTGACGGATAGAGGCCAGTGGTAAAAAGGGTTGAAAGGGTGCAGTGATGATCTGTGCCTTACTCCTAAATATGGACAGTCAAGGGTCACAGACATGTGAAGATTTTCAATTGGAGGGCCAGAGAAGAAACTCAGAGCATGGCAAGAAGGAATCGTGCAAAACAGAGACCAGGTCACAACGGCGTGGATCTGCCTACTGGTCCCAACAGAAAAGTCAGAGAGTGAGAAAGGGCTCCTGGAGACAGAAAGGATGATGAACCAAAGCAGAACTCTGTTCTTATCTACTATGATGAGGAGTCAATAGGAAATGCCAAGGTTTATAAATGGGTGGGTGACAGGACACAATGAACACATTATTTGGAAATATGCCGGATTCCCTCCTTCCTTCCTTCCCTCCCTCCCTCCCTCCCTCCCTCCCTCCCTCCCTCCCTCCCTCCCTCCCTTCCTTCCTTCCTTCCTTCCTTCCTTCCTTCCTTCCTTCCTTCCTTCCTTCCTAACTTTCCTTCTTTTAAAGACAGGGTCTTGCCATGTATTCCACTCTGACTTAGAACTCATGATCCTCCTGCCTCAGCCTCCCAAGAGCTGGAGTTACAGGTATTTACTACTATGTCCAGCTCTAAACACATTTTAAGAATTTTTGTCATTGTGGTAAAATATATTATTTTAAAATGTACCAATAGTGATGTTTAGTACATTCACAATGTTATATAAATATTGTCAATGTCTTGTTCCAGAATATTTTATTGGCTTGGAGTAGCACGTAGCTCAGTGGTAAAGCTCTCTTGACTAGCACTCACATAGCTCATGGTTCAATCTTCAGTGTCAAAAAAAATTGAAATTAGTTTATTAGTATGAAAGAGAACCCTGTGTCCCCTGAACAGTCATTCAAGTTCCCTGCTGATCAAGCCACTGACAGCCAGTGGGCTTTTGCTCTATAAATTTGCTGACTGTAGACATATACAAATGAGATCATATGGAAATGACTTGTATTGTTCTATTTCCCACTTCCACCAGCAAAAGAGTCTGCTTCATTTTGCCCTTGCCTGCCTCTCTATGGCCCCACCCCTGTGCTGAGGATGGAACCAAGGGTCTTGCACATATTAGGCAAATTGCCCTACTACTGAGCTGTCTCCATCCTTCCCCATTTTCCTTTAATGGAGCTAAAAGCTTACGGAAATTTTAATCAAACTAAAATCTATGCATATATATCAAATGGTTCTCAATCTTCCTAATGCTGTGACCCTTTAATACAGTTCCTCCTGTTGTGGTAACCCCCAGCCATAAAATTATTTTCTTTGCTACTTCATTATTGTAATTTTGCTACTGTTAGGAATCATAATGTAAATATCTGATACACAGGATATATGATTATGCAACTCTTGTGAAAGGGTCTTTTGACCCCCAAAGCGACTGAGACCCACAGGTTGAGAACCATCAATATATAGTACTGTGATAAAAACTATTAGACTAAGGCTATCAGGTGATCCAGTAATGGTCACAAAGAATGAGAGAAAACAGAATTTGAGGACTACTAAAGTCTTACTAGGCATACTTATTTCTTTTTTATTTCATATTTATAACTTACTGCTCCCATAGCAAATTATCACAAGCTCAGAGACACAAATCAAATTTAGTCTCCTATAGTTCTGTGGGTTGCAAGGCCAAAATGAGTCATGTTGAATTACAAATGAAGATGCTGCCATGGACTATTCCCTTTAGGGCCCTAGGGAAAATCAGTTATACCCTAACCCAGCTTTTAGAGGTTGTCAATATTCCTTAGTTTGCATCCTTTTCTTCCAGACTCCAACTGTAACAACCTCCCTCCTCTCCGGCACGTTTCCTGTCCTTGCTTTTATGTCCTCCTCTTTGACTCTGATCCTTCAGCCTCCCATGCACCCTAGGACCGCACTAGAACCAGAGAACTAGAGGGGGCCTTGTCGGTGAGAAAGTGCCAAAGGCTGGACCCACCAAACATTGACCTTTCCCTTTTAGGCAACAATGGCAAACTTGTTGCTTAGGGTCTGTTTTAGGGCTTGGGGGGGAGGGGGCAAAGTGAGAGAGAAAATGCTTCCCTATGCAATTCAAGTTTCTCCAGAACCTTACATGCCCAAGATGCTACAGTCAAAGCTCACAGTAAACTGTAGACGGACGTTTCCTGTCCTGACCTCCTGCTCCTTATCCCAGTAGCTGCTTCCAAATTAGCATGCAGAGACTTAATATTATTTGTCAATGCTCAGCTGATGGCTCAGGCTTATTACTAACTAGCTTTTACTCTTAAATTACCCCCCCCTTTTTTTTTCTTTGAGACAGGGTTTCTCTGTGTAGCTTTGCGCCTTTCCTGGAACTCATTCGGTAGCCCAGGCTGGCCTCGAACTCACAATGATCCACCTGGCTCTGCCTCCCAAGTGCTGGGATTAAAGGCGTGTGCCACCACCGCCTGGCAAATTAACCCATTTTTATTCATCTGTGTTTTGCCATGCAGCTCATGGTTTTATCTGTCCTCTAGCATGTCTTACTTCCTGAGTGGCTCGCTGGCATCTCCTCTGACTCCACCTTCCTTCTTCCCATCATTCTCAGTTTGGCTTTCCCACCTAACTTCCTGCCCACCTACCGGTCTGTCAGCTTTTTATTATCCAGTGAGATACATATTCATAGTGTTGAAAAGGATTGTTCCACAGCAGTATAATTTTAAAAATTATTTTATATGTATAAGCTTTTTTTCTTGCATGCACATATGTGTACCATATGTGTGCCCAGTGCCCATGGAGAATAGTGGACCCCCTAGAACTACACATGGAGTTACACATGGCTGTGAACCACTGCACAGATGCTTGGAACTCAACCCCGGTCTTCTGGAAGAGCAACTCATGCTCCTAACTGCTCAGCCATTGTCCTAGTCCTTTGTAGGATGCTTTTCAGGCATGACGTTTCTTCAGGGTTGCACAACTTTTCTGAGGAATTCATGTGAATAATATATCATCTTTAATAATAGATGCGTGTTTGTTTTAACCCATAAATAACATTTTCAAAGTCTTGCCTGCAGGATCAATTAGTTGCTTCTCCTTACTCTTAAATCTTCTGTACCTCTCTTGTCACATCTCAGGTTCTCTCTCTGAGAAGCATCATTGAATAAAAGAAAGCACGTTGTAAATTACATTGAGTAAGGAAGACTTTCATTATATTTTAGATTCAGATGTGAAATACTGAAAAACATCACTTCAGCCTTCATGCTATGTGCTGAACTCAGGGAGAAAAGGAAGCTTTTAAAAGGTGCATGCGGCAGAACTCTGACCAGCATCTGATCCCAAGAGTTGATGTTCTCCTAATATTGCCTGCCCCATTCTTCAAGCTGTATTGACACCATTTTCTGTCTGGCTGACTGGGTTCAAAGTGTGAGGCGGGAGGTTTATTATGGAGGAGCAGGAGGTAATGGGGAGGAAACACCACTGTGTATAAGAACTGGTTACATCAGGGTCTTCTCAAGGATCATTCTTTGAGGTTTTCTGAATATTTATGCATTCTCAAAAAGGAAAAGTATTGCTCCTTCCACAAAGACCAGCATTCATTAGAAACGGCAACAATGCTATCCTCCAGTCTTTATTTTTGTAGTTCTGGGGACTGAACCCAGGCCCTTACACTTCCTAGGCAAGCACTCTAGCATTTGAGGGAAGTCCCGGATTGATATCACTTTTAGATCATTAAGGTTCGTATTCACAGTGGCACTATGTAGAGAGGGTCTGGGTTCTCTGAGACCGCCCATGTAATACAAAGGATTTGATAATGAAGGAATGTTGGAGAACCTTCTAAACAATTGTGGAAGACTTGTGTTATTTTTCTTTTACTCAATTCATAAAGTGGTCTTGGGTCTATTTACTTCATTTGCATGAAAGTAATCAGGTCTATGCGAGGTCCCAGAATGACTCCCATGATTAATAATAAGGTGGCAGGACAGGGCTTCTATATCTGCTTTCAAGTTCTTTTTGTTCCTCCCATTTCTGTTGAATAGTGTTAAAAGGACTTGGGACATGGCTCCCTTTCAAGGAACCCTTAAAGGAAATTATACCCTTCCTATTTCTATCAGCAACTGATATAGATGTCTATGGATATTTCTTTGAGAATTTTATCTAACATGTATAAATGCAAAACCATACCACAATTATACCCATTATGAGAAACAGAGCATCTAATTCTGTCAAGTAGACAAGCTAGACAATATTCAAAGTTGTGTAGTTTTCAAGGTATAAGTGACTGAAAAGTTGGAATGTAATGAAAATTTGTTGGAGGGAAGGATGAATGGGCAATGTATGGAAAATCACACACACACACACACACACACACACACACACACACACACACACACACACACGACTACTTCAAAAAAAGTGTCCATCATGCAACCTGGCCAAGAATCTGCAGTAGAGAGTGGTGGTGGATAGAGGCCTTGTGGGTTTGTGTGATCAAATAGTTCCCGGGCAGGGGTATCAGATCTCTTGTGAGAGCCAAGACTGTGTATAAGAAGCAAAAAATTATGCAGGTTAAGGTGGGACTTTAATATCCCTGCTAAGTAGCTCTGGTTACATTTTGTGGCCACGTGGATGGTTACATGTTTTTATTCTCACGGCACACAGGGAATGCTGCTGTTACCTTCTCTTCTCTAGTAGATTATCTTTTTGGTAAAATAAGCAAGTTATATATTATGGTGAGTTCCCTTCTGAATTGAGCTGTTTTTTTCTCTGTTTGGTTTTATGTTTTTGAGGCAGATCCTAGCTAAGATGTATTGCATGGCCTTGAACTTGCTGTGGAGCCCACACTGGCTCCAAATTTGCCGTCCTTCCTCTATGCTGGGATTACAGATGTGTGGCCACGAACTGTTCTCAAACAAAACAAACACTCCTTCTCTTTGTCTTCCAGTAACTTGACTTGACCTGTGTCTTTGCCTCTTACTCCTCAAGTGACCCTGTGTCTTAATTTGACTCTTGCTTGTCTCGTAGGGTACGTGTTCCCTGTGAGCTTTGGCGCTTTGCTTTCTCTTCATTAGGAGCAACACAGTTCTCCTACCCTGCAACTGCTTTGAGCTTTGACGTGAGTTTCCATTAGTCTTGTGTTAAATTGCTTCTGGCAGTATGACACTTTGGATGTGTCTGGAAGGCTAAATGAAAAACATTTAGCAGTCTCATATGACAGGGCCACTTGGACAAGAGTCACTTTGTAGACGTGACTTTGCACCATGGGAAATCATGAACTTTTCCTTACCCCTGTGTGGCGTGGTGCCAGAGTAAACTTGGGTGGATTCTTGGATGTGTCCAGAAATTTTTTTTTGCTTCTCATAGTTGGAGTTCTTATACTAAAATATTAATTACTATTCAGGAGAACTGAATTTTTCAGGGATAAATACTAAGTAGGTTCCTAAATCTTGTTCAAAAACTTTAGCTTTATTACAGGCTAGAAATATCATCCTGCGCTAACATTTTATTTGATTGTGGAACGTGTTGCCACATATGGGAATTCATGTAAAAGATAAGTGAATGAAAAACATGAGAATGGATTTGAATTCATTGCTCATTTAAGTCCATGATGTTCTTCACTTATGTCAACAAAATAATATACAGGATGAAAAGTATTTCTGGGGCTCCCACTCTGTACTCGGCACAGGGCTAAATGTTATGGTTACTTGTTATGGAAGGTTAATACCTTTCCTGCTTTCAAAAGATTACAGTCCTGTAGAAAGAGGCAGAAGAATCAAGTCAAGAGGGAAACAGGTCAAAGTTAAAATGCATCACCATTTCCTTCAACTCCTACGACCACAACAATCTTGCAAAGTAGGGAAAACTTGTAAGTAGGGAAAAGTGATCCAGGAAGACGGGTTGTGCATCTGAGGTCAAGGAGAGCATTGCCAAGGCAGGATTCTCACTTGTGTGTTTCTAACTTTAGAGAATCAAATGCTTTTCACTAAGTCTAACTGTGCTCAGTGGTCAGGATGGGTGCTTCTAGGCTCTCGGCATCTAATCCAGAGAACTGAAAATAAGGCTCCCAGATTAGCAAGAGAAGGGTGACAGCTTTATCCAGAGCGAAGTGATAGTGCACGTTATAGGGGGATATGCCATCAGATTGTCAGCAGGCTGCATGAGGGGGAGTAGTCAAGGGCCCAGTTATTCTTTGGGTTTCCTTTTATGGAGTTCAAGAGAAGGAGGTCCTGGTCACAAAGGGGTAGCTCTTAATTTTGATTAATAGATCAGATAATATATTCATTTTTCTTACTGAACATGTCCCTTCCCATAATGCATCTGATTTTAATTGTATGCATGTGTAACTAAGCACAGTTATCAGGTAATAAATGGGTAAATCCTCCTTAAAAGTTAACTAGAGGACATAATGTTGTCTTACTGTGCATGTGTTCAAAACTAATTCAGGCCTAGTTGACTGGCCTGGTCTTTGCACACAGGTACATTGAGAATGTACTTGAACAGAAGCTCTCTAAATCTGATTGTTATTAAGGGTAGAATTGAGAGACTGCATAGTTCAGTTGAGGTGAGAGACCCTGAGATTAAAGGCCAGGGCCACCACCCTCATCTTCTGTCTTTTTCTTGATGGTTTTAGCTTTGGAGCAAAAGCTGTCACCAGGTATAGACCTTCCAAATCCCTGTCCCCTGAAGCCGCATAACTATCTTTACTGTATAATATGTTTCTCAATATAAAAATATGAAGTTTAGAAGCAGTCTGCTAAGTCCCATGAAACTCTCTGCATATATCCATAGATCTGTCTGAGAAGAAAGCACATTTCAGCAACAACGCCTCTTCTTATACAGTTAGAGGAAGCTTCTTTGTTCCCAGACTTTAAATGTTTTATCTCTATAATTTCTTTATAAGGCACCAAGAGGGTCTGAAATGTATTTTATTACTATTATTTTATCACTTTGGTTTCTATGTCAATGCTATTTATTTCAAAACCACATTTTTCAAATGTTTATTTCTGCTAGATATCTTGAATTCCTTTTGTATATTGAATTTTTAAAACTCTATCAAGTAATTCATGAATTCAGATAGTCACATCTATACTTCTGGAGGCATTTCTTGGGGGCCATGTCATCCTGGAGCAGTAAGTCACAGGAGTTTTCATCTGTAACAGGATGATCGGCCATGTCTGAAAGTCATCATACTCCTGCTGTATGAGAAAGCAGGTTTGTGATATTAAAACAGACACATTCCCATGCACTGAAAAACTCAGAGTCCAGTTTATAGCCTGCCAAAAGAAAACACAAGTTCTTTTGAAGTATTTGTGGACTATTTGCAGAAAGCAATCATATAAAAGAGCCAAATTAGAAATTGACAATGTTCCAAGATAAAAAAGTTATATAAATCCCATTCTTTTACCACCAAGTTACAGATACGGGAATCAATAACAAGTGTTTAAGAACAACTTGCCAAATGGAGACCTTATCTTCTTAAATGCTTTATGTATTACAAATATCAATAATGAATTGACTTAGGATTGAACTCAAGAGGTGAGAAAGATAACAGAAAAGGAGCCATAAGAACGATGAAGTCAAGTGTAAAGCTGAGGAGCAGTACGGCTAAAAGGCATTTTTAAAAGCTCCTTGTTGGTAAAACAATGGTCAGAGCAAGAGAAACAGCGCAGTGAGCACACGGGTAAGCACACCTTCAGCAGATGACAGCGCCTGGTGCCAACAGTGCTGAGCCATGAGGGGTAGGATGAGATGACACTCTATCTCAGTGACCTTCATCCCCCACATCCGTAATCAGGTCTAATGTGGGGAACACTAAATAAGTCCCCTCTGAGGGGAATTTAAGATAACACCCGACTGAGTGTCAAGTCAGCCTAAACAAAAGGGTCTGAGGACCACCAGGAGATGGCAACAAGATGACCAGAGGAAGTAAGAGAGCCTAGAGCAGTGGTTCTCAACCTGTGGGTTGTAACCCCTTTGGGAGGGTCAAATGACCCTTTCAGAGGGGTCACATATCAGATAGCCTCCATACCAAACATTTACATTATGACTCATAACTAGCAAAATTACAGTTATGAAGTAGCAACGAAAATAATTTTATAGTTGGGAGTCACCACAACATGAGGAACTGTATTAAAGGGCCGCAGCCTTAGGAAGGTTGAGAACCACTGTTGTAGAGCAAGGTTGGGACCAGAGAAAACTTGTGAAAAAACTGAGGAAGTTCAATGAAGTTAACAGTTCCGCACCTCCACACCGGCACATTAGTTGTGACAAATATGCCGTACTAATACGTCACCCCCAGTGGGATATACGGAGACTCCTGCCATCCTTGCAGTCTCTCTGAAGGTGTTTTCTACCCCCTGCAACAGATTACCGCAGCTCTCAGTGGTTCAGCACAGCACGGATCTTGTCTCTTACAGGTCTAAGGGTCAGAAATTCAAAGGGAGTCTTAGAGGGTTAAAATCAAGGAATCGGCAGTCACCAGGGAGACTCCATTCCTGTTTCCCAGCTTCAGGGGGGCTGCTAGCCCTCCTCGGCTGGGGCAGCACATGTTGTTTCTCCTTTTGCTGCCATAGCGCCTCCTCTAACTGATCTCCCAAGGGTCTATGATTAAGCACATATTGTCAACTCAGAGAATCCAGGACAGTCTCCCCATAAAATCCTTAATTCAATGGAACCTGCACAGTACTTTTTGCCAGGTAACATTCGGGAGATGAGACCATAGCAGGGTGTTATCATTCCATCTGCTATTCTATTCTAAGATTAAAAACAAAAATGTGTCAATATGAGGGTATATGCATGTGAATACAGAGGCCTGGGGGGTCAGATTCCCCTGAAGCTGGAGTTATAGGGTGTTGTGAGCCACCTGTCATGGGTGTGGAGAACCGAACCAGGTCCTCCACAAGAACAGTACTTGCTCTTAACTGCTGAACCAATTTTCCAGTGCCCTGCTACACTAATTTTTTAAAAAGGAAAGAAACATAGGAGAGATGGCTAAGGAATTAAACTACTTGTCATTCAAGCGCGAAGATCAAGTTTGATGATCCAGAGTCCACATTAAAAAAAATCAGGCATGCAAATTTGTAATCCCAATGTTGAGGAGATGGAGGCAGAAGGATCCATAGGGCTTACTGGCCAGCTAGTCTAGCCCAGTCAATGAGCTCGAGGTTCAGCAAGAGACCTAAATAATATGCAGTGTAACTGAGGAAGAGACCTGGCATTGACCTTTGACCTCCATTTGCACAGGCACACATGTACATCTGTGTGCATGCGTGTAGGCACACGCATACAGGTTCAAAAGTTTGGAAAATTCAACTGAGATAAAACAGGGAGCACAAGAAAGATATGATAATGAGTATTGGTGCTTTCTGTAGCTAGAGTTTTCCTGCCTTGCCCACAGTCAGGACAAATCTTTGTCACCCGCCAGTCCCACAGCCGCTCAGACCCAACCAAGTAAACACAGAGACTTATATTGCTTACAAACTGTATGGCCATGGCAGGCTTCTTGCTAACTGTTCTTATAGCGTAAATTAATCCATTTCCATAAATCTATACCTTGCCATGTGGCTCGTGGCTTACCGGTGTCTTCACATGCTGCTTGTCATGGTGGCGGCTGGCAGTGTCTCTCTGCCTCAGCCTTCTGCTTCCCAGAATTCTCTCTCCTTGTCCCACCTACTCCCTGCCTGGCCACTGGCCAATCAGTGTTTTATTTATTGACCAATCAGAGCAATTTGACATACAGACCGTCCCACAGCAGCTTTCTGAGAGCATAAGAGGCATGCTTATCTAATAAGGCACCTCAATATTTAGATGAGATGCATGGTTTCTTGGGACAAGAGGACACAGTAAATAGATTAGATAAAGACTCGGGCAAAACGTGAAAGAAGTTTCTGGGAACAGCTGTCCTGCTAATGGCAACAGCTGTTAGCTGAGCCCTTCCGAGTAACAGGTGAGCGAGAATTTGAAGTAAACTTTGTGTGGCTCCAAAGCCCAGGGCACTCACAGCATCCTTTTGCCTCCTATGAATGGTGGCTTGATTTTTCTCACACCTCCAAAAAGCAGAATTTGTTTTTCTCTTCCATGTGAAGTATTCTGAAGTGTGGAAAGCTACGTGGTTCATGAGTAAACCCGCAGAGCAACAAGCATGTGCTCTCCTCACCACCTGTATGACTTTGGCTCAGCCGGGAAGCCCTCCGGCCTTATTGGTAAAATATGAGTTCCCCGTAGGTAAAATACAGACCATGCTGTAGCATGTACATAAAATGAATGTGAGAGTTGCATGGGAAAACCCCGCGCATTTAGTTCAGAGGTAAAAGGGCTGAGGTTACAAAGTCATCCCCACTGCCGTTATCATTACTGACAAAACTTAAGAAAAATGGAATAGAGTTGGTTGTGTAGTCCAGCGGTAGTATGCTTGCTTAGCATGAGTGAAGCCCTAAGTTCAATCTTCATCACCAAAAACAAACAAGCACAATAAAAAGAAAACCACATATTCTGAAATCCTACACAGTCTATTAGTCAACTGATCTAACATTTTTTGCAAAGAATAACCTGTCATACCCAAGAAAATATCACATTGATTATATCATATCTATAGTTCAAATTTAAAAAAAATCATGATTATTGTAATGAGAAAAGGGTCATTGTGTTAACTATGGATGGAACAATAATTCCTTAACACATTGAAGAATTTCTTATAATAATAGCCATGCCATTATCTATTGTGAAAAATACCAATAAAGATATTTTGATTAGCATCAGAAACAGAACAAGGATTTTTATAATCTTCCTTATTGGTTAATATTGATTTATAAGTTTTTCATAGCAAAAAAACAGAAGTAGAAAATGTTACTGGAAAAGAGCATGAAGACACTGTTTTTCACAGATCACACAATCACGCACACATAGAAAGACCCCAGAGAATTAGATTAGAAATGGTTGGGAGTTGAGCAAGATGAATGGACACAAGTTCAAGTAGGTTTCCAAGATACCAGCAGCAGTCAGAAAATATAATGAGGAAAATTCTCCTTCACAATAGAAACAGAAATCTAAAACACCTGCAAATACAAGCTGAATAAGAAGGGTGTTGGCTCTCTGGAAAAACACCATGAGAGGCGATTGTAGGATTATAAAAACAAGGCCTACGTAAACAGAAAGACATACGGTGTGCCTGTGTAGATGCCTATAAAGACCTTGCCTTTGCTCACATTAGTTTTTAGGTCTAATGCAACCTGAACTCTCAATGAATTTTTCCCCCCTTGACTGGTTTTGCTGAAGATTCAAATAATTTTCTGAGACAAACAGCGGAAAATGTGAAGAGACGCGCGAATGCCGTGGAGTGAATTTGGTACAGATAGAAGCTATGCCGCAAAAGACTGGGGCTGGGAGAAGCATGGATTGGGAAGCGAGATCGGAATACCCTGTGAGTAAAAACACTATGCTACGTGATGGTCTACAATACCATAAAGATGACATCACAAACGGAAGGAAGGATGGAATATTGTCCAGTCCAATGCTTACCTTGTCCCATATGTCACAGGCAAGAATCACTTCTAGTGTCTCAGCGAGTGAAACAGCCATTACCCACAGAGGAAGTGAGGACGCCTCAGTTACTGTTCTATTGCTGTGAAGAGACACCACTAGCAAGGAAACTTCAAGAACACATTTAATTGTGGGCTTGCTCATAGCTTCAGAGGGTTAATTGATGCTCATCGTGGTGGGAAGCATGGTGGCAGGCAGGCAGGCAGGCAGGGCACTGGAGTGGTGGCTGAAAGCAGGAGACAGAGAAAGAGAGAGGCTGGGCTGGGGCTGGGCTGGGCTATTGAAACCTCCAGTGCCACCCCACTGACACACTTCCTCCTACAAAGCCTCACAACGGAATCTTTCCCAAACAGTTCCACTAACTGGGGACCAAAAATTCCACCCACCCCAGGGGGTGGCACAGGAGCAGGCTTCTTTGAGTAAAGAGAAGACTGACGCTCACAACATAAATTTTCAATCTCTTTCTCAAAACTATCATTTCTTATAGTAAGAAGAAATATCTTTAAAAAAAAAACGTTAAAATGGCAAATTAGAATCTACTTTGGCCACTGGTGTCAGGAAAAAGTAAATTGTTTTTTGTTTTTGGATGTTTTAATGAACCTGTAAGAAAAAGAGGAACAATTTCACCGAGTAGATAGAGGAACAAGCATGGGTAATTTGTGCAAGAATTAATAACAGTAGTCAATGAAGGTAGGAAAAAGTTCGCCTTCCTTCCATGACTCTAGCTGTGAAGAGACATCATGACCAAGGCAACTCTTATAAAAGGAGGCGTTTAATTGGCGGCTTGCTAAGTTTCAGAGGGTTAGTCCATGATCATTATAGTGGGAAGCAGGCCGGCATAGTGCTGGAGCAGTAACTGAGAGCTTTACATTCTGATCTACAGGCAGTGGGGGGGGGAGGGGAAGGGGGAGAGAGACAGAAAGAGATAGAGGGAGAGGGAGAGGGGGAAGAAGGGAGAGAGAGAGAGGGAGAGAGAGAGAGAGAGACAGACAGACAGACAGACAGACTGGGCCTGGAGTGGGCTTTTGAAACCTCAAAGTCCACACCCCACTTATACAGCTTCTCTATCCAGGCCACGCCTACTCCAACAAGGTCACACCTCCTAATCCTTCTAATTTTTCTTAAACAGTTTCACTCCCTGGTAACTCAGCATTTAAATCTATGAACCTATAGGGGGCATTCTCATTCAAACCCACATCTCACAAGGTTAAACATCCCTTGAACCTATTTAATTGTCACTTCTGGGCTAGAGAGTGCCAATCAACAGTAGCTGATGAGGAGTGTCCTAGGATGCTGTTTTTCTGTGGCAGGGGAGCATTTAGCAGTGCATTTAAGGAACCCAAACACCTTTTCTAGAATCCTTTCACTAGGAATGAAAAACATTCACACAAAGACATTCTTCCCATTTTTTAAAAACTGGAAAGAAATGAACTGACAAATTGTACTGGGATAGTTTAGACTGTGACACGTGGATAGTTTGAAGAATCGCAGTTCTGAAAATGTTTAGGGAATGATGAATGTTCACAATATATTTTTAAATAAAACTGTAGAATTCAAAACTACATCGTAGAGAAATAACTTCTGGTAGTCAGGGCAGGGCATGTTAGCTAGAGTTTTAAAATATATTTTCAGTATCTTCGTGTTTTCTAAATAAAAAGCATTGTTTTCTTAATCTACAAAATACTGTGAGTCTGTATGTGTTCTGTGTGTACTGGTCGAGGTCCATCAGAATGTTCTTCAAGGGATCAATGGGACTTGGGAAATCAGAAGGGGATCTCATTGCTGTTTGGGAAGCCTTCTTTTTTATCCTGAGATATGTCTCTCTCTCTCTCTCTTTCCAAGTCATTCTCAAGAAACATTGCCATATATGCAACTCATTTTACATATTTCCCACATTTTAAAAAGATAAGTGGAGGAACTAGAGACATAGCTCAGCAGTTAAAAGCACCAAAGATTCTTCCAGAGGATCCAGGTTTGACAAACGTGCGCGCGCGCGCGCGCGCACACACACACACACACACACACACACACACACACACAGAGAGAGAGAGAGAGAGAGAGAGAGAGAGAGAGAGAGAGAGAGAGGATAACAATCATCTGTAACTCCAGTTCCAGGGAATATGACCTCCTTGGGCACTGTATGCACATTGTACACAGACATACATGCAATCAAAACACCCCTGTGCATAAAATAAATGCATCTCAAAATAAAAAGGTAAAGGGATGTATTTAAGATTGACTTTTATTTAGACAAGCTTATGAAAAGATTTTTAGATTTCACTTGGCTAAAAATGAAAAGATGTGAGCACCGAACAACTTTTTGTTGCCTAGGTAGCAGACATGCTCACAAGCCTATCAAAGGAAGATTTCTAAATAAACCTATTCCTAAGTTAAAGTGCTGTTTCCAGGCAATTAAGGATTGACAAGGATGCAGAGAAAGGTGGACAGGAGGACCAGGCAGCCCCTGGAAATGAGGAAGTGCTGGGTGTTCACACGAGTGGTTCAGGTGACACAGTAGATGCATCCCCACTTCCGCCGCCACACCTGAAACATGCTTTGTTAATCTTTGGTTTTTATAATTTCATATATTTTTTTTCCAGGAAAACAAACATTAAAAAAATTTCTCTAGTATATTTGTTGCTGTCCTCCTGGATGTAACAAAATACTGACTAAAGCACTTTAAGAAAAGTTGGCTGATGTTGGCTCACAGTTTGAAGGACCGCAGTCCCTCATGGGAAAGGCATGGTGGCAGGAGAGGGAGGCAGCGGAATACATTGTAACTTCAAGTCAGGAAGCAAAGCAAGATGAATGCTGAATCTGTGCTTGCTTGCTTCCTTTTTCCTTCTTATTCAGTCTCAGGACCTCAAGCCCCAAGGCAGTAGTACCACCCTCACTCAAGGGGAGTCTCCCCTCCTCAGTTATACCTCTCTGGAAGTGTCCTCATAGACACTTCTGAATAATTCTAAATCCTGTCAAGGTGATGATGGAGATTAACCATTACTAGTCTACCTATTAGAAACCTGAGGCAAAAACACATCACTTTTTAAAAATTCATTTTACAAACCAACCTCAGATTCCCCCTCTCACCCCTCCTCCTGCTCTTCTCCCCCTTAGCCCACCCCCTCATCCCCTCCTTCAAAAGGGTAAGTTCTCCCATGGGGGGGATGTGGTGATATTTTATTTGTGCTCTAACAAATAAAGTTTGCCTGGCAATCAGAGGAAAAAGCCAGCCACTATATTAAACATGGAGGTCAGGCAGAGGTAGCACACGCCTTTAATCCTAGCATTTGGGAGGCAGAGATTCATCCGGATCTCTGTGAGTTCTCGGCCACACTGGGAACAGAGCCAGGCATGGTGGCACATGGCTTTAATCCCAGCACTAGCTAACCATAGAGGTCTGGAGGTCTGTACAGACAGACAGGAAGTGATAGAGCTGGGTGGAAAGAGGAAGTGATGTAGTTGGGCGGAGAGAGGAAGTGAGATGGCAGGGCACAGAAAGGTATATAAGGCATGAGTACACAGGAAGTACCTCTCTCTGAGGCTGAGAATTTCAGTCAGAAGATTCATGGAGTTGGTAAGGTGATAGCTAGCTGGTGGCTGTGGCTTGTTCTATTCCTCTGATCTTTCAGCTTTACACCCCAATATCTGGCTCCAGATATTTATTCGTAAGACCCTTTAGCAATTTGTGTTACGGAGGACAGAAAAGTCTGGTACATTCAGTTGAGTCAGGACCAAGCCTTTCCCCCTGCCTCAAGGGTGAGCAAGGTGTCCAACCATAGGTAATGGGATCCAGAAAGCCAGCTCATGCACCAGGGATAGATCCTGATCACACTGCCAGGGGCTCCTCAAACAGACCCAGCTACACAACTGTCTCCTGTATACAGGGGGTCTAGTCTGGTCCCAGGCAGGTTCCACAGCTGTCGGTCTAAAGTTTGTGAGTTCCTATGAGCTTGGTTCAGTTGTCTCTGTAGATTTCCCCATCATGATCTTGAACCCCCTCGCTCATATAATCCCTCTTCCCTCTCTTTGACTGGACTCCTGGGGCTTGGCCTGGTGCTTGACTGTGGATCTTTGCATCTGCTTCCATCAGTTACTAGATGAAGGCTCTATGATGACAGGGTAGTCACCAATCTGATTACCAGGGTAGTCCAGTTCAGGCACCCTCTCCACTACTGCTAGTAGTCTAATCTGAGGTCATCCTTGCAGATTCCTGGGAATTTCCCTAGCACCAGATTTCTCCCTTACCCCATAATGTCTCCCTCTATCAAGATATCTCTTTCATTGCTCTCCTACTCTGTCCCTCCCCCAGCTCGACCATCCTATTTCATGTTCTCAGCCCCCATCCCCTACCCTCTATTGCCCCCCCATCCCCAGTTTACTCATGGAGATCTCCTCTGTTTCCCCTTCCCAAGGTGATCTGTACATCCCTCTTAGGATCCTCCTTCTGTTACCTAGCATCTCTGGTGCTGTGGGTTGTATTCTGAATTATCCTTTGCTTTACATCCAGAATCCACTTATGAGTGAATACATACCATGTCTTTCTTTCTGAGTTTGGGTTATCTCATGCAGGATATTTTCTAGTTCCATCCGTTTTCCTATAAATTTCATGATGTCATTTTTTTTTTTTACAGCTGAGTAATACTCCATAACCCATCACTTTTAAATTACACCATTGTACACATTGCCCTCACAGGCTTATGTCCCCCTTATAATGCAAAATGCATTCAGTCCAACTTCAAAAGTCCTACTGTATTTAACAGTCCCAACACTGTTCAGAAGTCCAAAGTCCCTTTTGAGTCTCAGGACAAACTGTTTTTGCCCCAAATAATATTATTTTACTGATTATTTGGGAATTTTACATCATGCACCCTGATCACACTCACTTTCCAGTCTTCCCAGGCACACCCCCTACCCGTGTGACACCCCAAGAAAAAAGAAGAAAACGAAAAAGAAGACAAGTCCAATTTGTATTGCCCATATACTCACTGGAACATGGTCAAACTCCCAGTGGCCAGCCCTTTAAAGAAAACTGAGTCTTCTCCACCGCATCATCTGACAGAGGCCATCAATTGTGGAGAGCTACACTTCAGCATTTTATCACAATTTTTAGGGGTTCTCTTCCATAGTTTCACGTCTAGGATGTTACTTTTGGGGGGTAGGTTGTCATAGAAGCCTTCTATGTTACCCTTCCTCATCTGTGAGTCTGCAGCCATCCATGCCACTGAAAAAGTAGCCTCCTTGTCCTTTACAGTAAGCAAAAGCATGGATTGTGGACGTCCACATGGTTTCTGGTGATAGCGCAGACGGCGGACATCCACATGGTCTCCTGCATTAGCTATAGACTTCAATATGGTCTCCAGTGGCAGTACAGACTACGGACATCAACATGGCCCTCTGCCACAGCATGGGCCACAGACACCATCATAGCCTTCAGTGGCAGCACAGGCCAAGGACATCAACATGGCCTCACGTGGCAATGCAGGCTACCACATCAACAAGGCCCATGGCAGCAGCGTGGCCCATGGACATCAATATGGTCTTTCATGGTGACTTGGGCCACAGATATCAACATGGCCTCTGGTTGCAGTAGAACCACAGATCCAGACATGGCCCTTGGTGGTAGCATAGACCCAGACATCGACATGGCCTCAAGTGGCTGCACAGTCCCCTTACATCAACATGGCCCCCTAGCTGCATCATGACCCACATCAACATGGACTCAGTTGGCAGCACAGACCACAGGCATTTGTATAGCCTTTGCCGATAACATGGGTCATGGATATTAATATGGCCCCAGCTGCAACAAGACCATGGACCCCGACATGGCCCTTGGTGGCATTACAAGGTCATCCACTTCAACATGGCCTCCAGTGGCAACCTGGACCACGACACTATATGGCCTCTTTCAGTGGCACAGACTATGGAAGTCCACCTGGCCTCCAGTGGTAGCAAGAGCCTCAGACAGCCACGTGCCCTCCAGTGGCAGCCCAGACCACAAACATCCACAAGAACCTCTGGCTTCAACACAGCCTGGGGCAGCATACCACGGAGACCAACATGTCCTCCAGGGACAGCACAGACCATAGAGGTCTTTCGAGGAGGTCCAATCTAGAAAATGAACCATTCTTCACCTAGTCCATCCCACCGCCGCCGCCACTCAGAACCAGGGAGATCATGTGACTGGACATCATGTTTAGGAGCTGAGTCTGTAAATGCTATGGGCTGCTGCCCCCCACCCTGTTGGCCCTACCCAACAACATGGTCCCCAAACACTGCTGCCTTCTCTCATACCTGTCATTGGCTGCATGTCTCTCCTGTCACCTCTCTCCACCATGCACTCAGAGCATCTTCCCCACCCTCCCCATTGCATATTTGTTAGTCGTAGTGGCATTGGAAACTGCAGTGTGTCACAAATATATATATTTGCACAAACAGCTTTGCATGGAAATATTCATTGCAACCAGTTCGATGTCTGGCTCAAGGTTTCCGGGTTCTGAAGCACCATAAATACTGGACCATTGCTGAGACTCTTCTTGGATATCCTGCTGCTTCCCAGAGTCAGGGTGATGTTGTGACTAAGCTCGGTGTCTGGGGGCAGGATCTGTGTGAGCTCTTCGCTGCCACACACCTCCCCACCCTGGATGTCTGTCACCCGGTGGCTCACGGGACTCTCAACCTTTGTGTTTAAAGCAGCTTCAGTGTGCTGTGCCCTTTGCCTCCCAGCAGGGCAAGCAGAACAGGCTGCCGCCTGGCAGCTTCATGCTAAGGGGCCGCTGGGGGGCCTAGCACCAACCCTAGTCAGTAATGATGTGTTTCTGCAAGAGCTCTAGGCTGCTTCATACCACCTTGTCCTCGGTGTCGGCTGCAGGGCATGACTGTTATGCTTGTAAGCAGAGCAAGCAGCACGGGCCACCGCGGCAGAGGCTGCATGCAGGGAGCTGGCCATGGGGCCTAGGATGGCCCTAATCAGTATTGACCTGTTTTTGCAGGAGTTCCAGGGTGCCTCACATCTCCCTGTCATTGGTGCCTGCAGCCTCAGGGCTCACCAGGCAGGACTTTGGTGCTGAGACACGGGTGGCGAAGAGTCTAGATCCATCATTCTCCGCCACCTTCTGTTCTATTACGCCATCTCTATTTCCAGTTTTGTGAGTCCCCACTTTTTCAAAGCATCTTCCCATAAGACTTGCCCCCCACCCCTCACCCACCTTGTCTGCAACTTTCAAACTCCCTCCTTTCCATATGAAATGACACACTTTAAATTTCTTTCTGCTTTGAATTTTCATTATAGATAGACCTCAATAAAGGCAGTGGGCAATAACCATGCGACCACCTGCATGCTAGGCTGCTTTTACATTTCCTCCAGTTATTCCACCTTTGAGTTCTGCCTCATTCGAGATTTCAGGACACAAGTAGGAAGAAAGCAGGCAGAGTCTTTACCAGAATGTAACGTGAACACCTCTAGTCTGCTTTCTAATGGAATCTCTACTCCCCTCTGAAACCTAGCAAGCCTAGACTTACTATCCAAATATCTTTTCTTAAATTGTTTTGAATTTATTTATTTATTTATTTATTGTGTGTGTGTGTGTGTGTGTGTGTGTGTGTATGCATGTCTATGAATTCTCATGTGTGTCATGGCATTTGAAGAGGTCGGAGTACAACCTGTTGGAGTCAGTTCTCTTTTCTCATCATGTTGATTCTGGGGGATTGAATTCAAGTTAGCAGGCTTGGCAGCCAGCGTCTTTACCCACTGAACCATCCTGCCAGCCAGCCCCATGGTCCACATGTCTATAGGCATTTTGATTGTATGAGCTTCTACCAGAATGGCTCATGAAGCTCTGTGGTGGGGTAGGTTGATCACACTGTGTGAAGATGTGTCTCGGTCCTTTCTTGCCTGCCTAAGGTACCTTCTGATTGGCTTAATAAAGAGCTGAACAGCCAATAGCTAGGCAGGAGAGCATGGGTGGGAGATGCAAAGGACATGTGGTGTTGAGGAGAGGTGACAAGCACATGGCAGAATGTACATTAATATAAACAGGTTAATTTAAGTTGTAAGAGCTAGTTGGGAACAAGCCAGAGCTAGGGCCAAGCTTTTATAATTAATAAAAAGTCTCCATGTCATTATTCAGGAACTGGTGGTCCAACGAAACGGCTGCAAAGCTCTGCTTACAGCATTCTTGGACTTCTGTAGCCTTGGCTCCAGATTCTTGGGTGATTCTAAATTCAGTCAAGTTGACAATGAAAAGTAGCCATTATACTCAAATAATTATACCATTTATTTAAGTCGAATTACTTCCAGTTTCTAGTCACTCTTTTTCTTTCTTATTCCCTCCTTTATGCCATTGCATGCCATTTAAAAATTTTGTTCTTATAGGTAAATGTTAATACTTTCTTTAAATAAATGCTCTTTATTTGTTTAGAGACAGCTTTTCTCTAAGTAGCCCAGGGTGGTCTTGAACTCATGATTCTCCTGCCTCTACCTGTTAATTGCTGGGATCACAGACATGCACCATTATTTCATGTTATAATTTTAAACACATATTTGTATCAGCTGATTTTTATAATGAATATTCTTGGAAGACCTTTGATGCTTGTCCCCTGGTGCTAACTCTTCTGTTCTCTCTCATTTAGGGATTTCCTAGTCAGGGGCCAGTTCCTATCATGTTCAGCTGACCATTTGCTTAAGGTAAATAGGAGCCTGAGAACTGAGAAGCCGTGTGTGTGTGTGTGTGTGTGTGTGTGTGTGTGTGTGTGTGTGTGTGACATAAATATGGGGCTTTCATTGCCTCTTTCTTAAATAAGAGCAAAACTATTTAAACAAGTATTTATTAAGTACTATTAAGAACCAGACAAATTTCTTGGCATACAACAGTGAGTGAAGAAAACAGACCAAAGTCCTTGCTCACTTGTAGCTTGTAGTCTAGTGACAAGAGAACAGAATGTAGGTGAATTATTTAGGATTTAAAACAATACGTGCCATAGATAAGATTAAGACAGGATGGAAGAGAGACTGAACGCAAATGTGCATGTAATATGGCTGGCCAGGAATGGCTTTACTAGATGGTGAATCTGTGTAAAGACCCTAAAAAAAAATCACAAACTTCCCACACCAAGAGCCCACTGGATGCCAAGAAAAGTTAGTGAATAGTCGTGCACACCTAGAAACCCTTTATGAAACTTGGTGTGTGAGGTCCCAGTAGGAACACAGTGAGAGGGTTGGGAAAGTTCACCTAAGAGTGGGTAAGAACCGGACTAGAATCACAGTTTCCAACAGCAATGATAAATGCTAAGAAAAAAAAATGGATCAATATGTTTGAATTATGAGGGAAAAAGTCTCTCATCTAAAATATAGTGATCAGCCAAACAATCAATACGGTAATAAACCATTGAGATATACCAGTACACTGAGGAACTATTTTCCATGAATCCTTATCAGGAAGGACTTTAGGATGGTACTTCCAGCAGACTGGGGGTATAAATTAAGAAGAAGGACTGATTGGAAAATAGATTTAGGTGCTTCCAATGGGGGAAATAAAAATAAATGTACAAGGAAGAGCAGGAAAAGAGGTGAATCATGGCTCCGCTCCAGCTGGATTCCAGTAAGCAGTCTAATGGCCAGTGTTGATCTGTCAGGAAACGAGCTAAGTGATGGTGGTAGTGATTTCCACCACCAGTGTTCATGGGCTTGTCCATGGCAACTGAACCATCCAACTGGCTGTCAGAAGTCAGGGCAGAAGCAGTAGAAGAGGACACAGGAGAGGGATGAAGCAGAAGCCTTGAGGTCACACCAAGTCGAGATCCTTTGAAGCCAAGTGGGAGTGAAAGAGTCTCCTAAATTCAAAGAAACAACACTTGTGAGCCTCTTTCTAAGTGTACAGTGTAGAATGAATCTTAAAGAGTCTTATTAATAAAACAAACCCGGGCCAGGTATTGGGGTGAACACTGGAAGGTCAGAGAGACAGAACAAGCCACAGCTAGCCTCACCTGGTCAACTTCTCAGCTGATCTTGTTTCCTCAGACTGGAGGCCTCTGTGTGCTCATATCCGAATGGCTCTCAGCTGAACTGTGCTGCTCAAAACCCAAAAGCTTAACCAGCCAAATGCTTCTAGTTTCTGGTCTCCACGCCTTATATATCTTTCTCTTTCTGCCATCACTCCCTAGGATTAAAGGCTCGCTTTCTGAGATTAAAGGCGTGATGAGTCACCATGCTTGGCTGTATCCTTGGACACATGGATTTCTGCCTCTGGAATGCTAGGATTAAAGGCGTGTGCTACCACTGCCTATCCTCTATGTTTAATATTGTGGCTGTTCTGTCTCTGACCCCAGATAAGTTTATTAGGGTACACAATGTTTCGGGGAACACAATACCACCACAGTACAGTACAAGAATTAGATCATTTCCCCCGCCAGCACACCATGTTAATTAATGTGGAGTGCTGGAAAGGTAAGGTGCCCGCGTTACAGTTTTAGCTGGGAGCATAAATGTATACAATACTGTGAAAACCAATTTGTTGCTATTTCAGCCATTCATCTAAGATTCTTTTTAAATCTGCCTTCCATATATCAGGCACTGCTGAACTGGTTAAACTTAGAGCTAAAAGAAATTCTTGCCCAGTAAAGATAGCAGTCCTATCAGGGAATCTCATGAGGAATCTGATGAGGGGACATGCGTAGGTGAAGAGTGCACTCCATAAAGTATTTTAGGTTCTGTGTCTGTGGAGGACACCCTGAGAAATGGTCTGTTGGGAAACTAAACTCAGACACTACCTGAGGCATAGAATGAAAAGTGTGCTTTCGTGAAAAGGAGTCAGTCCTCATGTCTTTGAAAAAACAGCATTTCTTCAGTGAGTCTAACTTAGGGAAGAAATCCTAACGAAAGAAAAACATTAATGTAGGACTCAGACACAACATTCTAAAGAATAAATCCACTTTAATGACAAAGATGATTAAGCATATATAACATAGATAATTTTTAAAAATGCTTTTGGTGACTCATCTTCGGAAAGATTCTGTAGTGTTCTCTTCCAATTAACCACAATAATGAATAATTCAACAGGTACAATTTCTTTATCACACTAGTGAGAAACTCAGCAAGTAGATTTGGGGTGATAATTCTTCCTTCAGAGACTACAAGGAGAATCAAAGATGCTATACTTAAGCGATTAGCACAGAACAGGGAGTTTTCTACATGACTGGGGTGAGGGTGATGTTGAAAATTTGTCTTTAAATCTTTGTGCTGGTGCAGAAAAATCCAGAGTGCACGGTGCACTCCATAGGCTGGCAGGACAAGGGAACCACTGGAGGTGGCAGGCTGAGAGGAGCCTGGGCCTTAGAGCTCTCATCTGTTTTATCATACAGGAAACTGAGACATGGAGAGTTCGGTGACTTGCTTAGTATTTTCCAGAAAAGCTTGAAGGAAGCCTCAGAGCAATATCACAGTGGCTGTGGAAAGAACTAAGCCTTTCAAAGCGAGAGACACTGGTGAACAGGGGCCTGTCTGTCTCTCCTAAACAATGTCAACTATGTGCTAACAAACCCCTGCTCACGGACAGCAGACATGGACACACGGGGTGTGTCAGGAGCAGTTTTCCTTCCCCTGGAAGCCCTTAGGTCAATCAGTCAGAGCAGCAGATTGTTCTGGGGGCTGAACTCAGATTTATCCAAACTTGTTCTTTGGGGGGTGTAAGCTTGATCTGGGTCAAGGTGATGTTTTCCTCCCTCTTTAGAATTTCATAATGACATCAGGCCATTTCCTGCTCTGATTCCATAGTCTGCCCCGCGCCACAGTGAGGAGAAGTTTAAAGAGGATGTTAAAGCGCCAATCAGAACACACAGAAGGGAGACCTCTGGGTCTTTCTGCCACTCCCCCCCCCCCCCACCTCCACAGTCGGGAAAGAGGTGAGCTTGTGTCAACCTAACCTGAGTTCTGTTGACTTGACACAACTGTGGTATCTTCAGGTCAGTCCTACAGTCAAAGGCAGGAAGCATGTGTGTGTTGTCCGCACACACATCCTTTCTCTCTCCACGTCCTGTTACAGAGGGATCCTGCCTTTCCCAGCCATGCCTCCTTCCTCCAATGCACTGAAGAGGACATGACTTCGTAGTCTCTGAGCTCCAGTTCCCTCCCTTCGGAAAGTGGGGTGCTGGTGTCTATATTGGGGGTCTGCTGGGATGCTGTAATAGGTATTCTAAGCAGCAGAGGCTATTGCCTACATGCGTATAAAATGTAACTTTCCTATCTCTTCTTCCTTGCTTTCCTCTCTCTCTATCCCTCTCTTCACCTCCCTCTTCCCACCTCTAAACCATCTCAAACTATCCCACCCTGCTGTGGATATCACTCTACATAAATAAAACACTGATGGCCAGTGACCAGACAGCAAGTATAGGTGGGACAAGGAGAGAGGAGAATTGAGGAAACAGGAAGAAGGAGGGAGAGACACTGCAGCCACTGCCAGGACAAGCAACATGTAAAGATGCCGGTAAGCCACCAGCCACGTGGCAAGGTATAGATTTATAGAAATGGGTTAATTTAAGATATAAGAACAGTTAGCAAGAAGCCTGCCACGGCCATACAGTTTATAAGTAATATAAGCATCTGAGTGATTATTTTATAAGTGGATTGTGGGACTGCGGGGCTTGGGGAACCTGGAGAGAAGCTCTCCAGCAACAAATGGCGCCCAACGGCTCAAGTTTCCACCTTAAACCTGAGAATATTTAATATCCAATTCTAAACAGAGCCAACACCAGGTTCCTGCTTCTTGTCTCATACGGGCAGCTAGACACCGCAAAACGTAGGTTTGAACACTGGCGGGTTCCTGGCATGTGCGTTTGACCGGCAGTATGGCGGGAATGAGGCGTCTGCCAGGGGCACATTAAGCTGTATGGTAGATTTAGTCTTTACTAGTATTAAAAAAAAAAAAAGAGGTTTCTGGGCTACACACTGCTTTGATAAAAGCTTAGACCCACTATTTCTGAGACTTGATGACTCCTAGAGCTGGCGGAAAACGTACCACCGCCATGTTGGGAAGCTGAAGGGGGTGGAGCCAGCAGCCACAGTGCCGTTTCAGGCTTAGAAGGCTACAGTTTAAAGCAATAAGTTCACAATAAGACTGATTCAGATGAAATAGTTTATAATGCATGTAAAAATGTACGTAGGCTTAAAAGAAAAAAAAATATACCATTATATAAACAAATAGTGTCTAAAAATAAAGTGTTTAAAAAAAACAATAAAGGTAATAAGCCACGTAAATATGGCTATCACACAGAAAATCTGGATTATGTTGTCTTTGATATTCGTAACTAAAGAAAAACATTTGATTGTAAAAGCTGTTCAGTTACGCCAAAATGTAAATTTTAAAGGTACCTTGACTTCAAAATTTGGATATAAGGATATGTTGCTTTGGAAAAGAGGTTCTGCTTTTGTTTCCACAGAAAGCCAGAGGCTGTGGATTTGTTCCAGATTAAGATACATCAGGTTTGACCAGCCAAGGCCCCCTGAAAGATCTGCGATAACACCATGGCCCAGATGATCCAACATCCAGAACGGTTTCAAGGCAACTGGCTCCCATAATACAGCCTCAAGGACTAAAATTTTCTTTGCGTCCCCATAAGATACAGTGCCCCCCTCCAGCAGGAAGTAGTAAGAGATGCTACCCCCAAATTCCCAAATATACCAAGCTGTCTTTAGAGGTGGAATTGGCTCACTCCCCCTCTAAACCCAGACATATTTTAAAAAAAAAAAAATGGTTGAGATTTTTCTGTCCCAAATCAGAAGAGCCCTCTGGTGTGGGACAAAAAAACAACAACAATATTTTTTTTAAAACAGGTTGATTATAAATGCGATCTCTTTCTAAAAAAGAAAAGGGGATATGATATAGATATATAGGATATAGAGATGATAAGATAAAAGGGTAGATTAATGAACCTACTTTTAAAGAACAACTTGTTTAAAATGTTTTACATTGGTATAAATTTTAGTTTATTGATACAAACTTGAAGTTAATTTTGTTATACTGTATGTATATATATATATATTTCTATTCTTGTTTGAGGTATTATGTTTATGTAACTCATATAAAATTGTAATGGATAATTAAGAAATAGATTAATAATTAGTCATCTATGATAATCATATTTATAGCCATGTTAGTTAAGTCTTCTAGGTATACATAGATATATTTCAGATAGATAGGTAGTCTTTAAACACTTCAAAGACCTACAGAATATGGCATTTAAAATGTTTAAAAAATTTAGACATTCTGGACAGTGAGACATGTCTGCTCCTGACAGCACTGGATTTACTTTGGAGAGGAGGATGGGCATCGAAGACACTCCATATGGAGTTTATCTTCACCTTGGCAAAAATAGCCATTTGGGCAAGAAACTGTTCTTACCTGGACTGCTTGATCAACTGGACATGCAGAACCCATAGGAAGGTGACCACTGAACTTTGCTTGATAAAATGGTCCTTCAGGTTCCTGCTTCACAGAGGAAACTGCCAGACATTCTACAGGACACAGAAAAAAGTGAATGAGAGACTCTAGGCCTGTGGGCTGAAGACAAATGCCCCAACTTTACAAGAGAACTTTGGATAACTGTCCAGGCTGTCAGCTGTCTCTGTCTACCCTGCAAAACTCCCGAAAGTTGCTTCCATCCTTCTCCCATTTCTCAGGTAGTATTATATCCTTCTGAGGTCTTTGATGTGGTTAAAGACTAGATACTTACAATTTTCCTTAGTTATGATAAAAGATAAGTTAGATATAAAACCTTAAACTCACAAATATAAGATAGATAGGTGCCGGGTGGTGGTGGCACACGCCTTTAATCCCAGCACTTGGGAGGCAGAGGCAGGCGGATCTCTGTGAGTTCAAGGCCAGCCTGGGCTACCAAGTGAGTTCCAGGAAAGGCGCAAAGCTACACAGAGAAACCCTGTCTCGAAAAACCAAAAAAAAAAAAAAAAAAAAAAAGATAGATAGGATATCTTCTTTAATATTGTAACTGTAATTCTTGCTTGATAATTGTTTTGTTTTATGTAATTTTACCATGTTAAAGTTAAAACCTTCCTTTTTTAAAAAAAAAAAGAAGAAAAGGGGAAGTGCTGTGGATATTGCTCTATATAAATAAAACACTGATGGCCAGTGACCAGACAGCAAGTATAGGTGGGACAAGGAGAGAGGAGAATTGGGGAAACAGGAAGAAGGAGGGAGAGACACTGCAGCCACTGCCAGGACAAGCAACATGTAAAGAAGCCGGTAAGCCACCAGCCACATGGCAAGGTATAGATTTATAGAAATGGGTTAATTTAAGATATAAGAACAGTTAGCAAGAAGCCTGCCACGGCCATACAGTTTATAAGTAATATAAGCGTCTGAGTGATTATTTTATACTTGGATTGTGGGACCGCGGGGCTTGGTGGAACCTGGAGAGAAGCCCTCTAGCAACACCATCCCATCCTGTAGTGAGCGTAAGTCACAGTGGTCACAGCCCCTGCTCTTTCCCAGATGTGTCTTTGGCTATGCAAGATAGAGAAGCATCCAGAAAAGGGTTTGGATGGAGAGCCTTCTGCTCCAAAATCCACTACACTGTTTCCACAGTCCCAGACCATCCAGTATGTATGGCACAATGGTTTCTAGAGAGAATTTGGTTATATTTCTTGTTTGAAACTTTGACTTTTAAATATTTCTGATCAACCACTCATTCCGTTTCCGTAATAGGGAATTAAAATGGGCTGGAGAGATGGCTTAGTGGTTAGGCATACTGGCTGCTCTTCCAAAGGACCTGGAATAGATTCTCAGTACCCACATAGTCACTCACAACCACCTGGAACCAACCAGTCCCAGGTGTTATGTCTTCCTCTTCTAGTCTCCAAAGGCAACAGGCACACACAGGTAAACAGACATAGATGCAGTCAAAACACTCATACACATGTAACAACACTCATACACATACAACAACAACATCCATGCACATGTAACAACAACAACAGCAGCAGCACCCATACACATACAGCAACACCCATACACATACAACAACACCCATACACATATAACAACAACAAAACACTCATACACATATAACAACAACGCCCATACACATACAACAACAATAACAACACCCATACACATGTCACAACAACAACAACAGCAAGTCCTTTTTTAAAGCCAGAGAACTAAAACACTAAAGAAAAACCCGTTTCCAGTGCTCTTTCATACTGTTCTATAGGCAAGAAACTGAGGTTGATTTATAGTTCTTCATTTTCTAAAGAGAAGATCTATGCTCCTTGTACAGTTTTTACCTACAGCAAGTTTGGGGCTGAAACAATTCTTCAAAGAGACAGATGTTTTGGAAGCAGCAAGAACTTTTACTCCAAGAGGTGGCATTTGTCACCAGGCTTCCATTGTGTCAGGTTCTTATTGAACCGCTCAGCATCACACTATGACATTTAGTGTCTCGTTATTCTTTTTCTCTTATAATTTGGATACCAATCACACACACACACACACACACACACACACACACACACACACACACACGAGTTCAAAAGGAGCATGCCTCTGGGAAACTTTCGTGAATTATTAAAGTAGTGGTATGTTTGTCGGCAGTAGTCAGCCATTTTAGGGAAAGAACGTAGATTCAAAGAAATCCACAGCAAAAAAAAGTCATGGTGAGTCCGGGGAACTGAGCAAGAGCAGGAGAGACATAAGAGGAGGAAGATGAGAGGGAGGAAGGGGAGGAAGAGGAGACAGGAGTCAGAACAACAGATCCTGTCCTACTCTGCTTGCAAATCTCGAACTGTCAACGAGTCAGCTCTGCTCACAGATTTCCAAACACAGGAAACTCTGTTCCCCTTCTTCTCAGATGGCATAACTTACAGTCAGAATGGCAGCTTGGACTTGGGGTTAGGGTCAGCTCTTGCTACCTAAAGGATATGCCCAATATAAATGAAGGAAAAGGGGGTAATTAGAAAGCGTGGGATCACTAATGGGAAAATGGGGGACTAAATAGACTGAAAATCTGTCTTACTCTGGGCTGTTTTCCTGGGAGGCCACCCCCCGCACTTCTTCTTTTGAAGGAAAATGGCCTCAGTCACATTTTATCCAAGCATTCATGAAATCAAAATTACCTGTCTAGACACTGACATATAATGGGATATTATTTAGTCTTAAGAAGAAAGAAAATTCTGACATACTCCTATAATATGGATAAATCTTAAGACATTGAATAAAACAAGCCAATAACAAAAAGATACTTTTTAAAGATATTAAGACAGTCTAATTCATGAAACAGAAAGGCAGGTGCCCATAGCTGGGATGATGGGGTGAGGGGTGGACTCACTGGTTTTTTTGAGAATGGATCTCATGTATCCCGGGCTGGCCTACAACTCATTGGTAGGGCTGTCTGACCTTGAACTGGTGAACTTCCTGCCACAGCTTCCTGAGTGCAGGGATCACAGGCAGGTACTACCATGCCTAGCAGGACTTAGTGTGTAATGGGCACAGAGTTCCAGTGTCTGAGATACACAGAGCTCTGTGGATAGGCAGTGTGATGTTTATAACAACATGGGCACACTCAATGCCACTAAACAGAACAGTTCCAATATTTTTTTAACCATCAGTAAGCTGAAACACCCAGACAGGTGATCTATTGCCAACTTATAATGAAGGGAGCATCAAGAATAATTGATCTACAGAATCCAAACTGCTTCTAGACGAACTTGCACGCAGAAAGGGGAGGAGAATAATGCCCACTGTGAAAGATTCTCTCTTTCTCTGTTATTACATTAATGTTCTCTTGTTTATCAAAGGCTTTGTGGGCCAAATGTTATCAAGAAACTGAGGCTCAGGGGTGATTAACTTTATTGTTCTTACCACGTGGGGAAGCCACATAAGGACTTTGGAGCCAAGGTGGTCCAAGTGACGAAGTCCACGCTCTCCCACCCAGCACTTTCTTTATAGGCTAGTTTTCACTTTGAGGAAATGGTGATTGAAACCTCCCACGTCCGGTCTGTGAGATAGCTTGGCAGGTAAAAGTGCTTGGTAACCTGAGTTTGATCTCTGCATCAAAATCTGAATGCAGTAGCACACGTCTGTAATCTCAAGCCTCCTACAGGGAGGGGGAGGTGAACCCCGGAGGAGCATCGCCCACAGGCTCACGGCCTAGACCACGGAGCAGGAAACATGGCAGAAACAAGTGAGGCCACGTGTCAGCAAGTGGGAAGGAGAGGCAACTAATACAAGTTGTTTTCTGAGTTTCACATGTGTGGGACTGTGGTGTTCAAGAGTGAGGGACAGGGTGTGAGCAGACACAAGAGCACACACAATAACAATCATACACTAAAGAAATGTATGCGGTGATATTTTTGAAACACAAACATTGCTCAGTTTTGGGAGGAGAAAGCCCAGAGAGAATCTTCCTAAGGAAACAAAAGAGCTAGATAATCTAAGGGAATGAGACATTTCCTTTTATTTATTTATTTGTGTATTTATTTATTGTTTTTTTTGACACAGGGTTTCTCTGTGTAGCTTTGCGTCTTTCCTGGATCTCGCCCTGTTTGTGAGTTCGAGATATTTTCTTTTTTCTTTTTCTTTCTTTTTTTTTTTTTTTTGGTTTTTCGAGACAGGGTTTCTCTGTGTAGCTTTGTGCCTTTCCTGGAACTCACTTGGTAGCCCAGGCTGGCCTCAAACTCACAGAGATCCGCCTGGCTCTGCCTCCCGAGTGCTGGGATTAAAGGTGTGTGCCACCACCGCCCAGCTCGAGACATTTTCTTTCAATGCCTGGAGATGGTTTCGAGTTTCCTATCCACTCTGACTTCTGACTTTGGGAAGTGCAAAAGCTTGAAACACACTTCTGAGTCTGACCAAAGGTGAAACAAGACTGGGAAGAAATAAATAAATAAAATAAAATTTTTAAAAAGCTTTCCTGATGTGCTCATTATGGTATGGTGGGTTTGGCATTAGCTGTGATAAAAGATGGCCTAGCTCAAAACCGAATAACACATGGTGTGAGGGCTTGACCTGTTAGCAGTGTCCACTGTACGCTGGCTGTCCAGTGGATGAGGAAGTGGTTCTGGAACAGTCATCAGAACTGCTCTGGTCCTCAGTGCTGGCTTTGGCTTTCCTTAGCTGCCTTTAACTGCCTCTTAGAATTCCATTGGTAGCTTCCCCAGGCCTCAGTCTCCTAAGTCAGAATAACAGTGTCAATTATACAAGAGTGTGGCAGCATGAATTATATTTAAAGAGACAGAGGATGTGAAAGTGATTGGTATACTTGGATTTAACAGAGAATGGTTGGTAATTTTGGGGTTAAAAAATCAGTTATTTTTCAAGTAAATGGTCGTCTTTGTGTCTGTACAAAGTAGGCAAGTTCAGTTCTAACCAGATCCTGGATAAAACTACTAACAAGGACAGCAAATGCCTGACTTAAAAGTTAAATATGTGGTGGTGTAGTCCTTTAATCCAGAACTTAGGAGACAGAAGCAAGTAGATCTCTGTGAGTTCCAGGTCGGCCTGGTCTACACAGCAAGTTCTAGGCCAGGCAAGGCTACATAGTGAGATGCTATCTCAAACAAAACAGAAACAGCTCCCCACCCCCCGCCAAAAAAATACAGAAAAAAATAATCAAGCCTTCCCATACTCTGAAGTGAATGGCTGACAGAATATTAGTACCAGATGGAGATTTAGTGGTCAAAATGAGATGGTCCCCTACCCTTGTCTCATAATTAGACTGATTTAAAAATCTCCTGGTCTAAAATCTTTAAAATAACTGATGGGTGGTAGCTAATCATATTTATGAAAGAAATATCTATTAGTACAAACATTTACTAGTATTCTATGTACATTGTAAGAGAAGCAGTTCACGTGAGTCAGTAAGTGGGCAGATTGAGAACACATCTGCTAAAGTGAGATTAATTTGTAAACTTTAAAGACACCACCCTTTGTGTGTACAGGGCGTGTGGGAGGGGTGTGTTTGTGCATGTGAAAGTCAGAGATTGACATGCAATGTCTTTCTCAGTTGCTTTCCATATTTTTTTTTGAGACATGGTTTCAATCATTGAGCTAAGATCTTATGGATAAGTTAGACTGATGGACACAAGCCCGAGGGATGCTGTCCTCTCATCTCCCCAGTGCACCTCCATGTAAGATTTTTGAATGAGTGCTTGTCATCAGATCTCAGGTTTTCCTTCTTGTGCAACAAATACTTTACCAACTGAACCATCTCTCCAGCCCTTCTTCTGAGCAGCTGGCCTTTTCAATAGCCCAGCAAGTTTCCCTTTAATTAGGTAAGGTTGGTTTGAAAAATGAGTTTTCAACTCCTGGTCAGAACCTGTGGCTATTATCCTATCGAGGATGAGCTGGAGAATGGAGAAGTTTCTTGTTGTCACTGTGTACCTGCAGTTTTGATTTCTTGCTTGCTTTGTTTCCCCCATCCCTGTGACTCTGAGGAAGTATGAATGTCAAAGATGAAGGTGATGAGATACCTTGACAAAAATAGCCAGTACTGTGATACCAACCGTCCAGTTGACCTTGAGTGCTCTTATCAGTAAATAAATCTATTATAATTCCACCGCAATCCATAAAAAAAAAAAAACCCGCTTGTCAGCTAACCTTTACTGTTTGTGATTTCCTTCACTGTCCAATGCACATTGACAAAAGAAATAACACTGTGAGTTTTAAGAATATTATCACACCTTCACTCACAGAGGTCCAGTGTATTTAAGCATTCATGTTGACAAAGAGGCACAACACCGTTTCCTATTCCCTACACTTGATCTTGGCCGGAAGTCCAAGAAGCAATTGCTTCCTTCCTTTGTAAACCGCCACTGCCGTCAGGCTGGCTTTCTGGGCACTCTCAACCAAAACTCTGCAGCTTTGCTGTTTTTAATCGCTAGTGATTGCCATGACTGTAAACATGCAAACACATCTGGGAACTCAAGATCTGTTTTGCCGTATTTCTGACGGTTCGGTATCACTCTCTTACTCACCCATGGTTAGTATTCACGGACTAGCATGGACAGCCTGCCTGACAGTGTGAGGAGGAATACACGGTGTTGCCTATCTCAAAACTCATGTGAAAATCCAGATTTATACAGGACATTTACACAGCTATTTAATTTTCATATGTAAAAATATTCCTGATAAAATTAGACTTCTCTCTTTCCTTCTGCCTCTGCTTCCTGTCTATTATGGACCTAGAGGTTGATGGTGAAACCATTTAGGACCTGAGCTGAACATGACATACTCATTTGATCACTTAAGACATTTGGAATCTGCTCGTCCCCAAATTCCAGGGGTAATTGGGAACATAGTAAAGAGTCACTAACAAGGAAGTAATCCCCTTGGCTCCCCTGGCTGCCTGTCTGCACATCTGTTCCATTCCCAGACCCAGGGGTCACGCATCAACCCCACCCCCTCCTCTTTGTCCGCTCACGTTTCCTGTCTGGCTTATTTTACGTTTAACCAGACTTTAGAGATCTCTGAAAGGATTTGCTTTCCACTAGATGCCACACAATGTCACCAGCTTTTTTTTTTTTTTAATGCTAACTGCTCATTCCTTATTGTAGTTTGATATTGTTATTCAACTACTGTAAATAAATGCTAATTAACAAAATGTCAGTTGACTTTCAAAGCATCTGCAGATGGCTTTTACTTTTCAAAAAACAGTTTCATCTTTTATCAGCAACAGATGAAGAGCCACCATGTCTGACAATGTGGCAATCTATTATGGCTCCAACATATGCATTTTAAATTAGGCTCCATGCAACATCTACTGAAAGATATGTGTTAACTGACTTAATAATACCTAATGGGATTGAGATAGATGGACTGATTATATGAATCTAAAAATAACTGAAAAATATTTTTTAAAGGTTTTACAAAAATTGGAGGGTTTCCTAGAAGCCACAGGTTGCCGAATAAAAATTCCAGT
Organism: Peromyscus maniculatus bairdii; assembly: GCF_049852395.1. NCBI lineage: Eukaryota > Metazoa > Chordata > Mammalia > Rodentia > Cricetidae > Peromyscus > Peromyscus maniculatus. The sequence goes on from NC_134862.1 coordinate 61,195,512, forward strand.
GTCAGGTGGGGGATAACTCCCCTTGACTTGTTTCTTAAGGAGGTTCTGGAAAAACAATGCAGATTATTGTTATTGCTCTTGGTTTCCACCCAGAACTTGATGGGAAGACTGCTGTGGGACGGTCTGTATGTCAAATTGCTCTGATTGGTCAATAAATAAAACACTGGTTGGCCAGTGGCCAGGCAGGAAGTAGGTGGGACAAGGAGAGAGGAGAATTCTGGGAAGCAGAAGGCTGAGGCAGAGAGACACTGCAGCCGCCGCCATGACAAGCAGCATGTGAAGACGCCGGTAAGCCACCAGTCACGTGGCAAGGTATAGATTTATGGAAATGGTTAATTTAAGATAAAAGAACAGTTAGCAAGAAGCCTGCCACGGCCATACAGTTTGTAAGCAATATAAGTCTCTGTGTTTACTTGTTTGGGTCTGAGCGGCTGTGGGACTGGCAGTGACAAAGATTTGTCCTGACTGTGGGCAAGGCAGGAAAACTCGAGCTACAGGAAGACTCTACTGTTGAAAGTATCACACACACTTGTAAGAGATAGCATTTAGGGAGGACCACAATGAAATGTGTCTTCTGGCTGTGACAGGACCGTTACATTTGTGAACTCATGGCAGCTATGGTTGCCTGTACAAGTCCCGCCGAAGATCAAGTCAGTCAACATCTCAGCATGGAGGGGAGAGGTGCTCATGAGTCCCCCCCACTCCTAGCTAAGAAGCTATTGTCAGCTGATGTCTTCTGGGGGTGAGAGATTCAGTTTTCTTTAAGGGTGTGACCCCAACCATGTTCCAGCGAATGACTTCACATCCACTAGTATATGGACAACACAAATTAGAATCAATGAGCTATACACTTAAAAAAACAAACAAACAAACAAACACAAAGTTGGGAGGGATGGAAGGGTGGGAAGTGGATCTGGGAAACATTAGGAGGAGGAGCTGGAGTGTAAATGATCAAAACACACTGTATGTATGCATGAGATTCTCAAAATATCAATAAGATGCACTATAAGAAATGGGAAGGGTTATGGCTAGCATATGAGTATGGGATATGGCTAGCATATGAGTATGGGATCATCTTATAGTTTTCTCATTTTGTGGAAAAGCATAGGCTCGAAAGGAAATAATCAAGAGATCTTTGGGGACAGACAAGGAAGGAAGCCCCACCTTGGAGCAGCAGAGAGAACCTCACTAAACCAGAAAATCTTGCAAGTTAGCAGCGATCAACCTGAAGCTTGAAAAACATTCAATCACTACATCTTTGAGACAGTAACTAGTGCTTCAAGAAATGAGACAGCTGCTCCCCACTGGGCAGCCTGGGCATATTCTGAAGTGTGAACAAGCTGGGCCCCACCCCAAAGCACAGAAACCATCTAAGCAGCATACAAACAGGATTCTCACACGTCTGAGAAGGCACCTAGAAAAGGATTTTCTTTTCCTTGTATCTGAAAAAAGAGAGTAAAGTCACAAAATAAACAAAAAGCAAGTGTTCCAAGTTCCGAGTGAGTTGACTATAAAAGAAACCACAATTTAAAAAAATTCTGCAAAGCAAAATCTTTCAAGTATCCGGGGCCGGGAGTGTTGGGGGAAGACACATTAACTTTTAAAGGAGTCTCAGTAAGATGAAATAACAGAGAAATAAAAACCAGACTGCAGTGCGATGATGCATTAGAGAGCCATGCAAAAGCTACAAATTCTGACCTGAAATAGTTAATCCAGTGAAAATACTCTCTGAATGTGAAAATGTAATATGCATCTTTCTAAACAAGCAAAACCAGAATTCGCCATCAAGGGACCCATACAGAAATCGATGCTAAAGAGAATTCTTCAGACAGAAGGGAAATTATCCCCCCCAAATCTGAGAGAGAATGGAGTGTAATACAAAAAGAAAGGAGCTATTTGCCACAGAATTGCTCTCTTGTGGGGCTTTAATATATAGAGTAACAATTAATGAAAACTCTAAAGCAAAATCAAGGGGCGCATTGTTACAATTTAAACACGGTAAAGATCTATTGTAAGAAACAAAATAAAATAAAATAGGAATTCTATTGAATGGGTTGATCCAATCCTCAAGGCTTCCAGGAAGCCCTTTGGATACCACTCAGCCAAGGGGAATTAGTGGTATACAAAGGCAAGTTTGAATGAACTCACTGGTGGCAGACCAAGCGAGTTTGGGCATAATATGATAAGGGGCATCACATCCTGCTTGTCCATGGAGAGTTTGTGGGAAGGGAGAAGAAAGGGATTCAAAATTATCAGCTTAGGAGAGAAAGAAAAGATGGCACCCTTCCCCCATCATCTTTAGCAATGTTTTTTGTTCATTTGTTTGTTTTTGTTGTTGTTTGGTTTGGTTTTAGAAGGCGGCATCTTTAACCTGTATGGCCAACAAGTTGGCCACGCGTTGAAAACTTTAGGATTTGAGTCCAAGGAAATAAGCTTATCCTTTGATAAGTACTTGCTAATCGTAGGTTCCCGGACACTCCCAGACATTCCTGCTTCCTGGGAACAAATGATGCAGACCTTAGTGCAGAAAGAAAAGACAAAGAGTTTGGAGAAGGAAGTTGCATCCTATCCCGAGTCCAGGACTGGGATGCCACTCTTCCCTGGTGCAAGCTATAAGGAGCAGATGCCTGCTCCTGCTGATAGCACCAGGTATGCTGCTGTTTGCTCCTGTTGGGCACAGCTGGACACGGCCAGAGGGGAGGCCTCTCACCCTGCCATTGTTAAAGCTTCTCCACGGTTTCTGTGTAGAACCGTCTTAACAGGGGAAAGCCACAGAGACCAGCCGATGCCCGGGTGGAAACGCGTTTTCCTAGATGAGCAGGAGCCGCAAGAAAACACAGGCTTGTTCAGAACACATTAGTGCTACTAGATAACAACCAGGAACAAAGCGATGCCCACTCCCCTCCGCGCCCCCCTCCCCGCCAGATCCCTGTTGGACAGATGTCTTCAAAGATGAGAGAGTGTGAAATAGGCACTGGGTCCAGGAGTGAGGAATAAAGAAAGAGTGATATCATTTCTTTATAGAAAATCAGCTGTCTTACAACCACATCCCTTTGCTTATTAATCCATCTGAAATTTCCCAGGGGATTTTGAGCTGGCTCCTTGCCTGCTGATGAATCTGTAACTCTGTGATAATTAACTGTAATGGTTTTGAGACAGACTCTCTTCTCAATCATGCCCTGGTCCTGTGATGCCAAACACCATCTGCACCTGGGTGGCTGGCTAACAGCATTCCCATTTTATTCCAGGTTTTTTTTTGTTTTTTTTTTTTTTAATGTGGAATCCACTGTCCTCTGTGCTAACCAGGGAGCCAAGACAGCTCTCAATTCCCTTCTGTGATGTGAGGTGATAGGGAAGGAAAGGGGGGAGGGGGGGAGTTAAAGGACTCCCTTTTCTGAGACCAGGATACAAAAAGCCTCTCTATTCCTGGCCACCTGGACTCACCAGGCTCATTATGTGGACCATTTAGGGTTGACCAGGCAGCCAGCAGACCAAAGAGCATCAGAGAAGGGAGTTCTTATGCGATCAGCTCCTGGTGCCTGTGGTGGGAGAGGCAGGAGGCTGCTGGTAATTTTCCGGGCACTCAGCATGCACCACAGTGCCCCTCACGCAAGCACAATGGCATTGTGGCTCGGGAGCCAGATGGGCTGTATTCCAGGCAAAGGCAGAGGAGAGGTGATGGAGACCGGATTTGTTGGCTCCTTAGCCTTGCTGCTGGCCCTCTGTCTTTTGACACTGGATTTACCTTTCATTAGTCCCTAAGGGGAGGGTGCAGCCCAGCTGGGTCCTCTGGAAGCCGTGGGTTTGCTGATCTGCACACTCCTTGTGCCTATTTTTATGTGGGCAGGGAAACAGATGGCTCCGTCCACATAGCCGAGAACCCAGCTGGTTATCGCCGCACTAGAATGACCTGAGCTCAGGGATCCGTGTCTTCCCTGCCAGAGCCTTGGGCAGCTGGGAAACATGTTTGTCTTTGAATTAGAGCACAGGCAGCTAAGGCCCAAGATACAGCATCCCCACTGGGCCCGTGGGCTGTGGAACTGCAGGAGAGGCAGTGTTAAGCACAGTACATTACACAAGGCAACCCTACTTCCTGGAGTCCCTTTCTTTTCCTTCTTCTCCTTCCTTCCTTCCTTCCTTCCTTCCTTCCTTCCTTCCTTCCTTCCTTCCTTCCTTCCTTCCTTCCTTCCTTCCTTCCTTCCTTCTTTCTCCCTCCCTCCCTCCCTTCCTTCTCCCTTCCTTCCTTCCTTCCTTCCTTCCTTCCTTCCTTCCTTTCCTCCCTCCCTCCTCCCTCTCTCTCTCTCCCTCCCTCCCTCTCCCTCCCTCCCTCCCTCTCCCTCCCTCACTCCCTCTCTCTCTTCCTTCCTTTCTTTGTTTAACTAGGCAGCTCAAAAACTCACTAAAAGACAGAGCTGTCTTCCCTTCCCTTCTGCTTGTATGTGTGAGCAGGGAGGGTAAGTGTGATGAGGTGTGAACATGTTTGGGTGTATACGCACAGGTATGTATGTGGAGGCCAGAGGTTGACATTGGGTGTCTTTTTCAATCACTCCTCACTTTATTTATTTATTTATTTATTTATTTATTTATTTATTTATTTATTTATTTATTTATTTTGAAACAAGGTCTCTCACTCAGCCTGGAGCTTGCAGATTCGGGTAGACTCGCTGGCCAGCTAACCCCAAGGGATCCTCCAGTTTCTGCCTCCCCAGGGCTGGGATTACAGGAGTATGCTGCTGAGTCCAGCTGCTTTTTCTTCTACCTTTAAAACTTGTCTTAACTCCTGTTCTTGGTTATGCTGAAACAGACCTAATAAGAGAAATTTGCAAAGCATACCAAACTTCTTCTACATATATATTTAAAATAGGTATATATATATATGACTCCCTTTTCTGAGACCAGGATACAAAAAGCCTCTCTATTCCTGGACTAATATATATATTATATATATATTCGACACCAATTTTAACCAAACAATTATCATAGGCACTGGAAATTCCAAAACTAATGGCACATTGTCTCCATGGTCAGCAACCTCAGAGTCTAGGGGAAGAGGGGCGATTGAAAACAGGGCACATGAAGAAAGGGAAGAGGGAGAGAATGATGTACTAAAGGTATCGAGTGAATGGGGACACAAGAGGAATAATTTGCCTTCCTTGGGAATTGGCAAGCCCCAGGCTTTGAGTGGAGATACTTGAGAGAAGATAAGGTTTTATCTAGGGCATGAGATCCAGCGGAGGGAACTACATTTGTGAAATGTGGAGGTGTAGGACACTATTCACTGCTCTGCAATGCCAGTTCCCTCAGATCTCTCTTCCCAACCTGTGTCTAGTCAGGTACCTACAGCTGTATACATGGCCCTTCAGAAATTGGCCCCATCCTCTTCTTAGGACAGATGCTAATTAGACAACATTAATCATAGCATTTATATTCCTCTTGCTTAGTTTGGGTTAGTATTGCTATGATGAAACACTATGACCAAAAGCAAGTTGCAGGTGGTGGTGGTGAGGGTTTATTTGGCTTACACTTCCACATCCATAGTCCATCACTGAAGGGAGTCAGGACTGGAACTCCAACAGGGCAGGAACCTGGAGGCAGGAGCTGATGCAGGCCATGGAGGGGTGCTGCTTACTGGCTTGCTCCCCATGTTTTGCTAAGCCTGCTTTCTTATAGAACCCAGGATCACCAGACTAGGGATGACCCTACTCAAAACAGGCTGGACCTTCCCACATCAATCACTAATTAAGAAAATGATCTACAGGCTTGCCTACAGCTCAATCTTATGGAGGTATTTTCACAGTTGGGGTTCCCTCATCTCAGGTGATTCTAGCCTATGTCAAGTTGACATAAAATTAGCCAGAACACTTGTGAATGTTGGATTTAGAGATAAGTACATGATGGAACTCAGGTCATTGATATTTGAAGTCTCCAGTGGAGAGGTTAGGAAAGTTTCCTTCCTACTATGGAAGCAACCATGAAGAGAGGATTCCACTTTCTTCTCTCAAACATGGTCTTGTGTACTCTGTGTTATGGGTGCGCTTGCAGCAGGGGAGAGACCCCTTTGGGGGAACATTGCAAATACCCCTGGAAGGACCTCAAGCTCATCAGAACTGATTCTCAAGGAAGAACAAGGGAATTTTTCCTGTGGTCTTGACTGCCACCTCGGCACATCCAGAGTCAAGGTGCTCCTGGGTTGGGGTGTGGCCAGCCACACAGGCAGGTCAGGCTGTGTATCTCTCAGAAGGGAGTGGCTCCTTTGCAGCCAAGATTCGGTTGGAATGGCATGTCTATGGAAACTTCTGGAGCTGCACACAGCCTTCCCAACCACAGCCATGTGCTTGAGCTGTTATCATTCCCTGCTAAAACAGGCCTGAGGTACTTTGTACTCATAATGTTGGTGAGTGCTCAGTAAACATGACCCACTACACCGTCACAGACAGCAAAGAATCCATCCTTCTGAGTGCCAAGGATAGCACAATAACCTGTAATAATTCACCCAGTGGGGGAAGGGTACTCATCCCTGCTAAAATTGGGAGGCTGTTTTGTATCTTTTCTGTTTTTGTTTCATTTCTAAGACTTCTTTCTTCGTCTAAGTTTTTCCTTGTGCTTCTGAGTTGCCTGGGCTCATGGGTCCAATGTGCACTTGACCGGGCTGGTCCTGGCTCTCATATTTAGCCTGCTAACCCCACAAGAGTGAACTTCCTGGCTCTGTGTCTGGGTCTCCCTGCTTTCAGTTAGGCCGGAAAGAGGGGCTGGGCCAACCTCCAGGGTTTCAGATTGGCCTTCTGTTCAGATAAACTTTTGAGGATGTTTCTACTTGGGACAGTGACAGCTGTACTTCTTGGCTGGGTCTTAACTTGTGCCTTCGTGACATACCAACAGATTTAGAGCAGGCGTTATAATTGGAGTCAAAAATGCCCGCATGTGACTTGAATTAAACAGACTTCCTTTGATCAGAGCCACAAGGCCAATTAATCTCAGGGTGTTAAGTGGAAATTCTCCGAGAGGCACCAAGCAATCTACTCTGTGAGCTAAGTCAGGAAAAGAAGGTCTCTGGCCTATGTGCTTATTTTAATTAAGTTCAGTTTCATTTTGGTACACAGAGCAGTTTCCGTAGTAATCTAGCCTGGGAGAATGTTAAAATTTAGACAGATTATTTATTTATTTGTTTGTTTGTTTATTATTTATGCTGGGGACAGAATGCAGAACCTGAAGCATGTAAAGCTAGTGTTCTGTCATTAACCTATAAATCCCAGTGGCTTCAGGTTCATTCGGCCTCAAGTTCAAAATCTCTGCTCCTTCCCTGGTTAGGAAAGGCTGTTATGTACTTTCTCCAATCCTCAGGTTCTTGACTGACACTGATGATAACAATACCTTCCTCCTAGAAATATCGCGAGAGGTCAGATGACCAGAACATAATGCATGCATAGTAAGTAGTATTATTTCTAAGTCCCTAAGAGCAGGAGGTTGCTGCTCAATACATTTACTTTTACAAGATTGGAAAGGAAATAATGTTAAGAAAAATTATGAAAGTTAGCGTTGATCAGACGTTTCATGGGACCCGGAGAGACGACTCTGTTGGTAAAGTGATTTGATCCCCAGCACCCACGTGAAGAGCTTGTGGCCATGCACCCGTAATCCATCATTGGGAAGCTTGTGTCTCAAACTTCTTGGAGCTTTGCTGCCTAGCCAGTGTAGCCAACTGACAAGTTCTGCTGAGTGAGAGGCTTTGTCTCTAATGCGCAATGTGAAGAGTGATTGAGGAGGACAACCAACGCAGACCTCTGGCCCTCACACGCAAGTTCACACACATGAGCATGTATCGGCGTGCATGCATGTGGGAGCACGGGGCGTGTGCACACGTGCACAAATAAACACACACACACACACACACACACAGAGAGAGAGAGAGAGAGAGAGAGAGAGAGAGAGAGAGAGAGAGAGAGAGAGAGAGAGACTCCTCCTCTATAAGCATTCACATGTAATGACTCATTGAATTCTCACAATGCTCTTTATCTCTGTCCTACAGACGAAGACCCTCCGGCACAGAAGCGATTAAGTAACTCCTCTGAAATAGGGGTTCAGTGCACGCCTGAGCTCCTTTCGTCCTTTTCAGGGACCAATTTGTTTGAGAAAAAAAAGTCATTCGGCCATTCTCATCCTTCTCATTCGGCCGTTCTTTTCCTCGATCTTTCATGCTGGCTACCCAGGCTTAAGGATTTCCCCTTGTTCCTTAGAAATGACGTGTGAGGGGGAAGATCTTTTCAGGATTGCTGAAGTTAACTCCCCGCGTCTTCCAGATCAATTGAGAAGGATGTGTCTAGTCCCAGAGAAAGGAGATTCTTATTTATCTTTGTGATCAGTTCAGGTTCATACATGTGTGTATTATTATATCAGCAAAACAAGGCAAACAGAAAGACCAGACAAACCTTCAAAAGGTGGATAAATATCAACTAATCAATAAAATCCTCTGAGTCCGTGCCGTTGGCCCCTGTGGGAAACAGAGTGTAGAACAGACACGGTGGCCCCTTTGTTCAGCTTCACTTAAACATACAAACTGAACTCTCTACCAGGACGTGGTCAGCAAACGATCTTTGAGCATCTGTTATGTTGTCCGACACTGAAGGGTTCACGACTAGAGAAAGACTATTTGTCTTAGATCAGGTTTGAACTTGAGGGACTCTAGAAAGAGGCATTTCTAGCAGGAATCTGAAATGCAGTGTTGGAGATCGCTCACCTCCAAGGACCACCCCAAGCCACTGCTTTGAAAGACTTGCCCCTGGGCCATCTTTCACTCACAGCCTCACAGCCTCTTCTTGCCCTGTTGGTGGCCACTGGCTCAGCAGTAATTATCTGGTCCTCAAAATTTAACTAAAGGGACTGTGATTGTTGTGACCAGTTCCTTAAAGTTTCAAAACATTGATTCTTTTTTTCCTCTTTCAAAAGAGGTCTTATTATGTAGGACAAGCTGGCCTTGACCTCTTCATCCTCTTGGCTCCCATTCCTATGTTTTGAAGTTTCAATTAGTCACCACCATATAAGGCTTTGTCTCTTGAAATTAATCTGGAAGAATGATATAGAAAGTGGCTCATAAAGTCTGAGAGTACCAAATATAAACTCAGCACCAGCAACTCTCTCTCTCTCTCTCTCTCTCTCTCTCTCTCTCTCTCTCTCTCTCTCTCTCTCTCTCTCTCTCTCTCCCTGTCATCCTGTTTCTATCCTCCAAGTGCTGGGATTACAGATGTGAGCCATCACAAGGGGCCAGCACTCATGCTTAAAAATCGTCTAATAACATTACATTTTTGCGACGTGCAAATGCTTCATTTCACTCTGCTCCGGTTCTCTGAGCACAGTCACACTCTGCTCCCCTTTGTCCTCACCACTAACAGCCCACACACTTGTGTCTCCCTCTCAGAAGCCTGCATCTTGTGTTCGGCTCTGATCGCACAGTCCTACTGTGTCATGAGCCAACATTTCTAATGATTTCTCCACCATTTCATTACCTTTTTTTTCTTACCAGTTTAGGCCAAGAATGGAGATGCATGGCAAGGTCGCATGTGCCTCCAGTCTTTCTGTGGGTCACAGCTAAGAAGCTCTTGCTTAATGACCCACCTCTACAGTCTTGAGCTACTGTAATCAAACGAGCCTGTGGCTGCTACTGGGGAGCCATGGCACAATTACTGCTGAGTCGTTGGAGCTGCTACCTGGGCACCGGGGCCTTTGTTTATGGCTCAGATGAGCACATTTTAATGATCCAGAGAAAATGAGCACAAGCTGCTACTGCCAGTTAATATGAATGCTGAATAAATAAATGCAAATGGAGTTGTGGGTGACAATGGCTTCCTTTTGATTTGGGCCTCCTTCATCTGTGTCTGCATTAGTAGGCACTCCTGCTAAAGGCTGAAAGAACTGTTCATGCTCGAGTCAGAGGCAGCCTTTCACCTCCCAGCATTTTGACACAGCAAGGTGCAAGGGAGCCACAGTTAGGGCTCCGGGAATCTTCCCCCTCTCCCCCCACCAACTGAAAGTACATCCTGTACTAGCCAGGAAACACCCGAAGAGATCCACATTCTCAAAAACATGCCATTTGCTTCTATGACAACGCCAGAAGCATACAAACATACATTTTAGCAAAATCCCACACATCAGAGAGCAAATTTCTGATTATCTGAGATGCTTGATGGTTTTTGGTTTTATTTGACACCTTTCTTTCGAGTCTAGCATTTCAAAGAAAAAGGAAATTAGTTGCCTTGGGCCAAGTGTTTATGTCTCCAACCTCCTAAGGGAATGATGCTGCAAAATTCTGCAAAAAATTTGCTGCTGGAGTTTTCTCAAAAAAAAAAAAAAAAAAAAAAAAAAAAAAAAAACAAAAAAAAAAAAAAAACCAAAAAAAACCCTTTTAATAGCTTCTTTTTTCCTTATATAAAAATGCCAAACGCCATGAGGCCTATGCAAGCTAATAGCCTATGAGCTTCATCAACCTCCATACTGTCTACTATTCATTCTATTTTCCTAAAGCTTATGCTTGAGTTAAAGAGCACATGACTATCTCCACCGGACCCTTCCTTTCATATCTATCTGCTTGCCGGCACCCTGCAAGATCCCACCTCCGCCTTGCAGAATCCTGCACCCTGTGTAAGGCCATGGTCTCAGCCAATGGTACAGAAGGAGAGCAGGCAAAGAGGTAGGTAAGGTGGAGGAGGAGGCTAGAAGTGCTGAAGAGATGGACTGGGACGCGCCTCGAGGACAGGGACGACTGTGGTATTCAGTGGAAGGAAGGGCATAGTCTGCTGAGTGTGGAGCTAAACAAAGCCACATAGCTGACAGGTCTAAGAGGGTGCAGAGGGCATTGCCGAGGACCGGAAGGGAGAAGGACGGCCGATTGAGACGAGGACTGGTGTCGGGTAGACGGAGCAAGAACAGGGTGGCGAATGCATCTGAGTGTTTGGATGAAGTCCAACGGTGAGGAATTTCGGAAACCACCACAGGGAATTTCAGCAAAACAAAAACATTAATAGGGAACCCTCATAGGTTCTTGGATAAGGCCAGGCCAGGCCGGTCTCAACATGGAGAAATAGATGACAGGTAACAAGAGGGAGGCCAGCAAGGGGGTCTGCACTGTAGGAGGCAGGTGAGGTCCTGCCAGAAGGACAGGGGAAGGAGAAGAGAGCCGAAAAGGAGGCGGGATCCCATAGGAGAAGAAAGATCTCAACCATAGGGAGAGCTTGGAGCCAAAAACGTGCCAGGTATCCAGCTTGGAGACTTCATTAGCAGGGAAGATTGATTTTTTTTTTCTTGAGGAAATAGAAAATGTTTGGTCTCTGAACGTAGTATTTTTGGACATTGACTAGATAATTATATATTGAGTTCACATATTGACAAAAACCATTAAATATCTGTATACTGTTGGTGCTGTGACTCAGAAAAGGGGTGCACACAATTTCTGCATTCAACTGCTGCAAATACAGTGGCAGATATAGGCACCGGGAAGAATGGTAGGCACAATGAAGACACCAGGGTCCTTGGGAAGGCTTTCCAGAGGAGTTGGCTGCAGTAATGGCTGGGAGACAGTGTGCAGAGGAAAGGGCTAGAAGTGAAGCCCCGGGGAGGCAGAAGCTTGAACCAAGATGGACAAGGCCAAGGAACAGGGCTTCAAAGCGGGTTCTAATGACTGGGGCATTAGATGATTTGTAATAAGTGCGCCCGCTTAGGGCTTTGATTAATTGCATTCTGACCCCATCTATCTGTCACCTATAAGAGAACTACAAAGGAATTTTAAACCACAATCCAGGAGTAAGCAGAATCAAAAGGGTCAGCTCCAAAGTTTGTCATCAACAGTGAAGAGATTTTTTTTTACCATTTATCTCCTCTGCAATTGGTCTTGAACTCTTTGGTGAGGCAGATACAGATACGGCGAAACTATCCTTCAGGGAGAATACAAACGTGAGCCCTGGGTTAGTCTACAAGAAGAGAGAGGGCAGGGAAAGTGTTGGTGGACGTGAAATCCTGTCAAACTATACCGTGGCTGGCAGCCCTTATGGATATGAGCTATTGAGACTCTCGGATCAAAGTCAGTTACTCTAATACTGTCTGAAGTTTTAGACAACCGAGGACTGGAGATGCAGCTTGGGTACATTGTTTATCTAATATGCAAGAGTCCCTAGGTTCAATGCCCACCACTACAAAAGTAAACAAGTACTTGAAGGGTTAAAATTCCAGGCAAGGTGAAGGATGGTCTTACTGGTTATTGAAAGCATACGGAGTTCCTACCAAGTGACCAGCACCATGATAAAATCCCAATGACTGAGAGAAAATGTAGCAGATTCAGTGGATAGCAAACTGATAGAAGGCTCTTATATAATATTAGAGGGACCAGCCTTAATATTATACATCCCAGGGGCTCAGGAGAGAGAACTACTAACGGCAAGGACTATTTTCAGGATATAGAATCTCAGCACACCGAGCTCTATAGCTTTAATTCCTCTGGCATAACATCCTTTATACCCAGCTTCAGTTCTGTTCTCGTGTCTAGCTCCTTTCTTGCTTGATTTCTCTATACTTATCTATTGCTCCCTCTAAGTTCTATCTTAATTCTCTCGTCTTAACTCTGCCTCATCTAGGTCCTTTTCAGCTTGTTCTTACCCAGCTAGTACTTTCCCATCTGGCTCTTCCTCATCTTCCATCTCATTCTTCTAGTCCTCTCTTCTAGTCCTTCAATCTAGTTCTTCCCCATCTCAGTTTGTTCCTCTCAAGTTCTTACCTGTCTAGTTCTTCCATTCTCTTTTCTCTTCTCCGTCCCTTGTGCCCTGGAAGTCCTTGTATATAAAAGCCAGGCTTCCAGGGTCAAATGGAGGGGTGATAAGAATCACACTGAGAGACAATAACTGTTAATTATCATTTGCAACCCCAAAGGGAAGTGACCAATGGGGAAATGAATTAACTAAAGGCTAAATATCTAAGAAGAGGGAATCTTATGTGCTCAACTATAGTCTTAAACATGATTAGTAGAAAATGTTAAGAATCTATAAATTGTTAAGCCAATGGGAGAAAATAAAACTGCCTTCTTTTTTCCTGTGGCTCCTATCTGTCCAAGCTATCTGCCATTTTTCTGCAGGGTGGGGGAAAGAGTGCTCAGTCACTAGGCAACCTGTGCACAGCTAGATGCCTCTGGTGATAGTTAAAGGGAGATCTGGAACTAGAGGTAAGGTTTGGGAAAGGAGGAAGTAAGGCTTAATTGGCACATCCGCCAGGCCTTCTCAAGCAGGTATCCTGGATGCCTAAGTCTGTTATTAGAGATACAGAGGTAGCTCTGATAAGGTACTCTCCTCCGTCTGGGGATGGACCTGGCCAGATGCTGCCAATGATGATAATTACAGGGAGGCTTGGACTAGGGTTCTGGCTGAGCATAGCTGTCAGCACAGAAAGTTATCTAAGTATCTAAGTGGTTAGGTAAGGAGTTTAAGGTTTATAAAGTTAGTAAGGATGTAAGAAAGGAGGGTCTGAGCTAAATTGTGTAAAGCTATTACTTAACGTCCACCTGACCTAGGTGGTGTCTCCTTGTGGAATTTATTTTAAATCAGGAGACTTGCATGTGGACTGTTATTACTGCTAGTCCTTGAAGGTGGCCAAGGGAGAATCTGATTCCAAAGAAAGCCTTTCCTGAGGCTGTTCTCCAAATACCTGGAATGTGTATGTCCAGAGAGTGATCAGTTCACACTGTTAGCCTTTTTAGAGAAAAGTCAATTGGGAAAACTATGAAGGCACACATGATTTTCAGAAGACAGCTGATATATAACAAGCCAAGAAACACCAAAAACTCCTTGGGATTTGGCTTCCTCTGGAGGAATTCCCTGATCCCTCCAGGTAGTGACTTTGCCATAACCAGCTGAGTTCTTATGATCTATCCCTGCAGCCCGCAGCAGAAGGCTAGGGATGTAGCTCAGCTGGAGTGCTTGCCTAGCATGAACAAAGTCCTGGGGTTGATCCCTAGCACCATGTAAGCCAAGGATGATGGACGTTTGGGAGACAAAATCCAGAGAATCAGAAGTTCACGGTTCTCTTCTACCGAGTCGTGAGTTCAAAGCTAGCCCAAGAAGACACAGGAGACCTTGTGTCAAAACACAAACAAAACTGACAACAAGAATGAGGAAAACACAACCAAACAAAACCTCTTCGGCAACTGGCACCCTCCCCCAACACTTCACTGAGGACAGATGTTCCTCTGGTCCACCATGAATTCAAAGATCAGAAGCCATGCTTCTCCTAGGTGTGAATAAACAGCAGTTCCACAGAAAGAGTTTAGAATTTAAGGAGTGTGGTACAGGTTAAGGAGATGGTATTCTAAGCTGGGGTTTTCCTTTTCTTTTGTTTTTGAGTCTTCTAATGCTTTGTGCATTTTAAGTTAATTAGCCCCTGGCAGCATACGGTGGTTTGTGGTACAATCTGTTGTGTAAAGAAAGTCTTTCTTGAATCCCAGAGATCCTGATTTCCTTCCTTGCAGATGGTGCCTGGGCACCATCATTTCTGAGCCAGCTCCCTAGATGGTTGCAATGACAACCAGGTTGGCAATGACTAGTTAGACCAAGATCACCACCAGAAAGTGGACCTTCAGACTGGCCTTAGTCCTATAGACGAAATCAGGATGTTTATCAGCACCCATTCCCATCCCGTGTGCAGCCTGACTCTGCGCCTTTGAACCAGGCTGATCCGTTCACATATCAGGCAGTGAGGAATGGAGCCGTGGCTTCTAGGGTCCTGCTTTTCAACCATATCTCATATTGGTCTGCTTTACTTCTCCCACTCCCAGCCCTTTGCTTCTCCAAAGAAGTGGAATGTTCAGTGACCAAGGGCAGAAGTCAGGCTAATGCCATCAGAGGCAGGCTGCCTTAGTAGGCTTCTTGGAGATGAGTCCCACTTCAGCTACCAGGGAACCTCTGGCTAAGGATGCTACCTGGCTGCCCAGGCTGGACTTGGCCATTTTAAATGGATTCCACATCCTGGGGAGCCTTATCATCAGGGGCTTTACAGACAGACTACTGGCAGAATAGATGATTGGTCAGTCTATCTCTTCTGACCCAAGGAAACAAACTGGTCATGACAGCATGCTGAGGACATTGTGGAACTCCTCCAGGGGATAGAAGCAGCTACTGATTTCTCAAGACTGGGGATCAAACATAATTTTTGGGCTCAGTGATGAAACACTCATCTAGCACAAGCAAGCACTGGGTTGACCCCCAGTACTGTATGTACACAAATACAGTAATAATTTTAGATGAAAACTTTCAGGGTTAGATGTAGCACAAATCTTAAAAGGTCTTATTAATAAAAACAAACTCAGGAGCCAGGTATTGGGTTAAAGCTAGAAGATCAGAGAGACAGTACAAGCCACAGCCACCTCACCTGGCCAATTCCTCAGCTGGTCCTGTTTCCTCAGACTGGAAGCCTCTGAGTCCTCATCTGAATGGCGCTCTTCTGAACTGTGCTGCTCAAAACCTAAAAGCTTAACCAGCCAAAAGCTTCTAGTTTCTGGTCTTCACGCCTTATATATCTTTCTGCTTTCTGCCATCACTCCCTGGGATTAAAGGCTCACTTCTTGGGATTAAAGACGTGAGTCAATATGCCTGGCAGTTTCCAATGTGGCCTTGAATTCACAGAGATCCAGGGGGATTTCTGCCTCTGGAATGCTAGGATTAAAGGTATGAGTGCCACCATTTTCTAGCCTCTGTATCTAGTGGCTGTTCTGTTCTCTAACCCCAGATAAGTTGATTAGGGTGCACAATATTTTGGGGAACACAATACCACCACGGTTATCGACATTCCTTCCTCTGACTTCTGCACCTTCTTTCTGATTGGACAAAGCCTTTTCCCCAGCCCTGCCTTTACATCTCCAAAGTATCTGAGTGTAGTCTTTCTTCTATTCCGCATTCCGTGAGGAAGATGGGTTAGTAACAGGTAATGAACTGAAGTGGGAGAGAAGGGCCATTCTTAGCTTTCGACTAACAGGGACACCGTGAGATCAAGGAGTACCTGAGCACTCAGGCCTCGGTCTTCATTTTGATGATGAGGGATCAGAGCTGCTTGGAGCCGAATGATTAAGTCACATAGCTGCTTGGTACCAGCCCATCCGTCCTACCTTTTTCCTCGCATTATTTCTTTCCTAGCCCTTCCTCTGAAGGTGGTCCAGATCACCCTCCCCTTCTCAGCTGGGCGTGCCTCCTGGAATCAGACACATGATTCCAAGGGCTCTGAGTTAACTGAGCATAAAGAGAGGATTGCTCTAGCGTTCCTCCACTCTGGGTACCTGACCAGCTTGTTCCAAGGGTTTATTTCTGACCATGACCTTCTGGTCTATTTCTAACAGCTTGAATACATTCCCCCTTCACGTGGCTCAGTCTTGTTTCCTACCCTGCCCTGTGAAAACCCCTGGTATTCTGAAATCCTGTTCTTCTAAGGTGGTTGGTTGGCTTTCTTGATGTAATGGAGAGTGGGCTGCTGGATTCTAACTCTGAACAGATAGATTGAAGCCCCATGCTAAATTCAAGTTCAGTTTAACTGAACCACCTCTGAAGATAGTTGAAGTCTATTTTGAAAATCAGAGACATGGTGATTCCATATTTACTGCCTGGTCCCAGGCCTCACAGAAAACTTAGGCAGTGTCCCCATGTTGACTGTTCGTGTGTCTGCAGCTCCGGAGCAGGGATAGCACAGAACAAATTAGAGATTTGTTTTGCTCAGGCTGTGCCTTTGCAGGAGGGTCAATTTAGTGGCGCTTACATCATCAGACTCTCTTATTTTCTCGGTGGTACCAAACTAACTCCAGTATAGGTTTCTATGCCCCTTTAAGGTAGGAACACATTCCCACCAACGGGCATTTGCCTGATACTTTTGGTTCCTCCTTGCAGTCTCTCCTCTTGTTCTCCTCTCTGACTTCTGTCTGCTGTCTAGCCATTTCCTCTGAACTGAATCCATGCTTCCTGAAGGGAGGAGGGAGACCCCCTAAGACTCAGGAAGCTCAGAAAGTTAGAAGCTGGAAAGATCCCCAAGGTCGATTAACAGTAAACAACGTGTGAGGAGCAAGAACTCCCCTGTGGAGTGGCCTGCAAGCCCTGTGGGGAACTCTGGGGATGCAGCTCTCGGGAGTGGTCACCCATGCTAGGGTGGGCTTTTGTGAGACACCTGCCCTTGGAACCTCAACGCTCTTGTAAATAACTCCAGTAAATTCATTGGTTTACTCAGCTAGACTTTGGTGGAATTGTTTTTTTGTTGGTACCACTCTGGGATCGAATAGACATTTGTTCATATCTCCTTAGGAAAGGTCACACAACAATATGGGATGATGGATGGTTCACGGAATTCCCCTTAGACAGAGTCCTGCCCTTGCCTTGGCTTTCCTAGGGTATCCTAGCCAAACAACAGAGTCACTCTATGTTCTGGAGCAGGGAGCCACACTGGTCATCTTGGGTTCTGCTTTATCTTCAAGACGAAAATTGGTGGTTATCGTTACGTCATGAATTGGTGGCTGGCTATCACAGAACCACCCTCTTCAATTCTGAGCGCGGATTCCTGTGGCCCTGTTTTCTCATATTGAAGGGTAATGACACAGGACATAAAGCAGCTGTGATCCTGCCATGGTAGTACTGAGCAAGTAGTACTCAGCAGGCCCCAGGAATGAGATGATTTTGACACTTGGCAATCTGCCCTAGAGATAGGACGCATGCCATCAGTCAATATTGACCAGAATGTTTGTGACATCACCATCATTTCCCTAAAATCACTTAGAGGAGTGTTCCTGATTGCCATTACTGTTTCTCTAGACTCACAAAGTCTGAAAGCAGACTGCTTAGGACACAGTGTTTACATGCCGAGCTCTCTTGGGACATTGCCTGATCAAGGTTCTGGGAACACAAAATATTTATATAATCCCTGGGGTGATGCTACCGAAGGGACCAGCCAAGTTTTGAAATCCCAGCAAGGGCCTTGTGATTCCGTAGCTTTCTGTTTGCTTTCCTGCCAGCAGGGATAATAAATGAAACCAGCAGCCATCCCTCAGAGGAGGAAGGGATGTTACTGTAGCCAAAATAATGACCCAGTGCTCAACACCGCCGTGTATTCAAATGAGGGAAGAGTATGTCGCTGAAATAGCTTGGGAAGAGCCAATGCTCAGAGAGAAACTGTCAGGTCAGGACCCTCATAGTATTTGTCTCGTTTAATATAGCACTTGAATGTTAGTCTTTCACGTCTGAGTTTTGGATGAAGCAGTCACATGGATTGCCTTGTTTCACGGCGCAGCAAGCTGTAGAATCAGGGCTCTAAGCTAAGGTAGACCAGGTGGGCACAGGCCTTCCTGTTTCTCTCTCATGATGCTGCCTCTCTCCCGTTTGGCAAGGATGCCTTGGAAGGATTACATAAAAAAAAAAAAAAAAAAAAAAGTCACAGAGGCAGTGGGATGGAAAAGCAACGGAGTCAAGAGTTCACACGGGAAAAACTCAAAGCGAAACGGATGCTTCAGGCGTCAGTGTCAATACTGTGATACCTTGCCGATTAAGGCTCTCACTAAAATCTCCCTAGGAAACACACACACACAACACACACACACACACACACACACACACACACACACACACACACACACACACCTCATAAATTAGAGTTCTCTGAACCAAAGGCACAGACAGCCTTCTGTTCCCTTCTGTTTTCTCGATTCCCAACAGTTTGCAACGTGTCCCAACAGCAGAACTCAACAGTTTGAAACTGCAGAACTAAAGTTAACAGTCAGATCCAGAGAGGATGCTCCAAATGAGAAAACCTTAGCCTTTTTCCTAGAAAGCGCACACAGAGAAGGGGGGCGGGGGAGAGAGGAGAAGGGGGAGGGAGAGAGAGCTTTCCTCTTGCGCCATTTGGACTGAATTTTCAGGCAGTGAACCAGGAAACACAAGACATCAGACACACAAAAAAAAGGGTTTGTGCCTTTAAAAAGTCACAGTCCTACCCTCTCCTGTAGCAGGAATCTTAGACGGTCTTATTAATAAAATCAAACCTGAGTCAGGTATTGGGGTGAACACTGGAAGGTCAGAGAGACAGAACAAGCCACAGCTAACCTCACCTGGCCAATTTCTCAGCTGATCTTGTTTCCTCAGACTGGAGGCCTCTGTGTCCTCATATTTGAATGGCTCTCAGCTGAACTGTGCTGCTCAAAACCTAAAAGCTTAATCAGCCAAATGCTTCTAGTTCCTGGTCTCCACGCCTTATATACCTTTCTGCTTTCTGCCATCACTCCCTGGGATTAAAGGCTCGCTTTCTGGGATTAAAGGCGTGAGTCACCATGCTTGGATGTTTCCTTGAACAGATAGATTTCTGCCTCTGGAATGCTAGGATTAAAGGTGTGAGTGTCACCATTTTCTAGCCTTTGCATCTAGTGGCTGTTCTGTCTCTGACCCCAGATAAGTTTATTAGGGTGCACAGTATTTTGGGGAACACAATACCACCACACTCTCCCTTGGAACGGACAGCATCCTTGACCTCACTGCTCCTGTAGTCTGTCAAATCACCCCTTCGTACTCTATTGTATGGATTTGTTAAAATCCATCTTAATTATTGTTTTTTCCTCCTGTGTATGTGTGTAAGGTGTGTATGCACATGTGTGTGGGGGTGTGTTGTACATGTATGTGCACACAGGTGGAGGCCCAAGGCTAATACCATGTTCTTCATCCATCCCTTTCCCATTATGCATTGAGGCAAGGTCTCTCAATAGAACCCAGAGCTCACTAGTATGGCAAGTCTGGCTAACCAGCTTGCTCTGGGGATCCTCTGTCTCTACCTTCTGCTAGTTCTGGACTTACAGCAGGGTGCCAGACATACTCAGTATTTACACGGGTTCTGGGGATCTGAGTTCTGTTCCTCTCACTTACCCGGTAAGCACACCCCATGTCTCCCGTTTTAGGCTCTATGCCATCTAAGAAATGGCGAGTTCACACCTCCAGTCTGCAACACGCTGTTCACGAACACAGTAGGACCTCACCAGTGATTTGCTGAGCTAATGCATGGAGTTATTATTTGTGTTGTGAGCTATTTAAGTCAGGGAGGGCACACTGCTTCTTACTGGACCTGCAATCTGTGTTTCAGCTGTTATGAGCAGATGTGCTCAAAGTCGGTCTTTCAAGGCAGTTCTGACATGATCCCGGGTCTGGAAGTGCCACAGTGCTTGTGTGAGTTCAACTCCTGACCTTGTCACTGAAAAGTGAAGTGACTTGGCTTTCTTACCCCTCAGCCTTTCACTCATAAATGAGAATTCCAGGAACCTTGGGACAGTATTGCATTAAATGACTTGGGAGGTGGAGTATTATTCTCATCACCACAGTCATAGGGTTCTTTTGAAATGAACGTGAGGCCACATCACGTACCTCCAACTCCCTTTTCGTTGACTCAGCACTTTACCTGGAGCAAACCTCAGATTCCTTGCATTAGCCTGACAGGCTCTCTGGGATCTGGGTCCTGGCTCTCTTCTGCCCTCACCCCACCCCAATACTCCGAGCACCGTCACACACAGGGCCATTACACAGGCAGCTCCCCTTTTCCAGGATCGTCTTCTGGTCACAACTGCAGACTGTCCCGGATGTCACCATCCCAGTGGCCTACTACCATCACTCATTTTGAAGTTGCCGTCTAAACCCCACACCCACAACCCAAACCCACCGGTCTCTGATCCATTACTTCTCCATAGCACTTTCCCATCTCAACCAAGTCTCCAAAGGCAACCTTTTATACATGTATGAGCTGAAAGTCTCTGGTGCCATTCACATTCCCCATGAAGCTTCAAAGAATAATGACTTTCAAATGCCCTGAAATCGTGCTGGGTACAAAGTAATCACTCAGCATTTGTTGAATGAACAAAAGCCATAACAAAGACAGCACGGTACTGGCCCATAGGGAGTGGCATGAATGACCTCTATCATCATCACTCCATCACCATCCTTTTCTTTCTTGGTGTCTCTGGGACACTGACATGGGCTTCTGGGGCCCTGACAACTAAGGCGCACAGTGCATGCAGCACAAGGCAGCCTGTGTTAGGTACTCGGGGAGGATTCTTTCTACTACTTTTCCCCGGTGACTGTTCCCCGGTGATATGCACCATGACCAAAAGCAACGTGAGTCCTTGAGGGAAGTCAGGGCAGGGACTCAGCAGGCAGAGGCAGGGACCGTGGCGGAGAACGGCTTCCTGGATTGCCGTCCCTGCTTGCTCAACTTGGTTTCTTAAACGACCCAGGGTGACCTTCATAGGAGCGATGCCGCCCACAGTGGACTGAGCCCTCCCCCATCAATCATGAGTGAAGAAAATGTCCCACTGACATGCCCACAAACTGATCTGATGGAGGCATTCCGTAGTCCGGGTTCCCTTTTCCCAGATCCTTCCAATTTTATCAAGCCGACCCAAACTAACCAGGGCAATGGCCTTTAATGAACTTTTTTAAAAATAGAAGGCTCCTCCTACACAGCTGTAAAGCAAAACCTGCCACCCATTCCACAGGTAAGTGCCATGTAGGGACACTGCAAACCACTTGGAACCACTGGTTCGTTATTAATATGATGATGTTAGTTAGCTAAGTACCCAAAGGGACTTTTTGCGACCCCAGATATTCTTGATCACAATTCTCTTCTCATCTTACTTTCTAACTATCTTTTCTAAAATTTAGTGGGAATTAAAAAAAAGAAGGAGAAGGCATACTTTTGCTTTCATGATGCCCAACCTGACTTGGCATTCATAGTCCAGGGAAATACCCAGGAGGAAAAGAGTTATTCCCAATTAAAAGGAAGATTCCTCTCGAAAAATTGGAGAATGTTACAAGCCAATGGATGCCATCAATGGAAGAGAAGACATTTCCGTGTTGGTGGCTAGAAACATTTGGCTACAGTTGGTTTCAAGCCAGCAGAAATGCTCCTTTTTTGTTTCTGTCTTTCTTTGCCCTTTTCTCTGTCAGCTTAAAGGAAGTTATTTTGAAGTTAAGCATGCAATGGTTTACAAATTCTTCCTGTTGGTCATTATTACCAGATGGGCCAGCAGCGTTCATCTCCCCTGCTTCCTGGAGATGCTGAGGATGTGACTGAGGTCTGGGGAGGAATGCTCACCAGCACGAGTCCTCTGTAGAGGACAAATCCAAGCTCTGCCTTAATGTGGAAAAGAGCCCTACTGTCTCTTTCCTGAAAACCCCAGAATCTGCATACGGCTTCCGTGGAGCTTGTTCCTGACCGTTTGTTTTTCCAGGCTGAGTGATCTTTGAATGCTCAGTGAACAACTCCAGCAACGGTGGATGGCGTTGTTTTTATGGTCAGCTTACAGTTCTGTTCAGCTTTTACGCACAATGCTTTTCAAGCAAGCACGCCTATCGTGCGCCATGGGAAAGTCAAGTAGCTCTCTTAAACGCCACACTTCCTCAGTTGGAAAGCCCCGATGCCAAGTCTTTTACTGTGCCAAAAATCACATATTCTGCATAAAGCATGAATTATTTAAATTTCTATCCACCAACCTCTGTCTCAACTTACGGATAGTAAGGCTTGGCGTAGCCATGGGGACAGCCAGGAATCTGGCATCGGTGGCAGTTTCCTGAGGGCGAAGCTAGGATGCGGTTTTACCTGGATTTAATGAGGTTCTATTGAAGTTCTAAACGTAAGCAGGTATAAGCTTTGGTCTCAAATGTGAGGGGCAGGGCTGAAGTCAGGGCTCCCAGAGCCAGAAACTGAGCTTCGCAGAGCAATGGTGACCCCAAGGAAAAAGGTTGTGACCCAGACTGGTGATTCTCTCAGAAGCCAGGCAGCTCAGGCGAGCAAATGTGTGGTTCCAATTGTCTTCAAAGACCACATAGTGTAGGGCAGGCAGCCCCTGGGGGGGTCAGTTTTTATGGCCAAGAATGGATTTTTTTAAATAAAAGAAATGCAATGAATAACATACACAAAAATCAACTGAAAATGGACAAAGTCTTAAGCTCATGACCCAAGCTGTAGAACTTCTAGAAGAGTAGGGCAAACCTTCAGAGTGCTGGTCTTGGAAATGGACACGACTCCAGAAGCACAGACATTTAAAGCAAGAGTAGACAAATGGGATGTCACCAAACTAAGAGGAATTTGAACAGTTAGAAGGCTGCCTACCAATCTAGAGAAAATACTTGAAATCCCTATGCCTGATAAGCAGTTAGTAGCAAAAACCACACAGGGAACCTGAGGCTGGAGAGATGGCTCTTTCAGAGGAACTGGGTTTGATTGTCAGCATCCACACGATGGCTCAAAATAGATTGTAACTCTAACCTCGAGAGATTGGAACCCTCTTCTGGCCTCTCTGGGAACTAGGCACGCATATGGTAGGTACACAGACATACGTGCAGGCAAAACGCTCATTTACATAAGGAACTCGTGCAACTCAGCGCGTATCTACTAATTAAAAGTGGGCATAGATGTGAATAGACTTTTCTCAAGACATACAAGTGGCAAATGTATATGTGGAAAGATGCTGGGCATTATTAATCATCAAGAAACAGTAAGTCAAAATCGTAATCCAGTATCACTCCATCACCATCAGAATGGCGAGTAGGAAGAAGCAGGTGGAAGTCAGTACTGGCAAGGTCCTGGAGAAATGGGAGCCTTGTGTACTGCTGGAGAGGATTACATTGCTGCAAAACAGGGTTGAGGTTCCTGACAAAATTAAAAACAGGGTAATATAAGACCAAACAATCCCATTGTGATATTTATTTAAAAAATTTTGAAATCAGAACCTCACAGAGACTGCTGGTCTGCTGTATTCCCTGCCATAGTATTCAAAATAATGAAAACACGGAGGAAACCAAAGTGCAAATAGATTTTAACTCATTTATTTTTCTTTCAAAAGGCAGTCGCAGGTCCAGCACAAAATTTAGAGTAGTTTTAGGCTCATAGGAAAACTGGAAGTGAAGAGAAGCTTCTATACACCTCTTTGTCCCCACAAACGCACAGCTGTCCCCCAAGAATGGCACCTTTGTTACAGCTGGTGAACCTGGATCAATGCACCGTTATCCCCCAAGCTTCATGCCAACTCTTGATGCTGTAGATTCTGTAGGTTTAAACAAACGAGCAATGAGCTGTATCATTAGTGTGCTATCCCGGTAAGTATCTTACCCATTACATCGAACTGTTTAACTGTTAAATTTCTGTTCTCTGTCTCTTCATTTTTGTCTGCCTCTACCAGCCTCTTTCTACACAGTTTAAAGATTGCTAGACTAATGGCTACTTAGGATTGCACACTCTGCAGTCTTTTATAATTGACTTCTTTTACTTAGGAATATGCATTTAAATTTCCTCCATGTCTTTTTCCATGGCTCACTACCTTGTTTGTGTTTAGTGTTGAGTTATATTCTCTTGCCTGGAAGTATCAGCGTTTACTCACCCCCTCACTTATCAACAGATATTTTACTTGCTTCTGAGTTTTAGCAATTATTAATAAAACTATGATCGACATCTAAGTTCAAGTTTTTGGGTGCACATAACTTTTTTAACTCATTGGGGTGGCTACCAAAGGAATACAATTATTAGATCATACAGTGAGAATATGCTTCATTTGTGAAGCATTGCCAAACTCTCCCCCAAAGGGGCTGTGCCGTTTTCCATCACCACCAGTGATGAATGAAAGTATCTGTGGCTCACTGAGAGCATGCTGCTCAAGGCAGCTGTGAATGCAGCCCAACAACTCCCAAACTCCCTGGAAAAGGGAGGGTTTTCGTGAGTGACGTCTGTTTGTGACTCGGTCGTCAAGCTCTTGAGCATGGACTTTGTAGATGACAGTGTCGTTTTACAATAGCCAAAGGTTGGAGACACCTGCTTGCCAGCGTTTGCTGATGTCAGTGTTTTGGACCTGCATGTTCTGAGAGGTCTCATTGTTTTAACTTACAATTACCTAATTACATAAGATGTTGTTTCAATGCTTGTTTGCCATCTGAATATTCTCTTTGGTGAAAGATCTATTCAGATCTTTCACCCAGTTTTAAAACTGAGGATTTTATTTTTTTATTAAGAGTTCTCTATATATTTTATAATAGTCCTCTGCCAGACATGTCTTTTGCTAATATCTTTCCCATGTCTGTCTCCTTATTCCTTTTGTAATTATTTATTCCATGTGTATGTTTCCTTGTGTGTATGTATGTATGTATGTATGTATGTATGTATGTATGTGCACCTCCTGCATGCAGTGCCTGCAGAGTCCAGAAGAGGGCATCAGAGTCCGAGACTTGAGTTATAGATGGTAGAGAGCTACCATGTGGGTGCTATGGATGAAACTGGGGTCATCTGAAAGAGCAGCAAGTGCTCTTCACTGCTGAGCCATCTCTCCAGAGCCTATCTTCTTGTGAATATTCTTTTTGTGTAAGTAGTAGCACTTTATGCACATCTTTCAGATTCTAGCCTTTTCACTTAATATTAGGTTGGAGATCTCTGCATCTGGTTGTATAAGAAGGTTCTCACTCTTCTTTCAATTACATACTACTTAATTTTGGCTCTGTTGATTTATTTAGCTAGTCGCTTTTGGAAAGCACTGTATTGTCTCTGGCCTTTGCTAAGACAGACGGCTGCAGTGCATAACACATATGTGTGGTGTTTGGCCTGGGTGTAGTTGTGTCTGGAGGAGACAACTGGCCTTTCATTACAGTGCTGTGCGTTGGAAAGATCTCTTCTCGATGCCGTGCACAATGCTGCACAGACTGCAAGTGTTTCAGAGTCAGACCTTACTCTCTGCTGTCATAGAAGCCTCTGCTTCTCAGAGAATGCCTGAGGATGCCAAGAGGAGCATTTTAGGCTTCGCACTGGCTTTCCAGTTTCTTCTCATTTGGGGGATTTCTCACAGGTCCCTTGGTTAAGTCCAGATCTCATCAGCCTTGCCAACACTTCTCAGGGAAGACTGGCCTGTCTTTACCAAGGCCATTGCTTTCCTCTGCTGCTCATTCTTGAGGCTCTCCAGCACTTGGCTTGTGGAATTTATGGCAATCCTAACTCCTGTTCTCTCCTGTTCTTTGTTGGCCATCTGGGAGTGTCGTCTGTGCTATCCTTATTCCTACGAATCTCTGGCACCCTGTCTGTCGCATGATTTTGTGGTAGTAACTGATGAAGATTTGTAGCACGGATGAATGAAATTTAGGTTTGTTAGGCAATCGTCTCTTTGTCTTCCAGATTAATTGTGTCTTTCAGAAAACATATTAAAATTTAAAAATATTGCTTTTATTTTCAAGATTAAAAAGGGAATCAGGCTGAGAAGATGGCTCATTGGGTATAGTGTTTGCTTTATCATTGTAAGGAACTGGGTCTGGATCCCTAACACCCATGCAAATGCCAGTGGGCACAGCAGCCCATCCATAATCCCAGTACTCAGGGGGTAGAGTTAGGGGCTCTCTAGAGTAAACTCTAAGTTCAGCAAGAGATATGCTTAGAGATACAAGGTGCAGAGCAATTGAAAAAGACAATATCAACATCTCACCGTCTTGTGTGCATATGCACCCACACACATGTGCAACCTCACACATATCAGCATACATATACACATGCATGCACATCACACACTTACTTATGCAAAATAAATATAAACATTTAAGGGTCATATAATATTTTAAGAGGAACAGCCTGGGCTGGAGAGGTGTCACAGTGGCGAAGAACTGTGGCTCTTTCCAAAGGACCCAGATTTGATTCCCAGCACTCACGTGGAGGCTCACAACAGTCTGTAACTCTGGTCCTAGGGGATCCGAAGCCTCTTCTAGCCTCTGTGAGCACCGAGCATCCATGTGCAGATGTACATGAGGGGTCTGAGGGACAGCGAAGTAAGCTTTAGGACATGGAGTCAGGCGAGTATCCTCTTAGGTGTTTTCTATAACTGCTTACATGAACCAACAGCTGGACTTAGGCACTGGCCAGTCCTGGTTTCCAAACATGTTTCACATGCCAGCTCCTTCTCTACATCACAGCTCATTCTAAACGTTAAGGGAACATCTTGAATTCAAGGGTTATATCCGCCAGATTCTGGTGACCTCTGAAAGGGTGAGGAAGTGGATATACACTTAATGGCATCTGTTGACTGGTGGTAGTAGGAAAGACCAGAAGAAAAAGATACAGAAGATTTTGTCCTCATCTAACTATGTTATTCCTAGGAGAGGGAGGACAGCTGTATCTTCAGTTCTTAAAACCAATCCTAACCTTTTGATAAACACCTGAATGCAAAATTGTAACTGGTCCTGACTAGCCGTCCCTAGAGAACCATGTGTAATGCACAAAGGAATTCCAAGAACAAAAGGACAGCATCCATTGTCTAATACATACATGTCTCTGAATACTGAGAAAAACAGATCATCAACGATGCTGCTAGGTCTCCTGTGTGTATTTCCTGCATAAACAGACCTTCACAGAATTGAGGCCAATGGCATTTTCTTTTCCCAGATTCTACTTTCATATAAATAAAACCGACACATGAGCTATGCCAGAAGAGGTCAATGATTTGGCTTAATTGCTTCTCCAGAGGCATGAGGAAAGGCTCTGAGAAGTAGATTTGGTCTTCTACACTCAAGCAAGCATGTGTGTGTGTGTTGACACATTGCCTCTTCCCACACAGGCCCTGAGTGAGACGAGAAACATAAGAGGAGTCTTATGTTCTGCCTCCTAAGCAGCATTTGTATTTCAAAGATAAAGGCAACTTATGGGCACCACAGGATCAGGAAACTTCAAATATGAGATTTGATATCGATAAACAGTGTGTCTCCTTCTAGGAGACCATTGAAAAATGCATGAGGCCTTCTGCATGGCCAGCCCTCCTTAGAACACAGTTCCGAGCAATTTCAATGAGATTTTTATTATGCATTTTGTGTGCCATGTTGTTAACCAATCAATAGCTGTTGAATGTCCGCTGTGTGCTAGACACAGGCAGAGGCAGTGTATCAATGGGACAGAGAGGGTCGTTTCCAGAGGCAGGCATAGGCATGCATCCCCTAACTGTGAGACCATGAGCATTCACAAACTTAGATGATGTTTAGTGTTTTTACTTATGGACTGAATGCATTGTATGGATTAAATGAGACTAGAAAGAGAAAGTGTTTACTGCCTTGCCTGGCTGTGTACATAGTTAACACACTAAATAGCATTAGCAGCTGTTATCATTGTAATCACAGAGATGGCATAGAACCTGTCCTCAGCAATCCAGAATCCAGTGATGAAACAAGACTTGGGTTGGGATAACTTCAAGTGCAAGGCCATGAATGACCCTTATCGCATATTATTTGGATGAGGTTGTGGCACAGCTCCCCATGAAATTCTTATGGAATAGTAGACTCATGAAATGGCACACATGTAAATTTTGGAATCACTTCAAACGACCCCTCTGGAAACTTGGGGAGGAGAGGTGTACTTAGCTTCCTCTCTTATCTTTTTGACATACTAGTGATACTGTTTTTCTACTTAATTCCAATTTGTTATCATGCAAGTACAGCCTCCTAGGTCACTACACTAGGTAGAGAGTACTCAGATAGATGTATTGAGTATTCTAAGAATAAATGAAATAGTGATGGTCCTCTGCTGTAGTCCTCTAGGTAAACTCATGGAAAGTTGAAAATATCGTAAGTCGAATGCATTTTAGGGGCTGGGGTTATGGCTTAGCAGGGAAGAGCACTTGCTGCAGAAGCGTAAGGACCTGAGTTCAAATCCTCATCACCTATGTAAAAGGCTGAGTAGAGAGGGTCTAAGATAGGAAGATCACTGGAGCTCGCTGCCTGCTGGCCTAGCTCCAGGTTCAGCAAGAGACCTTGTCTCAAAGGACTCATGTGGATGGTGATAAAGCAAGACCCCCAGTTCCTTCTCAGGCCACGGTACACCCACACATCTGCAGCAGACAAATAAAATTTTAAAAAAAATCAGTACATTTTCATTTCATACCCAACTTCCCGAGCATCGTAGTTCAGCCACGCAGTGCACTGAGGAGTATCCTTACTTTTCCCTCACGGTCATACAGCTGACCAGGAGCTGCCACTGTCTCCCATGGCCAGCACAGGGAGGGACTGCAGAAAACAGACCGGAATTCAAAATCCAAAGTACAGTTTCTACAGTATGAGTGCTGTTTTCACACTAGTAGAAAAACCCTAAATTGTAAGTCTTCAGAGACCGTCTGCAGTAATGGGAGGGAGAGTCTGCTCCTAGAGTGAGACTAGGATGCTCCCTCAGTTGCAGGCCCCCAGGAAATAAATGGTGTAAAGCAGGGAGTATGGGGGTGCACTGAGCAAATGGCTGCGAAAGGTAACGAGGAGAGGACCAGGAGTCGGCACAGAAAAGCACCCACCGCAGTTCTGGCTTCATGGTTTTGGAGGCCCAGAGGAAGACAGAGGATTGGCAAGGAAGGTCTCCCCAGCAAGTCCCCACGAACTCTGGATGCTTCCCGGGGAGTGAGGGCTCAAGATAGATATTTAAGTGGGGGCTGGAGAGATGGCTCAGAGGTTAAGAGCACTGACCGCTCTTCCAGAGGTCCTGAGTTCAATTCCCAGCACCCACATGGCAGCTCATAACTGTAACTCCAGTTCCTGGGAATCTGACACCTTCACACCAATGCAAATAAAATTAAAATATTTTTTTTAAAAAAAAAGGATCACAGAGGCCTGGTGTGTCCATTGGAATTTGTCTGAAGGAACAACACCCTGCTCCCAGGAGTCTGTGGGTGTTTCCTCCCAACCCACTAGCCCATTCCTCAGACTGCACACCACTGTGCATGGTTTCAGCTGTAGGGCCTGGGGTTTGGGGTTTATAATGCACAGAACATTGTGTTCTGGTGTGGCAGTCCCCTCCGTACCTCATACCTTGGTCAAGTATCTGACAACAGGCTCCACAAGACTCAAGTCGCTCTTGCTGGCTGCCGCGGAGCTAAGCTCCAAACGCAGGAGGGCACGGGCCGGTAAGCTCTGCAAGCACCCTCGCCAGGGCGGGAGCACTGAGCGTATTGTAGGACAAGGACAAGGTCTTCAGGTGCTCCGCGTCTGCACAGTGCAAGAACTTTCTTAAACCCATGCGGCAACCCGCTGCCCTTTCCCTACCCCAGAGTTCTGACCCCAGAAGCCTCGTGAACCCTTTAGAAAAAGAAAAAAAAGATGCTGAAGTGGATTCCAAAAAACCTCACCTAGACATCTTAGTCCACTGTTCCCCTTCCAGAAACGTCTATTTGTTCTACTTTCCTTCCTCCGCTGTGATAAAACCCTGCCCACAAGCACACGAGGGGAGGAGAGGGTTCATTTTATCTTAGAGGTTACAGCGCATCGATGAGGGCAGTCAGCCGGGCTCAAGCAGGAACTTGGGGCGGAAGCCACGGAGGAACGCTGCCTGCTGGCTTGCTTAGGCTCTTGCCTAGCTAGCTTTTTATACGTCTGGGACCACTTGTCCAGGGAAATGTGCCTCCTCCTGTGGGTTGTGTTCTCCTACATCCACTAACAAAACCTTTCATAGACAAACCCCCCAGGCCAATCTAGACCAGGCAATTCCACCCCGGAAGCTCTGCTCTCAGAGGATTCGAGGCTGCGTCAAGTTGACAGACAGTTAATGCTAACTAGGACACTGCGAAGGAACAGCTGACCCCCACAGAGGTCACATGGGATCTTCACAGTGGAACACCCTCGGTGGTATTAAAAGAGCGGTTCCTGGAAGGAGACGTTCAGTTGAAAGGCTGAAAATTAAACGTTGAGAAACTTGTCAGAATATAAGACAATTAGGTTAGAGAGAGACAATATGAAATATATGAAAATTTGAAATGAGATGTTAAAAGAACAACCCAAGGAAGCTATTATTTTATTCATGGGGATGTTGGAAAAGGAGACAAGAGATAAGCAGAGAAATTGTATTATAAAAAGAAAGAAAACTTTCTAAAACTGAAAACTGGGTAGACAGTTCAGTATGACAAATGAAAAAAAAAATTCCGTGCTTGGATACATCTTTGCAAAATTACATAATGCCCTATGGAGAAGGTCCAAATGCCTTCAGAGGGATAAAGCTGTTCACATACAAATGTATGAGAGTCACACTGCCACCAGACTTCTGAGGAGTAAAAGGACATGCTAAAACACAAGAGATAAAATGGTTTTAAAAGACTCTGGGCAGTGGTGGTGCACGCCTTTAATCCCAGCACTTGGGAGACAGAGGCAGGCTGTCTGTGAGTTCAAGGCCAGTTTGATCTAGAGAACTAGTTCCAGGACAGCCAAGGCTGTTATACATTGAAACCTTGTCTCAAAACAAAACAAAATAAACCAAACCAAAACAAAAAGCCTTTGGAGCAAATGATTTTCAACTTAGAATTGAGCATTGGCCAACAGTAGGAGAGGACTAAAGCCTGCGAAGTGTTTAGGGAATGTGATTTGTGAGTAACTCAGTTCCTGGAAGATCTATTCTAGGGTAGATATATTCTGGGGTAGGGGGTACAAAAAAGACCCGAGAGTCACCACGCAGTGAATTCAACCAGTCAAGACAGTGATGGGAACTTCCAGGAAGACATCTGATTACGATCTAGAGAGTTCTAATCCAGACCCGCTCAGAGGGCCAGGAGGGGACCAAAAAGAAACGTGTGGGTTACATAATAACTGAGGAGACACTGAAAGTCTGAAACAGCCCTCTTCTCTCCAAGGCGAAGTGCTGCTGCGCACAGGAGAAGGACACTAGGGAAAAATAAAACCTGGATGAGAACGAAGGACACTAGGAAAAAACAAAACCTGGATGAGAAAGCATGGCTCGCTGTGCTTTCTGAAAAACAAAAATGTATTTGTTTTTGATGCTAAGAATAGTCTTTGAAGTCTATCAAGAACCTTCATCTGATGTTACAGAGAATGAAAAGTCACTTTAGTATACTTCTTGGACAAGCAGTCGATGACAATTTTTACTATTTTAATGACAGTAAAATGTGAATGCTGCTGACATTTCTGAACAGAATGAAGACATTGATAAACATTTTGGCCATGTGTAACAATATGTAGCTAATAGAAGTTGGAGTATGAGACAGGGGGAATACAGACCAAGTGTCAGGCACTTCCCAGGTAAGAAAAGCAGCAGGAGGCCGATGGCAACCATTTTTGGAGATTGTGTAAAGTTCCTTATAGGTATTTCTCTACATTTTAATTTCACATATATGGATGTTCACATACATGGCTATATGTGTGTCTGTGCACCATACATGTTCATGGTACTAATAGAAGCCAGAAGAAGATGTCAGATCTTCTGGCGCTCTAGTTAAAGACAGCTATGAACTGCCATGTGGGTCCAGGAAATCAGACCTGGGTCCCCTGGAATGTTACCCAGTGCTCTTAACCATGGAGTCATTTCTCCAGACCCCATGGAAACAATTGTAGTATTGTTTAATGTAACAATAGCAGCTAATGGAAGAGTAAGAAATAATAGATACGTTAAACATTTGGAGAAATTGAGAAAGAAGTTAATGTAAGAAAAATTTCATTTCTCAAGAGCTCAAGGATAGAAACTGAACCAAGTATCGGGATCTAACATTGTATTAACTACATTTGTGGGTATGGCTAGCCAAAAAACCAAGTCCGAAACAATGAAGAGAAATGAGCCTATACCAAGAGCTGGCTGGGAAAATGCCAACTTGGTGAATTTTCTTGCATTGTGGATTTTTACCAGGCACAAGGACTGTTTTAATAAAATAAAAAAAAATTAAAACCCTTAAATGTTATTTTAAGAGAACAAGGGCTTCAGTTCACAGTAAGAGTGGGCATTATACTTGGTTGTGTTCTGTTCCATTCATGGATAGAAATGTATGAATTCTCCCTCCAACCCCACTTTTCCATTTGGTACCCCCCTTCCCTCCCTCTTCTTTTCCATCTCCCCACCCCCTTCATACCAGCAAGGCCAGAATGGACCAAAAAAATTTCACACTTCTTAAAGAGATACAGATATAATGTTCGCCATTTTAATTGCCTGTCATAATTGAATTATTTCATGTTTGAAATAAAAATGTGCAGACATTAGCATATTGTGAGCATTAAATCTGTGACAATTCAACAATTAGAGGCATAGTCTACCCTACGGATCTGGATGCTGCCCAAGTCTCAAGTCTGTTCCTTCCTCAGACCCTCTTTTCAAGATTTTCAAAAAGGCCTGCAAGAAAAATGTATGCTTAGAGGAAAAAAAAACCCTAAGCAAATTACTTTGTTAAAATTGCTTTTAAAGTGTGCTCTCTGCCATTCAGAAAAAGCCTTGTCTCCCGGGTCTTTCTAGGGAGCACTGATTGGATTGAAGGAAATCCAAGGCCTGAGCTCCCCTCTGGGGCCATCCCACAAGAACCAGCACAGAGACACAGCCTTTCCAGAGGATTCCCTTTCCCAGGTCTGAAGACAGGGGGAGAATCCTTACTTGCACAATGCTGCAAGCTTTAACTCTTCAGAGGACTCTGTAATTTTCCTTTATTCTGATGTGCAGGGATGAGCAATGTGTTTTATGTCTGTCTGACCCTCTTCCTGCTTCCCGCCTATTTCTGTCTCTTTTTCTCTCTCTCCCTCCCCTCTTTCTCTTTCTTCCTTCCTTCCTTCCTTCCTTCCTTCCTTCCTTCCTTCCTTCCTTCCTTCCTTCCTTCCTTCCTTCCTTCCTTCCTTTTCTTCTTCTTCTTCTTCTTCTTCTTCTTCTTCTTCTTCTTCTTCTTCTTCTTCTTCTTCTTCTTCTTCTTCTTCTTCTCTCTCTCTCTCTCTCTCTCTCTCTCTCTCTCTCTCTCTCTCTCTCTCTCTCTCTCTCTCTCTCTCTCAGCTGGGGGAGCACCTCAGCTATTGTTCCTCCAAAGCCACCCACCCTGCTTTTTGAGGCCGGTTTTCTCATGGTTTTGGAAGTGGTTGGTTCTGCTGCACTGTGACCAGCAAACCTCAGGAATCTCCCTGTCCAGGACTCCTCAGTGCTGACATTGGAAGAGCACACTATTGTTCCTGGTTATTTGACGTGGGTACTGGGAATAAATTCAGGACCTCATGCTTTTTGTGACAAGCTCTTCACTTATCTCTACAACTCTCTAAAATGTCAAGGTTTTGAATCTTTAAAAAAGGTTTGTTTTTTTTTCTTTGTAAGATGTTAGGCATTGAATTTAGGATCTCAAGTATTTGGCAATTGCTATGACATTGAACTTCATTCTCAGTCCCATGAAAAAATTCAGTTTTTAAGATAATTAGACAAGAAACAAAATGGCAAATTAAAAACACAGCATGCTGTTTTCATAGCACTTCTGCATTCATGTGTAATGTATGAATATCTTTAAGTGGAATTTCATTTGAAAATTTAATTCATCCTGGTCTCAATGTGTGATTAATGTCCGAGGAGCAGGTGCAGAAACAGGCTTTTCAACATGAGATTAAAGGTTCAGGGGCCGAGGAAAGCACGTAGCTGGGTAGCTGGGTAGCTGGGTAGCTGGGTAGCTGGGTAGCTGGGTAGCTGGGTAGCTGGATAGCTGGATAGCTGGATAGCTGGATGAACTGTGTGTGAGTGAACAGGACTAGTTAGTTCTTAGAAGAAACAACAGGCAAACTATGTCATCTCAGTGCCTCTATTTTAAACTTGGAAGTTCATGTGATCCTTTCACAGAAAGCAACAAAATCCAGACAGACAGCAGCAGAATCCAGACAGACAGCAGCAAAATGACAGAAACTGAAGACATGAAGACAAGATAAAGGTTGACGTGTGATTTTAAGTGTTATGCCTGGTTCTGTGAGTAAATTTAACTTAGAAATAATTTACATACAATAAGGCACACAAATATTGGTGCAGTAAGTTTTGACAAATGCTTGCACCAACATAAACGCCTTCCAATGGTGCCCAGAATGTACGGTTCCTAATCTCCTAATAATAATTCCATCTCCTCCCATCATCACCACCCCAGGGAGTCACTGGAGTGTTTCCTAACACTGCTCATTAAAATCGACTTTTACCAACTACAGTGGACCATGCCAGTATGTGTTTTTTTTTTTTTTAAATATTTACTCTGCTTAGAATAGACTATGTTCTTGGATCAATAAATAAATGTTAACCATCAAACCTGGAGAAATTTGGACTGGAAATATTATAACTATTTTTTTTACTTTTCATATGGAGATTTCAATAAGATATATTTTAGTTTTTGATGATTTCTCTCAACCCGTTTTCCAGTCGATTGATACTCTATGCTGTCACCTTCAGCAATCTGCTGCAAAGCTTTTTCAGTGAGGGACATTTTCAATTGTTTCACATTTTAGCTATAATTAATATCTGGTTCATTCTTCCTCTCCTTCCTCCTCCTCCTCCTCCTTCCTCCTCCACCACCACCTCCTCCTTCTCCACCTCCTCCTTCTCCACCTCCTCCTTCTCTTCCTCCTCTCCCTTCTCCTCTTTCTCCTCCTTCTTCCTCCTCCTTCTCCTCCTCTCCCTCCTTTTTATCTATTTGTTGATATTCCCTATGTACTCATTCAATAAGCCCACGTTTTAGGGTCTGAGAGGTGGCTCAGTGGTTAAGAGCCAACTCTCAGACCCTAAAACGTGGGTCTGGTAAGCTTTTATTGTTAACCCAGAATCACCTGGGAAGAGGACGCCTTGAGTGAAAACCTGTCTGGATTGGCCTGTGGCCATGTCCATCAGATTGTCTTGACTGATGATTGATGTGGGAGGGCCCAGTGTACTGTGGGCGGCACCATCCCTAGGCAGCTGGGCCTCGGCTGTATGAGAAAGCTGGCCGAGCATGAGCCGGTCAACAAGCCAGGAAGCAGCAACATTCTTCCATGGTTTCTGCTCCAGTTCCTGTGTGTCTCCCCGCCCCCACTCTTCTCGATGGACTGAGACTTGGAAGGTAAGCCAAATAAACCCTTCCCTCCCGGAGTTGCTTTTGGTCGTGGTCGTGGTTTTTGTAAGCACAACAGAAAAATAACTAGGATGGAATACATCCAACTTTAGCAGAAGACCAAGCTCTGTTCCGAGCATCCACAGCAGGCAGCTCAGGACTGTTCGGCATCCACAGGCACCTGCACGCATGTGTGCACTCACGCACAATTAAGAATAAAACAAAATATTTCAAATAAAAAGCATTCATTGTATTTTATTTTTTTAGTTAGTGTATGAATAATGGGTTTTCATACATATACGTCATTGTACTTGGTTCAAATTTGTTCCCCTCATTCATTTCCCTGACACTGGTCTCCTTCCTGAACCCAAATATTCTCCTTCTACCTCGATGTCTCATTACATATATGTGTGTGTGTGTGTGTGTGTGTGTGTGTGTGTGTGTGTGTGTGTATAATAACACATATATGTTAATTTATATTATAATTTATATATTAATTTATATTATATTTGAATCTAGAATCCTTATGTCAAAGAAAAACATGGTACTTGGACTTTCTCCCCTCCATTGCCCTCTCTTCTCCCTTTCCACCTTTTTACACACTTTCCTCCACTCGTAATCCCCTTAGTTCCCCTCTACTTACATGATATTTAAATTCAGACTATGCATATGGGTGAAAATATTAGTAAGTGACATTTTTTTCTGCAAATCTGACTTATTCTCATGAATATGATGCTTTCTAATTCCATCTATTTTTTTGTGAATGGTATAACTTCATTCTTCTTTACACGCTATTTACCCATTCATCTGTTGATCTCGGGTGGTTTGATGCCTTGGCTACTGTGAATGATGCAACAATAAACACAGATGTGCCAATATCTCTGTGGCATCCTAACTTGGATCCTATAGTGTATAGGCAGAGTGGTTTGCGTGGGTGTGGTGGGTTTTTTTTAAAGCTTTTTTGGGAGAACCCCTGTGCTGATCTCTCGCAGTTGAACCAGCTTTCATCCCCACTAGCAGGGCATGGGTTCTTTCTTTTCTACATTACAACCAACACTTGTTAGTTAAGTTAATGATAGCTGTTCTGACTCAGGGAAAATGAAATGTGAATGTTGTTCTGCTGCGTGTTTCCCTGGTGGCTAAGGATGTTGACCATTTTCATACTTATAGCGACCATTTACATTTCTTATTCTGAGAACTGTCTTTTCATTTGTCCATTTGTCGATTGTGTGATTTGAGTTTGGGTGTTTCATTTTTTTAAGTTCCCTAGAGATTCCAGTGACACAGGTCACAAACATTTCTTCTTCTTTTGAAGGCTGTTTCTTCACCTATCCGATTGTTTCCTTTGCTGTGCAAAATCTTGTAGTTTTATGCAACCCTGATTGTCAGTTTTTGCAATTATCTCTTGAGCTGTTAGAGTCCTGGCCTATGTCTATATCTTGAAGTGTTTTCTATTGTTTTCCTATAGCAGGATCAGGGCTTACTTTAAGATCTTTAATCCATTTTAAATTTATTTGTATGCATTGTATGCATTTTAAGTTTTAATTTGATATGTATGAGAGATAGAGATGTGGTTCCTTTATTTGATATGTGGATATTAAGTTCCCTGAACCATTTGTTATAGAGTCTGTGTTTGCTCCAACATGTTGGACACATTTGTCAAAAATCAATGGCTGTATCTGTGTGGGTTTATTTCAGGTTCTATTTTGTTGGTATGATATTCTGTTTCTGTGTGAGTACCACTCTGTTTTTGTCACTATGGATCTGTAGTCTAATTTGAGACCAGGCATTACTGCAATATCCATCACTGTTCCTTCTGCATAGGATTACTTTGACTATGTAGGGTCTTTAGTGCTTTCATATGAATTTTAAGACTATTTTTCTAGTTCCATGAAGGATTGCATTGGAATTTTGATGGGGTTTGTAGATAGATCACTATTGTCAATATAGTTAATTTTGCAATATGCTACCAATTAATGAAGATGGGAGATCTTTCCATTTCCTATATCTTCTTCAAGTTCTCTCTATAAATTTTTAATTGTAGAGGATTTTTTCACTTCATTGGTTAGATTTATCACCAAGTATATTGTTTGGGGTTGGTTGTGTGTGCGCGCATGCGTGTGTGCCTGTGTGCGTGTGTGTGTGTGTGTGTGTGTGTGTGTGTGTGTGTGTGTGTGTGAGAGAGAGAGAGAGAGAGAGAGAGAGAGAGAGAGAAGCTATTGTAAATGAGATTTTTTTCTTGATTTTCTTTGTTAGCAAGTTCATTATTGATATATAGCTATGAATTTTTATATGTCATTTTGTATCTTGCTCCTTTGTTGAATATGTTTATCAGATTTCAGAGTCTTCCAGTAGAATCTGTAGCCTTTTAAACATGGGATTGTGTCAACTGCAAAAAGGGATTATTTGAGTCTCTCCTTTCCTATTTGTATACTTCCTTTTAATAAATTTCAATGTTTCCCTGTACTTATTTTCATAATTATTACTTGTGAGTTTGTATGTATGTTTGTGTGTGTGTATAGCAAGGGTGCATGTGAGAGGAGTTACCTCTGAGTCTGGAAGAGGGCATCAGATCCCTTGGAGTCGGAGCTTCAGCTGGCTGTAAGCTCTGGTTGTGGGTGCTGGAGACTGAAGCCAGGTAATTTGCAATAGCAGTATGTTCTTCACTGCCGAGCTCTCTCTCTAACCCCCATGTGTATTTTTTGGTTTCTTTCTCTAGCTTTACTGCTTTAGACAAGGGCCTGAGTCACCATTTTCTCTTTCCTAATTTTAGAGGAAACATTTTCAAGTTTTCTCCATTTAATATAATATTGACTATAGGCTTGTTGTATATAGCCTTTATTATTTTGAAGTATGTTCCTTCTATTCCTAGTTTTTTTCAGGAATTTCATCATGATGGGATATCTAATTAATAAAAAGCCTTTTGTGTGTCTGTTGAGATGCTCATGTGAATTCTGTCCTTAAGTCTACTTATGTGCTGTATTATATTTATTGATTTGCATATGAAGACTCATCTTTGTATCTCTGAATAAAGCCAACTTGGTCATGGTTGTATGATCTTCTTAATGAGTTGTTGAATTTGGTTTGCAAGTATCTTACTCAAAAACTTTTGCATCTATGGGGGCTAGAGAGATTGATCTTTTTTTTTTTTTTTTTTTTTTTTTTTTTTTTTTTTGCTGTAGTTGTGTGTTCCTGTCTGATTTCAGTATCAGGGTAAAGTAACTTCATAGGAAAAATGGATAGGACTGCATCTCTCACTATGTTATGGAACATTGGTTTTGCTTTGAGATAGGGTCTCAGATAGCCTCGGCCTTCCTTGAACTTGCCATCTAGCTGAGGTTATCCTTAACTGATTCACGCCTGTCTCTGCATCCCGAGGGATGGGGTTATAGGAAACCTCGTGTAACATCATGACCGGGCTCCATGGAACAATCTGAGGAGCACTGGTGTTTGCTCTGCTTTAAATGTCTGATAGAAACTGGCAGTGGATCTGTGTAGTCATGGGGATTTGTTTTGGGGGAGACTCTCATTGCTTTAACCTGTTGAAGTTGTTTGTATTGACTCCATTTAGTTTAGGTAGATAATACGTCTGTGAATTTGTCCAGTACTTCAAGTTTTTCAGTCTGAATAGCCTATCCACTAATGAATGTAGTGTAAAGTCACTCATCATTAATGTATTAGGACTTATCTGTTCTTCTATGTTCAGTAGCATTAGGCTGCTTCTCTAGAAGACAGGTCAGACCCATAACCAGCACATGGGGTGTGGGACATGGAAGAGCCAGTGAGTGAGATTCCTATCCAGCTCAGAAATGGCTCATCCTATGACCTTGATGGTGACAGTAGAATAATGATTGTATTCTGGGAATTCTTATTGCCATCACACTGTAACTTCCTGTGATCATCTGGGTGGCATTGGTGGCATTGGATCATCTGTAGTATCAAGTCTCTGCGTGATATCAATTGTCACGGATGGCCTCAGTTTGGCAGGGGTGGTGGTGGTGGAGCTAAGCAGTTGGTGGTTCAGAAGACACTGCTAACAATGTTGAGAGAATCCATTCTTGTCAGGTTTAGTCCCATTAAATGCATGGAGTGTCAGCAGAAGGGCCAGAAATGACAACACTTGGGCTCTGTTCCTTCAGGTGAACACTGGCTTTCTTCATGAGAGTTAAAACATCAAGAGACTCCACACATTCAGCACAAGAGTTTTCTCATTTGGTGGCAGCGAGAGCTCCACCTGCAAGATGGAGGTGTGCCATTGAACTTGTAATTGTAAGATCATTCTGGAACACATAGACCATGGAGTTGATATCACTGAAAACAAATCACTGATGAGGGCAAATCTTCTCTGCCAGGCCTGAAAGCGGTCATGGTGAGCAAGTGCCCAATATGGCTAACCGCATTTTCTCTGAACTCCACGCCATGTTTTAATGGTGCTGTTGCCACTGAGTAAGAAGAAGAGGTTGTCTGTTAAATGCCGAGAGCAGAGAGCTGAGGGCGAGGTTTCTGATGACAATTTTTTTCTTTTTATTTCTTGGCCCTTATTTTGTCTAATAATTCCCAGTTTACATGCCAGTAAAATAACCTTTGGGTAACTTCAGAGCCAGAATTTGCATTCATTTGTGTGATACTGAAATATGGATTACATAGCCTTCCATTTTTAGTTTCTCTAAAGCACTGGAGGGTAGGAGGTGATTAATGATCAGCCTTATTCATAGAATGGGGGTGATGTGGGGCAGAAAAATGCCAACAAATGGGGTGAAGCTGAGAGACTGAGCATGTGCACTCTTGACAGTCTAACTAGAGAAAATAAAATGACATGGACAAGGAATTAATCTGTGGCCATGAAAGGAAGGGCAGCAGGAAGGCAAAGGCCTGTCCTTCCTTGGGAGTCAGGCTGGATTGGTTGTCTGCGCAGCATCAGTAGGAAAGCAATTGTAGCTGCGTTTATATAATCCCAAGAGTTCTGGGAGGGTAGACAGACCAGGAAAGGGAAGAAGAGAAAGTACACATATGTATTTTAACACACACATATACACATACATATATATGTATGCATACAAACATATACACATAGACACACATTCATATACACACATAACAAGCATATATATATGTGTGTGTATATGTAGACATACACATGAATGCATTCACACATAGGTATACACACATGCAATACATATATACATACATACATACATACATACCACACCACAATATATGCAATGGACACACATATATACATATACAAATATATATGCATACATACATACACATAAACACATACACATATGCATACACAAACACACATACACACACATATGTATACATATCCCCAAACCATGAGGATATTTTTTGCTAACTTCAACCAACTTGGCAGAGACTTTTCCTTTCTTATTCATGAAGTTAACCTTCCTCATTCTGCCCCTTTCTCTGTCAGAGAATGGTTCAACAGCTTCATAGCCCACGCAGCGCCTTCTCCTCCCAGAACAACAGCTCACATCTGAGACCCTAAGCAAGCCAACCCTTGAGGCCTGCTTTGCTCGAATCTGCTTCTGCTGAGAATAAGCTACAGTTTGCTTTTCCTATTCTTCATTATTGTCCACGAAGTCAGTCCCACAGCCTTTTCAAACCAGTCTTTGTGGAAAACTTCGCATCCGTCACTGAAGGAAAACACGAAAGAAACTTGAGAAGGAACAAAAGAGCCATGTGCTCCCACCCTCGTCCTTAGACAAAAGACACTTGAATTCCTCTGTTTTCTGGTGTGTTCCTAGGTAGGGAGAAGGAAACAGCTGATCCCACAGCTGATGACAGAGCCCTTTTCAAGGGCAGTTGCCAGAGGACCAAAGCAGCTGTTCCCGTCCCCTGGGAAGTTCACCTCGCCCAGACAGCAGGTGGGGGAGGATCAAGCCAAGCCTGCATTTCTCAGCAAGGAAAGAAATCAGAGCTGATTCCTCTTCCGCATGGATATTTGCCTTTTACAAGGCTCCTCATGGACTAGTTGGGGAGCAGCGTCTCTACAGACCAGGGCTGCACACCTCACAGAAGCAGGAACTGAGCTTTAAACAAGGCACTCCATAGCAGACTACACTGTTTACAGAATGATTCTTTCCCAGACCTACTCAAGAGACGTTTACTTTTCAACATCTGAAATTGCTCTGGTCACTATTTTCTTACATTTAAGAATGAACTGGCCCTCTAGAGCTCATTTATCGCTACAGGCACTCGGTGTGTGCTCTGTGCTCAGTGAGGGAACTTGAGGAGGGCATCCCAAAGAAGGTAGAGGAGCTGGCCAGCCTCCCTTAGCCAATCCAGTCCAGTCCAGTCATGAGACCAGTCATGGGTGTTCAGTAATGTTCGGTTCCAATGTGTCCCCCAGAATTGGAGTTGAAACTTCAATTCCTATAGGCATGTGTCAATGACATTAGGAGGTGGAACCTTTAGGAGGTTATTGTAGGGTAGCTTTGAGCTCATGAATGAATCAATCATGGATTAATGGGTTAAGGGTTGTAGTAGGAATAGCTGGTTGTGTTATAAAGGTGAGCTCTTTCTAGTAAGCATATTCAACTTTAACTGTGACGACCTCACCATGTTATGATGCAGAGGTTGAGTAGAGGCCAGTGCCCCGCTCTTGAACTTTCCAGAGTCCAGAACTATGAGCCTGATAAACGACTGGCCACTTCCTCCCCTTCCCTTCACCTATTTCCACCCCTCCTCTTCCTGCTCTTCCTCTTCCTCCTCCCTTATGATAGAGTTTGAACCCAGTGTCTTAGGCATGCTCAGCAAACACTCCACCATAACCCCACTGAGCCATAACCCCATTCTTTATAAATTACCTGGTCTTAGGAGACTGAAAATTAGCTAAGACAAGGATTCACCCAAGTCACTTCAGAACTTCTTGCCCTATGTATAAATATTTTGGGTTCTCAGGGGACTTTGTTTTTCTGACCACTTAGATTCCCCACAAACATCATTCTACTTGTCTGCCTGCACATCTATCTGTCTATCTATCTGTCTATCTATCTATCTATCTATCTATCTATCTATCTATCTATCTATCTATCTATCATCTATGTATATATTTATCTATTTTCATCATCATCTAGCTAGGTATCTATCTATCTATCTATCTATCTATCTATCTATCTATCTATCTATCTATCTATCTATCTTCATCATCATCGTTATTTATCTATCTATCATCTATGTATCTATCATCTATGTATCTATCATCTATCTATCTATCTATCTATCTATCTATCTATCTATCTATCTATCATCTATCTGTGTGTATCTCTCCATCTCTGTATAGAAAATAGAATATGGAATCAAAGAAAGAAGGGGAGAGGAGAAGTAGGAGGGAGAGAAATAGAGAAAAGAGAAACATTTGGCTTTTACTTTCCACCATTCTGTGCTGCTTAAGTATTCTAGAATCATAAATATGATTGCTCTAGAGTATACATGATATGAGAACAGGGAAGGCGTCTTTTCTTCAACATGTCTCTTTGACTAAGAAGTAACTGCTCTTTATTCCATCCTGTCCTGGATGTAGGAATTTATAGACCTCTGTGTTTTGAAATTTTTCTTCTGCACAAAAAATTCTTTGAAAAATTTTCCTGTTTACTGAAATTCATTTTCCTCTTCAACTGTTCCTGTAACTCACTGGAAAATTCTCCACAGTGAAAGAAAGTCCTTTCTCAGAGCCTGTATTTAACTGAACTGGAGCTTTATCTTTGGTTGGTTTGTAATTCTTCTGTGCATGGAGCATGGGAGTCACTGGCGTATACACTTTGACTCCCCCACTTTCCGTACATTTTGAACTTACATATCCACATTGCTGGAAAATGTGGTATGGTGTGTATCTTCTTTCAGGAAGGTACAAAAGCTTTGTGTAACCTGCATGCTCTTCCAGACTTGCAGATTGTCTTGGATGTGATGAGTGCCACTTAACCTATGTGTAAAGTGAAATGATAGGAAATCTAGAGTTCCTTCATGGATACGTCCTTTGTATCCAGGGATGACATCACTGGAAATGAGTCAAATCTTTCCTAGACCATGGTAGTTGGGGAATGAGCCATATCATCCTTCACTCATTAAAAATGATGAAATAACTTTCGTCCAATATTTTGCATGCATATCATACCTTTTTAATTTTTAATACTTAAATATAGTATGTACATATTCCATTATATATACTTATTAGATAAGACTTATCTTAAATCATGAAACTTAAAACATTTCCTCATAAGTTCTACGTGAATTAATCTGTTGTTATTCAACTGGATACTTTAAAATACAAATGGCCTGCTGCACAATAGGTACCATCCTCCTTTTAGTAGGAACGGTTTAGCTAAACAATATTCAGGTTCTAGATTGTCTAACCCTGTGGGTTCACCGTCCTCTACCTGCTGTGTGGTGGTGACTTTTGTGTGCCACATCCTTGTGACCTCTTCATCTTATGGCTTGGGTATGTTTGGCCAAGGGAAGAGCTGGAAGGGGACTTGAGGACATTATGAGGGTGAGACGAGGGTGTTTATTCCCTTGG
Organism: Peromyscus maniculatus bairdii; assembly: GCF_049852395.1. Lineage (NCBI taxonomy): Eukaryota > Metazoa > Chordata > Mammalia > Rodentia > Cricetidae > Peromyscus > Peromyscus maniculatus. Next base: position 61,239,860 of record NC_134862.1, read on the forward strand.
TGTCATCTCTTCTGGACCATGGTTTGTCGCTGGTTGTGTACTCTGCCCCAAGGCCACATATCTTACACAGTTTTGACAGCTGTTTCTCCGTTCCTTGACCCCTTGGTATTCTTATTGCTTTTAGGGTATTTTTAAAAATTACTTGGTCTAAGTACTTTACCTGGCTTCGTCTTTGTAATTGTCCCCTGATTACATCTTCTCTAATCATTCCTTTGGGATATACCACTTGTTTTCAGAGAAAACCCGGACAAAGGGCTGGAGAGTTGGCTCAGCCATTACGAAAATGTACTGCTCTTACAGGTGACCCATGTTTTAGTCCAAGCATCCATGTCAGGCATGTCATAACAGCCTGTAACTCTAGCTCCTGGAGACTGATGCCTTCTTCTGGTCTCTACAGACACCTGCGGTCATGTGCACATACCCGCATGCATACACACAATTACAAATAAACCTAAATCTTCTCAAAAGGGCAGAGGTGAATAAATGAAGTGACCACTAAAAATGGCTACTCAAACTACAGGCCCGTAAGTTGGAATATGGGATTATATTGTATGGTCAGCAGAATAATGGCCTTCTGGAAAATGTTCAGCTCCTAATCCTAGAACCTGGACGCTATGGTTCACAGAAAGGGGGAATATATCTGTACATGGAATTAAGAGTGATATCAGATGACTTAAAGATAGATTATTCTGGCTGTTCAGACTGGCCTCGTAGAATCAAAAGTGTCCTTAAAAGTGAAGAGGACTTTAGAAGAGATAGCATCAGTGACGGATTATGAGAAAGATTGACAGCCATTCCTGACTTCGAAGGTAGGAAGGGACCATGAGCCAGAGACTGAAGGCAGTGTCTGGAATTAGAAAACTCAAGGAAACTTATCACCCACTGGGGTCTCTAAAAAGGATGAAACCTTAATTTCTGTCTAGTGAGAATTTTTTCTTTTCACACGTAGGATAGGAATTGGGAGTTGTTTTAAGCCAGTGAGTTTATAGTAATTGATTGCAGCATCAACGGGAGACTGATACAAACTGCTATCATATTTAATGAATATATTGAATGTTTTGATACAGGAAAATATGCAGATAATCTGCGATGTGATACTCACTCAAATTATGAACAGTAACCGAAATTGGAATGCATGTAAGTGGAAAACAAGATGAAGATCACTTAGCTATGGTCCTCAGAGGCGGCGGTGAAAACAATAATTATCAACATTGTGGTGCAACCTGACTGTTTTTTTATCACTCATAAATGATATGCACAGATAAACAAATAAATTAAAAGCTTTAGCAGTCCAGCCGGTCCAGACAAATAGGAAGTCAGAAAATCTGTATGAGGGCTCCCAAACGTTGCTGACTATCCTGAGCATATTAGATAGAAGTGAGGGCCAATCTGGGCTCTAAGGATGATGACGTCAGTGTCTGTTTTGCTAGGGATCTCTAGTGCTCACTAGCCAGCCCGTGTACTGAAATGGAGAGTTGTGGGTTCAGTATGTGACCCTGTCTCAAAAAACTAAGATGGAGAGGCTGTAATAGAGAGCTGACATGAAATGGGAACATTTGGGCAGACACAGGCAAGGCTAAGATCTTTGAACTTCAACAATGTCTCAAAAAAAATAAATAATAGTCCAGGCGTGGTGGTGGTGCACACCTTTAATCCCAGCACTCGGGAGGCAGAGGCAGGCGGATCTCTGTGAGTTCGAGGCCAGCCTGGTCTACAGAGCGAGTTCCAGGACAGGCTCCAAAGCTACACAGAGAAACCCTATCTCAAAAAACCAATAATAATAATAATAATAATAATAATATTGCAACTAAGGACACCAATCCACCAGAGGGACTGAAGGGCAGGGCTTTCATGGTGGGTGAAGCAAGCCATGCTTAAGAATTTCTCTTGCATGATCAGCTTCAGATATAGGACTATGTAGCTGTATTTCATTAATTTTTTCCTGTCTTGTTTCTTTGTCACCTTATATAGAAGGTTGGGTTGGATGCAGCTCAGTGGTTAGAACATACAAGACTGTGGATTTGAACCCTAGCACCACCACCGAGACTAAGAAGATTTAAAAGTCACTGGTAGTGTCTAACGTTTTAGGTTCAGGTGGGTATATCGCTGAATGGCGCCATCTTCAGTGGGGTGGTAGCTGGTAGGACTTCATAGGCCCTCACTCTTGGAGACACGTTGCTCCCTCTGATGGAAGGATGTCAGTGTCTGAGATGAAGTGTCTCCAGGCTGAGTGGGTCCCATTCTTCACTCTTCTCTCTGACCTGCATCCATCAAACCTCCTTGCCTGTGACATGTGCTTGCCGTGTCCAGCATGACTTGGTCATGGAAAATTGACTGGGGATGATAAGGGAGCAGAGAAAGAACAGACATATGTACAGAAAAGCTGAGAAAAGGATGGGTCCTGCTTGTTCTGACACATCGGCACAAACCGTGAAACAACCTTGAACCCCAGTATGTTTATTATGTAGAGTGTAGGGAGGAGGCGTTACTGGTTTCTGGAGGAAATCTCTGTAGACATCCCAGAGGAGGGAGCTGTGGCCAATACTTTCTGTATACTCTGTCAGTATTTGCATGTGGCCCTGAAGAAGGCTTTTCCATTTCTCACGGGCCTGAAGCATTGGTTCTTGTCAATCATAGGCATTCACTCGAGGCTTCCTCTGTTCTGCATACATCTGCTCACAGCTTCCACAGCTCCCCACGTCAGCTTGGGCCACACCAACAGATGCCACTGGCAGGAGAGTGGAGAGTAAACTGGAAAAGAAAAAAGAGCCAGATATATATGTGCCTAGTTTCTCCTTGTTGGGCTCCATTTAGCTGTGCCTACCACAGCTCCTGTTTTATGTTAGTGTGTGTGATATGCACGTGTGTGTTCATGTATGTGTGCATCTAGGTATGTGCTTATGTGTGTAGAGGCAAGAGGTAGATGTTGATGTCTCCCTCAATTGCTCTCTATCTTATTTTAATTTGAAAGATTTATCTTGTTAGCGTTCCTGTGTGTGGGTGTTGGGAGGGGTATGCATGGTACATGTGTGTGGGTGCCTGTAGAGGCCAGAAGAGGGCGATGCTGGGAACTGCCCTCTAGAAGATCAACAAACAAAAGCTCCTAACCACTAAGCCTTCTCTCCAGCCTTCCCACTTATTTTTCGAGACTGGGTCTGTTCCTGAACCCAGAGCTCGCTGACTAGCTAAACTGGCTGTCCAGTAAGCCATGGAGATCACCCTGTCTCTGCCTCCTCCGAGCTGGGATTGCAGGCACACGCTGCCTCACCCAGCTTTTCTATCTGGAGGCAGGGCTGAGCCTCAGGTCCTCATCCTTGTTCAGCAAGCTCTTCATCAGCTGAGCCATCTTCCCAGCTACCAGAGGCATGATTTTAGAGCCGTGGCTAGTGATCCCATCCCTTGTTGTTCAGCTCTCATTTGCAGCTTGCTGGGGTTTCTAGCCTTCATTCACCCTAGGGTACAACAGAGCTCTTAAGCCACCTCCCTTTTCTAAGCAGTTCCTTTATTAATATCTCCTTCAGCATCCCCCCTTTTCTTGCTAAAATACTGATTTGATGCTGTTATTGTCATCATCGTCACTATCATCATCATTGTCATCATCACTATCATCATCATTGTCATCGTCACTATCATCATCATTGTCATCATCACTATCATCATCATTGTCATCGTCACTATCATCATCATTGTCATCATCACTATCATCATCATTGTCATCATCACTATCATCATCATTGTCATCATCACTATCATCATCATTGTCATCATCACTATCATCATCATTGTCATCATCATCACTATCATCATCATTGTCATCATCATCACTATCATCATCATTGTCATCATCATCACTATCATCATCATTGTCATCATCACTATCATCATCATTGTCATCATCATCACTATCATCATCATTGTCATCGTCATCACTATCATCATCATTGTCATCATCACTATCATCATCATTGTCATCATCACTATCATCATCATTGTCATCATCACTATCATCATCATTGTCATCATCACTATCATCATCATTGTCATCATCACTATCATCATCATTGTCATCATCACTATCATCATCATTGTCATCATCACTATCATCATCATTGTCATCATCACTATCATCATCATTGTCATCATCACTATCATCATCATTGTCATCATCACTATCATCATCATTGTCATCATCACTATCATCATCATTGTCATCATCACTATCATCATCATTGTCATCATCACTATCATCATCATTGTCATCATCACTATCATCATCATTGTCATCATCACTATCATCATCATTGTCATCATCACTATCATCATCATCACCATAGAAACTGACATTTATTGAACATTTTATTATATGGCAATTTCTTGCATAAATGGGCTTATCTTCTCTCCACTGCAAACAGTGATGACTGTTACATCATTTAGCAAACCAGAACAAATTAAGAATGTGAAACTGGCTCACGACTTATCCATCCAGGTAGTAAGTGCCCGCAGCAGACTGTGAATCCAATCTGTGAGCTGAGTCTCAGAGGCAGAGAGCTAGGGTAGAAATACCAAAGGGTTCTGTGAGTGAAGTCGCTTGGTCTCACTGATCCTGGGATTCTTCTATGGGAGCTACATCATTCCTGTCAGGGTTCATTCCAAGCAATGGAAAGAATAACCTCAACTAAATTACAGAAACACAGAGAGGTCTAAAGGCAGCAGCAACTAATGCGCACGTTCTTCCAGCCTTCCATGTTTTCAGTGCCAACTGTTTTCCATCCAAGGCTGATTGCTCAAGATTAAAGTTACCAGAGAGAGTGTGTCCTGGCCTCCTTAGTGTCACCTGTGTAGAAGGAACCTTAAAAGTTCTTATTAATAAAATCAAACCCAAGGCGAGTTATTGGGGTCCATGCTGGTAGATCAGAGAGACAGAATAAGCCACAGCTATCTCACCTTGCCAGTTCCTCAGCTGGTCCTGTTTCCTCAGACTGGAAGCTTCTGTGTCCTCATCCCAATTGCTCTCAGCTGAACTATGTTGCTCCAAAGCCTGAATGCTTAATCAGCCACATGCTTAACCAGCCAAATGCCTCTAGTTTCTGGTCCTCATGCCTTATATATCTTTCTGTTTTGTACCACCACTCCCTGGGATTAAAGGTGTGTGTCACCATGCTTGGCTATTTCCAATGTGGCCTTGAACTCACAGAGATCCAGAGGGATTTCTATCTCTGGAATGCCAGGATTAAAGGTGTGTGCTATCACCGCCTACCTAGTGGCTTTTCTGTTCTCTGACCCCAGATAAGTTTATTAAGGTACACAATATTTTGGGGAAAACAATACCACCACACACCTGTCCATGCTTTTACCAACAGGACTAGACCCTGAGTCCACACTAACTGATGGGTGTAGCTAAAGTTTTTCTGTGTCCCGCCCAGTCCTCAGTTGCTCAGACCCAAGTAACACACAGAAGCTTATTATTAAAACTGTTTGGCTATTAGCTCAGGCCTACCACTGACTAGCTTTTACATTTAAACTCAGCCCATTTCTGTTCATCTATATGTCGCCATGTGTTCTATGACTTTACCTGTGTGCCATAACATGCTGCTCCCTGGATGGCAGGCTGGCATCTACTGACTCAGCCTTCCTGTTCCCAGAGTTCTCCTTGTTTGTTTACTCCACCTATACTTCCTGCCTGGCTAATGGCCAATCAGCCTTTTATTTATCAGTCAATCAGAGCAACACATTCACAGCATACAGGACATCCCACAGTAGATGGGGAGTTGAGATTCCTAGAAAATTCAGTATGATTTTACCTGGAAAAGAGAAGATGTTATATAGACAACACATGACACAGACAGACAGACAAACAGACACACACACACACACACACACACACACACACACACACACACACACACACACACACACGTTTTCAGGCTTGCTGCAAAAGGCAAAGGACAGAATCTAGGCAAAGTGCTTAGAGTTCAAAGCATTTTCTCCCCTCCTGTCAGGGAATTAGAGGAATAGGACCCTGACTGCCATGGAAGGAACCCTGGTGGTGGGAACTGACCCTCCATCGACACTGTGTATATCATACATCTCTGACAATCTCTCCCAGAGTCATTTGATGTCCAGCTCTTGTTCTGTGTGTGAGAGCTGCCAGCGCCCCCCCCCACCATGCCTGTTTTATAGTGCTCTCTCCAGCTGTCTGCAGGGTGAGCATGTGAGCTACCGCCCATCTGTATATCTCTGTAGTGTATAACATTCATTTTCAGTACCCATCTTGGTTTTGAAATTTTTCAAACATACAGAAAAATTGAAATAAGTATAGTAAGCATCCATAAACACACCACTTAAATTCTACCATTGGTATTTCAGTTCATTTGTTTAATTGGCTACCCACCTGTCATAATTCATCTCTCCATCCATCCATCCATTCATCCATCCATCCATCCATCCATCCATCCATCCATCCGTCATCCACTCATCCAACACTCCATTTGACAATACTGTATTTTGGTGGAGTTATGAAGTCTTTCATTTTGTGATCCCAAATGTTTGTATCAACATTTGGAAGATAACTGCCTGGCATGGACATCTGCAACTCCTTGGGGCTGGACAATGTTTTCTTGGTTAACATTTTGACTAGAAAAAGGTTTTTAAAGCATTTTTTTTTTTCATAAAAAGCAACAGTCTGTCCTTCTGGTGGCTTTCTTGACTCCAATTATTTATAACTATGTCTCAAAAATAGATTTTGCCTTGAAGTGACAAGGAAGAGTTCTTAGGAAAAAATACCTGCTGAAGTGATCCCAAACCAGATTATCTGGATGGAGCCTTTCTTAGATGATGGTGGCAGTGGTGGTGGTAGTAGTGGTGGTGATGCTGATGCTGATGGTAGTGGTGATGATGATGGTGGTGATAATGGTGATTGATGGTGGTGATGTCGATGATGGTGGTGGTGGTGCTAAGTTTTGAACAATCTTGAACATTTGTTCCACAATTATCAAAATTTGCCATCTAATTACCAAAGCTTGGAGCAGTGCAAGATCCTAAAAAGGAAATTTCCAGTCATGAGAATCAGATCTGCAGCTTCACATGCAAGCATAGTTCTTTGACTGAGATATATTTCAATTGACGCTACATTAGATTCTTATGTGACTGGGTTTCATTATGAGGTCTGTGGTTTTGATTCAAGTCCCTAAACTCAACCCTTCAGCATTGTTTCCAACTGATTTGTTTGTTTAAATAAAGTTTTGAGAGGCTGTGCTGGTCAAATTTTAGTACACTAAATAAAAAATAAGTAAATAAATAAATAAAACCAAAACCAAACAAACAAACAAAAAAACAATGGGAGAACCCCATCACAAATATTCCTGAAGTACATACAGGTCAGTTTCCACTCAAGCCTAAACTATGAATCACCTACTGTTGGTGCCATGGGTCTGTGCTCTGGCATGAACCTTATTACCTATACTTCATCTCCATGGATAAGTGAGAATGGAAGCATGGAATTGGAGTGCCCCAAGGAAGGGGAGGGGAGGGGGAGAGCTGAGCAGGTGGCTAGGGAAGACTTGTTGGGAAGACTTGATTAAGGAGTTGAGGACAGCCCAGCCAGAGGGGGTGAAAGGGTCTACATGGCAGGGTACTCAAACCAAAACAGAGTTCCAGGACATGACAAAAAAAGGGGGAAGATGGAGAGAAGGCAGAGTTCTGGAGAAAGACTTGAAGATTCTCTGCATAAACAAGAAGAGGTGTCTGGGAGCTCAGCTGGGAATTCAGATTAGCTCAGCACAATGTGGAAAGACTGGCGTTGGGTCATAGGGTGTGATCAAATGGGATCTGGACTAACAGCAATTGATCTGTTAGACTCTAGCACTGATTAAAAAAAAAAAACCCTCCCCCCTTCCTCTTTCTCAACACTATCCCGAATTATTCTTCATGTATTCATCATTGCCTAATGCCTCATGCTGAACACATCAGTAGAAAATGAGCTTCCCATCACTCCAGACAGGGCTCTGGCTTCTTTAGGCCAATTAGTACAACCTGCTGCCTAGCCACTGCCCATAGACTCAGCAATGGATCCGTGACCTGAACTGAAATGCTCAGAAAAGAAAAAAATCTCCCCTGCATGATGTATGCTATAGGGGGAAACCTAGGATTGCTAGAATCATGGTGACTCTGTGAGGAAAACTAGCCTAAGGATGAAGCATACCCTTTGAAGGCAGAAAACTCAAATCATTAAAAATGCCATGGAACCCCTGGGCCAGCCTCTGTTCAAGCTCCAAAGATTCCTGAACTTAACAAATGTGTCTTTATCATTAATTGTTTTGAGACTATGGTTCATGTAGCCTGTGCTTGCCTTAAACTTACCATATACCCAAGGACAGCCTTCAACTCCTAAATCTCTTGCCTCCACTTTCCAAGTTCAGGGACTGCAGTCATGTGTGTGTGGGGATGTGGGATGGTTCTTTAGGGACCAAGCTCGTTGATGTTTAAGTCTGCTGTTTTCTTTTGGACACAGCCCTGAACGTTGTTCATTAAGAGTGCGCACAACCTTGAGGTGTGTGTGGTGCTGGAAGACAGAGCAGGGAATACAGAGCACAGTAGTGGGGGCAGCTCTCCCTGGAAAGGAGAGGAAGAGATGAGCAGGACAATCCAAGAAAGGGAGCAGCTTTCTTAAGGCCTTCTGCACTGAGGTGAAATTCTTAAGAGCTAGGAGGCCTGGGCATAAACATCAGAGAGGCCAGAGATGAGCCACAAAGTATACTCCTGGTGACTCTGGGACTTGGCCCAGGAGAAAATGGTAAGGCCTATCAGGGTTTATCGACAGCCTGTTGCTGTAAGAGCAGAGTAGCCAGAGAGGTAAATAAGAGACCCGCTGACCTCCTGGGCTTACACCATCCTACAGATTACTCGGACAGAAAGATGTCCAAGATTGACACCCAAGGACTGGAGAGTCATGGTTCTGATGCTGCAGAAGCTTAAAGAATGGCTATGGGATTGGAAGTTGGGGAGGGAGGAGGAGATCAGTGGGTTTCAGCTGGGTTTTGTGGAGAAAGTATAGCTAAGAGATTGTGTAGGTAAGTGTGTAAGAACAAGTCATGGGTTGAAGGATAAACAGACGTGGCCTCCTGCTGATTCTGGGATATCCACAGACCCCCTACATGCTCACAAATTTCCCCCTTATCCTTCCTTCCTAAGCATGAAAGCAAAATGTTTTGCTCGAGTGAAAAGACAAATTACTAAAGAGGTGTACTTGACAATTTCTGAAACAGAACAGGCCTGTTGTCACACTAACTCTCTGTCACGCCTGTGTGTGCCTTGTTCTCTCAATTCAGACCATATTTTGTTAGAAAGGAAAATTCAGGCTGTAATCGGGACTAAATTCAGCAGCGGTCTTCAGGAACTTACAAACAGCAGCGACACCATCTTCTGAGATCTGAGTTCACTTCAGGCACAAGATGAGGACATTTCCTGGATGTCTTCTCAGGAAAAGAATGCAAGTCAGAAAGAAATCAATTAAAGAATTAGTCATAAGTGCCAGGACAAAGCTGTCCACATGCCAGTCTTTGTCTTCATCTTCCATATTTCCCATGATGCATCTCAGCATTACCCTGTGAGCAAAAGGAAGTGGATGATAATTGGAAAGGATGGCTGCCTCTTGTTTGAGTCACAGGTCCCAGAGCTCTTTCCTGGAGCTGCAGCAAGGCTTGCATTGTGACAATGAGCAACATCTCTTGAGGAAGGCGATGACTGATGTCATCTGGTGGGGGTAGGGCCCCATGCAAGATGAGGTCAACATCAATTCGGTTGCCTTTTATGACAACATTCTTCCTCTGCCTTTCAAGGTCTGCAAATCATGTCACACTCTTACCCTTTTTATTTCTCCTTCACCCACAGACCAATGCCTGAAGAATGGTACCTCCAGTGACCCCAGGCACAGTGTGGACAGCTCCTTTTGTCCTGACCTGATTAGCGTGTCCCTCCTTTCTACTCCATTAGCGTTTCTTCACTCTGTCCCCTCACTCACCCCCCACTGTTGCCTCTGGTAATAGATGGTTATCACTGCCCAATGGGGACAGTCTCATAGCTTCCTAACGGGCCTCCTTTGCTCTCCCACCTGGGACCCTCCACAATGATCAGAAGTTAGCTTTCAAAAACACAGCTTTGCTTGCAGTACCCACCCATTCTTCATGGCTTCTGGCGTGGGGCTCAACGGTTCAGCTGGCATAGACTAGTCTTCATGATCTAGCCCTTGCTGAGCCCAGGAGTCTTATCTCTTTCCACATCTTCTGTTTCTTACATCTCATAGTCGAGCCTTGTCACATTGTTTCCATAGTCTCAACACACACTCTACTCCTTCCCACGTCCACGTTTCGGTCCAGACTGCTCCTCCTGCATGGGGACATACTCCTTAGTGAACGTGTCTACCTGGTCAACAGACACCATCTTTGGAGGCTCATGTCAGGAGTCACTGAGGAGGTCTTTCATGTCTGGACGTAATTTCTAACCCATTTCTCTTCTCAAGCCCATGAAGTCTTGTGGTATTACCAATTTCTATCATGCTTTCTGGCATCCATGCTCACCCTTGTCTTGCATTAATGCTGGCATTGCTAACCTTCAAAAGAGCCTCTAGAGAGGGGCTGCGGGCCTGGAAGAGCTGGAAAGGCCTTGTGCCATGATGTGCCTGGAGTGAACACAGGTCTCAGAAGATGTCACTGCTGTTTTAATAGGATCCACACAATCAGCTTGCGGCCGGGGCCCTCTTCCCGCCAGTATCCTGGCAGCCATCCCCACTGTCTTTCACTAGCAGCTTAACCTAACCTGCAGTTTCTCCAGTTCCAACAGATGCAGCCTCTTTCTGTGCCCCAGAGAAACACCTGCACGAGGCAGCTGCCTCCTACAGTTCTTGCCTATATGACATCAAGTTTTAGGCTTTCAGTCACTCAGTTCTTTATGTTCTAATCTCCATTAAAATAGCCGTATTTACATCTCCTGATTGAGTTCTGCCTGAATCACTGGCTGATGACTGAGCCAGCTAACCGGGGTTCCTTTAGTGTGATGGTGTCAGGTTTTGATCCCCCCCCCCCCCCCCCCCCCCGGGAAACACCAAGGAGGGGGCTGGCGAGATGACTCAGGTAGAAAAACACCTGCCTTGCAAGCATGGGGACCTGAGTTCAGTAACCAGCACCCATGTAGTAAGCCAGGTGTGGCTGCACACGTATGTAACCCTAGACAGGCGGATCCCTGGAGCTTCCGGGAGGCCTCGGGTCTCAGTGCAAGACCTTGTCTCCAAAGCAAAATAAAACATCCACAGCAAAAGGAAATCAACACGAGCGGCTTCTCAGGAGCAATATCTGAGGTTAGCCTCTGACCGCCACAAGGTGGTGCAGACACATGCGTTCACATCCTTACTGCACACGCACAAACACTTACACACACCCACAACAACAACAACAACAACAACAACAAAAAACGCATTTAAAAGAGAAAGAATCAATGAGTCAAAAACAAAATCATTAATAAACATGGCCGTTACAGAGAAGCTTACCACAGAACTTTCACCAAATTTGCAGTGTCTTGGCAGGGACCGTCATTCAGGACACCTTTACTCTCCAGGTTCTTAAAAAATAATGACCTGTTTGTCTGTCTGCCTGCCTGCCTGCCTGCCTGTCTGCCTGCCTGCCTACACGAGTACCACGGTTTATGTGTGGAGACAAAGAGGGACAACTTGTGGTAGTCAGTTCCACCGTGTGGATCCTGGGGTTTGAACTCCGGTCAGGCTTAGTGGCAAGTGTCTATTGGCTGAACTACATAGCCACCTACTCTCTCGGTCTTGACTTTGTGTTTTCTTCAGAGAACTCCAGTTTACTTCTCTGAGTCATTTTTTAAAGGGTCTTGACCAAAACCTCTGTGTCTAATCCAACTCCAGACCAATGCACGCTTTCATCTCACTCGGTCTTGTGACTGGGTCCCGTCCCAAGCAGCTGTTCTTAGTCTCTATTAGACGGTCATTTGTGTGTTTTCTGCTTTCTCCTCTTTGAGATGGAGAATAGGGATTTTTAATTCTGTTTCTAGGAATCCCTCACAGTTCTTCAGATGGGATTTTGAAGTGCATGATTGGGTAGTGAGAAACCCCTTTTGTCCGAGTTAGTACTACTATCACAGTACTTGTTAAGTGGTGTTGATGGACACATGGGTACTGAGAGTGACCCCCCCAATCCTCATGGATGGGTCTGATATTTTTTCCTATTTCTACTTGCATCTAGATCTTTTAAGTACCATCGTTGTAGTTTCTATTAATGGTGACAGAGGCCATCCTAGCAGGAAGAGCCCAGTTTAGAGTCAGATTGGGTTCAGACTCCATCACCCACACTCTGGATGCCCTTCAACAAGTTACTTAACTTCTTAAAGTCTTGATACCCTTGCTATAAATTGGAATTGTCAAAATAATAATGGGTATCCATCAAATGTTACATGGTAGATACATATGGTCTTAGAATTGCATATGTATTAACTAGTCAAATCTTCACAGAACCCTGGAAGGAATTTACTATTATTACCCTCATTTTATATATAAGATGAGCAATCTCAAAGCTAAACATGGCGGCACAGGCCTGTGATCCCAGCACGTGGGAGATGAAGACAGGAGGACCATGAAGTCAAGATCATTCTCAAATCCATAGTGAGTTTAAGGCCAGCCTGGACTACATGAGACCAAGATCCCATCTCAAATAAATAAATAAATAAATAAATAAATAAATAAATAAATAAATAAATAAATAAATAAATAGAAGGATGAGGATGAGATGTACCATCTCGGAGAGGCTAAGTCATCTGCCTGACATCACCCAACTAGAAGATCTCAAGGCTGGCATGTAGATATAGGCAGTCTGGCTCTGGGTCCAGCTGGCTAGCTGTTGCTCCTATACCTCATTCCATGTTCAGAGCTACTCCATGCTGAGTTCTGCAGAGGCCTGAACTTGTGACTTCTAAGTGACTGCTTTCTTGCTCTGTCCTCCTGTGTCAGGGAGACAGGGTCAGAGCAAGCTTTCCGATATGTCTTCTTATCAAGGCACTGTGGTGATATTGTGTGCTCCAAAATATTGTGCACCCTGATAAACTTATCTGGGGTCAGAGAACAGAACAGTCACTAGATATAGAGGCCAGAAAATGGTGGCACACACACCTTTAATCCTAGCATTCCAGAGGCAGAGATCCGTCTGGATCTCTGTGAGTTCAAAGCCACACTGGAAACAGCCAGTCATGGTAACAAGAGCCTTTAATCCCAGGAAGTAATGGCAGGAAACAGATAGGTATTTAAGGTGTGAGGACAAGGAACTAGGCCTGGTTAAGCTCTTAGGCTTAACCAGTTGAGATTCATCCTGGATAAGGACTCAGAGGCTTCCAGTCTGAGGAAACAGGATCAGCTGAGGAATTGGCAAGGTTAGGTAGCTGTGGCTTGTTCTGCTTCTCTGATCTTCCAGCATTCACCCTAATACCTGGCTCCAGGTTTGGTTTTATTAATAAGAAATTTTAAGATTCGTACTACAAGGCACTAATCTCAACTCAAGGACCTCACCCCTATGATCACATCCAAGCCTGGTCTCCTCCCAGAGGCCTCTTCTCCAAACGATGTCCCAGTATGGCTTCCATTACATGAACTGGGTTTTGGGGGCTCAGGAGATCACAATTGAGTCTACAAACACAATTGCCTGGGCTGTTGTTCGATGAGTTGGTAGGGGCTGGGGGTGTGGCTGCACCAGAGCTGGGACAGGAACCCTAGCGGCCACTCTGGCAGCCTGCAAGAGAATTCAGAGAGAGCTTGAAATCAGGAGCTGAGGTTAAAATTAGGTTTACCATTGAAGTGACCTGGTTGGTATGGGCTGCTATTTCAGTTCCGGACAATTTGGCGAGAACCTCTGCTTCTAACAGTGGCAGGATGTTTTCCTGCCATCTCTAACGGTCAACTTGATGAAAGGTATTTGGTTCTGTCATGGTTATCCCATGTTCTGTTGCTAAGGAAAAGGTGACGTAACCAGATAAAAAGGTGGGAGGCGAAGACTGAGCCATGCAAAAGAGGCTTCTGGGACAAGTCACTGACATATCCCTTTACCCTGCTTGATTTTCTTCCCAGTATCAGACCACCCTCTGACACCATACAACCTGCTTATTTCTACGTTGTCTGTCCTCCTACAAAGAACAGCTGTGTGGGGACCAGAACTCTGGCTCCCTGCCATGTCATTTCCTCCTGAAACAGCTTCCTTTGCACAGCGGGTCCCCAGTCCTCACTCTTTGGATGAACAAAGGGCAATAGATTTGATATTACTTTTCCAGAAAAGGTAGGCTGAGGCTTCACTAATTATTGTATATACTCACTTATCCTAAAATTCCGATGACACAATCTTAAAAATGTAATCAAGAGAAAATGGCCAGTCAGTGTGGAATAAGAGCCACACTCCCATTAGGTGTGAGAAGAAAGGTTGTTTAAGCCCTGGCAGGCAGACTGGAACTCTAGCAAACATGTGAGGTCAGACCTGAACAAAGGAGCAGGAGTATTGTGTTAGCACCTTGAGTGAGAGCCGACGTTCAAATTTCTTTCAGAATTTAGTACCAGCAAAACAAACAAAACCCACTACAATAGCTAAGACTTAAATAGTCCCATCCCATACTTTGTCCCTTTGATTTTCTGGAAGCTTAGACCCAAAGTTAATACGCAGACATAGTGAGTGTACCGTAGTTACCTTTCTATTGCTGTGACAAAACATCATTACCAAGGCAACTTGCAAAGGGAAATGATTAATTGAGCTGTGGTTTCAGAGGGTTAGAGTCTGTGACAGCTGAGCAAAGGCATGGCAGCTGGGACAGCTGAGTGCTCACACCTTGATCTATAAACAAGAGACGGACGGAGAAGACACTGGAAATGGTGGGAATCTTTTGAAATCCCAAAGCTCACCCCTAGCGACAAGGCCATACCTCCCAATCCTTCCCAAACAGTTCCACCACTGGGGCCAAGTATTCTAATGTATGGGTCAATGGGGGTCATTCTCATGCAAACAACCACAAGGGGTGTGGGCTGTGCTGGTAGAACAGGAATGTATTTTCTTGTTTTATTGCATGTGCTCTCTAGCTTTCTATCCCTTCCTTCTTTTTAATTTGGCAGTACTGGGGATCAAAGGCAGAATTTCATGCATGCTGGTGTTGTCATTGTTCTGCCACTGATCTATATCCCCAACTACTTCTATATGTATTTTAAACATCTATGGGTTTTTTTGTTTGTTTTTTAATAAGTTTATTACATTACTTGTTACCATCCACATTAAATTTAGAAAGTGGCATATACAGTCATAGCTTAAATAGCCAAAGAAAGCCTGGAAGGATCCCTCCACTTCCAAATCACTTGGCCAGCATGCAGTTCTTCCCCATGACTGCCTCCAATCCTGTCCCTTGCCCTGGGTCTGCAGGAGTGGCCCCAATCAGCACGTTCACTTCATTCTTGATCTTTTGCTATGCCGCGTGCACTAGTCGCGTACCAAACAGATTTGGTCTTGTGTTCTGTTCAGTCACCTCTGGGTTGCCCATCCTCTAGCCCAGTGCAGTTCACTAGGATGTGCAGACACCTCAGCATCCTTCTGGCTGTGTCCTTCTCCAAATGTATGCCAGGATGAGACTAAAGTGTCTGAGTTCCACAGCCTTTCATGTTTTTCATACATCACTGGGGTTTCCCCCTATTTTTCCTTTTGTCCATCTTGCAAACTCTTTATCCTTCTAATACCTTCAACTGAGTCAGCGTGAATCTGTTGACACATCACCTCAATTGTCTTCAGTGTGCCTGGCACTGTGCCCTGGGCACAGGGTACTGAGCTGAGCTTTCTATGAGCTCATTTGACTACTGGAATGCATCCCTTCTCCCAATAACTTTCCTTAAGCTCCAGTCTATTCCCTCTCTTTACTCCATCCAGTCCACACCATTGAGCAGGGGTTTGGGTTGCTTAGGTGTAAGCCTTATTTAGTCTGCTTGATTCTGGGCTCAAGGAGAAAAGGAGATCTTTTTTTTTCATTCATCTCTGTATCTTTGGGTCTAAAGGCAGTCAAAAGTAGATGTTGGAAAAATGCATTTATACTTAGCTGAGTAAATCAAGCACATGAGAAAACCAAAGAGAAACCAGAAAGGGGCCTCCTGTATAGTATGTACTCACTGAATGTCTATTTACTGGGAGGAAAGATGAGATGTGGAGCTCATAGCAAAGGGAAATGCAGTAGATGGGGTGGGGTGTGAGCGACTGGGCACACATGTGAGCATCACGTGTTTAGGATGAGGATGGAGTGACTCAGCTTTTGACTGTAAGCATTTCATTTGGCCCAAGAAATGTTTCTTGAACATGAACTATAAATATGAAAGCTGAACATGTGGTGGAGCTTATTAAGGCGCACAGATTGACTATTTGCAAAGCAACACTGCATTGGAAGTGTGAACTCTGGGACCCAATGAATTCTGGCTTTTCCCACTGTAAGATCCTCCACTTACATGATGGACAATTGGGACTTTACCACACCTTGACCCCAACTAGATAGCTTAATGCTAGCAAATAAAAACCGCTGTACCATGAATAAATGATCACTTTTTGAGTTGTTAAGCAATGGGATCCAAACATTGCAAATAATAATTCCCAAGCATTACAGGCTATTACCAATTTTCTTGACTACCCTCCAGAACGTGGTGGTAAGTCCCTATTGCTGAAGACACCACATACTTGGATCATAGGACATGGATAAATTAATCTGATGCTCACTTTGAAAACTCATCCCTGCTGGCCAGTTTCCACGGGGCTGGAAAGTACTATCACATCACTGCAGAAAAGAAGTAATCATTAGTGTCACTCAGCTGTGAATCATGCAAACTGTGACAATGACTGGCCTGACAAGATGTGCCCACCGGTGCAATTGTGGCATGAATGTTTTGATAATAACCATCCCCTTTCTGGTTGGATTTAAGGCTGGCTTGATGATATGCAAGCCATACCTTGCATCATTATCAAGGTCAAGAACCTATGGCTAGATAGATCGTAAGTCCTGGGCAAGAACCCGATGCTATTATTTTGCTAAATGGACATAGTATTAAAATGAGTCCTAATGACTTATTGCTACACTCATAGATCAGTGCATCACTCAACACTGATCAAAGAAACTTCTCCTTGCAGTAGATGGAAATTAACTTAGAGAACCAGGACTGGTCAACATGCAGAGAGGAAGACACTGTGGAGTTCTCAGCCTTACATGGAATATCTATATGTCATTCCTTCTTCTCAAGGCTCAGGGGTCATTGTGCAACAGGGAACAGAAGGACTGTATGAACAGAAGTCATAGATAGCATCGAGGAAGCAGTGTTTTCCTTGACACAACAGTTGAATATGTGATGAACCTATAGCAATTGTGACAACATGAATCAAAACATACTCAAGCCCAAGCCACACACACAAAGAAAGTCCCAGTGTGGAGGGAGGGAAGGTGGGCATAAAACCCCACCATTAGTTGGGGGGCTGTTCACCTAATAGCTGCCAAGGGAGAGAGAGTGTGTGTCTGTTTTCTTTAATGATGTGACCCTAGGCTGACCACACTCCAGGTCATGTCCCACTCCCAAGACTAGTGGATGATACAAATGATCTCAATAGGGAATATGAAAAAAGAGAGAGAAGAAAACTGAAAGCAGGGTGGGTGGGGAGGGGGGGTGGAGAGGATACAGAGGGTGGATATGGAAGGACTTTGAGGGAGGGTGAATATGATCAAAATACTTACATGAAATTCTCAAAGAAATACTCAAAAATGTTTTCTAAAAATCAGAAAAAGTACCCTATTCACACAACTGTTTGTGACTTTGAAATGAGACAATTCTTCCAGGGTAAGGCATACAGTAAGGCTGCTACAAGAGCAGTGGAAATGAATAAATTAGTTCTTGAAACTGGGTTGGATCAGTGGTTCTGCAGTCAGCATTGCACCATGTGGCTGAGTTCAGCCCCAGCTCCCACAGTGAGTGCCTCACAGCCGCCTCTGACTCGAGCTCCAAGAGCTCTGACCACCTTGGGCCCCTGAGGGACTCTGCACTCATGTGCGCTCTCTCTCTCTCTCTCTCTCTCTCTCTCTCTCTCTCTCTCTCTCTCTCTCTCTCTCATCTCATCTCATCTTAGAACCATTCTTGGGATTTGTTTTCAAGTCACAACAATGATCTATATTAATCCTTAAAGTACGGTTGAAGATGGCCACCAAGCCATGAGACACTAATGCTGACTCACCTGCGAAGATCAGTTGGGGTTGTCTTGACTTACTCTGCAATGGCAGTATCTTCTTATGATCCCATCTCTCCCATATGGAACAGTTTGCTAAAAGCCACTCAGAAGCAAAATCCTTCGAATTCCTGTCCCCTCTGACCTCTTTCTTCCCTGGTCACTTGCTCGTTTGTGCTGGTTCTCAGATGCACGTTATGCTCACTCCCAAGGAAGAGCAAGAGGCTCAGCCCCCGGTGCATGGAGGCTGACTGTAGCTCATCCAGCAATTAACCCGCCATTGCCTGGAACTGGTTCATAAACCTTGCGTTGGTTTGAGCATTTCTCGAGGCAAAATGCTTTTCATCTGGAGAAAGTACAGTCAGGCCACATGAAGGAGATGAGAAAAACAGCTCCATCCTGAGTCGCAGGTCTCAGGACACTGATTTCAGGAGATACAGTTGGGGACCTGGTGAGGAGGAAGTGTGTGTGTGTGGGGGGGGGTACACGACGATGACGACAGGGACACACTTCCTGATAGCATTATAGGCAGTGCAAGGAAGACTGACTGTCTCTATTCCAGATGTGAAGAAAAGGAGCTGCTGAGGGGCTCTGGAGAAAGACAGCAGGTCCCTGACCTAGTCAGAGACATATCTGGTCTCCATTGTGAAGAAATTCAACAATG
Organism: Peromyscus maniculatus bairdii; assembly: GCF_049852395.1. Lineage (NCBI taxonomy): Eukaryota > Metazoa > Chordata > Mammalia > Rodentia > Cricetidae > Peromyscus > Peromyscus maniculatus. The sequence goes on from NC_134862.1 coordinate 61,258,793, forward strand.
TGCTCCGGAGCTTCGAGGAGTCAAAAATGAGTTCTCCTAACAGAGCCTCAAGAAGAGATGGAATTCCTGAAAGATTGGGAGCCGCTTGTCCAATGACGCTGGGTTTCTCCCTCTTTTCTAGATTGTACATTCTCCAGCTACTTCTCCTATCGCCCCCACCCTGCCAAGGTCTATCTCAGAGGTAAGAACACTCCAGGCACTTAGCAAAGGCCTACCAGATAATGGGTGGAGTCACCACCCAGCGCCGGCAGCTGACAGACATAATGAGAGATGTGAGGCAGAGAACCGGTGTAATGATGGTAATTACGGCTACGGTGCCTGCGTCTCTGGTGGTTTTATATAACCTGAATTCAGCTTGAGACTTCTACCTGGCAAGGCTGGACGGAGAAGTCAAGCACACGGTTACCCCCGTTCATATCTGCATAGTGTGCTTGGCTGCAGCGTGGTCACTCTCACAGGAAGGATATGAATTGTCACACTTATTTCAATGAGAGCCCAGAGGTCCGTAAAAATAAAAGAATTCATCCGAGGCCACACAGCCAGTAAGCGGCAGCCAGCAATTCGATCTCTGGACTTTTGGCCCTGACCTGGGTTGTCTCCTCGTCTGAACTGTGGCGGGAAGCCATGTCTGCAAGAGGAGACAAGGGGGTGGTGGAGTGGTATGGAGTAGGGACTGTGACATGTCCCCTCCCTCAGCAGCATTTCTAGAGGTGCTCATGTCCTCGCCCTCCACGAAGAGTGCACCTTAGGTCCCGTTTGGTCTCACCCACGTTTCTGTGGGGAGTAAGGGCCCCAGCTGCTTCCCGGAAGAAGCATAAGGCATCCATCCTCCCCCCTGAAATGATCTCTGTGGAGCCCCGCAGAACCACCATTGAGTCTCCAGGGCTGGGGACTCTTGTCACCTCTAGGGCTGCAGAATGGAGGACAAGGATGTCAGTACAGGCTCAGGATGCATGATCAGGGACCCAGCAAGGGGCTGCTCCTGTGGGGACCTGGAGGGTATGGCCGGGGCCGGTAAGGTGGTCTTATTCCAGGTTTTGAGGCCAGTCTGAAGCTCTGTTTAGCTGCTCTTTCCTCCTGGGTGGTTTCTTCAGTTGAGTGGCCCAGGCTCAGAAAGACTACATATGCTGCCCCCGATTCCCCTGTGACGACAGTGCCTCACAGCTCCAATGACAGAATTGAGGGCCGTCTCTCCAGAGGTAGAAAGGCAGATGACAAGTGAGCCTTTTGTCTTCCACATGCCATCTAGGCGGTGACATGCCCCAGTGGACAATTCCGCAGCAGCGGAGTGACATGATATGTCAGGAAAGATGAGGTATTCCCTCTTCCTTCTAAAGACGGGGCTTCTGTGAGCCAGCCAGCTAGCAGGAGGCTCACTTTGTCTTCTGGGTATACATAAAAGATGTAGGTGCCCTGAAGCTTACCCTGGGGTACAGCCTTCTCAGCCAGCTAATCCACAAAGAAAGGTTCACTTAAGCTGGTGACGACGTGGATGGTCTGTGGCTTTGATAGTGCCGGAGGAAGGGAGGTTTATCTGCTTCTAAATGGTAAAGCCGAGCCCAGTCTCAGATGGCGGAATGAGACTGCCATGCGCAGAGAAAACATTCATTGTCCATTCTTTCTCTACTGGCTCACACTGCCTTACATTTAGAGGGTGTCTAAGAGGGCACCACCAAGACCCTCTGAATGGTGACTCGGAGGGGATGACTCTGCACTGTATGTGTCGCTAATCTGTAGCAAGTGACATGTCTGGGGACATCAGTGTGCAGCACCAACTGGGTGTCAGAGGTTGAACTGCCTTTGCTGGGGTTTGTACGGGGTCCACAGGCCCCTCCCAAGGGACTGGTTAGCCCTGAGGGCGGAGCATCAGCTTCCAGTGAGTCATGTCACAACTGCCCGGTTTGGGGGGCAGAAACAAGACATCAAAATGCCTTCAGTCCCTAGTTCTACCTTTGTTCAAGACACCCTCTCCCGGCTGAGCTTAAGTGAAGAAATGTTTTCCACGTCCAAGGATATTTGCGCAATCAAGCCTCTGCCGACTGTGCATTGTGCACCGTGGTTACTTCTTCCTTGACACCATGATACACACTTCAAGGAGCCACTGGGAAGAGTAGAAAGGAAGTAGAGACTCTTAGCATAGGGTGCTACACATTCCCAGGGTGCCACGGCAATGGGGTCTCAGTACAGGCACGTGTCTTCCCGCTTCCTCCCTCTCTTTCCTTGAGAACTGATTACAGTTCCCTTGCTCACTCTCATTCTTGCCCGGGCTAGTGTGTGTGTGTGTGTGTGTGTGTGTGTGTGTGTGTGTGTGTGTGTTGCTTCACAATTTCAGAGAGTTCAGTCCACTATGGCAGGGAAGGCAGGAGGACAGAGAGAGTCAGCCCGGTGGAGGGTGGCCAGGCTGTGACCCTCTCGGGCCAATCCCTGGTGACCCGTCTCCACCAGCGATGCCTCCGGCCCCCAAAGTTTTCATAAGCTCTCAAGCAGGGCCACCAGCGTATGATCCAGTGTTTAAACAGGCAAATGTCTAAGGGGACATTCCACAGTCAAGCCATAACACAGTTAGTTATTATTACAAAGGGAAATTTCCCACAATGATGTGGAAATGAGAAAAGCACTATTTAAAAAAAAACTTTTATTTCTTAACAGTCTACAGAAAAAGAGACAGTGGGTGAGGCGGGGTGTGAGGCTGGGGACTTGAGCTCAGGAATTAGGAAGCAGGATGGACAGGTAGATGGCTAGCGACAGGAAACCGGAAGGGTCACCGACAATCTGTAGGAGAAGGGCTCTTGTCGAGATTATCCCCCCCAACCGCTGGATATATTCATGGGATGGCTGGCAGTCTCCAGCACTAATTAGGGTGTCCTCTAAAGCAGCCTCAAAGAGCAGCTCTCCACTTCCCGGCACTTAGAGGTCCTGAGTACTGCGGCCATCATCACCCTAACCCGGTGCTTTTCAAACAGTGAGTAATGCCCCCCGCCATGTCCCACCCCTGACAGTGGAGGTGTTTGGAGACGAGGATGCTTTGGGTTTTAGTGGGGGAGACTGCAAGTCACAAATACTGTTCCTCATGGTGCCGTGACAGACTTACCCAGCGAGGAGTTATCTGGCCCCAGATGGCGACAATGCCAAGTTTGAGAAATGACGCTTTAATAGAATTCCTTCAGTCGGCAAGCCCCACACCCATCCGCTCTAAGCAGCACTCTGTCACTGTCTCAGCTTAGCCGAGTGCCTGGCTGGTGCAGGACTCGCCAAACTCAGGTCGCTGGGCGTACGGTGTTTTGATGTTGCCTTGGAAAGTTCTAACGCAGTAAAACAACAACAGAAACAGTTCTGTTTTATTTTTATAGACATAAGCATGAGAATTTTAAAAGGACAAATGAACAGCTCCTGAGCTTCAAGGGAACCCGGTTCCGCACCGGCTGCAGTAACCAGTCATGGCCAGCAGAGGGCATCGGGGGCAATAGAGCATGATGGGAAGAATTTCTGTGCCAAAGATGAGACCTTTTATCAGAAGCCAGGAACTCAACCGGAGTCAAAAGCATGATGTAAGAAAAGTCAGAAGCTGCCTTCTGGCTCCAGGACGATGCAGTTTCCACACAGTTGAGAAATGAGACCACGGAAGAACTGGGGCAATGGGCGGGGTCCGAGGGGCCCAAGTATCCTCTGGGATTGGGGTAGGACATTCTTTTGCCCTTGCCAGAGACTGCTCTCCCACAGAGGAAGGGAAAACAGGCAGGAACTGGGCCTGGCTGTGCAGGCCTCCTTCCCCTCTGGGTCTCCTTTTCCTTCTCGTAAACACTGTGGCCACTATCCCGAGTGTCCACCTGTCCCATGACCGCTGAGAAGACCAGCCTACGGGGTGGGCAGTGGGGTGAGTGCGCCTGGGAGAGCTGATTCAGAGCTGGCAGGAAAGCCAAGAGTCATTCTGGCTTGGCTGTAAGCGGGCCATTTCATGTGCAAGTTCCTACCAATGAGTGCTCTATGGCCCTGCTAAGCCAAGATCCCACTCAAGACCCCTTCAAAAATCACTCTGCATGTACTTACTGTTTGTAAAATAAAGACGTGAAGAGTCAAGACAGCCCCATGGAGTTCAAGAAACATCTTGATAGTATTCTGGGCTAACAGAAGTCAAATTCTCTTTAGAAACAGCCAACAGCGCCAGGTTCCTCCACCCATTTTTTTAAAAATCATCATTTATATCATTATATCACTCATTCTCCACGTTTATTGCATGGGTTTATTTCTGCAGCAGAATCAAATGTGAACACCTCAGAACTCTCGCTCATTTATAGTGTGTATCTTGCCAGGTGGTTTAGTGCCTAGGAACTTGGGCTGGCGCTGGGGTAACCTCTAAAGTGCTAATCGCGGAGAAAATGCCAGCCTAGTTCAGGAACCCAATTAAAACTGTGACCCCAAATTCACACTGCAACTCCTCAGCATTGTGGTTTGCGCATTGTCTTATAAAACACTTTTACTAGACATCTAGTGAACCCAGGAATAGATAACCTTCCCATAGCGAAGGAGTGATGTATTGTTCAAGTTCTGGGCACTGTCCTGAATACTTGATTCGTGGTGGTGTTGTGTTTAATCTTTGGCATAGCTGTTGGAGTCGTAATTATTAGGCCATATTGCAGAAGAGGAAAACAAGTCTTTTGATACTATTGTAATAATTGCATAAGGGTGTGTGTGTGTGTGTGTGTGTGTGTGTGTGTGTGTGTGTGTGCATGTTTGTGCGGGTGTGCACGTGTGTGCTCCAGACTAGAGGTTGACACCAGATGTCTTCCTTAGTCACTCTCCACCTTATTAGACAGTGTCTCTCAGTGACCCTGGAGCCCATCCACTGTCTAGACAGGGTGGCCAATGGGCTCCCAGGATCCTCCCAGCTCCACTGTCCCCGGTCCTAGGATTCTAAGTTTGTACTGCTGCACCTAGATTTTAGGTGAGTACTGAGGAATCCAGACTCGGGTCCTCACGCTTGATGGTAAGCACCTTAAGAACTGAGCCATTATCCCCCTGGCCCAGTGGCTCTCAACCTTCCTAACGCTGTGACCCTTTAACACAGTCCCTCATGTTGTGGGGAGCCCCAACCATAGAATTATTTTTGTTGCTACTTCATAACTATAATTTTGCCACTGTTCTGAATCATAATATAGATATCTGATATGCAGGCTATCTGATATGTGGCCCCTCTGAAAGAGTCATTGGACCCCTCAAGGGGGTTGCAGCCCACAGTTGAGAACCACTGCCCTAGCCCCTTGAAGAGTTTTCTTTTTATTTAGTGCCTTCTGTGTCAGGAGCTAAGCTATATTCACTGGGAAATGAATGACATGGCACTCCCCTGCTATTTCTGCGGTGTGTTCTTAGTCGCTTCATAGAAATACTAGATGAACTGGGAGCTTAGAGGTCTGCTTGAGGAGCTAGGCACAATGTCACAGAGCGGTGACACCAGTGATCGGGAAGGAAAGGGACTCTCCAGTCCTCCGGTCTCACCAATGCCCTCATCTTGTACTGTTGCTCGGTGACGATTCCAATTTCCATGGAAACTCCCCACAGGGTAATTAGAATACAGTTTATAAATTTAAATCAGGGAGAACTGGGCATTCTCTGATGGCATCATGGAGATTTCTTGCAGCTGTACGGCCCATGAGGACATTTGAGAGGAAACTTCAGGACAGAACGGATACAAACAGCTGACCAGGCTCACCAGATAGGTGCCGCCATTCTCACGGAACACCGTGTGGGCGATTGAACTGCCATCCACCTGCCCTAACCTGTAGCCCCTCTGAAACCCAGGCAGCCTGTGAGTGGCCCTGTCTGAACATCCTCACCAGAGCCCATTTCTAGAGCAGTCATGGAGGACAGATTGCCATTGGTGGGGAACTAGACAGGTCTGTGACCTCTCCTAAGATTTCTCCAGTTGATGCTGAAAGGGAAGTCAGGGCTGTGTATGAGAAAGCACATATTATGCCCAGGTCTTAGATGGAAGCAATTGTCATCAATGGAGTGGGACTTTCCTATTGTGGTGTTCACCAGAATGCACACTGACACATCGCTCAATTCAAAGGATTGAGCAAAGTGGGCTTCTTATCCCAGCGGGTCTCTCTGAATCAACTGAGTTCACACTATGACTTCCTTCTGAGGTCTTTAACATAAGCACTGCCCATTGCAAGAAGTCAGTGTGTAGCCAACAGCAACATGGTTAATCGTGGCTTGGGAACCCTTGCTCTACAAAATGAAGGAAAAATTACCCCCAGAGGACTTGCCTGGAGACCTTACAGAATATTAATGTGGCAGGTCCATAATAGGCAATATAGTTCATTTTAATTAGGATCCCACAGTCCTAGAAATTAAGTTGGAATAGATCTATGAGTAATCTGGCCTATCACCTTACTCAGCCCCTCTTGCATGCAGGATTGTTCCCTGGGGCCGACTCACTAGCTCACGACTCAGTCTAAATTTAAATGATGGCAGCTAGAGGGTCACATCATTGCCCTTGGGAAACTATTACTCAGTCTGATGGATTTCACCATGATTATCTTCTTTTCCCAATGAGCCATCCCAAATTTCTCCTTGCTTGAATCTGTCTCATTTTTTCCTCATTATGTGTCCTCAGATTAGGGAAAGTCACAAAACGACAATGAGAATAGCCAGGATTCCACCTTCTAGTGTCCAGCAACGATGGTGGGAGCTGGCCCTGGTGGCCTCTGTTTAGAATGTTGGAGGTGAACTGAACATCACCGCCCTTTTTACTCACATCCAGCCCTTCCCTTTCCTTGGGAAGGTGGCTTTGTGTCTACACTGGTGGGGACGATGTACTTGAAATGATTGCTGCCACCCTGTCCTATATGACCTCCTAATGAACAGCGACACATTGCCCAAGAATTGGGATGTTCTCTGCATCTGGGGAACAGAGAAAAAAAAAACCACTCCAACTTTGAGGGCATGGGACTGAAGACTTAATCTTTTTTAATCCCTTCTACCAACCAATCAAGCTGTCTGGTCATATTGCAAGTCCTTGGGTGACACCAGAAGAATTTCAGAACTTCAAGTTGAACAAACAGGTCAGGGTCTTTTTTTTTTCTTTTCTTTTTCTTTGTCACAGCTCTCTCATACGCACAAACAGAGAAGCAGGAACCAGTAAGAAATAAAGAAAAAAACAGCAGCAAGGCTTCAGAGGGAGCACACGACACTCACCATCCCCCATCTGTAACAGATAATGGAGGCCCGTGCATGGTAAGACTGCAACTCATTATATCTCCTTAATTAAAGAGGATGGCCTCCTGGTGGTTTTATTTCCTTGGGTTTGTTTTTGATGATTATTATCACCACAATATGGACGAGACGGTTAGGTCCTGCTCTGAGAGAGGATCACTCTTCTAAGCAGCAATGATGCTGGGGAAATGCTAATAAATCCAGAGCACAGCTGGGATCGAATTGCAGCTCCCTCCCTCCCACTGCCCCACAAGCGAGGCTCCCTAACACGGTTCCCGAGTGAACTTGCTACACATAACTACAGCCCAGTGAGTCAGAAAGGAAGGAAAGGTGGTCCAGGTGTGTGTCTGGACGATCAAGAGCATAACCTACATACAACCAAACATCTATTTCCACGGCCAGGCCATGCATGCATCCATTTGGTATTTTTTTTTTTTTATCTTATTGCATGTACTTTCTGGGCTCAGGTGCTATGCCAGATACCATGGCGGTCTCCCTGGCTTCTTAGTTTTGAGTGGGAGTTCCTTTGAAATCCTAGATTCTTGGGCTTTGTCAATCACTCGTGTCTCTTACACTTTCTCCTAGTCTTGGAGTTCTTTCGTCTTTGTTTACGGCATCTTTCACTAAAGAGAAGTTTTGAACTTGACATGTTTGTACCACTGCCCTTTTCCTTTGTGATTTTTGTGTGCGCGCCTCATCTAAAGAACCCTTCTTCAGTCTTTAGTCAAAGATGATGCTGCCTTCCCTTTGTCCCTGGTACTTTGGCTTTCGTGTAAACCTTCTCAAATGCATTTGGACTTGGGGCCCGGGTCGTGTGACGTCATCAGCTGCCCCCCTCTTTCCTGCTCTACAATCCTGGATCGTCACTTAACACGTGTTTTCTGTAAGTGCTGCCTCCGTCCTCTGTTCTTCTTGTGAACCAGTTCTATCTGTTTTTATGGCTCTGAAATCTGATGATTAATGTTCTGTACCAACTCAACTGGGCGAATGGGTGCCCAGATAGACAGTAAAATGTACCTTCTGGATGTGTCTGTGTAGGCGTTTCTAGAAGATGGGAGCGTTTGTATCAGCTGGCTAAGGAAAGATGAGCCTCCCTTTGCTCTGGGCGTTGTCCAGTCTGAGGGCTTAAACAGAGCAGGAGGACAGTGGAGGGGTGACTTTGCTCCGCTGGGTGGGGACCCAGCTCCTGCTGCCTTCAGACATCGATAGTTCATGTTCTAAAGCCTTCCTGAGCCTCACTTTGTACATGGCAGATTCTGGGCCTTCTGAGCCTCCATAATCCCGTGAGCCAATCTCTCATAAAAGGTTCTCCTTCCTCCCCCGCCCCATCTATGTATGTATTGTTGGTTCTGTTGTCCCAGTTAAAAAAAAAAAATAACAAATATTTTCAGAAGTTCTGGTGGCTGGTGAGACAAGTCTACCTTGTTCTCTTTCCAAAGTTGCTTCCCATTAGCCTCTGCTCCTTGCTCTTTCATATAAAAATTTGATTCAGCTTTTCCAGTGGCGTGGGGGTAAAGCCAGACAGATCCCAGAACCCGAGGCACTTGAGCTGGGCTCTCGGAGCTGACTCACACTGCTGCTCTGAGATGCCACTGAAGATTCAGGTAACAACCAAGGACTTGCTCCCCGGGCTAACTCACTTAACCCCACAATCGCCTGGGAGATGGGCCCTCATCGCTAGTCCCTTGGTCCAGGTGATGGAAATTAAGGCTGGGGATATTAAGTAATTTAATCAGGGCTCTCAGATTATTCCAAACACAGAGCCCATGGGCTCTAATCCATAGTCATGTGAGATTATTCAGCCAGAAGTGGGATCTCTGATACCAAGTGATTACATATGAGCTCATGACTATGTATAATTCAGAGCTTCTCTGGGCATTCAATAAACTCAAAGACTATAGTGCCCTCACTAACTAGGCAAGTAATTTAAAATCATTATCTCCGTGATTTCACCAAAGAGGACACTAATGCACAGACGGTGCATGCCCTGTCCAATATCCTTTACAAATTTCATTGCAGAAGGCTTAAGTTGATCGGCTTTCTCCACATAACAACCTCTCCTTCCATTCCCAGTTGTGTTATGGGCCGCTAGCTCTTGGCAGAAAATTGGAAAGTACAACCAAAAGGCACAGGGCACTTCTGGTCTCATGGGCAAGATCTCCACTTCCATGTGCCATGGCACTGGGCCTGTGGGAACCTACTTTGAGGGCTCTGGAGATGGCCTAGCGGGTAAAGTTCTGGCTGAACCTAAGAAACCGAGTTCAGATCTGAAGCCCCCGTGTGGAAAGCAAGGGTCAGCATCATCTGCCTGTTACGCTACTGGCATTGAGGTGGAGACAGGAAGATCCCCGGGATGTGGGGGCTATCTAGCCTAGCTGAATGGACACGTTCCAGGTTCAGTGAGAGACTCTGTGTCATAAAGTGAGATTGGAGAATGATTAAGGAAGGCACCAGATGTCAATCTCTGACCTTTACATGCATTGATACCCAGGCATAATATGTGTCAGCACTGGCACACATGAACATGTACACACACACACACACACACACACACACACACACACACACACACGTACTTTGAAGATGGAGTGTCCCCTGCAGCCTGTGGTCTCTGCAATGCACAGTGACACTTTCACTGATATTAAAACCCGTTGCCGGTACAGAGTGTAGCTCAACCCAATAGAACTCTCTCACCTGTGACCCCTGCCAAGAATCAGGACATATGCGTTTTCTGGGAAATCTGTGAGCAAAGCTGTTAGGTGCTGGCAATCATGAGAGCGAGTCTGCGGGAGCAGATTACGTGGAAGGTAATTAAAAAGCAAACATGCGTTAGGAGCTGTCAAGTGAGCCAAAGAGAAACATGGCATCGGGGGCTGCTTGCTGACTCCGGCTGCTGGTTACAGGACAGACCCCGCCATAAGCAGTGCTCTGTATAAGTCTCCTCTTGGTCTCCCGTGTGCTCGGTGACTCCGGGCAAGCCACTCTGAGTGTCTCTGTCTCGTTATCTGCAAGGGAGGACTTCCGGGGGCCATCACCAAGGAAAGGAAGTCGGCTGTGTCTGAAGGAGCCTAAGCCTGGAGATGCCAGAGACGCCTCGCTTGCCTGCACACAGAAGGCGAGACAGGGAGGTGGCAGTTAGGGAGGAGGCATAAGGTAAGTTCAGTGTATCATCCACCTGAGCCCCTGATGTCTGTTTTCTCCACACGGTTCCCTGCAAGGCAGCTCTAGCAACTCATAGAACTAGAGAGCAGGTCATTCAGGTGAGTTGTGGGAAGTCAGGACACATCCAGGGGAAGAGAAGACACGTGTTACAGTGTCTTTGCTGAATGGAGAGAGAGAGAGAGAGAGAGAGAGAGAGAGAGAGAGAGAGAGAGAGAGAGAGAGAGAGATGCTTTCTTCAGCCATCAGGGGAGGTAGCAAAATATACAGAACTTTAAAACATTCATGTTTTGTAGAAGTCTACAGTAAAGAGGAGTGTAGCTGTCCCCTATTCTCTGGGGCTGTAGTTCAAGTCCTCAACCAGTGGTTGAATAAAACTGAGTATATATGTATATATACATATATAGTTATGTATACTATGCTTTTATTCTGAACATATATATCTATGATAAGGTTCAACTTGTAAATTAGACACAATAAAAGATGAAAAATAATTAATAAAATAGAGCAATTATGCTATGCTGTGAGTTGTGCGAATATGCTCTATGCTTCTGGGGCTTACTGTACTCCATTTTTATGTGATGACATGAAATAGCACAGTGCCCAGGTAAAGAGATGGAAACAGGTGACTAGTTATCGTGACAACATCAGGCTACTACATAAGGGTTACTTGAATGTAAGCGCTGTGACCCCCTGACAGTTGATCTCACAACTGAGCTAGGTACTAAGTAACCAATAGAAGAGTAGCATATACAATGTGGATACACTGACCACATCAATGATTGGTACCTTGAGTGGGATGAAGCAGAGTGGTACAAGATTTCATTACACAATAATGTATGGCGCACGATTTAACACTAACACATTTTTATTTCTTTTAATAAGGTTAATAATTTATTTGATATTTAATATCTTCAGAATGTGGTTGACTTTGGTTAACTGAAACCACTCGAAAAGAAACGTATGGAAATGAAGGACCATTGTGAAGCTGTGGAGGAAGGATTAACAGGGGATCTTTAATTAAGCTGTGGTTGATATGGGAGCCAGTGGGGAGGGAGAAGGGGAGGAGAAACAGTGGAAGAGCCTGTGCTTGTAAACAGGCGACAACTGGGGAAGTCAAGCCTGAGAGTGAGAAGCCTGTATTCAGACCTGGCCCTGCTGTTTCCTGAGAGCAAGACCTAATGTAAGCTCTGCCACCCCATCCCCCATGGGATCTTTGACTTCCTCACACCCGAGGCAGTGTCTGTGACTCCAACTTCAAAAGCTACAGAGTCAGAGGAACTAGATCTCATGTCAGATCCCTGGACAAACCCAAGGTGTCTGGTCAGCTCTAGGAACGGGGGTTTTAAGTTTTTCTTTCTGTGGGTGGGGCAGGGGAGATGCTGCATGCTGAGGTGTGTTTCCCTGTGTGGTCTGGCTGCCCGGGTGGGTCCTCCTGGGCGAGATCCTGGGCAATCCCAACCTTGGAAAAGGTGTCGGGAATCGCCTAAGTGGGAGGCTGAGTGTGGGAGGCCTTTCCTCCCAGACAGCTTGGCTTTCTCTGTGGAAAGGAAATAGAGAAATGGGGGTGCTTGTTGGGTTTGGGGGAGCATGCCAAATGAAGTATTTGAGGGAACCCCACTTTGCCATGCTCTGATTCTGAGAAAATTTGATGAAAATTTTGGACTCTAAGAAAGGGTAACATGAGGGAAGCAGTCCTGGGTGAAGTGGGAAGGAGGCGAGGTAGAGTCAGCAGGTGAAGTAAAGACTTTCAGCTGAGTTTCTCTGTAGACCAGGATAATTAACCCGATCTCACAGCTTCCAACCAAAACAGCCCTTCTGACCACTGACCCTGGAAGAAGCCCGTGACTGTGGCTTCTGCCCTGCTTTGATTCTGACCCAGCAGATGTCTTTAAAGAAGAAGAAGAAGAAAAAAAAAGATAGCATCCCAGTGCTTGGGAAGCTGTGGAAAGGATCAGCATTCAAGGCAGCCTTGCTAGGGAATGAGTTCAAAGCCAACCTGAGCCACACCAGGTCTTGTCTTAAAGGCAGCCAGGGGAGAGGGATGAATGAGAACAGAGTGTGAGGTCACATGACTATAGAAATGCTATCGTGAAACATTGGCATTTGTACGTGACTCTAAAAGAAGAACTTCAAAGGTGGTTAGAAAAAGAAAAAAAGCCCGAGTTCTAAATAAAAAAAAATCTCCACAATAAAAAGTGAAACAAAATTCAAAACCACAATAAAACAAACAACAAAATAAGTAAGATCTAGGGTCGTAGCTTGCTGGGAGAGCATTTGGTGCCGAAGGTCCTGTGTTCAAGCCTCAGCACTGACCAGCCAAGAACCAAACCCATATGCCTACACAGTGGGGCCGTGCCGTGAGCTTGCTTTTCAAAGAGGAGACTGACATCAGTAAGGAGATGCAGACTGTTGGAAATGCATGGTGGCTCCAAAGCAAGACAGTTCCTCAGAGCTTGCCACCCTCACATTCTGAGCAGCCAGCATGTGCTTCCCCCAATCCTGGAGGGTTCCAGTGTGCATATGGGCAGCTGAGTCAGAACCAGGGCTCCAGCTTTTGTCTCAAACCAGCATCTCCTAAAGGGGATGTGAGTGTATGTAAGTGTGCCTGTGTGTGTGTCTGTGTGTATATGTGTGTGTGTGTGTGTAAATGTGCCTCTAAGTGTGCCTGTGTATATGTGTGTGTGTGTAAATGTGCCTCTCTGTGTGCCTGTGTATATGTGTGTGTGTGTGTATGTGTGTAAATATGCCTCTAAGTTTGCCTGTGTATATGTATGTGTGTGTGTGCCAGCTAGCATCCAACACTGTTGGCGATCATTCTTCAGAGTTCTCCACTGCTCATGAGACGTGATCTAGGGTTCTCTCCCAGTTTGGTAAAAATGCCTTTAAGGTCCAGAAGGATGACATGAAGCCATAATCTCGTCCACTGTCCAAAATGAATTATTCCAAACTATTCACATCACAATTGCTAGAATTTAATCTTGAACACCACAGATACTTTTCAAATCAATATGGTCCATGTGTAAGTTAACCTTTGACCGTCTTAAGTAAGAATAACTACCAAGCCCACTATGAGATGGTTCAGAGGAGAGCCAGGTTAATGAAGGGTCTGAAGGGGCTGGTGACTACCGATCTTATAGACTGAAGAATGTAAATTAGAATGATGCCAGAGCCTAATGGATACGCAAGGTAAATATGAAAGCAGATATTGAGGTTAATTGGGTTTTGACTACTTCCAAGAAGCCAGCGCCAGCCAAATTGCATTATAATTGGCAGCATTAGACTAGAAATACATGTATCAGCAAAGCTGTCTAAAAGTCCCCATTTTGCCCTCTTTTCAGGTAAGACAACAGCTTATTGGTACTCAGGAGATGAGATCATAAAGTGATTGTCCCCATCTCCAACCCTTGCCTCAGTCTACCCAACTGTTCTATAGGTATAGGAATGTCTGACCTACTGAATGGGGAAAGAACAAGATAAAGGTGCCATGGTATTGTAAAAGTAGCAAAAGCTAGAACTGGCTACCACGTAAGATCAATGCATTTCAAACACGGTGTATCATGGTATATCAGTCCGTCTTTACTACAAACCTTATCAGGTTCCAGACACTGTACAACCAATCTTTTGAAATGCCTTTTTACTATTACAAGATGAAATTAAAATTCCCAGCACCCACATGGTGACTCAGAGCCATCTGTAATTCCAGGTCCAGGGGACTCAGTGGTCTTTTCTGCTTTCCAAAAGCACTGCATACATGTGGGCAAAACAACCATACATATAAAATGAAAATAATTTTTTTTAAGAAAGGACTATACGCCGGGCAGTGGTGGCGTATGCCTTTAATCGGGAGGCAGAGCCAGGCAGATCTCTGTGAGTTCGAGGCTAACCTGGTCTACAGAGCAAGATCCAGGACAGGCACCAAAACTATACAGAGGAACCCTGTCTTGAAAAAACAAAAAGAAAGAAAAAGAAAAGACTATACAACTCCATTTTTAAAGGGTGTGTGTGTGTGTGTGTGTGTGTGTGTGTGTGTGTGATATGTGTAGCATGCATGTGGATGGATATACACAGGTGTGGGTGCCTTTGCCTTTATGGAGGCTAGAGGAGGAGGTCACGTGTCTTGCTCCGTCACTCTCCATATTATTCATTTGAGGCAGGGTCTCTCACTGATCCTAGAGTTTGGCTGGCAGCCAGCATGCCCCTGTGATTCTGACGTCTCTGTCATCCACAGTGCTAGGGTAACACACACAGGCGTAAGCACACCTGGGTCTTCACTCAGGTCCTGGGACCCAAACTCACGCCATCACAGCCATCACACTTTATTTACCGAGCCGTTTCTCTAGCCCCAGCCCCCTGCTTTTTGGAGTTTTAGAAACTATTCCCACCAAACACTCACCCCTATTACTTAGGCCGTGCCGGGGCATCCAAATGCCAAATCTGGACCACATTTCAAAACTCTTCATCCTCTTCTTCTGTATCGGAGATGTGGTACTTCCTGGTTCAGTGACACTGAGGTGGCCAGTGCTCACGTGGCCAGAGCCACCACAACTCCAGGGACAGCTCTCCCGCTCTCACACACGGCCTCGGGTTTTCCTGCCCCTGCGCTGGGGTATCTGAGCTATGCCATCTCCCAAGAGAGGATTTCTGGGCTGATTGACTTAAAATCAGAGCTCAGATGGCAAAAGAAGGGGGAATAATGGAGTTGAGAGATTGGCCTCATTTGCCTCTTTAAATTTTCATGCGGAGGGCGATTTGTTAACAAGGGGGAGGTCCTGGGGCAGCGAAGGCATCAATAATTCAGCGGAGACCATCAAGCTGCAAATAGCCCCTCAGTGCCCAGCTGAGCTCCTGTCTGCCACACCAGCTACGGCGCAGGCTCTCGGAGAAAGGGCTGGGCTTCCATTTCCCGGCCCACCTCGGTTCTGCCTCTCCTTTCCCAGTCTCAGCAGAACTGGACACTGAGACTGCAGTGGCCCACGCTTCACAATGCCCAGCGAGGGGCAGGTTGAACACCAGTGTCCCCCAAGGAAGGTCCTGGATGCTGGCGCCCTTCCCAGGAAGATCGCCGGTGTAGACACGCCCAGCTCCTGTCAGATGCGCTTTGAGGTTCAGGATTTAACGAATGATTCTCCCCATCCCAGCCATACTTCACCCCCAGAACAAATAGTGCTTCATTCCATTTGCTTCATTTGGGTCCTTCTGGCCTTGCCCGACAGTGGTGCCCGTCTGCCAGGGACAGAGGGGGCTTAACGGTACTGGGTACTAGCACCCTTGGAAAATGCTCCAAATGCAAAACCTTGAGACGGTTTGTGTGGAATGCATATAATGCTGGTACCACCATAAAACTCTTTTTTTTTTTTTTTTTTTTTTCCGAGACAGGGTTTCTCTGTGTAGCTTTGCGCCTTTCCTGGAGCTCACTTGGTAGCCCAGGCTGGCCTCGAACTCACAGAGATCCGCCTGGCTCTGCCTCCCGAGTGCTGGGATTAAAGAGGTGCGCCACCAACGCCTGGCTAAAACTCTTAAATCATCACACCAAGCCGTAAGTTGGAGCCCATCTACAGAAAACGTTAAATGGAAAACATTAAGTGTGATATGCATTTATAATGGCCCTGCGTGTTAAACACAGTGATTTCCACCTCTCTCTGCAAAGACTTGTGTATACTAGATGATTGTGAGTTTACAAAGTACCTCCATGTAGAAAAATACTGCATATCGTGTTGGTATACACACCATGTGAACAAGGAGATGTGCAGGCATGAATCTCTTGTCTGTTCAGTGTGTTCATCTGTCTGCTATGTTTTATTTTCATGCCCCTGCCTCCGTCCGGGGCCAGTACAGCACCTCTGTGCTGGTCTCTGGTGGCGCCCCTTGCAGTCTCTTCTTGGCAGAACAGATGGCGTGGTCTCTGTTGAAGGCTAGCCCCCACCTCACTTGCCTCTTCTTCCAACTTCAAACAGTGCACAGTGCATTCAGGAAAAAGACAAGGCTGAATTGTACAGACTTCAGTGGGCCCTGCCTGCCTCTCCAGACTCCTGGTTCACGACCATGCCTCCCTCATTCTGTGAACTGGTTACAGCTCCCCACTCCTGGCCCAGTGTTCTGCATCTCTAGGCCCTTCCCCTGCTCCTATCTCCTGGACCATCTCCACCAAGCCTCATGAGCTGAGTGTGGGGTGCCATGGGTGCTACCCAAGCGTCTATCACAGGCCTGCCATCCTCTGGTGGCTTGTTATACCTGCCCTGTTGCCTTGCGCCCACAACCCTGTTTCCTTTTCATCAAAAGCCACGTTCATTTTTCTCTCTCCCACATGCAGGCATGGTGCAGAGTAGGCTAGAGAAAATGATTTTTAATGAACACAATAATTAGTAAGGAAACTGATCCTTAAAAGCGTGCTAGACTTATTCTGCCTTTATCTATCTTATTTATATCACTTGGGTCAGGCAGGCATATGCGGTGTCTTTGGCTCAGACATTACTCTTTCTCTAAGCAAGACACCGAGCCCTGGGTCTGAGGGAACTCAGTCTATGGAAGAAGAGTTGACGTAGACTTAACACGGAGATGATGGGTTGGGAGAAAATATTTGCAACACTCAAAAGTTATAAATAATAACTTTTTATAAAAAGTTACAAAAGTAATTCAGGGCTATTTTATTCAATGAGTATTTATGAGTCAGCGAGAAAGATTGCAGCCTTGTATTCAAACAAGATAATCCTCTAGTTCATCCATGAAGAAGAAATCATTAAAAGCAACTTCAGTCTCCAAAACAGAAATAGTATTTTTTTCATTCAATAAAATCACTAAGAAGTAAAAAGGCTAATAAAATCTAATACTGATGACAGTGTATCCACATTTCCTAGGACCCACACATTTATGTTCTGAATTACATTCTAAACTACTACTAATTCAGTAGCTTAAAAACCATGGCTACATATTAGATTACAGCTCTGTAGTTGGGAAGATTGAAATGAGTTTCAGCGCACTACAGTCAAGGTGCTGGAAGACACGCATTCCTTTCTAGAGTCCCTATAGGAAGACTATGCTCCACATACCCTCTAGCTTCTGCAGGCTGCCCATAGTCCTGGGCTTATCGCCTCCTTCCACCTTCTTCAAAGTCAGCCCATCAGCTGTGCCCATCCCCCAGTGCCACCACGCCAATCTTTTGAGTCTCCTCAACTCTACGGAGGATCACTGTGATTATAGTGCGGCCACCAAATAATTCAGATCTTCTCCCTGGTGTCGGCCAAAGAGGAAACTTAATTCCTCCTCCCATGTCAGTCTCCTTTGCCATACAATTTAACATACCAGAGCTTGGGACATATAGGCTCTTTGGGGGAGGGGTCACTATTCTGCCACTATACCCAGCTATTCCCATCCTAGGAGTATAACCTACAGAAATATACACCCCTCAATGTGTATGATTGAAGATTAGTTACAGTAGTATTTCTAATAGAAAAATAAAAAGAGAAAGGAAGGAAGAGAGGGAGGAAAGGAGGGAGGGAGGGAGGGAGGGAGGGAAGGAGGAAGAAGCAATGGGGTCGTCATCTGGAAATGGAATGTGATGTACTCCTGGGTGGTGGCTAATTTCAGATATCAACTTGACAGCCTATAGACTGCCCTGATTTTGGTCAAACATTGCCCTGGATCTTTCTGTGAAAGTGGTTTTGGATAAAATGGCCATTTAAACCCACAGATCAAATAAGGCAGATAGCTTTCCACAATTCGGGCAGGCCTCCTCAAGTGACTTGGAGGTGTGAATGGAGCAAGAAGTCTGACTTTCCCAGGAAAGAGAGGAGTCTTCCTACCTGGTGATCCTTGAGCCAGAACACAAGCTTTTTCTTGTCTTTAGTCAGACTGAAATATTGGCTCATCCTGATCTTTTTAACATGATATTTATATTGGGGGTTTGTCATATAACACACCCCGACCACATTCACTTCTCAGTCCTCCCAAGTCTACCCCACCCTTGTGACCTCCCCCAAAACAAAAGAAGAAGAAAAAAGAAAAAGAAAAAACACCATGGAGCCAGGTGTGGTGGCACATGCCTTTAATTCCAGCACTCTAAAGGCAAAGACAGGCTGATCTCTGTGAGTTCAAGGCCAGCCTGGTCTACAAAGCAAGTTCTAGGACAGCCAGGGCTGTAATAACAGAGAAACCCAGTCTCAAAAACAAAAACAAAACAAAACAAAACAAAAAGAGATTCCTGAGGAAAAAAATACCAAGCACAATTTGTGTTGCTCACATATTCACTGGAGCATGATCAAACCCCCAGTGGTTAGCCCCTTAAAGGAAACTGAGTCCTTCCCCACCCCCACCAGAAGGCATCAGTTGTGAAGAGCTACACTTCAGCATCCCTATCACAATTTTCAAGAGTTCTCTTTGGGGGCTTTCTGCCTAGACTGTCTTTTTTGGGGGGGTCGGGGGGAGGTTGTCACAGAAGTCTTCTACATCTCTCATTCCCAACAGTGAGTCTGCAGTCTTCCACACCACTGCCAAAGAAGCATCCTTGCCCTTCACAGTCAGCGGAAGCATGGATCATGGACTTCCACATGGCCTCTGGGTAGATGTCTGATTTTCCTCTTTTCATTTAATTTTATGTGTGTGGGTGTTTGGCCTACATGTATGTCTGTGTACCACTTGCATGGCTGGTGTCCTCAGAAGCCAGAAGAGGCCATCGGATCCCCCTGGAACTTGAGTTACTGATGGTTATGAGCAGCCATGTGGGTCCTGGGAATGGAACTCAGGTCCTCTGGAAGAATAGCCAGTGCTCCTAATCATTGAATCATCATCTCTCCAGCATTTTGATCCTGTTGGCTATCAGACTAGAACCATACCAGGCTGGGTGTTTCTAGCTTGCCCATTCATTTGGCAATTGTTAGGCCTTGACAACCCCCGTATTTGTATGAGCCAATTCCTTACAATAAATCTCTGTCTGTCTGTCCATCTACCTACATATATCTATCCATCATCTATATATTTGTCTATCTATATCCATCCATCATCTGTCTGTCTATCTATCTATCTATCTATCTATCTATCTATCTATCTATCTATCTATCTATCTATCCATCCATCCATCTATCTATCATCTTCTCAATTCTGTCTTTTAGGAGGACCTGGGTAAGTCCTAGTTATAAAAACATACAGTCATAGGAAACAAGAAGGGGGAGTTTTAAGGACCAATATATAAAAAGGATCCTCATGTGTAGAGTCCTGTGAAAAAAGAAAATGCATGACAGGATCTGGTTTGCACAACAATTGAAAGGGTCATTTATAGATGCACGCATGGCTCCATAAACAAAAGTATAGAACGAGCCGGGCGGTGGTGGCGCGCGCCTTTAATCCCAGCACTCGGGAGGCAGAGCCAGGCAGATCTCTGTGAGTTCGAGGCCATCCTGGGCTACCCAGTGAGTTCCAGGAAAGGCACAAAGCTACACAGAGAAATCCTGTCTTGAAAAACAAAAGAAAACAAAACAAAAGTATAGAACGGGAGTGAAAACTACCTGCTAATTTCTTACCAATGAGCATCCTGGTGCTCTCCAGATGGGCTAGGGGCAGGGCATGTGTGTGCAGAGATTGTTTGGTGTTTAGATTTCCTACAGTGTGAAAGTACTTAGGTAGCGTGTGTGTGTGTGTGTGTGTGTGTGTGTGTGTGTGTGTGTGTGTGTATTAAAGAAACAAAACTATTCATACAGCTATGGGCAAGGGAATTTTTTTGTTTCTACCTTACCAAATTTAAAAGAAACCGGTTTAAAAGCTGGAATGCCAGTGTGTGGATTTACAATAAGGGAGGGTCCTTCACGGTAACTGAATAACTAACAAGAGAACATTTCACAATAGAAAATGCACAAGGAATCAAATCAGTGAACAGAAGGAGCTTATTAAGCATGAAATCAGAGCAGAGGACGCCACATGTCTTTAAAGGATGCTGTATTATTCGGAAGGTTTTAACTCCCATCAATTAACAAATTGACACAGACATTTGGACCCTAGACACAGCCTCTTTGTGATAACCGTGGTCTCCCTGTGGCCTGAAGGGTGTCTTGAGAATTGCTGGCAAACTCTTGCTCTCCCTCAGCTGTTTGGTAGGGGAGCATCCTCCTTCCGCACAAAGCCCTGTTCCGTGCTCAGGCCCTGTTCTTCACAGATTCTATCAGATCCCCTGGTGTTTCCGTTTTCCTGGATGTACAAAAAGTCAACTACACTCTGCTTGTAGCAGAAACTTCAGCGAGTAGCCTCAGAGGTATTTCCTGCTAACAGCGACACACACTCATTCGGTCTTTTACTTAGCTTTCGTGATGTCATCCCCAGAGCCTTGACGTTCCACTTGACTTTAAGGAAATTAATTTCCCTTGGCTGTTATCAGGCAGGCTGTGGGCATGGCTAACACCACGGCTCTTCACCATGTTTGTTTGTTCATTTTTGTGCAAGATAAGTGTGTAAAAAGTGAAAGAGAACTATCTCCGCCTCCACCACTCGGGATCACGGGGAGAGTAGCAAAGGAAAACATTTCTCTGTGCAGTCAATGTTGGCTGAAGTCTTTCCCCAGCTCTGGGCTTGGTTCTGGGACACAGGAAGTGGATAAGGCATGTAAGAATGTACTAGAATCTAGCTATTCTATTCTGCTCAGGCCACAATACCTGCAACAGCCTCCTCTCCTGGATGCCAATGGGTGCCACACTGAGACATGGTCTGTGGGTCTCTCGATAACAGGCAGGCCAGGGCCAGGATCCCTCACCTGGAAGGTGAGTTGACAGGGCAAGGAGGGTGAGCGGCTCCACATCCTGCTCCCGACCCTCTCCCCTGCCCCCTGCCTCGAAATCAGAGACCCTGGCTGCAAACTTGCACTGTGAGACCCCCTCCCCGACCCTCAGAAAAATGTAAGAAGAGACTTCCACTTCCAAACCATGGGCTCCGATCTTTTCTTCAGAGACTCCACCGTGCTGTCTGCCTCTGGTGCTGGGGCCCTGAACTTCTTAGAGACCCCACTGAGTGTCCACAGCATCAATAACTCTTCTAATGAGGCCCTACTATGTGTATCCGCCCATGGCACTAACAGCTCTTCTAATGAACTCTTTACTCCCCAGTGGTAATGAGTAATGAGCTCTTTACACCCCAGTAGTCATCTCCCTACCCCTCTCAACAGTCCCCACCCCTGCCCTGCTTCTGAAACCTTTCTAAACAGCCCTCTTTGGCATACGTAGCCTTTTAAGGAAGTTGGATCACGAACAATTCTCACACAGAACCACAAATGTTAGGCTGTGGTGGTGCAGCCTGGAGGGTAGAGGTTTATGAAGGGTTTGGAAAGTTAACTCTTGGGAAGGATTTTGGAGAAAGAGCAGGGCATGGTGGAGAAAGCATTCAAGGACAAAGCAAGCACACGGGAAGGTTTAGATTAGAAAGAGCCTTTACAAAACAGAACCCAGTGTTCCCGGACACTCTCCCTTAAGAGGAGCTGCTATGATCCTTTGAATCTGAGGGGGGCCTCAAGATTGCTTTCCAGTAGACACAGAAATAATGCTGATCACAGCTTTAGGTCCAGACTTGAAAAGACCAGTGTATTCCATTTTGTGTCTCTTGGAATATTTACTCGGCATAGCAACTGTACTAAACCCTGGAGGCCCCTAAAGAGGCAAACAGAGAAGCTGAGACCCTCCTCCTCTAGGATCTGGGGTGAACTTCCTGCCGATCTGCACCGCAGTGCCAGCCAGTGGACGAGCAGTCTGAAAATGAGTCCTTGCTTAAGACTTTGCCAGCATCACAAGACATGCGCTATCTCTGCTGGAGCCCTGTCCAAACGACAGGTGACGGATGGGGGAAATGTTGATGTTGTTTGAAGTCACTGAGTGTTGCATCAAGAATCTCCAGTCCTCGAGACACAGCAGTGGCAAAGAGGACAGACTCAGTGCGGCTCCTGGGCCTGTCTTCATAATATGATGGTGTGGTGGTATTGTGTTCCCCAATATATTGCACACCCTAATAAACTTATCTGGGGTCAGAGGCAGAACAGCCACTAGATACAGAGGCTAGAAAATGGTGGCACTCATGCCTTTAATCCTAGCACTCCAGAGGTAGAAATCCCTCTGGATCTCTGTGAGTTCAAGGCCACATTGGAAACAGCCAGGCATGGTGACACACGCCTTCAATCCCAGAAAACGAGCCTTTAATCCCAGGGAGTGATGGCAAAAAGGAAAGGTATATAAGGCGTGAAGACCAGAAACTAGAAGCATATGGCTGGTTAAGCTTTCAGGCTTTCGAGCAGCAGTTCAGCTGAGAGCCATTTGGATGAGGACTGAGAAGCTTCCAGTCTGAGGACACAGGATCAGCTGAGGAACTGGCAAGGTGAGGTTGGCTGTGGCTTCTGCTTCTCTGACCTTCCAGCGTTCACCCCAATACCTGGCCTCAGGCTTGGTTTTATTAATAAGAACTTTTAAGATTCTTGCTACATGAGGGAGACTCCTTTCTAGAGAGTTGTGGACAGTGCCGGCTTGTTGAGTAGAGGGGGGCAGACATTAGACAGACGCGGTGAGTTCAGCTTGGAACCTACTGAATGTGTGGAGTAGTGGACAGACGGACACGCTGGGCCAGAGTACAGAAAGAGAGGGGAACAGGTAGCGGTAGTGGGATACACTTGAAAATGGTTGTGCGTGGAGAGAGAATGCAAGACCATGGAGCCAAAGAGTAAAGTGTATGGGAAATAAACAGAAGAGAACGGACAGGGAATAATCTGGAAAGGGCAGAAGATGATGAAGAGGAAATTCATTCATTCATTCATTCATTCGTTCATTCATTCGTTTGTTCGTTCACTCAGCGTATCTGTGCTTGCCCCCACCCCTTCCACGTGTGATGGTATGCACACGGCAGTCAGAGGACAACTTGAAGGAGTTGGCTCTGTCCTTCCACCATGTGGTGCCCAGGGATCGAACTCAAGTCCTCAGGCTTGGTGGCAAGCGCCTTGAGCTGCTGAGCCATCCATCACTCGGGCTTTCTTTCTGTTCGTGATGAGCAACATTTCTAACCGCAAAGAAGAGACTGCATGGAGCAACCCACATCAAAGCCTAACAATAGACTCGGACAAGAGGGAGGTTCCTGTCAGGTGAGCCCTGCTTCCCCGAGGCCTGCTGCGTGTTTACAGGGGAAAGTGAGCCCAGGGAGGGCACACCGCAACCAGCCAGCCAACACACCTCTCTCTCTAGCTTTCACAGCCCTTGTTTACAAGCCTGTCGGGAGCCCAGGGAGTCAACCCCCGATTATGCTTCTGGAAAAAGGACAACAGATCAAGAAGAGAATTGCTGTCCTGCCTCTGGGATACTCCGAAAGGAGCCCGCTCTGCAGTGTGGTGTCCTCTCCAAGCTGCACTGCTCAGCAGAGGAGGGAGCAGTTACTGGGAGGACTGGATGAATATTTCATGGGTACCGGTGGAGTTAATAAATCACGAGGCGCTGTGGATGAGCAGGCCGCTCTTTCCAACCCGGACAGTGGCTGCTCAGCTCAGGTCAAGCGCGACTCCCTTCCTGGCACAGCCTATCTGTGCTCAGTGCTGCTTTAGGCCTTGATTTCTAAATTCAATATGAACAGAGGAAGTGTAAGGAGCAGTTCCTGTGTTAGCTGTAACCAGCCAGGTGAGGATATACAACAGCGAGATTGAGAGAAATTCCAGTCAAGAGACTTGGGTCTTTCTTGCAGTCTCTGGACACTGGACGATGAGCTTAGCTTCTCTGAACAGCACATTCGTATTTCTAAAAATGGAGGGATGAACGGGTTGGGTTCCTTGAAGTTTCCTATCTTATTTATTGATGTGTGTGTGTGTGTGTGTGTGTCTCCTATCTTATTTATTGATGTGTGTGTGTGTGTGTGTGTGTGTGTGTGTGTGTGTGTGTGTGTGATTCATGTGAAGCACTGAAAGGTCCCTCTCAAATCTAGGGATAAAAATCACTTATTTAGAAAAGAAAATAAAAATATAAACATACGCATACTCAGTCATTATTTTGAAAGCGGTACAGAAATTATAGGCAGGGTTCTACCACACAATACTTGGAGTGCATTTTAAAAATCTACTTACGATTTAAAATGTGGCTACAGGGGCCAGAGAGATGGCTCAGCGCTGAAGAGCACACGCTGCTCTTGCAGAGGATACAGGTTGACTCCCAGCACCCACATAGGGTCTCACAAAGTCCCACAGCTCCAGCTCTGGGAGTCTGACACCCTCTTTTGGATTTCAGGATTATCATCAGGCACATACAGATTTATACACACACACACACACACACACACACACACACACACACACACACACACACACATTAAAAATAAATTTTAAAAAAACTAGCAACATTAAAAAGTAGTCTTATGGTGCCAAAAATGGAAATGGTAATTGACTACTATTAACAAACAAAACTTTTAACATTGCTTAAAATGCCAATTTTAATAAACTTAAATAATGAAATCATGTTATTAAGTAACAATAAAAAAGAATGCTATTGCATGCTTACTTTGTTTTAGGCTCCATGCAGGCTGCTTTATAAGCATTTTTCTATTTATTCTTCAGTATCATAAAATAAGCTGAGAGTACATGCTGATAAGAAAATTGAACCACGAAAGAGTTTCTTTGCCCAAACATCTAATTAATAAGCAGCTGATATAATATGAGAATCCTAATCATTCTGATTCTAAACATATAACTTTGTGATAATAAACAGTAGCTAACACTTAACATTGTATTTACCGTGAACTGGAACGTATCTTGGTAGCTTATTCATCTGAATTATCACACCTTTCATTGGCTCCGAACTACTTTACAACTCTGTGAAATACATAGCAATGGTAATAAGACAAATGATTTGTTATGGAAATGCAAATGAGTTGACTTTCCCCTGAAGGTGGCTATATCATGGGTGTATGTATACATTCACTTTCCAAGTCCTTACTCTCCATTTGTATGTGGTTGCTGAAATTCTTTAAACCAGTTGCCATGTCTCCCTGATTACACTGTTTATGGATGAACTAAATGCAATGTCTGACAGATGTTCATTTTCTGTTTGCACAATAGTCATGGTTTTAAATTTAAAAGAGCATGCTCTTCAGCAATTATTTACAGAGAAATGAGCAACGGAAGTAGAGAGATGATGTAGACATCTTCCCCAGACTTTTCTCCCCACTCCTGCTTCCTGGTATGTGGTGGTGGCGGTTGGGCTGTTGATGAGCTAGTGGTTAGTGGCATCTTGGCCACCGCTCCCTCTGGGCAGCCTGTCTGCTGACTGCCCTGTGTTCCTCTCCATTGCAGCTGCTGAGGAGCATCACCAGCATTGCCTTATGTTCTGAGGGGTCCTTCTCAATCTTCTAGAGTCCTGCTCTCTCCAAAAGCACCAGGGACAAAGACAATAGAGACTGAAGGACAAAGTTAAGTAGCTTCCCAGTCTTCTGTTCTCTTTTCCTTAACTGCCTTTTGGATGCTGGACAAGATCAAGTCAGCCAAAAGCCGAGCTTGGATGGGTAGGGGCTCGTGAAGTCCCACCCTGAGCTGAGGAGATATTGGCAACTGATGGCTGCTGAGGGAACGAGAGTAAGTTTTCCTCAGGGATGCAACCCCTGAGAGGGTACCCATGTGTCGTTTTAACTACTGTCTGTGACCCCAAAGTCAGTGCCCACTGCTCAGACCACTGCCACCAAAGTCTCTCTTGCTCTATTTACCAATGAAGACTCAGGAGTCAGACACTGGGGTGAAAACCTGCTAGCACAGAGAGACAGAGAAGCAATCAGCTGACCTTCCTCTATGGCCAGCAAGAGAGCATTCTCTCCAGTCATCCCAAACCAAAAAGACAGCCAAACTCCAAGTCCCTCCCTACCACTCCTGTGCGTCTCTATCCATCTTCCTGGTTCCCTTGTACTCTCTATGGCTAATTCCTGTCAACTAGTTGCTGGCTCCACATACTGACCCAAGGTTGATTTTTTGTTTTGTTTTGTTTTTGTTTTGAGACAGGGTTTCTCTGTGTAGTTTTGGTGCCTGTCCTGGATCTCGCTCTGTAGACCAGGCTGGCCTCGAACTCACAGAGATCCACCTGGCTCGGCCTCCCAAGTGCTGGGATTAAAGGCATGTGCCACCGCCGCCTAGCCCCAAGATTGATTTTATTAACACAGTCTTGGGGTTCACAGTGCGATCAAATAACCCAAAACATCATGCTCTAGTAGATGCTCCTGCACCTGTGCCCATACAGGCGGCCGCTAAGTGGACCCTATAGGTATAGAAAAAGAGCACATAGAGTTGGGAGGGAAAACTGGGGAAGGGATAAGAACTGGAGAGGAAGGAATAGGGAGTTGATTTAATCAAAACACATTATATGCATGTGTGAAGTTCTTAAAGAAGAATCTTTTTTTCAAGAAAAATATATATGCAATAAATCACTCCCCCCAAAATCATAATAATGGAGACCCATTATTGTGGACCACCACAATGTTTCTCACACTGCGTGCCATGGGCTACTTGTGTTCCATGACTAGCCTATAGGTGTGCATGGAGGACATGTTCATAGAACTTGTAACAACCGTTTAATCATAATTCTGAAAAAACGTTGAAGCAATTTACTACCCATATATTTCAAGATCAAATGATTTTGCTTTGCGTTTGTTATGTATTTATCTTTTGATGTTGTCATTGATGCTTGCTGTTGTTCTGACAAGGCAGGTTTTTTGGAAAAAGCATTTCATAAGCCTATGTTTAAAAGTATTGTCAGTTGGTGTTCCGTGAAAACAAAACTTGGAGAAATCCTGTTTCACAGCCTCATGGACACGTCACCATGTAACACAGAATGTGTAAGAACTGAGGGATTCTGATAGTACAAAATCTAAACATTGTTCGCTCCTCTAGACTTGGGCGCCATGAAAAATCTGCTTCTTCCCCCATCGTGGTCTTGATCACTGGGCTTCATGAAGCATGGGAGCCCGAAACCACCTGCCAGCTATCAGGAAGCACAGAGAGTGCGTTCGATGGCATGGAATGGTCTGTGCTCACCTCTGAAGTGGTTGGTGGTCAATGGTGGGTAAAGACACGACTCTTGAACAACTGTAGCCGGAGAATTTCCATTCTGATGAGTCAATGTGAGAAACAGACGCAGGGAAATGAGTGTAAATGCCAGTGACTGCTAAGAACCCGGAGGTATTACTCTTCTCTCTCTTAATAGACATCTAGTTATGGTGATATTTTATTTGTATTAAAATGTTATTTGTATGTTAATAAATAAAGTTGCCCAGGCGTCAGAGCTATTAGCAAGCCATAGGAAAGCAGGGCAGTGGTGACGTACGCTTATAATCCCAGCACTTGGTAGGCAGAGCTAGGTAAGTCTCTGTGTGTTCAGGGATACAGCCAGTATTGGATACACATGCCTTTAATCTCAATACCTATCATAGAAAACCTGGAGGTCTATACAGACAGGCCATGACGAAGCGGTCATGTGGTTGGGTTTACAACCAATGAGAAGGCAGAACAGAAACTCTATATAGAGTTAACACGGGAAGTAGCTCTGGTTCAGAGAGGTAGGACCACCGCAGGGGGAAGGGTAAGCTTTTAGCTCTTAGCTCTGACCTCTTAGCTTTCTTCTTTGCATTGGTTCTGTGTTTCTTATTTAATAAGACGGTTGGTTACATCTACATCTAGTCTACTTAGTTGCTATGAATATTGCAGCAATAAACACAAGCATGCAAGTATTTCTGTGATGTGCAGACCTGAGGTTCTTTAGGTAAATACTCAAGAGTGGTGTAGCTGGCTGGCTTGTACGGTAGATCTCTTCTTAATCTTCTGAAGAACCTCCATACTTATTTCCAGGATAGCTTTAAGGGGACCTGGTAATACTCGTTATCAGGAATAATCTATGCAGCGGTCCCTTGGATGTTTCAGTGCTCATTCAAAGTGGACACTTGGGAGTACCGTGAGTGCTTCCATCCTCTCTACTTCTACTTGCCGCAGAGAGCTTGATCACTGCTGTAAATAGAGCTAGAAATGCCTCTGCAAAGGCTGGTTGAGGAGGTGGGAGGCAGCTCAGTCCACGAAGTAGCCGGTGTGCATACATGAGGACTAGCCTTAGAGAAGCACAACCCACGTGAAAATAAAAAGCCAGATGTGACAGTGCACTCATGATTCCACAGCTGGAGAGGAACATCAGTGATGCTCACTGGCCTGTCAGCCTAGGCCTATCAGTGAACCCCAGGCTGTCTCAGAAACCAAGGTGGGCAACTAGGGAGGTGGCCCAGAGGATAGAGCCCTTGCTGCGCAAGTGTGAGGACCCAAATTCGGATCCCTAGCATCTCATAAATGCCAGGGGAGTGGTGGCCTGCCTGTAATCTCAGCACTTGGGAGACAGAGACAGGGGATTCCAGAGCAAGCTGGCTAGCTAGACTGTGTTGAGCTTAAGTGAGAGATCCTGTTTCACGGAATAAGGTAAAAAGTGATCAAGGAAGACTCTTGGCATCAGCTTTGGACCTCCACACACCATACACTTGCAAAATGTGTGTGTGTGTGTGTGTGTGTGTGTGTGTGTGTGTGTGTGTGTGTGTGTGCGAGCACATGCAGTGTGATGTTTCCAGTCTGAAAGCCCCATTGAGTCAAGTGTCATATCTCTTACTACAGGATTTAGTATCTCCTTCTGATGCTCCCAAGAGAATATGACTGTGTCTTCCACAAGTAGAGCTAGCCTGGAAGGCGTTGGCAGAGAGATTAAGGGAAGGTGCCAATAAAAAAGCATCTTGTATGACTATGGTCTCCTGTGCCATTAGATTCGGGATGGCAGGCTTGGGTCTGGGATTGCCTTCTTATAATATACCACCTGGAAGCAAGTTAGTCAGAAAGAACTACTGCCCCTCAAGTCCTTGGAAGCCAATATTATTTACCTGAACTATCAAGTAGCTGTGACTGAGCAAGCTGGGTTAGGTTAGTTGGCAACACACACTGAATGTGACACACGTTGTCAATGCCTTTTCCTAATAATGGGCAGCCCACAGAACTGCGCATACAAACATCATAGCAGGAGTTTCCTCTGTTCTTTCTCTGCTTACCATATATTCTCATATTTTCACAACATGACTGACCCTGCATTCTGTCACTCGCTGAAACTCCTTATTTGAGTTTATTGATGCCTTGAACTTTCCTTTAAAAATTTTTTTTTTACCTTTTCCCTTTGTAACAAGAAGAGGGAGATGAACCCAGGACCTGATACACACTAGGTAGACACACCACCACAGATGCCCATCCCAGCCCCCTTTTAAGAAAACTTTTAATTTAGAGATAGGCTTCCATGGAGTTGTCATGAGGAGACTTGGATGTTCTCTGGAGCCTTGCGATCCTCCTGCCTCAGCCAACTGAGTAGCTGGAGCTGCAGGCCTGTGCCACCATGCTCTGCTATCTTAATCATCTTTGTGTGCTCCAAAGCCCATACAACATCTCACCCAGAAGAGATCTTCATCACCGGATGTCTGCTGGCTGGAATGTGATGGAACACACACTCCCCTGCCAGCCTTTGGGATCACAGCCAATGCCTTTAAGAAAGAAAAGAGAAAAGCAGTGCTGTCCAGAGGGGACAGACTGAGTCCAAGAATGGCTTCAGAGCAAACCACAGAAGCAGGCAAGGTATGGCCTGTGATGGTAGATAGAAAAGGTACTCTTCTCTGTTCACGGGTTGCTGGTGTAGTAACAGAAAAGATCCTTAAAAAGAAAGCTTTGTTGTTACCTCCTACCCGCCTCTGAGTGAACAACTAATATTCTGGCTGAGACCAGCCCTCAGGAAATCAGTTCCACATTAAGTCATTTTACTTAGATGGGAGGAATAATTATCCCTTTAATGAGATACTGCACCTTTGCCTCCCAGAATTCCTGTTCTCTGGCATAATTCCTACATAGTTACCATGGTGTTCTGCCAGGTCTGCCCACCGAACTGAGTCCTGACCAAGAAAGGTATAACTTTCCCTATGTCTTCTTTTCTGTCTCTTTTGGATGCTGACCAGAGCACCTGCCTTCTCTCACTCTGGGCTTCCTTACTCTTTCTCTGAAACTCTCTTTCTGCCATGACGCTGCTTGTCCATCACGTGGCTGACCTCAGAGCTAGCTGACTTAATTGATGTGGCTTTTTCTGTTGTGGAACATTATTTTAACTAGGCAAAGATGTGTTACATTTGTTTATGCTGCGGAACATTACTTTAACTGTGGAAAAGTGTGTTACTTTTGTTTATGCTGCATTTGTTTAATTATGTAAAAATGTGTTACATTTGTTTCACCTTGCCTGTCTAAGGCACCTGACTGATCTAATAAAGAGCTGAATGGCCAATAGCTAGACAGAAGAGGGATGGGTGGGGCTGGAGGACAGAGAGAATAAATAGGAGGAGAAATCCAGGCACAGGAAAAGAACAAGAGAAGGAGGAAAGAATGAGAGAAATATGTGGGGCAAGAAGCCAGGCAGATGCCAGCCATCCAGACATACAGAACCAGTGAAAGTAAGATATACAGAAGTTGAAGAGGTAATAAGCCCTGAGGCAAAATGTAGGTAAAGAGAAATAGGCTAATTTAAGTTAAAAGAGCTAAGGAATGTGCCTAAGCTAGGCCAAGCATTCAAAGCTAATAAGTCTCTGTGCCATGATTTAGGAGCTGGTTGGTGGCCTACAAGAAACAGCCTGGTACATTTCTCTCTTCCTCATCTTCTCTATCTCCCTCCTTGAGCAGCAGCCAAGATTTATAGCTTGCCTGCTCTAGGGATTTCCTTTCAAACTCTAACACAATTGTTTTCAAACTTCTATTTGGGTCCATTCTTAAATTCTTTTATTGACAAGACCAAGAGCCCCCAAATGATATCATGATTCCCTGGGAACATGTAGTAGCTCTGACAGAACTCCTCCAATCTTCCTGAAACATGGCCTTCCTGCCACTGAGTAGATGAAGAGACAGCAGATTTGGAGGAGGGTGGACAAGCTGGGTGGAAAGGAAGATAGAATGGAGAGGGAAAGGTGTCCCAAGAGAACATCTACACAACTAGATTTTATTGACTGGTTGTTGCGTCAATAAGTTATAAGGTTTTCCACAGAGCTTGGGCTTCAGGCATCATGGCTCATCATCACTGGCCAGATGTTTCTAAACGGCTGCTAGATGAAGCATGAGCCATCATAGGTTGATTCCAGATAGGAAGACTGGTACAGAAGCACACAAGGAGAGTGTATGAGTTATAACTCATTCAAGGTCACCAAGTAGACAGCATTGAGTGGCATGGTATTGTTTTAAATGAAGGCACTGAGCTACAAAACTATCCAGACTGTCTTTAAAGAAGGAGGAGGAGGAAGAAGAGCAGGAGGAGGAGGAAGAAGAAGAAATAGGAGGAGGAGCAGAAGAAGGAGGAAGAGGAGGAAGAGAAGAAGAAGAAGAAGAAGAAGAAGAAGAAGAAGAAGAAGAAGAAGAAGAAGAAGAAGAAGAAAAGATACAGATAAGAACTGCAAGAAAGGTAAAACAAGGTCTCTCTCTCTCTCTCTCTCTCTCTCTCTCTCTCTCTCTCTCTCTCTCTCTCTCTCTCTTGAAGGGGTTCCTCTATATAACAACCCTCTGCACTCTTGGATTTGCTGTCTGTTTTTCAGATAGGCTTCACTTTCCCAACACTGTGGAGATTATTGAGTACAGACTCTCAAACTTGGAGGAATGTTAAATGTCATAGGTGGAGGAGAGCTGAACTCTTTTTTTTTTTTTTTTTTTTTTTTTTTGAGAGCTCAACTCTTGATCTAATCCCTCTTTGAGTCACTCAAACGTCTATGTTTTCCCTAATCACTCTCCCTATCCTCCTCCTGGAAGGATGATCATATCACCAGCCAGTCCTAGAACAAAAGATCCTTAAGTCATCAGTGTTTTCTGGGAATACTTCTTAAAACTCCCCATCCTCAGCCTCCCCCACTGCATGATCTCAGTGGACCCAGGAATCTCTGTTTTTAGCACCTACAGGCCAATCTAATTTTCCAAGCTTAAAACTTCACCCCAAAACTTCTAAGCAGGAGTTTAGCTCACATCTGAATAACATTTCTCTTCTTCCCACTGCGACTCTGTCAGAAGCCCTGGAGCTGGGCTAGAGGAATCAGCATTTTGGCCAGGAGATTCTGCCAGAGGTCCATGGGCTACCTGAGAATCATTATTTTTGCTAATTCTCCGCCTAGACCCAGTGCGGTGGTTAGCCCATTTATCGACAATGCTCTAGGATGGGTGGATGAAAGAAAGGCCTAGAAGACCACAGAAGCCACAGATAAAGGGAGGAGCCACACAGCAATGAAAGTCAATCACACATTGAACCAGGTAAACAACAAGATGCCTTTAAATCGAATGTGGGTAAGAAACCCGTCATAGAAATACTCTCAACACCTGAGTAGGAGTTGCTCACTTATCCAGTGAATCTCACTGGGTGTTACCTGCCAGAGGGATGTGGCTTAGTCCTTGAAGAAACTTCCTGTATTTTTGAGGTCAGAATGAATCCAAATACATTGCAAATGAATGACAGAGCCTGGTTTCCAACCCGGTTCTTGGCTGAAGTCAAAGCGTGGACTGGCTTTTAGTCACCGTGGTGGCATATTATAGCTAAGTTCAGTAAGTCTAGATAAAGAAATTCATCAGTATGGTATGGTGGTCACTAGGAGAATGATTGGCTAATAAGGGGCACCCTGAAGTCAATCACAAGATCCTTTTGTGGTTAAAAAGAATCTATCTCAGGGCTGGAGAGATGACTCAGCAGTTAAGAGCACTGGTTAATCTCCCAAAGGACCCAAGTTCAATTCCCAGCACACACACACACACACACACACACACACACACACACACACACACACACACACACACATTAAATAAATAAATAAAAATTTTAGAAAAGAGTTCATCTCCACAATTTATCAACTTGATGAACTTGGATTCTTGTGAACTGGGTCCCATTAAAAGTACACACCTGTGTGATCTGGGGGTGCGGGGTGGGGGTGGCTTCTGAGCTCTCAAAATGTGTACATAATTGGAAGACACCGAGGTGATGCAAACAGAACCCAGCTAAGCCCCTTCTCTAAATGACTGTCCATTCCCAGGCAAGCGCGGCCACTGAGTTAAATCCCCCAGGGGCTGACGCCATGACATTGCTGTGGCGGTTCTGAGAGGCTTGCCATCCACTGCGGTCCTACTCTGAGGAGGAGCCAGGCAGTGGAGCTGCATCAGGTTGTCTGCCAGCCGGCTCAGGCTGTGCATTAGCAGTCAGCCTGCCTCAGCCGCCAGCCGCCAGCCTTGCAGCACAGGCTTGGCCTGATCTGTAAGAGGAGGCAATTTTCCATCTCTAATTTTCTGCAGACTCACTGTGCCTTGAGAACAAGCAGCTATAATCAAAATGCCTCCTGTTGACTTTGCAAAACCTTGGAGCGAGGCTAACCACATGTTTCTAAATCCTTGTCTTCAAAGCAGATCTTTAAGGTTGTAAACTGGAGTTGGGGGGCGGGGTGCGGGAGGAAGAGCTTCTAGAGAAAGCGTAGCAAGGGGTGGGGGTGGGGTGGGGACTGGGCATGGGTAGAGGACTGCAAAGCTGCGCATAGCATAGTCCCACTGTCTGTCTCACCTGGATGCCGCCTCTCATTCTCAGCAATTCCTTGTCACATACAGAGCTTTGGAAGGGTTTTCATTCTGCATTCAGTCCAGTAGAATAACAAGCACCAATAAGAAGCAACGGTTGCTAGAGTCTGGTTTTCCACATAAGGTTTTGAAAAGGACATCATATACATAAACAACTACATAGTCACAGATAACCGAGGGCCCCTGCTGTTGTCAGAAAACAGCCTGAACAATTGTTTTCTAGACAGATGAACTCTGATTCCTGCATTAGTCACTTTATCAGTAAGTGTGGGCTGTGGACTGTAAACTCACGGACCTAAGTAGAAATCACAAGGCACGGCACGGACTTGCCTTCAGGCTACTCCTGTTTGCGGAAGACAGGTTAGTGCGTAGGGATGACGTAAGACAGCGGAACGTGAGGCCATCACCAGGTAGAAGGGATGCAGAGACGTGGGAGAGGGTAGAAGTGGGCTGCAGTTGTCAACCGAAGCTCTGAGGAAGGGATAGGCTTTGCACACTTCAGGATCTGGACAGCAAGAGAAGCCTGCACGGAGGGCATTCCAGGACAGGAGGAGAAGCAGGCTCAGGGTGTCTCTCCTTTGCTTCTTGTCAATGTCTTTGAGGAGTGGGGGGATAAAGGCCTGCAGACTTCTACAAGTCTTCACAGAAAATCAGGCCAGCACACACAGTAACATAAGGCACTAGGACATTAAATGATGTCAAAAGGTACAAGTTACGAATTATAGATTTTTTTTCTAAAAAATAGCATCTTATATTCTAAACAGCATAAAATTAGAAAGCTTTGCCTGCTAAATATACCTCACTCTCCCCTTTGCTTGGACATTTTCAAAATGTTTAGTTGTAGAAGAAATAATTATTTGAACAGATAAGATCAAAAGTGTGTGCGTGTGTGTGTGTGTGTGTGTGTGTGTGTGTGTGTGTGTGTGTGTGTATGCATGCATATGCTCTGGCCTGGAGCTCCCTGAATTTGGCTGGGCTGGCTGGCCAGCAAGTTCCCATGAGCCACCTGTTTCTCCCTCTCCAGTGCTGGGAAATCTGAACTCAGGACCTCAAGCTTGTGTGGTTGCTAGCGCTTTCCTGAACCAGCTAACTAGCTCCCCAATGCTGTTTTTGTTTTGTTTTTAAGACAAGATCTCATTGTGTAGCCCAGGCTGGCCTGAAATTCAGAATTCTCTTGTCTCAGCTTCTTGGCAAATGCTCTTTTATAAGTGTGATTATTTCCTGTCGCTCTATAACCAAACAGCTGTGTTTAGAACAGATGAATAAGAATCCATTATAATGAAAAATATCACAAACTTGCCATTTGGGGAGAAAATTTTGAAACACTGAAAATGGCTGAGAAGATAGTTTGTATCCCATTGGCTCATGAAGGGGCAGTATTCTACAATTCAGGTTAAAGCTGGGTTAGAACCATGCACCTATTTGCAAGTAGAATTTTGATTGGCAATTTGGCTTCTAGGTAATATCTTATCACTTACAGAATAAATTAATCCTTTTTCTCTCATAAAGAACACAAGGCCACAGCCAGTGCTGCATCTGCTCCCCAGAATTGCTTGGCCATGTTCCCAGATAGTCCAACAGCCTTGCAAAGGCAGCTCCCCAACCTATTTGCTAGGTGGAGTTGTTATTATTCCTTCCAGGTTAGCAGATTGCAATGTGTACATGTCCCACACCTAGTCTCACTGGACCATAGTATTTTTAACTCTCCCTTGACCAAGGTCACTTTAAGGATCTCTGCCAGTCTCTTCAAGCTTGGGTGGTTCTATTAGTCACTTAACTTCTTGAGGATGCAGATTTAACGTGAAAGATGTTCCCAGCATGTTAATGGACAGTCCATGTGATAAACTATTGTCCTCACCTAGGGATTTTTAAATACATGTTGGCTGAGAAGAAACCAGAGACGTTAAGCAGGAAATATGTTGACTTCAAAACTGATTTGATTACAAACTTCCCCCCCCTCTTCCCCATCTCCTAGTGTGTCAGTGTGCTGGTGTGAGATTCTCTTCCCTTTTTCTTCCTATAAGATCTCTGGACATAATCATAATCACAGTTATAATAAGGAGGATATCAACACTTATTTCTATCATTTTAGTGATTATCTTGGGAATTTTAACATATATCATTAAAAGTAAATGTTTATAACTTTGCTTTCTTTCTGGACCATGCCAGCCACCACCTATTGCAACCTACATGTAAAACTCTCTTGATATTTTAGCCTCACAATTTAGACACTAATGTTATCATTGGACACAATCAACATTGATGCTTCCCATTGTTGTGGACCACAAGTCTTCCTGACCTTAGAAAGAACTGTCATTAAAAGTTTATTGTGAATGTGTTGTTATAAATGCACCCAAGTTTTTATGAGAGAATGTCTGGTTTTGAAAGATTGCATTGCTAAGTACAGAATTCAGCCTGAAAGCTGGTTTCTTTTAGAAGTTTATTCTCTATTCTACTCATGCCAGTGTGGCTTCTGAAGAGTCAGCCATGTTACTGTAGATGTTTTGAACTTGGAGTTTTTGTTGGTTGAGTATTTTTCAGTTTGGCTGTTTCTATTACCTTCACTGCATCTCCAATCTGTCCCTCCACTGTCCATTTCCTGTCCTTATTGTTATTGTCACTTTGGGTGATTTGTCATTTTCAATGATCTTAACACTTCCCGAAAACACTAGTCATGTGTTTTAGCACTGGATCTCCCTAATTCAAGAAATAAGTTTCTTCTTAGAACTTACATTGTATATTTGTTGGACTTACTCATTCCGATCTCCCGATTTTTAATCTTTTTCATACTTTTTGTATCCATCCCACATGATTCTTCAACCTTACTTTCCAAATCAATAATTGTTTCTTTCACTGTGTTTAATGAAGTATCTACCTCTAGTCTGTTTTCTTTTTTTTTTCAATATGTGTTTTCTTTTTTTTAAAAAAAAGATTTATTTATTTATTATGTATACAATGTTCTGTTTTCATGTGTCCCCTCAGGCCAGAAGAGGGAGCCAGATCTCATTACAGTTGGTTGTGAGCCACCATGAGGGTGCTAGGAATTGAACTTAGGACCTCTGGAAGAACAGCCAGTGTTCTTAACCTCTGAGCCATCTCTCCAGCCCCCTATGGTCTGTTTTCAATTACTATTTTTCATTTCTGAAGATTCTTTCCAGAATTCTTTTTCTCAAATTTATTGCTGCATACACATTAATTATTAATACCTTAATTTTATATTATGTATTTGGTTTTTGATAGTCTAATGCCCAGAGTCTTTGCAGGTATGACTTTGTGGTTTGCTGTCTCTATCAAAACTCATTCATGGTTATGTGTTTCCTATGTCTACAATGAGTATGTGCAGCATGAAGCTTTAACGATGATTTTTTTTTTTTTTTGAGGTAAGTTGTAAAGTTTGTTCTTCAGAGAGGATTTGTGCTTGTTTCTACCTGACAAGGATGCTTGCTGTCACTAGTCATAATACTTACTATAAACCTAAGGTATGTGTGATGTGAATGTTGTCAGTGTGGGAGATCTACAGTCTCCTGGGAGATGGGCCTCTAGGCTACCTGTGGGAGATTTTGTTGATTATGTTAATTGATGTGGAAAGATTCATCTTAATTGTGTGTAGAAGGACCCTTCCTTGGGCAGAGGATCCTGGACTACATAAGTGGAGAAGGAAAATGAGAAGCATGGGTGCACATGTTGCCCTTTCCTGATTATGGAAGCAACATGACCAACTACTTCGAGCTTCTGCTGCCTTGATTTCCTCGCCATGATGTACTGTCCACAGACTAATAGCTAAAATAAATCCTCTCTTCTTTAAGTTGCCATATCAAAGCACTTTATCACAGCAACAAGAAGGAAAGCAAGATAGTAATTAAGCCTCTGTGGTGCTGGCGCAGAGAGAGACGGAGTTCATAAGGACATGTTCAAGTACATGAAAATAAAAGCACAACAGAGGTGGCATTGCTAACACTCTACTAAAGTGGTTTATTCAATGATGCATGATAAAAAAAAAAAATGACTACAACACAATGCAAGGAAACCAGCTATTTCCAATTTATAGGAG
Source organism: Peromyscus maniculatus bairdii (assembly GCF_049852395.1). Lineage (NCBI taxonomy): Eukaryota > Metazoa > Chordata > Mammalia > Rodentia > Cricetidae > Peromyscus > Peromyscus maniculatus. The sequence goes on from NC_134862.1 coordinate 61,296,820, forward strand.
GAAGGGTTGTAGAAACCCAAATAGAAACACGGCCTTTCTTACATCAAAACCTGCACATTTGGCTTCAGTTCAAGTGTGGGTCCTCTGGAAGTACAGCCAGTGCTCTTAAAGCCTGAGCCATGTCTCCAACCCCACAGCATTATCTTCTTGAGAATGGTTTTTGTTTGTTTGTTTTGTTTTGTTTTTGGCAGTTTGGCAACTTTTTTTTTTGACATTCAGCAGGTGAGTTCTCATCCACATTGTCTGTAGATTTTTTAATGTGGTAACAGGCATGTAAGTTACCAATGTATAGAGTTTATTTGGTGAGTCCTCAACCTTATCATGGTATGAAACATTCCTTATTCCTTTGGCCCAGGCAGCTTTATTGCACCTGGTACCAGTGCGCACATCTAGAATCCCGATCTCCTTCATGGAAAATTTCCAGATTTCTTTGAGTGCCCGAGGGACAGGCTTCTGGAAGCCCACTCCATGGACATGCTTGTGAATGTTGATGGTGTGTTATCGGGTCACCGTCTTGTTGATGACAGAATGGCCCTTCTTTTTCTCTCCAACCTTCTTTTTCTCTTCAGCCTTCTTTGCCTGAGCCATTCTGGATTCTGGGATTGTGGGAAGGAAAGCCGCATGGCAGACAGAGAATGGCTTTTTAACTGTTGTGGCTGAAATAGCTTCAACTCCAACTGCTTCTAAGGTATGACATTTCAGAGATCTCTACTAAATGCCCCCTCGTGATCATTAGAGATTCACCCGCTTTGTCATGTCAGAACTCCAAGTCTTTCCCCTCTGCACATGCTCACTACGCCCCTCGTGCTTCGAAAACCATAGTGCAATTTCACTCTAGGCATGCACAGCCAGCCCAGTGTTTTAACTAAAGCTCAGAGGGGTGCTCATGCGCATTTCTGTCTTGTTTGGTTTGGGCTGGTTTTGTCTTGCGATTTTAGCTCCCTCGATTGTGGAGCTCCTTGAATATGCTTATCAAGTTAAACCTACAAGTGACCACCCCTTCTTGGAAGTACCAGGCTTGCCATGTGTTATCATCTATAGATAGTATGCATTGCTGTTATTTGTGCTGATAACTTACACAGTCCATGAGGTTAAGATGTAAGTACCTGCTCTTCAGCATGTACTAACCAGCAGGTAATTTCATTATCCACGTGATAAGAAGGCATTACCCACTTCAGTCCACCCAACCCCACCCCAACCCCCCAACCCAGCCCCATTCCACATGATGCATCCAGTGAGAGTTTCTAGGTATCAACATCAGTTCAGACATTCTGCGCTTAAGTTCTTGCTCTTTTCCAGAGCAACCTGGAGCAGACCCCGTCAGCAGCAACGTATGTCTCTAATTCTGTACAGGTTCCCTGAAATCAGATCTGCTAAAAAGAATTTGTGTATGATTTGTCTAGTTGGGAAGTCAGTTCCAGGACATTGAAGGAGTACAGGAGTCATGAAAGGCATCAGAACCAATCACTGGGAGTTCACAAATAGGTTACCATCTGGAGGTTACCGCCAGCGCTCAGTACTTATGAGAGCATGCTAAAGAAGTAGATTAAACTAAGGAATCTAAGGAAGAACAGCTTAGAGCTGTCACCCTGATAGAAAAGAAAGCTAAATTGTTTTTTCATCGACGACTCCATCCCTTCCCATGCAGGACTGCATTTGAGCTCTTGGCACCTGGGCTTTGCCGGTTTGTCTCATTCCTTAGTGTATATGGAAGCATAGGCAGACTTGGGCCCACAGCTATACAATTCCCTAGGCAGAGAGCCACAGGAAGTCACCAGAGTCTGAGTAAGCCGCCACTGGCGGGTGACCTCCCGGGTAAGTGCAGGGGATATGGGTGGAGGGTTAACAGAGCCCTTCTTTCCTTGGAAACAGGAACTCCCTGAAATTCATTTGTTTACCCTAATCAAGCAGACCCACATTAACGTCAAAACAGGAGAAGAATAATATGTCAGAGGATCGCTAACGGGAGCTTGACCTTGTACAGTGCTGTGGAGAGAGAATAGAGACAACACAGTCTCTAAAGGTTGTTCCGTGGACAAAGGTGAAAAACCAGCCAGTAAGCAAAACAAACTTTGGGTCTCGTCAGCAAATTCCTTCACATGACTGTCCATTCATTTGGCACGAGATCAGCGATGCAATTGGAGCTTAACAGCAGATAGATTGATGCCTATTATATTCACATGGGGAGGGTATGCCTGGTGTACACATGTTAGAAGAGGGTGTGCCAGGTATACCTATATTAGAAGGGGATGTTCTAATTATTATATGCATAACAGGAGGGGATATGCCCAGTCTGTGTTAGAAAGCTGTCATAACTATATTGCTTTCAGTTCTTCAGGATTTTTTGCCAAGGAGAATGGGGAGGAGGGGCATGGAGATGAAGAATGGGGAGGAGGAGGGGGATGAGAAGAGGGAGAAGTTTCTCCTCTTATATGGGTGGCACACGGCTGTTAGTCAAGCTGTAGGAAATTATGTGGCCACAACGATTAATTTAATGCCTGAAGGACCCTGCCCAAACCAAGGAAACTGGTCAGCCTCTTAATAATTAACTTTAACCACTAAGTGACTCCTCAGAGAAATGGTTCCCAGGATAAATGAATATGAAGGTAGGGTCGTGGAATTTGTGAAGAACAATTACAAGGATGCCATATCTAAGGTCTGAAGTCTTTGAGAGGAGAGATGCCTTTATGGATGCAAGGAAAGCTAAGTCTTCATTGAAAGTAGCTCTGTGATAGGAGGGAGTCTGAATTAACCTTGTGCATTCATTTATTCAACCACAACAGCCACTGTATTTGGAATGCTGGGATGTTACAGTTGTGATCATTCATCTTGATTACAACTTGATTGGATCTTGAATCAACCAGAGGAAGTGCCTCTGGGTGGGTCTGGGAGGGTAAGTCCAGTAAAGATTAACTGAGAGAGAGAGATCTTTCCCACCGTCTTCCAGTGGTGGCCCAGGGGGTGTCTGAGGGAAAAACAGTGGTTTTGTTTCCCTGTGCCTACTTCTCATCACTGCTGGTGAGAGCACACGCTCTGTTCTTTCTGCTGACATCCCGATCTCCGAACCCAACTTCTTAGCCTTCCGACGTGGACGGAAGGCCAGGAGATCTCCAGGAATCCGCTAGGCTTTCAGTGCCAGATTGAGACTGGTGGGCATTCAGCCTAGTGGACTGAGAGACCTCCAGATTCTCAGCTTCTCCAGCGTGCCCACAGCCATTGTTGAACATCTCAGCACACATCACATAGACCAATCTCATAAATCACCTTTGAAATATGTACCCGTTCTTTTTTTAAATAATATATCTAACTTTATTTTATGTGCATTGGTGTGAGAGTGTCAGATTCTCTAGAACTGGAGTTACAGACAGTTGTGAGCTGCCATGTGGGTGCTGGGAATAGAACCTGGGTCCTCTGGAAGAACAGCCAGTGCTCTTAACCTCTGAACCATTTCTCCAGCCCATTCTAACAGTTTGAATTCCTCTGGAGAATCCTGACCTTCCTTTGACTGAGAGTGAATAGGAAGAGACCAATAATGAACAAGGAAACACAATTAAGCAATCATAATTACTAAAGCTTTCAATAAACCAAGATTAGAAAGGGACCGGGAATGTGGAAATGACTGGTTATTCTTATGGTTTGTCTCATAAGGTATCTTCCAAGCACAGTCCCTGATGTAAGAAAGGATGCCAGTTATGTGTCTATCTGAAGAAGAACGTTCCAGACTGTGAGGAGGCAAAGTGCAGATACTTCCATGGAGGACAATGACTGATAATCCCAAACACATGGAAGAGAGCAATGATAAACAAAGGAAGAGAAGCTGTAGGAGACAAAGATCAGAGACACAGCTGGGTAACATCGGGGGCAGGGGGACACCCGCAAAACACACAGAGCTTACAAATCTTCCAACAAGGTGAATGACACTCGAAACCATTGCTAGACTTTTCACTGCATTCCAAAAGATGGAACCAATGCAGTCATGTTGGCGGAGCAAAGCAATTGTGCTGTTCCCACAGTCCTGGTGAGAGGGTGAAGGCTTGGACTGGACTCTGAGAGCTTAGATGATGAAGGATTGCATTAGGACTTACATTTGTAGTAGAGCCACAGGATTTGTTCACTAAGCATATAGGATAAGGAGAGGAAGTGTGAAGGATGGACAGAGGACTTGACCTGGGGATCTAGAAAGACAGAGGCTCTGCCTACTGGCATCCCAGGGCAGCCGATTGAGTGGGAGAAATCACACCTTTGGTTTCAGTCCTACTAAGTTTGAGATGTCCCTTAGAGGGAGCTGTGGTCTGAATGTTTGTGCTCCCCCAAATCCATATATTGAAAGCTACTTGCTAGTGAATACTGTTAAGAAGGAGAGCTTTTGGAAGGAGTGGTTAGGTCATGTCTTAACCCATTTCCAGCCACTATAATAAACTTAAACCCTGAGAGAACACACTCACCCCGTATCTAAATCCTAGCAATTCATGAGGGCTCCACTCTCATGAATGGGATTGATGCCATCACAGAAAGAGCCTAAGAGAATGATTTAAGCCCTTCCGTAATGTGAAGACGCAGAAGCAAGGAACAGATCTCACCAGGCGTTAAATCTGTTGGTGACTTCATCTTGGACTTTCTTGACTACAGAATCCTAATCATTAAATTCCTGTTATTTATAAAATTTTATATTTATCAAATTGAGATAAAATATTGAAGGAGTGTTGTCAAGCAAGCCACCAAATGTGTGTGTGTTTGAGGAGTTCTAGAACAGCGTTCTGAACGGAAATGTGAATTAAGGAATTACATTCAAAGCTATTGTCACTAGCAGGAATCACCAAGAGCAGCATAGTTATGGCAGAGAATAGGTCCACAGCCATGCTTTCCTGATAGCCCCAAATGTGCCTGACAACCAAGGGGAAGGAAGAAGCCGAACACTGGGTTTGTCATCAATAACCCTGGAATGCAGTGAGTTGACCAATGAGGAGTAAGTGGCTGGCATGGGCTTGGGTCCCTGTAAGATGGTAGACTTATTAATAAAGGGACCTGAAATACAGCCAAAAGGAAGGAGATGAAGAATTTATGAAAAAGGAACTCTGAGGGAAAATAAAATTTTAATAACTACACGCAGGATCCCTAACTTCTTTTATGCCCCACGTGTGGAGAAATGCCAAGCAAGAGGTTGACTTCTAACCTAAGATTTCTCTTACAAAGTATGGACATGTTCATTGTAGGGCTCCCCTGAGAATTCAGTGAGTTAAGGCATGAGCTGTGTTGAATTCTGGAGTGTGGGGTGTTCTCCATAAGTACTTGCTGAGAGCGTTTCCTCACTGCCTTGTTGACAACCTCATCTACTCTAGAGTTTGAAATCATAATTATTCTACTCATTGTAAGTTGGTAAGAGCCAGCCACCCTGTGGCAAGCTACAGTGTTCCACTGCCCTATGAGAGCAGGCTTTAGTGCAGCCCAGATTCTGGCCGTGGCCTCCTTGGTGTTTTCTCAGTAAGAGTCAATTTTACGTTGTCGTGGAGTAGGTAAGGAAGGGGGTTGGGAATGCATTCCCTTGTTGAGTAGGCCTTTGTTGATAACTATGGATTGGTAGGTGCAGCACGCTGTAATCTTAAGGCCTTTCATCTCAGGTTGGCTTGGTAGGAAATAGAACATTCTATTGGAAAAGTGGCTCCTGAGATTGCTATGCCTCTCAAAATAGCTGCTCCCCGGAGCCTATTCTTCTTTGCCTGGTTGTTTTTGAAGTGTTTACACTGCTCTTGCTAACTGAAATTGCTGGCTGATTTGATTTCATCTGGACCTTATTTTATGTTGTGGTGATTAATCCACTCGATCTTTGCCAAAGTCAACCAGCTTCCAAGTACCACTTGTCATTTGCATGTCCACTGAATAAACACCCTCTCCTGGAGTCCGTCCTTGATGGCTCTCCAGTCCTCGTCTGTGGTGCACCTGCAGCCTTGAGTAGAGCGTCAAGACAATGAGAGATGTTTTTGAAGTTAATTTTTGTCATTTCCTATCCTCTGTGTTTCAGATTTGAGGGGCGGGGCTCTATGGACACAAGATTGGGATTGATAACACTCATAGAGAAAGACGAGCCAAAGAGAAGATGATAGGCTACTAATTAATTGCTCTCTCACTGCATTTGTTGTATCTTCCCACCACTGAGGCCAAAATGGCAGGACGGAGCCAGATCAGATCTGCCTCTGTGCCGGGACAATCAAGTGAGCATGGGCTAATACAGAGAAGGGAGGGGGAGGCCTTTGACTTGCCTCCCGTTCCCTGCTTCCTCAAACTTCCTAGCGCACGCGTGCGTGTGCTGCTTTCCAGCTGTGGAAATTTGGTTCTTGAGAGAACTAGTACATTTGTAAAGTCACACAACCAGGAAGGCACAAAGTCAGGTCTACCTCCTCGAACATCTGTATTCTTAGCCTTTACTCGACGATGCCTCCTGACCCAACTGTTTTCTCTACTTGTGTAGGTCAGTAGGCTTTAGTATATTAGAGAGTTTTGCGGGTACTGCCATGGTTTAAAAGACTTCGTCTCTGAGCAAAGGCACAGGTTTTTTGTTTTTTTTTTAATGTATTACCTTCTAAGCCTAACATCCTCACTTCCACCGTAACCCCAGCCCTGGGCAGCTGCTTGCTTATCTATAGACATAATACACTTTCAATATTTTATTTTATGTCTAATTACATGTATCTGTTTGTGTCTGTACACTTGTGTATGGATACCCACAGAGTCCAAGGGAGGGCGCCCGATCTCCTGGAGCTGGAGTTACAGGTGGTTTGTAAGTTGCCAGATGTAGGTGCTCAGGACCAAATTCTGATCCTTTGTGAGAGTGGTATACAGTCTTAATGGCTGAGCCATCTCTCCAGCCCCTATTTTAAATTTATTTTAAACAAGTGAAACCATACAACGTGAGTCTTTTTTGAGTAGCTTCTTTCAACTGGCATGTTTCCAGAGTTTTTTCACGTCACATCATGTGACAGTCCCTCACTTCCTTTTGTCATCAGTCACATCCCTTTGTCTGGATTCACCACATTTGATTTGTGCATTCACTAACAGTCCATGGAAACTGGCTGCCTCCACATCTGGGATGTGAATAAGGGTTCTGTGGACATTTACGTACAAGGTTGTGTAGACGCATGCTTGGTTTAAATGCACCGAGGAGGAGAATTTTTGGAGCTCTGTATTCATATTTTGAGGAACCACCAGACTCATCTGACATTGTTGCACCATTGCTATCCCTCCAACGATATATGCAGTTTTCAGTTTCTCATCAACCTCATCAGCTCTGGTTATCACCTCCCCTTTCCTAGCCACACCGTGTGTGAAGTTCTGTCTCATTGTGGTCGTGACGTGCATTCCCTTTGATTGATGATGCACACCTTTTAGTTTTCTTGCTGGGAGGGTGTTCTCTTGAAAATCTCCCCAGATCCTTGGCTCATTTTAAAACTACACTTCCCACGTTATTGTCAGTTATTGCAAGATGACCTCAGGCTGCAAGTGCCTTGGGCCTTCTTAATTCAAACCCTTTGTTATTTAGGGTCTGCATCAATTTTCTCCTACTCTGTGGTTGGCTTTTCAGGTTCCTGTGGTGTTGGGTTAGCCCCTTCAAGACGCTGTAATAGAATGCTGTCAGCTTGGTAGATTGTTAAGAAGAGAACCCTATTCCTTGCAGTGTGGAGGCTGGGAGCCAACATCAAAGTGCCCATGGCTCTAGTGTCCGGTGAGTCTTCTTCCAAGACGGCGTTCTTTCTACTGTAACCTCACATATGTTAAATGTGTAAGTTACGGAGCTGGGGAAACGGCTCAACAATTAAGAGCATTTGCCGCTCTTTTGGAGGACTTGAGTTCTGTTCCCAACATCCATGTCAGGAGGTTTACAACTACCTGTAACCCCAGCTCCGGGAGGGGGCGGGCTGGGGGTCCTGACGCCCTCTTCTGGCCTCTACAGGCATCTGCACTTGTGTGGCTTATCCTTACGCATACACATATACGTAAATACAAATAAAATAAAAATTTAAAATAAAGGTAAGTTCTGTGAAAGCAGAGATATTGTTATGTTTACAAATTATTCATAGTACTTGGAGCAGTGTCTGGCTCAGAGAATGTAATCAATGCACATTTTTATTTGAACAGAATGAAACTTGTTATATAAAATATAATATTCTAAGCCGGGCGGTGGTGGTGCACGCCTTTAATCCCAGCACTCGGGAGGCAGAGGCAGGCGGATCTCTGCGAGTTCGAGGCCAGCCTGGGCTACCAAGTGAGTTCCAGGAAAGGCGCAAAGCTACGCAGAGAAACCCTGTCTCGAAAAAAAAAATAATAATAATAATAATATTCTTTTAGTAAAAATACCAGAAATGCTATTTCTAAACATCACAAACAACTTAAACACAGAAAAATCAAGTACATGTATACAAGAAAGTACACATTATGTAGATTTTGACAACATAAAATTAAGTATCTGATGAACTGGACGCAAACTATGAGTAGCCATGAAGGGAGGGAGGGGACTGGAAGTTGAAGCGGCTGAATCCCCTGCAATCTGAGAGGAACAGCAAGAGACATTGTCTAGAGGAATAGACCGGGAGATGGAGGGTTGGAGGTGCCATTTACATCTCTACAAGTATTTCACAGAAGAGTAGAAGCCAAAATACACATGGCAGTTATTAAGGGGTGAGCACAAGTGGGAGCCGATGTATCTTTCTAAGGGAACACAGTACACACATATGGGGTTGACACAGAAAAATTAAAGAGGTGGCAAACTGTTACTGTGGGGGTTTGCGTCACAGAAGAATTTCAAGCTGTCCCTCTGGAGTATGCCATGGGAAGGGACCTTTATTTTAAAAATACCCTCCAGAACTAAAACAGGTTTGCACTGTCACATGTCCCCACTTTAAAATGCTTCTAATTTAAAACGAGGTTTCTCTAAGAAAAAGAATACAGTTTTTAGGACAGAAAAGAATAATCTAACAGTTTGCAAGTGCATACTGCCTACCAGTGAGGACCATCCAACATTTTGCAAACACTCTCTGATGGAGAGCGTCAGAATCTACATTCACCAGATGGAGAGACCCAGACAGAGGCGGAAGCGACTCACCCATGCGTCTGCAACCAAGCCAGTGAGAAAACCCAGACTTCCTGGATTCTGCATCCAAAGACATATTTGGATGGATTTCTTCTTCGAAAAAACCACATATTGGTATGATGATAGTTAAGGAAGAAATCCAAACTAATAGATGGCACACTCTGTGTTTACAATTTGGAGAATTCCTGTATTTTTCCATCCAACAATCTGGAGCCAAAATGCACATTGCCTGTCAAGACACAGACCAGTATGTCTCTGAGGCACCTGATGGGAATATCTGTCAGCTGAGGAGTGGTGTCTGCAAGGCAAAGAATGACAAGCACGAAACAGCCACGGTTAATTTTAAGTCTCTTTATACAAGCTCTGCGTCTTGCTGCATGTATAAATGCTGCTGCAATTTTCTAGCCACATAAGAAACAAGCTTGATAGCTAATTCTGATTATTTTGCTACACGTCTCTTATTAATTCAGACTACTAACACAGGTAGAGAGAAGGATGGGCATATTTGCCTGATCTGGTGGCAGTGTGTCCGTTGGTTTCATGTTCACTGTGGATTTAGAAATATTTACTGACTTAGCGTTCTTGGTAGGAAGACTGGAGGGAACAACGTCTTCGAGTGATCCTTCTCGTTTGACCAGTCATCTCCTCCACCTTTCACCCCTGCTTTCCAAGACCCACACAGACACTCTGAGAGCAAGTGTATACTCGATAGTGCTGGCCCAAATGGTCAGAGTCAGTGCTGGGGCAAAGCATGAACACTCTACAGAGAGTGAGCACTGGACCAATTCAGGAGAATTGGGGAGAGAATTCTGAGTTGCAGACTCAGTCTAATTGGTGTCTTGAGTAAAAAAGAGGCAGATGGAGAGGCCATTGATGGCCACGCTTTTAGTATGTGGACTGGGCAATAGAAATGATAGTGACAATAGATAGAGGAACAGACGGGAAGAGAACAGGGTGAAACAATCGTGTGTGTGTGTGTGTGTGTGTGTGTGTGTGTGTGTGTGTGGTGCATATGTGTATGTGTGTGTGTGTGGTGCATGTGTGTATGTGTGTGTGGTGCATGTGTGTATGTGTAGTGTGTGTGCATGTGTTTCAGTGGGCAGGGGTTCCTACGAGTATGAGGGTGCCCATGCATATGGAGGCCAGAGGTTGAGGTTGGGTGTCTTCCTCAATCATTCTCCACCATATTAAGGCAGAATCTTTTACACGAACCCAGAGCTTTCCAATTCAGCTATTCTAGCTAGCTGGCTTGCTCCAGGGACCAACTGTCTCCACCTCCTGAACAATGGAATTACAAATAGTTACTTACCCAGCATTTATGTGGGTGCTGGGGATTTGAACCCTGATCCTCAGGCTTGCCCAGCAACCACTTTATCCACGGAACCATCTCCCCAGCTGCTACCCATAGCTTTTATTGTGACAAAATACATTCAACATGGCATTTGCCGTGTTAACCATTAGGGGTATATAATTTGGTGGATTAATTACATACACATAGTTGTGTAGCCATCACCTCCGTGCCATCTCTAGACCTTGGTTTCAAAACTTACATGCATAAAACAGTGACTCCCCATCTCTCAGTCTCTAGTCCCTGGGTAACCACTATTCTCTGGATTTGACTAATGTGGGAATTAATCATTCTTACTAGATGACTGTTGGGACTTAGATCCAGCAGCAATTTGTTGTTTCTCAGGTCCAAAACCACGTTGCAGTATGTGTTCTGCATAATGGATAGGGCTCCATTAAGCTTCCTTCCTTCAGAGTGTAAGCCACGGTGAGCCATGGTGAGCTTTCCCATTAGAAGGCACCAGAAGGATAATACAAAGAAAGGATGCTCCTGTTTTTAGTGTGTCTCCTTCTCTGTTTCTGTTTCTGTCTCTGTTTCTCTCTCTCTCTCTCTCTCTCTCTCTCTCTCTCTCTCTCTCTCTCTCTCTCTCTCTCTTCACTTATAATAAATTTGTTACCTGCTGCTGCCTATGTCTGCTATCTTTCCTGCCTTTTAATTCTTCTTTTTTCTTTTGCCTTTTAATTCTTTAGCTGGCAGAGCAAACAGACCTGATCAAGATCCTAGATCCTAGATAGTAACAGTTTCATCACAGCAGAGAGACTCTGAGAGGATCTCTCCACCCCCTTTCATCTAGAAGTGCCAAACTGGGAAAGGCACGTCCTTTAGAAAGAGCAGCAGCAGCTCCATCCGCATCAGCTCTGCCGTGGAGAACGGCGTTTAATTGGGTTCCAGTCAATCAGAATGGAGGGTGAAACGAGGGTGGATGCTGAGACCAAACAGAACAGAGGCCAGAGGAGACAGTAGAGACACTGGACTGTTCCAGCGGATGCCAGCTCTTCGTCTGTGGGAACCCAAGTTTGAGATGTTAGGAAGGACTGTGGCCGCGTCCCTGCTGCTCTGACTTCAGTCCGATCTTCCCAGCATGCTGATGGCCCACGAAGAGAATAAAATAAATAGCCGGCAAGCAGTTACGACCTTTTCTAGAATATTCCCAGCATTGCTCACTCCTCCCCTAGCCTCACCCATATCTAAGCAGTACAGTTTTTTTAGGCTACTGGGACAAATAGGTGAGAGTCACGAATCTCCCCCAACAATCCCATCTGCATTAGCAGGAAAGCCTGGCCACTCCTCTTCCAGGGCATGTCCACAAGCTAACCACTTTCCTGACCCAGCCACCATCACTTCCTGCCTAGACTCTGCCGTCACCTCCTTGCCGATGTCTTGTCCCTTTATGGTCCGTTCTCAGATTGACTGTGGAGGGATCCAGTCCAACAGGAGTCTGGTTGTGAGACTCCCCTTTTAGAAGTACTCCAATGGTTTTACATCTCAGCAAAAGCCAAAGACCATATACCAGCAAGATACTGAATTTAGTCTCTTCCTGCCTCGGGGCCTTTTCACAGGCTGGTCCTCTGGCGGAGTCGATTATTGCTCAGCCTAGTCAACCCCGAGTCATTCTCCTGGTCTCATAATGGTTATTTCCTCAGGAAAGCCTGCCTTGAATCCTCATGCTCAAGCTCGCCAATAGCCTACGCTCTTTTTAAAAGACACAAACAGTGCAGTTTATCAGTCCATGTTTATGTAACTAGTAGTTTAATGCCTCTTTTTCCCTGTGTACGGAATACCCAATAAGACTGCAAGCAGCCAACGGATCATGTGGCTCCGTCTGGCCTCAGGTTCAAGCAAGCCCTTTGTAGAGAGACTTGTGGTGTCGAACAGGAAGCAACATGAAGAAAAGCCTTCCGCGCAATGTGTTCAAGCCTTCCAGGAAAGAAACGGCTATGAAGATATTTTTATTCCTTTCTAAAACCACAAGGTCTATAAAGCACTCCCTCCCAGGGACCGTCGGCAGCCCGCTAGCAGGAGAATACAGCCCCAGAAGGGATTTACATCTAATGGGAGTCTTGAAGGAGGGACATTCTTCTCACTCTTGCGCTGTAATGATTTACATCGGGAACTGCGACAGGCAGGGGCAATTAGGAGAAGAGGTGGGTGCGAGGTCAGGAGACGCTGTGCTGATGAGGTCCAGATAGTAGATTAGTCCTCTGCCTCCGTGAACCAACTAGCATAAATGATGGAGGGAAACAAGGCGAACTCATGGCCACAGGCTTTTTCAGAAGACCAGGCTTGTGTGACCAGATGAGCTGGGTCCTCTGCTTGGGGGTCTTCCAAGCTGCAACCAAGGCCATGGCTGTGCTGCCGAGGGTCCTCTTCGAAATTTGTCTGCGGTTGGCGGAATTCAGTTCCTGTGGTAGGGTAGGTTCCCTGCCGTCCTGCTTGCTGCCGCCTGGTGTCACACTCGGCTCCCAAGGCCACTAGTGTTCCCTCACTCACGTTCTCATGGGTGTGTACAGCGTTCGTGTCCACAGTGCATGCCAGTGGGAGGCACCTCTCTGATTCTATTTCCTGAGCCATAGAACCAAACTCACTGCTCTCATGAGCTCCCCCGAGGCAGGATGCCCCTGGGATAAGCCTCCCTTCTCTATTGTAAGAATGGTAGTGTGCCATAGTCTGAGGTTCCACTCAACATTCAAGGACACTGCGCTGGGTCTGGGCAGAGGGATAGAGTACTGAGGATACTTGAGCATCCTGCCTACCAAGGTATACCCAGTCCTAACAAAATCTGAGTACTCTTTCATTACTATCCCACCAAGTGCTTTTCAGCAGGTAACCTTGAGAATCCTCACCATATATGGCCTTACTTCCCTCGTCTCGTAGACCCAGAGGCTTAGAGGCCAAGTGCCTTTGCTCTATCTCATATGATCAGTGAAATGCACACCTGAGATTTTGAACTCCAGTCTCTGTGTATCCAGACCTCATTCCTACCCATTTTACCTCCTCAGAGGTATCCCCTCCCTCCTCCCCCGGCACTGGTGGAGCTGTGATCCTCACGGTTTATGGAGGTAAACACTGGCTTGGGATGATGAGGTAACGCGTGCGAGACCACCCAGTTAGTGAGTGGCAGAGCAGCCTTCAATCTATTCTTCTTCTCTGACCCATGCTGTTGGCATGTCATGCCATCGATGGATATTCCCCAGTTGCTTGCCAGCTAGAAGAAAACTTGGTAACAAATTTTCACCCAGACACTGTGGAAAATAGTGTGTCTCCTGACTGTGAGGCTTGGCTGAGTGACATAATAGATGTCCTCAGCCCTGGGCCGTTTGACCTGTAGTGAATGAAAAGCCATTGTGTTTTATTCTCACGCTGAGGAAAGGGGTCTGAGCTGTGGGTACCTGGCCCTCCTCCCTCCATCTGAAGGATGCTTTATGATACTTGGTACCTTGGAAAGATACCCCCTCGGAGATAGATCAATGTCTCATCCGTACACACACCCTGTGTATTTATATCTTTAAACGAAGGCGGTCCAGGGTCAAAGTTAATAACAATTCAAGGATGCGGGTATGTTTGCTTTAGACTAGCTCCATTCTCCACACTTCTTGCAAGGAGACAGAACAGCTTTTGGCCAAACCTGTAAACAAATACTGTCACCTGGTGCAAAGTCACCATCTTGTCCCGCCCTGTGCCTTAGTTAGCACCCACCGTCAGCTCCACTGCCCTGACGTGGGTGCCCCTCTGCTTTCTCCTGTGACTTCTCATTGCCCACAACTCCCAGTGACAGAGACAGACTCTGGAAAGGTAGGGTTGTCTCCAAGATCTGATGCCCCACCTCCCCTGTCCTGTAACTATGCTCCGGGCAGATGGCAGTAATTGAATATTATTAGGGATTTTTTTCCCATTTCATTTGCATGCCCTGCCAGGTGGCAGTTTGGATTATAACTGCTGTCCTCTGTAAACACCGCATCTCCTGGTGGGCAGCTCCTCGGGCATAATGGCAGCCGGCCCCCAGTCATCCAGGCCAACGGTTCCATCCCGCTGTCCCTTGGGGAACAGGGACAGTTCTAAGCCCGGGGAGCTGCACCAGACCTAGTTTGTTGCTTCAGCCAGCCTGCACCTGAGCAAATATCTCTGCCAAAAAAAAAAATAGTCTTAGATCAGGAACCCCAACTGATACTCGCTCTAAGCTCCTAAAGTAATTACTGATTGAAGCAATGAGCTTCAGGGCGGTGCTAAAAGCATTAGGAAACTGTTGCTGAGGAACTGGGTGTTTGTATATCGCCTGTACAGTGTTTGGGCATTTCAGTAAGCAAGAAGGAAAGGTCATCTTTGGCTAAGCTGTAAATAAAGTCATGACCGGAAAGGGGTTAGTCAGAGAAAGGCGTACAAAGAACCCGGGTGGAGGGAACGCTGGTTAGAGGCTGAGAAGTCAAGAGACCTGAGGATGCGTGAAAGGCAGAGGAAGGTGCTCCAGAAAAAAATGGTCCTTGGGTCACAGCAACCCTGCAGAGGGTACGGGCAGAAAAAAAAGCAGAGTCCACTGACTTAGAGCAGGAAGAGCAGAGAGAGGGCCGCGTACAGACAGGGAGGAACTATAGGCGGCTGGTCAAAGTGGTCAGTAGGGTAATGCAGTGAATGGCGCCCCCTGGAGGACACAGTAAGAAGTCTGACAAAAAAAAATCTTTGGACAAGAGTTGTAAGCACCTTGAAGAGCACATCGGGAAAGGCCAGCAGTGGGAAAGATCAGGTCAAGAAGAAAAGGATCATTACGGTCCAGGATCAAGGGATCCACAGAGGAGGGAACGAGTGGAGAGCACAGGAGGCAGGACTCAAGTGGGCGTCCTCTGCATCCGAGGGGCAGAGGTGGGCCCGCACAAGAAGATGGAGGCCGGGCAATCAGGAGAAGGCACCGGAGTCTAAGGGTTGGCAGCCGTAAACACATTTGAAGGCAGGTTTCCCGAGGGACTGGGGTCCCTTTGGGGGATCAGTGCAGAAGCGCATTAGCAGCCCTTGAGCCGCGTGGCTTCACCCTTTAGTAGAGGAGGGGCTTGCCAGCATGAGGGAATGTGAAGGGGGACCAAAGATCCATCATCTCTCAACGGCTCTCCCTGATGACCAGATTATGATGAGGAGAATGGACAATTGAGGTTAGAGGGCAGCAGAGTTACTGTCCCTTCCTATGGTCGCAAACATCCCCGAATGTCAGTGTGATTTGCTTCAGCGAACGTTGGCCAAATAGCCACAGGACGAAAGGGGTGCTTTTCTCAATATAAACATTTCATCAGAGCATGCATCTATTTAGAAAAGGTGGCTGGAATGTTCTGGCACTATTCCTGCACTGAGAAGATACGGTTTTCTGTGTGCAGAAACAGAGAACATCTTTCCTAAAAAAAAAAAAAAAAAAAAAAAAAAAAAAAAAAAAAAAAAAAAAAAAAAATTAACCCGGGTGGAAGAACTACGGAACGATGTTGGTTGTGATCATTCTTTTATCCGTATGTCATACTTTCTCTTATCTAGTCACTGAACCATAGCATCCCAATGTCTTCTCACTGTTTCTGACCCACAGAGGCCTATCTCTGTGCTAATGATTACCTAGCAAACTGCTCCGGGGGTCAACAATTCTCAGTGTGCACACGACATTACAAACCAGAGCTTCAAGGAAACCACAGATAGCTTCCAGCTGATCTAGCTGCTGCTGAGGCCGGAGCACCTCCAAGTATAGTCATCAAGGACCAACATCCTCCACTCTTCAGTTCGCTGCCCCAGGCTCCTAGAAACAAGCACATTGGCCAGGCTCCCGTGCGTGTTTCTGGATTCTTCCGGGCTTATTCTCGGGTGGGACCTTGCAGTAGAGGAGTTATATCCCATTTCCTCCACACCTGGAACTCTGGTGCTGTGTACAAATGTCTACACTTCGATTTAGCCCAGTGATGGAAACGGGAAGGAAACGCAATGAAAAGCTTTTTTATTACCGTTCGGTAGAGATGGAGGAGGAAAAGGAACCCAGAGAGGAGTTCCAGAGCTAAACCAAACAGGAAGGTTTTAACGAGACTGTTCCCACGAGGAAATGACCCAGTGGTTAGGGAAGAGGTGATGCCCATGGAGAGGGAGGCAGCCCAGGGTTGCTGTCTAGGAGTGGTAGGGCTTTCTTTTTGGTTCCCAGGATGGGACACCCAGTTTTCAATCTTCTTCCCTGGGGATGTGGGGGAGGGGAGCTGTAAGGGGCAGTGATGGAGGGGTCGCTGTCACCACAGGACTGAGGAACACCTGGACTCTGCCCATGGGAAGTTAAGCTAAGCTCACCGAGACCACGTGATCACGTGTCTGTTTATAGAGAAAGGGTCAGAAGGTTCTGGAACTATGCCTGTCAAAAGGGATAGTTCTGTCTGTGCCCAGAACAGAGAAGAAGAAAGAGAACATTTTCCCCAAAATGAAAGCACCTCAAAAAAATAAGAAAAAGAAAATTGAAAAAAAAATACTATTTTAGAGTAAGGAACTATGGTGCAATGTTTCTTGTGAGCATGGTATAAACTGGCTATCCACAGCAGCTACCGTTTGTGCTTTCTGATTTAAAAATCAAGGCATGGTGGTTAACAATGTTTTGTTGTTTCTGTTTTTTTTTTTGTGAATAAGAACTATATAAAAACATGGTACAAAACTACAGTCATAAATTAACAAAATTAATTTATTGAAAATGGAAGCCTCACATGGGGTTGAACGTACCCTGGGAAATACCAGATGAATGGACACTGCTTTGAAGGGACGCGCATCTGAGGAGGGGCGATGAACAAAACTTTACCAATCACGGGCTCTTTTGCCTCTCAGGAACCATTGGGTGGGAAGGAGGAGCCAAAGCCGCTCCAGTGGGTTCAGGTGCGTTCCCGTGGACACTAGGACCAGGGAACCGGAGTTGAACTCTGACCCCTTGTTTCCACACCACATCCCAGGTAAATCACAGTTTAAGCCGGGCCAATAGCAAGCTCACCAGATAGATAGCTGTGAGCTGATGTACTCTGGGAACATAATACAGTGTCGGGCACAGATGGAGCATGCATTCCTCCTTCTACCTTGTCTCGGGCAACATTGGAAAGACACTGCAGCTTTGAAAGGAGCCCGGTCACTGAAACGCTTGCAGTTTCTCAGACATTGAGGACTGACTGAGTCATAGGTGTGCCCCATCTCATCTTACCCAGGTTAGTGGACAGTGAGGACACAGGGCCAGCCTGGCTGGCTGTTGCTGGGGGATGGGGGGCTCAGCACACCAGGGGGACCTTTCCCTGGTGGGGCAAGGGTCTGTAAATACCCTGGAAGGGAAGATAGTTCACAGGTGAACCTCAGGGGAACAAAAGCCTGCAAATTTGGGGATAGCCGGACTCAAGGGCAGTAAGAGGGGGAGCAAACGTGTGTGGAGCCCAAGAGTGCTTAGCCTGACTTGAGGAGCGGCCTTGGCAGACGGAAAGCGGGCAGCTCCGTTACAGCAGATGCCTGGGGACTTGTCACCCTCCTTGATCCAGTGGGAGGCTCCTTCCCTCTAGGAAGTCAAAGGCTGCTTTACAATCCACTCAGCAAAGCTCTCCTGCAAGGGCTAGCTGTGGACCCCTGCCGCTTCCACCCAAAACCTTCTCTCCACGCTGCCATCTGGGCAACTTGACCCACCCACCCCGCCCCCCAGAGACTGCTGTCTTTCTCATTTCGTCATTTACACACTTTGTCCCAGTGACTCAGAACTTGATACGTAGTTCCATGCTTTGCTGCTATCTGATCCCCTGCAAGCATCGCCTAGCCAACCAGGCTTGCCGTGGGCCTCAGGAGGGAGCAGCCAGAGTTCTCCATGACCACGGCTGGTCAGTGGCTTCGGTCATTCACAACACTCCTTTCCTTGAGCTCCAGTTTCTCATTCAAACTAAGCCGTGGATGGGATGGAGAGATGGCTCAGCGGTTGAGAGCACTGGCTGCTCTTCCGGAGGACCTGAGTTCGGTTCCCAGGGACCACATGGTAGCTCACAACCATCCATAATATCTGGTGCCCTCTTCTGGCCTGCAGGCATGCATGTGGGCAGAATGCTGTCTACATGATAATAAACAAATAAAACAACAACAACAACTAAGCCGTTGGGTCACATGAAGAGTCAAGTCAGTTCAAATTAATGTGTATTGGGTATCTACTATGCATCAGGGAGATTTTGAGGTGCTCATTAACCCATTAACCTTAGTTTTTGCCCTTCTGGGCCTTACTGCCTAGAGGGGAAATTAGGCTGTGAGAGCAGGCAGACTGGTGGCTCTCTGTTCTTATACTCATTAAATAAAAAAATCTCTATACTAAGTACCTACCATACACCATGCACCATTCAATACTCAGGGGACATAGCAAAAAGCAGGGCTGGGAGCTTTGAATTAATTCCCAGCCCTGGCTCAGGTATAACTGTTCTTGAGTAAGTCTGCCAAACTCTCTGATCCCCAGACGTCTTATTTTAAGAAAGTAAATTACAATAACAATCATATTAATATTGTTTAAGTGTTCCTGGGAAGTCCAGAGGCGATTGAGATTGGCACTGAATGCTTGGTGGTTGTTTGTTTAAGGCACTGTTCATCATATAGGGTAGCTAGATATACAAGCATCCAGGTAAAAAAGAGAATTATGTTCTCCTACACATGACCCAGTATGTGGGTGTGGCAGGACTGCAGCTGGATACAGAGAGTCGGCATCCCAGCTGGGTTGCCTTGGGAACAGGCTTCTTCAAGAGTCTGGGAGTTTTCCAAGAGAGTTTCAGTTTGCCCTTGAAAAGTTATGTTTGATGATACCTTGTGTATACAATAAGCATATATATATATAGTATAGCTACACGATGAGTATATTATAAATGTAGTATTATAGTCTCACAAACTCATTTAGTCTAAACAATCTGAGCATCCAGTTTATACTCTGGGGACCACATGACTCCAGCTCCCCTGCTTGCTTTGTGGGTGCATTAGTGCTAAGTAAAGCTCCTTTGCTTACTCATCAGGCTAATGCAAACAGAGATGGACTTGACATGTAAATGGGTCTTCATCTGCTGAAAGCTTAAAGAACAGCAGGGTGCATTTTATACAAAGTAAGGTTTGGAAGGAGTTTGAATGCAGAGAAGTTGAGAAGCAGGAGAAAGGAAGGCCTGGGGCCAGGGGTCGTGATACTATGAAAGGGATGCTTTCGGTCAGTGCCAGAGTACTTGAGTTTCATTTTAGCAAAATACGATGCCACATTCTATTAATGCGAGTATCTTTAATTTTACTGATTTTATGACTTTGATATATAAGGCATGGGTTTCTTAGTCTCATGTAAGCTCTAAGATAATCTGAGCTAAAATCTGTTTTGTATCATGCAAATTTAAATAACGTTGATAAAAACACTCGAAGTCCAACCTGGGGTCCGCTAAACTGTTAGAAGACATGGTGTGTTCTGGTTTCGGAAGGGCTGCTGGCAACTCCCCTGGTGTAGAAGGAGGAAGCCCTAGCTGCAAAGGTCACTTCTCTGGATGAGAAGATGTGGCATCAGATTCCTGGGAACATTCCAGAAGGAGGCTCTACTAGAAGAGAGGGTGCAAAGGAGCGTATGTTTCTCAGAATACACCCTCTTTCTCCATTTGTTTTTTCACAACTGAACCTCCTGACTCTCAGGAGTGTCCCCTGAGTGCAGGGGTACAGTTATAAGCAGAATGCAATTCATGTCCCTGACATCTGTGCCCCCCACCCACCCCCACCCCCGCAAAGAATTTGCAGTAGAGTGCCCGCTGTATTTAAATTCTTAACTTTCTCATCTTTCCTCTCCCATAGGCTCAAGTCTCCAGAGGCGGTGCCAAATTCCTACCCTATTCAAACAAACACATTGCTTTTTATTTATTCAACCTACACCTAGAAGGGGAGACATGCTGGTTGAGCCCAGGGGGACTTCCCCAATTTCTGTCTCAGTGCTGGTCTGATTCTAGGCTACATACGTACGTACATACATACATATGACACAAAGCAAAGACTTTGGAACTAGGAAGCCAGTGCAGCTTGAATGAGAATGTACCACACTGACTCATAGATGCACACTCAGTTTCCCAGCTGACTGAACTGTTTGGGAAGGATTAGTAGGCGTGGCCTTGTTGGAGGAGGTGTGTCACTGGGGGAGAGCTTTGAGGTTATGAAAGACTCAGGCCATTCCCAAGGAGCTCTCTCTGCCTCCGACTTGTGAATAAAGATGTGCGCTCCCATGTTCCACAGACATGGACTCTGAGCCTCTGAAACTGTTAACCCAACTAAACGCTTTTGTTTGTTGTCTTGGTTATGGTGTTTTGTCACAGCAGTAGGAAAGCAGCTCATCACAGAGCCACTGAGGCAAGTTCCTTCACAGCAAAACTTGAGGCAGGGGTGAGTGTGTTTTTTTTTTCTTGGGGACACATGACTTAACAAATAAAGAAGGAAGGGGAGGAAAAGATGCAGTGGACAGGAGGAGCAGGGAGATAGTCTCAGACAAAGTCCATGTCTGAGAAGTCTTGAGCACAAATAATGCCTCAGACTTTCTGTCTCTGTTCTCTCTCTGTTCTCTCTCTGTTCTCTCTCTCTCTCTCTCTCTCTCTCTCTCTCTCTCTCTCTCTCTCTCTCTCTCGGTATTGGGGTGGGAGTAGGGAGTGTCATATCCAGAAAAAGGGAAGCCAAGAACTATTCACCCACACTCTAGGGGCTTGAGTTGGTCTCCCAGTCAACCTACAACACAGAAGTTCAAGTGTGGGACTCACTTTCACAGGTTAACAAGCTGTGATGTCAGATGACTACCCAAAACACTCGAGAGTCGCTGTCCCTCGGCCTTCCAGCACCACAGGAAGTCCATGGCAGCCCATCCTAGTCAGAAGAGCTGCAAGAAGGTAAATTGGTCTCGGAAGCCAGTCATACCTTTGTCCCCTCCACCCACACCTTAGCTATGTGGAGGAATCCAACCTCCACCTAGTGTCCTGGTCACCCAGTCCTTCCGACTTTATTAGTCACACGTAACCAGAGTTCTAGGCCAGAGGCCTGACTCCAAGGGCCCCAGCATGCCAGTTCCAGGCTCTCACCTGGAAGAAAACAAAAGGTCGTCATAAAAGGCAAGAAAGAATCAAATGGACATTTGAGGAAGATGGAAAGGAAGCCCATGGGCCCCTCTGAGGGGTACTGACCAAGCTTTAGGTTTAAACAGAGGAAGAACAGGGCAGGAGCTGGGAGGGTGCATCTGAAGCAGGCTTGGAGAAACTGATCTGGCTGATCAGTATCTCAGCTCTGGTTCTGCAAAGCAGCCCTGGGGAAATCCTTTTTGTCCATGGGACAATCCATTCCCATTAGATAATTGTCTCTGCTCAGGGGTGATTTCATTGTGTGGTGAGCTCTCTGTGGGGTCCTGGGAATCCAGAGGTCAGTGCCCCCAGAATCCACAGTGACTTTTAGCTCAATGACCAGAGGTTTTTCAGGCACCTCTCTGGGTGGGTCTTATCTCTGTGTGTCTTCAGTCTTAAAGAGGGAAGCGACAGGTGAGGCGTCACCGGGTTTTCAGGCAGACACCCTTGAGTCATCAGCCTGACTGATTGCAAAGATAAGCAGCCTCTGACCCTAAGTTTTAAAGAAGACAGATACATGATCGTCAGAGATGCCGCCTTCCCTCCTACTTCAGTTACCCAGGGGACCCAGGTAGGGAGTCTGTGTCCTTCAGTAAAAACCAGTTCCTTTGTATCTGCTGTAATTGCCTGTATGGAACTCAGCCTTCTTAATACCTCTGTGGCAGAGGACTGCTGCCCAGCTGTGTCCCACAAAACTATAGCATTCCAGGGTGGAAGAAAGAATGTGACTATAGACAGAAGGATTTACCTGTCGCCCTAAGCCCTAGGACTGTGACTGTTCAGTCACATGGCAGATGTGAAGATGTGGCTGGGATTAAAGACCTCAGGAAATAACCCCAGATTATCCCAGGGGGGCCAGTCGAATCTTGCAAATCTTTAAAAGGTGGGAAACTTCCCTGGCTGAGTTTAGGGCACCTGAGGTGGGAGGAAAATGGAGAGGCATAGAATGTGGGTACATTGGACCCACCATTGCTAGCTTTCACGACACAGGAAGGAGTCATAACTCTTTGCGGACCGCCACGAGGAAGTGGAGACTTCTGCGCAACAAGGGTAAGGAAGTGAATTCTGCCAACAATCCAGATGACCTCCGTGGAACCCAAGGGAAGGGACCCAGCCCTGCTGATACCTGGTATTAGTTTGTGAGACCTGTGCCAGCCTTCTGACCTATAGAACAAAGATAATACATCTGTGTTATTTAGCTGTTATATTTGTGATCATTTATCACGACAACAATAGGCAACCAATATAGGAGTTCTGATCAAAACAGTTTGGGAGATGTCAGATGGTCAATCATGCTGATCACATGGTCACAAGAGTTACAGAAGAACAAAGCCAGCGATAAAGCATGAAGTAAGACAAGGAGCAGATAACTTGTTCACACCAAAGGGAAAAGCTGAAGCTGCAGCGATTCACGACGCTGCATCTGACCGCGTCACATGCTGTGTGCAAATAGAACTGCTGCAGACCTGTGGCACCCACCTCCGTTGTCATAGTTACTCTAGAAAGAGAAAGATGCCTTGACAAAGACCAGATTGGCTGCTCTAAGTGGTGAGAAGGTACCCTAAGGGTGGCCAGATGCTTCCACATTCATGTCAGAGATGCTTTCTGAAATTAGTATTCAGTCAGCTCACGGTCATTAACACTCGCAAAACAGGACGTCCATATTAATGATGGGCAACTTTTAAGGGGGACTTGTTCTTACATCTTAAGATGCAGGGAGATAAATATTAACATCAGCAAAGCTTTGAAATGAGTATTGCCCCAAATTAAATGTTAATTACCGGCCACTTCTCACAGCCCATTTCCTATCCTTCTCTAACTTAGTCCTTCTCTCTGTTCCAGCCGCACTGGGACATTTGTGACGCCTTGGACATGCCCTCTTTATCCCTCAGCCCCAGAGCCCTTCCTCCAGATGTTTGCACGCTCCACATCCTCACTCCACTCATTCAAGTCTCTGCCACTGTCCCCACTCCAGACAGGTCTTCCTGGGGTACTTTGTTTAAAACAGACACCCCCAGCCCCAAATGCTTAGCCACTTTCCTGGACTTATATACTTATTTCTTTACACAGCTTCACCCCCCCCCAACCCCCCATCCCCAGCAGAATGTACCCTGAATGGGGACCAAGACCCTGTCCCTCGCCCACTGCCGTATCTCTCCCAGGCTCCCAGTGCACATTGGAGTCTTTGTTCCCTGTTGCTCTGTCTCCTCTCTGCCACTCAAACACTGGCTCCCCTCGCACCCCAGTGTATTCCAAATCTAAGTTCTTCCCATAGTCCAGTGCAACTGGCATGGCAGAGTATTTTTCAAAGATGGCCGTCACGATGAACATCTACATGTCCCTACAAACCCATGCTGACACTACTACTCCCTTTGATAAGTATATCTGCATTCTCTCTTACTCATTTACATTGGCCTGGAAATACGGTGGTACTTTTCCTTGATGCAGTGTTAACTCATAAGGGATAAAGCAGTTGGCCTTATTTTCTTGGGTCTCTTTGGTACCACAGAGCTTCATGTTGTGTGGAAGCCTACACCATAGGAGAGGACATCGGTATCTAACCAGAAAAATAGCCAAGTTGAGGTCTCCACTGACAGCCAGCACCGGCTTCCATATGTGTGAGGTTGTCACTGACGTGATAGCGTGTTGATTGTCTGACTAGAGGCACAGAAGATAACCTAGGGGAACTACCAGTCAGTCCCCCATATCTCCTGGAGATTATAATATTGCAAGCCACAATATAGGAATGTGTCACTGGAGCAAGGCTATTGGCTGTTAAAATCACAGCTCCTATCATAGGCCGTTCATAGTCTTCTGTCTCAGAGGAGCTCAAGGATGCAGTTTCCAACCTCCCAAGTCACAACATGCATCTCAGTTTCTCTTCCAGTGGCTGTAACAAAATATCCCAACCAAAAGCAATTTAGAGGACAAAGGGTTTGTTCTGGCTGAGAGTTCAAGGTACGGCATCATTGTAGGGGTGTCACACGGCAGGAGCTGGAGACTCAGTTCCTTTATCTGTGAAATGGAACAATAGGATCTCCCTCACCAGGATGTCGTAAGGAAGCAATGACCAGATGAGTGTAACTGAACACTCTTCAAGAAAAGCCTGAGATCCAAGAAGGAAGGGCTGACCTTAGCTGTGGCTGCAAGAGTCTGTGATGGTTTCAGAGACGGAGCTGGGGAGCTCTGCATTGAGCATGCAGTGGAGGAACCTCGGGCCTGTACGCGCCTCTCCCTCACTCCCACAACCATCTCCCACACCGCCCCAGCGGCCCTCCTTGGTTGACTCTTGAGCCTCTGAAGCCATGAGCCCCTGGGACTCATACCCTGGGAAAACTCTACCTCCGTCTTTTCCCGTATTGCACTTGAAGTCTGGCAGAAGGGCCAGCTCGCAACACAGCACGAGCCAGAAAACCCACTTAATGCCCTTGGTTTCCCACGAGCTCGAGGCAGAGCGCTCCCGTTTGCACCAAGGGCTGCGTATTAAAATAGGCAGTTGGAAATATTCCTGGCAGATGGCGCTAAATATAGAGCCGGTGACAGATTGGCCCCACTGCGAGGCTCCTCTGCTGCTTGTTAAGAGTGTGCCAGAGCCAAGAAGCCTTTCTTCTAGCTTCTCCTTCCCGGAAGACTGTGGCAATGACCCAAGCCAAAGCCTCCGCCATGCTAGACAACTGCTAAGATTGAGAGGAGAGAGCTGCACCCGAGGGTGAGCCCCAGCACTCTATTGGGGGTGGGTGGGGAGAGCAGGGTCTCCCACAGCCCAAGTGCTGCGGTGAAGAAAGGTGAAATAGGGAGCTCTCGTAAACTGAATTCTATTAGCTGGCCCCTCTGAAGGATTAACTGATGAGCAAAGATCTACTGGATGGAAATGGAGGTGGGTTGCACAATGATTAAAGGTGAAGGTTGCAAGGTCAGGGTGTGGAGAGTCCTGCTCTTGACTCATTCTAGAGTCCTGAGCTTGGTAAGGTTGCTTAACAATTTGGGGCCTCAGTTTCTTTCATCTGCAGAATGGGTATAATAATGGGACCTACTTCACGTGAAGTTGAAATAGTGTAATGTAGGCCATATCTGGTATAAAATACCTTTCAAACAGATGGTAGCTATTTTACATAAGGGACCAAGGAGAGAGAGAGAGGGAGGGAGGGAGGGAGAGAGAGAGAGAGAGAGAGAGAGAGAGAGAGAGAGAGAGAGAGCCCAAATAACTAAAGGATGTCTGGCTGAAAGGAATATTTTGGCTAAGAGTAAAACTGATGTTAAAAATATAGTCCCAGGCTAGTAAGACGGCTCATTGAATGAAGGTACATGGCATGCAAGCCTGATGTCCTGAGTTCAGTTCCCAGAACCCATGTTTAAAGGAGAGGACAGACTCTCAAAAATTACCCTTTGACCTCCACACATGCACCATGGCATTCACACACACAAATAAAACAGAAACGAATAAAATCGAAATATAATCAAGGTGCAAATTTCTAAACAGTTTCCCTGTATAAGGAGATTGAAATGACCAGCAGCACACAGACCCCTGGGTAGAGTGTTGGAGGGTAAAGGTGACTTCCAGGGGTGGGAGACATTCTAGGGGCTCAGACCATCTTTTAAAGAGTTATTAGTTTATTGTACTGATTGGCTTGTGGTCCTAGGGATCGAGCCCAGGGCCTTGCGCATGCGAGGCAAGCACTCTCCCACTGAATTATATCCACAGCCCTTTTTACTTTCTCGGTAGGTCTCAGGAGAGAGTCTCCATGGGTTGTTCAGGCTGGCCTCAGGTTTCTGACAGGGTAGCCCTACGCTTTGGTCGTCTCCGCCGCAGGCCAGGTGCCTTCATGACCACGTCTCTGGTTTGCTTCTGTCTCATTCTATTTTCTCCCAAGTGTGGCATTACCATTTCTGAGTGTTTGTGTTAGCCTCTGTGCAGTGGTAGCACCATGTCCTTAAGACTTCAGGGAGAGTTAGAGTGTTCCCGACAACTTAAGCCTGCCCCTTGGAGTCAGAGGAGCTTTTCCCACACAATTCTCCCAGTGGGAGATGACAGTGAGGGCAACATTTCCATGAGTATCATGCACAATGTTCAAGACTCTGGCTCCCAAAATGGCAGACTTGAACGTGTCTTTAGAGTCCACACTCTCCTATGTCCTCATACCCTATGTGAGGGCAGGCCAGCTGCCTTTCTACACGTGCCCCAACATTCCAGAAGCTCCCCTCAGGGGCCGCATGGACACTAGAATATGAAGAAACGGGATGGGATGTCTCTGCTCCACACAGCTACCCAAGGATTCAGGCTGCCGGAGGCTTCTAAGGTTGCCTGGGTGACACCATCGTCCAGGAGCTGATGGAGAAGGCACACAGAGAACCAAGGCACAAATAACGTATTGCACACCACTTGCACTCATACGTGGTTGGCTAGAACTTGGTCATGTGACCATATATAACACAAAGGAGGTCGGGATGTGTAGTTTCTCTGGCGGTCCAGGTAGAGGAGAGAACATGGGGTTCTGGTGCTCCAGATGGACCTTTTCAAACTCTTCTACAACTATTGTCCAGGGACCAAGAGACATTCTGAAGAGGAACTCTGGAGAAATTCCCTGAAGATTTTCAAATTTTCAAATGTGCTATTCTTGACTTGAACTTGCTAATAGTTCTCCATCACTTATATCTCTTCCTCTTAAATTGGAAAAATCAAACATCTCAGTTTCCCTTCATCGGGGATTAGACTGTTCTGTATCCTTACTGCCTAAGTTTGATTGGCATGTGGGGTCAGTGAGTATCTTCTTTTTGAGGGAAAAATAACTTACCAGTTATCATTTGAAAGAAAGCTATTTCAGTGTAAGACTTGGGGTTTCGTGCTTTATGTCAACACTGGAGTTTTAATATAACCTTTCCAATACTATTCAAACTTCTTGTAACAACAGGCCGCAAAGGAGCTCTGTAGACAAAGGGGAGAAGGAAAATGTCTTTATTTCTGAAAGAACCTGTAGATGAATTTCTAGAACCTGTAGATGAATGTCTAAATGGTCTTATTAAATAAAAAGCATGGAGCCAGATATAGGGGTGAAAGCCTGAGAGATCAGGGAAATAGGGAAAGTCACAGCTAACCTCACCTCATCAACTCTGCAGCTTCCAAAGGCAAGCTACTTCCTGTCTACCCATGTCTATATGCCTTGCTGTTCTGACATCTGATTTGCTCTCTGTCCAGTTATGTCATTTCCTCTTCCTGCCCAGCTCTGTCACTTCCTGTCTGTCTGTACAGACCTCCAGACCCCTGGAATGCTAGGATTAAAAGCGTGTGCTACCACTGCCTAACCTCTATGTTTAATATAGTGGTTGTTCTGTTCTCTGACCCCCAGATAAGTTTATTGGGGTTGGTTGGGGATTTAGCTCAGTGGTAGAGCGTTTGCCTAGCAAGCACGAAGCCCTGGGTTCGATCCTCAGCTCCAAAAAAAAAAAAAGTTTATTGGGGTGCACAGGCTGTTCTGTTCTCTGACCCCCAGATAAGTTTATTGGGGTACACAATATAATTAACCACAAGAACTCAGCTCCCCAGAGTTTCAAGTGGGAAACATCACACAGCTTCTCCATTCCTTCTAGAGTGAGTGATGTGCATTCATGCAATAACACTTGTGTGTTTACAGCAGGTTTTTATGATCATTTCAAAGACAATGAAATTTTCAACAGTATTAGTGGATGTAAGGTATTAAAACCCAAGCAAAAACACCATTATTGGTGAACCTTACAATAACATTGTTGCATGTACAGCTTTCTGCAGTTGTAAGATACAAACATTTAATAGTCACTGTTCCTGATGAATGCTTCACTTTTTTACCCTGTGCATACTTCTGATACCTCTTACACTTTATTACATTAGTGTTTCCCAGAGACTATTAGATCTATTTGTTGTTGTTGTTGTTGTGACTCAGAACCAAATGGATGGTTATAAAATACATATATTCCCTTTACCTACTGATTATAAAGGATAGGCTTGGGAAATGGTTTAAATATGAGGTGCCCCCCCCCATGGGCTCATGTGTTAGGGCCTACATTGTTGGGTCATAGTGTTACTTTGGGAGGGTCTAAGAATTTTAGGGAGATGGACTGAACTGGAGGAAGTCGTTCTCTAGGCGTGGGTCTTAGCAGCATCTCTCCACAACCTCTTCCTGTCCTGCTTATGGCTCCCGGTCACCACCAGGATGCTCTGCCCAATCACATGGCTCCAAGAAACAATAGCTTGAACTTTAGTAACCATGAGCTAAGATGAATAGCTCCTCCTTGTGAGGATTTTTTTTTTGTCATACTCATACAAAAGGTACTAATACAGTAGTATTAACAAGTTTACTAGACATTTTTTATGCACACCAGAATTTGAGTATCATGTC
This sequence comes from Peromyscus maniculatus bairdii, assembly GCF_049852395.1. Taxonomy (NCBI): domain Eukaryota; kingdom Metazoa; phylum Chordata; class Mammalia; order Rodentia; family Cricetidae; genus Peromyscus; species Peromyscus maniculatus. Next base: position 61,325,719 of record NC_134862.1, read on the forward strand.
TTGTTTCATTTATTTCCCAGGGTCCAACGTGGAATACATACTTCATATATGCATGATGGGTGGACGAAAGGACAAACGAATCAGATAAAATGATATGCTTACAGGCTGGAGAGATGGCTCAGTGGTTAAGAGTGCTGGTTGCTCTTCCAGAGGACCCAGGTTCAATTCCCAGCACCCATATAACAGCTCACAACTGTCTGTAAGTCCAGTTCTAGGGGATCTGACACCCTCACACAGACAGACATGCAGACAAAACACTGCTGCACATAAAATGAATGAATAAATATTGGAAAAATAGTATGCTTACAAATAAACCTGCTACTGAAACTAAAGAACTAAAATTAAAAAAATCATTTTACAACGTTGACTGTCCTATTTCGCCAACGTTAAATGTTCAGATTATTCTGAGAATGCAGAGCCATGCGTGGACAATGAAGCCATTACGAGGTCTGTCAGGTTTGCACGGTGACATCATGCTGAGGTAAAATAATTTTTAGGAGAACACAGAATGCTATCGGCACAGCCTCTGTGTTACTGGTGTTCCAGTTCCATGAGGTGTGAAAATAATTTATCTACTATCTAAATCAATGTCAAGGGCAATTAATTCTTGACAATTTGTTATCAAATGCCAGAGTCTTTACCAGTCTCCCCCCAAAACAAAGACAATCGCAAGTTTCCAAGAGGTGTCGCATCACTTCCTGGATCTATCCCCCTATCCCAACCCAACACTCTGTATCTTCTACCTCCCTGGATGCTCCTGCTCTGCATTTTCAGTCTCGTCATCCTCTACTACCATCCCTCAACGTTTTGTACCGGGCCCTTTCTTCTCTTTACTTTCTAGACTGTTAACCCATCTTCATAGATTATAAATAATTACCATGTATTATACATGGTGCCCAATTTGCTGCCCCACCCCCTTCCCTGAGCTCCAGCTGTGTACCTCTGAGAAAAGTTTATAAAGCACGGGCTTTGCTTTCACAAGTAAAAGGAAAAAAGCAGTCAATCTTTGAGTTGATTGAGCATATAGATTATGCAAAACGCCTTCACATGTCAAATACGTGCAGTGTCTAAATATTACATGCCAACCCCTCATCAACTAGCACATGCTCTGTTTTCCTTGAGATGTATAAAATAGCTCTCCTCAGTAGGATAAACATCAAATTTCAAAAGCTATGTCAAGATGTATCTGAGGGATAATGCCAATCATGCTACAATGGAATCTTACTTGGTTGGAAATCTGAACACCTAATTTTGCATCGCTTACTGATGCTAGCCTCTTGGGCTCCAGAGGGACAGTACACATGCATCTCCATACCACTTGGAAGTTTAACTCCTCCTTGTCCTCGTTACTTGAGAACTAACCCCTACACAGGACATCTGATGACAGGAGGCATTCCTCTGTCTGGAGAAGGCAGGCAAACACAAGGTCCATGGTTTATTCCTCAAGACCTACAGCCACTTCTGGTGCACATACCACTTTGATAACTACAAAAATCCAGAGAGATAAAAATCCAAAGTCACATATGAAGGGGAGGCAGGGATTTCTCCCTACGGTCAATGGCAGGAGGAAGAAAGGCTTTTTAACTCCCTCCTTTTGCCCTAGTGTGTTTTGGTCTTCTGTGAGTGTTCCCCCATTTCAGATTTGCTCCAGATGGTGAGGATGAGGAATCTTGGACTTGCCCAAGAAACCAGGAGTCATTTGTGTGGTGATGTAGTCACTCATCTAGCATGAACGTGTGTGACTAATACATGTCACTGCACTGAGTGCCAGTCACATATCAGCAATGGAAAGTTCCTGCTCAGAGGGCCTTTATATTATAGTGTACATAAAACCTATACCAAGTCAGACAAGAGGCCTCTATCACAAAAACAAAGCCGGGAGAGTGGAGAGAGATTGTCAAGGCATTACAGTAATCTAAGCAAGGCTTGACAGTCTTCAAAATGACACTTGGAGCTTTCGTATCACATTCTCAATAACTGAGTGAACATCTAGGTAGAAAAGCAGGGTATATAAACTTAGGCAACCCAGTAACATTTATAAACACTCCACACAACAAGAGAAGAAGATGCACTCTTTTATACATGCATGGAACAGTCCCCAGAGTCAACCATATGCTAGGCCACAAAACAAGCTTCAATAAACTTGAAAGGTTTGAAATCATAAGAAGTATGTTTTCCAAACACAATCCACTTAAACTAGAGATTAACAACAGAAGGAAGTTTGAGAAGTCACTAAGCACTCAGAAATTGAACAAGATACTTCTAAATAACCTATTTGTCAAGTAAACAAAAGGAAAACCTCCAAGCCTTTTCAGCTAAACAAAAATGAAATCACTCAGGGCCAGCAAGATGGCTAACTGATTAAAAGGTCTGTCATGCAAGCCTGATGACCTGAGGTCCATCCCTGTATCCCACAATGGAAGGAGAAAACTGGGGCAGCGGTGGTGGCACACGCCTTTAATTCCAGCACTCGGGAGGCAGAGGCAGGCGGATCTCTGTGAGTTCGAGGCCAGTCTGGGCTACAGAGTGAGTTCCAGGACAGCCAGAGTTGTTACACAGAGAAACCCTGTCTCAAAAACCTTAAAAAAAAAAAAAAAAAGAAAGAAAAGAAAAGAAAAAAGAAAACTGACTCTTAAAATTTGTCCTTTGACATTCACATGTATACCGCAGTATGCACATGTCTGCACTCGCTCCCATACACATCACACACACACACACACACACACACAGTAATAATAATAATAACAACAACAACAGCAATAATAAATACGTATTTTTTAAAAATAAAAGTTGCTAGATATGGATACCTAGTCCTATAATCCCTGCCAGCCCTCAAAGGGTGGGGAGGCAGGAGGATTGTGAGCTAGAGGCCAGCATGGGCTGCTTAGTTAGACCCATCTCAGAAAGAAAAGAACACTCAATCTACACATTTGCCGTAAGGAACCAGAAGTAGAGGAGTTGATTTAATCCAAAGCAAGTAGAAGAAAGGAAACAATAAAGATTACAGTAGAAAGGAATGAACTGGAAAAGATAATAGAGAAAATTCATGAAGCCAAATGTTCATTCCATGAAAATATCAACAAAACTGACAAATTTCTAGCTTGACAAGAGGACACAAATTACCAAAATCAGGGGGATAGCAGGAAAACCGCTAACAACCTCCAATTAAAGGATAATGAATGAATGGCGGGAACAATGTGTGCCAACAAATTAAATGCCTCGTGCATAATGAACAAATTATGATAAATACATAAATGACCTAAACCAACTCAAAAATTAGAAAATCTAGATAAACCTAAATTAAAGGAAACAAATTAGTAATTAAGGTTTTTCTAAAAAGAAAAAGCCAGTCCCAAATGACTTGTATAGTGAATTCTAACAAATATTTAGAAAAGAAACACTTCAAATTCTTTACAAACATTCTCATTAGAGTAGAAGGAGACATTTATATACAACAGGCATCTCAAGAAAACCAGCTTGCTATCTTTTATAGACACAGATTTTAAAAGTCATAATAAACTAAGATGAATCCAGAAATATGGAAGGATCATATCCCATCACCAAGTAGAATTAAACCAACAAATACAAGCATTTTTGTTCAAAACTATAATATGTCATATGTGTTAGATACTTTTCTTACTGCTGTGGTGAAACAGTTGCAAAAGCAACTTAAGGAAGGGAGGGTTGGGGCTCAGAGCCTAAGGGTACGACCATCAAGTCAGAGAAGGCATGGACACAAGAGAGTGTGCTAGCAGGTCACATTGCATCCCAGTCAGGAATAGAGAGACGCATTCTGGTACTCAGCTTGCATGCTCCTTTTCTTTCCAACCGGGGACTCCACTCTAAGAATGATGCCAACATTTAGGGTGGGTCTTCATGCCTCAACCCAGTCTAGACATTCTCTCAGACACGCCTACAGGTTTGTCTACTAGATTATTCCAGTTCCTGTCAAGTTGGCAATCAATAAATATTAAACGCCACAATCCTTGTTAACTTGACACTCATACATGTCACTTTCAACCTATGGTTCCCCACCTCTTGTCCCCCTATAAGCTCATAGCCACTTCATAAAACAAACTTTATTTAGTCCAACTTCAAAAGTTCCTGTGGTCTTTAATAGCCCCAAAGACTGTTTAAAAGTCCAAGTCTTTTTTTGCAGTTCAAGACAATCTTAACTTCCAGCTCTTAAAGAATCAAAACCAAGTTACATAGTTCCAATATCCAATGGCCCCAAATAAAAATTCGTATTCCAACAGGGAGGGATGGGGTATAGGAAGACCACATCAAAATAAGAGCCAAGCCTTACACAAACACCAAAACCTGAAGCTCCACTTTGAGCGTCTGGGGTGTGTGATAGAATTCCCTTGGCTCCACAGGTCTCGGGTAGCCTCACCTCCCATTCTCTGTGGCTTGTAGTGCACATACCTTCTCTCAGGCTAACTTTATTCTGTGCCTGTAGCTTGCCTCAGTGGATGCTCTGGGGATTTTTTTAACTTACACTTCACTTTAAAGCTTTCTGCAATGGCCTCTCAGGGCCTCTTGTTGTTGGATTCAGGGAATCCAACCCTGCCACATGTTGCCTGGCCTGAATAGTCTTCAGGGGCCTTAGCAAAAGACTCCAAGACCCTCTTACGCTTTCATCTTTCATGCCTGTGAAACTGGTACCACGAGGATTTTGTTGGCAAGTCTGCTGAAAACTTGAGATGTAGCCTGACCTTCTCGTGAAGACGCCTAACTTCACATTGGTGCAGCTATGACAGGCTGCAGACTAACAACACTGGGACTAGGCCTCACTATTACAGTAACCAGGAAAAGCCACAAACTGTACCCTGTGGGAGACCAATCAGAACTGAGACAAACAAGTACTAGACGCTCCAAGACAAAAAGGATAGCTTATATCACTTGTATATAGGTTGCCAATTTCCTTGTGACAACACCAGTACCTATCACTGACAAGACTTCTATTACCTCACTCAGGAGTTTAACCCATCTGAATTTGAAATTCTCCGACCCACCTCCCATCCTTTATTCCCTAAAAGACCTGGCATAACTGAGCTCAATGCTTCCCCTGATCCAACCACTGTGTTGGAACAGATGGGAAGCCCAAGCTCCATCTTGCAATAAAGGCTCTTTGCTTTTGCATATGAACTCAGACTCCTGGTGATCTCTGGAGGGGCTCATGACGTGGGTGTAACACTTGAACCACAGTTTTAGCAGTCTGTGTGCCTAAGGAGCTGGTTTTGTTTAGGAAACCCCCTTGGAGGTATTCTCATTCAGCTTTTTTTCTTGCAAATGAATTTGGATTTCTATAATTTTGAGTCCTTGATAATGAGGTCTTGCTCTCAGGATGTGTTTCTTATTGTCCCTGTAGATCATGAGGAGTCTTGTTTACATTTTAATGGTTGTGATAAGATACCGTGATCATCCCTAGTATAAAAGCTACAGTCATTAGCAATGGGAAGGGGGATTTAGTCTTCTCTGAGGATGAGCCCTTAATTGGTTATCCAATTCCTGTGTGTGTGTGTGTGTGTGTGTGTGTGTGTGTGTGTGTGTGTGTGTAATAATTTTTAAAAAGAGGACATGAATTTGAGAGGGATCTAGGGATATGGGAGGGGTTGGAGGGAGGAGGAGGGGAAATGCAATTATATTCAAATTAAAAATAAAATGAATTTTTTTTTTTTAAAAAAAAGAGCATCTCTAACGTACAATTGCTACATCAGCAGCAGGGAGTCTTTTTTCTCCATTCGATGCACACATTGTACACAGACTCCCTTCCAGCCCTAAGTCCTGGAGCTGAGTTCTGCACTCCATTTGCTAGTGATTTATGAGTGTCGCTGCAGAAGACATCTCTTCATCCTGGGCTAATTCATCACTCTTCCTCTCTCTCAGCATCATTTTCCTCAGCATCCCTGTCATAGCAGCAGGCGACCTGGAAAGCGATATAAAGACAGGTTACAGGAATGCAGTGGTCACATGCATCTGCCTTGGAATCACACATCCACCTATTTTTTTTCAAAATGTATCCAGAAGATTTTTACAAAATCTCTATAGCATGGGAGTAAGAGAGTTCAAGGGTGTCACAGTTTGTTTTCCTGTTGCTGTGATAAGATGCCCTGATCAAAAAAAAACAGCTTATGGGAGAAGGGATCTCTCCTGGCTCACACTTCAAGTCCACCATGGCAGGGAAGTGCAGCAGCAGCAGCAGCAGCAGCAGAAATTGAGGGAACTGGTGGCCTTGTCCCCTCAATTCAGAAGCAGAGAGAGAAGGAAGTTTCATGCTAGCTAGTGCTTAGCTGGATTTCTCTACTGTAGACAATCCAAGATCCCCAGCCCATGGGATGGTACCAGACACCGATAGTCTTTCTGTGTCAATTAGCATAAATAAGATAATGCCCCATGGGCATGTCTAGAAGCCCATCTCTCTGGTGATTCTAGATTTGTCAGGTTGACCACACTCACCACCACAGGAGGGGAGCTCACTTTCTGCTGGTCTGGTCAGGGGCGGTCTCGTGGAGGCATTGGCTTGACGTGGGCATTTGAGCTGGGCCTTAGCAGTTGAGGAAGGCCTTGAAAAATGGAGGAGGAAAGGAAGAGAGGGAGGAATTCTGAGGAAAGGAGGCTGTGTGAGTAACACCATGGAAACAAGCACTTAAGCTGTGTGTGAGGACCCTACCAAGGCCAGGCACCCTCCCTCATTAGGGGGATCCAAACAGCAGAGTGGCAGTCTTGATGCCCCAATCTCACCCAGAGATTCTCTGGAATGTCCTTTCTATTTCTCTTGGTAAGGCAAGCTCTTTCTTCTAATTGTACCTCTGAGGTTATATGATTGCTAGATGCTTTAAAACTCTTCGTTCTGTTGATCTTCAGCAATTATGAATGAGGCCTGTAGCATGGCAACACATCCCAGCCAGAGAAATAGTGGTGCGAAACACAACTTCAGCACTAGAGACTAAGAAATTACTGGAGCTTCATGTGTTGGGGGGTTAGAGTTTGCGCACCATGAAACAGACTCTAGAGTGAACAGTAGTCCCCTGCCTCCATCCTTACCCGAGCTACAAGGCTATCATGAGTGTCTTCATATGAGAATCAGCTGACATTGCCACAGTAATGGGAAAGGCTGTCCCTCTGGGTTGAATCTGAGCATTCTGTCTCCTTCCAACAAGGTTGAGATAACAGGATTTCACATTTTATGGGACTTGATATCACGGGTGCTGCTGACTGCTTAACACGCTTCTCTGTTCCCAGCTTCCCAGCCCTGTGACAAGGAGCTGGAAGTGTCGATTTTTATTTTGTCTGAGAGTGTCAGAGAAGTCAGTCTATGATCCCTCGGCCCCATTGCCTTTGAGCCTGTGGTCTTCATGGCAGACTCACCTGGGAGGGGCAGCTTCTCACCTCGTGGGGAACAGAGAGAAGGGGTTGGAAACCAGGGGAGGGAGCTCCAAAGTATTCTTAAAATATGTGCTCCTAATGAACCACTACCCCCAACCCCGCCACCAGCTGGAGACTAAGCCTTCCACACAGGAGACTCTGGGGAACAATCCAAATCCAAACCAGAGCATACCCTGTCTGTGAAACAGAGGAGACGTTAGCACAAGGTTGGCCAAGGATGGGCAAATTCATGACCAGCGCCTGCTATATAGCAAGTGCTGGATAAATGTTGATCTTCTGATTTTTCTCATGGCAGCTCTCAGCTGAGTCCTTCCCTCAACTACTATTCTGTGTCTCTGGAGATGAAAATCATACGTTCTCTGCATAAAATCACTTGAAGAAAACTTTGAACATGGGTTCTTGCTCCCTACCTTAGATCAATCCAATTAATAATCATCTCTTGGAAGAGGGGCCAGGAAGCTCCACTTGGTTGATACAGCCAAGTGATTTTCATCTACTTGGAATGTGAAGCTACCGATATAGTGTGTGTGTTAGAGTATGGGTAAGATTACTGCCTTCCATGTCCTTCTGTGTGAGCCGAATATAAAATCAACTCCACCGTGGAGAACACCAAGTGATGACTACCCCAACCACAGTGGTGCATCTGTGGGGCCAATGTCAACAATACCAGGTGGCCTGAAGACCACCTGACTCCTGATGCGTTCCAGTCTTGTTCTAGACACCCTCCTCATGATCTGACATGTTATCAGATCCATAGTTGTGATCAATCCCCAGCCTGCAGCAGCTGGGGTGACAAAAAGATCTGTTTAGAAAGCTTGGTGACTACAAATTATCTCTGTCACTGAACCAATCAAATCGATACACAGCATACATGGGTCCTGCTGCCTTCTGATACGAAATGCTCTGATTCCCTAGAATATCAGTTTATCACCTGATTCATTCCGAAGCTCAAGCTCATTGCATGAGACATTTGAATTTAATTCCTTCAAGTAACCACACTCCAGAACAGACACAGCATGTCTCATATTTTAAGTGTGATAAATTTCCTTCTCGCCATAGTAAACACAGTAGAAAATAACAAGTCTTCACACATCTATAGGACTGTATGGTTAGCTGTCAAGGAACATCTACACCTATTATCAGCCTGTCTCCGATAGCGGAAATTAGAGACATCTTTTTGCCTTAAAGAGTTTATGAGAGCCACCTAACTCTGCCTAACAGACTCTGGACTAACAAGATGCGAGGTTCTCCATACTATGCCTCCTGGGCCCTGGGCTTGTCCTACCACCCCACTCTGCCTCCAGCCTCTTGGCCGTCACCTTGTAGAAGGGACAGCTTTGGGCCCACACTTTGAATCCTGAGTCTTTCACACTTCCAGCCTTGCAAACTTGGGGTCACCCATCTCACAGGAGCGAGGTACACATAAAACATGAAGCACTGTCCCTGGGACACAGTTAGCAGCCCAGAGTTGCTATACACACAGCACAGATGCACTGTTGTTATTAGATCCAGACATGGCTGACGGTCACAGGTGGTCATTCTGAGCCAAACGGCTAAGATTCTACACGAGTCTCATAGGAGTCTGTTTCTTCTCTGGCATGCCCTTTTCAGGGAAGAGGATAAAATGGTGATGATGTTCTATTCTTGTCTGGTAGGTTTTTTTTTTTTTTTCTTTCTGGATACACTGAGGAAATCCTTTGAAATTTATACTCTAGTTATCAAGAACCTGCATTGTATATGATACTGTGTTTGACACCAGGAATGTAATTCTTCTCCAAAGAACCAAGTATCAACTCTCTACACATCCTACATCAAGCGACCTAGTGACTCAGTTTTGTTCCATTAGCTTCTTGGTCAGTCTCTGCGGTGTGTGCTTAGCTGAGTGGGCAAACGATGATCGGGCCAGGAGAGAGGGCTGGATGAAGTTCCCCGATTCTGCTTGGCCTGAAGAATTTGTTCCTGGGCAATTTCTCAACATCAAAAAGTTTAGCATGAATATATGAAATAAAGTAAGAAATAAAAATATTGGCAACTGGGGGTTGGCAACAGTTGCAGATGACGCCATGTTAACTTTGATGAATTACATTCATGGAGCTTTTATAAGCGGTTGTCCCTGCTGACACCTTCTTTATTCCAGACACAACTCTTAGCAGAAGCCTAACTGGCCCTCAAGGAGACTATAAAACGAAGGAGAAGAAGCCATCTTTCCAGCTAAGGGACATGGGATGCCAAGTGCAGGATTAATCCTCGGCAGAGGCCACATCCCAAAGATGAAGTGCGCTGGCCCCATAAGGGATTCTCCATCCTCATGAGCTTGGTCCTCTTCTTGCTGCCTCCTCTCTGTATCTAATGCCCTGGAAATGGCGGGAAGCCTGGGAACTCCTCAGCCCAGCCAAGACAAAGGAAACATGACAGAACAGACTGGAAACAGAGGAGGCTGAGACCTGCAGAGAAGGGACTCACAGGGGGAACGTAACCTCAGAGAAGAGCTCATAAGAAAATGAGTTCAAAGTGTGTTCTTGACAGCACCATTTTTGAGGAAAACCACACAGAAGTAAGATGTATAGGAGGGTACATGAGAACCAGAGATACCATGTTGGGAACCGTGATGGAATATTACACAATTACTAAAAGGACCAAGTTTATCAGCTGCAATGGGGAAATGCTTATATAGAACATTATGGAGTCACAGCAATCCCAGTTAACATCTGTCTGCATTCAAATAGTAAACAAAATGCTATGAGAACCCTCATAACCTGAAAGATCAAATTCTTCATGGATTTATCATGTCTCAGCTTAAACAGACCACATTTCTTTATCGGGGGCATCCCTTAGCCTGCAAACCTCTCTTTAGCCTCCTGGACTGGCCCCATACTTCTGAGTCTCCTCCTTAACCAAGTCCCATGTGCTTTCCGGAGCTCTTGCTCTGCCTGCTCACATTGGACAGCACAATCCCTCCCCTTCCTCTGTTTCAGCCACACGGTCCTTTCGGACCCTCAGAACCTCAGAGGTATTGAGGTCTATGCACTTCCTACTGCCTGGAGGCTCCTGGCCTCAAGTCTACGAACTTCACAATTTCATGGTCACATGACCCTACCATTATCTTCACACCCGGCAGCTTGCTCGGTTAGATTCAGAACCCTTGAAAACGTTGTAATTATACGTGAATCATGGTTTCTCCTAAATGGATGGGAAGCTTTATGAGGAACATGATACTTAGTCTTATTTGCCATCTTGATTGGAATGAAAAGGTTGTATCCCTCAGGCAGGAGAATTCTCCTGTTCTGACTGCCTTTGGACCAGGACACTGGCTTCTTCCCATCTCAAACCAAACCTGGCTGAGTCTCAAGCTTGCTGGCCTTCGGACAGTTACCCCCCTCTCCTGGGTTCTCACATGGTTATGATTCAGTCTGCAAATTTTGCCATTTGCTTGATTCCTTTCCATGAACGACCCTAGAGATAAATACGTTCTTTTGTTTGTGTTTTTCAAGAGGACCCTGCCTAATATAAGAAATACTATCTGGGCTGCTTGCAATCATATACCAATATAGTGATTGCTCAGGCTGATTGTATAATAAGATTTTATTGAATAAATGCATCAATAGATAGATGAACATAGGAATGCAAATATAATTCAGTGATAAAAATAATTTTACACAATATATGTAGCATATGTAGGTTATTGAACATCTATCTATAGTCATTTGGTGTGGACACATCTTCAGAGCCATTTCAAATATAGTAAGTGAGGTTTTTCCTCATTCTTAGGCTGCTATAAGGTTGGCATTATCCCAGCTTCACATCTGAAAAAAAGGAGGGTCTCAGAAGTTAATGAATCTGCCCATGCTCACACAGTGAGCCAAACACAGAACCAAGTCGGGGACGAAGACAAGCAAGGTTGACCTAGACCCTTTGCCACGGTGGCTATGTAGACAGTACAATGGCCGCTGTAAGCTGCACTGGAGAGTGCTGGAGGCTTGGAGGGGGCAGAAACCAGACTGTGCCCTTTCTTCCTGGTGCTCGGGAATGGTGAGAGGTAATAGTGCTCCTGTGTAGGGAGGAGATGCTGGCCCTGCTGGTGGGGTTGCAATGGCGAAGTCATGGTTGGTGAAGTTTAGACATGGCTCTTGGCTCGTGCAGACTTCCAATGCAGTCTGCGGTTGCTGTTGCCTCATTTCAGGGGAATTCTGCTGATCGTACAGTAGTCATATCAGACTCAATTAAGAGAGTCACATTATGTGATCTCATAGTCACCACACCTACCTGCAACACAACAGAATGGCTTGAGCATGAGTTGAGCCCCAAGGTGTGGTCAGAAAAGCCAAAAGACACAGAGACATCCAAGAGAGTCTACAGTATATACTGACATGATTGCCACTCTCACGAGCTGTGACCAACTGAATAGTCACAAAAATACATGCTCAAAGGGCAGCCACGATAGGGCATAGACTACTACATAAAATAACCAGGAAGCAAATGAAAGGTTTACTCTCAACTTGGACACAGATGGTCTTTCCCTGTACCACGTGCATGTCCTGCATGGTTTTCATCATTTCAACTTCCTCAGCCTGGTGAAGCCTTCATCTTCTTCCTAGCCCCTGTCATCAGCAGTTATCTCTAAAGAGCCTGACGACAGCTGTATCTGCTGGGGAAACCACAGCCTCATGTTTCTCTCTCCCGAGCATCCTTAGCCTATGATATATATACCGCTGCTCAATGAGATGAGTTCCCCAGGCCAGCATGGCAGGGAACAGTTATCTCTTCCCTGACAGCCACTGCCTCTAGACAAATGGCATGTAGTAGCAGATGTTGATTACATAGCCCCCGCAGTAAGATTTATCAAACACTGCCTACTAAATAATAATATTAATAATAAATTAGTTGAATGTTCATTTCTTCTCTTGTGATCTTATAGTAGAATTAAATCACGAAATTTTATATTATGCATTTGTATTACTAAAGTAATAACAGTTGATTACTTGAGAGGCATTAAAACAACTCTAACAATGAAAACAAATTAGAACAAATTTAGTAGTGAGCTACCATTTTTATACCTTGTCTATGTTCCCTTTTCTATCTCTATACTAATAAGCTGAACGGGAGTCAAGATGCTAAGAGAGACACCCAGTCATGGTAGAGTTGGAAGTCAGGAAGTTAAGGTTTTTGCCAATGGTGCTCTAACTAACCATGTAGACTTAAAGTCTCCTTGCCTTGTTGGGATTCAGTTTCTTGTCTATAAGCAAGAAAAGAGTGACCTAGACATGCAGGTGGAGAAGGCCTCGTCTTTGTACCAAGTGCCTTTGTGCTGTGTCTTATCACTTTCTTCATTTCTTATTTCTTTCTTCATTAGTGGCGATTCCAGTTCTTGTTTGAGGTTGTAATTGGTTTTGCTTTTAAGCTCCATGACATTCTCATCCTTCAGTTCTCAACTTGTCATCCCTCAGAGAAGGTTCTGCATACTTGTACTGTTCGAAAGATAAAATAGATGTAGATGATTATACATGCATACATATATACATACCCTCTACTGTTTGAAAGGTAAAATATATGTAGATGATTATACATGCATACATATATGCATACCCTCTACTGTTTGAAAGGTAAAATAGATGTAGATGTTTATACATGCATACATATATGCATACCTTCTGCTGTTTGAAAGGTAAAATAGGTTTGGAGGGATACCACATTTAAAGAAAGAAAGATCTAAGAAAAAGACAGAAATGAGAGAGTGTGCATTCCTTTTATAACTACCCAAGAAAATGTCATTTTTAAGTGTCTATAAAGCTTTATTAAATTTATCAAGGATTGCATCAATTGTGTATACATCAATTCAATCTACAAAGCAGGAACTATTCCAATCATTCTGTTCCCAAGGCAACATAATTAGGTTAAACTATAAAAGTTGCAAAAACACTTAATAGTTTCATTCTTATGCTGGACTTTTTTCCCTTGATACCAAAAAAGCTCCTGGTTGAAATAAATAAATATCCATCAAGTCTGTAAGAAAAACCCCATGCAAATGCTAATTCATCAGAAGTTTGCATAAACATTTTTCCCTCTCCTTTCTGCTTTTAACAGTCTTCTAGAAACAGAACTAAAGTTTATCTTCTCAGTTTAGCTAAAATTCTCTGTGGTGTGCTCAAGTGTAAAGTGCATTGGTGCTTGAACAGAACAAACCCATTATCCTTTAAAGGCTCAGAGAATGGGTACCTTTCCTACCATCATCCTCAGAACAAACTCATCATCCTTTAAAGGCTCAGAGAGTGGGTACCTTTCCCACCATCATCCTCAGAACAAACCCATCATCCTTTAAAGGCTCAGAGAGTGGGTACCTTTCCCACCATCATCCTCAGAACAAATCCATCATCCTTTAAAGGCTCAGAGAGTGGGTACTTTTCCCACTGTCATGTTTGGCTTAAAATCAGACTGTATGAGCTACCTACCTGAAAACTGGCCCAATGTGTAATGCTTACTATCTATGGAGAGACAAAGTGCTATTTCACTAACACACACACACACACACACACACACACACACACACACACACACACACACTACTTAGACTAGACTTAAGCCTGAGTAAGTATTGTGCAATATTTTTCACTTTAGTGGGTATACATATCCTTCAATTCCCTCCACTTTGATATTCTACAGAATATCAATTTATTTAAGTTACAATTTATTTATTTAAGGATGATGTTTCCCCCAAGAGAGACTGAGAGAAGTCTAACATGAGATTCAAATAAATAAATAATATCCTTGTGTGATAAGCTCCATGGAGATGCCACTAAATCCCGCTACATGTGGGAACTTGCGCTCTGTATGTGGTCATACTGCAGACACTATTGTTCTGATTAAATTGATTCTGCATCAAACATCAGTGATGCTTTTCTGTTCCCTCCTCCCTTATTCTTAGGGTCTCATGGGGAAAATAAACCTTGGGACCTGTTTTGTAATGGTTGCTTTATAGGAAGTCTGAAGTTACTTAAACATTTAGCAATCATGTTTACAATTAAAGGTGATAACTTATCATCGTGGGATTATTTAAAAAACTTAGAGAAATTTTAGGTGGTATTTAATACAGTCCTATATACTATGAGCCTGAATACTATATCCTCTTCAATTTCTTATTGGCAATATTTTACTTCATGATTAATGTTTTCAAGGCACAAAATAAGGGAATAATTTCTCTAATCTAGATGTATAGCCTCTCCAAAGCTATTTTATTCTCAATTTCCTGATGGAAAATGGATGTATTTGCTTTCTTAGATCTGGAAAATGAGGTAGTATTTTGTATACCACATTTGGTATTTCGTTTATTCTCCCATTGGGGACAGACCTCATCTAACGTTTTATCATGTATGAAAATGAACTGTTAGCACAGTCCTTTGCCAACTAACACTTCCCAGTTTCATAGACTCCTTGACAAACAGCATTTCCCCTCTCACTGTGAGGTAAAGGCTCCAGCATGATAAAGCTTTCTTATATATTTCAAAATACTTACCAAGAAATTTAAGAGCCAGACAGAAAAAAAGTATCCAATAAAACCTGTCTCATCACCCACAATAGCAGGAAAGTTCCTGTAATTTTTTTCACACAAGATCATGTTGGACATCTAGACACAATGGCACAAACCTGTAATCCTAGCATGTGAATGGCTGAGGCAGGAGAATAGCCAGCTTGAGACTAGCCTGCACTACATAGGGAGTTCCATTCCAATAATCTTGGCACTTATGAAATGTCACAGGGAAACCCACTAATGTTCATTTGTACAATTTAGCAAGCAATATATTAATAATTATAATAGAAGATGATCTTGGATCGTCTGTTCCCTTTGTCCAGTTGACACAAATACAATTTCACATGCAGAATACAGAGTGAATTCCAGTTTAAATGAATTTGTATTATTGATATGTAACTTATGATGTATTTATTGTAGCATTTCAAAAGAAAAAGTTAAGACCCGTGTCGGGTTCTGAAGATATCATTAATTAGAGAACAGTGGGATGTAGACACTTTCAGTGTGTTTTTATTAAACACACACATTATCAACAATGGAAAAAGCTATTACGATAAAACCTTAGGAACACTGTCACCTTTGTTACTTAATTTTACAACGTATGCTGTGGGGTTTTTGACAGAATAGCAGGTGAAAACTAGGGTGTAGCATAGGAATGTCAAGTCGGGAGCAAGGTTGGCAACACTCACTTAGAGAGAGAGATGACTGCTAACACAGGCAAGAGTTTAATGTTTCTGTCACATTGTTGCTTCAGGCTGACTCAGGAGCAGGAAGTCCTGCTTCAGAATGCAACGTGCCCCTAATGTTACTAACGACAACCACGACTTCATTGCTGACTGTGGGACAAGCTTGTCCTTGTTTTCTACATATAGGCACTTAGATCCTTGATCATTATTAAATAATAATTTTGATCTTCGCTATATTCTTTCATATTTCCCAAAGAAGTGTGAGCGAGAACTCACAAAGCCTCTAAAGCTCCCGCTGTCTGCACCAGGCAGAAACAGTCTCTCCATTCTCCCTCCCTGCAATCCCAAAACGCTAAGGCGTCAAAACCATCAAGCAGTTGAAAAGAGAACAGGCCACTAGCAAACAGTCACTGAGAGGAAAATTAGTGCTTACCACTACTTTTTCCTATTAAGAGGTAAGAAAACGTAAAATCCGAAATCAGTAAGTCCGCTTGAAATGAAAAATCATGATTGTCCTTCTAAATGTGTCAGAAGCATACAGTGACAAATAGAATGGAATTCCAACAATGAAGAGAATGGTTGGAGATATTACAGAGCCCTGAAGGGATGTGTCATGTTCTCGAAGAAAAGATAAGCGACAACAGTCTGAAGTAAGGGCCATCCGTCACTTCACAATGTCCACAGAAACGTTCACAGGAGGACAGTGTCGAAGGCCTCAGCATAGGATCTCACTAACACGGCACTGGATCAGGGTGTGTGGGAAGTGGACAGAAGTCAACAGAAAATAATTACCGGGGGACACTGTTACCACCTGCAATTGCAGAGGACTTGAGGATCCAGCTACAAAATTTGTACATGCAATAATTATTGATAGATGGGGGTGGTGGAGAATTTTTAAGAATTTTAGGCAAGTTTTCTGAGCAAACCTTTCCTTCCTAGAGTATTGCCGCATTTCTTAGTTCATTCATTTTGTTACACTTCTAGGCTGACTCCATTTCTTGGCTGGTGTGAGTAGTGTAGAAATAAAGATGGATGTGCACACGTCTCTGGGGTAATGTTGATTCGGGGAGCGGTATGCTGGGCTGTACAGTGGTGTTGGTCTGTGTTCAGTGGGTGAGGTGCCTTCCCGCAGGTTTCCAGTGGCTGTACCAGCTTCCATCCACACATTAGCGTCACTGCTGCTCCATAGCCATGGCATGAGTGTCAGCACCGCCACAGGTCCACAGAGTGACTAGGAGACTGGTGGTTTTGCCAAAATTAGCCTAGATTCTCTACCTTCCAGAGTCGACCTCATTGACCTCCCCACATTTCTGCAAGCCTTTGAACCTGACATCAACATTTCACATATGGACAACTTAAAGAGGCTTTTGTTTATTTGTTATTGAGCCTTGAAATGTTAGTTTTGGTCCCAGGAGCGAGGCTAATGTTCCAAGTGCACACGTGTGTGTGCAAAGCCCCGGGGTGTTTACATTTTATGTTTATGAGCCCAATAAGTGCAACTGTAGACCAGCATGTCAATTGCTGCATGCTACACGGTAGGGTCATTGCAGATGTAGTCTCCTAAAGAGAGCAGGTTTGTGAGAGGCCATTCGAGCCACATGAGATTGACTATGCTAATGTACCAATACTGAACAGGTTCTCTGATCCCTTTGACTTTCAGCCTGTCTTCGCCAATGAGATCAGTTTCTTGCAGACAACAAAACTTAGACTCCAGAGAGTCAACCCTGATGTTTCAGGAAGGGCTTAGTGAAAGGGTCAGTTCCTGTGGGTGGGATAGGATGGGGTGGGATGGGATGGGATGGGACGGGGTGGGGTGTATGTTTGTGGCGAGTAATGTGGTGAAATGATGTGGTGGCGAGCATACAGGGAGGGAATGTGTCTCTATTGGTAGAAGGGGCAGCAGTTCACAGTTTCTCATGTACCTCTACCATTAAGTTAGGCCTTATGGGTACACCGGTGGGCACAGAATTCGTCTACTATAGTGTCCATCTCAGTATTCCTCATCACCCTTCTTTACATACACAGGAGTCTACTTACACCCTGTCATACCTCAGTACTCTGCACAGACCTGAACCTGAGTGAAATTTTCTTTCTCAGTGACTTGACAAAACGTTCACTATTCCTTTGAAATCTATAAATCCCACTTTCTGCCATCTGCCGAGCCACCCAGATGAGTGAGGGGGCTCCTTTTCCTGTGAGTGCCAGCAATAGCTCCAAGTCTAGCATAGCATTGGTCTTGTCTGCCCAAATCCCCTGAGTCCATTTGCCTCCCCCAAGCAGGCTGGAATTCCTCTGGGCAAAGACCTCATTCGGCATCAGAGCCTCAATATGTGGACTACAACAGGCCCTGAATCAATGATTCTGGACAAATAAGGAATGGATGGAGAATACACAGGTAAGTGATTGCGTGGACAAGATGTCATGAAAGTGTCTGAGCTGACTACATATCCCTAGGGTGGCAACATTGCTGCTGAACTTCAAAATGGAATAGGAGACCACATGGTAAGTTACTCTCGTCAAATAAAACACCATTTTAAAAAATCTCAACAGTCTCGGGTCCTATTCTGTCTCTGCCCCAAGTTTTTCACAGGAAAGACACCTTTTTCTTTACGTTCTCACAAACTGTCCTTGGTGGCTAGCCAAAGCTCTAGGAACAAATGCTTCCTTCCCTTCTGGGTGCCACGAGCCCTCCTGGGCTTCCTTCTGATGGGAGGAACGGGTGTTGGAAATGTTCACCAGCCCCTCCTGGATTGCATGTTAGGACTCCAGTCAAAGCTGTTTTGTATCAAATAGAAAATGTTTTCGTTAAATGTTATTTATTTTTAGACCCCTGCACAAGTGTTTTATAAACCAGTCTGAAGCAATTTAATATTTCTTCATTTTCTCAGGCTTTCAGAAGCACAACCAAGACAGAGGGAAAGCTGCTGACATAATTACTCGCTAATAACCTCTCTGCTAATTATCCACTCGGTTATCTACTAACAACGGAGCTAATAACCTATCCACTCGGTTATTTCTTGCCTTTTTAAAATTTTTCTTTCTTTTTTTCCTTTTTTCTTTTGGAGACAGGGTCTTTCTACATAGCCTTGGCTGTGCTAGAATTCACAATGTAGACCAGGCTAGTCTCAAATTCACATAGATCCTTCAGCCTCTGCCTCTCAAGTGCTGGGATTAAAGGTGTGCGCCACCACTGCCCAGCTTCACTCTGTTATTTCTGTGGTTCTGCCGAAAACAAGTGAAGAGGGCCCCCCTGAAACCTCTTACAGAGGCGGCTCAATAATCCAAATATTAATAACCTCACTCAAATAGCTTAGACACTTTCTCAAATCCAACTGTATTTTCTTGATCTTTCAAGATATTTTAAGCCAGTTGATTTTTTCCTTGTAGTGCTGGAGGGCAAACACAATCTTAGTGTGCCAGGTAAGTAAATGCCACCGTGGTAAACTCCTAGCCTTGAGTGGAATTCATCTCAAACTCTCGAAGTCTCTTTTCCCTTCTATGGTCACTTACCAGTGGAATGAGAGTCTCACCTCCAGACAGGATTTAATGGCAGTGGCTGGGCGTCCAACAGCTCTCCTCCTGTTTTACACAAAGCCCCTTTCTTGTTAGGATGCCCATGTGCCAATGGCTGGCCTTCCACCCGAGGAGCTGCACCCTCTCCCCCTTCCTTTGTGTGTTTTTATATAAGGACTCGATGCTGAGGTGAAGATGGCTGACATGGCCATCTTCCATACATTTAGAGAGATAAAGAATGACAGACATTCTACCTGGAGCCTTGACAGCCTTGCTACTGTGCCAACCGACCTCAAGAACGTATCCCTCACTGTTAAGGCCACTTTTACTTTATATTATACACCACCTGTCCCGGATCCTGTAACCAGCCCCTTTAAGTTACCCCCAAACAAACCTCCTTTTTAACTACGTGGAGTTGCCTTAATAAATCCCCCAATACAGATACTTTCAGTAGACTCTGGTATTCCAAAAACAGTCTTGTGGAACATTGCAAGGGCTATATTTTGAGCAGGAGTGTCTTCTTCCTCACTGTGGTCAGCAAGAAAAAGGTATACACAGCAGGACACCGAGACAAAAATGAACACCGAGAAAAGGGACAGAACCGCCATGAGGTTTGAGCTGGGAGCAAGTAAGCAAGAGGCTGCTATTTTTTCCCATGCATTAGAAACACCAAAATGTCCTTGTTTCTGAGAAAGGGTGTAGGTAAAGGAAATCCGGGTAAGAGCATAAACATGGCCTGAAGACCGACACTGAGCAGGATCTAGAAACAAGCAAACAGCAGTCCAGTGGGGATGAGGGTGGAAAAGTAACAGGACAGTACAAAGAGGACCGGAAGAACCCAGAAAAAGAGAATTGTGCCATCTACAACAGACCGTTGTCTTTTCTCAACTCCATAGATAATCACAAATTCTCTGCTGCACTCTGCTTCCCCTATATTTGAGTGAAATAAATGCCTCTCAACACATTGGTATACACCCCATCAGGTCTATGTCGTCTACTTTGATTCTTAAAAGAAAGGTTCCAGTCCTCTTTTATGATCTTTTCACCCAATTCAGCATCTCTTTGGGGATGTGACGACCCCGATGTTTCGTAAGCACATTTATTAGGCGGTTGTATGCTAGCTGCCGCCAGAGCTGCTTATACAGGCACAGATCAGAATGGGGATGCAACTCCATCTGTTCACTTAAGATTCTGGCAGCTCTGGCAGGCAGGTCCAAGCATGGGGCAAGCTGTCGAATGCCAGATATTTCTGTCCTGTAGCACTCTTAACAGGACCCAAGAGACTGCACGAGGCAGCTGTCCATTAGGAAGGGGCTCTTTGGGCTGAGGACTGGAGTGAGAAGCCAGTCAGTATATTAATGTGGTCTAACTCTCCCCATGCACACCATTAGGTATTTGGTTATTTGCTTGTATTTTAAGGGGAGCTCAAGATTTCCCATAGGAAGTCTCTTCTAATGTTTTTTCCCAAGGACTATGTTATAAAAACTAAAAGAAGGCACAGTTAGGAAGGAAGGCATACACATACCCTCCTACCACAAACCCTGGAGGAATATGACTGGCCCCGCCCATCAGAGATTAGTGACCCTTCCCACAAGGCTCCACTTCCATTTTAGGACCTAATTCCTCGTACACAGCATCCGATTCTGATCGGGGGTAGTTTTTTGTTTGTTTGTTTGTTTTGTTTCGCTTCTTTTGGTTATCCCTCAGCATCTAAAGAATGTGCTATTATTGCCTTGACAGCACACAAACTCTCCATGATGGCAGAGCCCCAGAGGAGATGTGTTTGGTGAAAATGGATTTCCATGGAAAATGTGACGCAAAGAAATGAATCTTGTTTTTCATCAGAAAGACTTCTCTTTAAAATTCTACTTTGAGGAAATGGAGCCATGGGATGGTTCTGATGGCCTCCTAGAGCCACGTGACCTGTTCAGTTTTATTCAGAGACCTAAAGAGAAGTATGTGGAGCAGGAGGAAGAGAAGACCCATACCTGCTGAACTTCGAAAGTTAGCAGGAGTCATAACAGGTTCAATTTTTATTCCTGGGGCTTCCTCATGGCCCAGTGTTAAACAATGAACTAATTTCTCTTGACACCTAATGTATAGGGTTGAAGTGAGGTGATGTATAAGTATCTAAGATAGCAAAAGGGATCATATTATCAAACCAAACTGATCAAATGGAGATCTCGACACTGTGCAACTAAGAAACTATGGAAGGTTCATATGAAGAAGGAGTGATTCATGCAGCCCCTTGGGTCACTTTATGCCACAACAAGATGTTCTCTTGTCCAGATCATCACAGATCTTCGAGTCATGTGCATGGCCACAGCACCTTCCCTGAAGAGAGCTATCACGCAATGTCTATTTTATACTCAGACAGCCAGGTAACTTACTTGACCCTTTCTCAGGACATCTGTAGATTCCAAGTTTGTTGTAAATGAGCAGTCTGGACAGGCAAGGAACTTTTTCCTAAGAGAATCCATAGGGTCCAGCACTAACACTTGTGGCCGATGTGTTTGTTGACCTGGAGTCTACATGTTCCCATGAAGGTGTAAGTGGACTGCTGTCTTTCCTTCCTTTACTAAGAAAAGAAAATGGATCATAGGCCAGTTTTTAAATATTTCAGTTTGTTTGTTTGTTTGTTTGTTTTTGAGACAGGGTCTCTCTGTGGTTTTGGTGCCTGTTCTGGATCTCGCTCTGGGATTAAAGGTGTATGCCACCACTGCCTGACCTAAATATCTCATTCTTAGCACTGAACTCAGACTCAGACATTGTATGTATTTTACCACTTTCTTAGGACTAATGATGATGATAAGGGTCTGCATACACATTCATTTCTGCTTCATTTTCTAGGTTTTATGTTAACTGGTTGTCTAGGGTTACCATTGCTGTGATGAAACACCATGACCGAACTACACAGGGAGGAAAGGGCTTATTTGGCTCACACTTCCACATCATTGTTCATCACAGAAGGAAGTCAGGACAGGAACTCAAACACGGAAGGGACCTGGAGGCAGGAGCTGAGGCAGAGGCCTTGGAGGGATGCTGCTTATTGGCTTGCTCAGTCTTCTTTCTTATAGAACCCAGAACCATCTGCCCGGGGATGGTACCACCCACAATGGGCTCCACCCTTACACATCAATCACTAATTAAGAAAATGCCCTAATGGCTAGCCTACAGCCCAGTCTTATGAAAGCATTTTCTCAATTGAGGCTTCCTCCTCTCAGATAACTATAGCTTGTGTCAAGTTGACTTAGAACTAGTCAGCACACTGCCTGTCACCCAATACTACCTAGACCCCACTTCCCAGTTGTGAGAGATGTTCACCTCTTCCTTTCTCCTCTTATTTTCCCATCTAAGTACTAACCAAGCCCACTTCTGCTCAGCTTTGAATTGCATGAGATCTGGCATGTCTATCCACAGATTTTTCTCATTTCATTCCCCTGTCTTCGACATCTTTCAAAGAGTTCAAGTCTCCTCCTCTTGAAAATCTCTACTCCTATGTATTCTGTTGATTTCACACCTTCAACCCTCTAAAGCCATGGTCCTACACTGAGGTTCTTCTGTTGGCCCATTTCTCACTTTTGCATGTACAGCAGTCTTTTTCTTTAAATCAATAGTAAGCCCCCTTAGGAACTGAGAACTCAGCTAGCCTCATTTGATCCACTTACCAGGAGAGGTAGTCCTCCTGACACCTGCCCATTAGTACTGCGCTGGCCATGATGACATCATATGCCGGGTTCAATTGTTGTCTTCTCTTGTGGACAGCGGGCTTCAGAAGGACAAGGCCACTTGCTCACTCATATTTAGTGCTTGGCACAGCACACAGCAAGGAGAAGACAACTGATAATACTTGTTGAAGAAATGGGTTTCCTAGAGGGAAACACATTCATTTGTATAATGAACATATGGAGTGTCTACTCTGGTTACTCAGGATGCAGAGATGAGGAAATTGTTTCTGTCAGTTGGTCTCTGGGCTGCACAAGTTTGAGGCAATTCCTTTTGTACCATCATTTGGGCTGCCTCATATATTAAGGAGATAAAATCTAAACCAACATCATTAGTTAAGCCTAATTAGTGGAGAATAGAAGAAAAACCAGAGACTGTGGGTACTCCTGGGAAGATTTCATCTCACATAATCCCTTGTCCCTCCTAAGAAAGCCACCCTTCAAGCCTATCACTGCCCCATTCATGGAAGCAACCCTTAATGCATCAGCCAGCACATACTTCTCTCGCCCTGCTCCTTGTGAGTAACCCTGCATTTGAGTATGAAGAAACTAGACACAGCTCTGGGACCCGCTTTCAGGACGGTGCACTTGGAATACATTCCAACATGTTTTTAACAGATTTTTGGCAAACAATACAACAAATGCAGAGATACATTCTAATTAACTATAGCGTTCAAAGCAGATAATAATATACATTTCATTTTATATAATGATCTTAATATCATCCTGTAAGTATATAACACTGTCCTTGTTTCTCCTAAGTCAGTGGGCTTCTTGGGGGTCTGGTACGCTGAGTCCATTCCGAAGTATTCTCCTCAGAAACAGGGAAATGGGGAATTTGGTGTGCATTTCCTACATGTTATGGACACTGAAGGGAAGCTCTGTTAGACCAATCTCCCAGCCCTTTGGAGGTGGGTGTGTTATTATGGGTTTGTGTCTAGATTCATCAATAGTATATTCTCCAGCAATGAGACTTGTTTCCTTTCCTTCATCTTTCCTTTCTTTTTTCAAATAAGTGCGTGAGGAAGCTCATCTGTGCCAACACTAGCCACTGCCTTCGGCCATACACCAAGCCATACACCAACCATCATTGTACACCCATCAGCCGTATGTCACAAAGATTGCTTTTCTCAGGGTAACCTGTTGTCTGCTTCTTTTTCCTCAACTTTTCTCCTACTAATGTTCCCTCCCTCCCTCCCTCTCTCCTCCCTCCCTCACTCACTTCCTCCCTCCCTCCCTCACTTCCTCCCTCCCTCTCTCCCTCCCTCCCTCCTTCCTCAGAGGTCATGTCCATGGCCACTGTTATCTTCTTCAAAGCCTTTCTCTACGCCTGTCTTGGCTGGCAGCCATATGCTAGTATATCTCGGCCTTCCCCTCACAGTGGAGCCTTCGGAAGGCAAGATCTCTGTCTCACTTGCCAGGACCTTTATAGGGCTGCTTGTGGTAGGTGTTGGAAGAAATTTGTTTGAATTTATTGAAAACACTGACGTATCGTGAGCAAACACTTGGAGTTAGGAGGTATAAAAAGAAGTGAGTTGAATTATTCTGATTTAAGACTTCCATCAAATGGAGTCACAAATGGCAAGGCATCCTTTAGACTCTGCATGCATCCTGTGGAGTCAGGCTCATGGGGCCATGACAGGAAAGAGCACTGGAAATTTTGGCTGAGCCTTATGGGCCCTCTGGGGACCACTGAACAACACTAGTTGAAGCGGGTTAAAAACTGACAAAAATCCTTCAACTGGTTTCAATTAAGGCAATGTAACCCCGTCCCACATGTCAGAAGTCCGCACATAGTTTCCCCTTTTCTCATTTATTGCTCCCACCAATGATCCCAGAGGGTTCTATTTTCCCAATCTGATTTCTGTAGCATATCCTTGCATTTAATTAAGTGTAAACAAAGACAAAAATAATCGGATTGCTTAAGAGGCCTCTTCTGCCCCCTACTCTTGTCTGTCACCCCAGAAGCCCATATGGAGAGCCCAGTTAGAGGCAGTCTGAGGAATAAGAACCTCAGAGTTTCTGTGGAAAAACAAAATCTTGACTGTTCTGTGTTCCTGCGTTGTCTGTGCACATGTAACTGTTCTCCTAAAAATAATGGAACAACCAAATGTCAAGGCTGACGTGGACCTGAAGTAAAATCGGCCTGGTACCGTCCACTTAGCCCTGAATTTCCCAACGTCACATAGCCTGTCCTGCTTCCTAACTGCATCATCTCAACTGCAGAGAAGAAGGAACAAATCTAAACTTTATTCTTTTATTAGTGACGCTCTGGACACAGGTCTAACCTCGGGCACCTGAGCCTCTAAGACAGTCCCTTAGTTCAATCTTGTCGGCAAACATTTGCCTAATGGCTAAGTAATTGGCATAAGTGTTTTCAGTTTCTCAGAGGAAGGACCCAGTCATATTATTTGACAAAAATCATTATGACATATAAAAAATTGGGATTGGAAAACTTTATGGTGGATGTCATTAGCTTTCTTTCTAATGCCCTCAATGTCTCATGAGAAACTTGAGGTAGATCTACATCTGCTTGGTAGTGGAGTTCCAGAACCCTCTGTCCTAGGAAGGCTAGTGTTTTATTAATAGCAAGAGTGGTGAGAGATACATTTAGTGAATCTTTGCTTTGCACCAAGAGCTCTACCTCATCCCTTTCTATGCATTAGCTTTGTATTTAGTCTGCCCGAGCGATAACAAAACACCACAGACTAGAAGAGTTAAATGACAGAAATTTGCTTTCTCACACTTCTGGGTACAGGAAACCCAGATCAAGGTGTAAGAAAATCCTCTGGTGAGGTCTTGCTTCCTAGTGTACAGCTGCTGTCTGTGTCCTCATTTGGTTTTTCCTCTGTGGTGGAAAGCGTGGAGGAGAGAAAGATCTTCCTTGTCCAGGGATGAAAGTCCCACCCTCAAGATCTCATGTTAACTTGATTGTCTCCACATGGGTACCATCTCTAGTCACATTAGAAGTCAGCGCTTCAGCATAGGAGTTTTGAGGGACACAGTTCGGTCCATCACAGCCTCACTGTGTCACTAGTCTAGTTTTGGAAGTCATAGACACACTCTACTTCTTGTCCATGAACACAGATTTTGGTATTTGCCCAAAGTCTCGTCACCAATGAGTTGGTTCACATT
Organism: Peromyscus maniculatus bairdii; assembly: GCF_049852395.1. Lineage (NCBI taxonomy): Eukaryota > Metazoa > Chordata > Mammalia > Rodentia > Cricetidae > Peromyscus > Peromyscus maniculatus. The sequence goes on from NC_134862.1 coordinate 61,351,689, forward strand.
GATGTGAACTTTTAGAAGTTATCTACATGTAGAACACATACACACACACACACACACACACACACACACACATACACACACACACACACACACACACTCGTACGTGTGGGTGTGTATATGTGTGTGTGTGTGTATATATATATGTATACACACACACACACACACACACACACATATAGTTGCTCACATGAAAGTTAGAAAGAGAGCCGGCAGGCAGAAACCAGAGCAAGGCACCAAACCCACAGTTGTTATGCTCAATTAATGGGTTACATGTCCTTGTATTGAGCTCCAGGCATTCACCATCTTGATCACTTCCTAGAAAGTCTCTCTTCCCAGGTCCTGACCGAATACAATTACCAAACACAAGTTTTCCCCTTGGTCCTCTTCCTCCCCTGAGATATTCCCGAGTTTTCATATGATGCTTTTTCTCCTCAGAGGCCACCTGCAACCTGGAATTTGGTACCTCAGTTTGTCCGGGTCTTCAATGTTCTTAACCCATCTCTTATAATCCCCTTACTGCTGTGACCTTCGTTAAGACATCTTTGGTTCAACCTTCATCATTCCCTTGAGCATATCTTTGACTAGGGCAGTCAAGGCATACTGATTGCTCCTTCTGGATAATGTGCTAACATTTCATTGGTGGCCTCTGGGAACTGGTGACTTATGGCATATAGTTTAGAATTATAGGCTTTTACACACACACACACACACATATGTATATATATATATATTTGTATGTGCATGTTTATATGTATATATATGGTAGGAATCTTCTGATAGCAGAATTATTTGTCTGTGACAGGACAGACAGCAACCATTCCAGGTACCTCACAGATAAGCTGTTCCCTCTACAATACCAAACTCTGGTAAAATACAGACCTCCATGGTCATTCATGTCCCTTGGACATTCCATTTCAGAATGGAAGGGGTCGAGCTGCTCCTGGTCACCTGCCAATGGCATGCCTAGGAGTAGCCTTCAAGCACAGACTCTAGAGAGACTGGGTGTATGAATACTTTGGCTCCCCCAGCCCCTGGGTGGGATTATTCTGAGCCACATGTTTTAAACTATGGTTCACGTTTCCCTGTGAGTTCCAGCCACTCAGTCCAATGGCTGGTGTTAGGACGTGCTGGCTATTGGCTGTCTCTTCTTACTGTGTCTCCATGTCACTGTCTCACAGTGTCTCCTTGCCTCACAAATGAACTACTCGTACTGGCATCTTTTCTCAGGGTTTACCTCTAGAGAGAGTCCAAACAAGCAGAGAAGTGAGCAGAGGGTGTACAGATTACAGCAGGGCCACTGTCACCTCTGGACAGAGGTGCACAGAGTACAGCAGACCCCACTGTCACCTCTGGACAGAGGTGCACAGAGTACAGCAGGGCCACTGTCACCTCTGGACAGAGATGCACAGTGTACAGCAGACCCCACTGTCACCTCTGGACAGAGGTGACAGAGTACAGCAGACCCCACTGTCACCTCTGGACAGAGGTGCACAGAGTACAGCAGGGCCACTGTCACCTCTGGACAGAGGTGCACAGAGTACAGCAGACCTCACTGTCACCTCTGGACAGAGGTGCACAGAGTACAGCAGGGCCACTGTCACCTCTGGACAGAGGTGCACAGAGTACAGCAGGGCCACTGTCACCTCTGGACAGAGGGTGCACAGAGTACAGCAACCCCACTCTGTCACTAGGCCATGTGACGCCTGGCACCCAAATGGCCGTTTGCCTTGGTCTGTAGAACATAGGAATTGTATGGCTAGTCAGTTCTCCGGACTTGACTTTACTCTTGTGTAAAACAGGACAACATTGGCTGCACCAAAACATCACTCCAGGGATGATGACTGTCTTAGTTAGGGTTTCTATTGCTGTGAAGAGACACCATGACCACAGCAGCTCTTATAAAGGAAAACATTTCATTGGGTGGCTTACATTTTCAGAGGTTCAGTCTGCTGTCATCATGGTGCACCACTGTAGTGTGCAGGCAGACATGGTGCTGGAGAGCTAGCCGAGTGTCCCACATCTTGGCTTACAGGCAACAGGAAGTGGTCTGTCTCACTGGACATTGCTTGAGCATATATGAGACCTCAAAGCCCGCCCCCACAGTGACACACATCCTCCAACAAGGCCACACCTCCTAATAGTGCCACTCCCTTTGGGGGCCATTTTCCTTCAAACCACCACAATGATAACTGCCAGCCAGATTCAAAGAGGCTTGCACGAAGTCAATGCAGTTCAGCAACACCATGCAGGTATACCTAGGGCGTCTCACTCAAATCTCCTGAATCCAGTCGAGCATTGGAATTCAGAATCCATATTTAATAAAAGTAAATGGAGCATGGAGCATGTATTACAGAATGCCCATCAAGGTGGCCTAGACTAAACAATCACCTAGGCTTCTATTTGATATAATATTTCAGAATCAAAAAATAGAAAAACAATATATTAAAAAGGTGAAGCCAGAAAACATTTTAATTCAGAGTTGTAGATAAAGGACAGTAGCTCTGAGACTTGCTCTGGAACACCAGGATTTGAATCTTAAATGCTAGCTAGAGTCACTGCACTAACCATTGCACATTACTATCTCTAGCAATGTAATCCCCTAGCCAGAAGAATGGAGGCAGCAAAGAGCTTAGATCCTAGTAACAAGGGAGGTGGCAGCTGCTTTTCATTCATATCATCAGGAAATGAACACAGCCCATTTCTGGAGTAAAAGATACACCTTAAAAAAATAGCTGTTATAGGGCCAGGTATGATGGCACACACCCTTAATTTTACAGCACTCATATGGTGATATTTTATTTGTGCTGAAATGTGATTTTATTTGTATGTTAATAAATAAAGTTGCCTGGGGGTCAGAGCTAATAGCAAGCCATTTAGCAGAAGTCTGGCAGTGGTAGCACATGCCCTTAATCCCCGATCACATGACAGGCAGAAAGTCTGTGTGTTCAAGGACACAGCCAGCTTGGAGACACACGCCTTTAATCTCAATACCAACCATAGAGACCTGGAGGTCTGTATAGACAGGCAGTAACGAGGCAGACATGTGGTTGGGTTTACAACCAATGAGAAGGCAGAACAGAAAGTCAATAAAAATACAGACACACAGGAAGTAGGTCTCTTTCTGAGGGGAAGAATGACAGCGACAGCCAGCGAGGGGTAAGAAGGAGGTCTTGGTCTCAGCTCTTGGTTGCTGCTCTGACCTCTTGGGCTTTTAACTCTGCATTTGGCTCTGTGTTTCTTATTTAATAAAACCGTTCAGAATTACATCTACACACTCAGGAGGCAGAGACAGGCAGATCTGAGAGAATTTAAGGCTAACCTGATCTACACAGCAAGTTCTAAGCCATCCAGGACTGCATATTAAGATGCTACAGATAGATAGATAGATAGATAGATAGATAGATAGATAGATAGATAGATAGATAGATAGATAGATAGGCAGATAGATAGATAGATAGATAGATAGATAGATAGATAGATAGATAGGCAGACAGATAGATAAATGGTGATTAAAAAATTCTTTACCTAAAATCATTGTTTAATCCCTATGAGACCTTTATGGGTTTTATTCTTATCTCCCTCTTGTAGAGGTGAAAACAGGCAACATCCTCAACACAGCCCACAAATAAGTGGCAGGAAGAAGAGCCAGTTCTGATCTCAAGACCATAGCCCTCCCACAACATTTCTGTCTCCTAAAGGACAGTGTGTGCTGCTGACCGTCACTATGAGGCTCCCCCAAAGTTACAGGTAGAGCTAGTGTCTGGAGCTCTGCCCATCTGGGCTTTGGAACCTTAAAAGGCCTTTTAACCTCAGAAAGCCTGTAGCAACTGGCTTCTTTCTGCTTTGGGCAGCTCTGCAACTCAGTATCATGTCTTTGCCGCTGCCCCATCTTGGCACCAGGGAGGTTGCAAGACAATTGATTGGAAAGTGAGTCTTAGCTTCTTCTAGTCCTGTTGGTGGTGCAGTGTCCCTTTCTATATTTAGATAAATGCTTTGCACTGCCAAGGGGGCAATAAAAAAAAAAAAAAAAAAAAGGAGCAAGCTACGAAGATAGGAGGCTGGGCTGGTGCCAGGACCCAGAAAAGGGCAGTGAGCTCTCATGTTTTGCCCAAAGAATGATGATTCTGAAACAATGCAAGGCAATAAAAAGAAGCTCGATCAGCAAACACAGTGGTGTGCTTGGGGTCTGGAGCATCTCACAATTGTGGGCAGGTGACAGAGGCTGGGTGTAACGGGACCCTGTTCTCTCTACGTGAATGAGGCTAGACTCCATTGAACAACTCCATTGTAAAGTCAGTGAGGGGCGTGGACAGGGAGTGGTGGGCGGCCTGAGGCATCATCTGCATGCCCAGTGTGTCAGCTACTCAACCGCGGGCCAAATTTGAACCTTGATGTTTGAGAAAGACAAAAACAAGTGTGAAGTGTGAGACAGAAACGCCGAGCTTCACTCGTTAGTTTGAGGGCTCCGTGAACAGTCCTGTTGAGCCTTCCTGCTCTGGACGCCCGGGGAGTGCTGCAATCTCTCCATTATTTACAGCAATGTGTGTTTCAATTAACTTCATCCGCTGCAGTTGCCTGTACTTCTCTGTACTCCTTTCTCCTAAACGCTAAAGTGCTCGAGGGCAGAAATCATTGCCTGGCCGTTTCATAACCTCTCTATACGCTAGATTGCTATCTGCTAGATGGAACTATTTCAATGAACCCCACGTCCGGTGGCAACTATGTCGTCTACAGACTGAAGTTAGAAAGCAGCTTGCTTTTCCAATCCTGGGAAGCATCAAATCTCTGAACTCTGCCCAGCCCCTTTTATTTCTGCAGTAATACAAAGCAATCCTTGCCTGAGCACATCTCCGCCTGTTACCCGCCGCCGCCGCCGCCGCCGCCGCCGCCCCCGCCCTCACTAACAGCCAATCTCTTCTTTGGAGATGAAAGCTTGTCAAGCACTTGGCCTTGCCTTTTCAATTATCACCAGCGACAGATTCACCCAAAGCTCTTCCATCCCGCACCCCATCCCCACAGGTCCCCATTCCCCAACCTTTCATCTGGGTGCCTGTGCTGACTCCAACTGCTAAGCCAACACCGCACATTTTAGGCGTTTGTTGTTTTTTTTTCATTAACCCCCACTTCAAAGTGCCAGTTTCTAAATTTACCAGGTAATTGACACTAGCTGTTTAGATAAATAAAATTTCAAGACCCAACTCAAATTCAGCTTGATTCTTCCTTACAAAATGTGGGTATTTCTGGGTGACGGGCATCTGTCTTCTGCGGCTGAGTTAGGGACCCTGGGAACCTGTGCATCTTTCAGTTCTACTGTAGTGGGTTCTTCATCCATCCAACAGGAGGAGAAAGGGGCAGTGGAGATGGCATGTTATCATCGAAAGTTTTACCCATGTTATCTAAAGTTCTAATGCTGTGATGGACAGCATCCACCACGCAGGTGTCCATCCTATCATCTATCCAGACCCAGTTGTGAGGAAACAGCCATGGCTGCCACAAAGTTTAACAATTACCGCTGGGATATCTTGTATATTTTCAACACTGCAAGTTGTATATATTATTTCATATAACAACCCTGAAAGACATAAATATCAGTCTCTGAGCCTTAGTGACTATAAACACTTGGTGACTATAAATATATAATGTTGGATTGTACGCACGCACGCGCTCGCACACACACACACACACACAGAGAGAGAGAGAGAGAGAGAGAGAGAGAGAGAGAGAGAGAGAGAGAGAGAGAGAGAGAGAGAGAGAGAGCTCAGAGGGCACATAGCTTGCTCTAAGGCATACAAGGTAGTGGCAGGTCAGGATGTAAACCCACGCTCACCTCACTTCTAAGCTCTTTCCCTCTCTTTGCTCCTCAGAGCAAGAGATACACAGCTACACGTACTTTGAGACTGGTACGCAGGAAGGATTATGTAGTTACTCCAGCTGGATTTTAAAAGTAGGGATCTAACCAGCCAGAGTGACACTGAAGTTAGGAAGTGACTTTGCTAGTTAGGGATCTACATGCAAAGGTACTGAGGCCTGAATAGGCACAGTACTCCTGAAAGACTCATGTAAGACATGGTCGTGATGCTTAGATGCCATTAACACGAAGGTATTGGTAATATCTAAATCATGTCCTAAATCTCAGCTACCTCTCTCCAAAATTTCCCCAAGGGAGCCGTATACCTACAGAAGAGTAAACAATGAAAAAGGAAGTCAATGTCCCATTCCATCGAAGCTTGGCTCCTGCCCTGGTTTGCACACTCTGGAACATACTGGACGTTTGATTGTGATTGTGGGGATGGAGCTTTTAAGAGGAATAAATACTTTCAAGGTAGTGAGGTCTTCCTCTTGAAGACTGTGTCAGTTGCAGTGAAAGCAGACTTCTACATCAACACCTTCCCCTCTGTTCCAGGATATACTCATCAGAAGCCGAAGGGATGCTGACACTGTGGTCGTGTGTGTGTGTGTGTGTGTGTGTGTGTGTGTGTGTGTGTGTGTGTGTGTGTGTGTAGGCCCACAAATGTTTCCTAGTGAGATCTGAGCTTGCTTCACCCAGCAGGGCTGCATTAGAGGATTGTTTGACCACGTATGTGGTTACTAGGTGGCTGGAAGGGTCTGCATTTGGCTGTGCTAGGGGGAGGTCTTTTGCTCCACCCCTTGGCATTCCTAGAAAAAGCCCTATAGAAGAGACAGAAAGGGCCGGCGGATAATGATCCAGGCCCTCCCAAGGCTATCCTATGTTTCTGTCTCTCTCCCCTCTATATTTTTATCTAAATCTCTTATCCCTCACTCCTCAAGAGGAGCTGGTCTCCCGCACATGAGCCAAGATTAACCTCTTCTGTCTGTAAGATACCCAGTCTCAGACAGCAGAGGGGCCAAATCAGGCCCTCGACTCACAGAGGCCCTGGAGCCTGACAGAAGCACTGGGGATGAGTATGGAGACTTTCATTGAGAACATCATTCCCACCACGTGCCCAAATCCAACGTCAAGATCTGCCCAGTCTTCCCGTGCTGAAAGAGCAAACGGATGAGAAGACCCAGAGATGCAACTGCAGGGCAGATGGTTGTCTGGACATGACCTCAGCAGAAAGGTCTGCTTCCCCAGTCAGACCACCTGGGAGCAGAAGGCAGGGTCTATGGACGGCTTCTGCAGCAAACACCAGCCAGTGCAGGAGAGAATCCATCTTTGCATGTGGTCTTTGGTTTACATCGACTCTATCTATCTATCTATCTGTGTCGATCTATCTTCTCACAGCGGAGACAGACTCCTGACATCAACAACGGAGGGTAGGAACAGTTTGTGTTGGCTCACGGCCCATGGCAGCCAGGCCTGTTGAGGGGAGACCCAAGAAGCAGACAGAGGCAGTTGGAGCCAGGGCCTAGGCTCTTCCTTCAAAGGCCAACCATTAGTTACAGCTTCCACCAAGGCCCTGCATCTACAGACTCCATGACATCCCATAGCAGCGCCATCAGCTGGGGAACAAAAGCTGCCCTGCAGACAGTTCACATTCAAATCACATGATTGGATGTTCACTAATGAACATACAGTAATAATCACCCATCTTATGAGCATCTTGAAACCCTCGTCTCCCAAGAGAATACCTCTAGAGCCAGATGACATCATGTCTTCACCCTCCTGCCAGAATCCCTTCAGGCTATTTTGTATTCTGTGCTCACGTCAATCTTTATTCTACCAATGGTCTGCTCTGTGGCTGTAATAGATCAGTGTCTTTGACATTTCCATAAAAATGGAAGCTACAACAAATGGACACTTCGGGCTCTTACTTTGTCTTTACTTCAGCAGAATATGTTATTATTTGTATATCTGTAGATTGTTCTTTTTGTTGCCTGTGGTATGGCATTTTATGGCATTTTACGGCTATTCCATTGCTTGTTTACCCTGTCCCATACTGATGGACATTCAACTTGCTTCTAATTTCCACCAATATGAATAAAGTTGCAAGGAACTTTGCGTATGGCCTATGTATGTTTGTATGTATGTGTGTATGTATGTATATAGGTGTGATGACTATTCTTGGTAAGTTGACTACATCTGGAATTAACTAAAATTCAAGAGGCTGGGTACACCTGTGAGGGATTTTTCCTAATTAAATTATCTGACGTAGGAAGACTCACCTTTAGTCTGGCTCTTTGGAGATGGGAAGATCACCTTCATCTGGACCACGCCTTCTGCTGGCAGTCTATACACGGAACATGGAAGAAGGAACCTACTTCTTTGGGATTCTGAAGTATGCTAAGACCAGCTGAGGCATCCAGCCTCGTGGATTGGACAACTACTGGATTCTTGGACCTTCTGTTGGTAGACAATCATGGTTGGACTAGTTGAACTACGGCCTGTAAGCCACTCCAATAAATCCCCTTTTTATATATATAGAGATAGATTCATTCCATCAGTTCTGTTACTCAAGAGCAGTGGTTCTCAACCTTCCTAATGTTGTGACTCTTTAATATAAGTCTTCCTGTTGTGGTGACCCCCAACCATAAAAATATTTCATTGCTACTTCATACCTGTAATTCTGCTACTGTTATGAATTGTAATGTAAGCCTCTGACATGCAGGATATCTGATATGTGATCCGAAAGGGGTTGTGGCCCATAAGTTGAAATTCACAGCTCTAGCGCACCCTGATTAACACTAACACAGTATATATTTTGTATATGTGGTGTGTGTGTACATATGTGTGTGTGTATGGGGGCATACGGACAGCTGTACCTTCACACTCATGAAGGCCAGAAGAGAACACTGTGACCTTCTATAACACTCTCTGTTTTTTTTACTTTGAGACAGCAACTCTTGCTGATCGTGAAGCTAGGCTGGTGGCCAGGAATCCTTAGCAACCCCCCTGTCCCTGCCCATCACAGCACTAGGGCTACAAGCACACGTGACCATGCCTGACCTTTTACGTAGATGCTGGGGATTTGAACTCAGATCCTCATGTTGGCACAGCAAGTGCTTTTGTGCACTAAGTCATTGCCCCAGCCCTGTGTTAGTTCTTTTTTGTGTATGTGAACATTGTGAATTATTTGTAATGAGCAGAGAGCCATCAAGCACAGTTCAGTGTCCTAGACTGTCACTACATAGGATCTATAGCATATACATTATAAAGCTTATGTTATCTAGCATATAGAATCTATATCATATACAATATGAAGCATATATTATCTACAACATATAGCATATATAGCTTATTGAACATGTAGCATATAGTATCTGTAGCATGGAGAATCTGTAGTAGCTTTGCCCTAAAGATTGGGAGAAAGAGGAGCTGAGCACTGTAACACCCACAGGGAGTGCCCAGGATGTCCATTCACTCCATACATTTCCCCCTCTTTCTGTCTCCACCCCCCCACACACACACTTGCTTCCTCCTTAAATTCAGTGTTTCTTTTGATTTCACTTTGAGCACTGAAAACACTTTGAGGATTTATTTATTTTAATTGTATGTGTATGAGTATATTGCTTGCATGAGTGTGACTGCAGAGATCAGAACAGGACCATCAGCTCCCCCAGAGCTGGTATAACCTAACAGGTGGGAGCTGTCATGTGAGTGCTGGGAACCGAACCTGGGTCCTCTGCAAGAACCGCAGGTGCTCATAACCGCTGAGCCATCTCTCCAGAGTCTGGAGTCCAGACCAAGAAAAGTTTTTCTTCATCCAGAGCCAGAACAGCTTCAGGAATGATTGGCATTCCATTCTGCTTTTGAATATGGGATTTACTCGAAATAATCTGGCAGCGCCATAGAGAAGTCACCTCAGAGAGTGGCAGATTGTCTGAAATCACCAAAGCCGTGGGCCTCATTGGCCAGGGGACACTCCAGCTTCCACATTGGAAGTGAAGACCCAAAGTGAAGGGGCTCAGGATGTCACACAGCTCTGCCTACCTTCTAGATATGAAAGGATCCTGTAACAAGTAGGGCCTGACTCATTACATTTTTTTCAAGAATAAAAACAAACAGGCAAGAAAACAAAACCCAATCCAATGAACATTGGTGTTGAGTCAGGGGACATAAGGAAAACAGACACACTGCATAAGACACACTGGCCGACATGGGTAAGGTAGCCTGACAAAAAAATTTCCCCTCCCCTTCCCTTCCCTCTCCTCCTCACTCCTCTCCCCTCTCCCTTTCCTTCCTCCTTCCTCTCTGCCTGAGTGATGTAGACTCAAGCTGCCCCATGGAAGGGCCCACATGGCAAAGAACTGAGCGGCCAGCATCCCTGCAAGGGAGCCATCTTGGAAGTGGATCTCCTGCTCCAGTTGGGCCGACAGATGATAACAGCCAACACCTTCATTGCTGCGCTGTAGAAAATCCCAAGTCAGAACCATGTTCTTAAACTGCCCATATTTCTGAAGCACAGAAACACTAGGATATTGTTTTCAGATGCTGAAACCGGGGAAATGTGTTACACATTAGATAACTAGAACACATCCACGCCCTCCATATGCCTCCACCTTCATCCGAGGCCATGTAAAGAGAAAACACAGATTAGCAAGAGTGCAAACACATTTCTTTTTTCTGCCTAATACCAAGATCTGCCATAAAAGCATATCCTCTATGAAGCTTTTCCTAACAGCTCCTATCCAATTACCAAGAGGCTATAAAATTACTTTATTTGGAACTGTTAAGACTTTGGAACTCAGTGAATTAACCAGAATAAGTGTCTCTTGGTTTTTCTTAGCTTGCCAAAACATCTTAGTTTAAATGTGAAAGTGGTTAGTGTGCATGAAATATTTTGAGACAGCCAAAAAGGAACACTAAGTCACCCGATATTTGGTTTCACTAAAAAAAAAGAATGATGTTTTAATCTCCCTTATTCCAGACTTCATATCTAGATCAAATTATTCTTCATATGCAGTTTTACATCCTCCTTTTATCATGCAGTGACCCCGCCTCTCAGTTCCTGACCTCTTGGCTTCTGGTACTGACTCCCAGGTCAAATTCTAGTCTAAACCGCTTCTTATTCAAAGAGTGTTCCATGGATCTATTGTACCAGTATCGTCTGAGAGCTCTTCAGAAGTGCAGAGCCTCAGATCCTATCACACACTTACCACAGGACATTTGCACCTGCCCTCCCCTTGATGGCAAGGACAGTCCTTCAGTTATCTACATGAACCATCCCCTGTTGCATTTTCATTTCTGCTCAGATGGCTCCTGCAAAGAAAAGCCATTTCTAACCAACCAAACTAAAGTTGCACACCTATCATGTTCTATCCCTGTGTTAGGCTTCTCTAGAATAACAGAACGTAATACACACACACACACACACACACACACACACACACACACACACACACATATATACATATGATTTATTAGAATGACTTACACCTAATCCAGTAGTGGCTGTTTATGAACAAAAGGTCCAAGAACCTAATAGTTTCCAATGAGGCCGGATGTCTACACTGGTCTTCAGCATATGCTGGAATCCCGAAGAAGTAGGTTCTAATGTCAGTGAAGAAATGGACTTGCCAGAGAGGTGAGAGCAAGCTGGCAAAGAGCAAAGGCTTCCTTCTTCTATGTCCTTATGCAGGCCCCCAGGAGGAGGTGTGGCCCAGATTCCAGGTGGGTCTTCCCACCTCCAAGATACAGATTCGAAGTGGATCCTCCCACTTCAAATTAAGCAAAAAATCCCTCTCAGGTTTACCCTTCAATTTTGGGGTTTTATTAATTCTGGGTATAGTCATGTTGACAACCAAGAATAGCCATCAAAATTCTCTATCACACCACATTTTTTTAACTATATGACATTGTTTTATATAATCATTTTCTAAAATTTCCTTTCAGAAATGTTTATAACACCTGCTGTGGGTTAGGCACTATTCTAAGTTCTGAGGACACAGTGGGAAACAGAGCAAAGTCTCTCAATCTCTGTATTAGAGCATACAAATACAACTTGCTAGTATTCATTAAAACAAACAAACAAAACAAAAAACAAAAAAACTAGCTATTTCTTCAAGAAGAGGCTCAAATCCCGTCGAGTGCAGAAGGCTCCATGGGAGATCGCAGGACTTGAACACTCCATCTTCTCACTGGGAAAGGTGTTATCAATGTGCTTTGGTGCTAGGCTGGCCTAGTTAATTAAGTCCAGGTGGTTTTAATCCTAACAAATTGCCCGGACAGTCTTCCTACATGGACAATGTCTCTGACATCATGCACACATCCACTTTCCTGGCTGGCGTTTGTCCGGCTCTCGTGCCCTTAGCTGAATGTCCAAATTCAGCTTCCCCACTATGAGACCACACTGTTTTGTGTCACTGTCAGCAACGCGTGGCAGCAGCAGCAACAGCCACAAAGTCAGACTTTGAGAAAAAGCTTCTTGGGGCAATGTGTTGGTGTCCATTTTCTCTCTCTTTATGTACCTTTGCTGTGGTCTGTTTTGTCTAATCAAAGTCCAGGCGGAAATTCATGCCTATGTGAGGAGCGTCTTGGGAGGTGAGACCTTGAAGAAATAGCAATATTCGTGGGTATAATGGATGCTACTGGGGAAGGAGATTTGGGTACTTCTTGGTCTCTCTTGTCTCTGTGCCTTCTACCATGGAATGACGCAGCGTGAGTGACATTAGCTTCTTCATCGTGGCCCTCTCAAGCTCAAGAACAATGCACAACGAACACATGGTGATATATATTGTGTGTGTGTGTGAGTGTGTGTGTGTATTGGTTTTTTTGAGACAGGGTTTCCCTGTGTAGCTTTGGAGCCTTTCCTGGAACTCACTCTGTAGACCAGGCCGGCCTGAAACCCACAAAGATCTGCCTGCCTCTGCTTTCCGAGTGCTAAGATTAAAGGCGTGCACCACCATCGCCCAGCTGTTCCCCAATATATTGTGCACCCTAATAAACTTATCTGGGGATCAGAGGACAGAGCCAGCCACTAGATTAGACATAGAGGCCAGACAGTGGTGGCACACACCCTTAATCCTATCACTCGGGAGGCAGAGATCCATCTGGATCTCTGTGAGTTCAAGGCCACACTGGAAACAGCCAGGCATGGTGGCACACACCTGTAATCCCAGCACTTGAGAGCTCATGTCTTTGCTTGGAAAGGACACACACACCCAGGAAGTGATGGCAGGAAGCAGAAAGGTATATAAGGCTTGAGGAGCAGGAACTAGAGGCTGTTAATCAGTTCAACTAAGAATCTTTTGGGTGAGGACTCAGAGGTTCTTGGGCTGAGGATATCCTAGAAGGCTTTTAAGCAGTTCAGCTGAGATCCCTTTTGGGTGAGGACTCAGAGGCTTTCAGTCTGAGGAAATGGGATCAGCTGAAAAGTTGGCAAGGTGAGGTTGGCTGTGGCTTGTTCTCTCTCTCATATCTTTCAGCTTTAATCCCAATACCATGCTTCGATTTTTTTTAATTAATAAGACCTTCTAAGATTCATGTTACAAACACACATCCATTCTAATTATCCACTCTCAAGTCATAGTAACACAACCATTGCCCTACCCTACCTCACAGCTAGATTCCTTTCTTTGGAGAAGCTGGTTTGTATATTCCCTCTGAAAGTGGCAATTTATATGTGATCAGGAAGTCCCTGGAGATCGCAAGGGAAGGGAACATGAACATCTATTATATACCAGCCTTTCTCCTCAGCAACCATTTCATTATGTGAAGAAACACCATTCTGGAAAGGTATGGTGTGTCCTTCCTTTTACAGATGAGAAACTGAGGCTCAGGAACATTATCTAATTGCCCAGCCTGATGGATGGCCTGAAACCAAAATTACCTTTCAAGCTCCCTTGGCTTTAGAGCTTCAAAGAAGCATGGCCTCCATAGAAATTTAGAAGGATTTAAAAAAAAAACCAAAAACATGAGTACAGATAGAACGAGGTAACAGAAAAATGATGGGGGGAAGAGGTGTGTTGCAAGACCCTTCAACCGTAGATTACCACATTCATGACTATAAGACACCTCAAATCACATCTGCGCCCACCCCTTCAGTTTATAGAAGTCTGCTCTCAAGGACAGGGTGAATAATATTCATTTGTATCTAGATGACTGAGAGCCCATTACCTACGAAAAGCAAACCTATGTAATTATGGCTACAAGAGCCAAACCACCCAACAGACTTACTTGAGAGGGAAGAAAAGATGAGCAATTTTCCACACAGTTTTCAAACCCTTAGCATCCACATCTGTGGTCAACAGAAGTCCCCCACCATAATTATAAATTATGCAGGAGATATCACCATTCCTAAGGAATTTCTCAATTTAGCACCAGCCTCATGTCTTCACCCATTCCAAATTGTTGGATAAATAAATGTAAGTTTCATCGTAAGAAGGGATATGTAATCAAATAATGAGTTTATCAGGCACATGTATTTTGTATATATATATATTTTTCATTTCTCAAAACTACTAGGCATGAGATCTCACAGCAAAAATCTTGTTTACAAAGGAAAACATACAGCTTGGGGTATGCTCTCTCTTGCTCATGGCTCAAGGAACATGGGGCTCCATTTTTTTTCTTTATGCAAAGCAGAAAGACCAGACAGGTCCTTGCTCTATCCTTTGAAGAGCAGGGATAGAACTGGGTGAGAAGTAGTCAAGTTGTGGATATTTGGATACAATAAAATAACATGTCTGAGTGCTTACTCTGTGTTAAGTACCATCAGGTAGAACATCGCATGTTAAATAAGAGAGAATGTATATTCTCAAGATCAAACAGTTCTTGTAAAAAGAAATATGCATGTCAGTGGTAATTAACACCTTCTGTCTGCAAACAGCAGGTTAATATTTTGAGGTATTAAATGATGTTTTCCCTGCTCGGTGATTCTTGTACCTGTGACCCTTTTGTGCAGCTTTTTCTTTTTCTTTTTTTTTTTTTTTTTTTTTTGGCATACTGCCTTACGGGTGGATTATGCTATGGAACAAAAGACGTAAATTCTTGGCTTTTGATTTTCAAAATCTGAAATCTTGGCAAAAACATTATGTTTGGAAAGAAAATAGAGCCCAAACTAGCCAAAGTCAATTTTCCTTTCCCTCTCCTAAGGTAACTGGAAAGAGGGGGTGGGGGGAAAGAGACTGGAAGGGAGAATAAAAACAGAGGAGAGCCTGGCATGGGCCACTGAGCGGACACTGCTCTGTCTCTCCTTCCTGACCTGGTCTGTCCAGTTCCTGGTCCAGAAGAGAGACAATAGACACAGCAGGGAAATGAGGAAATATGAAAGGACTCTGTGGCCAGCATGGCCCCTGCACACACCTCCTGCTATTTCCTCCAGGCTGGGCACCGCCTCCCCAGACAAGGGTTCTTAGGCTCTTCGCCTGTGAGTTGTGGTGCCGGTGGAGAGCACACATCTGCTAAAATTATCTAGATAGAGAAGGGGCCAAATGGCCTCCAAGTTCCTCACATGACCATAAAAACAAGGAACAAAACCAAATGTTTCCTTGGGGCCCAAAAGAAATGGCTGAGTGAGACCCAGATCTGGAAGCCCTTGTTGTCGGGGGATTGGGAGGAGTCAGGGTGACTTAAATGCCAAGGTGGCTGATGAGAATCCCCAAGGAGTGATGTCTACCCCCAAGCTTCTTCCCATCCCATGTCATTAGGTCCCCAAATCTCCCTGGGTCTCTACAAATACTCCAGGTTCATAGTCCCACACAGATAATTATTCATCCTAGAAGAGAAACCACCAGGTTCCTCAGGAATCCAGCCCATCCATGCACTCACCAGTAACCAGCTTCCTTCAGAAAGTCTCTCCGGGATCAACTAGGTCTCCTGCAATACAGGCATGGGGCTTGCTTTCTTCACTCTTAGGAAGCAAAAGCTCAGGCTAATAAACAGTATGGAACCACATGGAACCCAGGCTATTAATACATAAGGGACAGAATCTGAGCAGCGGAATCGGGGAAGGTTGTTGCCCTAACTTGCTTCTCCTCTGCATTTGCCCAGAGCTGTTTTCCACTTGAGTAGATTTTAGTGCCTTTTCCCCTTATAGTGTTCTCTCATTACTTCCCCAAAGCAACCCCGCTCCGGTTTCCACAGCCTGTCAGTTATTAAATACACCTCGCTGCTATCTTTCCTCCTCTAATTCATACCTACAAGTCTCTTCTCCCAGTCTTGGAACTTAGTAGAATTTCCCCTCCCTTTAGTTAAGTTGATCACGGCCAGCCATTGAACTTGCTTTGGCCAATGAAAGAATATAGGCTGGCGTGATAGCGGAATTAAATTGTAGTTTGTGACAGGTCAGTATTTTCTTCTTCCTGTCGCTGGAACTGGTGCATTCCAGAAGGAGGAGGTTCTCTCAGCAGTGGATTCCTGGTCAATGTGCAATGTGAGCTTATGCACATTACGTGGGGGACATGTAATGAGAGCAAAGTATTTGTTAAACAAAGTCATTGGTTGCTACCATATCATATTCTAGCCCATTCTAAGAAATGACCTGCGAGCCTGCTGGGACTCAGGCTCTTATTCGGCTCCTCTGAATTCTCAACACATGCTACTGCCAACCAGTGCTGGTCTCCACAGAGTAAGTGCAGCCACTAAGGGTGAGCATTTGAGGCCTCTTACATTCAACTCATTAAATGTGAAGAGTAATCAGAAAATATGTAGACCTGTCCTCCAAAAAGTCATAGGTAGTATTGTGTCTTATCCAGGAGAGACCTACAAAAGTATTTGTCAGATAAAATTGAGTCCTCAAGGCTAGGAAGTAGAATTACAGTATGATTGTGAACAATAGCAAATAGATAAAGGACATACTTGTTGAAGTCAATTCTATGCCCAAGTCCACTCTGCCCACACGAACTCCAGCTCCAATGAGTGGAGACGTTCTCTAAGCTCTTTGCCTACTCTTAAATTTTGTTTTAAGTTTATCTGTGGAAGAGCATGGGCATGAATGTATTTATTCTCTGAAATAAAACTGTAAATGTAGTGCCATAAATACAATTTTAAGAGTTATCTACACACAGCTTGACATACTAATACATTTATTCAAGAGGATGAGCGGAGAATTCAGCCGATGCTTACATCATTGCCCGCCCCCTCCCGGACTGTCTTTCCTCACAAGGCTCTCTGACACACACTACTGTGTTTCTGTGTGTCACTGAGGAGAGAAGCAGCCAGGTAACCTGCAACGAAAAGTGAGGCAGACACTGAGAGACATGGCTATTACCCGATTGACCATGGCTTGCTACCACAGAAGTCATTACTTAACTACCTATGTGCTACTTTTTCTCCATCTTTGGAGCACAGTCCAATAATAATAATAATAATAATAACAACAACAACAAGTAAATAACATCAGCTTTATTGCAAGAATCAGGATGAGGGCCGAGAGGTACCTAGTGGCTACAGCGCAGCACATTTACAAGTTAGAATGTGTGTTACCCTTCCTTATTGTGCTCTCAATTTACTTCATACACAGGTTTTTCTCCTTTCTAGAAGACAATAAACTCCTTGAAAAATGCATTCCCATTTCTCTCTTTTTTTTAACTGTTATTCTTCTCTCACACATTACATCCCCACCAGAGTTTCTCCTCCCTCTGCTCTTCCCAGTCCCTTCCCCCACTTCCCAACTCCCCAGATCAGTTCCTTTTGTTTCCCTTGGTGGTGGTGGTGGCAGGCCTCCCAGGGATATCCACGGGACACAACATAACAAGTTACAATAAGACTGGGCACAAACCTTCACATCACGGCTGGACACGGCAACCCAGTAGGAGGGAAAGGGTCCCAAGCACAGGCAAAGGAGTCAGGGACATCCCCGACTTTCATTGTTGGGAGTCCCCGACTTTCATTGTTGTGAGTCCCACAAGAATACTAAGCTATGCAACCTTGGGTTGTATGCAGAGGACCTTGCTCAGACCCATAGAGGATCCATGCTTGTCACTTCAGTTTCTGTGACCTATGAGTCCTGCTTAGTCCATCTGGTGGGCCTTGTTCTCCTGGTGTCCTCTACCCCTCTGGCTCCTACAATCCTTCCTCCCACTCTTCTTCAGGGTTCCCCTGGCTCCACCTAGTGTTTGGCTGTAGGTCTCTGCATCAGTTTCCATCAATTTCCATCAGTTTCTGGAGGATGCCCCTCTAGGGCATCGGCTAGGCACCGATCTATGAGTATAGCAGAATATCCTTAGGAATCATTTCATTGACTCCCCCCACTTTACCCCCAGTCCTATTTGGTTCTATCCTGGGTCTCTGGGCCATCCTGCCTCTGGTTCCTGGCCATCCAGGCCATGTCAGGCATGGGGTCCCTCTTGTGGCATGGGCCTCAAGTTGGACTAGTCCACTGCCACAAGTTCTGTGCCTCCATTGCCCCAGCATGTCTTGCAGGCAAGACAGATTATAGGTCGAAGGTTTTGTGGCTGGGTTGATGCCCCAGTCTCACTGCTGGGAGCCTTGCCTGGTTAAAGAAGATGGCCAGTTCGGGCTCTGTGTCCCCATTACTAGGAGACTTCTCTAAGGTCGCGCTTGTAGATTCTACAGAGTTTCCACTACACTAGGTTTCTACATTGCCTGCCTCTGAATAACCCTCAATCCCAGTCAATTCTCCCAGTACTTTCTCCTGTCCCCCCCTGACACCGCCCCCCGTTCCCATCCCCACCTACCCCTAGTCTACCCACAAAATCTTTTCCATTTCCCCTTCCCAGGGAAATCCATACATTCCTCCCACACCCTGAGTCCTCCTTGTGACTTAGCCTCTCTGGGCCAATGGATTGTAGCATGATTGTCCTCTACTTAACAGTTAATGTCCACTTATAAGTGAGTACATACCATGTTTGTCTTTCTGAGTCTGGGTTATTTCATCGAGGGTGATTTTTTTTCCTAGTTCTATCAATTTGCCTGCAATTTCATGATGTTATTTTTTTTAACAGCTGAGTAAGTAGTACTCCATTGTATAAATGTACTACAATTTCTTTAACCATTTTTCTGTTGAGGGATATCTAGGTTGTTTCCAGTTTCTGGCTATTATGAATAAAGTATATGTCAACATGGTTGAGCAAGTGTCCTTATAGTAGGATGGCGAGTCCTTTGAGTATATGCTCAAGAGTTGTACAGCTGGGTCTTGAGGCAAATCAACTCCCCATTTTCTAAGGAACCATCATATTGATTTCCATAATGCCTAGTTTGCATTCCCACCAGCAATGGAGGAGTGTTCCTCTTGCTCCACATCCTTGCCTGTATGAAATGCCACTTGTGTTTTGGGTCTTAGCCATTCTGACAGGTATAAGATAGAATCTCAAAGTAGTTTTGATTTGCATTCCCCTGATGGCTAAGGATGTTGAACATTTTTTTTTTGTTTTGTTTTGTTTTGTTTCTCAGCCATTTGAGATTCCTCTGTTGAGAATTCTGTTTAGACCTGTACTCCGTTTTCAATTGGATTATTTGGTTTATTGATGTCTAGTTTCTTGAGTTCTTTATATATTTTGGATACTGGCCCTCTGTCTGATGTAGGGTTGGTGAAAATCTTCCGCTATTCTGTGGGCTGCCTTCTTGTGCCTCTGCCTTACAGAAGCTTCTCGGTTTCATGAGCTCCCATTGATTGATTGTTGTTCTTAGTGCCTGGCTGTTGGTGTTCTGTTCAGGAAGCTGTCTCCTGTGCCAATGAGCTCAAGGCTGTTCCCCACTTTCTCTTCTATTGGGTTCAGTGTATCTGGTTTTATGTTGAGGTCTTTGGTCCACTTAGACTTGAGTTTTGTGCAGGGTGGTAGATAGGATCAATTTGTATTCTTCTACATACAGCTGTCCAGTTAGACCAGCACCATTTGTTGAAGATGCTGTCTTTTTTTCCATTGTGTATTTCTGGCTTCTTTATTAAAAAAAAAATCAGATGTCCATAGGTGTGTGGATTTATGTATAGGTCTTTGATTCAATGTAATTGATCTACTTGTCTGTTTTTATGCCAATATCATGTCATTCTTATTAGTATAGCTCTGTAGTAGAGCTTAAAATCAGGGGTGGTGATACCTCCAGATCGTCTTACTGTACAGAATTGTTTTAGATATCCTGGGTTTTTTTTCTCCATATGAAATTGAGTGTTATCCTTTCAAGGTCTGTAAAGAATTGTGTTGAAATTTTGATGGGGATTTCATTGAATCTGTAGATTGTTTTTGGTAAGATTGCCATTTTTACTATGTTAATCCTACATCAATCCATGAGCATGGGAGATCTTTCTATCTTCTGATATCTTCTTCAGTTTCTTTCTTCAAAGACTTAAGTTTTTGTAATACAAGTCTTTCACTTGTTTGGTTGGCGTTAGCCCAAGATATTTTGCATTATTTGTGGGTATTGTGAAAGATGATGTTTCTCTGATTTCTTTTTCAGTCCATTTGTCATTTGTGTATAGGAGGGCTACTGTTGTTTTTTTGTTTTGTTTTTGTTTTTTTTTAGTTAATCTTGTATCCTGCCACTTCACTAAAGGTGTTTATTAATTGTAGGAGTTCCCTTGTAGAATTTTTTGGGTTGCTTATGTATACTATCATTATCACCTGTAAATGTCAATATTTTGACTTCTGCTTTTCCACTTTGTATCCCCTTGACCTCCTTTTGTTGTCTTATTACTCTAGCTAGAACTTCGAGTACTATATTGAATAGAGAGTGGACAGCCTTGTCTTGTTCCTGATTTTAGTGAAATCACTTTGATTTTTCTCCATTTGATTTGGTGTTGGCTATAGGCTTGCTATAAATTGCTTTTATTGTGTTTAGGTAGGTCCTTGTATCCCTGATCTCTCCAAGAGTTTCATCATAAAGGGGTGTTGGATTTTTTCAAAGACTTTTTCAGCATCTAATGAGATGATCATGTAGTTTTTTCTTTCAGTTCACTTGTATGGTGGATTACATTGACTGCTTTTCATGTATTGAACCATCCCTGCATCTCTGGGATGAAGCCTACTTGATCATGGTGGATGATCTTCTTGATGTTTTCTTGGGTTTGGTTTGAGAATAGTTTACTGAATATTTTTTGCGTCTATGTTCATGAGGGAAATTGATCTATAATTCTCTTTCTGCATTGAATCTTTGTGTGGTTTTGGGTATTAGGGTGACTGTGAACTCATAAAATGAATTTGGCAATGTTCCTGCTGTTTCTATTTTTGTGGATAATTTGAGGAGTATAGGCAATAGCTATTCTTTGAAAGTCTGGTAGAATTCTGCACTAACACCAACTGGCTCTGGACTTTTTTGTTTGGGAGACTTTTAATGGCTGCTTCTAGTTCCTTAGGGGTTACAGGTTTATTTAAATTGTTTATCTGATCTTGATTTAAAATCTATTGAGAAAATTATCCATTTCTTTTAGATTTTGCAACTTTGTGGAATACAGGTTTTAAAGTCGGACCTAATGATTCTTTGAATTTCCTCGGTGTCTGTGGTTATACCCCCCTTTTCGTTTCTAATTTTGTGAATTTGGATATTCTCTTTCAGTTAAGTTTGGATAAGGGTTTGTCTATCTTGTCGACTTCCCCTTTTTCTTTGTATCTTTCCTAATGTACGTTCTTACGAAGAAACTGAATGTGTACAATGAGTATTTGAAAACTGAATCAGCTGTTGAGCCCCGCCCCCTTAGGTCAATGGCATGAACTACGCTTTATTTCACATTGCCAGCATGCTTCCGGAGTCTGGAATGAGAACCGCCATTGCTCTGAGTTTCTTGAGGGCATGAGTCACAGCTCATTCATCACCGTGTCCACACATTATCTAAGCACAGGTAAGAAGCAGTTGCTATGGACTGTGTGTACCCTATCTCTTCATCCCAATTTACATGCAGAGGCTCCAGTGTGACTGAATTTAGAAATGAATAGAGCTGTGGGGAGGTATTAGTGTGATGTGAGGTGATAAGGATGGGGCCCCAAAAAACGAGGCTGTGTCCTTGTAAGAAAAAGGAGAGAGTCCAGGGCATTTCTCTCTGTGTAAAGCGGGGAAAGGCCATGAGAGGGCAGAGCTAGAAGATAGAGACACACAAGCCAGGAAGAGAACCTTGAGCCAAATCAGCTGACACCTAGATCTGGAACTTCCAGACTCTACACTACGAGAAAATAAATTTCTACATCTAAGCTACCTGATTAAGGTATTAGCTAATATCTGATAAATTAATAAATGAATATTTCATGAAATATTGTCTCTACTCAGTAACCCCCAAACAAATGTCAGTCTTTAGATTTTGCTTTCAATGATTTGAGGGCAAGTTTCCCAGAACCATCAAATAATATAGTTGGTCATTATATAACAACCCCACTGACATGTGATCTTTCCACCCTTTTTCATTTGTGAGCACACAGTCGTGATTCACAGGTCATCAACATCACACTGTGGAAGGGGCCAGTGGCGAGAAACAGTGTTGTTCTTGTCCAGAAAGCAGGGGGATGTGTGTGATGAGCACATTATTCTGTAAACAGTCAAGGTAAAATACAGCTGGCAGACCACCTCTCCGGACAGGAGCTCTGTGTGCCTTGGCAAGAATGCTGTGCACAGTAGGGAAGTGACTTCCTGCAGGGCCGCAGTGGAAAAGTGACCTCACACAGGAAGTTAGCCCAGAAATGCTCTGAACAAAAGACATGAAACACCACGAGGGGACCTTTAAGTTGTCTGGTTCCGGGCTTATAAAACGGTAAAGATGTTTCCACCAAAAACATTCAGACCACAGGCACTTCCTAAGTGTTGCCCATCTACTGAAATGTGTGAATTCTCAAGGGCCTCTGCCCCATGCTCCCGACAGCAGGCCTACAGTGTGGGGAGGGTCTTCTAAAGCGGCCCGGGCAGCAGAACAAAAGAAATCAGTCAGGAGCCACTAGACCTGGGTGACTTCATGATGCCCAGAGCCTTCCCAGCAGAGGGCACACCAATCAAGGACTCCAGGAGGAAGACAGAGAGAAGAAACCCCACACAGCTTTTTCCTCTGCTTCCAGCTGGAAAGAAAGGAAGGAAGCAAGCTTAAATGGGTTTTAGCGGTAATCCATGTCTTTTACTATAGGTGTCTGGCCAATACAGCGTGTGCTTGAGAGCTGAAGCCTTTTGCTAGGTAATTGATCCCGAAACTCACTGAATAAATCAGGCTTCTGCAAGCAAAAATTAAATGCATAACTGCATATGGATCTAAAAAAAAAAGTCTAGAAAAGAAAATATCTCTCCCACTCACCCCTTCCCCCAAAAGACTTCTGCTTTTAAATAGAGATTTACATTTTGAGCAAGCCTGACTCAAGCCACATATTTAATGCGGGTAGAGTGTAATTTTAGAGGCCTGTCAGAAAGAGGGGGTGTGGGTACATCAGACTTATTTGTATTTTTATTTATACTACTTCCCACAGATTGAGATGAAAATTCAGGAGCACTTCTCAAGAAAAATTGGAGCCCGCTGTCTGGAGATGCGCTTAGCCTACAGCGCCCCCTGGTGTCCACGTGGAGCGTTTAAATTTGCCTCCGGGCAAAATGCAAGCCACCTCCTAAAACCGTCTCTAGCATGCTTCCTTTGCCAAACAGTTACTGAGTCTGCGAACTGCCAGTTACTGTGGGAATTGGAACAGAGGTGTTTTTAAACGCCCTGGTTTCCCGCTCTGTTCTTAAGGACTCTTGTCTAACCGGAGAATCAGATGTAAACTCAACTACAAAGTCACTTCATCCAGCAGGCCACTTCGCCTGGTTTTTTCACTGGCACACACAGCTGGGTTGCCTCTCTTCAAGCTGGGCTGGATCATTGGGCACATGGGCAGGTATCTGGCTGGCTTTGGCAGAACAGCTGTAAGCTGAAGGGAACATTCTGAAACTGAGTCAAAACCCCAAAGGTACAGGAAAACTGAGGGCAGGCCTTGGACTTGAAAAGCCACGTTGGTCTTGTCACACTAATCTGACTTCACATTTCTAACTGAAAATGTAGATTGCTTTCCCTAGCACCGTGGTGAAAGAATGCATTACATGCAATCCAGTGTGACCCAGTAAGAAATAAGATGAGAATTCATTCCTTAAGATTACTGAATCTGGAACGGCCACACTGGAGTCAGAGGCACGTTCTTTAAACCTTCTGGGGCAGTGATGGGAACCTGACATTGTGAACATCTTTCATCAGGGAAAGTGACACTCAGGAATGGTCAAGAGAGCGCAGATCACAGATCAACTACAGACCATGAAAACCGTTACACTCTGTCACGGTATTCCTGGCACTGGGCATTTCTCCCACTCCTGTCACGGCTGCTTCCTAATCAGCCTTGAGACCTGGTGTGGGTGGACGGGACCTATGACTCGCTTCTGAGGAACAAGGCGCAGGGGAGGCACATGACTACATTACAGAAGACAGCGAGTCCATCCTATGCATCTCTTGCTGGCTTTGGAGAAGCAACCAGCCATGCCGGGAGAGCCCATATGACAAGGATGGGCTCCACCATACATTTAGAGGCCGAGAGTATCACAAGGCATGGGAAGCTGCAGACAACCAGCTGAGGGAGGAAGCCATTCTCGGTGGCACCTCGGCTGGGAGGGACTGCAGCCAACTGCAGCCCACTTCACGGACCCATGAAAATGTTAAGTCGGGCGGTGGTAGCACACGCCTTTAATCCCAGCATTCAGAAGGCAGAGACAGGTGGATCTCTGTGAGTTCAAGGCCAGCCTGGTCTACAGAGCAAGTTCCAGGAGAGCCAGGGATATACAGAGAGCTGTCTCGAAAAACCAAAAAATTGAATCAAATGAAATAAAATAAATGTGCTGATACAAGATGCTAATTTTAGCATGCAATGATGAATGACTACTATAGATTTCAAGATATATTTTTATTTTAAAACATTTTATTATAAAAGTAATACAAATAACAAATGAAATGTCGAGAGAAGACCGAGTTATCCATTCAGTGCCCTGCCATCCTACTATGACCACAACTGGTAGTGATTGTCTACTTGTATAGCTCGGTGCGTCATCTGCATCCATGACCATGTTCCAGCGCTCCTCTGTCATCTCTCACTGTAGTGTTCTCTCATGTGCCATTCACAGACACCTGTCTACTGACGCCAGGGTGGGGTGGCAGAGGCATCCACAGGTTCCACACTCTGATCACATCCTTGGTAGAAACCTGCACAGAACTGCAATGTCTCTGATAAGAAAGTTTAGACTAACTACCCACTATTTGCAAGCAATATAGATTCTTCCGCTTGAGAAGGTTTTATGATGAAAGAAAGCTCAGGGGGCTGGCGGGTGTGGCGCACGCCTTTAATCCCAGCACTCGGGAGGCAGAGCCAGGCGGATCTCTGTGAGTTCGAGGCCAGCCTGGGCTACAGAGAAAGTTCCAGGACAGGCACCAAAACTACACAGAGAAACCCTGTCTCGAAAAAGAAAAAAAAAAAGAAAGAAAGAAAGAAAGAAAGCTCATGGGTCAGGACAAGATGAAGCCGGCTGATGGCCCTCTAGTGCGATCTTTCACAAACTCAGCATTGAGAGGACAGATGTCATCTTCTGAGATTAATATTCTGTAACACAAAGGAAGAAGATCAGAATTCACCTAGTACAGAACGTATGTAAGAGTAAAATTGGAACGATGTTTAATGTCACTATCCTAATTAGGCTACAAATGTACAGAAAACATATGCTAAACATGTATTAAAACGCTACAGAACGTCAAGTAACTATTTTATAAACACTGTTTTGATTAAAACTATTGCTGACCTTTGCCTTTCACCTCAGTCACTCAGATGCATGATGATTTCACAAAAATAAAAACAGGAAAATCAAATTATTTCTTAAAAATGGCTAAGAACACGCTGCTGTGCATAAGACAAGCCAGTTTTCTGAGGACTGAAACCAAGCCTTTTTCCCTTGAAGTAGAAGCCGAGTGGCCTGATTCACGCCACGCCTTTTCTCTTCCATCACTGTTTCCTGTCAGCTACTTCAGAACTGACCTGAGGGTCTGGCAGCATAAATCCATCTGTAAGTTTATAATAGACGATTGTGGAATCCGACTCCACTATGGCCAAAGTGAAAGACATCGGCAGTTCTGGATCACCTTGCAGTTTCCTCGATGCTTTCAAGATTTCCCTTATCCTGAAAATGAAGACAAAGTATGTTGGAGACTCACAGTCACCCAGTTAACGATAAGATCAAACGGTATAAATTCTTGAGGGAAAAGCACGGTACTGCACTCATAACGCTAAGGCAATGTCTGAGGCTCAAATAAAAACATCTAAAGCTATCTTCTCACACAGAAAGCCCTAAGAAAGAGCTACCTACTCAGATGAACTAACTGTATCTGGAACCTACAAAACACAACACTAAGAATGTTTAGTACATCTATTGGCTAAGGACTCCAGATGTTAATTTTTTAGTTTCCCAACTTGGAAACTTAGTGGAACAAAGTGGCACCCGGTCTACTATGTTAAATAGCTTGTAGGGCTGGTGTGATGGAACCCACCTGTACTCATGGGGGCTGAGGGCAGAGGGACCCAGAAACAAGCCTGGTTTACATCGAGTTTTAGGCCACCTGGGGCTCACACGGGGAGACCCTATCTAAAATATCCGAGAGATAATGATTAGACTGTAATAAACATGTCCCTTGTTTTCACGTAGGGTTTATAACTACTACCTCTGAATATGGAACTCCCCACTGGTCACTCACTGGCCCAACTGTTGAGGCCTTTCCAGTGTTTGTTAACCTGGGGCAGGCAAGGGGGACTCAACATCGATAAAGATGGGCTGCTGGGACACCTTTCTGATGTGAACACTTCTCTTCAAATATTCCTGGTTAGTCTTTCTATGTACCAGAATTATTAGACCTAAGTAGAGATGGTCCTATGGTTTTCGTTACATAGTTTGACAATAAAAAGCTAAGAGAAAAATAGAAAACAAAAAACATTTAAGATTTGATAATGGTAGCATTTCAGTTCACCTGTCCTGGAAATAATCCACCAAATCTAATTCTAGGTCTTCCAAGTACTGCTAGTTTTGTTAACTACAAGTTAAAAACCCTTATTACCTACTCAAGAAGGGCTGTGGTCAAAAATTTGGTAAAAATGTAATGTCCCCAAACACTTTCTTAAACAAGTAAATAAGAAAATGATTAGCTAGCTTATCATAAAGCAAATCAATTTCCAGATACTGGAAGGTTTATTAGCATTCTGACATCTACCACGGAATACACAAATGGTTCATGATTCTAACTGTATGCTTGGTAAGCATACTTGATATTATACAACAGTAAAGGCCTCGTGCCAATTTCTCTGTTTAAGTGACTGAATAACCCTGTGCTTTAAGCTTTTTTACATTACAGTCTTTTATGTAGACTCAAGATTCCTGACATTCATTTCTAAGCATTATTTTTTGGTAACATTTCCCTGCTCAAAAATTAACTTATTCTCCCCTTATACTTTTTGTTTAAATTGTCCTAATACTGCTTTTTAAAATTATTTGTTTTATCTTATGTGTGTGAGAGTTTTGCCTACATATGTATCTGTTCATCATCTGTGTGCAGTGCCCACAGAGGCCAGAAGAGGGTGCTGGATCCTCTGGAACTACAGCTACTGTTGGTCAGTTGCCATGTGGGTGCTGGGAACCAAACCCGGGCCTCTGCAAAAGCAACACTGCCCCTAACCACTGAGCCATCTCTCCAGACCCTCATATGGTTTCTTTCTTTCTATGCCATAAAGCTCGTAAGTTAATTTTTACAGGAGTACAAAAAGAATTCAATGAAGACAGTATTTTCAACAAAGAGTGCTATAACGTGAAGACAGTGTACCCCTAAGTCCATCCACATTAGATTATGTGAAGCTGAAATGAAGTAATGGGGCTTTGAGAAGGGTCAGGCGGTCACAGAGCACAAGTACTGTTAACAGTCACTATGCCAGCTTTCCCACCTTTGGTAGCCACCCTTGCCTCTATAGTTATTACTAAACTAAGTATTAACACTAATCTAAACTGCAAGGTAAGCTGGCTATTAGGAGGAACATAGGAAACATTCACTCTTTAAAGTAGCCTGGATCCAAGAACTTGACTTCGCTCTTAAAGGGATTCTACCTCTGTTGAATGGCATGACCGTGAGCTAGAGGCCTGCTGATATGCAGTTCAGTCCAGAGATTTAGGTGAAGCCTTAGTGATGACTTCGTTATTCTGCTTGATGGGAAGGGGGCATGTGGTGAAAACCAGCATGTCCATGGCCGCGACAGTCTTTAATGTAACTACTTTCCTTCTTAAAGGGTGACAGACTAGTATCTAATTAATAGTTACAGAACAATGTAGTGGGTAGCTGTTCCAGCTTTGACCTGGAAGTACTACCCCCATTGAGGCTTCAGTAACTGTCAGGCCTACAAGGCGGGGCCGAGAAAGGAGCCCTTAAGACCTGAGATCCAGATGTGCCGGCTCTCTTGGTTCCTGGACCCTGGATCCTGGAGGTAGACCGAGCAGAGTTTTCCAGAGAACACCACTAGACTGCACTACACCTTTCCCGGACCCTGTTACCTATCCCTTCACTTGTAAGTTACCCCACAAAATAAACCTCCCTTTTAACTACGTGGAGTGGCCTTAATACTACAACCAATAGAAAAAGATAGCATTCATAAGCTCTCTACTTTGAGTTAATATTTTCTACCAAGATGAAAAAATAATAGACTGTAATTTGACTAAATTTTTAGTCATAAACTTTTTTATTTGTAATAATAACATATAAAAATTTTAGCCAGACAGTGGTGGTGCACACTTTTAGCCCCAGCACTCACGAGGCAGAGGCAGGTGAATATCTGTGAGTTCAAGTTCAGCCTGGATTACAGAGTAAGTTCCAGGACAGCCAGGGCTACATAGTGACACCTTGTCTCAAAAAAAAAAAAATAAATAAATAAAATTTAATAGAACCTAGAAATAAAGGGAAATGTCATTATTATAAATGACATGCATCAGAATTGTTTAGCTAACGCAGTTAATAAAAGATAGCTTTTCCCTAATGTAGAACAATTTCTACATCAAAGGGTTTCTGCTTTTGTTGAGAAAAACTAAGCTCACAGCAGTGGCGACAGCAGTGTTTTCTAGGGAGGAAACTGCAGTAAGATGATGTAGTCCTTAAGTGGGTCCTTAGGTTCAACCCGGTCACTACTATATCCCAACATGTTTATCTGAATCTTCTCCTATCAGTTTAAAAACTGTGGTACAGTTGTTTCCCAATATGCAACATACATAAAGCCTAGTACATGCCCATAAAAACCCTGTAATAGACAAGCTGAAAGTTTCTCTCAGCATCCCTAACTGCAGGCTGTGAGGAGAAGAAGACACAGAAAAAAAGAAAAAAACCTCATTAAGACAACTTACACAGTTTAAGATATGATCCACTGTTTAAATTAAAGGTAGGTGTGTGTGTGCACACACATGCATGTGTCTGTGAGTGTGTGCATGTTGTGTGTGTATACACGTGTGTCTGTGTGCGTTTCTCCTAAGGTAAAGCGGTGAACCATATGGGGATTTTATATTTCACACTACAAACGAGGATGGAAATTTCCACTTCAGTCACTGTTGTGCTTTGATTCTCAATCAGTATTTGTTTTCAGACTCCTAAGCAAAGTATTTTCGGGCTCACCCCAAACACCTAAGGTTAGAGAATTAGCTCAGTTGTAAAGGAGGTTTTGTTCTCAGAGCTGAGGGAACTTACTGCCCACATTAAATGGAAGTTCCCATTTCTGAGCTCTTGTTTATCCCTCTTGGTGGTGTGTGGAGGAAAACTACCAGTGCATCTTCACAGCAGATGGATAAAATGGTACCCAGCTGCTACCTGACCACATATGGGCAAGCTCACAAAGCTCCTTGTTCAAAATCTTGTCTAGTCTACTCTCAACATGTGTTTACTTAGAAACATCATCTTTCTATCAAGACCATGTTTCCTTTATGGTATAGTGGATAAGCTCATAAAAATATTTGAGCCAACAGGCCAGGAAACCTTAGTCTAGTGGAAAATAATAAAGATTCTGAAGTTCTACTTTAAAATCACATGTGATTGTTAAAAGGCACTGAAGGGTAACTTACTTAATTTTCAATAATATGAAACCTTATTTCGAAACCAGAGAACACTACACGTGAACATGCCTTCTATGCTAACAAGAAAGATTTCATTTTTTCCCACTCAGTGAAATCTCAGGGAGAAAATCTCAACTAAAGAAAAGGGTATGTCAATAATAATCATAGCTATTGATTATCAGTAACAACATTTGATGCTGATGGCAGACTTTCCCTTTTCATAATTCTTCACAGATGACCTCTATATGATGAAAAAGGGGGTTGGGTTTTAATAAATTGATCTAGCCAACTTGACAGCCACCAGCTTAAATCCAGACAAAGCCAACAATATTTGGCTGATGTCCCTAGACCAAGTCATTTAAGCCTTTTCCATAAATCTTAAATTTGATTTTTCTCTAATGATCTAAAACAGACTGGAATCTTGAGAGATGTGCAGTGAGGACAGAAGCTGAAGAAAATATTACTCTTAAACTAAAAATGTTAAAATGAAATGCATTATGAAGTAAACATCGTATTAACTTCTTCGATCCCCGGAAGTGTCTCCTGTTCTCTTGGTGTGGCGAAGCAGGCTATACCTGCCGTGGTCCTGTCTACAGAGGCACCGATTCCCATCAGTCTCCTCTTCTGGAACACAGTGCTAGCCCACAGCAGCTCTGTTCTTCATGGGCTCCATCCTCCAGAAAAGCTCCAGGGCGAACAGGCCACAGCTTTGGGAACCTGGCCAAAACTTCCCAGCTAAAAAAACCAAAACGGCGGCAGCTGAACTCTCAGCAGATCTGCTAAAGAATCAAGTGCCTGTGCAGCTCTTCGCCTCCCTGAGAAGTCATGGTGGGAAAAGAGACAGAGAGATGTGAGCTTCCCTTCCCTTCCCAGGGTAAGAGAAAAAGTGTGTCTACTGAAAGAAGCCGTCAGGGTTGGGGCTGCACCAGCAACTGAGGTGGCGTGAGGACATGTGTCCTGATTACCAAAGAAGCCACACAGTACAAGTCATTTTATCAGTGAGTGCAGGCCTCAGAAGAGCCACACTCCAGAAAGGAGTGTTCTTAAAGTACAAAGTCATTACTCAAGAACACAATGTAGCACTCAAGTATTAAATCCTAGCCAGATGTGGTGGTGTGTGTCCATAACCCAGTACTCAGGAGACTAAGGCAGGAGGATCATCATCTGGCCAGCCTGGGCTACAAAGTGAATACCAAAGTAGCCCAGGCTACAGAGTAAGACCTGTCTTAAGAATAAAAATAATAATAACTAATTAGAAATGATATAAAGAAACTTGATTCTTCTAACCTTTTATTCCATAAGACAATATAAGGGAGCAGAGGGTGAAAGGTCAAGGTGCACACAGGTGAAAGGTCAAGGTGCACACAGGTGAAGGTCAAGGTGCACATGGGTGAAAACGAGCGCAACGAAAGGTAAGGAGACGAGGCGCTTGTGGATTGCCTGCCTCATCAGCCTGGCCATGACCATGAACACCGCAGTACAGTAAAAAGATGGGAAATGGTGAGTCTCTGTGGATGAATGGCAGGGTGCAGACATTCTCTCTCCCTCGCATAGACTCTTGAAAGGACATACGGTTAACACACATCCTTACATGCTCTAGTGTATCACCTCGGGAACGCAGTCACTCAGCAAACACACACACAGCAGGCTAGGCACCGGGGTTCACAATGAGCATGTGAAGCCTCGGCCTCCCCGGAACTCACTCCTAGTGGAGGAACACTGACAGTAGGTATCAAGTCATACCGACACACAGCACGCGGGTATCACAGGAGTGTGCCAAGTGTTGTCGGGGAACACCTCAGCAAGTCCAGAATGATGGCTCAGGCCACAGTGCAGATGCTGTGCCAGAGACAGGGAGAAACTGACACACGCACTTAGGGAAGGAGAGTATTTGGTGATCATTTGTCAAATATGAGGAGAGGAAGAAATAGACAGATATTCCTCTTTCTCTCCATACACACACACACACACACATATACATATCCCCCACCGTGTGTGTGTGTGTGTGTGTGTGTGTGTGTGTGTGTGTGTGTGTGTGTGCGCGCGTTTCAGAATGAACAGAATTGCTATTTACTAACCTGGGAAAATCACAGAAAGAGCAGATGTAGGGCAAATCAGAAGTTCTTTTTCAACATACTAACTAGAGACACCTCTTAGATCACGGTAGACATGTCAAGTAAAGCGTTACATATATGAGTCTGAAGTTCACAGTAGAGGCTGGGGTAGAAATGTGAACATATAAATTGGGAGCCATCAGCATATTGATGACATATGAAACCATGGAACCAGAGGAAGCTGCTGGGGAGTGAGTGTGAAGAGAAAAACTCTGAGCCCAGGGCATTTTCACACTAAAGAGGCCGGGAACTTGAAAAGGTTCCTCAGAGGTGAGGAGGAGTGCAGGGAGAAGTCAGCACATACCCTCAAGCTCCAGGGCCACCATTCCTGGGTTCCGACTCACTCTCTTGTCTGCCTCCGGACCTACTGCTGTTCCCTAAGGCCCTGGGGCGCCAACTCCTGCTCTGGCTTCCCCTCCCCTCTGAACTCCTTACTCTCTAATTCCTTTCTCCTGGAGTATGGGCTCCCTCCCGGAAGGTCACTTTCTAAATCTTCTTACTGTCTCTCCTCCCCCCACCCCCCACCCCGACTCATTCTCCTCTCCCACCGCACATCTCCCCCTTGCCCGCCTCCCCACATACACACAGGGACTTGAACACAAAATCCAGAGCACTCTCACTAGCTGTAGGCGGCTACTGCCTCTGCCATTACTAATACCCGGTCACAACAAGACTGTCCTCGCTTGCAGGCTTTCTTAGGCTCAATAATTTCTTTACACGATGACTTCTGCTGCCGCCTTCTCCACCTCAGTGTCTGTGCTTCTTTCAACTGATCTGTCTTCCAGGGAATGTTCCCAGACCCCCACTCCCTCCTATAACTCTATGGAGATTAGGTCTCCCCCTCTGCAGTCTTCTCAGTATCCTGGGCACTGAAGGGACTCTAGCTGGTCCAACCATGGCGAACATGGCTCTGGCAAGCCTTGCCCTTCTCCCCCATTCCCTCTGCCCTGCTCAAAACCCTTAGATTACATTCCTAAAGCTAGCCACCAAGGTCCATTCCCTTATTTGGCCAATTCCTCCCGAGGCTGAGCACCAAGGTCCAGCAATCAGAAGCCCCCTTTGGCTGTCGTAATTAACATCTCCAATTAAAATGAAACAGCTCATCCTAACACAGGCTTTCCCCTTTCCCTTTATAAACCACCATTTGCCACGTCTGTCTCCTATCCAGAGGCAGACCTTTGTCCCTCCAGGACAAATATCCCTGGCCCCTCTCCCTCATCCTCTATCTCCTGTCTTTGTCTCTTATTTGCTGGCCTTTGTCTCTCGGGACAAATAAATCTCCTTTGTCCTGAGAACTTGGTCTTGAGGGTCCTGAGCCAATACCGATTCATTATAGGCACATCTCCCAGTACATTACACTGGTTACACTGGGTATAATCTGTGCCTCTCAGCCCTGGACTCTGAGCATCTTATAGGAAAGGTCTGTGATACTGTGTACCCTTGCTCCCAGGCATCCAATACAAAGGAGAAAAATCATGAGCAATCTGAAATCTATTTCATCCTCTCCCCAAAACATCCTTCTATTTTGCCTTTTGATAGCCTACAATTATATTCATACTCATTTATGTTCAGTGTATCTAATGGTTAAAGAAAAGTATAATTATATACATTTTTAATATTGTTAACACTTTAGTATAAAAACAGTAATTAAAATTTTAATTTTTTCTATACATCTCAGTGTTTTAAAATATCAGCTCTTCTTTTCCCTGCAAATCCATTAATGCAACTGGCATACAAATAAATAATTTATCCATTTATATTGTGTGGGAGACTGCTGTGATATCTCACTGGGACAACACTAATAGCTGATAAAGTACTTGTGTAAGTAATCATGTCTCTTAAAGAAAAATTACTATTGATGGTCTTCAAAAGCTGTGTAGAGAAAAGAACTCTAACAAAGAGAAAGGGAAAACTGTAATTCATGTAATTCAATGTAGGAAAAAAAGACGTGCATTCATCTGAGAGCACTGTGGCAAACAGGATATGGTATGCCTGAATACGCTGGGCAGATTAGGAAAACCAAGACTAGGAACCCTCACCTTGGTTCCAACATGCTTCATGGCACATGAATCCTGCCAAGAGTCTCCCTGCCCTGGGATGACAGGTCGTGAGCTTTCTAGAGGTGAGCTGGCAGGCAGACGGAGTGCTGACCAGGCTTCCTGTCTGCAGAGTGACACTGAACTACAAGTCATACCGAGACAGAGGACATCTGAATGACTTTCTCTCTCCCACTGTGTGAAACTGGAGGTTCCAGCCCCACGACCACTGTCAGGGCTCAACACTGAGAAAGCTGTGGCGTTTAGCTGGGTTTGAAAGACCAGCGATGCAGCTATGTGGAGGACAAGCCACTACCATCTTTACAACAAAGGAGGCTGACCATCGTGTGAGAAACAGCACCCCGGAACTCTGTGGATTTTGTGATCATATAAGAAATTCATTTTCCTCAGATCATTTTAACCATATATAACTACACAAAGGCTCAGATATGACAGTTATGTTTCCAGGTATTAACTGACATTGAAACTGAGGAAGAATATAAGGTCTATCAGGAAGAAACAAACCACCAGTCAAAATTTTTTTAAAAACCTTTTTTTCTTCTTTCTTTCTGAGCCTTGCTGTAAGGTACTGAAAACATTTCCCCTTTACAGCCACCTGGATCCAACCCTATTCCCAATGCCTGACACACTACGATCATGCCTTCAGGGTGACAAACTTCTGCTTGTGACTCTCAACAAAAACCAACAGCAGAGTGGCTTTTCTTCGGAGGAGTGTGTACCCTTACAGCCGTGAGTATAGATGATCACGGTAAAATGCTTCGTTTTACTCTTCACCTAAAGAGAAGCGACCTAAACACACATTTGACTTCATTTTCAACATCAGCATTGAAAAGACAGGCCAGGCCTCTAACTTATACAGGATTCCCTTGTGGTACCATCTTTTTTTTAAGTGTGTGTGTGCCGCACAGACATACACATGAAGGGGCCAGAAGAGGATGTTGAATGTCTTCTTCAATTGTTCTTTGTGTTGTTTTCTTTAAAATCGAGTCCCTCACAGAACCTCACTGTTTTGGCCAGGCTGGCTGGCCAGCAAGCTCTCAAGTGTGCTGAACTACACTGTAGTTGACATACTATGAAACTGCATGCCAACGGACTGCGTATTCCTTTCGCTCCATGGTTTAGTATGCTTCCTTTTTCCCTATTTAAAAAAAATGTTATTACAGTTTTGTTAGGAATACAGACCACTAAGAACAACAGTCTCAAGAAGTTAATCAGCACAGCTTCGGATGGTGCCTAGAAAGCTATGTGCTCTGTGATGTGTGACACGTAATTTGTTTCTAACAATAGGGCCAGCAGGATATTCTTAAAATAAAATAGTATTCTTGATAAGGTACCAGTGTCATTTGCTCATGTTCCCACATAGCTCCCTGAACCCTGGGAAGGGGTCTGGGAAAGCTTGAAAAGGTCTTGGTCATGGTTAGGAGAGTTGAATATGGGAATTTTATGATAAGTCAAATTTGTAATTATGAGCTTATGTAACAATCACATATTATTATGTAATGATTCTGTCTTTGATTTTTTACAATAAAAGATCTTTTAAAATTCCATAAAGAAACTGAATTCTAAACAAGGGGCTGGGAAAAGCTTACACACTAAAGTGCTTAAAGCACAAGCATGTGAGCCTAAGTCAGACCCTCAGCATCCCCATTCAGAAACAAACCAACAAGCCAAGCGGTGGTGACACACACCTTGCACACTCTTAACCCCAGCACTCGGGGGCAGAGGCAAGTGAGGGGGGCCTCTGAGTTCGAGGCCAGCCTGAAATACAGCAAGAGTTCCAGGATAGCCAGGGCTACCCAGAGAAATCCTACCTCGAGGAAACAAACAACAACAAGAGAAACGAGCATGAGGTCCATGCCTGCAATCCCAGCATGGGACAAGCAGAGACAGGAGACCCACAGTGCTCACTGGCCCACCAGCCCGGCTTACTCGGTTGAATGCCCGGCCAGTAAGAGTCACAATAACCATTTATATAATCTAATCTTTGCCAATTACACACGCCATAGCTCTTCTCCAACACCGCCAGCCAAAGTGTAAACTGATAGCAATTCTCCTCCAAGAACACCCCAGCAATAACAGCCACAGGGCAGGTATCAATGCTGCATGTCCTATCACCCAACTCTAGGCTCTGGCCTTGGGAAAACTCAAACCTGAGTACAAGGGCTGCCTGTAAGGCTGCTCATTAGTGAGACACCCAACTGCAGGAGAGCGAAAATAGTGAAGGCCTTCCCTCTCACTTCCCATCCTTCCCCTCACTTCCTGCCCTTCCCCCTCACTTCCCACCCCTGCCCTCTTCTCTCCTGAGTCCTCGCCATCCGCTTGGCCCCTCACTCACTTAGGCATTGTACCGAGCACTGACAGACACCACATGAGGCAGCCACGGCCAATGCTGCTCGGTTACTTGCAGATCCCCTTCCACAGTGGCTCTCAACCTTCCTAACGCCGCGACCCTTTAATACAGTTCCTCCTGCTCTAGTGACCCCAACCATAACATTATTGTTGCTAATTCACAACTGCAATTTTGCTACTGTTATGAATTATAATGTAATTATCTGATATGCAGGATTGTCGACACACAGGTTGAGAACTGCTGTCCGACCAGAACATGGCGTCAGCAGGCTTCTCCTGTCCTAAGATTAAATGCTTATCTGTACTCCATTAGCATTGCTACTCAATTACCTAGTAATAAAGGCTACAGACACAGTCCCAAAACACATTCAGTAAAATATCTGAACAGAGGACAATTTTGTTCTTATTCCATCCCACCCAAAAATAACCCAAACAGAGAAAATTATTTTCCAGGTCAGCATTTGGTACTAGAATAAATATTACCTTCATGAAGACATCTTAACCAATGTGTCATCTTCAACACATAAAATCTGCCCAATAAATACATACTGAATGAAATCTACTATTCCAAGCAATATTATCTGACAAATGGTATTCATATCATAATGAAATAAAATAACAGAAGTCAACAGAAAGAAAACTAGAGCAAATTTATAAACCCACTGAGATTTAATATGTTCAAGACTGATCAGAGGGCTACTGACAAAGTCAGGGAGGAGACTTTAAAATTTCTAGAATCAAATGAAAATGAAAACACAATTTAAAAGAACTTAGGGATATAGCAATTAGTAAGAAGAAAGCTCAAAGCTATAAGTGCTTAAATTAAAAAGTCAGAGGGTCTCAAATACATAACTTAATGATGTACCTTAAGGTTTGAGAACAAAGGAAAAGCCAAACTCAAAATTAATAGATGGAAAAATAATAATGATGGATCAGAAATCAATGAAATGGCAATAAAGCATAGAATATACACAGACCAATGACACTAAGCTCATTCTTTAAAAACAAAACAGACAAAGTAACTAGAGATGGGGAAGGCCTGAACTAATAATTCTGGAGATGAAGGGTGATATTATGACCAATACTAATGAAATTCAGAGGCTCATTAAAGAACTGTTTGAAAATCTAGACTCCAATAAATTGGAAAATCTAGAAGAAATTAATAGAAATACTGTCTACCAAATCTAACAAACCTAATGGATATAAACAACTCAGATCTCTAAAGAGTAAAGAGACTGAAACCGTAATCTCCCAACTGAAAAAACAAACACAACAAAAGCCATAACGTGTTTCACTGCATGTGTGGAATTTGGGAATTATGAGAGGTGATAAGTGAGAAAATGATGGAGAACTAACTTTGTCAATGAAGGTGAAAGGTGATTCACAAGAAAATGGGAGCCCCTTTCCTAGTGTATCATTTTTTTAAAAAAAACATTGAAACTCTTAGTAACCTTTTAAAAATTAACCTTTACTCAGAATCCCAAGCAGGAAATATACCTTAAGCTAGACACAAAGATGACAGTTACAAAAGGAACAATGATCATATTCAAATTAAGATGTTACTCATTTAAAA
This sequence comes from Peromyscus maniculatus bairdii, assembly GCF_049852395.1. Classification (NCBI taxonomy): domain Eukaryota; kingdom Metazoa; phylum Chordata; class Mammalia; order Rodentia; family Cricetidae; genus Peromyscus; species Peromyscus maniculatus. Next base: position 61,389,672 of record NC_134862.1, read on the forward strand.
CGTACCTTAAAAACAGTAAGGAGTGGGTTTAAAAACTGAAAATAGGGCCAATGAAAGAGTATTGACAAAAACATATAAAGCACTTGTAAAAGTGAAGAAAAACAAAAACACCATCTAACAGGCCACGGACCTGTCAGACTAAGTCCGAAAGTGCTCGCTCACCTGTTATGGCTGAGGGAAGCAGAAATGGGTGTGGGCACCACAGTCTGTAGCCCCTCCCCTTCTATCTCAGTGCCCAGGAGGCAGATAAGCTGGAGTTCTGGTATTCCTACACAGTTCACTTCATGCCAACTTTTACCTGCAAGAGCATCAAGAATGCACTCACTGAAAACAAAAGAGAAGCATTCTAAACTTCTAATACTCAGCAGAGCAAAGGTCACTGGTGATAGAAGCGCCTCTCTTTGCCTTTCTGATCTTTTCCACAACCTAGTAATTCCCAATGTAAATGAACAAAGAAGGGTAACAGTAACTGAAAAAATTACTAGTAAATAAAAAATGTCTGCTTATTATGTGTGAATAATTCTATATGACAACCCAATTCCCCACCTCCCACACCCCAATAACAAAACAATAAAACAAGGAACTTACTCTCCATGAGATCCAGGTAAACCAAGAATGCTATATAAACTTGGGTGGCATCTCCTATATCTAATTCCATCATTTCTAAGTACTGAAAATCAAAACATAATTGTTAAACAGAGAAGGAATTAGCTCAATATTTTCTTTCATTTAACAAGTATTTACTAAATGCATGCATTTTATATATATATATATATATATATATATATATATATATACACACACATATATGTATATAAGCTATCTTCCAAATTTAATGGAAGTTAAAAGAAATGTAAGGTCTTATCTTTGCCTCTAAAAAAAATAATCCACAATTGTTAAACACACGCATATAGCCTCCCTTATTGCATCTAAGACACCATCCTTATCAATCACAAAAATCTAAGAATGTTCAAGTCCTTTATATAAAACCCAGGAATATTTGCATATAATCTGTATAATCCTACCATACACTTTAAACCATCTATAGTTACTTACAATACAGAATATAAACTAAGTGTTATATAATGTTTAGGAATAATGACAATAAAAGTTTTTATGTATAGAGTATAAAGGCAATTTTTTTTCAATTTTTTTCAATTCAAAAAAATAGCAAATCCTCCATATATGGAGAACTAGTATACTTAAAATGGTTAGTTAGGCAAATGACAGTTATAAAACTGTATGAGTTATAAAACAATGACAGAACAGGTCGGAGGAAATGTTCTCAGGGGATGGACTGGCGAATGTTTCACGACAGACTGGATCCAAAGTAAGCTTTGTAGGACTTGAGTACATGGAGAAGCAGAGTAATAGTGTGAATAATTATGAAAAGTGAGAATAAGCTACATATATTCAAGAGTCTACAAAGAAACGCATCCAGCAGGAGCAGAGAAAACTTAAATATGATTTTCATTGGGTTATGTTATAGGATGCCTCCATTTCCCTGTCCTCTAATTTGCCTATAGAAAAACTTCTGCCAACTTCCTCACCACTCCCACTCTCAGGTGAGAGTTATTTAATTGAGTTTTAAGATGCAAACTACTTCCTTCAGACTTGCTGCTTGTTGTAGGAAAAACTCAGAAACCTACTCCTGCAGGGAAAGCCTTGGGCATCCCAATACGTCCGTGGGCAGCTCTAGAAACAGAGCTGATGCACAGATGAGATATTTGCAGAACCTTGGAGGACAGACCTGATGGGTCACCTCCTCCTATCCGCTGCATGGTAAACGTACAGGTTGGATAGACGGGTTTGTGTGACCCAGTCAAGAAGTGCTTGACAATGGTACTGAGACACGATTTTGGGTCGGGCTACAAGGTCTATCTATGTGACAAAGCTAATCAGGAATTTTATCCATGTGGAGTACTTCGGATTTCTGATTCAAAGAATAAAATAATAAGTTTGTAAATGAGGAGATCCAGTAACATCTTACTAAGCAATTTTCAAATTAAATAACTAAAGAATATAGCTGGAAGATATACATCATTATTTCTTTTCTTTTATATCAATTTGTTGATCCTGGAAGAAAAAAACATCAATAGGACGTTTTGTTAGTAGGTCTATACAGCCATTAGCTTCAAAGGGAAAAACTCCACAAGTAAGAAAACTGTCTAAAGGCAACATCCAACCTAGATGCAGTTTTAAAAGGTCACTAATAAATACTTACACAGTGCTTTTTATAGGTCAAATACCTTATAAAAATGTCCCTATGAGGTTAAGTACACTACTATCCCCTGTTTTTAAATGAAGAGGCTGTGATATTGGAAGCCCAATGACACAAGTCAAAACAAGTCAAAGCTGGTAAGTAACTGAAGTAAGATTCAAAATGGAGAAGTATGAACAGAAGCCATGCTCCGAGCCCCTGTTGATGTCTTCTCTGTCTCTCTTCCTCTCCTCCCCTGTTGTTATAACCTATTAAATTCATAACATTTCCATGCTATATTTCCATGTATATGGAGATGATGAATGGAAGAGAGCAAGAAAACATCAAGCTTCAAGAAATGGGGAAAGTCTCTTTTCAGATTTGTATTTTCAAATATTCCCTTGATTATTTTAGATGCTTATCTGAGTTAACGCAAAAGGAAAAGTTGCCATTTTAATGCACCAATCCAGTCCTCGAGATCCTTATACAACTTTCATTCATTATCAGCATTGTGGCTTTGCGGATACAAACCACCAATTTCCCAAGCAGAGGCTAGCAAAAGGCTATCCTTATTTTCCTTGAGGCCAATATAGAAAAACTCACAACGCGAATAGCCTTGCCCTGTCCAAGAACTTACTCAAACTTTCTAAGAAATCCGAAAAAGTGAGGTTCTAGTCCCATACAGAATGAAGAGGCACACACTTTGGGCCTATGGCTACGTGTAATGTGACTGTGCCTAACTAAACATTATTTGTGGACCCCTCGATCTCAGCCAGATCGGTTAACTGTGGATGCAATCAGTCCATCCCAGAAAGGGCTACCTAGTTAGGAAAACAGGTATTATTAGTGCAATGCTTTATCAGCGGCCTCTGGATTCAGAAAGAGCGGCTTCGGCGGAGTGGAAGGAATGGTGTTAGTCCGTACCACAAATCACATAAACGAACAGAAATGACACTGCGGGCCCTGCCCACACGGCTCGCCCCCGCCGCGAGGCTGGCGCGCATCCTCCGCGGAGACACGGGCGGGAGGGACCGATCGCTGTGAGGAGGGCCGGCGGGCCTCGCGCCTCCTGACCTTAGGGTGTGTGCCCATCCAGGCGTCCTCGGGAGCCCACGTGCGGGGGGTGCCGCCGCCGCCGCCGCCAGCGCGAGCGGGCCCCGGGCTAGCGCCGCTGCAGCCCGGGGTAGGCTCGGGATCGCCGCGCTCCTCCATGCCGCCCACGCCGAGGAGAGCCGTGGTGTACCGCGAAGCCCGGCCGGCCAGAAGCCGAGCCCTGCGCGCCGGAGTTCCGCTTCCCGCCGCGCACGCTGGGCGGAGAGTTCGGGCCACGCCCCCTGCCCAGGGGCGCTCGCACCTGCGCGGACCGCTCCGGCCCCCCCCCCCTCCTTCCCCCTCCTTTTTCCCCCTCCCCAAGCTAGGCAGGTTGGAGAGTGGAGGAAGTTCGCTAATAACCCGAGTTCAGAGTCTTCAGCCCTTCGTTAAATCTGTAGTCTTGCTTAAGAAATGAAGGATTCTTAAGTCCTCTTTGCCTTCAGATCCTGGACTTAAATTGCATGGGGAAAAGGCCCCATTCAATTCCCTACCGTCCAAGTTTAAAATAAAAACATCGTTTTAGAGCAAACTCACCTTTCAAGATTAGCAGAAACGTGCGGTGTTGAACGACTATTGAGAACTAACGTAAACATGTGACTTAAAAGCCAAAGATGAGTACCTTCAGACTGATGAGTAGGAAGGACTTGGTAAGTGGGTTTGGATTTACCCTGAGTAAAAAAAAAAAAAAAGGGGGGGGGGAAGCCCGCGGAGGTTTCTGGTACATATTAACAAAATCCACCCCCGGGGAGTGTGGTGCCTGCCTTTAATCCCAGCACTTGGGAGACAGAGGCATGTGGATCTCTGTGAGTTCGAGGCCAGTCTGGTCTACACAGCGAATCCCAGGACAGGCTCCAAAGCTACACAGAGAAACCCTGTCTCGAAACAAACAAACAAACAAAATCCCTCCGAGTAATGAGGACAGACTGAAGAGATCAAGGAATGGTTGCAAAGCCACTATATTAACCAAGACCAAAAAGGCTTCCAAAAATAAGAAGTACCAGGCAAGGTAGGTACTTCAGTGCTTCAGAACACAATAGATTAAGAATGTTGTGTTGTCTCATTGCATGAGTTGGCTGTTTGAAACCTGGAGCTTATGCAGGGACACTTGGCTCAGTCTGGGAGGAAGGAACTGGACCTGCCTGGACTGAGTCTACCAGGTGGATCGCAGTCCTCGGGGGAGGACTTGTCCTGGAGGAGGTGGGATTGGGGGGCAGGCTGGGGGTAAGGGGAGGGGGTGGGAGGGGGGAGAATAGGGGAACCCATGGCTGATATGTAGAACTGAATGGTATTGTAAAATTATATATATAATGTTGTGTTGTGGTGGCCCACGACTTTAATCCCACAACTCAAGAGGCAGAGGCACATGTATCTCCATGAATTCAAGGCCACCCTGCTCCACAGAGCGAGTTGAAATGGACAAGATTTCAATGTGACGGTTACAACCGTCAGCAATGAAGTACAACAAAACATATTTTCAATGGATGGGAATATCAAGAATGAAATTTCAGCAATAAATAAATAAATAGATATCCAAATGGCATTCTGTAACTAAAGATTACAATTGCAGAAATAAAGAGTTTCAGTGGGCGATTCTTGACAGCCAAAATGGAATTATGGAGGAAGAGGTAGGTGAAGTTGAAGAGGGAAATCAGAGGTGAACAACAGAGTGAGATTTTATTTTTATAAGGGGTGGGAAGCAGTGAAGTGCCAGGCATGAGGAGAAATGCTCACAATCCCAGTATTCAGGCCTGAAGCAGTGATTTTGCGTCTACAGAGTGAGTTCTAGCTCAACCTGGGCTGTGAAACAAAACCTTGACACCATCAACAGACACACGGAGAACCAACAAAACCTTGAAGGTTGGCCACATACCAACGGACTGACACAGAGAAGGGGGTAGGGGAGGTTGAAGAAATGATGGCCAGATTTTTCACAATGGTAATGAAACACATTTAACAGTACAAAACGATAGATGAATATCAATTCAAAGAGATGTGAGTTTGCGCTGTCCTAAAACTGTTGGAAAGAAAAAGAGAAAACCTTGAATGTATCAGAAAACTAAATGCAAGGAAACTCCACCTACAAAGATTCATAAATTGCCCTCGAATATGTTATATCTAGATAAAATTTTTTTTCTTTGCCTCCCCAAAACAGCTATTGAGCCCCCTGCCAAAGCAAATAGTACTGAAATTAGGAGGCCACCAAACACTGACACTAATTCAAATGATTAGAAATGAATAAACCCTTCTCTCTGGCTCCTGAAGATTTCAATCAGTCAAAGAGTTAATAGCATTTGGTTCTAATCTAAGAAAGGGGATCCTGTAATTCAGGATGGAGATCTACAGAGATTAGTGCCTATGAGAATAAGACTTAAACATCTTCAAGGGAAGATTTTTCTACCTTATATTTAAAGGGTAAAGGGTGAGTAAAGGAGTGGGGGGGAGAGAGAAACCTGAACAGGTAAAGAAAGTGCTAGAAACTTTTCTTTTAAATATAGATTAAATTCTATTGTCTAGAAAAATAGTGATATATGCACACTTACATATCAAGTGCATCTGACTTTTAATTTCACTATCTGTCTAAGAGTTGGATTAAAATGGAATTTTTGCTGCCAGTTTAAGAAAAGAGGACTTTAAAGTAGGTCTTGCTGATTAGGAATGGCTGAGTACAAACAAGAAGAACTCAGGACTCTCAGAGAACCTAGCATTTAAAGCACAGAATCAGAAGGATCCGTGTGGCAAGCTTAGAGTGAAATCTACCAGAAAGCAGGGTAGAGTTTCAGCTCTGATGGTCTACAGGAATTTTCCATTTGTAAATGCTTCAACAATTCATTAGATTAGAGTACTGAAGGGCTTAGAAGAAAAACTCAAGATAAGTAAGTAGCAGGGAATACGAGTCCCTTCTGAATATTACCTTCTGAGTCATCTGGCACCTGATGCGCTGGTTTCCCTGGTAGGTATTTGAGCCAGACCGTTTTATTCCTACAAAAAAAGAATCAGTAATATCTATGCAGGGATATTTAGTTAGTCTCGAGGGAAAAAGGCAACACTAAATTGTGAGGCAGAGTGTTGAAGACAAAGAAGATAGGGCTTTTACACAACACTGTGTAAGACAGCAACCCCTTAAAATAGCTAGCATTCTAGATCAGTCTTTTCTCATTAACTCTTCATATATGGGTATATATAGTACACAAATATATACTAATACAAACCATATGACTGTTTATTCTCTTGTCTCAAGAGTAGGTGAAATATTAATTCTAGTAAAATATTTACAAAGCTATGATATTTTCCTACCCTTATGCAAGAACATATATGAGAGAAACCTCCAGCAAGTACAAACATATCTAGAATAAACCAAATACACGTCTCTGATTCTTTTCATACAAGTGCAATCCAATGTAGTGGGTAGCCATTTCAGCTTTGATCTGGAAGTTCCAACCCCCTCCTCTTGGCCCCGCCTTGTAGGCGTGACAGTTACCGAAGCCTCAATGGGGGTTGGAACCTTCCAGATCAAAGCTGGAATGGCTGCCCACTACAATCCAAAGCCTCCATCAACGAAATTAGGATATAATATATTTCATTTTAAGGGCTATTTACATATAGAACAAAACAACAAAATAAGGTTTCTAGGATAAAAAACAAGCAAAATGTTTTTGAATGACATTACTGAGGTTTTTAGAGATCATCAGACAAGGTTTAAATACATGGATAGAAAGACCATGCACCTGGAAAGGTTCAATATCATAAAGAAAGAAATGTTTTTAAAATTGATCTGTAGAGTCTATCAACCCCAATCAAGAGCCCAACAGAGATTTTCCTAATAGTTGATGAACTGTTTCTGAAAAGTAGACATAAAGGATCCAAAGAATTTAAGATTTTTCTTGCCATAAAATATGGAGTAACCTGCTTAAGGAAGTCTGCACTGAACAGAATTTGAACTGGATGTGTGTGTACTCCCAGCACTTGGGAAGCTGAAGCCGGAGGAATCTGAGTTTAAAACCAGATGGAGAAACAGCGCAAATGGGCAATTCTGTAGATAAAGAGGTGCACATATGCGTGCTGAAATAGTAACTGGTTTGTAAATATGAAAAGTTATCAAAATCAATTTATAGTCCTCCAAACATCCCATCTCTGCTCTTGCTTACAAATTGGAGGGAGGATGTGCCATGTGATCAGAGGGGCTTAAAAAGTCTCAAATCTGCAGGGCGGGTTTGGACAGGCTGGGAGGAAACCCAGGAAAGAGGTGATGTTACATCCTTGAATCCAAAGGCAGTCTGGGAGCATAGCTTCTTCCTTGTTTTGGAATCCCATCCTTCCCCCTTGAGGCCTCTAACAGATTGAATGAGGCTTAGCCACAATACAAAGAGAAATATGCTTAGCTTAAAGTTTACTGAATTGATGGTTAATCATGTCTAAAAGAAAAACTGCTTCATAGCAGTCTCTATATGGTTTGAACTACATAATAGGGCACCCTGGCCTAGCTGTGCTGACACATAAAATTAATCCCAGGAAAAAGCATTCCAAACAAAATAAAGACACTGAGTAACCTGAAGCTCAGTCTGCTCATCCCTGGGGAGAAGAGTCAAGCATGTGACAAGAAGGGACACACAGTGGGCTTCATGTTGGTAGCAATTATCTGCTTCCCAAGGCAGGTGCTAGGCACTCACTTAATTAATAATGTCGAAATTAGCACACTGTTTTGGGGATTATAGTTTAGTTTGTACTATAGCTTGTGTTTAATAAATACTTTACAGCGCTCAAAGGGATGGTAGCTTGGTTCTTTTGTAAAGAGATGTAGCTATATAGGCTAAAAGAACAGCTGGCTTTGAAAAAGCATCAGAATCAAGTCATAGCTCTCCAAACACCTCACCTCTAGCGCTTCAGTCACCGTCTGCTTCCAAAGTGCGTTTTCAACCTCTCTAAAGAAAGCTGACTATCAACCCACACTACACACATGCAAACTGGAAACATGATATTAACATGATTCCAGGGACTGGAGAGATGGCTCTGTTAGTAAGATGCTTGCTGTCCAAGCAGGAGGCCCTGAGTCTGGGTCCTCAGCACCCATATAAAAGCTGGAAGAGCGGGATGTAGCTGGAATCCCAGTGATGGGGGCTGAAAGGCTTGCTGGGCAGCCAGACTAGAAGAAGGAGCAAATTCTGTGTTCAGGGGAAAGCAACTGAAACAGACAGCTGCTGTCAATCAATCTCCAACCTCCACATTCATTGGGGGGATAAAAAGAGCTAAGACAAGCTCTTGAGTAACAGGAGGAAACGAGAAGGTAATATGGTGTCTTAGTTTGAACTCACTTGGTTTATAGTAAGATAAACAAATGACCAAGTATTCCTTAAAGTAGAGGGATTTTAGTTTTAAAAGTTGAGTGGACATTGGCCGTGAAAGAAAAGAAAGAAGAACCTTGTGGTGATATATTTTGTCCCCCAATATATTGTGCATCCTAATAAACTTATCTGGGGTCAGAGGACAGAACAGCCACTAGATAGACATAGAAGCCAGAAAATGGTGGCACACACACCTTTTATCCTATCACTTGGGAGGCAGAGATCCATCTGGAGTTCTGTGAGTGAGTTCAAAGCCACACAGCAAACAGCCAGGCATAGTGACGCACGCCTTTAATCTCAGGAAGTGATGGCAGAAAGCAGAAAGGTATATAAGGCGTGAGGACCAGGAACTAGAGCTGGTTAAGCTTAAGTGTTTGAGCAACAGTTTAGCTGAGATCCATTCAGATGAGAACACAGAGGCTTCCAGTCTGAGGAAACAGGATCAGCTGAGGAATTGGCAAGGTGAGGTGGCTGAGGCTTGCTCTGCTTCTCTGATCTTCCAGCATTCACCCCAATACCTAGCTTCAGGATTGTTTTTTATTAATAAGACCCTCCAACAATTTGTGCTACAGAATCCTTCTAAAAGGTACCTATCACTACCCCCCTTTGACCTCACCTGTGTCTGCTGTAGCTGGAACATAGTAGATGTTTTACTTAGTGTCTTCTACAAGCTGGTAAACCTCTGAGAGTGAGGATAGTACTATAGGAGGAGGGGGCAGAGTAGATTTTTTACCCATTAGTTATTTAAGTATAAACACCACAGAGAAGGGTTAGGGAAGGAGACAAGATTCTGAGAATGAAATTGCCCTGCAGGCTACATGGACCGGGTGAAATGGAGAACATATGGGAGACAGAAACTGGTACCAGGAGTGGGGTATTGATGTGTTGGGCCTGACCATGCTGTTTGTTGGAAGACTATGGGAGACTCTGAGACTTTGGACTGGAAAAATGGTTGAACATTTTAAGCAGGGATTACTGGGCCATCCTAGTAGGAGCGTGGAGGATGGTGACAGCAATGTAAATAATGATGACCTGGCTCAAGAAGTTTCAAAGGGGGGAAATATTAGTAAGTAGCCTAGAGACCATTCTTACAATATTTTGCCAAAGAATTTTTGCCTTTGTCCAAAAAAAAAAATCTTGCTGAGGTCAAATTGAAGAGTTTTGGACTAATGGCATTGGCAGAGATTTCAAGATAGTCTAGTATTGACTATTTCCTGTGGATATTAGTAATCACTCTCATGCAAGTCTATAATGAAAAGGAGCAAGCAGAGCAAGGAAAAATATAAAATATATAGTTTGAGGAGAAAAGGGACACCAGGAAATGTAATATAGAAGTCCTAGGGCTCAAGGAGATAAATTTAAAGAAAAGTCTGATGCTAAATGGAATAAAGGGAATAGTGACCCCAGGACAAAACCCCACCCAGCTCAGCTTTCGACTTGTGCAAAGGAATTAAAGAAAAGCTTAAGCAGTAAAGGGGAACCATCAACAACAGAAAGCTGATGCAACTGTAATATGACAAGGGGGCCAGGTCCCTTCCCATCAAATATCAGAACTTGGCAGCTTCGGCCACTTGACTGTGGCTTTAGAGTCAAGAATACATGATGGAGCAGGTGGAATCTTCCTCCATGGCTAAGGAAAACTGCCAAGGCCAGGAGTGTGTGAGGGATGTAACTGTGTGGAGGCTCAGAGAGGCCATCGAGTGAGGCTGCCCCGTGAGACCCCAAGATGCTGGAGATCACGGGATGCCTGCCAAGGAGAGCTGCCGACCGGATGTGGAGCCAGCCCAAGTGAGAGAAGTATGTTATACTCTCAACAAAGCTGGAGAATTGGAGATCTAAAGAGCACTTTGACATCAGACTTGGAGATACAGAATTTGCTGGTTTTAGGTCTAGCTCAAATCCAGTATTTCCTTATCATGCTCCCTTTGCTCCCTTTTGGATTGGCAATATATATTCTGTGCCATTGTATGTTGGAAGTATGTGGATTGATTTTACAGGGTGTTACAGTTTAAGAGGTTGCTTTGAGTCTCAGAAGAGACTTTGAATTTCAGACTTTTAAACAGTCTTGAGACTGTGGAAGATTATGGGGACTTTTAAATTGGACTAAGTGCACTTTGCATTATGATACGGCTATTATAAGCCTATGGGGGCCAGGGAGTGGGATGTGGTGGTTTGAATATGAATGGCTCCCATAGGCTCGCATATTTGAATGCTTAGTTAGCAGGGAGTGGAACTGTTTGAAAGGATTAGAAGGATCAGGAGGCCTTGCTGGAGTAGGCATGGCCTTGTTGGAGGAAGTGTGTCATTGGAGACAGGCTTTGAGGTTTCAGAAGCCCATGCCGGAGGTTCTCTCTCTCTCTGACTGTAGATCAGGGTGTAGCTCTCAGCTACTTCTCTAGCACCACTTCTGCCTGATACCATGCCCCCACCATGATGATAATGACTAAACCTCTGAAACTGGAAACAAGCTCCCAGATAAATGCTTCCTTTTGCAAGTGTTGCCTTGGTCATGGCGTCTCTTCACAGCAATGCAACAGTAACTAAGACAGGAAGGGATTTGCAGACGAGTAAAAATCTGAAGATGACAAGGGGTGGAACTTACATAAGAGGTCTGGAAAGCTGAGAGCCAAAAAGAGTTCACCGAGTGCATTTCTAAGTACCAGCATGGTCTCAGTGGAGAGGGCTGGCCGAAGTCACACTTGGCTGCGGCAGAAAGGGAGGGGGAAAAGCAGAGGAAGGCAGGGCTGACTCCTCGTTCAAGGGGCTTGACCAACAGAGGGCCACAAAATTATTATCGTTGTTGTTTGAGAAGCAAAGTCTTGCATAGCCCAGATTAGACTCGATTGTAGTATGGAGCTAAGATGACCTCTGCTTCCTTAGTGTTGGGATGGGAAGCCTGGCCGCCATGTCTACCTATGTTTATAATAAGATACTTCAAAGGATGTGAGAAGGGGCTAAGGTTTAGAGTGAGGCAAGGGAGCTGCTACAAATGGACCAGTGGAAGGTTCGGAGAGCTGAGAAGAGCGAGTTGAGGCCTTCTGAGAGTTGTGGAGAAGGCGCAACACAACCACTAAAAAGATGATGCGTCAGAGCTGAGGGCTGGCTGACCCGGCAGTGATGGTGGTGAACTTCCGGGGTCCGCAGTTCAGCCTGCACACAGATCAAATGCTGTGCTTCCCATGCCACAGTTACACTGGACCCTGAGTTATCTTCAAGAGTAAATGATCTCTAGCTGAGAATCGGAGCGGTTTCATTTTGTCCGCTGATTGCTGGTTGTCTGCCGTCACCCTTTCTTCTGCCCTTTGTCCTCTCTGTTCCCTTTGACGTGTGGATCTCTCTACTCTTGTCAGTTTGGTTCATTGTGGGGGAGGGAGCATGTGAATCTCTTCTTCCACACCTCCTCACTTAGGAAGGGGCTCCTGGGGCTGGAGAGATAATCCAGCTGTTTACAGAGTTCCTACTGAAACCTTTATTGGAAGGAGAGAGAGAGAGAGAGAGAGAGAGAGAGAGAGAGAGAGAGAGAGAGAGAGAGAGAGAGAGAGAGAGAGAGAGAAAGAGAGAGAGAGAGAGAGAAAGAAAGAAAGAGAGAAAGAAAGAAAGAAAAGGGGGGGCTCCAGAATAGTGTTCATTAGGACCTTTTATTTTCAGGGTTCTGATTTGAGGTCTAAAATTCTCCAAGTCTTCAAATTCGGTGTTAGGATTCCTGTTTATTCCGTCAAGAAAGAATTTCAGGAGTTGTGTGTCTGAAACACAAGCATTTTGCCTCTGTGGAAGTTATAACATTGTTTCTCGAAGTCCTGGGTGGTTATGGAGACGTCCCATTTGAGAACTCTAATCTGTCAATAGGTGCATTATGAAACCCTGGATCCATCGCGTCACTATGAAGGACTTCAGACTGCGGTTTGCAAAAGCAGAATAAATTTTCTTGGGGTTGTACCGTTATGTACACACACACACACACACACACACACACACACACACACACACACACACACACGCCCATTGGCAGACAGGGCCACACCTCACGGCTCTGGAGGAAGCCGCAGACCTCAGCTGTACAAGCGCAGCCGGGACCAGGGGAACTTTCCGTGGAACTCGGGACGAACAGGCTCACGGCGGCGGCGACCTGTCCGTCGGCCCGGGGCGGAGCGCGGGGCGAGTGCGAGCGGCGGGGAGCCGGTGTGCGGAGGACTCCGGCCGGGGGACTGGGCGGCGGCGGCGCGTCCCGCGAGCAGCAGAAGTCGGTGCCCGTGCGCGCTCCCGCCGTCCCGGGGCCAGCCGCATCCCCGGCGCCCCCGGCAGCATCGCCGCCTCCGGCCAGCCGCGGAACATGGCTGCGCGCCGCGCCCCCGTCGCCTGCGCGCCGCTGCTGCTGCTGCTGCTGCTGTCCTCCGCCCTGCTCCGCCGCGGCTGCCGGGCGCGCTTCGCTGCCGAGCTCGACTCGGAGGAGGACGGAGAGGAACCGGTGGCGTTCCCCGAGTCTCCCCTGCAGAGCCCCACGGTGCTCGTGGTGGTCCTCGCCCGCAACGCCGCGCACACGCTGCCTCACTTCCTCGGCTGCCTGGAGCGGCTGGACTACCCCAAGAGCAGGATGGCCATCTGGTGAGCGGGTTAGGGGTCCCGGGCCACCGGGAGGTCGAGGGCAGCCTGGAGAGCACGTACCCTCGCTGCTCGCGTGGGTCCTGGACTGGGCGGGTGGTGGAACCGGGAGGGAGGTTTGGGAACATAGGGGCGAGAATCTGGTGGCCTTGACTTTCCTCGTTCCCCTCTTCTGCCTCACCATAAGGGACTTGAGGAGACCTCCTTAGGGAGACTTTCAAACCCTCCCTTCCAACTCTCGAAGTTTCTTCTCAAGCTACAAAGTTAAGGGAGAGAGTGTCTGTCGCCTCCAGTCGTAGTCACAGAACTAACTTGGGCTGGCAAAGGGGTCCACAGAGGCTGGAGAGATCCAGAGGGAGGCTCCCCGACTTGCAGGTGCTAGGCTCCCGCTCCCTGCTTAACTTGGCTCCTGTTTTCCCTGGGGTATCTGAACCCAGGGATGCAGATTATGTCGCTTTGTTTGGAGTCTTTCCAACCACACCACGCTGTGGGCCGGTCTTCCTCGGGAGCTCCAGAAGGTCCCTGCCTGTTCAGCCTCCTGGGACACATTCCCGGTGCAGATGTAAACTGCTGTGAGGTACTCCGGGTTTCTGCTGGGGCTCGAGGAAGCCGCTTTGGGGGCGGATAAACAGCTAAGTTTTGTCAGCTTGGTCTCTTTTGTGTTTGTGGTGGGTTAGGACGGGGAAACCACGGGAAGTCTGTCCCCTTGCTTCTGTAGACCTCAGTCCGGGTGCCACACTTTTAAATCCAAGCGTTAGTGGGAGAGTTGACCAGGGAAGCTCTTGGTGGTCTGTAGAGAAGTAAAAGTTCCCCCAGACTAGCGATCAGATTGGCAGACAAGCCTCTCATCCCTGAAAATAACAGCTCAGGTCACCCTGGAAGGTTTTTGAAGGGAGCTGTCCCAGACAAGACACATCTTAAAGCAGAGATGGGCAGGGAGAGGAGGAAGGAATTGGCAGGCTAACAGCACCTGGTAGGAGAGGTACCGAGGTGAGAAAACAAACAAGAAGCACACAGTACAGCACTGTGGGCACACTGCTTCGCTGTACCCCCTGCCAGACGTGACTGCTTCCACGGAGAAGAGCGGGTTGTGTGCAAAGAGAGTGGGAATGTTGGTGAGCCAGGCTTGCACCCGGCGTGTGTGTGTGTGTGTGTGTGTGTGTGTGTGTGTGTGTGTGTGTGTGTGTGTGTGTGTTAACCACTTCCATGCCAGAAGAATTTCAAATCTCAAGTCTCTTCCTGACTTTTTGCAAAAGAAATCTTCTACGTATGGTTTTGGTTTTTTATGCGCTATTTAATTTTTTTTAAACCTTATAGTATTTACCAGAAGTTAGGAAGGAGAGAAGGGAAGACTGAGACAGAATTAACAACTGGTGTGTTGACCAAAGCAATGTAAGGAAAGAAGAGATCACACTTCAGGGTGTGGGTCACGGGGAGGGAAGCTAGGCTGCAGGAGCGTGAGGTCCCATTGTATCCACAGTCAGAAAGCAGAGGGATGGATGTTATCTCCTTTTCACTCTGTCCAGGACCACCAATCATGGAACAGTACTGTGTTTAGTCAGGGTAGTTCTTCACACTCCCTTCATAGACACAATCTTCATAGACACACTCTTCATAGACATACCCTTCATAGACACACTCACAAGTGTCTTCCCATGGTGATTTTAGATCCAAATCTAATCCAGCTGGCAATGAACTTTGGCCACCACAACTAGTAAAGCTCAAATCTGACCCACAAGTTTGTGTACAGAGTGTACAGCTCTTTAGAAGGTAGGAAGATTTGGAACGTGAGAAAAGCAAAATTTACAGACACCTATAAATACAAATTAGCATATCCAAGTTGTTTCTCAATAGCTTAATATGTGGTTTTGGACCACATGCTATAGAATCCAGAGACGTTGATTTTTCAACGTTAGCCTCTCTAAGCCTCCATTCAGGGACACCCCTGCCATATGTCTGGCCTCAGTGGCTTTCTGTAGTTGCAGAGGAAGGTTCCATAACACCTTTCTTCTGTCCTAGACTCTAAAGTCAGAACCACATGGCCAAAGCTGCCAAGTTCTGCTGTTTACTGGGACTGGAATGTGGGCCCTTCATTCAATTACATCTTCATCAATTTTCTGTTTTTGATAGTTTCTTCACTGGCTAAACTTGGCTGTCCTGAAACTTGCTCTGTAGACCAGACTGGCCTTGAACTCCGAGATCTTTTAATTACATCTTCACCAGCTATCTGTTTTCGATGATTTCCTTCATTGCCTAAACTTGGCTGTTCTGGAACTTGCTCTGTAGACCAGGCTGGCCTCAGAGATCTGCCAGCCTCTGCCTTCCCAGTGCTGGGATTAAAGGCATATGCCACTACAACCTAGTGGCTTTTCTTTAATTCCTTTTCATAAATTGGAAATTTAACTGGGTGGGATCTTGCCCTGAGGTCACCTCTCCCTATATTCCATTTCTTAATCTGTTTATCTCTTTGAACACAAGACTTAGTTGCATTCCACTTCCTGGTGCTCCTTTTCTCCTCAAATATTTTTCCTTGCTCAGCTTGGTCCTTTTTATTATGTATCTTCATTAGAATTAACATTAGTAACCACACAACAGAATCTACACTAGGCTGTTTTGAGATTTTTCTCTGCCAAGAGAATTAATTCAAAACTCTTCACTTTAGCCTCAGGCAAACTTTTTGGACAAGGGCCAAAAACAGCCACATTCTTCACCAAAATATCATGTGGTGATATATTGTGTACCCTAATAATAAACTTGCCTGAGGATCAAAGGACAGAGCCAGCCGCTAGATTAGACATAGAGGTCAGGCAGTGGTTGCACACACCTTTAATCCCAGCACTTGAGATCTCATGCCTTTGCTTGGGAAGCACACACAACTTTAATCCCAGGAAGTAATATGGCAGGGCAGAGAAAGGTATATAAGGCCTGAGGAAACAGGGACTCACTCTCTTTAGGCTGAGGATTTTGTGGAGGTAAGAACTAGTGGCTGGCTGTTCTGCTTCTCTGATTTTTCAGCCTTCATCCTGATATCTGGCACTGGGTGTTTTTTTTTTTTTTTTAATTAAAAGGCATCTAAGATTCGAACAACAATATCAAAAGAACAATTTCAAGGCAACATATTAAAATTCTTCTCCCATGAAAGGTCTTGAGCCAACCCCCAACATTTCAAATTGTTATCAGCACCATTGTCTTCCATGCTCCTACTAGTATGGCCCATTAAGCGGTGCTTAAAGCCTTCTGCTGCTTTCCTAACCTGAAGAACCAAAGTCGAAATTCCTCAAAACAAAAACATAGTCAGGCTTATCACAGCAATATCCCATTCCTGGTACCAACTTCTGTCTTAGGGTTTCTATTGCTGTGGAGAAAACACTATGACTATGGGAACACTTATAAAGGAAAGCATTCAATTGGGGCTCCCTTACAGTTCAGTAGTTCCGTCCATTATCATCATGGTGGGACATGGCAACATGCAGGCAGACTTGATACTGGAAAAGCAGCTAAGAGTCCTACATCTTGTAGGCAACAGGAAGTGAGACACTAGGCTGTATCTGGAGCATATATGAGACCTCGAAGTCTTCCTCCACAGTGACACACTTTCTCCAACAAAACCACACCTACTCCAACAAGGCCACACCTCCTAATAGTGCTATTCCCTTTGGGAGCCATTTTCTTTCAAACTACCCCAGCCAGCATGAGAAGACTGAGGAAGATGCCCAAGACTTGGATGAGGAGATCAGCAATCTTTGCATTAGTCTCTGGAGACTCTTGTCTTAAGAAGGTTGGTTCTATCTTAGAAGCTCTGTATAATGCCTTAAATAACAACAAAAATGCCAGTTCTTAGGGGATCAGAGATAACGGCTCAGTGGTTAAGAGCATTTGCCGCTCTTACAAAGGACTAAACTTGAGTTCAGTTCCCAGCACCACGTAGCATGAATCTTAAAAGTTCTTATTAATAAAATCAAACCTGGGGGCCAGTTATTGGGGTGAACACTGGAAGATCAGAGAATCAGAACAAGCCACAGCTACCTCACCTCACCGGATCCTCAGCTGGTCTTGTTTTCTCAGACTGGAGGCCTCTGTGTCCTTATCTGAATGACTCTCAGCTGAACTGTGCTGCTCAAAACCTAAAAGCTTAACCAACCAAATGCTTCTAGTTTCTGGTCCTCACGCCTTATATACCTTTCTGTTATCTGCCATCACTCCCTGAGATTAAAGGCGTGAGTCACCAGGCTTGGCTGTATCCTTGAACACATGGATTTCTGCCTCTGGAATGCTAGGATTAAAGGCGTGTGCTACCACTGCCTAACTAAGTATCTAGTGGCTTTTCTGTTCTCTGACCCCAGATAAGTTTATTAGGGTACACGATATTTTGGGGAACATAATACACCACAGCACCATGTCAGACCGTTGGCAACCACCAGAAACTCTAGTCCCAGGGGATCCAATGCTCCCTTCTGGCCTCTGCAGACACTCACATACACGTGGGCATAAATACCCAGAGACGTGGACAAATGAATAAATGTTAAATCTGTTTTAAAAAGTCAATTTTAAAGTATTCTCTTCTAATTCTTAAGTACTTCCAATCAATTAGATATAATTGAATAAAGTTGAATAATAAAATATTATAAATATTTAATCTATAAAATTATAAAAATAAAATAATAAAATAAAATAATAAAACTGAATAAAGTGTGGTTCCCCAAACACTACTTTTTTCATAGGACATAGTAACATGGATTGGTATGGTATAGATGTTGCTGAGGGGGCTGGGGGAGGGGTGAAAAGATTTCTAAATCATGTTGGCGTGCATGTGTGACCACGAAGGCTTTTAGAGACGTTGATAGTAAGTTTGAACTGAGTTTTGAAGGATAAATAGGAATTCTCCTGGAAAGGAAGTCTTCCAGAAGGAGAGAACAAGGAGACAAGACAGCTAGGAGCATTGACCAGAGCTTCCATTCAGAAGAATTATAGCCAGTGACCAGTGTAATGACTGCTGGCCTCCAGATGCCCATTCTACCACAGAGTCTCTTGGGAAATGCCAGCTTTTGGACTGGCACCAGAAGGTTATTTGTCTGCAAAGGTTCTACAGTGTTCTAAGTTATAACCTAGACCATGTTTTCAGTGGGATGTGTTGATGTGTTTATCTAATTATTCTTTATCAATAAAAAATTGGGAGTCAAATATCAGGGTAAGAACCTGAATGATTAGAGAAGCAAGCAGTGACCTCCTATCTCTTCCTTTCCTCCATCCAAAAGGACTGAGATCCTCTCTAGGCCCTGCCCTATTGCTTCCTGTCTCTCTATCTGCTCTCAAGTCTTCCAAAACCTCTATGGTTAATTTTGGTCAGCTAGTGTCTAGCTCTGTCCTCTGATTCAAAGTAAGCTTTGTTGTCAGAATGCGATCAAAATATAACACAACAGGATGCTTTTACCAGTTGCTTCCTTCTTGGCAATTAAACCCAAGACCTACTCAGCATGCCAAACAGGATGTCTACTCTGCAAGGCTATGCATACCAACTTCAAAAATGGCCATGAGCTGCTGAGAACATTCAAGCAAGCATCACTGAGTAGCGTCTGGGATGCTAGGTTTCTCTGAATCACGTTTCAGTAACTCAGTGTAGACTCACTCTTCTCCTTCATCCTCTGCTGAGGGCTGGAAGAACATGGGACAAGATTTCTTTCCCAGGTCATTGAAGGTCAAGACATTCCCTACTAGCTCCCAGTGTCATTGAGAGTCTGGCCCATGAACCACATGTAGACTTCCTGGTCATGTGATTCCCTTACACAGTTTCCTAGAGCTGACCTGCACTGCACACACAGGTGGGATGGGTACCAACAAACCAGTGAAATGCGTTTATGTTGATGAGCATCATGATTTGGGGGCTGGGGGTTGACTGAACACTGGAAAGGTTCTAGTTCAGAGATACTCAACAGAAGCAAAAGGGAAAACTCTTTTCATTCTCTGGTGTGATCTCAAAACTCAACAACAAACGACTTGATTTTCTTTAATTATCACAAGCTGGGATCAGAAACAAGGCAGGGATTTTGTGTGCACTAAAACATGCAGTATGTGTGGAGACACAGGAACTGGGAGGCTTTGTGACATGAGACAGTGTGTCTTCTCTTTAATTCAGTGGTGCCACGAACAAGTGGCCAGAGCAATAGAGGGAAAGACTGACGTCCTTCCATTTTCCAGAGCTGTGATTTGGGTAAGTCAGGCCCATGTACCAGTAGCAAAAAATGAAAAGGGCACATTTGACCCAAAAGAAGAAATACTTGATCTAAAAAAAGGCCTTAAGTTTATCATTTGGAGAGCCTAGGATGCTTGTGGGGAGACAGTCCCGAGGCAATAGCTGCTGTGTGATTGTGGAACCATTTACGCATTTCATCTGGCAGAATGAAATTATACTAAACTGAGAACCATTTTTTTTATGGTTTTAAATAAAGTGATGAGATTTTGTTGACATAAATATGCAGTGACGGGCCTCTGCTTATTCCGAGGAACTTATGCCAATATTTTGCCTTCTACTTTATCTCTACATTGTTTGGGGATTATGTGGAATTTACTTCCATATTTTAATAGCCAAGAAAGAGCATTTTGGCAGATGCTCAACTAGATACACTCATGTAAGTGTTTATAAAACGTCCCAAACTGCTATAGTTTTTAGCATCCGGGATGGAGATGGCGTCATCATTTGCCAGGAGTTTGGCATGCACTCCAAAGATAAGTTTCAGCCTACAGTGAGAATACATGGTTCTTAGTACCTTTTTTCTCTGCCTTTCTCTTCTTTTTCTTATTTCTCCCAACATGGTAACTTGGAACGGGCCTAAGGATTTTATAAATCAGAATTAGGCAGACTGGGGCTTGTGTCTTCTGTGCCATCGTGAGCATATTTCACTATCTCACTTCATATAGGAGGACAGGATGCACAGAGAATGGCAACGCCTTGCTGAAGGTCACAAGGCCTTGCTGAAGGTCACAAGGCTAGCACATGGCGAAGTCAGCGTGTGAGCCAGGTGACTGACGTGCCACACAAAGTGCTCACGGTCTGCTTAAGAGCAATAAAGGGCCCGTTAGTTCTCCTCTCTGTGTCTGTCAGTTGACCCGGCCTGGGAAGATAAGCGCACCAGTGTTTCCATCCGATGAGGACTGTCTCTTCTGCTTCAATGACACCAGGGGCTCCCTGGTTCTCTTCCACTGTCCTGATCATTTTCGTCACTTAGCTCAGGCACCGACCAGTTACTGAGCTCAGCTCGATTTTAGAAGAGTCCACAGGAGCAAAAAAATACTAAAAGACATGTGTGTGCATATGGATGCAAGTCACTGCCTGCAACCAAAAGAAATCTCCCAAGTATGACTATCAGCAATAATTAAAGCAGAACTTTGCACATGTCTGTTGGCTGCATTTTAGGTCCCTGCTGCTAAAACGGTCCATTTTTCCAGCTTCTTCGGTGGGTGGTCTTAGATTTGCTTGTCCCATAAACTCAGTTTTCTTTGCATTGTTTGGAGAAACCTGTCAACCTTGCTCCCAAGCTCCAGTTTTAAAATACGATTGGCTTTCTGAACTCTGTGCTCCTTTGAATGAAAACTGAAGTAATAAATGCATGCCTCCCACCCCATTGCTCCGATGATGACACACTGTCTGGAGCAATAGATGGGGTCCCTAAGTTGTCCCCATCCTGTCCAATTGAGTTGCATGCATGTGGACTCCAAAGCACAGGGCAGGTAAGGAATTCCCCCCAGTAAGTTATAGAGTGGATGACGTTGACGAGATCATCGATTTCCGCTTTTAAACCCCGAGGGCTCGTTTCAGTGTTATTTACGTCATAGAATGCCTCTCCTGGCTTGTGAATCGTGCCAGTTATCCTAAGAAGGGGTTAATTTTACAAATGTGCCTTCAGGTCTTCATCCAAGTGATTCCACCTCTGCCCTCCCTCGCCACTCTCGGGTCACAGGCATGTGCTTCTCAGAGTCCTCCTGCTTGGCTGTCTCCTGTGGCTGTCCACACGAACAATGGAAGCTCTGTAGCCTGGAATGCTGTCGGCTGCACTGTGGTCCCTTTCCCAACACTCAGACGTGCACATGGGCCGCTTCACTGTGTGCACTGTCCCGCTCTGCAGAGCGGTATAGTAGGACCATTATGGGGCTTTCACGGGGATGATAGTAAGGGACTATAAAGGTTGTTTCTACACATTTCTTCACATACGCAACATTATACAGTACAGTCAGAGAGAAGCTGTGAGCCTATAACGTATTTGTTAGACTGCTCTCCTGTTACCACTTTATGAAGAGATTCCACTGTGTGTATTTAAACCGTAGCCATAACTCATCAAGAGCTACAAATTTAATGGCCTTGACATTTTTTGCTTTTCAAAGGAGTGGCTTGTTAATTTAATTACATTTGTGTTAACATCTAAAAAGCTAGTGATTTAAAAATTATATCTGAGGCTGGAACGATGGCTCATTGGTTAAGAGCAAGGACAGCTCGTGCAGAGGACCCAAGTTCAGGTCTCCCAGCCCTCACTTTGGGAGGCTCAGAACCATCTGTAATTCCAGCTCCAGGGGATCTGACACCCTCTTCTGGTCTCTGAGGGCACTGCACTCATGTACAAACCCCACCCCCATACACATATACACCTAATTTAAAATACAAATATCTCAAAAGGTTGACTTCCTTAGAACTCTTGTATATTTACCTAATAATAGTGTGATAAGAACTTTTCTCTTAGACTTTTTTCTTTTATAGGATAAAATATTTACTCCCATAGTAAAACAATCAATGTGTGTAGGAATGCAATGAAATAAATCTCTCTTCTACTTTATACCACCTGCCAGCAGAGAGCAATGAGAATGTTTTGCATATTTGCCCAGAAACTGTCAATATATGTTCATATTTTGACCCAAATATAGATGCTGCCTGTATCCTGCATAAGGATGATGTTTTAAAATCCATCTTTTAAATCATCGGGATCTTTAAACACTGACAAGGCACCACATTACTTTCCAGTGGCCATAATTAAATCAGTTTTAAAACCAGTGTTTCATGGAGTTACATCCCCCCATCCACCCACACCCCTGTTTCTTGTCTGACTCTTCGTCCTCTAGAAGATCTGCCCCTAATCACCATTTTTAAAACATTTAAACACTTGTACTATTTTATGTGCATGAATGTTTTGCCTGTGTGTGTGTGTGTCTGTGTGCCACATGTGTGCCTGGTGTCCTCAGAGGCCAGGAGAGGCCCCTGGAACTGGAGTTACATGTGGCTGTGAGTTACCACGTGGATGCTGCGACTCAGCCCCCGTAAGAGCAGCCAGTGTTCTTAACCACTGAGCCATCTCTCCGGCCCTCTTAATCAGTCTTTAAAAAGTACTTTTGTCATTTTTCACAATTGTACATAAATTAAAAAATTCATCTCCAAATTCTATATATCATAAATAGATGTTTACAATGTTTGGTAAGTGCGTGTGCCTGTGTAGTGAATACTTGACCTTGCCAGCTCTGACTTTCTCCACAGCAGTTACTGAGGCTGACTAGACTCTGTTCCATGAACTTTGTCCAGGCAGCCAAGTCCCCACCAGCCCCGCACCAGATGAGTTTGCAATCAGCCGCTGCTGTGTTTTTGACTTGATGTACCTGACTCTGTTGGTGTTTGGGTACTCCCTCCTCAGGCTAGGACCCAAGTAGTAACCACTGAACTAGACGGCTTGGCGAGTGGCCATTGAGTGACCTAGTGGTAAATAAATCAGAATTATATTACTTTTCCTTCTGCTCTCCATTCTTCTAGTAGGAAAGCTGTGTTAATGTTCATGACTTTTTTTTAAAAAATCTTGTTATAGGTAATAATTGAAAATCCATGCAGAATTTACACAGAATGGCTATAGTTAATTTAGCGGAACATGCTGCCCTGTAAAAACTGCATTTGTTGGTGGTGACATTAACCAAGGTCTCTCACGTGAGCTAAACTTTAGATTTGGCCACAAAGTACTTCTTTTCTTCTTCGGGAACACCATAAGTGCAAAGATTTTTTTTTCTTTTTCAGGCTTGAACTTTGATGGTCTGCTAAGGCTAAACTCAGGGCTTTGTAACAAGTTCATTTCACTGAATTTATAATTGTTATTATTATTTTAGCTGTTTGGCAAATTCAACTAGCTGATGGCTATCTCCTGCCTCGCTGAGATTTTGTTATTCTATAAACATAATACAGAAATAACTTTTTCCCTCCTGTGCTCTCAGATTCATGTTTGAGGATACCTGAGAAAGCATGCATTCAGAAGCATGGAAAACCTAAGTAACGACCCTAGATGCCAAGCGCCCCAGATGAGGCAGAAAGCTCGCCTGCAGGAGGGCTTCAGCTCAAGGATTTTTATGAGTATCTGGGTTCAGTGGCCTGTGGGCTGTGTTAGAATACGTTGTTTCCTTCCAGGTTCAGTTGCTTTAAAGTCAGCTGAGAAGTGCACACCAGGCTGGAGAAAGGCTTCTTAAATTAAATTTCCCCAATTTGGCTACTAGCTACCAAATACTATTACTGCTGCTGCTGCTGCTGCTGCTACTACTACTACTACTAATAATAATAATAATAATAATAATAATAATAATAATAATAATAATGAAAATTAATTAGACTACAGTACATGCATTTTAGACAGTAGGATTTTTGTTTGTTTGGTTGGTTGATTTCGTTGTTTTGGTTTTTGTTTTTTTCAAGACAGGTTTCTCTGTGTAGTCCTGGCTGTTCTGGAACTCACTCTGTAGACCAGGCTGGCCTCGAACTCACAGAGATCCACCTGCCTCTGCTTCCTGAGTGCTGGGATTAAAGGCGTGTGTCACCCCCTGGCTGACAATAGGATTCTTATGACAGTATAAGGCTCTTTCTAGTCTCTCTCTTGAGTGTGACTGTCCATGCTTTGGAGGGGGAGGGTAGAGGGCAATTACAAACTTGTTCTCATAAGTGACAGATGTGACGTAAACCAGAGGACTCTAAGATGCACAATGATTGGTATTCTCACTGAAAGGCACAGTGAGAAACTGTGACTTTTTAACATCTTGAGAAATGAAGAATTTTGTAGACACTTAACAGTGGAAGTTAAATTCCTGGGCTCTCTGTAAAAAATGTGTTTGTAGACATTTGGGGCCCGGGCATTCCCAACAGAGTGCCTTGCTGGGCACTTGGCAGGCTACAAGCGCCTAAGGATCTGCAGTTCTACTTCCTAGACCCTAAAGAGAAAACACCTCGCCACCCCGTCTTGTTACTTGAGAAGACACATTGAACTCTCCTCACCTTTTTGTTGTATTTGTTCGTTGGTTAAGACAGGCTCTGGCTGGGCAGCCTTGGCTGGCTTTGGAACTTGCTCTTTCGACCAGGCTGGCCTTGAACTCATAGAGATCTGCCTACCTCTGCCTTCCAAGTCCTGGAATTAAAGGCACACAATACCATGTCTTTTTTATTTTCGCTTACGTTTGGATTCTGTCATGATTTTGAGTTATCCATATCTCAAATCCTTGGTGCCACAACTGATCATATCTGCATTAGAAAAAGAGGTGTTTGGCCATTTAACACAAGTAAAAATGCAGCTTTTAGTAACAGTGGGAGGTAAAGTCAGGGCTCTGAAGAGAAGGAGCAGCATGTAGAGACTATTATGAGACAAACTCGTTGCCAATTGGGGACGCCATTGCTGTCAGCACCAGCGGTAAAACTCTTGCTTCATGAACGGACACAATGCAGGTGTTCTGTTACACTTGACTGTGGTGATTGCATTCAAAATAAGTGAACACACCGTCCCCTAGAATGTTCCCTCTCTTACTGTGGAAAAGACATAAATGGGAGTTTGACATTTGTGGTTGTGATGGGAAGCAGTTTGTGTGTTTGTTCTTTGTGAAAGCTGCTGGTTAGCCTTACAGGCCAGTGCCCTCTTCTCAGTCTACTATGAGAGGAAGTAGTGTATGTATGCATTGTAGGGGTTGGAACGATGGTTCTCAACCTGCAGGTTGTGACTTCTTTGGGCGGGTAGAGCGATCCTTTCACAGAGGTCACCTAAGACCACTGGAAAACAGATATTTACATTACAATTCATAACAGCGGCAAAAGTACAGTTATGAAATAGCAATGAAAATAATTTTATGTTTGGGGATGGCCACACCATGAGGAACTGTATTAAAGAGTCACAGCATTCAAAGGTTGAGAACTACTGGGTTAGAAGAACCTGGTAGTTGGAAGTCCAGTCTTAACGGGTTAATGAGCAATGGAAAGAATTTACTTCACCGAGCTGCCATTGTTTCAGAGATGCTAAAACCTGGTCTGCATCTCATGTCTTTCGAGACCCAAATGTAAACACCAGGAAGGGTCATTGTAACAGGAAGTTCCTGTAGGAAAGTCAAATCAAGGAGGCAAAGCATGTTCTTTTTTCAGGGTGTTCTCACTGGTGACCCCGACTTACCTGCCTGGGGTTCAGTCTCCAAAATGAAACTCTCCTCTTTCTGAGCAGCAACCAATAAATCAAAAGGCAGATCCCTCAGCCAGACAGAAGCACCCTGAGAAAGCCCTGTTCTTGGCTGCCTCGCTCAGGCCTCTGCTCTTGGCTGCTGAGCTGACACTGTCCAGCTGCAAGCTGTCTGCCTACAGTCCTTAAAGCCAGTGCCAGATGTTTGAGCCTCGAGAGGAAGATGTTTTGAGAGGGCCTTGGTAACGAATCCTGGGGCCTGGGCGTGTTAAGCAGACAGTGCGCTGGTGATTCTTTTTTTTATTCTGATCTCAGAGCAAGTGGGGTTTAACAGACTGGGGACGGAACCGTTTCTGCTCTGAAGTGGCGTGGGTTTGTGAAGCTACGTCTCTCTTTCATGTAAACTGAGCGTCTGAGATTGGATGTTGTTTCCCTGATCTGGACGCCACCTGTCAGGTTTCAGATAGTGAACTGCCTTGGCCTTCTGCAGCTCTGAGCTAGAGAGCAAAAACTTTCCCTGCGAGGGACATGTGACCGCTCGAGGGACATGTGACCGCTCTGACGGCAGCGGCGTAGCTGCATTTAACTTCCTGAAACTGTTTCTCCTTTTGAATCTTTGGGGTTTTCTTATTACTTACACCCCATCCCTCACTTTACTAACCCCGAAAGCCAGCTCCATTTTCCTTTCTGACTTTTTCCTTTTGTTCCCAAAGAGTCGCTTTCCCGAGTTGGCCTTTGTTGGTTTATTCCACCCATATCAATGGTTTGGGTGGCCGTGACCGCAGACCCTTCTCTGTCTTATTTGAAATGCTGGCGGAAAGCTGTGTGCTCCGTTCACCTTGTGAAAAATGATTATGACATTTAAAAATCCAGACAGGTAAGTTCTTGTTTTCAGCCACTTCAAAATAAAAATATTTATCTTCTTTGCTCTTTGATCCCCAGGAAGGTAACGAACGGTTACCCATGGCTGCGGTCTGTAGTTAATTTCACACTTGGTGGTAAAATCACACACTATCATTTCCAGACCCCTGAATAATCAACTGTTAACAAATGAGGTCATTTTTGGGTAGAAGAACTGCATATGTCATTGTCTCCAAAGAAAGATGGGCTACAGATTCTGTCTGAGGACATGCTTCCAAACACTTGTTTAAACTCCTGGAAGCTTAGTCCGAACCTGGCATTAATCCCACTTTGATGTTTCAAAAAACTTGAGTGTTGCAACTAAGTAGACAGTGAGAAAAAAAAACAGCAATCTGTTAAGCAAAAAAAGAAGGGACATCAGTAGTCATTTTAATAATTCTTTTCATATATACTGTCACTACGACATTTATATTTCTTTGTGTGTGCATGTAGTTCTCATACATGTGTGTATGCATGTTCATATGTAGAATATGAGTGCATGCTTTCGTGTGTGTCTGTGCACGTGTGCTTGTGTGTGTGTGTGCGTGTGCGTGTGCGTGTGCGTGTGTGTGTGTGTGTGTGTGTGTGTATGTGGTGTGCACGTGGAAGTCAGGTGTCAGTGTTTCCCTCTATCTGTTCTCCACTTGGTTTTTTGAGGCAGGATCTCTCACTGAATGAGCCCAGAGCTTCCTGGTTTCACTGGTGTAGTTAGCCAGCTTGCCCTAGGAATTCCTCATCTCTGCTGTGGAGAGGACTGTCACTATGGCAGGCCACCACACCTACCCCGCATTTAAATGGAACCCCAGTTATCACCCGTGGGTGCAATGTGCTTTATCTACTCAGTCGTCTCCCTGGCCCTGAAATTTGTATTTCTTCCAGTTCCTCAGAAGGTAGAAAGCACCAATGACTTTATGAAAGTCCTTTAAATGGTGAATGTAAGAACGTTTATTGCATGAATATTTCTTGCTATACCTCGAAGGCCTGCTTTCTGAAAATACCAGTCTGCAGTGTGGGCCACCATGATCCTCATGTCCTTGAGTTCACTCCTGTCATCCCCACCTTGCTGAATCATGTGACTTCACAGAGGAAGTGGAGGTGTGAGACTTCTGGCACCAGATGATGAAAAGGAATAGAAGTGATCTCATGGTTGCTTGCTCCATGAGAAACAAAATTTTCCATGGCATGAGGACATTCAAGTCGTTCTCAAAGGAGGCCACCAAGGAGAGAATCAAGGCCTGCGGCCCACAGCCACCGTCAGCTTGCAGCTTATGAGTGAGCCTCTCTAATGTGATCTTCCATCCCCTTGAAGAGTTCAGGTCTCTGCGGCTCCAGCTGAGTGATGAGAAGAAGCTGCCTGGTGGAGATGGCAGGAGGCAGGGCAGAGGAGGTCGTGGAGAGGGTTCCTTGAGAGCAAGCATGTACAAGGACTGCTTACCTAAGAAGGGTATTGACCAGGGCACATTCGCCTTCTTTTGATTCGTTGAACTCATTAGCAGAAGAATCACCA
This sequence comes from Peromyscus maniculatus bairdii, assembly GCF_049852395.1. Classification (NCBI taxonomy): domain Eukaryota; kingdom Metazoa; phylum Chordata; class Mammalia; order Rodentia; family Cricetidae; genus Peromyscus; species Peromyscus maniculatus. The sequence continues at coordinate 61,417,746 of NC_134862.1, forward strand.
ACTTTTACTCTCAACAACACAATAATATGCTTTGACGTCAAGTTTTTATAGTCTGCTGCTTATGTCCTTACAGATTTTTGCTACAGGGCAAAAGAAAACAAAGGGAAGAGCAGTAATTTTTTCACAGAGAACTCAGCCACCGCCCGCTGCGGCTATATCGTTGACTGCCCAGCTTACCGTCTGTCCATGGAGGGAAGGAACACTGTTCACGTTGCTAGAGTTTGCGGAATCGGTCATTTCCTTCTGCAACAACCTCAGCAACCTGACTTCACGGTGGAATATTCTCAGAGGGCTTTCCCTGGCTCTGCCATCACTGGTGGAATTCGGGGCTCAGAACTCATGAGACCTCACTCAGAGTGCCTGATTTTAAAACACGAAATAAAATGTCATAAATACACTACTTCCACAATAATTAAAACATTTTATGAAATCATGCAATGGGCCTAAAAATAAGATGCAGGCTGACATCATCAGATTATAGGGAACGGAAGGCCATAAGGGCCAGTTTATGTTAGATGATATGTCAACAATACAGACATCCACGCTGGTCTGAGATGGCTAACATTGAGCATCCAATGCGTTACGAGTCATCTGAGTTACGGCAAAATGGCAGACACCAGATGGAGTACAAATGTAAACAATGTTGTAATCTGTTATCAAACTGCTCTGGCCTTTTGTATAGGATTGGCATAATATGGCCTTAAGGTCAAGGCCTTTGCCTTTGCCAGCCTGCCTGTGTACATCTGTCTGTAGGCCATGGTGCCCTGGCATGCACTTGGGTGTTTACTGGCAGCTGCCTGCCTCCTGGCTGTGGACCAGTGAATAACGTTTGTCTTATCTGCCTGGGACTCCTAAGGTCCTTTTCAGCCTTCCAGACCTGGCATCCCTCTGTGACCCTTCTCCTTTCCTGGCATCGGAGCTTTGGACCCCACACAGACCTGCCCTTATCTTCTCTCCTAAAGCGCAGGCGAGGGGTGGTCACTGGACTCGTCAGCCATCCAGCAGGTAGCAGCTGTGTTTTAGGTGAGCTAATGGCTCCTCTTCCGTTTGTTCTCTTTGGCCATTCAGCAAAATCTATAAAAACAGACAGTGGTGTTTTAGATCCTGCTTTTCATATTCACACAGACATCATGTGAACGCAGTCCCCTCTGAGTGTCCCTGTTCCTTCAGGTGAAATTGCAATGCATCTCTTCATGATTAAAAAGATCTCTCAGATCAGCTCTGGGCTACCTAGAGTGGTTTCTCTGGGATTTGCTTCCATTCATGCTTACATTTTGGATCTCATCTACAGAGTATTGGACTCTTTTAAAAAAAAAAAAAATCCCTATTAGTTCCAATTATGTGAGGCTTTGATTTCACAGCTAAAATTAGGAAAAAATATCAGAAAACATGAAGAACAAATGTTAAAAATAACCTCTTTGGATTGAGTATTTATTTTGTGTTTCCTGGTTTATCAGTTTCTATTTCCTAATTTATCAATTAATGTAACAAGGAACTTTGTCATGCCCAAGTATAGATCAAGGGAACCAATTACTGACTTAAAAAACAAACAAACAAACAAAAAAACCTCTGTAAACCCATTAGCCTTCTCCTGGGGAAAAGTCTGAATGAGTAATTATTTCAGACCAATGAGCTCATAGCTGTCTGCTTGGCAAAGCCGGGTCCTGGTTTCTTGATGAAAAGTACATGCCAGGCTGTTCCTATCTATGTTTCTGCCGGACCCCTCACAGTGCTTCTTTAGACCCCATGAGACCGAGATTCTTCGGGTCAAAGGCATCCACTTCTTCTGCCTGCTGTACATCGCTACCAGGAAGCGAGCTGATGCAACAAGGCAAAACCGGACCAGAGAGCAATGACTCGTTTCTTTTGAAGGGGAGACACATGGTTACAGTGACTGTGAGCAGGACCTCAGGGGCTCCAACGGGAATGTTCAAGTCCAAGAATGTTCAAGTCCAAGATGGGGCAGGGTCTAATCTCTAACAAAATCCAAGTGATGATCTGATTGGCTCTCCGCAGAGACTGGTCCACAGTGAGCTCTTTTTGCCTTTTTAAAGGCCTCCTCTACATTTGGTGTTCTTTCTCCCTCCGACGTTTATTCTGGCCCCTGCTGCCTGGAGACTCCTCCAGCCTTTTAATATATGACTTTCAGAGATTGCATATTCATTTCTATAGGGATCTCTGTGTTCAATTTGGCTCTAAAATATCACACTTTTTCAGTTGGGTAGTTTGTGTAGTGTTACTGTTTATATCTTATTAAATATCTGGATTTTTCAAGGTAAAGAGAAAGATGTGTATAGTCTGCAAAGGTCTGCAGTGTTCCTGACTATTAGCCATGGACCCATTTCCTGTGAATGCAGTCATTGTGGGGACCCGCCCTCCAGCTTGTTTTCTTTTGCTGCTGAAGAGAGTTTGAAGCTTTGATTTCTGGGAATGGAATTCTTTACATCCTTCCTAGAAAAGGAAACAAAACACAGCAGTTAGAGAGACTTGAAATGAGTCTTAAGTAGATGAGGCTAGCCTCAAACTCCCTATGTAGCTGAGGAAGACCTTGAACTTCTGACCACCCTGCCTCCACCTCCCCAGTGCTGGGATTAAAGGTATGTGCCGCCCCGCCCAGTTCATGCAATGCTGGGGATGGGACAATGGGACTTTGCTCACAGGACACAAACACTCTGCCATCTGAGCCATAGCCCCCTGCCTCCAGTCAGAATAACTGATACTAAAGAGTGGCCTCCTTCTCCCTCTTACAACTCTGTGGTGACACAAGCCACCCACCTCCCATTGAGAGGTGGTGAGACAGTAAGGGAGCCTAAGTCTCTCAAATACAACTGTTAAAAAGTGGCTTACGATTTCCAACACAGGCAGAAATTCATGGCGGTGATGTTCTTCGAGAGTCAGTGTTAATTAATGTTTGATAGCTGTGTCTGATTGTTGTCTTAGTTAACTGCTGAGCCATCTCTCTAGCCCCCGAAGACTTTCTTCTTAAAATATTATTTTCTGAGCTGTTCTGGGGTACCCTGTGCTCTATAAAACATTTCACTTAATGAGGAATAATATTTAATGAGCGCTTACTGTGCGTGAATTTCGACAACATTGTCCATGAATGAATGCACTCAGCATGAGTGTTTAACAACCTATGAAACGTAGTAGCCTTCCCTGACAAAGAGACTGAAGGTCCATAAATTAAGATTTCCCAGAGCCACATGCTTAGGGCACAGCGTGGACCTGACAGGGGGCCAGAGGCTGATCGACTTCGAAGCTAATGATGTTCCTGCTTCGGTCTCCCTGCTGGGAACATGTCACAGCGTCTTCAGTTTTGTGTGGATGAAATCTGCAAGGAGAAAGGTTTTATCAGCAGTCTGTCAGGCAGCTAGATTTTTGTGGCATTTTTTGACTCTTAAAATTATGGCAGATTTATTTTCCTAGTTGAAGTAAATACCTTACATAATTTTTTATGTAAAATAGTCACTTCGGGGACCTAGGGTGATGTCTATGCAGTTAATAGCACTTGTTGCTCTTGCAGAAGACCTAGGCTCGATTTCTAGTACTTACGTGGTAGCTCACAAGCCTCTACAACTCCAGTTTCAGGGGCTCTGATGCCTTCTTCCGGCATCCACACATGTGATACACAGATATACGTTTGGGCCAAAACACCCATACTCATAAAAGCTTTAAAAATAGAGAAAAGTAGTCATTCATATTTAATCCAACATTTGGGACTTTGTATGCCTTTTTTAAAAAATGGGTTTCCCAGTGAATATATGCTTTCAAGCCTTACAAAGGCTAGATGCAGTCCCCCCAGGTCCTTACAGTAGCACAGTTCTCCCGACTGACACAAACACTCTTTCAGAAATTCTGTTTTCACCTTTGATTATTCACAACCCAGCTGTTCTTTGATGAAGGTTCATTGTTGGCGTTCTCAGAATTAATGACAGTTAAGCCTGCTTCCAAACTGAAATAGTACTGCTGAAAAAAGTAGCATCCCTGAGTTCATAGTTATAAATATTATTTTTAACACCTACCTTCATGTCCCACAATCAAACGCTTTGCAAACCTTCCAGGTGGCTGCTTTGGGCACACTGAATAGAACAATTCATGGCCCAAGACGAGTCCCTTCCAGTCTGGCAGCATCATTCCCTCCTGGAGCTTTGGTGTCATTCCATGAATGACAACGGCTTTAGTCGCCGAAAATTTACAGCCATGGTGTAAAGCTCTAAATCATTTTGACTCAGGTTAATTTAGTAATTATCATTTAATGCACAAGAAATCATTCTGTCACATTTTATTAACTCTGCGTGGCTCCAGAAACTACCACGTGTCTATAAATAAAGCCACTTGTGACAATTTGAGGCTCGGAGGAAGAACTCATTTTTACAGCATCGCCTTTGATGGTTTAAGTTCTTCAACGTGCTCGCTGGAACTAACGATGACAGCCAATGAATTAGAGTTAGAATTTCTAGGATGCAGACTCCCACATGCATCATGGCATCCACAACCAAGGCTTGGAGTCTCTTCTTAGTTTCATGCATATAGCTCTGAGCTCAATCCATCAGACTCTCTGTGCTGCTCAGGAGGGTCCCTGGGGACCCGATGACATGTCTGTCACCTGTTGATGTAGTACCACTTCTTCACATTAGCACCGTTGTTTTTTCGGCTTCCTCCCTGACTTTCAACAGAATGAGTTCATAGTGAGGGTCAGGGACTGTCCCTGCCGGCCTCGGGGCTCAGAGCATTGCAAGGGTGCCTGAGCAGGGATGGGTGCCTGAGCAGGGATGGGTGCCTGAGCAGGGATGGGTGCCTGAGCAGGACCTGGAGCTCACGGGCTCCATTTTATCCAGTTAGAAGATGTACAACCATGTGGAGACAGCCTTGTATTTATCCATTTACTGGCGATATCAACTCTCAGAGTGAGTACATTGCTGCCCCCCTCTGCTTTAGAAGGCCAATACTCCAGCAAGTTCAGGGTGGAGCTGTGCTCTGAGAGCCTCTAGGGGCAGGGACTGTGGGTGACAGCCTGGGTTTTAGCTCTGCTGCCATGAGCATGCAAAATGCAAGACACTTAAACATGCATTTACCATATCTTTTTACAGAATTTCCCTTATTTCAACAGCTCCAGGTTTTACTCTTTAATCTAGAAGTCTTTCATGCGTTCCTGCCCTCTGTCACTCTGTCCTTGTCTCCAATGGATGGCTCTGCTCGGCTTTTTCCTCTGCCAGTCTACCTAGTGTCTACACTGCAAGCCTTCTTTAGATGAAATTGGCCATGTCGCTCATCATCCGTCAACAGATCTCCGAAGGTGAAGTCCGGATGACTTGTCATGGAGCACAAGGCCCATTACAATATGGAGAGTCTGCCGGTTCCTCTGGCCTCGTCCTTCCTTTCTGGTCCCTCGTGGCACTGCCTTCAAATGTGCCACAACTCTCTCTGCCCTCTGAGCTCTTGAACTACCTGAATGCTCTTTGCTGAATCCTGATCTCCCCCCTCCATCATTGTCTCTGCTCCAAGGCTCGCCACAGATCTCTTCCTTGGGTAGCGTCGTGCAGGCACTGAAGTCTGGGCTGAGACCTCCTTGGTGTCCTCTCCTGCACCTTCCATATTTTAGCTGTTTGTCTTTCTGCATCAGCCCCTGGCCTCAACCTCTTAACACTATTGTTGTGTCCTCAGATTAGGTCCCATGGAGGAAGATGCTCGGTAAACACCCAGGAAAGGATCAATAAGTTATTCTGACACATTGTCTCCAATCTGGTTGTATCTATTTTCTTTTAGGATGCAGTTAAAGCCCCCAAACAACTAAGGGCCCTCCCCAGCTCTTCAGTGGCTCCTCTAGTGATAAAATTAGGATCAGAACTCTTCAGAAGCAGGGAATTTGGATTCTTTCTATGAAACCCTGTATCTTATTCTGTTTGTTTAGTCAGGGGGAAAGTGTGCATTCCAGAGAGCACACGAGGAGACTTTTATGTTCATTAGAATTTCCACATCCACCCTGAAAACACAGTTTATTTATCATGATACTCGGGTTGGTAAGACAAACTGTGCTCTGTTGTTTCAGAGAGCCATTGTGTTCACTATGAAAATGAGGTTTGAGATTTTTTTTTTCTCTCTTAAGACAAAGGATTTGGAAAGAGGACCCATCACCACGTTTTCATTTGGTTTAGGTGGAAACACACACACACACACACACACACACACACACACACACACACACACACACGTGCGCGTACGTGGTGGGAGTGTTGAACTTAGATTTTAGTGACTATTGCAATCTCTAATCAAGTAATTTCTGTGTTTTCAATACTGATGTGACTGTACAATGCTTTGAAATACTTTTGAAGGCTTCTATATAAATCATCGTATAAGGAGAGTAGATTTTAAAGATCAGTCACACTGCCCATCCTAAAGAAGGAGGCAGCAGGAATGTGATCAGACTGTGGACACATGGAGAACTAGACTCAGGGGGGAACTTGGGGGACTCTGCTTTTTCCTTGGTTTACTATTCTACTTTTATTCTCCTTTTGAAAGAGGAACCTGGAAAATGCATCTTCAGCAAGCATGAGGAAGGCCAAGGCATTTCCTTCTTTTCCTGCATTGTCCCTGGAGATGCCGGAATTCTGAGTGACCATCCGGCATTCTGTAGTAAAAGCCAGTGTAAATGCAGAGAATTTCTAAGACTTGCACTTCCTAATCAATCCCTGCTGGTTGGGTGATATTAATAACTGCTTTATATAATAGCCTGGGAACAGACTAGCTAGCACATGGGTCAGACTGCTGCTCACTTGGACCTCAAGTAAAGCTGTACACATATGGTTTGGACACTTTGAAAGTAACAGGAAAGGCAACAGAGAGAACTGCATGAAACCACAATGAGTCTACCGAGAACAAAGGTGGGGGAAGGCTTGAGAACTGCAACCCCTTGCAGGCCTGCAGGAGTGCTCTGTAATGCACATTTAACACTGAGAGGCCAGGCTGGAGAGGTAGCCCATTGACTAAGATGCTCTTGCAGAAGACTCAGGTTCAGTTCCCAGCACACACATCTGGTTGTCTACAACCTGCTGCAGCACCAACTCTTGGGGACCCAGTGCTCTCCCTGCATAGGCACTGCGCTCACACATACAAGCCCACACTCTTCCCACATGCACACATCCACACCATTTAATATTAAAATTTAAAACTTTAAAATACTTTTTTTTTAATGGCAAGAAGCATGGCAGCCCATTGGAATGGAAAGTGGGCTTTAGATTCTGGCTGGCACCATGAGGAAGAATTGCTACTGGACAGTTCTTCTTGCAGCAGGCAGCAGCAGACAGAGTGGGAAAGACTTTGAGCAGACAGCCTTGCAGGTGACAGGAGCTTGGGTTTAACATGAGAGTCAGTTGGGAAATTGCAAGTTGCACAATGGATTCCAATAACTTATGATTGTTCTCTCTCTCTCTCTCTCTCTCTCTCTCTCTCTCTCTCTCTCTCTCTCTCTCTCTCTCTCTCCCCTACTGGATATTTCTCCTTCCTAGGAAAGCTCAGATCCCAGCACTCATTCAATATGCTTAGAGCATACGGAGTGCACTTGCGCATACAGAGTGCACTTGCGCATACGGAGTACATTCAGCGCATACGGAGCACACTCAGCGCTTACAGAGTGCACTTGCGCAGCTAGCAGTGGCCGAGAATAGTGACAGTGGCTTATGTCTTAGACTCTATCTAGGGAGAGAGAGAGAGGAAATGCGGGTTTGGGTTTTCTTTCTCCTAAAGGCTATCTGGAAACTCTTGGCTGGGATACATGACTGCTCTGTGATTTTCCTGTCTGTCTCTTCAGATAACCAGCTGTTGTATAGCCACGATTCCTGGAGCTTCTTTGCTCAGGCCTGTGTGCCCCATCCTTCTAGAAGAGGCCCAGGAGACTGATGGGAGAGGGGAGATGGGAAACATGGAACCTGTCTTTGTTTTTGGAGATGTCCCGCTTTGCCTGGAAATCACCGTATCTTTGGGGTTTGGTTACTTCCTTTCTCTATGGGGCTTTTTAAGTCTTGGAGTGGTTTGGAGACATCTGGCAATTATGAAGCAGAGCTGTCCGTGGCTGTCGCCCTCCGTGAGGGGATTCAGAGGGCCAAACACCCTTAGGGAGATCCTAAACTTGGAAACTATGATGACAACCCGCTGAAGAAGCTTGTGGAACACTGAGTTAGTCCCTGTCCTATTGCTGTAAAGAGACACCATGACCAAAGCAACTCATGATAGAAAGTATTTAATCAGGGGCTTGCTTAAACACCACAGGGTTAGTCCACGATCGTCATAGCAGGGAGCGAGACAGCAGGCGACAGGCAGGCACTGGAGCAGCAGCTGAGAGCTTCCATCTTATCCACAAGACGGAGGCAAAGAGTGAGCAAGAGTCTGGAGTGGGCTTTTGAGACCCCGAATCCCACCTCCAGGTGACGCACCTCCTCCAACAAGACCAGCCTCCTAATCCTCCCTAAACAGTTCACCAACTGGGAACCACACATTCAAATATGTGAGCCTATGGGGCCGTTCTCATTCAGAGCACCACAAAGTACCAAGGCCTATTTTGTTTTCTACAAACAAAAAAAACATTTTTTAAATATAAATATAAACTCACTAAGCTTGAGTTTTCAATTGTCAGAGCAGTGACCCTGCTTTGAGTTAGAGAATGTGGTCTCTCACAATGTCATCCATTCAAGTCACTGGATGGTACCTGTAGATGTTTAGGGACAAAACCTGGGCCCCAGAGCCAGGGTTTTTTGGGGTCCTCTCTGTATTCAGTGCTAGACAAAGGACCCTATTGCCTGATGATGTGACAGCAGCTGGCAGCGCCATGGTACCGACAGGAATGTGGGGAATGGGCACTGTGTGTGAAAACTGTACTCACTCTCCGGTGTCTATGCATTAGGGTTGCTCAGCTTCCTCTCGGGGCAAAGCCTTCAGCTCCGTGTTCACAGAATACGAGCAAGAGAAGAATAAATACAAGTTATGTCTAATAAGTCACGTTAAAAAAATAACATATTCCCCCCAATTTTAAAATTTCAGCACAAATATCCTTCCAGCATATTCTCTCAGTATGTTAACCTTGTGCATTATCGCCAGTGTTCTGAGTGTTGAGAAATTTGGTGTATGTGGCGGGAGTGATATTGTCTAATGTAGCTAATATGAAAATAATCTTCAAGATGATCTGCTTATGACAGATAAACAGATCCACACATTCCCAGACAGAAGCAGAAGATAAACCGTCCCAGGGGACAAAGGGGACCAATGGGAAGGGGGAGGGGAAGGAAAGAGGAGGGCAGCAGGGGTGTGGAGTGGCCCTGCTCACGGTACATTATGTGCTTGCCTGAAAATGGCCTTGTGTAGCCTTGTGTAACATAATTTACAGTTTAAATCTGAAAAGAGCACAGCGATCACTGTTTAGAGAGAGTGGGGGGAACTTATAAAGAGGGTGGAGTGAGAAACAGAAAGAATTTGAGGAGTTAGCATCGACAAGCCAGGCCGTGGGCATCAAACATCTGTCCATTTATTTACACCTTTTTTCTCAGGAAGGGATTTGAGGGAATTAGGTTGATTACAAAAATGTCAATCTCTCATTAAAATGCTGTTCAGGAACGCTGAAACAGAAGGGAAATTTGTTCCTCTTGAGCCTCATTTAAGAAATCACGTTTACCTCTGACAGCCGCCTCTCTGATCTTCATTTGGGTTCATTTCCGCAGATCTGCAGATTAATATGTCATGACTCCTAACAGGTCTACACAGCTACCCTTTTCATCTACTAGGTTTCATTTCACAGCTTACAAAGGGAATTCCTCTAACTTCAATCTTATAAATACAGCAAAAGATGGCTCAGTGGTTAAGAGCATTTTTTCTTGCACAGGACCCAGGTTTGGTTCCCTACACTGGGGTTTACAGCTATCTGTATTCCCAGTTTCAGGAGATCTGATGCCTTCTTCTGCCCCTTCCGCCCTCCATGGGTACCACATGAGAATGTGGTGCTCATACATATATGCAGATCACACACACACACACACACACACACACACACACACACACACACACACACGATAGATAGATGATTAGATAGATAGATAGATAGATAGATAGATAGATAGATAGATAGATAGATAGATAGATAGATAAAAACAAAATAAAACACCAAAAGGCTTTCATGTGGATTATCTAGTTTTTTACTTTTAATTTTGAAATAATTCAAGCATACAAATTCAAGCATGCTGCAGGAATGCTGCAAAGACCTCACACACTACACCTGCGCTTCATCCTGTTGCTCTGTTCTTCCGTGTGTATTTATATCTCTTTAATGGCTTGACGTAATAGCCATTACGTCTGCATGCCAATAGTCTGCATGCCTCACACTCCTTCATCTTCAAGTGCTTTCATGTGGTTTCTCCTGGAAACAAGAATATTTCTCACCTCTCTGTGCTTTAATTCCTATCAGGAAGTTTATAATCTTTTAATTCGCAACCTGCATTTTAGTTCCACGGATTTCCCTGTCTTGTTTTCTAGACGCTTTTCTCTTCCTGGTGTGTATTAACTGTGCAGAGTATTGAGGATAGAGGGCAACTTCAGTGGTCAGCCCTCACCTCCCACCTTGTCTGAGACAGGGTCTCTAGTTTGCCACGGCATAGCCTGGGCTAGCTGGCCTGGGACCTTCTCAGGAGAGGGTTCCCCATCTCACTGTAGGAGTGCTGGGATTATAGATGCACTGCCTGTCTGGAGGAAGTGAGGAGGGTTTTTAAAGAGCGCAAAACAGCACAGTTTGAAGAGTTACCAACAGCAAAGCCAGGCGCTGGGCATCTGAATTCAAGTCAGCACACTCCCACAGAAATTGCTCGCTCACTGAGCCCCATTTGTCAACTTTCAGAAAACTTGCTTCTGTCTTGGAGTAATAGCACTGATAAGAACCTTCATCAAAGCTTGAGAATACAAAACCAATGCAAACAAATAAGCAGCTTTTCTATAGACTGAACATGCTGAGAACAAAATCAGGGAAAATCCATTTATAATAAATTCACAAGGATAAAATACCTAGGAATAAACAACCAGGGAAGTAAGATTTTAAGGTACTGAAGAATGAAGAAGTCACCAGAAGATGGAAGAACCTCCCATGCTCATGAATTAGCAGAATTAATGTTGAAAAAAGGAAGAAAGAAAAGAAAGAGACTATATATTTCCAAAGTGACCTGCAGATCCAGGGCAATGCCCACCAAATCTCCAAGGCTATTCTTCCAGAAATAGGGAGGGAAAGTCCTAAAATTCATATGGAACCACAAAAGAGCTTGGCTAGACGAGGCAATCCTGAGTGGATGAACAATGAATTATGACCTCATAATTCGTGATCTCAAACTATACTACAGACCTATAGTTAAATACAGTTAAATGTGCATGATACTAGCTCAAAAACAGATGTTTAGATAGAACATGAATGAAATAGAACAGGTAACCCAGAATTAAGCTTCCAAAGATTCAGTAATCTGATTTTTAACATTTTTTCTTGAGATTAATATAATTACACCATCTCCCCCTTTTTTCCTCCCTCCAAGCTCTCCCATATAACCCTCCTTGCTCTCTTTCAAATTCCTGGCCTCTTTTTTTTTTGTGTGGGGGAGGGATTCAAGGCAGGCTTCCTCTGTGTAGCCCTGGCTGTCCTGGAACTCTGTAGAGCAGGCTGGCCTTGAACTCACAGAGATCTGCCTGCCTCTGCCTCCTGAGTGCTGGGATTAAAGGCATGTGCTACCGCCTGACTCTGGCCTCTTCTTTCATTAATTGTTTTACATGCATATAGATGTGTGTGTGTATGTGTGTGTGTGTGTGTGTGTGTGTGTGTGTTCCTAAATACATAAATATAACGTACTCAGTCTGTATAATGTTACTTGTATGTGTGTTTTCAGGGATAACTGTGATATTGGATAGCCAATTGGTGTGCTCTTCCCTCAGAATGACTAATTCTCCCCCTCTCAGTATTCTTCAGTTGCCTGTGTGGGGTTGAGGCCTCATGTTAGCCTGTTTATTGGTGTCATTCCTGTTCAGCTAATGTTCCGACAGCCGTGCTGGTGAGACTTCATGACTGTGGTTTCTGACATCCCTAGGAGACACACTCTCACAGCAAACTCCCTGGTCTATGGCTTCGGTCACCCCTCTTCTGCAATGATCCTGGAGCCTCAGGTGTGGCAATTGTACTGTAGATTTATTAATTGAGACTAGACTCCATAACTTTGCATTTAACTGGTTGCAGTTTTCTGTAATGGTCTCCATTTGTTGCAAAGAGAAGTTTTCTTGATGAGGGCTGAGAATGGCACTTATTGGTGGGTATAAGGACAAATATTTAGAATGTAGTTAGGGATTATGCTGATCTACTAAAGAGGTAATTGTAGGTTCTCCTCCGAGATCTGGGACTCTATCAGACCTTGGTAGTTGACTAGATCTCCAATACCAGGCATGGTTTCCCTCTTGTTGTACAGGTCTTAAACACAATTAGAGAGCTGTTGATTATAACCAAGATATGTGTGCTACTACTCTACCCTTAAGGTTATCATGCATGCTGGTCATCGTGGTTCATAGGCATCATATCATGGTCTATTGATTGCTTCTCTTCTTTGGAAACTTGCGTGTGCCTTTTGGGATCATGGAAGCTGGGCTTGAGGGAGGAGGCTTTCAAGTCAGTTCCAGCTCAGAGGCCTCTGAGTCTCTTGTCTGAAGTGCATGATGTCTTCAGCAATAGGGACTCACCTTCCATCTCTAGGGGGCCACCAAGGGCAAGAGCAATGGCCTATAATGTTTTGCGAGTCTCTTGGACAACCCTAACCAACAATACAAAAGATCAGATGTCTGATCTTTTTACAAAGATTCCAAAATCATACATTCAATCAAAGACAGCCTCTTCAACAAATGGTGCTGGGAAAACTGAGTAGCCATGTGTAGAAGAAAGGAATTAGATCCCTGTCACTCACCCTACACAAAAATTCAGCTCAAGGACAGATCAAAGGCCTTACTACAAGACCTGAACTGTCTTTGTTTTTTTAAATAAGACATGGTTCAAGACCATCTATTGTATTGTCTTTCTGTCTCTCTAGTCTCCTTTAAGTTGAATTAATATTTAATTTTAATCTTTTTTCTCTTTCCTATCACTGATATGTTTTAATACAATTTGATTTCTGTGGTATTTCTTTGTGACCTACTCTTCCATGTCCTCTTGGCACTGGTATACCATAACCTATGTGTCTTTAGCATCCTCTTGGTGCTGGTGTACCATAACCCATGTGTCTTTAGCATCCTATCCAGAGGTTGATGATGCTAACTCTTGCTGGCAATGTTAACTCTGTTGGCTTAGTTAATGTGTTTCTAATTTCCCCATTGTATAGGACCACTTTCCTTTGGGATTGATAATGGGTCTCATTAGTGAGCAGGCTGCATTCTGTGCTTCCCTGTTCATCTGCATTAGAAGGATGCACCCTGGCAACAGTGGCTGCCGAGTAAGGTGAACCTCAGTATGCAGTTCAGTAAAATATAGTATTTTAGTTTTGTCATTTTTTTTTAATGAAGATAACTTTGGCAAATGAAAGTTAACAATAGAGTGAGGCTCTTTCTAAAGTGTTTTGTCTGAGGAGCTGGCTTTGACCTGTGGACTCTGGAGACAGGACCACTTTAAATAGTGCCACAGAGAGTCCCACCAAATGAAGCTGTTGTCTCAGTTCCCTAGCCACCGACTCTAATTCTAATGTTCTTTCAAAGAGTAACAACCTATTAGGAAGGCAAGACTCCAAAGCAAATAAAAATAAAGGCCACATGACTTGTTACAAGTATTAAATACCATTTTAAAAATATCCCCAGTTTCTAGTACTATAGAATACGCTCATGTTTTCAATATGGTATTTCACTAAGTATAAAATATGCTGTTATTTTGTGTATTACAGAGAAAGAAGTTGCAGTCTAAACTGTAATGTAATTCTTTCTTATCATTCAAAGTATTTATTTCATGCTTATCAAAAGGGCTCTTTTGGAGTTACTTTTAGAGGCATAGCTATTTATATCTTGTGAACACAAGAAAAGAAAATATAAAAGAAGTAAGTGGACTGAGATGTGTCTGAAACGTCACAGCAGAGTCCATGTCCACAGCGTCGCCACCCCACAAGCGCCAGGGTCTCCTTTATTTGTGACCTTATTCTCCGCCTTCTTGAGCTTAGGTGGCAGCATTCGGCTAGGAAGTGTAGTCTGCTTTGGTTTCATAGTTCTCTTCTAAGTCACCGATGCTGCCTCGGACCCGATGTTGGTCTATGTCACAACTGTGGCTCAAATTCTTTCCTTGAATGCTCTCAAAGTGCCTTTTGATGGGAAAGGTTTTGTTGTTGTTGTTGTTTTAAGATTTATTTATTTATTGTATATACAGTGTTCTCTCTCCATGTATACCTGCACACCAGAAGAGGGCACCAGATCTCATTATAGATAGTTGTGAGACACCATGTGGGTGCTGGGAATTGAACTCAGGACCTCTGGAAGTGCAGCCAGTACTCTTAGCCTCTGAGCCATCTCTCCAGCCCTATGGGAAAGTTTTTTGTTTGTTTGTTTTTGTTTTTTGAGATAGGGTTTCTCTGTGTAGCTTTGCACCTTTCCTGGATCTCGCTCTGTAGACCAGGCTGGCCTTGAACTCACAAAGATCCGCCTGCCTCTGCCTCCCAAGTGCTGGGATTAAAGGCTTGCACCACCACCGTCTGGCTGGGAAAGTTTTAAAAGATTGTATTTCTTTAATGTAAACCAGAATGAGCAACCATGTTCTGTCAGCACAGATAACCAAGTCACATCCACTACCAAGTGACTGCTTGATGCTGGCGACTGCAGGGTGCCAGTGAATTCAGAGAAAGCGGTCCTTAGAGTTAATGAAGTGTGACTCCTATGTGGCACGTTAAAGAGTAACTGGCGGAATTAAGAGGATGGCATTATGCAAGGTTGGTGAGGATGTAGAATCAGGCTCGAGCATTCATACTGTAAACTTTCTTTTGTGGGGGGTGCTTTTTAACGTAAATGCACAGCCTTCTCCCTGCCTTGATGTCCTTTCACTGCTAATCTCATAGTTCCATCTCTTTTCTAAGAAAATTACGAGAGATGCAGCTGAAGTGTTATTAACCAAATTTCTGTAATAGAATTACAGAAATACTTATAAAAACAGAGAATTGGGAAAACAAGAACAACGTTCAGCATATGGGAGTGGAGTAAGAGGATGTTTCCCCCAACTATTTAAAGTGTGCTCCCTGGCACACAGGCAAATGCCCTCGCCGCAGGCTTCCACCTTTGTTAGCCACATATGAGAGTGGCCAGTGACACACAGGAGAGTGGAATAAATCTGGCTTCCACGTGGCCCCTTTCGTACAGCTCCCCTCAAACAGCACAGGAAGACCTTTTCCTTTCTTCTGTGCCCAAATCCCGAGATCGCAACCACAGATAAAAACGTGCTGCAGGGTCCTTCTGGCTTTCTCTTCTGGACTGGCTTTCTTACCTATGCAGTAACTTGCCATTTCTGCCTTGAGCACTTGGCCATAAGGAGCTGCACTTGACCCATGGATTTTCTCCGTCATGCTGGGGATTCAGGTATGGCCTGCCTCTGCTGATGAGCTTGAGGGATGGACCCACTGAAAAACAGGATCCAGGTTTTACACAAGACCTAAGAAGACATCTGCAGGAGCAACTCCACTTGTATGAGCACCCAGGAGCCAGATATGTGTGCATGTGGCCTGTGACATGGTGAGTGTTGAGACACAGACTATGGGTGGAGATACATGCTGCTAAGACAGCATCCAAGAGAGTAGCCATCCTGTCAGCAAAGCCCAAGACAGGAAGAGCATGAGGTAGGAACTCTGGGTAGAATCGGAGGCTCTTTTTCTTTCTTTCTTTTTATTTTATTTATTTATTTATTTATTTATTTATTTATTTATTTATTTATTTATTTATTTATTTATTTATTTATTTATTTATTTATTTATTTTCCGAGACAGGGTTTCTCTGTGTAGCTTTGCACCTTTCCTGGATCTCGCTCTGTAGACCAGGCTGGCCTCGAACTCACAGAGATCCGCCTGCCTCTGCCTCCCGAGTGCTGGGATTAAAGGCGTGCGCCACCACCGCCCTCAGAGGCTCTTTTTCAAGTCTGTAGTCAGCTCAGGTCCCAGAGAGCTGTCTGGGCCTTAGAGGCCATGTCCGGAACACACTGGAGCCTGAGAAGGACCACCGACCAGGAAGGTCCTCATTACTGGCCACCAGCAGAGGAGCACCATGGCCGGGAAGGCCACCAAGAAGCTGGAGGAGATGGCGGTGACACGCTCGTGAGGTGCCCAGTGTCTCCTGAGGCTTCAGGTTCTGTATGGAAAAGCATGAAATAAAGCCGTCCAATGTAGGGACTTATGTTTACTGATGACTCTGTGTCCACAGGGTCAGGAAGCTAGGGAGGGGCGAGGTTGGGGCTTCTCTGCTAATATTTCATCTGTAAGTCTTCATCGATCCCTCTCTGCGGCATCCTTGGCTCAGGTCCAGCAACCTGGGACTGAGAGGGCTTCTGAGCGCTCGCCGGAAGTCTGCGCCACCTCCCACTGTGTTCTCCGGCTCCCTTACTTCCAGAGGGAGATCCTTTCTGAGCTTGTAGACGATTTCTTGTCAGTATAAAATAATAATTGTTCTCAAGTGCTTTTCACAAACTTTCTGATATAGGGAGGGTTCTAAATATATAATAAACAGCTGGTCCCTTGAGAGAAGGGTACTTTGTGACTTCCACCCGCCTCTTCCTCCTCTGTGCCTTGACTTCCTGTTGCTCCCAGACTGAGACTCTTTTGTCATGTAGTATACTAAAGCAATTTCCCACCGAGTTCCCGAATGCTAATGTTCTCTCTAAAGGGTCCTTGTATCCTGCAGGATGTTTGTGACCCGTCTTCCATGCTGGGTTAGGAATTATAAAAATAGAAAGTCCTGTGTTGCGTTTACTATGTGATGGCTGCACGGTGTTTGTGGAGAACCGGAACACCTCTTGCTTTCTAACACCACCTTAAAAAGATTTGGGAAATGCTTTTGGGAAGGCTGTAGAGCACAATAAAGGACTTACCTGTTTATTTTTTAGGATAGAATCTCACTATACATCCTTGGCTAGCCTGGGACTTATATAGTCCAAGCTAGCTTTGAACTCACAGAAATCTACCTGCTTCTGCCTCCTGAGTGCTGGAATTAAAGACACGTGCCCAGCCACTAATGGACATAAATTTCTGTTACTTTCTGTCTTAGTTTCCTATACTTCTTGCTGGTAATGTCTGCATTTTTTTTTTCAGTAGCCTCTTCACTATGCAAAGAGGATTATTAAGTTTTATTTTCCCCCTGTCGTTATCAGACTGAAGGTCAGTGTACGGATTCCAAAAGTGCACTGTTTTCCCGCAATGCTTGGGAAAGAGAGATTGATGGAATCTAAATCGTCTCACTCTCACCTCGCTGTCCCAAGCTTACCTTGCTCAGACCAGACATGGGTGTGGCTGTGGCTGGCTCACTGTTCAGAGATGGAAAATGCAAGCTATGTTCAGCATGTACCTCAGTCTAGATTAAAATAGTGCAGTTTTTAGATCCTGGCCACTGAACTCACTATTTTCTTTCTTAATTACTAATTTGTCATGGAAAAGGAGGTATCAACGGAGTGTGTGATATTTTGTGAAATGCTGTAGTTGTTAAGGATGCTAATAGGTTATCTGATTTTAAAAACTATGAAGCCATGGATATTATCTTCTTTGGACTTTTAGCACATTTTGCAGGAGCTGGAAACCTGCTTGCTTACTGGAAACCTGTGTAAGATCCGGGAAAACACTGAAGGAAGATGCCAGACTCAAATAGTATGCAAGAGCAAAGAGTGTTTATTAATATTCCAGCATGCATGCAGGGTCGTTCACCTGTACAAAATGGAGACGGCCCCGAGAGGAGCGTGCAGACTCCTTTTAAGCACAGCTAAGGGAATTTCAGGAGCAATTAGATCATCTCAAACACAACTGTCTAAACAAACAGCAGTTACATTAGTATTCTTTTAATTGGCTTATTAAAGGTTTATCTTTGGACACACTTGGGTGAGTTTCAAGAGGTTGTAGGAACTGTCCTTGAGACATTGCAGGGCTGACCCGGGCCTTGTTTCTGCTCTCTCCCTCATCCCTGAGCGTAATTTGTTGATAAATGGCCCTTTGTTAGGAAAGACACCTGTTTGTCCCTCTCAGAGGACCGAAACCTGAATTCAGTTGTAAAAGTGGGAAAGTTTAACCCCTTCACCTGAAGATGCAATTAAGCATAACGAATGTGGAAAAAGAAGATTTGAGATGGTGTGGAAAAGCACACGGTGAGGAATATTTCTAAAAACCTGTTATGAGCACAGTGCAGACTCCCCCAAGCTTCGTCTAGTGACAGGTGTTTCACAGTGATCATTTCTGTGGCTCAGAAATTCACAGAGCACAACAGGGGGGCTTTATCTTCTCCATGATTTCTTGATTCTCAACACAAAGAACTTGAGCCAGAGCCAGAGTCACCTGAAGGCTCTTCCACCCCAGGTCACATCTCTGGAGCAGGCAGACTCAGTGGGTAGGAGCAGAAGACATACATGGGGCCTTCCTCTACCTCAAAACCCGGCAGCCTCTTTGCACTCTGGACGTGGGTGCTCTGAACAAGGAGGAAGCCATCTTGCCTTGTTCTTGGAAATCCCACAGCATCACTGTTGCTGCCCAGATTTAGGAGGGCACCTACACCACATTCTTGACTGGAGAAATACCCAGGCTATACCATGAAAGAGGAAATGCTGTTGCAGGTGTACTGGAAAACGCTGTTCCAGTAGTGGGAATTTGCTTCCTCAGACTGTTAACAGCTGTGGGCTAGTGGACAGCTTGCAGCACGTGATTTGTTTAACTGTCACCTTTTGTTGAACATTTAGTTTATTTTCATCCTTCGGCACCATGAATGATGATACAATAAATATACTTTTATTATACCTCTTTATGAATGTGACCACCTACATTATAGGATATGGTCTTATGAAGTAGGATTCCTCGTTCAAAAAGGAATCGCTACAAGTTTAAATTTTAGTAACTATCAAGCTTAGCTCATTGCATAAAGATCATCTTGGCTTTGATCAAACCCTCAGAACAATAATAGCTAATACTCATGAGAAATTATTTTTCTCCATGAAGGAATTTGGAGGTAAAGAGTCCAGGACCATGAGCATGGCCATTCCATGATGACATCAGGAACCCCATCTTCCAACTTTACATCCCAAGTCCCTCCGATTTGTTTTTGCCCTTCTAATACAGAATGGTAGTCTGCCATCTCATCCCAGTCCCAAGCAGCAAAATGCACTAAAGGAAGAAAAGCAATCACACACTCTCCTGCCCTAGCGAGACTTCCTGGAAGTCATTTATGGCCCTTCTTAAACATTATTAACCTAAACTCATACATACATAGGTGTGGGATTTGGGGGAGTGCCTGCTTGGATCCAAGTGGTGTTTTGACTGTATAACGCCGTAATTGTTACCACGTAGGATGAAGAGGAGAGCGGATGCCAGTAGGCTGCCAGCGATTTGTGTCGTGTCTTTGTGCCACCTCTAAGGTTCACGTAGGGAAACTGAAGCTCAGAAATAGTAAGAATCTTGCCCCAATTCCCAAAGATAGAAAGCATAGGTCTGGGTCCCTCTTTTAAATGGTCAAGAACAGGATTACATTCCCAACTCAGCATCTCTCCAGCTCATCCCCCAAAGTGATTACTTCACTCTGAGACCTCAATAAGGTTATTTGGCCTTGTTCTGTTTGGGTGGTGATTGTACAGTGTCCATAAAATGAACTTCATGATAATTCTTCTTGAGCTGGTGATTGCTATTCCTGCTGCTCCACAGCACCCCCCCCCCCATGTCAGATTGGCCATGTGGTGTCCTGACTTCAATGGCTTTGTCACGTCCTCTGCAGTGCTTCCTTTCAGAGTGTCTGGCCTTCTGCCCCTCCCTCACACAGTGCACCCTTTCATAAAGAATAGCTGAGTCATGAATGGCCGTGCAGATGGCCACGAGTTTATTTGCAACCTGGCATCCAACCCAGGTTTCTTTCTGCAGCCTGAGGCAGCTGCCACCTGACGGCAGTCCAGGCTAGACTAAATCAAACGCATTTGCTGACAGGTTCAGAAACTCTCCCCTGCAGGGTCTCGATGTGCAGTATGTGGGGCGGCATAGAGAAGGGCCTGGGATGGACAGAAGGGAACACTAGCCGGACTCCCACGCTGGACTTGGGGGTGGGGGGGACGAGTGCTGTCTATTGGAGTGAGGTGCAGAAACGAGAGCTTTCAGTATCAGCCTAGGAGGATAAGACACAAGTATGGGATAGCAAAGCCGGGGTTTTAACGGTTGTCAATGAGAAGTTTTACTCGGAAGAACCATTATAAAAGAAATGAAATTTTGTACCCTATAAGCATAAGGTCCAAACTCTTAGACCTGTGGGTTATTCCCAACAATAACTTTGAGTTTGTTCTTCTGACTTAGCCCTCAGATTGTAAAATTCTATATTAGCAGAATTTTCTTTCAACAGAGTCAATTGGACACCTTTTCAAACACTAAACAAACTAACCAGAGTTGATTCCTGATAGTTACTCTCTTGGTATGTTTTGTTCTGAGGTAACAGAACACAGATGATCTTCGGCTCACATGGTAGCTCACTCAGATGAATCCATCTTAAGTTGTAAGATGGCTAGTTGAAAGAGTGTTTAGTGCATTCAGCCTCCTGAGCACCACAGCTTAGCCACGCCATGCACTGGAGAGTTTCAGGCAGTTCCCTTCCCATGCTATGGCTCTCTGCTGCCTCTTAGCATCTCAAGTGTGCATCAGCCACATACCGCTACTAAGAAAAGATAGGACAATTCCTGCCGGATGCATGCTGCTCTTCACCATGTCAAAGGAAAAAAAAAATATGAAGTCAAGCCATCATTATCAGGAGACCTTTTGTACCCTTGTCTGAATAATTTCTAATGACAGAAATTCATGGCTCAAACTCCTCAGGCCTCAGAGGTCAGGCTATATAAGGTCAAGATGCCCTCATCTGATAAAGACCTTCCTGCATCATCCCGGCAGAAGGTAGGTGGGGGCGAGCACATCCTGGAGAGAGAGAGGAGACCAGAGTTGCCCTTTTATAAGGAGCCTGGTACTGGGATAATGAATCTCTTCCTCGGGTAACAACAGTGTTGCACTCACCTGCAAAGCCCTGGGGACCCAAACACCTCCCAGCACCGCCACACGGGAGGGCAAGCTTCTGACTCAGGAACTTGAGGGAACACATCCAACCCGAGTGCTGACTAAGGAATCACCTACTCTTATCTTCTTGAGGAATAAAGAAAGCAACATCAGAAGGAGCGAAGCGTTTACGGTGCAGAAAGCAACGATGAGCCGGGAAAGTGGTAAACATGCTGGGCAACCAGACTGTTGACTTCAGAGACTACCAAGCATCTAATTAGGGTATTCAAAATAAAGATAGAACTCAAATTTGGTATAACGATAATGTTTTATTTGGAATATGAGCTGACTTGAAATTAATTCATTCCAAGGCTATTTATTCCTTTGGAGAGGATAAAAATGTTTATTAAATTTAAGTTTTGTCGTTAGAAGTATATCCTAATTTCTATGTTAATCATTAATTATCACAAAAGGAAAAAATAAAACAGATGGAGAAGATGTAAGTAAGGCAAAAAAGGGAGAAAAATCTTTAAAATCACAGCTGAAAAACACTTTCTTTTCAGACACACATGGGAATTTCACAGGAATTACATATACATATATATAATATATATATAAAGCAAAACTAAAATAGAAGAGAACTGATAAAATTGTACACTCCTGAGAAGTAATACCAGACAGAAATGACCAATACAGAGGGAACTCAAATATTGCTGTTGAAGTAAAAAAAAATCAGTCAAAGATCAAAAAATAGATAATAACAAAGATTTAGAAGACAGAGAGGCCACTAAATAAGCTATGAGAAAAATCATTGTCTTAAGACACAAATTCCAAAAATCCAGAATAAAGTCAATGAAAGAAGGAATTATAAACACAAAAATTAATGAAATAGAAGAAGCTAAAAACAGCAAAGAGGATCAATGATCCAATATAGGATTTAAAAATTAACAAAATCCTGGTCAGACTGATCTTAACACAGTACAAAATGGACAGAATAAATAACAATGCAACTAACAGGAATACAAGAACGCAACAAATGAGTTTGTACTAGCCAATATCACATGCAAATTTACATGTTAGATAAAGGATTAAAAGGTTTTAGAAAGAAAAAATACAATAATTTGACTCATGAGGAAAAGTCCCAAGTATTCCTATAAACACTAAAGAAACCTAATCAAAAGGAAATTTCCTCCCCCCAAAAAATAATCGTCAGGGAACTGGAGACTCAGCTTAGTTGGTAGAATGCTTGCCCGGCCTGCACTCAGCCCTCACTTAAGCTCTAGCACCAAATAAAATTGGGCATGATGGTACACTTGTAATCCTAGCATTTAGGAGGTGGAGTCAGGAGGACCAGAAATTCACGGTCACTCTCAGTTACATAGTGAGTTTCAAAAGAGTTTCAGATGCATAAGACCCTGCTCCAGGAAAAATAAAAATGATAAAAAAGAAGAAATTGCTGGGCGGTGGTGGCACACGCCTTTAATCCCAGTACTTGGGAGGCAGAGGCAGGCAGATCTCTGTGAGTTTGAGGCCAGCCTGGTCTACAGAGCAAGATCCAGGGTAGGCACCAAAACTGCACAGAGAAACCCTGTCTTGAAAAACTATAAAGGAGGAGGAGGAGGAGAAGAAGAGGAAGAAGAGGAAGAAGAGGAAGAAGAGGAAGAAGAGGAGGAGGAGGAGGAGGAGGAGGAGGAGGAGGAGGAGGAGGAAGAAGAAGAAGAAGAAGAAGAAGAAGAAGAAGAAGAAGAAGAAGAAGAAGAAGAAGAAGAAGAAGAAGAAGAAGAAGAAGAAATCAATAAAGAAGGGAAAGGAATGAAGGGAAAGAGGAAGGAGAAAGAAAGAAAGAAAGAAAGAAAGAAAGAAAGAAAGAAAGAAAGAAAGAAAGAAAGAAAGAAAGAAAGAAAGAAAGAAAGAAAGAAAGAAAGAAAGAAATCAGGTCTGAAAGATCATATAGGTTAATTTTGCAACATTGTGTATTCACTGAATTCATTAGAAAAAGAAGGAATATTTTCCAACTTATCTGAGATTAAGAATACTAAACCCTTGCTAGAGCAACATTAGAAAGAAAGTTGTGGATAATCTTACCCATGCACTTAGGTGGCAAAATACCAACAAATTAAATCCAACTGTCAAAGTGATACTGCATTAAGTATAAATTGGGTTTATACCAAGAATTAGAAGTTTTAAAAAGTCCATAAATGCGTTTTTTGGCAGGAACAAATGAATGGGAAACAGCTGTATGTTTACCTCAAGAGATGCACAAATATTCGTTATATCTCAATAATCACTCAAAATGAACCTCTCAGCTGTCTAAGAAAGCAAGAAAATCAAAATCATAAATGCTATCTACAAAACAAAATAAAACAATAGGAAAACTAGACATCAAAGCAGGCTATAGTAGACAGAATATTTCATGATAATATAAACTGTTCCCTTTTAGCATGAGAAACAAGATATGGGTACCATTACTATAATAAATCTTATGTTTTTCTTCACTTCTGAGAATTTTATACATGTATGCAATAAAATATATACCCTCATTTCCTCCCTCAATTCCCAATATGACTCCAACGGTCTCTCCACCCAATTTCATGTCCTCTACTTATAACACCACTCTTATCTTGCAGTATTCCAGATGTTATGCCCTTGACAATATGACCAAAAAAGAAAAAGAAATAAAAGGCTATAGGTTTAAAAAGAAGAAATAAAGTAATCATTATTCCTAGATGATATGATTGCATAGAAAAGTCAGCAGAATTTGAAGGAAGGTTACAAGAGTTGACAGAAAATTTCACAAAATTTACACATAAAAATCTAGTACACTTCTATTTACCACCACCTACTAGAAAGTATACTCATTAAAAAATCTTATTTATTTATGTTTGTTTTAAGATTTTTTTTTTAATTTAAAGTGTGTCTATGTCTAAATGAGGGATACATGCACCTGAATGTGGTGCCCATGGAGACCAGATGAGGAAAGTCATCTCCTGGAGCTGGAATTACAGGTTGTGGACCACCCAGTGTGGGTGCTGGGAACTGAACTCAGGTCCACAGGAGGAGGAGGAGGAGGAGGAGGAGGAGGAGGAGGAGGAGGAGGAGGAGGAGGAGGAAGAAGAGGAGCTTAACTGCTGAGCCACCTCTTCAATCCCTGTTTGTTTCCTTTGGTAGATGATCTCACTTTGTTCACCAGACTGGTCTCACACTTTTGGACTCAAGAAATCTCACCTCAGGCACTCAAGTCACTGGGACTAGAGAGCTACACACACACACACACACACACACACACACACACACACACACACACACACACACACACCTAAAAGATGGCATTTATAAAAACACTCAAAGTCATAGGGCACATAAGAACAAACCAAACACAATAATGAATGTACTCATGAAGAATCTAAAATGCATTGAAATCTTTAAAGGGGACTGAAATAAATGCAGAGTTGATAAGATAAAAAGGTCAATTATTGAATCTTATTGAATCTACTTTTAAAAAGGAACTACTTGTTTTAAATAGGATAAGTAATGAAATTTTTGTCAGAGTTTATCAAATATTACTAGACTGGATATTGTTAATATATATAATGGAGGTTTTTTTTGTCTGAGTCTGTCAAATGTTAATGGAATAGACATTGTTAATGTAATTCTTGACTGTATATATTGTATATACTTATTGGATATAGTTTTTCTTGTACTAGTTATAAGCTTTTTTAATTTTAGACAAAAAAAGGGGAAATGTGGTTGATATATTGTGCACCCCAATAAACTTATCTGGGGGTCAGAGAACAGAACAGCCATAATATTAAACATAGAGGTTAGGCGGTGATAGCACGTGCCTTTAATCCTAGCATTCCAGAGGCAGAGATCCATCTGGATCTCTGTGAGTTCAAAGCCACACTGGAAACAGCCAGACATGGTGACTCACGCCTTTAATCCCAGGAAGTGATGGCAGGAAGCAGAAAGGTATATAAGGCATGAGGACCAGAAACTAGAGCTGGTTAAGTTTTTAGGCTTTTGAGCAGCAGTTCAGCTGAGATTCATTTTGGATGAAGACTCAGAGGCTTCCAGTCTGAGGAAACAGGATCAGGTGAGGAAGCTGTGGCTTGTTCTGCTTCCCTGATCTTTCAGCGTTCACCCCAATACCTGGCTCCAGGTTTGATTTTATTAATAAGACCTTTTAAGATTCGTGCTTCACAGAGTCATAGGTGTTCATGGGGAGGACACGTCAGTAATCACATTCTCTCCAGGCTGGTCAACAGAATTAACGTAACTCTAACAACAAAACCCTCAAGATCATTCATGATCTTGGATTTATTTGAAAGAGCAAGGTTTATGTATGAATACTCATTATTAATAAATAAAAACAATTATTTTAAGGGGAAGCTTTTAATCCAAAGACACTGTAAAAGTAGAAGCAGCCCACAGAACTCAATATTTGCAACAGAGGGATAATACTGAGAAAAAAAAATTGTGAGTAAACAAGAACCATCCAAGGACCTAGTAGAAGAATGGGTAAACCCAGGGTGGTGTGGTCACAAATAGGAAGCACTAATGCCCATATATATATGACAGCCCACTATTTGCTCAGTGAATAGATGATGCAGATGAACACCACAGTGAGAGATTACTCCTTACCCAACAAGATGGAAAAAAATGTAAAGCCCAACAACACCATGTCTGGCTATAGAGTCGTACAGCAAGAGAGGTCAGAAGAGCATTGTCTGTAATAGCAAACTCTGGGAAAATCTCCAGTGACAGTCAAGTAGATTACTAAATCATGGTACAATTGTAGAACGAAGCATTATAGCACAGACAGTGATTAATTGTAAATGCAAATATCAACATGCATGAACTTCAGTTTCCATGTTAGAGCCACAGGAAATAGAGGTAGTGTAAGTCTTTCTATGACATTCAAAAACAGTCTAAATGAAGATTGTAGTCTGCCTGGGGTTACATGTATCTGTTGACGAGCAAGAGGAGCCTGGGGATACGGCTCAGACATAGAATGTTCGCTGTTCAAGCACGAAGAACTGAGTTTGAATTCCCTGTACCCCCGTGATCCAAGCCTATGATGCCACTCCTGAGAATGTGAAAACAGGAGGAGCCCTTGGGCTGGAGGACCAGCCAGTATAGCCAACTGGTGAACCAGAAGTTCAGTGGGAGACAGCATCTCAAAAAGGAAGATGAAGAAGTGATTAAGGAAAACAGATATTCTCTGGCCTCTGTGCACACACTGATACATGTGCATACAACATGTATATACAGACACCCAGGAGATAATCAATGGCAAATAATTCAGATCAGCTGTTATTGGCTGAGAGGGAGAGTGAGTAACTTGGGGAGGCACACAGTGAATCTCTAAAACAGCTACTTAAACTAGTAGATGTCCTAATTGTTTTTGGTTTTTTTGTTTGTTTGTTTAGTTTGGTTTTTGGGTTTTTTTTGGTTTTGGGGGGTTTTGTTTGTTTGTTTGTTTGTCTGATGTTTGGTTTTTCGAGACAGAGTTTCTTGAGACAGGGTTTCTCTGTGTAGCTTTGTGCTTTTCCTAGAACTTGCTTTGGAGACCAGGCTGGCCTCGAACTCACAGAGATTTGCCTGCCTCTGCCTCCCACGTGCTGGGATTAAAGGTGTACGCCACCACTGTCCCGCCCAGCTTTTTTTTTTTTTTTCTTGAGACAGGGTCTCACTATAGCTCTGGCTGTCCTGGAACTCACTATATAGACCAAGCTGACCTTAGATTCACAGAGATCCGCCTGCCTCTGTGCTACTATGCCTGGCCTTTCTAAAATAACAGCTAAGTCTCCTGTATTCATTTCATGAAAATAATCCATGGCATTATGTGTAATGGATTTATGTAAACTTACAAATCCTAACCACTTCTCCAACACTACATCTATTTACATGTTCTTATATTAAGTCTACCTAAAGGCATAGACTCTCTTACCTTTTACTTTTAAAATATGTGGATACACTTTATATAATACAAAGTACAATAAGAAACATAACAATCGACACTATCTATGGGATACTTTCCAATGAATCTTTTTTATTTTAAATTTGTCATGACACCCTTTTAAAGCAAAAAACAGTTTTGTTCTACAGAAAACAAACTTGAGTGGTAAATTAATTTGCTTGAAATTTCACACTAGGTTGGTGTTAGGTTGGTGGTAGTTGATAGTAGGTTGTTGGTGGTTCGTGGTAAATTGGTGGTAGTTGGTGGTAGATTGGTGGTAGATGGTGATAGATTGGTGGTAGATGGTAGTAGTTGGTAGTATGTTGGTGGTAGTTGGTGATGTGTTGGTACTAGTTGGTGGTAGGTTGGTGGTAGATTGGTGGTAGTTGGTGGCAGTTGGTGGTAGGCTTGGTGGTGCCAGACACCAGGCTTCTTGTTTTCAGAGAAAGTTCTGATACTTGCTGCTGACCCAGGTCATGAATTTGTTCTCAGTTATTAATTTGTTCCTTTAAAAACCTGATGTGTGTTGTGTCTCTCTGAACTTGAGCACTACGCCATCGAAATTATTTCTACAGTAAAGTTCAAGAATGTAAAAAGGCTAGATAGTTAGTAGTTTGATTGCCTAAGTGGCAGTGCCCTCTGGGTGCAGAGCATCATGTTTATAATAGGTCATCTCTCAGATACTTGCTGTGGGTCCAAACGCGAGCTCTGTGAGCAGATGGTTCTCACTGTAACCTTTTTCTAATGCAGCTGTTAGTGTGAGCGAAGCCAGTGCTGGCAGCAGTCACCCCACAGTCCTCCTCTCCAGGGGGCGCCTCTAACAAGGTAAAGTCCCAGCCTACTTGAAAGTCTGAATATTTGCCTCTGTCTAGGAGAAAGTGCTCTTCGCCTCTCACAGCTCAGTACCCAACGCTTAGGGCTAGGTCTCTTTTACTTCATCTTCTCAGTCATAGTTTGACTTACACTTTATCTCATCTGTCCTGCTATCCGGACCTCTTGATTGAGCCCTGAAACTCAATCGTTGTCTATGTATGTTGTAAACCGTGTATCATTAGATAAACATCCCGGCTTCCTTGGGCTGTTCTGCTTTTTGTCTTTTCTTCTGTTACTTAAGAGGGTCAGAGGCATGGGAGGCACAGTAAGTCAGTTCCCTGAGGCTGCATCAGTGATACAAATGGCGAGGGAGATCCTGCATCCCTTCCTGATCTTGAGCCTGGAGACTATGCTATCTGTAGGAGGCTGCTGCGTACAGAGCAAATATGTTGCATCATTTATAATTGATATCTCATAAGCGTGGCAGTTTATTAAATAATGGAGGTCAAACCACTTAGACCATAGTTTTAAAAGAATACTATAAGATTACTGTAAGATTAAAAATAAAAGACTCCCAGTGTTGGTTTAATCAGTTAATCCAGATCAAAGAGTTAAAAAGAACAACACTCAGTATATTTGAAAAGTTTCAAAAATACACGTTATCGATAGGACAAGTAACAGAAAGTTGAATGTTAGGAGCAAAGAGATCATCATAAAAGTGTTGAATTTAAAAAAAAAAAAGTTAGATAAATGGAGAGAAGAGTGGAATCTTGTGAATCTCCACACCTCACGTAGGTGCAGGAAGAGGGATGAAGAAAAGAAGCTGGGGTCCAGGGGTGCAGCTTCTGTACAGGACAGGGCAATAATTCTGATTGATAACAATTAATTACATATTCCAAAGTAGCCAGTTGAGAAGATTTTAAAATGTTTCCAACACGTTCTAAGACAGAGTCACCACCTGTCGATACAGTGGCAGTCTTGCTAAGTCGCAGACCTGACCAGGCACATATTGAGGTATCACCCTGTACCCTATAAATATGTGAAATTGCTGCATACTTCTTTGGTTGGGTTTAGAACATTTATTAGGGGCTTGTTGTTCATCTGTGTTCAGACATGACTATATGCATTTGGAATTGATCCTTAGATTATGTATCATTTTGCAAATAAATTAGATTTTTAAAAATTCTGCTTGTTTGGAGGATTTTTAATCCTTACTGAATCAAGGCCAAATGTCTTTTATTGGATTATAATTCATACATTTCTTATTCATGAGCTACTTATGTTTGCAAGTTATTGCTATAAGGCTTTGGAAATTTTATGTGTAAAATAATGACTTTTAGTGGGGTGTGGTAGCAGACTGTAATCCCAAGACTCAGGAGGGAGGTAAAGGCAGAAGGATCAAGAGTTCAAGGCTAGCCTAGGGCTACATAGCAAATCCTTGTCTCAAACAATAACAGCAACAGCAACAGCACACACACAGAGTTGCTTTTCATGTTTTCGTTTTTTTCCCATCTTGTTTCTTTGTGGTAAATTTGGGGATATGTGAGGAAATTGATGGTTATGGAGTGGCATGATCTAGTCAAGATTGAACCTGGAAGATTCAGCCCCCTGTAGAGAACATTATCTATTGACAGCATAAAATCAGGTGCAGGTGACTTTAGTTTCTATTTTTAAGAAATTTGGCTAATGTGAGACATTTAATTTTATGCTTGGTGTTTGGTTATTGCTGCCCTTGAGACTTCAAACAAAATGGCTATATCTACTTCTTTTGAAAATTCCTCTTTAATTTACAGATTAACTAGGCAGGGCTATCAGTACAGGCTGAGTGTCCCTTATCCAGAATGCTTGGGATCAGAATATTTTAGATTCTGAGTGAAAGGATGATAAACGGTGCTGGTAGCGGCGCTGGTTACCGCATGGAAAGGTCACGGTCACAACAGAACCCAGTGTTAGTTTTCAGAACTTTATTAGGAGGGAAAGGGGGGAGGGGAGAGAGGAGGATGGTGGGGTGGGGGAAGAGGGGAGCAGAGCAGGGCAGAGAGCAGAGAGAGAGGGTGGGGTCTGCATGTGGTTTTTAAGGTGAAGATTGTGTGACCACGCCGGTAAATAGTGGCCAGTGCCCCCTGATGATGTAAGACGAAAGACCCTAAGCTGTGCATGTGCAGGAGTGAGGACAGGATCCTAACACTGAGTCTTTGGGATGTTGGAATATTTGAATTAACTTTATTCCTAATCCCTAAATCCAAAATGCTCCAAACTTTTTTTTTTTTTAAATATTTCAGATTTTGGAGCATTTGGGGTTTTTCATTCAGATTAGGATGTTTAATGTTCACAAAGCAGCTTTGTGACTGTGTTTTCATCCAGGAAACGGAAGACCCTACTTCCTGGAATTTGTAAGGATTAAAAGCAAAATGCATGAGATTCATTTATCAGAACCTTGTATGAATGCTGCACCAAAGGTCTTTTGCCACTCACCATATTCAGGTCGCAGTGTGGTGAAATGTGGTTCCTTTTGGATTCTCTGCTGAGGAAATTGGGGTCAATAGGTTTGAACGTGGCTCTGGTGGCGCCCCATTCCTCTTCTTCATATAGCATGTGGGAATGGAGGTAAAAGGCTTCCATAATGTCCCACCAGGAGGTAATTTGGAGACAGACACTTGAAAACTTAGCCAGGAAGTTCCAGGGAAATGAATTCTGACCATTGGACACCAACTGGTTATCCTTCTGTTGTGCCTGTAAAACACTCCTTCAGCACGGGATAGCCTGGGCTAGGGGAGCGAAGGCTCCCACCAGCCTGCTTGGTCCTAGGGTGGCCTGAAGGAGAAGGTGCTGCCTTCCCCTGAACTGGCTCAGCTGGACTCTGTTTACAATGGTGAGTGCCAAATCGTCCTGCTGGATTTCTAATTAGGCTGAGAGGACACACCCCAATGAGGACCGGGAAGAAGGATGACTCACCTCTTGCCATGTTTACCACCATCCACAGTCACATTTGCTTGAACTCGGCCTTGGCCCAGCATCTCCTGGGGTGCTGCCTTCAAAGCAACTGATCGCCTTCTCCACTTACTCCTGGACAGGTAGTGGGGCTCCTCCAAAAAACCTTTCAACAACTCAGCACCAAACAGCATCAGACCCCAGCCTCCTTCCAGGGTCAGACTTCCGGATAGGGTTGGTTAAACAGGAAGGAAGTGCCCCACGGACGTTTCACTATTTTACTTGAGACTTTATTTCTTTGGGTGAAATCATTACACAGTTTGTATTTAGAGAGAAAAAGAATGCCACGTATAGCATTTTTATGTTCACTAATTAGTTTAGCAACACTTTACTTGTGTTGGTAGATGCTCTCGTGGGCATGAGGACACAGTGGTAGATACAGTCAGTGATGTGGACTGGACACCTTACACATCCTTGTCCATGTGGAGACTACATACTAGAAGTGGAGAAATAAACCATTCACCCTCACAACAAGAAAGGAGATAGTTGGTGTCAAAAACCTGAAGTCAGGTATTTGACCCACTTGGGGAGGTCAGGGAGTCTTTACTAACCTGGAAGTTTAGGATACAGAATCCTGGACCTAACTTCCGGAGTCACCAAATGAAATCCGGAACAAGTTTTCCAAAAGCAAATGTCTTATTCCTCCTTACGCAATTCTCAATTCAAAGCAACTGCTAAGCCGGGCCTGGCGGTGCATACCTATAATCTCAGTGCTTGGAAAGTTGAGGCAGGGGGATTTCAGGTTTGAGCCAAGTTTAGGCTACATAGCAAAACTCTGAGAAAAACAAACAGAACACTCAAAACCAAACCCAACAGCAGCATCAAAGAGATCTTTGAGCCTACTTGAAGAGAGAAGACAAAGCTAATTGTTCAAGAAGCCTAAAGAAGAGCAGCCAGCCAGTTATTCTTAAGCACTGTTGACTCTTCAAGACTTCATTCAAAATTATGAACACTTCACTTGTCCCTGAGGTAACAGGAATGGCTAACGAGGGCTTTCAAACAACTGAGTTCCCTGTGACTGCGGCAATTGTATAGACAACCCTGAACCTGCTGATACACCTAGCACTCTGAGGGAAGAGTTACAGCTTCCTCCTCCCGTGTAGTTAAAAGTATTTCCTTCTGCTTTGAACGTCCCTCCAAAGTACAATCCCCAGGGAAGGCACAG
Organism: Peromyscus maniculatus bairdii; assembly: GCF_049852395.1. Classification (NCBI taxonomy): domain Eukaryota; kingdom Metazoa; phylum Chordata; class Mammalia; order Rodentia; family Cricetidae; genus Peromyscus; species Peromyscus maniculatus. The sequence continues at coordinate 61,449,883 of NC_134862.1, forward strand.
GGGACCGTTTTCCGAGGCCAGCTGCCTGACCAAAGGCTGACTCCGACTATCGCTGAAACTTCAGGCCTCTGCGAACTTGATTTTTCTCCTCTGTCTCCGACTCTTACTATCGCTGAAACTTCAGGCCTCTGCGAACTTGATTTTTCTCCTCTGTATCACGGAGCTAAAAGGGTGCCACAGGAGAGTGCAGTTGTGGGATGAAGGGTTTGCTCTAAGAGTTGTGGGTCGGAGTCTGGCAGATAAGAAGTCTATAGCTTGGTCTTCTCTGTTGTTTCCCTCTGCAGAAGGCAGTGAGTTCTAACAACGGTCGAAGATGTAAGAACTGTGTGTACACACACACACACACACACACACACACTTTACACAGACACTCAGACCCTGAAAACATTCTAGGAGTACACTCTGTTCCTTTCCTCTGACGTGAATTTTCCCTAATGGAGATGGAGGGAAAAATATCATTAGCACAGCTTCCTGTTTGCTCTGTCACCACCACTGTGAATAAAAGAACTTGAAACTCTTCAGAAAACAGCTCTTGGGACTCCTGAACTTGTGAGTGGCCATGGGTGAAGAATATGGATACGTATCTAGCGGCAGCCAACGGCAGTCTGCCCTCCAGACGTGGAAACCACAGATGAGCTGACACAGGAAAGCCAGACTTCTAACATTTTAAAGCAGGCAAATTCAAGGCAAACGCTTCCCTCTCCTCCCCAGCCAGCTGCCATGTTGCCACTGGGACAGAGACAACAGGCTGTGTGTCAGCTGAGCCGAATTCTTGTCTGATGGGAAAACAGCCTCAGATTGAGTTTGCAAATCAGGTGCTTCTTCCCTTTGTTCTTGTTTCCGGTCTAACTCTGTCATTGGGGGAGCAAGGACTGGAGCAGGAGTGAGGTCAGCGGCTAAAACAAAATCCAGATGCTTCACACAGGGCTGGTATTGTCCTGATATAGATTTGATGTTTCCTTTGATTAAGTACAAAGCCTTGGCAATTGTGGCCACCACATTTTCATTTGGTTATTAACTTATGTGAATGCTTGTTTATCCATTAGCAGTCATTCAATAACAACAACAGCACACACACATACATACACATATACACATGCACACACATATGCACATGTACACACACGCACACGTGCTAAGTGTTATTATTTACCAGGAATAGTTTTTGAGTGGAAGAATCGGATATTTAACCCGGGAGATACAAATGAAGTTGTGGAGAACGAGTCAGAATGTCTGAGTTCATACCTTTCCCAGCCTATGTGACTACTGAACCCGAGGATAAAAGTAGAAAATGGCCACTCCTTTGCTACACACAAGAGATTAAATCTAGCTGGGCGGTGGTGGCACACGCCTTTAATCCCAGCACTCGGGAGGCAGAGCCAGGTGGATCTCTGTGAGTTCGAGGCCAGCCTGGTCTCCAAAGCGAGTTCCAGGAAAGGTGCAAAGCTACACAGAGAAACTCTGTCTCAAAACAAAACAAAAGAAAACAAAAAAAAAACCAAAAAAACAAAAGAAAAAAAGAGATTAAATCTAGGACCTAGAAGATACTAAAATCTACAGGTGTTCATGTGAATGACATAACTTTTGTACCCATGATCTGCGCAATCATCCCACTTACTGTAGAGTGACGTAACCTTTGCACACGTGACCTATGCATGACCATCCCACTTACTGGAGTTGTCTCAAGGTTACTTGTGATATCTATTGTTACAGGGCACATCCCTTGTACGTGTTTGCCTTGTGATATTGTGTAGGAGATAATGACAAGAAAAAGCAGTCAGATATTGGGTGCAGGCACGTCTATGAAAAGCTTTTTCCGTCTTTGGTGGTAGAGTCCACAGATGTGACTGCTCAGGACGTGAAGGACACAGGCAATGGAGTCCAGTCATCCAGTACAGCACACGCTGTTAGAGCTCCTCATTTAAAGAATTCCAAGACGGCAACACCACACTCTGAAAACAATGTACTATTTCAAGCTGGGCAAGATGCTAAGGACCTAGGAGCACACGCCACCACTGCTTCCTAAACCCACGTCCTCTGTGACATTTTGACACCCCAAACTTCTGCTCTGCTGTACCTCCTTGACTGCCACGTCCTAGCCCAGCAGATTTGCATTTAGTCCCCAACACCATCTCATACCTCTCCACGCATTTTCTTCTTTGGAGAATTCTTCTATCCTTCCCTCCCAAATATCTGCTCTTGTTCACATTTCCTTTGGGCTCCTCATTCTTTAAGAAGTCCCCCATGGCCCATTCCACACCCTTCCAGGCGTCCCCTTCAGTGACTGCCAGTGACACCCAGAATTACAGATACTTAAGCACCTTTATTTCCTATTGAACTGTGAGGAATTTCCCTCACCTTGGTTTCAGTGACAGAACAGGATTTTTCAGCAGCTGCTCTGACCCTGGCACAAAGGAGAGATATCACGGTGTCTGCTGAACTAGGGGACTACACAGTGCTTTTGTAAGTTCTTGTTAGGTTAAGGGTTTGGTAAGAAGGAAACCACTTGACTAGTATTTTCAAGCACATCCTATGAGCACTTCCAGGCATTGGTTTAATGCAAGGGTGGAGAATGGGCAGAGCAAATAACCCTACTTCACAGCATGAGCAGTTTACTCTTTAATTTGAATGGCTAGTGTCAAAGCTAAATTCTACAGAGAAGAAGAAAGAAAATGGTTTGGAATATTTATAGTCCATTCTCTCTCTTTTTTTTCCTGTGTTTAAATGGGCGTGTATACTTTTTATTATTTTTATTAGTTCTTTCAGAGTGTTGTACGTGTTTTGATCACATTCACCCGACTCTTCCCAGATCCACCCCCTCTTCCCTAGCCACCAAACATTGTGTCCTTTTATTCCAGCCTATAAAGGCCAATTTGTGCTGCCCAAATATTCTTAGATATGGTCTTTCACTGGAACACGGTCAATTTACCAGAGACCACACTTAGAGAAAAGTGTCTCTCCCTCTCCCAGCAGCCGACAAGGCCAATATCTCCACTGTAGGATTGCAGGTCCAACTCCCATCTCCAAGGGGAAATTTAGTCTGGCCTGTGTTTTATGCTCGCTGTTGTGACCGCTGTGAGTTCTGTACAGCTCCCCTGCTGGTCCAAAAGATGCTGTTTCCCTGTGGTTATCCACTGCCTCTGGCTCTTTGACTTCCTGCTCCCTCTTCTGTCATGGTCCCTGAAGCTTGGGAGGAGGGGTGCAGTATGTGTGTTCCACTTAGGGTTCAGCATTCTGCAGTCTTTTGATCTCTGCCCTTCGTCACTTGGGGGTCCCGGTATTAATCAACATCTGCTGCAAACAGAAGCTTCTCTGATGAGGGTTGAGAGATCCATTGATCTATTGAGATAATAAGTCATTGGGTGTGAGTTTAATATTTTGTTCATTTAGCAAAATAATGGAAATATTCTCTCTTATGGCCTATGACCTGTCTAGCAATAGTAAATTATAATAACTCTGAATTTTTACCTTAACTGCTTATGTTGAATATTGTTACATGTATCTTAAAATCCATTTAACAAGTTGTCTTATTTCCTACGCGCACGCGCGTGTGCGTGCGTGTGCGTGTGTGTGTGTGTGTGTGTGTGTGTGTGTGTGCATGTATGCATGTGCACTGACATGTATGTATGGTAGGGACAGTCACAGAAAAAGGACAATTTTCAAAGAAACTTTATGATAACCCCCTAAACTATTGACATGTTTTACCTGTTGTTACTCTATTTTACAGATGGAACAACAAGACATAGAGCAAGAAAATTGGTTAGGATGATAGAGCCAGTTGATGGTGGAACCATATCCCCATCTCTGTAGGTTTTGTTTGTTTTTTAGTTTGATTGATGGATTCCGGTGAGGACATGGTTTGTCATGGGCCTGTATGGCTCTGAGCTAGGTCCTCTGCATATACCTTATGGTTGTGTAGCTTGGTGTTCTTGTGGGACTCCCAACATGGGAGTGGAGGCTGTCTCTGACTCTTCTGCCTGCAACTGGGACCCTTTTCCTCCTACTGGGTTGCCATGTCCAGCTGTGATATGAAGGTTTGTGCCTTGTCTTCTTGTATCTTGTTAGGTCATGTCTGATGGATGCCCCTGGGAGGCCTGCTCCTTTTCTTTTTCTTTTTATTTCTTTTCTTTGAAGGGAAACAGAGGAGGAGCTGACCTGGAGGAGAGGGGATATGGAAGGAAGGAGGGAGGGGAAACTGGAGTCAGGTGTAAAGTATGAGAGAAGAATAAAGGTTTTTTTTTTTTTTTTTTTTTTTTTTTTTAAAGGGATGTGATTTGTCAAATAATTGAGTCAAGTAGCTCAGTTCTAGGAGTAACCAGAACACTCCCGATCTCTTTTAACTGCCGTTGTTTCCATGAGGAATGAATCGGAGCCGGTCTTTCTGCACAGCCTCCTGCCATTCTTCGTCACGGGGGACAGGTGGCCCTTACACTGTCAGCACAGTCCATCCAGGGCAGCCCCCGGTGCTGAAGCCCTCCTGCCTGTTCCTTCATTCACCAAGTCCAGGCCTTGGGCTGCGGCTTTCTCTGTGGTCATCCTGGCTCCAGCTTACCATGACCTCATGTTTCACATGTTCCATGTTTTGCCGTGGCATTGCCCCACCAGTCCCTAGCGCTGGCTGTTTACACCAGTGGCGATCACCCAGCCTCAACACCAGGCTGTGCTGGCGTCTGTCCCGTCCCGTTGGGGCTTAATCATCAGGTCCTGTTCCAGCTTCTCCACTCAGCTCCTCCATGAAGACCTGACACTCCCTGTGTCCTCACAAGCGGCCTTGAGAGTCTGAGTCCTTGCATCTGTTCTTGTCAGCAAGCCAGGATGCTGTGAAGTACAAGAAGTGTCCTACCTAGGCCTCCAAATAGGAAGCTGAGAATTTTAACAGTTAAGAAAATCAAGGGTTGATTAAAAGTAAAAAGAGAGCCGGGCAGTGGTGGCGCACACCTTTAATTCCAGCATTCGGGAGGCAGAGGCGGGTGGATATCTGTGAGTTCAAGGTCAGCTTGGTCTACAGAGCGAGATCCAGGACAATCAGCGATACACAGAGAAACTGTGTCTGGAAAAGAAAGAAAGAGAGAAAGAAAGAAAGAAAGAAAGAAAGAAAGAAAGAAAGAAAGAAAGAAAGAAAGAAAGAAAGAAAGAAAGAAAGAAAGAAAAGGGGCTGGAGAGATGGCTCAGAGGTTAAGAGCACTGACTGCTCTTCCAAAGGTCCTGAGTTCAATTCCCAGCAACCACATGGTGGCTCACAACCATCTGTAATGAGATCTGGTGCCCTCTTCTGTATACATAATAAATAAATAAATCTTAAAAAAAAAAAAAAAAAAGGAAGGAAGGAAGGAAGGAAGTTAAAGTAAAAAGAGAGCAAGCCTTTCCCTCAGCCTCAAGGTTCTCATCTATAAGATGGGACAACAGGAGCTGGAGAGATATCTCAGTTGGTAGTCAGATCCCCTGCACTTACTCACAAAGAATGGCCGTGAATGCCTGTAATGACTATAATGGAGGTCAGGATCAGGGAGGTATTCGTGGTTGGCTGGCCAGCCAGTCCAGCTGAAAAGGTCAGATTTGGGGCAGCAATACTCAAGGGAAATGAAAACGCATCTCCATAAAAAGCTTGTACGTGGATGTTCGTAGCAGCATTAATCTATAACCACTGAAAAACAAAAGTAATCCAATGTCCAGGAACTAAGGAAGGGACAGAGAAAATGTAAGACCCATGCAATGGAATTTAATAATTTGCCTCTTGAAGGAAATGAAGAGCTGGTACGTGCTACAACGTAGAGAAACCTTGGCAACATGCACAGTGAAAGAAATCACACACAAAAGAGCACCGTGGTACAATTTAATTTGTATAAAATATCCGGAACTGACAAATCCATAGAGACAAAAAGTGCAATTGTGGATAGGAGGGGCGGGGAGAGGAGAGGGGTGCTCGTAGACGTGGGGTTTCTTTCTGGGGCGAAGAAAGGAGTTTGGGTTAGATGATGGGGACGGTTGTATTTAAAGTCACCGGATAGTATACTTCAAAAGGCAAATGCTAGGTATTTAAATTACACCCGCATAGAATGGCTACTTAAAAATTGCACAGCAGTGATGATGTTGTAGTTGCCAATCAGTGGGCAAAGACATATTGTTGGAAGTAGACACATTCCCTGGTGTTTGCTCCATTTTTTTGTTTGTTTGAGAATTTTATACATAGACACAATGTTTTGATCAAATCCACACTAACACCCTCTTCCCATCAATTCTCCCAGTAAAGACTGTTTGGCAGAATTATTTGGGCCTTGCTCTATGTCCTAGTAACTTTAATGGTCAATTTTGACACAGCTTGGTAGGAAAGCTTCCATTGAGAAATGGCCTTGCTTAGATTGGCCTGCAGGCATGTCTGGCACGCATGCGTGTGTGTGTGTGTGTGTGTGTGTGTGTGTGTGTGTGTGTGTGTGTGTGTGTGTTGGGGTGGGGTTGTCTTGATTGTTAATTGGTGCAGAAGGACCAGCCTCTAGGCACAGCACATGCCCTGAGTGGGCCGTCCTGGAGAAGGCTAGTTAAGGATGACCCTGAGAAGGAGCCAGCAAGCAGTGTTCTTCCGTGGCTTCTGCTTCGGTTCCTGCCTGAGCTCCTGCCCACACTTCCCTCAGGGAAGGATTATGACCTGGATTTGTACGCCAACAACATTGTTTCCCCGCTAAGTTGCTTTTCATCAGAGTGTTTTATAACGGCAGCAGAAGAACGCGAGAGCAATCCACCTGTGTGTAGCTTTCACTGCGCCTTGAAATGCTTGCTGTGTTGATGCAAGCGGAGAAGTGTATTTTTTTTCTCCCCTCCTAGGCATATTTGAAATACTTAATTACTAAACTATGTGCCCTGAGCAGTAGATGGATGGGCCTTGGCTACCAAGAACTGAAATAATGTCGTCTTTGTATTGGGTTCATGGTTTCCTGAGAAGCTCTGCCAGGCTGGAATATTTTCATGGCATTTCAGCCTGAGAGTTCTCATAGGTTAAAAAAAAAAAAAAAAAAAAAAAAAAAAAAAAAAAAAACCTACCAGACTTTTATCTCTAAAGCCTGCAGAGCTGGCTTCTTTTGGACAGTTGGAAAGCCTAGCTCTTCTGAACAAAGTCCCTCATGGCTCCAATCAGATGGAGCTTCGGGTGCCGCTCATTCACAGCACTCCTCTCACAGTTCATTCCCATTTGTGTCCAACTTTCATAGGCGTGGGGTTTGCATGGGATATCCCCTTGAGATTTCCCATTCACTCACTCATCAAATCCTCACGTGGTAGGTACTTTATACCACAACTCTGACAGGGACTGGAATAGGCCCTATCCTCTGGGTCGGATCTGATAACAGAGAAAGAAATCAAACCAGTGGATCACGATATCTGAGCACATGCAGTGGAAGTTTAATGACAGACGCAAGCATCTAAGCCAGGTTGAACTGACTCACAGAAGGGCGGGGTATCAGACTCCAGGAGACAACCCGGATCCACTGTGGCATCTCTTTAGGACCAATGCTTCAAAGGGAGGAATGTGTCATCACTGTCTTCAGAGGACTTTTACACAAGAAAGGATTTAGTAGTACTAAAAAAAAAAATTAAAAAATCCAGAACAGAGAGAAAAAAGGGAAAACGAAGAGTGGGTGAAAATATGGGAATAAGAATGATCAAGGAACAAAGGAGAGTAAAAAAGGCAAAAAAAGGGTTCTTACACAAATGCAAAACAGATCGGTCCTGTCTCAGATAATGCACTTGGTATTTTCATAGAATTATAAGGTTTTGACTGGAAGTGAAATTGTGACGAATCAACCCAAGCAAAGCTTGCCATGAACAGACGAGTCTGCCCATCTTTCTTGTTTCCCGTTGGGAAATGTCCATCCTCTCATACTGAGGGGATCGTATTGGTTGTGTAGATGAACATCCCTTATCCGATAGGGCAGGTGTCTCGTGTGCATCTTGCTGTTGGGACTGTGTGATGGGGAAGTTGGGGCTCAGAAGGCCTGAAAGAAAAGTCCCAAGTGGAGGAAATCAAAGTAATGCATAACTTAGTTCACTGTAGGGCTGGAGCAATAAATGGCATCATTATTGGGTTAAGTCCTTAACACACAGAGCATGCTCATGCACAAAGCATCCAGAAATGCCCTCCGGACACTTCATTCAATTTATATCTGCTTCATTGTAATAATACCGGGCTTATGAATTTACAGGTAAAAATTTTCAGCAGAAAATTTTTTCTCTATGAGCAAAATTCATGATATTTAGGACTGAGATTGATTAATGGGTTGCATGTTTTTTTCATGCAATATACCTGGATTACAGTTTCCCCTCCCTCTACTCCTCCCATTTCCTTTCTACCTCCCCACCTAACCCGTTTCTGTCTCTCATTAGAAGACAATCAGGCATCTAAGAGATTATAATATAAAATAATGTGACATAGTATAATAATACAATATAATATAGTATAAAACAAAAACAAATAGAAGAATAGTGGGGCACAAATTCTAATTGGTCCTAATAATAAAAACCCAGAGTTTTTAGGGTAAATGCTGAAAGATCAGAGAAGTAAAATAGTCAGCCCCTAGAGAGACTTCTTACCTCTAGGAATCCTCAGACCAAAGAGGGGGTGGGGGGCAACCTCTTGTCTCCTCCCGCCTTATATTCCTTTCTCTGCCCAGCCATATCGTTCCCTGTCTCTACTTCCCTAGTGCTGGGATTAAAGGTGTGAGCCACCATTGCCTGGCCCTGTTTCTCTTTTCGACTGGATCAATCTCGTGAAGCCCAGGGTGGCCTTGAACTCCTGATCTTGCTTCCTCCTCCCAAGCAAGTGCTGGGATTAAAGGTGTGCGCCACCACTGCCTGGTCTCTGTGGTTAACTAGTGACTTAGCTCCACACTCTGATCTCCAGGCAAGCTTTATTTGTTAGAGCACAAACAAAATATCACCAAAGAAGTGGGGAAAAAAACAGACAGATGGGAAAGAGCCCAAGAAAAGGCACAAGAAACAGATATAGATGCAAAGACCCACTCATCTGGACACTCGGGAATCCCATAAAAACACAAAACTGGAAGTCATAATATGCATGCAGAGGACCTGTAGGGGAGGGAAAGAAGAAAATAAGAAAAAAGAAATAAAGGAAAATCCCCGATAGGACATTATGAGATAAGGCAACCTCCAGAGATGCCACTGAGTTCATTTTCTGTTGGCATCTACTGGGCAGGCGGCCTGTCCTTAGGAGTGATTTGTGTCCCCAATGAGACAAATTTTCATTTGTTAGGCCTGATCACTTAGAGATAGCTTCTGGGTTAGGGTGATGGCCTGTGTCCACTTCTCCTTTCAGCCCTAGGACTCTGTAGGCCCTGGACTTGCTCTCCCAGGCTCTGTGAGTTCATAGGCGCCTTGGTCCTCTTACGTTTAGAAGGCCTTGTTTCCTGGGGTCCCCCGCCCTCCCTGTCTTACACTCTTTCTGCCTCCTCTTTCACAGGCTTCCCTGAACCCTGAGGAGAGGGATATAAATGGAGATACCTTGGTTGTGGCTGAGTGTTCCAAGGTCTCTCCCTCTTTGCATATTGCCTGGCTGGGGTCCCTGTATTTGATCCCATCTGCCGCAGGAGGAAGCCTCTCTGATGATGGATGGCTAAGTAAGGCCCTGATCTATGAGTATAGCAGAACGTCATTAGGAGTCATCTTATTGCCGGGTTCCCTTAGCAGAAACAGCAGTATTTGGTTTTACCTTAGGTCCCTGGACGATCGAGTCTCAGGTTCTTGGTCACCCAGGCATGGAATGGACCTGAAGTCAAAGCAGACCTTGGTTGGCTTCTCCCACATGGGTTGCATGCTTTATGGAGCGCTTGCTTGCCCAGGCTTCAGTGGGATGTCTGTGGTTGTTTCTGGAATGAAGGGGTGCACTGAGCATGGTACTGAGAGCACAAGTATTTATTTTGTTGGCAAGGAGAGTTTCATGAGAAATTAATTTGTCTCATTTCCTAGTTTATTAGGACCCAGGGAAAGGCTTTTGTTGGGAGAACTCCCCAGTTCCCTAGTCTGTATTTGTATCCTTAATCACATCTCTATCTATAATCTATAATCAATATTTAGTTTCCACTCATGGAGATGGGTTCCAGATGTTTGGAACACTAGTGGATAGCCAGGAGGCAAGAAACAATGGGCGTATTTCCCCCAGTGGCTAAGCATGTCCCTCCCTTTGGTGGGTCTGCTTCTGGGGAGTCTCTTGCTGGGATGAGGATGAAGATGGGGTGCTTTATGGATGACCTTTATTGAATATTAATTTCATCAGTTATTTCCAAAAGGGGATTTTATTTTAGGTGGGATTTTTATCTTCTCCACCAATGAGTCTTCACTACTGAATGAAAAAAACCACTTCAGAGGGCACTGAATGTTTGAAATCTCAACCTGGAAAATTCACTTTTTGCCAGATACAACTCATGGATGGGAATGGTCCAGGCCCTGACTATCTAACGGCATCCATTCCACCACCGTTCTCCGGGGCCTCTGGAGAACACATTGCTCAGATTCTCAGGCAGCAAAGAACAACTGCTATTTAGAGATGCCATTCTTCCGACGCTGGCTGCAGTCCTGATGCTCTGTATTGCCAGGGCCTAGACTTTCCCCATGGCCCCATGCATATGGAAGTAATCGAGAGGACCCTGCCCTCAATAGCTGAGGAATCCAGTCTGGCTTCAATACGGTTCCAGTGGCCCCCTGCTAACCAATGTGAGTTTAGCCCTAACTGCCTCAGAAGGACTGTGGTGAAAATAAATGAGCCCGTCCTGATGATTTCAAGTTGGCTATCACTGAAGAGCCAACGTTTAGGAATAAGAACGGACTTTCTGGAACAAGAGGAGCTGTCGGGTTTAGTTCTGTTGTCGTTTCTGGTTATCGCCAGGTCAATCTGAGTTCTGCCCCCACCTGCCGTTGGTGAAGCCCTTCCAGCCCACAGACAGGCTTCTTCAAAGGCCCCTGTGCTCCCCTCCACCTCCCGGTGGTCATGGGCCCATCAGTCCGGGAACTTCCTCGGCTAAGACATCAGTCGTACATGTGCTATCGGTCATAATCCCAGCGAGTGTTTGCTTTTGTCCTGGGTGCCTTCCTGGATGTCAAGGTTCCTGAGCCTTTTCTGACTTTCAGAGCTAGAGGTGAGAAAGCTTGGGAACATGAGAACTAGAAACATGGCCAGAGAGGAGGCGAGTGGTCGGCGTGAGATGTCACCCGCGTGGCCCTCGGAGCCATGTGGGTGGTGCACCTGTTTCTGTCAGCCTGCTGTCTCTGTGAGGAAGCAGGTAATCTGGTGTACTTCCTTTTTGTTTTCTATGATGATGTCTTCTTTAGTTACTTAGGTCTCCAGGGTGTCTCATTTGTATGAGATGGCTTTGTCTATACTAATATTTTGATTCCCTTTTCATTTCCCTCAGTGTGTGGTTTTTAGTTGTTCCCTTCATGATGTCTCTGGGTATTACCATTAACAACTCAGTTTATAATTATCTAGATCACATTGGTAGTTTGTCATTTTAATAGTACATGAAAATGTTGGTCCTAAATAGTTTTATCTCTCCTTTTTATGCTGTTTTTAATTGCAAATTATATCTTTATACACGGTGTTCATTCACTTATAATTATTGCTTTATAAAATTATATTTTAAATGCCATAGGCAAAAGCAACTTATAAAATTAAAATACTTTAAAACTGAAAAAATGAGCCAAGAGGCACTGATGGACAGAGGGGGTCTAACCGTGATCACTGAAGCCATTCCACGGCCATAACTCCCTTATGATGTAAGAGGGATACCTCTCAGTTCTGCAGGGTCTCAGTGCTCCTGAGAGGCCAAGAGAAATCACTGTCAGCGATCACTGTCCTGATTGGACTTTTGTCATGTGATGCAAGCTAGAGTTATCTGGAAAGAGGAGCCTTAACTGAGAAAATGCCTCCATCAGATTGTCTGTAAGCAAGTGTGCAGGGCATTTTCTTGATTAAAGATTGGTGTGGGAGGGCCCAGCCTGTTGGGGGAGCTACCACCTGTGGCCCTGAGCAGTACAAGAAAGCAGGCTGAGCAAGTCCTGGGGAGCTAGTCAGCAAGCAGTGTTCCTCTATGACCTCTGCCTCAGTTGTGGCCTCCAGGTTCCCGTCTTGAGTTCCTGACCTGACTTCTCTCGGAGATGAATTGTTACAGCTGAAATAAACCCTTTCCTCCCCGAGTGGCTTTTAGTCGCGGTATTTACTATAGCAATAGAAACCTAAGATAATGATCTTCAAAAACTAAGGGACTGGTCTTCAAAATAAAAAAGGAACAAGGCTCAAGGGCTGAGCTCCCCATGCGCTCTACACTAAGTCAGATCGATTGGGAGGGGTGGGCAAAGATTAATGACCCGGAACCTGGTTTTCCAGCAAGCCCAGGCGTCTTGACTTGAGCCGCTGACTCGGTTTTGGAGCCCGGGAAGCACAAGATCGAGTTGCTGACAGAGCTGGTTTCTGATGAAGGTTCCACCTCTGCCTCATAGATGGTAGCTTGTTGCTGCACCCTCAAAGAGCAGGAGGATCCGGTGGGGCTCACCTTCCTTCCAAGGCCAGCCCACCCTCATGATGAGTGACTAGCCCCCCAAATGCCTGCCTCTTATGCTATCACCTTGACCCCTAGTTTCATCCTCTGAAGTTTGAATTCTAGGGGAACATTTAGAGCACGGTACCATGTTTGTGTTTTCGCTGGCTGTGTCCGGCTTAGTGGCCACAGGTTATTTTGTGGGACACCTGTCCAGGTGTCCCGCTATCTGCTGCATCACTGAGGGTCTGTGCTGTTGTTCACTTGGTGCATTTTCATTTTCCTGACTCTGGGGGTTGGATCCCGAGCCCTGTATCTGCTGTGGAAGTGTTCTACCATTGAGCCGCATCCCACTCCGCATCCTTGGTTTTCTTCACAGGCTCTGAAGGATGCCCCTTTACATCTCTGGGTGCCTTTCCTAGTCTGACAGAGAAAAGGATAACAGCCTCAAGGCAGTTCTCACTTTCTACTTGGATTTGATGGGACTCTCAAATTGAGAGAGAGGGAAAAAGCCAACAACAGCAAAACCAACCAACCAACCAAATAAACAACAACAGCAACAAAAATACCCAGAATGCCTCAGCTTCTCCTAAGGGGAGTCACACATCTGCTGTGCTGGGCTCACTGACTTGATGAAAAGTACTACACTTAGATGGATGTCTTTGTGCTCAGTTCCTTATGGAGTCTTGTGGTGGAACATGCCCCTTACTGGTACATTATTGTGCAGGACTATGAAAATAGAACCGCTAATCGAAGCCTCGCGTTTCCCCCAGGAAACCTGCATCTGGGCCTTTGGCGCCTCTTTCCTGCCCCAGCCCTCTCTGAACAGCCCTGAGCCCATATGCTTTCATTATTACTCACAGAAACACTTAGTTGTAAAGGAACTGAAAAAGCAGTGGTTAGACCTGTCTGCCTGGCTTTCTGTGTATTTGGCTATTGCCAAGGGACTAGAGGGCTTTTAGTGGGAGATGAAAGGCTTCCTCCATGGGCTGGGCTGGTCCAGCACCATTCTCCTTCCTCTGGGACTCCCTGTTGGAGAGATGGACCCTTCACATCAAAAGTCAGTGGGAAAGCTTCTCCCTCAGCTGCAGCTGGGAAGTTGCTCTTTTCTGAGGAAGCCTGAGAACAAAGAGAACCCTACCCACCGAGAGAAGGAGCTGAGGAGAACGTTTCTAAGGAGGATGCTTTAACCCTGTGCTTCCATTTTTAGTTACACATGGGTATCTCTGCAGAGTCCATACAAGTATTTTCCAGAGCAGCAGTGGACATTTAGGCAGATTTGGGGATTGTTTCATCTGTGACTGGGAAGATTTATTTCCTTTAGTATTTTACCAAATCTTACAAAAGGACTAAGAAACACTTCCGTATGGAAGGAGGACAAAGAGCATGTAATCCTTGAGTGATAAAGAGACAACCAGCAAGAAAAATGAGGAAATTATTCCACATTACTTTAACAGAACTCTGGTAACTTTGGGCTAGTATCATGGTAGAGGATTTTTATTTTAATTTACTTTTACTTACAGCCCTGAGAGTGAAGGATGGTGTTCTGTCAATCTGATTCCGGTCCAGGAATGACTCTACACATGTTTCATTTCATGAGACAGTGGCTCCATGCCCTAGCACTCTCTGTGGCTACCTGTGGCAGCCTGTGGCCCTGGGTCGTAGTGGATCTGACTGTAGCTGATACGCTACAGTTCTGGGCACGCACACAAGCGCTTCCGTAATAAGGCTGCTTTTAATTCAAATATCTATTTTTATGAACTTCAAAATAGAAACAAAACTTGCAAAATAGAAAATATCACACACCAAGACTAACCAGACCCAAAGTCTGTATATCTCAATGAACTTTAATCTGTTTGAATGTCCATTCTGAAGTGGTGGAGCTCCACACTGGATTCTACACCTTCACTATCAAATATGTTATTATTCACTTACTCACCTCTAACACCGAAATTCTATGACCCAGTTGGAACTAGGAAAGTCAATTAGTATTAAAAATCTGTGCAGTTTATTCTAATGGTAGCATTGATTAAACTTTCAATGAATAGCACTAAACTCTTGTTTAACTCCATAATCTCGCCTTTTCCAAATTGATTTGGTTTTTATTGATGTGATACGTTTCCTTAGTACCTCTGTCCTTGAATTGTATTAACTTGCCCTTGTGATCTCTTGAGTTAATCATAATTGAAGAAATACCCTGGAACTGTATCAGTATTCCAGTTTCAGTAATGGGGGCTTATCAAGAGAGAACTCGGAGAACATTCTTAGACTTACATGGAGAAGCATGGTCAGACTTCGCAGACTTAGCAGAATTCCTGTCCCAGGGTAGTTCACTGTTTTGCACAAAGAGTAATATTTTGATTTTCCTTTTCTCCCCTTGTAAAACTGTAAGAAACTTCTGGAAAACCTGTTGATCCTGAATCAGCAGCCCACTAGCCTTGTATAAAATAAATCAACAAAGCTAATCTTAAGCTTTTTTCAAATATCTATTTTAAAAGATAAGTTTTTTTTTTCCAAATATTGGTTGCATACCTTCATCCTCCATTTTTCCATACCTGTGTCTTTTTTTTTTTTTTTTTTTTTTTTGGATTTTCGAGTCAGGGTTTCTCTGCGTAGCTTTGCGCCTTTTCCTGGAGCTCACTTGGTAGTCCAGGCTGGCCTTGAACTCACAGAGATCCGCCTGGCTCTGCCTCCCGAGTGCTGGGGTTAAAGGCGTGCGCCACCACTGCCCGGCCCATACCTGTGTCTTAAAGTCACACAGCTTTCAGTTATTTGATATTTACAGAAATATATTCCCTATTGGCTATGTTTTGTCTAGCAACTTCTTGTGTTCTTGCACATTACTGAACATTCTGTGTCTTAAAGATTTTTTTTATTTCTATTACATTTGGAACAAAATCCCCAGTGAAAATAACGAGAAATCTGTGATGGAGCAGGCTTAGCAAGAACCCACTGCCATATATGGCAGAAGGACTCTCCCCTCATTCTTATCAAGGCTGTGCTCCCAGGGGCCAGCTGCTCACAGTCTCAGTGTCCTCCCTCATGGAGGAGCAGCTGGGTGGCCAACAAGTTCTAGGCATTTGCTGCCTTTTAAGGATGTCAGTCATGTCTGTACACCCATGACTTTTTCTCGTTGTCTCTCTTTTCAGTCTCCTCTCTCTCTCTCTCTCTCTCTCTCTCTCTCTCTCTCTCTCTCTCTCTCTCTCTCTCCCAGTTCCTTCATTCTTTCCTCTTTTACTTTTATTTAACACTAAACCTGTACAAATAAGCTGCAGATCTCATCTATAGCATGGAACTGGGTTTTATTTTGTAATATAACTTGAAAATAGTTTTGCTTTTAGAAGTTACTTAAGCTGCCTTACACAAAAGGATTCATGCCGGGCAGTGGTGGCCCACGCCTTTAATCCCAGCACTCGGGAGGCAGAGGCAAGCGGATCTCTGTGAGTTCGAGGCCAGCCTGGTCTCCAAAGCGAGTTCCAGGAAAGGCGCAAAGCTACACAGAGAAACCCTGTCTCAAAAAACAAACAAACAAACAAACAAACAAACAAAAACAAAAGGATTCATTTATATGTGTCTGTCTGTCTGTCTGTCTGAGTGTACGAACACGTGTGTGTATGCATCTGTGCTTGCATGGAGGCCAGAAGAAGCTATCAGGTCCTTCAGAGCCAGAGTTACAGGTGCTTGTGGGATGCTTGGCTCATGTGGGTGCTGGGGTCGGAACTCTGGTCCTTATCTTTGTGCAGCAAGTGTTGTTAATAGCTGAGCCATCTTTCTGGGCCCTGTAAGCTCCCCTTTAAGTGTACATTAGTTCAACTTTCTAGGTAGAACATCTATACATTTGCATGTATTATTTGAAGGATTTTGCAGATGCTCTACTTTGTGTAAGTGAAGGGAAAGCCAGTCCCAAATAGGTAAAGCTACCTTAGGTTTTGAGTTTTACATTGGGAAATGTTGTGATTTCCCCTCCATACAAATGACGAAAGCAGTCCTGACTAAATATTTTGTTGTGATTTTTAACTTGGATTTGAAATGAAAATAGAACTCAAGTTTTGCTTAGACAAGGGTAAGTGTTAGTAAAGTCAGATGAGCTTCCATCTTGGACAGCAAGTTTATTCTCTGGGGTAATCCATTCTTGTGCTTACTCCGGTTCAGCACTTTCTTGTGAGTATTGATAGAACCGCTTGTGGAATCAACAGTTGGCCGAGCCCGGCTTTGCGTTCCAACAGCGTGAAGATAAGAAGTAGCACCCCTCACTTCAGACGTCCTGTCTAGTGTGGTCCATGAGAATGACTAAAGACAGGGCTCTCCCCACTCCACCTCCCGGGACGCCTCATTCTCCTCTGAGTTAATCTGGGGTCTTCGGGATTTTTCCTTTTTTTTGAATGATGTGACTGAATCCGATTGTGCTTTTTCTCATGCAGGGCAGCCACTGATCACAATGTGGACAATACAACGGAAATACTCAGGGAGTGGCTGAAAAACGTGCAGAGACAGTATCACTATGTGGAGTGGAGGCCTATGGACGAACCAGAGTGAGTCTCAGGAGAGCTGAGCAAGCTCCGCTTCCTCAGCACTGGTTTTCCAGCCCCCGGGCTTCCGATCTTGGGGGCACATGCGCATTTCTATTGTCATCTTTCTGCATCTGAGTTGCAGCCTGGGCCTTTTCCGCTATTAGCAGATCTTCACAACCCCCTCTTCCTCTTTACTCCTGGGCTGACAACCAAGCTAAGGTTTTCAGCAGCTCATAGATTATGGTGATGGTGTATATTTAAAATAGTAGTTTATTTATTGCTTTTTTTTTTTTTAAGTGTGAGCTGTTTTAAGAAATCATGGCAAAAGTTTGTATGTCTTCCATACATACCTTACTTTTTAAAGTTATGTCTTGAAGATTATTGTATAGCAAGCATCGAGGCCCTTCCTCACTTTGAACTGCATAGTATCTGTCATATATATCATGATTATTTAACCAATGCTCTCATGATTGACATATAGTCTGTTTCGGTCTTAACACAGCAATTTCTTGGTCACTTCCATCTCCAAGTCATCCCACATATTTATAATAGTCTCTACTCTCTTGAGAAAGAACACAAGTAGGAAAAATGTCCTAGTATATACAAAGAATATTATGTATGTGGTGATTTTTTTAGTCTGGTTTATGGGCTGGAGACTAGATAACCTGACAATGTTTGTCTGTCTGCATGGTCAATGACCAGAGAAACCAGGAGCTTCTCAGTCTGTGAAGTTGGAAGCTTTAGGACAAGAGAAATGAACTACAGCCCCGGCTAAAGGCCTGGGAGCAGCTGGCCAGCTGTTCACAGCTGCAGGGAGAGGTGGAAGAGCCAAAGGCTGAGTTCTGTGGTGGCAGGGGTACAGCGCTTGCTCAGGGACGGCAGAGCCTCCACGTACCATCTGGCTCTCTCCTTTTTCTACCTTTGCTCCACATGGGCCTCTGAGGTCTATTCCAGTGCTGCCCACATTCCGGGTGGGTCTTAACTGTCGATTGTGGTTCCATGAGCCGATTATCTCTGGAAACACACACACAGACACACCTCCAAGTGTACTCTACTAATCCACTCGAGTTGGTCATCAGGATCAGCTATCATAGTGTCAGAGAGAAGTCTTCCTAAAATACAAATGAAATAACTTCATTTCTTTACTACAAAGACTTAGGAACATACAGAAAAAAGTTCTAACACCTGAGACATGCATCCGAGATTCCCATATTTCTTGTTCCTCCGCATAGAAAATATGCTTTATCCAAAGTGCCAAGTTTATTTCCAACTCCCACCTCCTACTGAGGCAGGTCCTAAAAGTGATTTTTCTCTCTTTGTAACCAATTCTGATCCCAAATCACAGGTACTAGAGAAAGTGGGAGTTTTTTTTTTTAAGTGTGTAGATCTTACTTTTACTTAGATTGCTTATTTTCTATGCTATCCTTTTGACATAATACATTGAGCTAGCCTTAATAACTACAATTTGTCCAAGCTTTTTGAAATTAACTGTGAGCTTTTGGCAGGGGGTGCAATATGCAAACACTTTATATTTTCCTTCGTTGCGGTATTTTTAGCAGGCACCAAATCAAAACTTGCTGGACAAATGATTGAAGAAAATAAAGAATAAATGTATTTAAAACATAAAATTGTAAATGTCCCCAAGACCAATGTGATTCCAACTTGAGGATTTATGGAAGTTGAATGAATAAGTAGTCTGGGTTTCTGCACAAGAAAAGCCATTTATTGAAAGCCAAATGTGTATAGTAATAATAGCAAATGTCATTACAGAGCAAATGTATTCTTATAGACTCTGTTATATGCACGTACAAACACACACTGAAGACATACGTGTACATATGACATCTAAAATCCAAGTCCATGCTCTACATACTAGGCAAATTTGTCAATTAAATTTGAACACTGTAAAAGATTTTAAACAGTGCTTTGGTATTTCTTGTGATGAAATTTAGCCTAAATTTAAAAAATTACACAGGTAGATTTTATGTCCCTACTTCGCTTCCCAGATAGTTCTCTGTAGCCAGATTTTTTACTTTATAGATTATATGCCAAGGTCAGTGTGGAAAAATATTCCATAAGGCATTATTTTTGGCAATATATTCAGAAAAAACAGGAATTCCACTAATTTCCACTGGAATAGTAACTGAGGAAGACATTCCAGAGACTGTCTTCCTGGGTTGTATGTAGTTTGTTAGTTATATAACGTTATTTGTATAGTGACAGTCTCAGTGTTGGTGACTTTCCATTCATTAAGGCAAACATATGCCCACACACCTCCAAGAACTTGAAGTGCCGGCCAGCCGGAGTGACAAAATCCATATCCATCTCAGCTGAGCGCTTTCAGATGCATCTAGAGCATTCACTGAACCATTTGCTTTTGTGGCCATTTAAGAGTCTTGGTCTAGCTTTCTTATGAGTGTCAACAGAAATCTCTAGAACATTATGTGCCTGCTCCATCCCCTCACCTCACATAAGGCAGATCAATTAAGCTTCATTGAACCGTTTACTGAGATTCCAGCAAGTAATATAAACCTTTGATTTTCTTAAGAAACTCATACTTTTGCCCTCTATTTTCACATTTATTTGATAGGACATATTAAATATCAAAGAATATAAGCTTTGGGTAGTAACTGCCCTGATATGAATTCTGGTAGTGCCACTTACTGTAACATTAACCACTCTACATCAGTATTGCCATTGTTGAAATGGAGAAAATACTAAGATTACTACATAAGGCACTTAAATCCCACAGAAAATAAGCCAGGCACAGTAGTGTTGACATACATTATATTTAGAAGGCTGAAGCAGGAGGATACTTAAATTTAGGAATTCAAGATCAGCCTCGGCAATAGTGAGACTTCATCTCAAGGAAGAGAAGGAGGACAAAGAGAAAGGGAAGGAAGACCCACTGGTGTCTTTCAGATAAAGACTCTTGATTGCTTCATTTGCCAATGTTCCAGTTTGCGTGTCTGTGGTATGGAAATGATGATGATACCAGTCTCCTGTTCCTGGTTCCAGTAGTGATGGTGGAAGAAGTCAGTGCACACCAACACTGAGGTTGAGCAACGCTCGTGCAGGCGCTCAGTGACTATAAGTTCTTCTTTTAGGTCTTACCCTGATGAAATTGGACCAAAGCACTGGCCAAGCTCCCGGTTTGCCCACGTCATGAAACTACGACAGGCAGCTCTTCGAACTGCGAGGGAAAAATGGTCAGACTACATCCTGGTAAAGACAGATGCTTGATTCCCTGACAACTGTTCTCCAAAATGTATCAATAACCAAGAAGTGGTACCCAGAGACCACTCAAAACACACTTTTGTTTAGGCATTACCTTCCCCGTGAAAGGTTCAAGGGAAATTTTTGGTGATTAAATATTATAATACCTGGACTTCATCTCAGCTCCCCTTTGGAATGATTTTTCAGTGAATTATGTGAACTTCTTGCTTCATATCACAGGCAATAAGAAACTCTGAGTCATTTCAGTAGGTGAAGCAAGATTAAATGTCTTAATGACTTTTGTAAGAATTTTAAAGAAATAAAAAAATGATTATAGAAAATGAGATTGAAATGAACACGTCTGAAACTCTGCCCCCCTTTATCCGTGGGGTGATTTGGGCACTGGAATCTCCTGTTTTCCTGGACACCACCTGGTTCTCACACAGCATTTCTTTCCTTGAGAGGGTTCCATCACAGTCCTGAGAGCTTGCAGAGTGGTTCAAACAAATGCTGGGCTTGGGTGATTAGGAGTCTGTGCACCCTCATCCTTGATGAGCCCTCTCAGTTGGAAAGGATGTCTGCTGCATGGGAGAAAGGAGCCACCATCCCTTTTCCCAGACCGAAGCTTTTTCTCCATGAGTTTGTTGAGCACGTTTTCCACTGTGACATTAGAAATGATGCCAACATTATCATATTACACTTAAGGGTATCTGCTTTCACAAGACTCCGGTTCTCATAGGAAATGAATGTTTCTAATCTATGCCACTCCCTGGTCCCTTGTTCACTCAAAAATCAGCTTGAGAATGTTTTAGGAACATTGTCAACACATGTAACTTCATAGTAAATTTTATGTACTATAATATTTAATGTTATATGTAAAAATGTTATGAAAATCTACAAATGCTAAACTATATATTTTTTCATAAACAAATTGATTGACATAAATGTTTCTGATTATTTGTAAATTGTAATTACATAAAATGTAAAATCTGTTCTTTTGGCTTTATTAAAGCACACATTTCTCTTTGATAGAATCTGATTTTGTCTCTATAAATGAATCAGTGCTGACATGAATTTTCTGCTGAGAAGCATGATACTTGGTTGCATGGGTTGATAAAATGTAATTTAAACAAACTGTTTGTGACGTTGTAGTCGCACTGGGGGTATGTTATGGGCCATTTTGACACTACTGTTGAAAACCTAAACAGGTCTACCCCTGGGCACTGAGAGTGAGCACCAGGTATATATTTGCACGAGTCTGTAGGAGCTTAGGAACCGTTAACATCTGGAGCTTAAATCACTTCCCAGTGTGTAAATTGTGTCCTGTTGATTGTATATGTATCCATTGTGGCAATAGCTTAGTGCTCAACATGGGAAGTTAGACCGAGGGCATTTGACTGAATGAACGCTGCCAAGCTGCACTGGTTCTCACTAAGGAGGATAGCGCTAAGAACTGACACCAGATCTCATGGCTTGAGTTATTAAGCCCTGAGTCATTGACTTTGTCTTTCTCTTTTCCTAGTTCATAGATGTCGACAATTTCCTGACTAATCCACAGACCCTGACCCTAATGATTGCAGAAAACAAAACCATTGTGGCCCCCATGCTGGAGTCCCGAGGCCTCTACTCTAACTTCTGGTGTGGGATCACACCTCAGGCAAGTCTTTTGGTTCACAAATTGAGGATATGAGTGTCCACGAGGCAGGACAGGTCAATAGTAGTCCCCCTTTCTCATCTCCTCTTTAGAGACATGTGCGTCCCAGTGTCACTGAAGAAAGGGGTAAACCTACATCAAATGCCACAACCCAGTGGGCATTATTATCAACCAAATATTCTAAAGAGCTCAGTGCTAGAAGCTTCAGTTAATCAATAAGTATAACAGATTTTGTTTTCCCTTTTATCCAATTTGGGGATTAATTAACTTGTTGGGTCCCGTCCCCCCCCCCCAGATTAAAATATCAATATAAAAGCTCATCAGAAAAAACTTAGAAGTACAAAAAAATATTTTTAAAAAGTAGAACAGCCAAAAATATTCATCCCACCACTGTACCAGCACCACAGATAAACACTTGCATTTCTTTAATGACTGTATCACGATCAAAGGCTATCTGTAATTTAAACTGTAACTTAAACTTCCTCTTAGTTCAACATTCAGGTTGTTTTCCAACATCTTAACAATTACAATTACCGTCATCGTTGATGCAAATTTTTTGTATCTACATATGATTTCCTTAAGATAATTTCTTGGAACTTGTCTTAGTTACTGTTCAATTGCTATGAGAAGACACAAATATTGCTATAAGTTGACCAAGCAACTTAAAAGAAAGCATCTGATTGGGGGCTTGCTTATGGTTTCAAAGGGTTAGTCCATGATCATCATGGCAGGGAACAGAGCAGCAGGCAGGCATGGTGCTGGAGCAGTAGCTGAGAGCTCACATGATCCATGAGACAGATAGACAGAGAGACGGGGAAGGGGGAGAGACAGAGACAGAGAGAGACAGAGAGAGAGGTTCAAGGCCAGTTGAGCATGGTGGTGAATGTTTATAACCCCAGAATTTTGGAAATAGGGGAAGAAGGGTCAGTAATTCACAGCCATCCTCAACTACATAAGGAAGTTAGAGCCTAGGCTATGTGAAATTTTGTTTCAAATAATCAGAACAGAAACAGAAAACAAGAATTCAAGGCTAATTTAAACCACTTTATAAGACCTTGTCTCAGACAACAGGGATGCTCCCCAGAACTGTAAGGGCTGACATGACTTTTTTTGCTTTTACATATTTTAATCTACCAACATCTCAAATGGCTTGCAAAATTGCTGAAAAATGTAATAACCAGTGGCCCCGGCCTAGCACAAGCCCAGGAATTCCTCTTTGGTTGTGATTATATTCCCTGGCTCTAAGAGATTTTGAAGGACCCTTGCTATCCACTCATCTTTAAAGGAGACAGCAAGTTGATATGTAGAAAGTTTATTCGGTTTCTTTGGAGAAAACATATTAAGTTAGCATAAACTCTCCATTAACAATCTTCAATGCTCCACGTGGCAAGGCCACTTAAGGCTTGTTTTTAGTGAGTTCTGCTCTGCCACCAGCGACAGCAATGGGAGGAGGTTGCCCCAGCGACTGCAGCTTCCAAGTTGTTCTTAGTTCCTTATTAAAAGTGAGTAGGAGGAATGTGCTCATTTATTTTGCAGAGGAAAAACTCAATTCTGTGCAACCTGGGCCAATTATAATCATCCTCATCTGTTTTTGGCTTTCTTCCACCCTAGTCCATTTTCAACTTGGACAGGAACGGAAATGGCCAATGACTTCATAAGCTCAAGGCAGCCCTGCTTTCCAGAGCCTTTAAACACATCCAAAACAAAGCCATCTTGGTGTTGCCTGGCTAATGAACAGGACCTATGATCAATAAACTTCAGTTCTTTTGAAAGAATGATACAACTATTGTGTCCACCTCTCTTTGGGAAGTATGTTAATTCTTTTCCTCTGCTTCCTTTCCTACCATCCTCTCTCTCAGGATACTCAATGACTCACAGTCCTCCTAAAATTTCCAAGTTTCTCATCCTAATGGTATTAGCTTGAGTCTGTAGGGAGCCCTTTGAAAAGCCAATGTCCCCATTATCCCTTAAAGAACTCACATAGGCTGAAGCGTTAGGCAAAGCCAGTGCTCTAAGATTAAAAAGCTGGCAAGTGGTTAGGATGATTGTAAGACTCACATCTTCCTAGTCTCAGTTTATGGCCCTTTGACCTTATCATATGGGGTGTTGGGGTTAGTAACTCAGCTAACTTCTACACACTGAAAGTTTATCACAGGAGTAGAAGACGATGTGGTGCCTGTTGCATGGTGCTGACGTCACAACCAGAAAGGCACCATGATGGAGTAGGAGTGCTTAAAGAAGACATAGAAACTTGTGGGTCCAATGAGCGTTGTGTGCTTCACAATGGTAGTCTTGTGAAACTTTCCAGTTGACCCACTGAGCCTCCATTTCCTTACGACACATTCTGTGAATGCCTTTCAAAGCTTCCCCATACTTGATTTAGTAAGATATATTGTCATTCTTCTTGGAACGTTTTCATGGTCTTTATGTCTAGTATCACTGGAGTAGATATCCTTTACAAGGCTCTACACCCCACAAGGACAATCCCACACCATCTCACTTATTAACTTGCCATCATTTATCTCAGTGCCTGGATTACAGCAGGCACTCCATGGGTATTGGTTGAATGAAATTAAACTTGGATGGAAAAACAAAGTGAGTCACACCAAGGTTCTTGAAAACCACGAAGTGAGAGGATGGGTCGTCCCATGTTTTCGTACAGGAGGAAGTGTTAAAGCAGGAGTAGGGGGAATTCCCTCCAAAGTGTGAAGCAGTTGAAATTTCACTGAAATATCAAGCCAGAAACTGCACTGAAAAAGTCCCAGTTGTATATATGGAAATAATGTATGTTTCAAAAATGTTAGTCAACTGTAACATAGTCATTTCAATGCTAGCCAATAATGGTTGATGCTTTCTCTCTTTTAAGTAATTTTTATTTTATGTACGTTGCATTTATGTTTTGCTCATATGTTTTGCTCACCCTCTGTGTGAGGGTGTCAGATCCCCTGGAACTGGAGTTACAGGCAAGTGTGAGCTGCCATGTGGATTCTGGGAATTGACCCTGGGGTCATCTGGAAGAGAAGCCAGTGCTCTTTTGTTTTGTTTTGTTTTTTGTTTTTTGAGACAGGGTTTCTCTGTGTAGCTTTGCGCCTTTCCTGGAACTTGCTTTGGAGACCAGGCTGGCCTCGAACTCACAAAGATCTGCCTGCCTCTGCCTCCCAAGTGCTGGCATTAAAGGCGTGCGCCACCACCTCCCCGGTGCCAGTGCTCTTAATCACTGAGACATCTCTGCAGCCCCAGTTAATGCTTTCTTGATGCTGGACATTATTCTAAGTACTTCAGAGTTTCACCTTACTTAACTGTATGGTGTAAAAACCTTTGGGGTAGATAATATTGACTGTCCCTGTTTCAGAGCTGAGGGGAAGGCATAGCAAGGTGGACACACCTATAAACAATAAGAAGCTGAGGCTGAGTTCAAGGGCCAGAAGACAGGTTCATACTTGTCTGCTCTACCCACTTTTGTATTAATATTAATCCTTTACACTTCATCGTAAGCCTACATGTACTACACTTTGTGAAATCATTAAATCAACAGAAATGGAATGAAAATGGTTCCCTATAACAAACCCCTCTGTGTTTTAAACTCAGATTCATTTCTGGAGCTCATTTAGAGATTCTTAGTTCAGGATAAGGAGAGTGAGATGCTCTGGAGGTTTCTACTGACCTGTGATGGCAGATGATTGGATGACAATGCTTTCAGTTGACGGAACAGTCGTCTATTTGCTCTCTTCCAGGGCTTCTATAAGCGGACACCAGACTACCTTCAGATTAGAGAATGGAAGAGGATGGGCTGCTTCCCTGTCCCTATGGTCCACTCCACCTTCCTGATTGACCTCAGGAAAGAGGCCTCCAACAAGCTGGCTTTCTACCCCCCACACCAGGACTACACCTGGACCTTTGATGACATCATCGTTTTTGCCTTCTCCAGCAGGCAAGCAGGTACTGTTTGTGCTTGGCTGTAGGTTGCCATGGAAACACTGCATGTTCCTGTGTCCTGTGTGTATTTAAAAACACCTCAATCTCAATTTCAAGTTTGCTAGAGGCAATGAACCATTTGTAGTAACCATGCCTCTGTGGTGTTGTCCCTGGGCACCAAAGGTCAAGATCAGGGGCAGGCTCCACAGAGGACTCCACTGCCTTTTGGGAAGGATCTGAGTTGATGGGGAGGCAGTCATGATGAGAGTCTTGAAAATCTCACTGGCTCTCTAGAGATAACGGTATGGCTATTGCTAAATACAAGAATCCTGTTATTAAATTGGAACCTAGAACAATACTGGTGAAGTCTCCAGTCTTCACAAATGGAACTATTTCTTCTCAGGAATAACCTGTGCCGCTATAGTGGCTCTGTCCCACAGCTCTTAGCAGCCCAGATTCCATCTTCACAATCTCTTCCTACTTCAGGAGGCATTGCCCTTAACTATAGGATCCAAGGAACCTCATCACCAAGGATGCACCATACATTAAGGCAGAAGCTGGACTATAGGACTCCGCCCTTCTCAGAGCACAGTCCAGAAGTTGAACACAGTACTTCCATGCATATCCCCTTGCCAGAACCTAGCAAGAGGTCACTTCCTAACTGGGAGGGAGGCTCAGAATGCCATCTTTATTCTGTGTGATCATAAACCCCAACTCTCTCACTCTTGAGAACAGATATTGGAAGTAGCAATCTCAGCCTCCATCTCTGTGGAAGGAGATGTGAAGCCAGACTTAGGTATCCGGTGAGTCACCACGGCCACTGGATTTTAGGGGCTTCTTGACAAAGCCAAGGCAACAGGAAGGCAAGGTGTTTTGTTTTTCTTTCTTCTTTTTCTCTTTTTCCTTCCCCCTATTCGCTTGGGGAGACTAATGCACAAAAACAGTTCAGGAAGATTCATGACTTTACCAGGGCAAAGCTTTCTTAAGTACCTCAGGCCTTCCTGACTGCAGCCAGGGCCCATTACAATGGGTCATTTAGCCTCTAACAAAATGAGTTTAGAAACCAAGAGGATGGTGAGATAAATTCATGATGGCTACCTAAGTTATAGTGGAAACGATTTTGCAAAGATCCCTGGTGTTAGGCCCAGAAGAGGGATGCAGACTATCCTGGAGCTTTTCATCTTTGCTGCTTATATGGCCAGCTCACCAGGACTTTATACATTATGTGTCAGGCTTCCCATGTGGCTAGGGATTGGACTTCTGTGTCATGGCCACAAGACTCTCCTCTGTACTAGCCAGGCATCTTCCAAATAATCCACTATGAGCCAAATAAGTTATGTGAGTGGTGGTCAGGCCAATTTACCTCTAGGGCATCAGTTGTGGTAGTCACAAATCTGGTGTAGGGATGGCAGTCCCAAGGGCTAATAGCCTTGAGACTAAGCTGTAAGCTCCAGGTGGAGAGAAAGAAGTTGGAACTGTCCCTTGAGGACAAAGATTTGGTACTAATGACTTACTGTGTGACCCTGGACCAGTCAGAGCCTGAGTCCAATTTTTCATCATAAAGAAAGAGATTATTTATCAATCTTCATTATTCAGGTATATGTGAGCTTGGGAAGGGGGTTGGTGTCATCATAAGGAAAACAAAGCACTTTCCTCATAACACTTCCCCCTCCTTCCCAAAGATTCACCAGAAACTATTACTACAAGATACTCTCAGAGACCTTACTATTGGCATATCTCCTTTTTTTTGTTTTTGTTTTTATCATATTATCCACGAACGTAGCTGAAAGACAGGGCTTATGATTTTTTAAAATGAGTACTCGCAATGTGTCACTCCTGAAGACGGGTGTAGAAGCATAGTATTTGTATCTTTGTTTCTAAGTGGCATGCACCCTTTTCTTCTTTTCTTTCTTCCTTTTAGCTTTCTTTCTTTTTTTTTTTTTTTCAAAATCAACTCTCCATTACAGAAGATGATACATTAGCTCACTTCCCTTTGGCCTTCTCTGTGGAAACACACTCTTCCTTCCCACCTTGTCCTCTCCATGTAATTTAACATGCTGAGTGTTGGGGGTGGATAAGTGGCTTAGTAGCTAGGAACATGTGCTGCTGCTGCAGAGGACGTGGGTTCAGTTCCCAGCGCCTGCATGATGACTCACAGCTGCGTGTACTTCAGTTCCAGGGGATGGATGCCTTCTTCTGGCTTCTTTGGGTACCACATACATACGTAGCACACAAACATACATATAGGCGCTCACAAATACACATAAATAAAAATCAATAAATATTTTTAAAGACACTACAGGTTTTTATTGAATTAATAATCCTAAAACACCAAGATCATTACAAATTTTTCCTTCGTCATACTTAGTAATTCTTTCTCTCTCACCACCTCTGTGTGGGGTGGGGTATGTGTGTGAGAAAGAGAGAGAGACACAGTGAGAAAGAGGGATCATGGATACCAATGAAAACTAATTACTCATTTTCTCAAGCTCTCAGAGTATTCATAATTACCAACTGGCCCCTTTTGCGTGTTAGAGGATGCCAAGCTGTCTGTCTTGAAGTCTTCTGACACACTCTAATCTCAGAGCTGTCGCAGCCCCCAGCCTGGGACCCAATTTGCTTCCGCCCTGCATCGCCTGCCCTGGGTCTTGAGTCTTTTTTGTACGTGGTCATCTTTCTCCTTCTTCTTACCTCCTACTCTTCTTCCTCTTTATTCATCATCTAGTAACTTTCTGAGAAAGTGTGATGAAAAGTAATATTTTATGGACTTGCATTTCATATCTGAAAACGCCTTTCTTGTACCTGCTCATCTGATGGATAGCTTGGCATCATATCCCTTTGTATGGAAGCCTTGGGGCATTAAGTGGTAAAAGGGGGTTTGTCTAACTAGAATAGAGAGGCAGCCTAAACATTGAGTCTTTTTTTCTTTCTACTTTCTTAGTTCATTACAACTTTGTAAATAGTCACATTCCGGTTTGTAGTTCCCAGAAAATTTCATGTGAGCAAATAGCACAGCTAGTGAGTTCAAATGAAGAAGACGGAGAGGAGACAGCACCTAGTGAGACCAACCAGAGCCAGTAAAGGTGGAGGACAAAGGCCCTGTTCTTTCCTTGTTCTTCTCTGTTAATGCCAGAAGACAGCTTCACCTGGCTTGGCGGGTGATGTAGCTGACTGCTGGAAATTTCATCTGCCCCAAGTAAAGATGTCACAATGCAGATAATTTCCTCAGGAAAACACAGCTGATTGCAGCAATTAACAAATCAGAGGTTTGGATGCACAGTTCAGAGCTTGGCAGGTCTTTTCTTGTAACTGAGTAAGCTGGTTCCATTGCCATCCTGAGTCCTCATGCCTACCTGGCTGGCTGAACAGAGGTGCTTTGTAGTTTTCCCAGTTCACCAAGAATTCTAGAACTGAATATAAGAGAACTATGACATTGTTGGCTCTGCCACATTGCAGGTTCTTAATAGGATTTGATGGGAAGGATTATTTTTCCCCTTTATGGACTTATTTTTGAGAATTCTGTTCATTGGGCGCTCCAAATCCATGCCAGCACAGGGCAAAAATAAAGCCAAGAAGAATCATGGGAAATTATAAATTTCCTTTGTACCTTCTAAGTGTTTTGTTTTCCTGTGCTTGGATTTAGCTTTAATAATCTGTCGGCCTTGTAGGCTCTTCGTGCGTGCTTTCATGTCTAATATGGATTTCATTCTTCGTCTTCTTCTTATTTCCTGTAGGTGGATTAGACTGTTCCATTCTGCTCTCTGGAACAGGAATTTCTTCTTCCTGCCTGATTGCTTCATGCCTTTATACTGTGCATTTCATGCCACAAATGTGCTTTTTCTTCAGAAAGAAAAATCAATTTCCTCTAAGCTGAAGGATGGCCCAGGGTTTTTTTAAGAACCTCCAATTCCATGTTTCAATTTTTTTAATAAAAGAATATTGCAAAGCTCTATAGTCAGTTTCCCCAAGCAAGCCATTTGTTCCGCTTCTGTGTTGAACTCAGTGTCAGCCACAGTCCAGTCTCCCTCTCTTACTAAGAAGTGTGTGTGTGTGTGTTTATTGGTTGTCTCGGTTCTCTCAAACCTTCAGGCATCCAGATGTACCTCTGCAACAAAGAACACTATGGCTACCTGCCCATCCCTCTGAAGCCCCATCAGACGCTGCAGGAAGACATCGAGAACCTCATCCATGTGCAGATAGAAGCAATGAGTGAGTGAGCTGGGACCCAGGGCAACAATGCCTAGTTCAGAGTCACAGAAACCAAAGCAATCGTGGTGGTTCTCCTCTTCTAGGCCTGACATCTCATGGCCATCATTCTGTCTTGCCTGGGGCGCAGATATTCATCGGTCTGTGAAATTCTTAAGTTTTTCCTATGAGATACAAATATAACAAAGTCATTGTCCTCAGGGAGCTTCCTACTTTGGCGGATAGCTGGTTCCATGAGTAAATGCTTGTCCTATAATGCAGTGAATGCTATAATAGTGCTGTGTAGAATTAATTAATTAATTAATTAATCTTATTTTTTTTTTACTTTCTAATTATATGACTCTGGGAAAGACACTTCTTTAAAGTTCTAGGGCAAATTCGTGTGTGTGTGTGTGTGTGTGTGTGTGTGTGTGTGTGTGTGTGTACACTAACAGCGATTATATATATATATAAAATCAGCTACTGAAAATAAGGAAATGTGACATCACACATATATAATCAGCTTCACAATATAATGAAGGGTGACGATTATTGTGACTCCATTTAGCTCTTCATGAAAGTGCTGACCCTTATTATTGTCATTTCATGGCTGGCAGCCTTGACTCCCAGTGTCAGCTCACAGAATGACCGACCAGACCTTGTGCTCTGTTGTGTTCTTCCACATGCCTGGGCATAGGAAAAGTTCTCGTACATATGGCCAATAAAGATCTTAATGATTATAACTTCCAAATGCACAAGCCCCTAGTCTAGGTAGACTTCCCTTGAGAAGAGCTTGTGGGCCCAATCTTTCACTGCACTTCCCTTGTGCATGGCCACACACGTGCTAAGCAGTGTATCTATGGCATTTTATTTAATCCTTGCATTTACTGTATCTCGTTTTAACTTTGTTAAGAGTTCACACCCTGAACTTTCCCACACAGGACATAACTGAAATATTAAATCAATTGGAAACTCACAGGCAACTCAGGGGATCTAAAAGTAAACTCACAGATTTTTCATTCAAACTTGTCTTTTAGTCTTAATGCCTTGTTCCACTTAAAGATAAAAGGCTGGTGGTTATAATGCAAAACTGGGAACGGAAGGTCCATGTAGGAAGGGTAAAGTGTTGGTAATGATGAAATCATAGCTATGAAATCTCTAACTAGAGGTGAATGAGATATTAAACCACACAGGACTTGGGTTTCACTAGGCAGTAGAAATCAGCTCCTGGAAGAGTTATTGAAGCATTAAATACGTTTTTTAATGACTAGATGTGGGATCCATACCTGTAATTTGAGTCACTCCACAAAGGTACTAGGAGTCAAAACATCTTATTTTCAGAAGATGGCAGGTTAGTTGAGAAGACAAGACTAATATTAAAAAGACCCCAGTAGTATAGTGTGCCATGAATGGAGCAGATGCAAAGGCAACAGGAATCTAGACAGAGAGAAGTCACTGTGGCCTGTGTGGTCACGTTCAGACCTGATGCTTCTTCAGCTATCTTGGATAGAAGTTGGTAGCTCAGACAAGAGGATTGATATGGTCAGGACACTACAGGATGAGGAAAGAGACTGAGCAGACAAGGAATTTCCATCCTGGAAGAAAGTGCGCTAAAATATTAGGAGTAAATAAAGTTTAAGAGGTTGAAATGGTTTGGCTGATGTGGTCCTTAATTAGACAATCCAGAAAAAGTAGAATATCCATCCTAAAGAACTAATGAAGGCTTTAGGGGGGAAAAGGGTCAAACTATAAATATTCACTCAACCTATGGATGTGCATAATTTTCCATAGTAATGAAATACAGCAATGAACAAAACAAGCAAAAACCTTGCCACCAAGAAATTACATTCTATCAGAGATATAGGTAATATATCAAGGAAGCAGATACATGAATCTTTGGGGGGAAATTCCAAGCAGAAAGAACAAAACATATAAAGACCACTAGAGAGGAGAAATTTTGGGAGTGTTCCAGGACTAGAGGCCAATGTGGTGGGGAATGAGAATCTGGATAGAGGGAGATGAAGTCATGGATGGATGCAGAACACACTGGCCATGGCAAGGAATTTGGATTTTATCCTAAGAGTAACGTGAACCCATAGGATGGTGTGGTGTGATTTATGTATTTAGAAAGATCACTTAAGCTGTGGTGTGGATATTAGAGTATAAGGGATTAATACATCTCTCCTGCTGAGAGATGTCAGTGTTTGAGATTGGAGCTGTAGCAAGAAGTAATGAGAAACAGACAGGTTTAAAGTACATGTTAGTGGCAGGGCCCATTGTACTTATGGAGGCTTGGAGGCAGTCCATAAAGCAAGGGGGGGATTAAGAATGACTCCAGTATTTTGGTCCATGTAACTTACTGAGTTGAAAAAGTCTTCACTTCATTGCGTATGCTTGAAGTATTTATTGCATGTCTGAGTAGAGAGGCAAGGAGACACGTGGATATATGAATCTATGGGTTCAGGGAAGAGAGTCCATCGAGAGAGACATTTGAGACTCATTAACACTACAAGGATATTTGAAACCAAGGAACAGTGTGACCTCATGTAGTAAAACAAAAGAGGACAGATTCCCCAGAGTAGACTAACAGTCAGAAAGCTGGGAATTAATAAGGAGGTGTATTTGGAGAAAGAGCCAAATGCTATTGGGAAGCCAAGTAAAATGAGGATGAAGAAGTGATCCTCAGTGATGTCAAACTAGAACACTGTACCAGACGCTCGTGTCTGAAATCCTAACACTTAGGAGGCTAAGGCAACAGGATCGACAGTTTCAGGCCAGCCTGGGCTACATAGCAAGTTCCAGACTATCCTGGGCTACAGAGTGAGACCCTGTCAAGAGAGGAGTGGAGGGAGGAGAGAGAGAGACAGAGAGAGAGAGAGAGAGAGAGAGAGAGAGAGAGAGAGAGAGAGAGAGAGAGAGAGCTGTCATCGGTTTTCATAAGAAGCACTTTAATGCCATGATAGGGACACAAGCTGATTGGAATTGGTGAAGAGAAGACAAGGGTGAGATGAGAAAAAGTGGTCTTGACAGGGTGTGGAATAAAGAAATGGCTGGCGCCGCTGGAGGAAGCACAGAAGTCCCTGCCCTGGTTGTCAAGCATGGGTCCCAGTCCGAGGGGCTAGGGTGCTGGTGCAGGTCTAGGCCCTGACCCTTTCTCTAACAAAGCATCCTGTTCTGTCTTCCAGTTGACAATCCTCCAATGGAACCTTCCCAGTTTGTGTCAGTGGTCCCTAAGTATCCAGACAAGATGGGATTTGATGAGGTAGGAAAGTCTCCCCCTCCACCACCACCCCGTGTGTGTGTGTGTGTGTGTGTGTGTGTGTGTGTGTGTGTGTGTGTGTGTGTGAATATGCACAGTACGCAGAAACTTGTGTGTTCATGTTGAAACAGAAGACCACACATCTGTCTGAGAGCAAGCAGGCAAGCTTGGCAACTGGAAAGGTCCCGAGGGACCTGGGTTTGTTGTCCTTCTCTTTCCTGGTCTTCACAAAGGAGGAGCGTAGAAAACTGAGTCCAAAGGAATTATGTAGCAATGAATGTGAATTTGCTATGTATTTTTACCAAGCTTTTTATGGAGATTCAAGGGTAAGGTAAGGAGGATGTATGTTTTAGGTTCTGGAGACATGAACTTTATTCCGCCGTAGCTGAGCGGATGGAAACTGTTCTAGAACACTCTATGCTTTGTTTTCTTTCTGCTTTCTTTCCACGGGACAAGGTGGGAGGGCAGAGTTAAAGGACAAATGAAGAGAGAAATACATTCTAAAATTCTGTCTTTTGGCAGGCGGGTGTTGCTGGAGGGCTTCTCTCCAGGTTCCACCAAGCCCCACAGTCCCACAATCCACTTATAAAATAATCACTCAGACGCTTATATCACTTATAAACTGTATGGCCGTGGCAGGCTTCTTGCTAACTGTTCTTTTATCTTAAATTAACCCATTTTTAATTAATCTATACCTTGCCACGTGGCTGGTGGCTTACCAGAGTCTTTACATGCTGATTGTCCTGGCAGTGGCTGCAGTGTCTCCCCCCTCAGCCTTCTACTTCCCAGAATTCTCCTCTCTCCTTGTCCCACCTACTTCCTGCCTGGCAACCTACTTCCTGCCTGGTCACTGGCCATCAGTGTTTTATTTATATAGAACGATATCCACAGCAGGCGGGAACTTTTGGTAGTTCCCTAGGACCGTGTCTACTGTGCAGTTTAAGTATATAAACAGCTCAGCAGAGGTGGGCGTTTAGCTCAGTGACAGAGCACTTTCTTAGGAGAAGTGAGGTCCTGGGTTCAGTTCCTACCACCACAATGAAGGGGGGGGGGAGAGAAAGAAAGAAAAAGGGTAGGGAAATGGGGGGAGAGTAGGAGAGTGGTGAGGAAAAGGAAGGAAGAAGGGAAAGAGGGATGGAGGGAGGAAGGAAGGAAGGAAGGAAGGAAGGAAGGAAGGAAGGAAGGAAGGAAAGCAGACTATAAAAAGGTGCTTTTCTTGGTAGTGTGTAAAACAGACAGATGGTCGTCAGGCCAGAATTGCGAGTCTGTGTGGCTGAGCCCAGTCAGTACTGAGGAGTTCTGTGGTCTGGAGCCATGACCTGCCAGGGGTCCACAAACAGAGTCAGAACTCTTCCAGAGGTTCTGGATTTAAGCCAAGCATTGTGCGTTGAACTCCATACACTTTAATGGGAGGAAAAAGCCTCGTCACACCGGAACATTAACATCTGTATCCCCCAAACATGCCCATCCCAAGGAGCTAAAGGAACTAGGAATTGGGATCTCTTCTACAAAACGGACTTGAAGCCAGACTTCCAAGTAGGAATGGGTGAATATCAAAAAGTGTGCTGTTTCCACAGAAGGCCGAAGAGGGAGGGATGAATTTCAATGTAGCAAAGTATAAATAGACCCTATTGAGTCTATTTCTATTTACTAAAAATAGTGAATGGTTTTCAAACCTGACCAATGCTGCAAGAGTGGCCTGACCAGTGCCACGAGGGTGGGCGGGCCCTACCTGGGATGGCCCCTCCCCTCCCCTCCCCTCCCCTCTCCTCCTCTCCCCCCCCCTCCCCTTCCACACAGCTCCCTCCTAGTGAGTGCCGCTCTCGTCCCTTGGGGGCTCTGGACTCTCCTCATTCCCTAGGAAACAACGCCCAAGTGTCTTTCAGTATCTTCCATGGTCCTCCTGGCATCATATTTCTGTGAGGACCAATCACAGCAAGGGAAACAAAACCAGGACCGTGGTCTCTCTCCGCCCCGGGCAGGACGTGGTGGTGTTAGGCCAGCCCTAGAAAGTGAGGCGGGCAGGGACCGGGCTTTCCACAGCCCGGGATAATCATCTCTCTGTCTGCAGCAGACATGGGCTGGGGAAAAGGGATGTCATAGGCCTTCCCGCCCTCCCATGCTGTGACCTGGTTGCTGGTGTCTGGCTGCGCTTGGCACTCAGGTCTTGGCTCTGTTTACTAAGTGTGAGCGAGCCGTCTGTGTCTTTCCTTCGTGGCCACTGGCTTTATTGCCCTTACCCTGGCAGGGCCCAGGACGGGACTATTATTTACTAAAAGCTTCCGCGACTGGAGGCCTCTGGTTTGCAGGGGACTTTTTTTTGGATTCGTGTCTGTTTGTTTTGTTTTGTTTTGCTTTGTCTCCTCGGGTGACCCCAGGTGACTCGGCGGTTGCGCAGGGGATGTGCCATTTCCTTCCCATGTCTGTAAAACCGGGGAATGGAGCACAGCCCTGGACAGGATTCTAAAGAGGGAGAGAATGAAGCGGGAAAGAACATAGTGCATTAAGCTAGGAAGTCCCAAATATAAGGCACACAGAAACATGGCATTTTTGTCTTGTTAATAATTATCCAGTTAAGTAAACCAAGAGGGAAGTCAAATCCTGCTGCACACGCCGGCTGAGCCCATCAAACAGAGAGATGTTGCAAAAGGATTCTGTTGCTCCCTTGAATCTATGTGTTAGAAGAGATGAGGCTATTTTGCAAGGGAAAATTGAATTCTGATCCTCCTAAAACATGTATTTAAAATTATATTCAGGATGATCACTGAGCCAAAACTCAATACAGTATAATCTGAGCCCCAATCTGACTATAAAATGAATATAATAACAATGTTATTATAAAACAGATATGTGCAGGGCTTGAGGGGTGGGTTTGTTCAAACTCCTCCTTTTCTAGATAGTAGAGCTAACGACCCAGAGGCATTCAATGACTTCCCCAGAGCCACCCAGAGGGTTAGTCAGAAGGAAGTCAGTGTCTTCTGCCATGTTCCCTGATTAATCAGGAGGGAAAATGAGTGTCCTCTGCCCTGTTCCTATAGGTTTCTCCTTCACTGCGACATAAATTCCCGCTGGCAGTGAACATCTCCCAGTTTTGAATAGTTTAATATTCAAAATCAGTTCACTACCGCTTGTAGCCAAGAGGCCCTTATTCAAATGTCAACTTACAGACTGGCAAGATAATTCTGTGGATGAAAGGGCTGGCTGCCAAGCCAGACGATGTGAGTTTGATCCTTGGGACCCCCACGGAAAGAGAGAACTAACTCCTGTAGGTGGACCTCTGACCTCCACACATGTGCCACGACACCCACAGCCACACATTTACACTGTACTAAATAAATACATACATGTGGAAGGCTAACTTACCCGCAACAGCGCTCCTGAGGCCTTAGTGGCCCCGTGATGTCTATAGACTAGTACTGCTGTCCATCAGGCATCCGCAGGCCGAGGTGCGGGGTCCAGGGGCACTCGGCCCTCTCTCAGGAACACGACATGCACATCCTTCCTTATTCACAAGCCAGCAGGTATTCTCTGTAGGGCACCCCACAAAGACTCACACCCAAGCCGTGTGTTGCACTACGCTCTCCTCTGTCAGGGGTCACCCCCAAGGCTTGTGAGACTGAGATCTTGACATGCGTCCTGGAAGTTTGGGGAAGACTCGGATTTCTCTTCGTTTTTGAAAGGTGTAAAGCTTACCTTGCAGGATGTGGATTGTGAGGATACCAAACACAGTACTCATGGGGTAGAGCCACAGTGGTCCCAGTTCCTGGATGAGGAAACTTGAGACAGAGGAACAACAGTCCTAAGACAGACAAACGGCAAGTCACGGTATTAAAAACATAAGTCTGCCGATGCATTCAGTCGCTTGGTTTGATTTAGCCATTTAGCAAACCACTTCCTTCCCATCAGCGCTGTATACATGAAGTTTAATTCACCTTTGGCCTTTTGGGTGGTATTTTTATTTTTAACTTTATTTTCTCAAGAGTAGCGAAAAATACATTTATCAGTGAATATCAGGGAAACAGCGGGATGGGCCACTGCAGATGGCTGCATTTAGACATCGGCTCCATTTGGATAAATAAATAGCATTTACCCCCCACAGGCCTAATAAGGAGCTACAACACTGTACCCCAGCTTTCTTCCCATTCCTTATCCCGCGAACCCCTCCGGTCCTGACATGTGCTTTGCTGAGCTTTCCGATCCACCTCGAAGACACTCCAGTCACGTGCGTCTCTTTCCCCTTATACTCCCCGCTCTAGATTTTCATGATTAACCTCAAGCGCAGGAAGGACAGGCGGGACCGGATGCTGCGCACGCTCTACGAGCAGGAGATTGAGGTCAAGATCGTGGAGGCCGTGGATGGGAAGTGAGTCTTCCGTCTGTCCCCTGGCGGGTGTGGTTGGAGCAGGGTGGTGCCTTCTCTGACTGAGAAGGCGTCCTGAAGGGAGGGACCGCTAAGGCTCCTGGCCACAGCCCCTGGCCACGGGTAACAGATGCTTGAGAGGGATGCCCGTAGTAACAGCGATGGATGCTCACTTTAGCCTGTAGAGTGGGCCTAGGACCCACTCCCCAGCCAGCGACCACTGGGCCTCACACCACTAGATGTGATTCTAGACCACTAGAACCCTGTCTCTGGCCATTCTCAGAGCTGTGGTGGTTTCTGTTTTTCTCTCATGTAGTAGAGGGAATGTATTTGGAATCGTGTTCAGATCTGAATAAAACAAGCAAACAAACGAAGCGAGCAGACAAAGGTCTCTGTGTTGTGTGAGGCATCTAGATTCCTCCCCGTCTGACTACAGTGGCCATTTTTCCTAGGACTGTGACAGGAAAATCACACATACCTAGGACTGAATGTAACCCAGGTTAGCCTTTAACTTGTTATTCTCCTGGCCCAGCCTCCAGAGGGCTGGGGTTTACAGGTAGGTGTCTGTCAGGTGTATCTCCTACGTTTATGCCTCTGATCCGTGCTGAGCTAAGTGTTAAACATGATTCGAGGCAGGGATTCCCTTCTGGTTTGCATATGGTCATTTGACTTTCTCTGTACCGCTATTCAAAAACTATACTTCACCCTCGGAATTCTTCGTCAAAAGTCAGTTGATCGTAAATGTAAGAGACTACTTCTGACCTCTTAATTTCACTGAATTAATCTACAGATCTGTCCTTATGATAGTCCCACATTGACCTCATGACTGTAGCTTTGTGTTTTAGGAAGTGTGAGTCCTGTACCTTTATTATTATTTAGCAAGGCTCTTTTACCTTTCATAGGTGTGTGGTGTTCTGTGAGTTTTAGTTGCTTTACACACACACACACACACACACACACACACACACACACACACACACCAGCTCGGATTTTGATAGGAGCTGCACTAAGTCTACAGATCAGTTGAAGGAGTGCCAAGAATCATCACAAGTCACTTCACTTTCTAGATCTATGTCAGTTCTTGGAATGAGGTTCTGTTGCCTTCAGTTTGCAAGTCTTTCGTTTACATTGATAAATTTATTATTATCATTTGTTGGTGACATGGTAATAAAATTATTTCCTTAATTTAATTTTTGAATATTTATTACCAAATGTATACAAACACTATTGGTGTTGTATACTGATCACGTACTCGGCGACCATATTTATCAGTTCTAATTGCGTGTGTGTATGTGTGTGTGTGTGTGTGTGTGTGTGTGTGTGTGTGCGCGCGCGCGCGAGCGCACATGGATGTATACCCATTGCCTTGGCTTTCTGTAGGCAAGACCTTGTCATTTACAATTGGAGAAAGTGTTGTTTTTTCTTTTCCAATCTGGATACCGCTTCTTTCCTTTTCTTGCCTTATGGCCCTGGATAGTGCCCTGAGTATAACACTCAAGAGAAATGATGAGGGCTGATACTTTTGTCGTATGTCTTAAGATCATATCCTGATTTCAGAGAGAAAGCATTTAGGGTTTCTCTGTTAGGTACTATATTAGAGGTGCAGTTTTACAGAGTTGATGGTGTATACCTTTAATCACTGTTCTTAACATGAAGGTTTGTCAGATGCCTCTCCCATTGAGATATCACATAGCTTCTTGTCTATCAACATGATACCTTGATTTGCCTCATCTTCACATGCTAAAACCACACTTGTAATTCTGGAAAAAATGTTCACCTAGTCATCCTATACAATCCCTCACTTCTGTTTGCTGGACTCTACATACTAGTATTTCCAGAAGATTCTGTATCTATATTAATAGGACTATGGGCCTGTAGTTTTCTAGCTTTGCTTCAGATCATACTGGCTTCATAGAATCATCTGGGATTGGTTTTCTCCTGCTCTATTTGTTTTGAAAAGGTTGTTAAGAATTTGCATTAATTCTTCTTTAAACATCTGGCTTTAGGCTTTTCTTTGTGAAAGATTTCAAATTATTAACTCAACTTCTTTCCATGTTTTATACCTATTCAGAATTTCTTGTTTTTCAAGCAATTTCAGTAGTTTTACTTTTGTATAA
This sequence comes from Peromyscus maniculatus bairdii, assembly GCF_049852395.1. NCBI lineage: Eukaryota > Metazoa > Chordata > Mammalia > Rodentia > Cricetidae > Peromyscus > Peromyscus maniculatus. The sequence continues at coordinate 61,489,636 of NC_134862.1, forward strand.
ATTTGCCCATTTAATTTAGGGGTTTTTTATTTTGGCAAACAAACATTTATAGTATAATCTTTTTTACTTCTATAAGGTCAATAGTATACCTGCTCTTTCATTCTTGAATTTAATAATCATAGTAGTAAATGGATCTACTGGCTTTGTTTATTTGTGGGTCTAGGTAAAAGATTGTCAGTTTTGTTGATCTTTTCAAATAAAAAGACGTGTGTGTGTGTGCACGCGCTCTGTGATGTTTTCCATTCTATAATTTATTTATTCCACTGTAGTCCTTAGTGTTCTCTATTTCCTATGTAATGTGAATTTAATTTGCTTTTATTTTTCTAGTTTTCAAAAGTGGTTGGTTAGATCACATATATTCCTTTTTTAATTAGTTACAGCTATAATTGTATATCTAAGTACTGTATTAAGTACAATTCATAACTTGCAATATACTGCATTTTCACTCATTCCAAAATATTTTCTAATTTCCCTCATGATTTCTTTTTTTAGCCATAGATTATTTAGAACTTTGTTAACTTCATGGGTTTGTGAATTTCTCAATTTCCTTTGTTATTCATCATTCCACTGCGTCATTTTAACATACTTAGGTTTGATTTATGGTCTTTGTGGTCTTTATGGTCTAACACATGACTTTCTAAGAGAATGCATCAGGGACACTTGAACACATGCATATTTTGCTATCATTGAATGGAGTGTTCTACAGATGTCTGTAGGTCTATTGGCTTATAGTGTTATTCAAGTTTTATTTATATGTAAGTGTTATATCTTCCTAAATGATTTATCATATTTCATATTTCATTGTCTTTAGAATATATTTTCTCTACAGGTTTATTTTTCTGATATTAATACAGCCCTTCATCTCTCTTACGGCTATTGTTCACATCATGTATCATTTTACGTTCTTTTACTTTCAACCTATTTGTGTTTTGAATTTAAATCCTGTCTCCTGTGGACAGCAGATAATTAGATTATTTAAAACCCCTTGTTGTTGATGACAATGTTGAATCCATTTGCCTTCACCTACTTTTTTCCCTGGCTTCTAAAAGCTTAAAGCAGGAGGTAAAGACTGGGGTCTTTGGGACTCTTTTTCTGGGAAAATTTACAGCTTTGAATACAGTGTTGCCTCCCAGATTCTCAGAAATATAACGGAGACTTTCAAAAACCCATATTATAAATATTTTTGTCTTCAGTTTTCCTTTTAACTGTTTTGGGTAGCCTCTCCTTAGCCCTAACTGGTAATGCTGCCCAGGTAACTCTAACATTAAAGCTGTTTTGAACAAATACCTGCAGAGAGGACTGTTCACAGAGAATGAACCCAGAGTCCAGTCAAACAAAGACAAGCTCTGAGAATGGTGTTTCTGGAGACTGGCTTGAATCGAGATGGTGTCCTGGGGACAGGTCCTTGGGGAGTCCCAGCCTACCCTGTCACTTTCAGTTTTCACAACTGCTCATGGTTTTGTGAGGTGGCTGGTTTTCAAGCATGCTGTAGGGCTGGGGAGAAAGGAGTTCAGTTAAGGCAAAGCCTACAAAACCAACTGTGCTTACAGAGAGTCCACTGCTGTTTTCCTCAACACATACTCTGTGGGTTACTGTGGGACCTTAGTTATTTTCCAGAGTTTGGGGCCATTGTCACCAGCACCTCATAGCTCTTACAGAGAGACCTTTACTCTACCATTTGGGAAATTTATGTGTGTTGTTTTATTTTATTTTTACCTTGTTTTAGTTTTAGGTGCAAAGGAATGCCATATGTGCATGGTTTCTCTTCTCATTAATGCCTGTCCTTTGCAACCAGAGGTGGAGCCTTTCTGTCTGGATTGCCCAGTCCCAAATAAACACACAGAAGCTTATATTAACTGTAAATGTTTGGCCAATGGCTCAGGCTTATTACTAGCCAGCTTTTACATTTAACTTAACCCATAATTCTTATCTATGTTTAGCCATGTGGCTCATGGCTTGTTACTTGATTTTATATATGTCTTGCTTCCTCAGCTCCATCCTACTTCTCCCTGTATCTCCATTTGGCTTTCCTGCCCAGTCTTATACTGCCTGGCTATAGGCCAAAACAACTTTATTGTCAACCAATGAGAGAAACACATATTCACAGCTTACAGAAGGATCCTCCCACAGCATTTCCCCCTTTCTGTCTAATCAAAAAGAAAGGTTTTAACTTTAACATAGGAAAATTATATATAACAAAACAGTTATCAAGCAAGAATTACAGTTACAATATCTAGTCTATTTGTATTTGGCAAAATTAAAAAAAATGCTCTATCGTCTATCCTATCTTTTTGAGTCTAAAGTTTCATATCTAATTTACCTTTTACCATAGCTAAGGAAAACTATAACTATTTAGTCTTCAGCTCCATCAAAGACCCCAGAAGGATATAATATTACCTGAGTAAACAGGAAGTGCATTGCAAGCAACTTCCAAAACTCTAGAAATGACAAAGATGTCTGGCTGCCTAGACAGTTATCCAAAGTTCTTTTGTAATGTTGGGGTATCCATCTGCAGCCTATAGTCCTAGAGTATCTGGCAGACGTTTTTAGTAAAGCAGGAAATTTGAAGGAGTGTCCAACCTATATTGGCAAAGTTTATCAGTCACTTTCCTCTGTGTCCTGCAGAATGTCTGGCAGTTTCTTATGTGAAGCAGGAATCCTGAATGACCATTCTACCTTGTTTTGGCAAAGTTTAAAGGTCCTGCATGTCCAGTTTATACAACATACTGTCAAGCAGTCCAGGCAAGAGCAGTTTCTTGCCCAAATGGCTAGCCTTACCACATTGAAAGCAAACTCCATAAGGAGTTTCTTCAATGGCCATCATTCTCTTTGAAGTTTGGTGCTGCCAGGAGCAGATGTGTCTCACTGTCAAGAAAAGTCTAAGTTCTTAAAACATTTTAAATGCCGTATTCTGTAGGTCTTTGAATTTTTGGAAGATTACCTATCTGAAATATATATACAAAAATATATCTTTGTATATCTAGAAAACCTAACTAACATGACTATAAGTTTGACTATTACAGATGACTATTAATCTGTATTTTTCAATTATACATTACATTTTTAAATAAGCTGCATGAACATAATACCTTAAACAAGAATACAAATATACATACAGTATAACAAAATTGACTTTAAATTTGTATCAATAAACTAAAATCCATACCAATGTAAAATATTTTGAGGTTAACAGTTGTTTTTTTTTTTGGATTAAAGTAGATTCAATAATCTACCCTTTTTTCATTATAATAATCTACCCTTCCCCCACCATTTCTATATCATATCTCCCTTTCTTCTTTAGAAAGAGATTGACTATGACCATTAACAATTCATAACCAACCCCCCTTAAATGAAAACAAACATTCATAAACAATATTTTGGGAATTTGGGTGTAGTTCTCTGGACTACTTCCTGTTAATTGGGGCACTGGTAATCTTATGGTGACTCTGAGAAAATTTGAAACAATGGCCAAGTCCTGGGAAGACCAGCTACAACCTTTGTTGATAGATATCACCTGTCAAGGTTCAGAAGGTCCCTTTGATCAAACCTGGTCCATCTTAACCTGGAACAAATCTGCAGCCACTTGTTTCCTGTGGAAACAAAAGCTGCCTCTCCAAAGTAATGCATCTTTTAAGCTCCATTTTACAAATGTATTTTTTGGCTTCTGTTTTAAAGTTAAGGCATTCTTAACATATCTAGGCTGGTGTATTTCATCAGTCCCTCTTTCAATCCCATGTCTCTCAGTAACTGTTCTTTGCTTGTCAGCATTCACAACATTCAAAATCAGCACAACACTACACAGGGTCCAGACTCCCTGTGTATTTCCCATTTCTATGTGACTTGTTCTTTTTTATTATTTTACTTGTCTCTTTAAAGACTTTATTATTTTATTTTTAAACTATTTATTCCTTTCTATAACTGTCCATACCCTTTTTATTTCTTTCTTAAGCCTACACACATTGTAAAACACACTGGAACCTGTTTAGAGGTATTTCTGTCTGGACCTCCTTTTTACTATGTATCTTTTAACCTTTTTTTTTTTTTTTTTGGTCAGCATGAGCAAAAGCTAAATCCACCACACAATGTACTGTGTGGTTTGGAGACACCTCTGCATGCTGTGGCAGGAATTGTCATGCTGTAGCTTAAGCCTGCACACTGTAACATCTGTGTACTATGGCCACATGAAAAGCACAACTAGAAAGATGTTTCTGTTTATGTGTTTTAGAACTCCCCTTTTTTAAAGCTTTCTCAGGCCTTCTGTGGATATACAGGTGGCACATTGGAGCTCCATATGTAACCAGAGTCAGAGCCTTTCTTTCCTGATCGCCCAGTCCCAAATAAACACACAGAAGCTTATATTAATTATAAATGTTTGGCCAATGGCTCAGGTTTACTACGAGCTAGCTCTTACATTTACATTTAAATTAACCCATAATTCTTATCTATGCTTAGCCATGTGGCTCATGGCTTGTTACTTCATTTTATATATATCTTGCTTCCTCAGTGACTGGCTGGAGTCTGCCCTGACTCCACCCTTCTTCTCCCTGTATCTCCAGTTGGCTTTCTTGCCTCCCTTTATTCTGCCTGGCTATAGGCCAAAACAACTTTATTGTCAACCAATGAGAGAAACTCATATTCTCAGCATATAGAAGGATCCTCCCACAGCAATCCTCTGCCTTTCCAGGATGTAATGTGCCCTATAAACTGCTATTCCTTCATTAGGAGAGTACTTTTTCAAAGTATTTAGAAAAATCTATGAAAAAAAAAGAAAAACATGTTGGGCATGGTGATGGATGTACACATGTAGAAGAGGCCATTTTACCTTCATCATGCTCACAATGCTACTGTGGTATACCAACCCAGAAGACATCAAGAGAATTATAGGAAACTGAGAAGTCTTTCTCCATGTATAGAAAGGCTCTGAAGAAACATGTAGACTCTCTCTCCCCGCCCCCTCTCTTTTTCTCCCCTGGAGTGGGGACACCTTGACTTAGATGTCTTCATGCATGTTCTTTGTCAAGCAGGGCGCTCAACACAAGCCAACTGAAGGCCTGGAACATTGAAATGCTACCAGGGTACCGTGATCCCTACTCCTCTAGACCTTTAACGCGGGGTGAAATTGGCTGCTTCCTCAGTCACTTCTCCGTCTGGAAAGAGGTAATTAATTCTTTAGAGGAACAGTGTGGTAATGAGGAAGAGGGAGAATGGAACTTTCCAGGTGAATTAGAACCAGATGCAAGAGGGAGCCTCTGGTTGTCTCGGAAGCATGCTTGAAAGTTCCTCCCATCAGCCCAAGGCCAGCAACAAGCACACTAGGATGGTGGCCTCAGGCTGTTTGGGATGGCAGTGGGTGTGGGTATTCATGCCATATGAACTTCATTTTTCTTACTTCATCTTCACTATAAACAGGAATGATTTATGTCTGTCTGTCATGTTATCGTTTATCAAATGAATTCATGCAAGACTCTCACAGGAGGCATGTGAGGCAGGCTTAGGAAAGGATGGATTCTTTTTACACGAGTAGAAATCATTAACTGTCTTCAGGTAAGAAGAGTCAGGGCCATAGCTTGGCCCTGTATCATACATATCCAGATACTAATGGGGGCGGCATTGGTGTGCAGGGTACGTGAACGAGGCTCAATTCTCACAAGAGAGGAGAATGACAAAAAGGAAAAGAAAAACTCAAGACAGATCCCTTAGTACCTTCTCTCCTTTAATGACCCAGTTCCTTGCTTGTCTCTTCACTCCTTAAGCTTTAAACAAAATGTTACGGAAATATATAGAAGCACAGAGATCATAGGCTACTGTCAGTGAGATCGCACCCATAACAGGCACCCATATTAATATATACTGGGATCAAGAAACAGGTGACAAGTATGCCAGAGGTGTCCCCCCTCTACACAGCATTCTGGTCACTATTCTCCATGGGCCGTCACCGTCCTGACATCTGACGGCATGGTATGGCCTGTCTTTGTACTTTCCTGTTTGTGAGTGGACCCACACAATACGTATGAGCTCTCAGGACTGCATATGAGAGATGCTAGCCTGCGAGATTGTTACCACTGCAACATTGATTTGGTTGTAGATTATCTATCCTCATATGCCACGATCATCTACACGTCCTGCTGTCGACAGATATTTTCTTGGATCCAAGTTATGAGCTTTCACAAATGAACATGCGTATCAAAGCTTTCCTACAGTCTTTCCCCACTGATGGCCTTTACAGGTCATTGACCGGGCACTGGAGAAGACGCTCGTCATTGAGGATGATGTGCGTTTTGAGCATCAGTTTAAGAGGAAGCTAATGAAGCTGATGGATGACATCGACAAGGCTCAGCTGGACTGGGAACTGATGTGAGTCACAAGGCGGATAGCACTCAAAGGCAGTTTCTTCCAAGGTACAGAAAGCTCACCTCCCTAGCTGGTAGGAGCCCCGACTCAAGCTTCCTCCCATTGGCCTGGTTTTCACACCACAGTTGTTTCCAGAAATAAGAAGTAGGGAAAGATTGGGCGGTTGTTTTTACCTCCACCTACTGTCCAAGGTGAGAAACTACAGGGGATTTTTTTTAAATGAGATTGAAGTTGGCCAGTTGATCAGGGGCCTCCGGACAGAGCCATGGAGAAGCCCCGAGGACCCCTTGGGAAAACAATGGAAATTTCACCTACAAAGCAGTGGCTGTGCGCAGCGTGTGAAGAGGGAGTAGTGGGCATTCGTTTAAGGGCTACCGTGTACTTGAACCTCAGCTCCCAGGACAAGGGTGGACTCGGCAGTCCTTGATGGGGTGGGTGTGGGAGGCTCGGAAGAAAGCTCCTCCACAGGGATGGGGTTGTCTAATAAAGGAAAACACTGACCACTGGGCTTGTGACAGGAAGCCAGGCTCACTGAAGGGGTGCTGGCCTGGAGCTCATATGACTGTGTTTGTCTCTTGCCTCGAGCTAGCATCTTTTCTTTCTCCTCCCTTCCTTCTTCCCTGTCTCTCCCTTCTCTCCTGCTCTTTCTCTTCCTTTGTAAAATAAGCGATGCTTTCTGTTCCCTCCAATGAGGCAGAAACGTCCCGAGGTCCCCAGCTGGCTTCTAAGGTAATATTGTCGCCCCAGAGCCTGCTCGTTTGGAACAGCCCACTTTCCCTGCCCTTCCGTCCTCATCAGGGAAGATAATTTCGGACCCTGTTTTCACAGAAAAATGGCCCGTTCTGAACGGAAAAGGAAACCCAGCATGACCCAACTAACTTCTGAGTTTCTTGGAAATAGACCTCAAAATCAGTACAGTGTAATCACAAGAGGCCTTCCCTGTCCAACTTGAGTCCCGCCATCCATATTCTGAACAGTTTGCTGGGGTCAGGCTTCTGGTCTCCAGAAGTCACTGCTCTTCGGCCCCTCTGCATCTGTGGCTGTACGGCCTGTGGTCGAACCTCATGCCCACACAGACTGGAAGCTGTGCTGCACTCATGTGACACACGAAAAGCACCTTTGACTGACACTTGAAAATCACAGAAAACGCAGGCCGGGACACTTAAAGCAGAGGTTCGGCACACATCCCTTCTCGTGTGCGGCATGGTTGGTGCATTCTCAGGACGGAGTGCCGTCAGATCCAGGAAGGGCGGCTGCCCTGCTAAGGAGGAAAGAGTTAGAGGGTAGTCTAAAACCCGCCACCGATCCCTCTTTTAAAGAACTGTTAACTGCTTTAATGAAGAATTACTCACACCAAACCCAAAAGCTAACCATCCATCCATGATTAGCAGCCTTGATGTTTCCAGGAAAGAGAAATAATAAATTGGGACGATTTAACAGTCATGGGACTTATCTGTGGAGTTTTCTTCAGTAGCTACACTGTGAGCCAAATATGTTATTTCAAATGTTCTGACCACACTGAAAGTTAAAAAATAAATGAGGTAAAGTGAGTATTTAATATATTTTATTTAACTGAATATATCCACATATCACTATTTTAGCATGTAGGTAATATTTCTAACCATTAATGAGATACTTTATGGTGTTTATACTATCTCTAAAAGCCTATATATAATTACACTCAGAACACGTTTAAACCCAGAAAATAAAATGTCAACTGTTAAACTGTAGTCTTACCAAATAATAAATTTGCTTTTCAGGAAGAAAAGCATTTTACAGGGCTAAAATATCAAAATCATAACTTACTTTTAAAACTCTCTTTAAGTTTCTGAAATTATAATATAATTTCATCATTTTCCTCTTTCCCTTTCCTCTCTCCAATCCCTCCCATGTAGCGCTCTTTCTCTCTCTCTCTCTCTCTCTCAAATTCATGGCCTCTGCCTCCTTTTCATTAATTTTTATTACATATATGTATATTCTATATATTTATGTAAATATATATTCCTAAACATATAAATAGAACTTGTTTAGTCTCTAGACTAGGATGAGTATGTATATGACTTCAAGGCTGATCACTTAGTATTGGATACCCAATTTGGGGGTTCTTCCCCAGGGCGGGGAGACTCTTGCTCCAGCTCTCAGTATTCCTTGGTTTCCTATAGTTCTTCATCTAGGGTTGAAAGCCCACGAGATATCACTCATCTATGCTAGCATGTCGTCTATGTTAGCAGGTCTTGTTTAGGCAGCCATGTTGTTGAGACTTCCTGGGTGCAGCTTCCCTGACATTCCTGGGAGATGCAATCTCACAGCAGCTGTCCTGTCCCCCTGGCTCTTACAATCTTGCATCCCCTTCTTTTGTGATGTTCCCTGAGCCTTAAGTGTAGGGGCTGTATTGAGGATGGGCACCACCTAAATTGGAATTTAAATTAGTAAGATTATAAACTCCGTTCCTCTGCCCATGCAGCCACATTTCAGGTATCTAGTAGATGTTTCTTTCCTGCTACGCTCAAGAAACCCCGACTCTTCAGTCTGAAATGACAGTGACTGTGAGGACGGATGCTTGAGGTCCCCAGAAGAGCTGAAGACGGACCATGTTCTTCTGCATGTCTCGGTGCCTCCTTCAGAGTGTGGGCAGAGTGTAAATGGGCAAAGACTTTCAGAGCTGACATTCCAACTATCTAGAAGGAACCCTTTGCGATTCCTCTAGGTTTCTTTGCACTCTACTGCTGACTCTGTCTACCACAACCTTTTCTGTTCTGTTCACACCAGCACTTGGAAAGTGGTACGGAAAGCATCCATGGCTGAAACTCTGGGGATGTAAGGACAACAAACTCAAGAATCCCACATCTGGCCTCTTTTGTTCCTTTCCAAACTCTCTAAACACAGCTGGAAATCCCATATCATGCCTGGGAAATCACCCAAGCAATTTTTTTCATCTCTTTGCATCTTCCCTCTCTGGCTTAAAGACAGACCACTAGGCCTGACGAGTAGGGGTGCTGATAAATGGAGCTGGGGAACTGACGTCATGGGGACCAATAGCAATTGTGGATACCGATGGAATGTTCTCTGTGGTAGTGTGCATTAGCAAAAGACACAAGAGTCCAGACTTTAAAATATCTTTTCAAACTAAGTGTGTGCTCTAGTCTTGTAATAGCCGATACCCTGAAATCAGGTTGACGCTTTTCTCCTCACCCCCTTTCCTTACAGTTACATCGGCAGGAAAAGAATGCAAGTCCAAGAGCCAGAGAAAGCGGTGCCCAACGTTGTAAATCTGGTGGAAGCTGACTACTCCTACTGGACACTGGGCTACGCCATCTCTCTGGAGGGAGCACACAAGCTTGTGGGCGCTGATCCCTTTGGGAAGATGTTGCCAGTGGATGAGTTTCTGCCAATCATGTACAACAAGCATCCTGTGTAAGTCTCCTGCCATGGCCGCCTGTCCCTTGGGCACACACTGTTCAGGAGTTAAGCCTCCTGGGTAGAACTTGGTATTTTTTCTAGTTCTATGGCTTTTCTAAAGAATCCTTCTATTATCATAACAAAGAAGGTTGAGTAGTCCCTTGAACAGACAGGAAGGATGAGGCAGAGGAGGTGAATGCCTTGCCCAATGTCCTCTTCATCACCCAGTGCACAGAACAATGGCCTGCTCTGAATCTACTTGTCTGTTTGTACTTCTGACTCCATAACTTCACATTCCTGAAGCTAAAGGTCATTTTCTCAAGCACCCTAGATTTGGGGTTCATTCTGTTCACTCCATGTATGTACCGCTAGATAGGCACACATCCTCTCAGTGCTCTTCCTGTGAGAGATAACATAGACCCATGAACAAATCATCATGGTATATTGTGGTACTCATAGTCATGGGGATGGCAAGAAATTTGGGAAATGAGGAGGTGGCCCCTGAGCCAGATATCGATGGAAAATGAAGTACAGTGCTCAGAATCCCAAAGGCCTATGACCAAGACACTTATCAAAAGGTCTGGTAAGTGATGGTTATCGGTCAGTTCTCACAGTAGGCTATGAACCCTTGGAGGTAGGAGCAGCTGCAAATCTCTGGGTCCTTAGGGTATGTGTCATAGCTGCTCAGCCAGTACTTCCTAAACTCATGAGTGGAACAGAAGGCCAGGTTCTCACTTTGGCTCCTTCCCTCCATTGCTAAGTGACCTCCAACTCTGACCTTCACTTTAGCCGCTGAGGCTCCCAGGATGCAGCTGGCTCATTTCGTCTCCTGCCATCAGTAAAGATGGAGCCAGCTACATGACATCTTTTATGCAACATGCTTTACCTCTGAATCCTGACAGAAACATAGAGTCAAACCATTGTCTCCTGAAACAGAAAGGAAATTAGTAATTACTTAATTTGATTTCACTCACAGGCAAAGATACTGCATAGGTATCCTTCATATAACTTTCACAGGAGCCCTTGGAGGAAGGCCAAGATGTCCCTCTCCTTTCCAATTGCGTAGAGCCAGGGCAGCAAGCAAGAACTGGAATGCAGTGCCCATCTAGCATTCCTCCAAGCTGTCTCCATGTCACTTACCCATTGCTGCTGTTGGGGTCTTAGGTGTCTGTAGCATGAATCTTAAAAGTTCTTATTAATAAAATCAAACCTGAGCCAGGTATTAGGGTGAACACTGGAAGATCAGAGAGACGGAACAAGCCACAGCTAACCTCACCTGGCCAACTTCTTAGCTGGTCTTGTTTCCTCAGACTGAAAGCTTCTGTGTCCTCATCCCAATGGCTCTCAGCTGAACTGCTGCTTAAAAGTCTGAAGCTTAACCAGCTAAAAGCTTCTAGTTCCTGGTCCTCACGCCTTATATATCTTTCTGTTTTCTGCCATCACTCCCTGGGATTAAAGGCTCGCTTTCTGGGATTAAAGGTGTGAGTCACCATGCTTGGCTGTATCCTTGAACACATGGATTTCTGCCTCTGGAATGCTAGGATTAAAGGCGTGTGCTACCACTGCCTATCCTAAGTATCTAGTGGCTTTTCTGTTCTCTGACCCCAGATAAGTTTATTAGGGTACTCAATATTTTGAGGAACACAATACCACCACAGGTGTCGTTTGTTTCTTCAGGAGCAGGACACTGGTTGTCAATCAATCGTGTTTATTTATCACTAGGAGCCCAGCAGAGTTTAACTTTCACCTTTCAGAGTAAGACTTGAAGCTCCTTCACCACACTGTCCAGCCCAACTGCAACAGGTCGGGCCTGCCTTTTTGGCTTCAATTCGTTTGTGCAGATCCTCTGAAAGTTTTAAAGAAACCCTTGTGTTTGCAGCCTAAGGCTCTCTGCAAACGATACAACTTTAAAATGCAGGAAATGAACCTGGGCGGCTTCCGCCCCTCACGTGGCCATGCACATCTCGTTACAGAGCCGAGTACAAGGAGCATTATGAAGGCCGGGACTTGAAAGCCTTCTCTGCAGAGCCCTTGCTTATCTACCCCACGCACTACACAGGCCAGCCGGGCTATCTGAGCGACACAGAGACTTCAACCATCTGGGACAACGAGACAGTGGCCACCGACTGGGACAGGACACATTCCTGGAAGTCCCGGAAGCAAGGACACATCCACAGTAACGCTAAGAACACTGAAGCACTGCCACCACCGACTTCTCTGGACACTGTGCCTTCAAGGGATGAGCTCTGAAAGCTCCCCGGGAGCACGGTCCTCATGGTTCATCATGGTCCGCATGGTTCATCACTGGCTGGTTCTTCTAAAGGGCTACTCATCTGTTTGTTCCAGGTTTTTTTTTGTTTGTTGGTTGTTTGGTTGGCTGGCTGGTTGGTGGTTTGTTTTGTTTTGTTTTGTTTTTTGTTTTTAAAGATGGCGGTCATCTAATCAAAGTGATTTGATGTGATTGATCAAAACAACATACTTTGGATAGTGAGGAACGCAGAAATCGAAAACCAAATTCGCTGGGATACCTTCACTGGAACGGCTAAGTTAAATTTCAGTCCAAATGCCCAGTTCTGCTCACTAGCCACAGAATGCTGCTCGCCACACTGATGTGGCAATGTGGCTCATATTCTTGTCCAAGAGATGGCACCCACAAGCTGTCACAACAGTAAGGAGGCAGGCAACGCAGACAAGCCACTGGGCCTGTTTACTGACCCCAGTGGTCCATGTCATGTGACACATGTGGCCTTGAAAATGTCAAGCCACCTAGACTATATTTATTAGTCTATTTTATGTGACCTTGAAAATTGGCCTATGTAACCAGTGCCTGGGGGTGGGGAAATCAGACCATTAATTGAGCTTTTATCCAAAGGAACTCTGTCATGAGACTATTACAAAGTGGATGTTTTGTTCTTGGCCTCATTATCCGATGGGGTGAGTAGCTGGCTTGGGCTGAGACATGGCTCTTGACCATCATGGCAGCTAGATCTTTCATTAAAATATCTAGTTCCCATGTGGCTATAATATTTAGATATTTATGGGGGAAAGATCTCAACCTTCGGCATTTTTACTGTGGCTTCTTGAGTTCAATATGTACTATTTATAAAGAAAACTGTAATATATACAAGGTGAGGTACAGGGTGATTCCAGCCTGTGCTGGGGTTCACCTGCTGCCCCAGCACCTCCCACCCTTTATGACACTCTTTGCCTGGGAATGAACTGCAGGTGTGACTTTAATGAGTCACTGTTAAGAGGCAGAACACATTTCAGATGTCACAATTGTTCTTGCCTTGGATTATAATAATTCATTATAGTCTGAATTATTTATTTTACAAATGTGGAAAAAAAACATTGTCTGGAGAGTGAAGCAGAGAAACAGATGTCCCAGGCTCTCATCCCACACTGGGGAACATCACTGTAGACAGGTGGGTCCAAAAATCTGAGCTGCCTGAATTTCTCAGCTGGGCTTTTGCAGGGAAGCCCTCTGGGGAAAGAGGCGTTATAACCAGTTAGGACTAAATTATTTTCCAGTGAGCGTGGGAGACCTTGGTCTGGACAACAGATAGAAGTCAACAATCTGCAACTCTTGGAGCTAAAATAACATCCTAAATAGACAACACCCTTTCTCAAAAGATGGCCCCAGAAGCTCATTTCTTCATAGACTAATTTTACGTCAGGGGCAATGTCGGACTGTGTCATGGCGTCGGGACTCATAGCTGGGTGTCTGAGAGCATCTTTCGATGGTTCGCCTCTTCCGGTGCTTCACCTCGGCTGCCGGGTTGTTTGTCTTCTCCGCCAGCTGTTCCACTGAAGCTGAGAAGCCAGGCTTCTCCAACTCCAGTTTGCCTCTCCTCATCTAGAAAAACAGGAAGAGCATAGGAGAGCTTTCGGGAGAAACCTTAGGTGTTTAGTATGTTGTCTGTATTTGATGTGCGCAGGTATGCCTGGCTTTAACTGTGTTTTTTAGAGGATGGGAGGTGTGCGGGGAGTGGAGGGAGACTGGGTTGCTTTTTGTGGTGTTCTTGTTGTTGTTTTAACGGAGAACTTTTCCCCATTTGCCCCGTCAGCTGGTCTGACGGATTTAAGAATTTTCATTCTTAAAAGACATTGGATTTCAAGGCTAGAATTTTAGATTAGGACCTTTCTAACTGTGAATAAAGTTCCGGTTCTGTTTGTCCAGCCTGTGTTTCTGATTGCTCGGATTTGAATCCCCAGTAATGTTTTCCTGTGAATATTATAAACTGCAGACCTGGTACTCTAAAAAGTCATCTTTTCAGCAATCCAGAGGTTCCTTGACCTCACACTTGTCCCCCTCCCTTCTCATCTTAAACCTGGACACCGGACCTTTGCGGTGACAACCAAGACTTCAGTGCAGACTTTGCCTCTGGCCCTGGAGCTGTTCTTAGTGCCCGAGAAGCTGCACCCCATCCTGATTCTCTCAGGATCCAAGCTGGGATCTTCTGATAGGCAGTGCCGGTGCTGCTGTGTGGGCTGGCACCTGCAGGCTGCAGAAGAGGCATCCCTTGGAATCCCTTGGGACCCTGAAGGAGCAGGCATCCCCACACCCTGGTCTGTTGTACTGTGCTATTTCAGGGTGGGGAAGTGATGAGCTGCCTTCTGGAGCTCTTCCTAAAATTAAAACAAAGAACCTTACATCTAAATTATGCTTGCTCCTTGGCTCCTTGGCTTAAAAGAAATCCAATGTCTTTTAAGAATGAAAATTCTTAAATCCATCAGACCAGCTGACGGGGCAAATGGGGAAAAGTTCTCCATTAAATTTTCTTCAGAGAAAACCTGTCACCCCAGAGACGCCCATATAAACACGGCTGAGGGAGGAAGCTGTAAGGAGGAAGGACTCATTGGGGTCCCCTGTGAGCTTCGAATGACAGCCCCTTCGGCACAGGGCATCTGAGGCAAGGAAGGAAAGCCTAGTGGCTTTTCTGTGTGTCCGCTTGGAGAAGAGACCTAACGGTGGTGGTTTTCCTCATGCTACCACAGACGATGGAGAAAATGGCACCTCCGCTTGTGACAAGGATGGGAAAAGATGAGCGTGCTTTAGTGTTCAGGAAGGAATTCTGATGGAAGTATTAGACACCGGGTGGGATCCCAGGGCCAACAGAATGTCATTAAAATTTGGGGGGCAGGAGGCCAACTTTCTTTCTGCTCTGTGAATTCACTGAAAACTCTCTCTTCCACCCTTATGGCCTTCTTCTCCCTTCCCTCCCCCTCCGTGTGTGTGTGTGTGTGTGTGTGTGTGTGTGTGTGTGTGTGTGTGTGTGCTTGCTCCCACTGTACATGGTCATAATTAAAATGGTCTTGCGTGGACTGCTCCCACCACACCGACTGCACTGCTCACAACCCACGCCATCCTCCCCTGGCTCTGAGAAGGATGGAAAGAGTGAAGCATCATCTGAGGATCGATTCCCTTTACTCTTGAATAAACTACATTTTTTAGGCCCCTCCCTGGTTTCTCCAGCATCATTTCCCTTGAAATGGGTGTGCCAGTCAAATTCCATGTCAGAGCACTTCCAAGGTCTGAAAAACATCTGCTTCGAGGCCCCTGGGAACCTCCACAGTTCCCAGTCCAGCCAGAGGTGTCCAGAAGCTCGCTTCTGGAAGAACGTGCAGCTTTGCCCCTCTGTCTCAGAGCAGCCTTGAAAACAATCCGTGAGAAAGTATCCCCTCTGGAAGGAAAGCCAGAGTGTGGGACAGACAGGCCAGCCAGAGTTGAGATGTGTGAGTCTGAAGGTTCCAACTGCTAGTCTAAGCCAGCCTGACACCATGAAAACTTGATAGGGATTGTAAGATTGTCCAACCTAACTGTGCAGGGAAAAACCAAAAACAAGCAAATGTGAGGGAACGGGGGCGTACATGAATGAAGAGAAAAGTAGGAGCCAGAAGAGCAAAGTCCTGATGCCCAGAGGGATTCTGGGACAGAAGTACAGGACAAGAGGAGAGGAATGGATGCTAGGCTGTGCTTGGAGGTAGCGACGTTGGTGCTCAGGCTGTGCAGGGAAGGGAACAGGTGGAAACCAGCGGAAGGAGGGGGGTTAACAGAAGTGTTACCAGCCTAGTCCTTAAAGTGACCACGTATCCTTTGAAACCTATCCCAGTGGGAGGGACTGATGGGGTCAGGCCTGTGATGAGATGGTGGGACAGCAATAGCCTGGATTCGGACGTGTGTACGCCTCTGGACAGGGCCTGTGAAGCCAAAGCCCCTTCCTACAGGAGAGATGCAGGGATTGGACTCACAGAAGAGGACCCAGGAGAAAGCGAGGCTTCTATTGAGGGAGGTTCTCTCAGCAGAGGGCATCCGGGAAGGCGGGTGCCCTCACAGGGATACTCGGGCTTAGGGCTCCGGTTGCCTGTCAGAAGCCCCTCACTGCGAAGCTGGAGGCTGTCCAGGGAGTCTGTGCAGAGCCTACGTGAGTCTCTTTGGGTCACAGCCAAGAAACAAGCTGTGGGAGCCCCAGGCCTGCTCCAGCTCCATGAGTCAGTCTTTCCCCAAGCAGGCTAAGATGTTCCCAGGGTGCCGTGCCACACATAGAAGCCCCGCCTCGAACATTTTCCCGTCTCACACCTGGAATTTGGGCTGCTCCCCCATCCAAGAGGGTTGGGGCTTACGTCCCTCGGCTGGCTGAGCCTGTGCACCCCAGCGAAGAGCTGGTAGTAAATGTGCTGTCGCTCAATACGGAATGAACCTCAAGGGGTAGGAAAGCCTGTTAGCTGTGGCTTTCCAGATCCCCTCCCCCACACACACACACACTGCAGTGTTAGCACAATGTCTGACCGCTTTCTCTCGCTCTCTCTGATTGATATATGGGAGTCTGGATCTCCGATTCATGATGTGATATACTAATTATTCAACAAATTACCAAATTTATATATCATAGTGTACATTCTCAGAGAAGATTTTGCTGGAGGCTTGGCTGTTTGCTGTCATATAAATGAGGATCATGGGTGTGTGGGGGGAAAAAACGCAGTCATGTAGAAGGCTGCTTCTATTTCAAATGTGACACCTTGATTTTTCGAGAGGAGGCATGGGAGCAATTCGGAAATAATTTCAACCGTCTCTTGTCTAAGGGGATCTTTCGGGCACTCATTTGTATGCTTGTGTACAAGGCTGGGCCTGTGTCACGCCACACTGTTCTGGTAACACATGGTGGCGGGGCACGATGATGTCTCCTGAGACGCTGTGACAAAGGGCGTGGATCGAAGTCACTGCAGCACAGAGGCTCTCCCAGAAGGGGAGATCCTGCACCAACACCCCCCCCACACACACACACAAGGGGTGGGGGAGGAGGGAGAAGAAAGGGAGGGAAGATGGGGGTGTGGCTTGAATTAGATGCCTCAAACTGCCGATTCAAATGAAGTCCTTCCACACTGGCTACAGGGTCTGGGCAGAAATACTGAGGGCCCACGCTCAACAGTTATTGGCAAATAATGATCTAAAGAGAACTGGCTTGGCTGGGCAGTGATGGTGCGCACGCCTTTAACCCCAGCACGTGGGAGGCAGAGGCAGGTGGATCTCTCTGAGTTCGAGGCCAGCCTGGGCTACAGAGTTCCAGGAAAGGCACCAAAGCTACACAGAGAAACCTTGTCTCAAAAAACAAACAAGAGGAGGAGGAGGAGAAACTGGCTTGGATTTTTCTGCCTTTCAGACAAATTTATATCACTCTTGGATATTCGCTCCTCCTTTTAGCATCTCGTCTTCGGCTTCTCCTCTGGACCATGCAACCCCCTCATAAGTCCTCACCATTTATTCTCAACACTGTCCCTGATGAGTGTAGAACATTCTAGAAAGAGACATCAATGCTCAACAAGTTCTTCAGGTATTTGTATCTTGAACAGAGACACCAGACAGAGCTACGTAGTGATGGGACCATGAATGATGGACACCATGTCAGTCAGAACTGTTATGACTAAAACCATTTTAGAAATCCCTGTGACTTGAAGGGCAAAAAATCAAGCAGGTAGACTTGTAGGCAGGAGGCAGCTGAGCCCCTAGTCACTGCTTGAGGCTTGCCTGGCGTCCGCTGCACTCAAACAAATGAAAAGGAAAAATCTCTGGTTTAGGTTACTGAGATTTCTTTGTGACTTCAGTCTAGTCCAGGTAGCCTAATAAATACTTCCGGTGGCATTTCATTTTAGACATCTCTGAAGGAAAACAGCAATGTAATTAACTTCTTATATTGGAGTTGTAGGCATCTGTAGAGAAAGCCAATTAGTCTCGGGAAACTCCTCCACCCCACTGAGGTCAGAGCAGCCCACAGCACGGCAGCCGCCTACAGCCTTACACTGCGTGAACTTGAACGTGACTCGGAGAAGGCAATCCAAAGACATGATTTCAAGCACAACTCCAAGACTGGTTGGTTTCTACATATGGGGGGTGGGGTGCATGTTCTAGAATGGTTTTGAAAAATTCGTCACAAAGTGCCAGAGGGCATGCCACACTATCAATTCCCTTTAAAAATACCCACTTGGTCCAATTTAGGAACCTGTAGGAAAGTCATTCTGGGTAACAATATGAAAACAACGAGACTGTGTTGTGTGAAGTCAACTGAGATGGGATGCCTTCTGAGAAGACGTTCCCATTCCAGCGAGGGTTTCCTGGCTGAGGGAGCATCACCAAAGGTTTCATAAGTGTCTAGATGCTGGCAGCCCTGCATTTGAGAAAGGCTCTCAGTGAGCTAGCAAGACCTACCTTGAGTCCTCATCCCAGGTTCACACCTCGGAAAGGCAGCCCCACTGCGTGGCTCCTAGGATAAGCAGAGCACCACCATCGACTGGTGTGTCCTGAGCACACCCCCCTCCCTCGAAGCTGACAGCCCTTGCCGGTGGACACAGGCCTCTGCTGCTCCTCCGTTCTCTCCGGCTGATTCACAGAGGGCCTGAGAATGAATGCTGGCAAACCCGGAGCCCGGACCCCACCTAATTAACACTCCAGATACGAGCCCTTTGGGTCTGGCAGCACATGCCAACCAAGTCCCAAACCAGTTTATTAGTTTAACCAAAAGGTAAACAGATGCTGGAGATGCAGAGAGACGAGCGTGCGAGCAGCTGGAAACAACATCCAGCTGTTCACCCAGAAGCAAAGTTAAAACAACTGAAGTGGCATTAAATAAACGAGACCATGTTTTATCCACTTGGGATTCCCATTGTCTTTTTTAAAAAAGGTAAATATATATATATTTTTTACATTGCAGAATATAAATCTAGGCTCTACATATACAGTATAATTACACAGGGCGAGCACATTGGGCATAGCACGTATGTCTTGGGAGCCACACCCTAAACCAGGCCAACAGCTCCGCCTTTGCTTTTTTACCTTGACACTGAGAAAGCCAAGCTGAGGCTCAGTTTACCCCAGTCTTCCTGACGGCTGTGACCCTTGCTGTCTCCCCTCCATGCGCAGAAGCACCAACCAAACAGGGCTCACAAGCGAAAAGGAAAGCGCCTTCCGACTGTTGACACCTAGCTGGCCTCCACAGCCCAGGCCGGTCTCCCAGAAACACCAAGGGAATCGGAGGACTTCTTGGCTCTCTCTTTGGTCCATTGCCACAAATCTCTTGAGCTTCTCCTGGTGTTTCTTGTTGAATTCATATGGCTATTTACATAACATAAACCCACAAGACCTTTGGGAGCTATAATACACTGTTAGGGAAAAAAAAGTTCCCTGTTACAATCTGGACATCATATCCTAGGTTCATTCTCTTTATTTTTGGAATAAAAACTGGTATTTGGGGGGAATTTTTTCTTAAAGAGGGGGACAACAATTTGAAAGTGCTTCTTACACATGTCAACTCACCCCATATGGCTTTTTCATCCAAACCCCAACATACGTAAGATCAGGAGCAAAAGCATGAAAACATACTATATGTTACTATAGACAAAAATGTCACTTAACAGCGACACCAGGGGAGCAGGTGTGGGATGAGAAAGGAAGAAGGCCATCGTTCCCAACTAGAAGGATGCACCTCTTTGCGAAAAGGCGGAGACAGTGTAGGCTGTCCTTCCTTCCCTGTGACTGGGCACAGGAATTCTACAAAAGTAAAGAAGGAAGCTAGATGAGTTATGGGGGGGGGGAGGCATTTTCCGAGGGGTCATCACAGGGAGGTCGCTGCTCAGAAATCCTTCACAGGCTTGAAATGGTCAAATGTAGTCGATCTCAGTAGAAATGTCTACACCTGAGGAACAAATTGCACATAAGATAGGTACCAGGCTCCAGGTGGCGGAAGACTTTGGACGCACACTTGTACATGCGGAAGGCAATCAGAAGGGCAAGACGCGGCACTCCAAGACAGAGAAGAGTCCACAGGGGCCGCCGTTCTTCCGCACTTCCTTCTCGGGCCGCCAAGGTATGGGAGACCACGGCTACTTGTGCAGTAGTGACTGTGGCGTGTTCTTTAGGAGAGGACACAGAAGCACAACAGGGCTTCCAGAAACCGAAACAAGCTTGTGTTGACTCCAGAGGCATTGTGATGGGGACCAGCAAGGCACGCGGGCCTCTGAAGCTCCGGCAGATGCGGGCAGAAGGCAGGGACCACGGACTCATCCAGACCCTCCCATGGCGGCCTTTCATGCAGCCCGTGGCCACTCCAACCTCTGCAGTTTGTTCGTCTGGTGGCACAGGATTGAGAAAGTAATCCTCTCCCTTTACAAAAATAGAGTTTGGGCTTATAATACTGGCATGAAGAATACTCACTATTGGTAGATCTATTAATTTGGAAGGTATGAGACTAGGGTCTCAGTCCCTTCTATTTCCCTGTAAAAAGTGACCTCAACTTCCCAGGCCATTGTGCAAATTGGTTTTCCCATAGTCCAGAACATCCTGTAAAGTTCCTTTTATATAGACATCTATACACACACACACACACACACACACATACACACACACACACACACTACATATGTGTGTGTGTATATTCTTAAATGTGGATCATTTTGTATTTCACGTTCAGTTCCAAGAGTATCAGTGAATCACTTATCCTTTTAATGTCAAATTCACTTCCACTCTCCCTACATAGTGCTTTGTACACATCGGAACTCAATAAATATCTGCTGGCTTCACCAATGATCCTCAGCACTGAGCGGTGGTTGCGGTCACCATAGCTGTTGTCAGCCCCACTCTGCCTTTGGTGAGTCGGTGTGGACTGTCCTCTCAGAGGGTGATCTTGCTGTGTCTGTTACTCCAACAGCCCCGCTTCGCAGTCCTGGGCAAGGTCAAGCTGGTCCGACTACGCAGCTTCACCTGCTCTTCCGCTGCGTTCTTTTTGCGTAAAATGAAGTCGAAGTTCACTTGGCTGTTCATGGCATAAAAGACGTTTGCAGAGTCCGGGATCACCAGCTCTAGAAGAGACAAAGAAACAGTAGCTGGTCAGTGTGCGTAGGGCAGCCCATCACTGACTGGCAGAAGTCAATCCTGCCGAGACACAAGGCCTGGATGGAGGCAGGTTCCATGAATGTAACCTGGACCAGGCAGTGTGGACACCTCCTCATGACCGTTCCCCAAAACGTAATCCCTATCTGAAACTGAGCATAAATAAAGTGTCCGAGTTCCCCCTGTGAACTCACTGTTCAAATACAGAATGTTAAAAGCTTGAAGAACGTATGGGGGTGGGGGCACCAAGATGATCCCAGGATCGCAGAACCCAGGCTTCCCAACTTCTGCTAGCTTCCTACCATCCAAATACACACATGTGCTCCCACAGTCTACAGGAGTCCAGCGACATGAACAAGACTTACAGCATTTGTTCAGACATCTTTACTTGGATTAAATTAAAATATTTTTGGCATAATTCCAAGTCAAACTCGTTCTTTATTCTTTTGGAATCACTGCTTCGCCCAGAGTGTGCTTTTCAATACTGAACAACACCGAGAGAAGACAGTGCATGCCACTAACTTTCAAGCTGTATTCACCTTTGGTCATGCCCAACTAAACACCTGCAATTCAAAAACAAGGGCTGCCACCCGTGGAAATGTGCCAAAGCAAAGCTGTTTTCTTCTGTTTTTAAAAGCACAGAATAAAATGGGCAAATGTGGGGATCTCGGGATTTAGGGCAGTGAGGTCAGGAAAGAAAGTTAGTTGCAGGGGATTCTGGTTACAGATTTGCAGGAAGTGAGTTTCCAGCGAACTCCTCACATGGGGACCCCACAGCTAGCCAAGGTGATCAGGCTCTCCAAGACTGGTACGCTATGTTCAAGTGTGCCACAAGGACTAACATCCCCAAGTGTCTTCTCACTCACACTCACCTATTTCGGGGGTCACAACGATACTAGTCCCATTTGTAGAGCACTTAGCATTTCTACAAAGCTCCTTCTGGTACATTATTTATATTGATTTCATAATCGCCCTAGGATGTATGAGGGACCAGAGAGGGCTTTTGTCTCCAGATAAGTGATACAGGACCATGGCTGGGAAGGTCAGGCATTTGTTAAGACCACTCAGTTGGTGGGCACAGCTAGGCCTGGGTTTCATTCTCTGGGCCACTGGATCTTCAGACCCACTGGTCTCCTTTGCACTACTCTGTGGACCACACACTACAGTTTAGTAGAACACTTTTGGATTTCTAATTTTAACTGCAACTGCATTTCACTGTTATAACTGAAGGTCAGGAGATGGCTCCATCTGAAAAGTAATTGCTTTGTGGGCACAAGGACCTGAGTTCAGTTCTTAGAACCTATACTTCAGAAGAAAGAAAGAAAAAGAAACAGAAGCTGGATTTGGGGCTGGAGAGATGGCTCAGGGTTAAAAGAACACACAGCTGTTCTTCCAGAGGACATAGGTTCAATTCCCAGCACACACAACCATCTGTAACTCTAGTTTGAAGTAATCAGAAAGCCTCTTCTGGCCTGTACAGGTACTGCATGTACATAATGCACACCCCCACACCCACACCCCACACCCCACACACACAAAAAGGAAACTTTAAAAGCTGGGTATGGACACACACTTGCAACCCCACACTGAGAAGGCAGAGGCACGGGAATGGATCCCTGGCCAGTCTAACCTATTTGCTGGGTTCCAGGCTAGTAAGAGAGCATATCTTTAAAAAAAAAAAAAAAAAAAAAAGCCTAAGGAATGACAGCCAGTGCCAACTTCTGGCCTTCACAGGTAGGTGCACACATGTGCACCCCACCCCACACAAATTATAATTGAGAAAGTTTTATCCTACAGACTAAGACAAAGATGGATGGCTGAGAAACCTCTGATAGGCAGCTGGAATAGGACTGCCTCGGACACTACGGCTTCTAATGTCCAGGGACAGGTGCTGTTTCCACTCCAGCCACTCATCTCTGAGCCGAAGAGAGGACCCTGGTGATCTGTTGGCCAGAAGCCGTGGTCTCCCCACCCCCAATAATATAATTCTCCTTTTGTTTCCTGGGAGGAGAGCACTCCTTGTGGCTGAGCAGCGCCTTCCACTGAGATGGGCCGTCAGTGTGGATCTGTCGGCAGGCCGGGCTAGCCTCGGTCAACAATGTGCGTAGTCAATTCTGCTCTTGGAGTGGAGTCTCCTTCTGATGGAGCAGGCCTCCACAATGTGACAGAGAAGTCATTCACCTGCCTACCTCTCTCCCAAAACCCACCCCCAATTCAGATGAGCAAATAGATACATGAAGGGGTAAGAGACCTTTGAAAGACATTTTTTTTTTTTTAAATAATGAGTTCTGGCCTCACAGGTGCATTTCACCAGTTCCTTGGTTGCTAAAGACTGATCAGAAATTACGAAAACAAAACCAAACAACAACAAAACCCCACAACTCTCTCAAACGCTGAAGTGAAACATACGAGAAATTCTGACGTGAGTGCCTCCAGGTCACACAGGACAGAGAATCAGTGTCAAGAAAAGGATGTGTGTGTCCATCCGCCCAGACCCAACAGGTTCCATCTGCTTCCCACTCCTGACACACAGGGACTGCTCGTGAAAACACACTTCTCATGGGGAACACCCACTCCTGACACACGGGGACTGCTCGTGAAAATGTCCTTTTCATGGGGAACACAAATGATGGGCAGCAGGAATCCTACGAAAACCCCAGAAACAACAGCAAACGAGCTGGGGGCCTAAGAGCTGGAAGCCACTTGAGATACTTGAGTCTATGGTAAGGTCACGTGTAGCTTGCCACCCTTACATAGTTAAAAAACGCCACCAGGGGGCAGGAGAGAGGGTCCTGTGGATGAGAACACTTGCTGTGTAAGTATGAGAACCTGAGTTTAGATCCAGCACCACATAAAAACTGTGCCTGCCTGTAACCACACCCTGTCAGGGGAGGAGACAGGGAGACTGCCTGGGCTTGCAGGCCACCAGCCTTGCTCCAAGCTCAGGGAGAGCAGGCCACCCATTATAGTACTGCTCTGGCTGCACGCACACACGCACGCACGCACGCACGCACGCATGCACACACACACACACACAAGCACAAACGCACACGCACGCACACACGCACGCACACACGCATGCCAGCCACTAGGTTCCAATAAAAAGAAAAACATTACATGCCCTTTCTGCTGTGAGCAACTAAGGGCAAAACGTGCAGACTGCTGGCACCTGGCACACAGAGGAGAACGTGCCCACCTTTGTCCTCCGAGATGACCTGTACCAGCTCGTATTCCTCAGCTGGGTCCGAGTCCAGATTGTGCTTCATCATGGCTCTCTGGATCACAGCAGGGGTCTTATCTTGGCTTGTCAACTGCAAAGACAACGAAGACATCTGTAACGTGCTTAGCTGGTGTTTCCTAAGCTCCTGACCGCTTACCTTTGCTGTCTTGTGTGGCACATCCTGCTCTAGGAAGGATGGAGAAGGTGGCACAAGAATGGGACAGACAGCCAGGACTCCTGAGTGTTAGTACTGCTTCCACCTGACAAGCCAAAAGGTGGCAGGCAGGTAATCCAGTGGCCCCACTAAAATGAGGAAAATACATGCTGTGGGATGTTGTTCTGTATGCTGTGAATGTGTTGCCCTGATTGGTTGATAAATAAAACACTGATTGGCCAGTAGCCAGGCAGGAAGTATAGGCGGGATAAACAGACAAGGAGAATTCTGGGAAGAGGAAGGCTGAAGTCATGAGTCACCAGCCAGACTCAGAGGAAGCAAGATGTGAAGGCAAAATTGAGAAAAGGTACCAAGCCACATGGCTAAACATAGATAAGAATTATGGGTTAATTTAAGTGTAAGACCTAGTTAGTAATAAGCCTGAGCTAATGGCCAAGCAGTTATAATTAATATAAGCTTCTGAGTGATTATTTTATAAGCAGGCCATGGGACTGTGGGGGCCAGGCAGGGCTGGAGGAATCTTCCAACTACAAACACACATTGACTATCACCCCACACTGCTTAATTTCCCAGTAATAGAATATATATATTTCTGTAAAACATGTAAGGCATTATGAGTCCTGGGCCAATGTGATCTTCATGTGTAGAGCTTATGCCATGACATTAGTTGACAACCAACAGAAAGAAATGGCTACAATTCTGTCTACTGAAAAAAAAAAAAAGCATAAGAGACTCTATGACCCAGCAAACCATTTGCTAAAAGAACTGAAAATCTATGTCCATAAAGGGACTTGTGCACAATATCACAGCAGGTTCATTCACGAATTCCCAAACCCTCCATCAACCTGACTCTTCTCTTCTACAGGGGAATGTGTGACAAAATGATGCCGTGCCGACTGCTGAGCCACTCAAGGAGAACTGACCGAGGACTGACACCTGCAACAGTGGGGAGGATCTCACCAACGTGCTGATATAAGACAGCATTAAAACACAAACCCTGCATCTGTGGTTAAAGGGGGCTGATTGGAAGTATCGGAGGGAGTCTTGGTGTGGCTGGAAATAGCCTTCATTGGATTTCAGGTGGTGGACAGACAGATACATACCAAGAGATTTTAAAACTCAAAGAACAGAACACTTAAGATCTGAACTGTGCGCTAATCATACTTCAATAAAAATCAGCTTCTAGGGCTGGAGAGATGGCTCAGAGGTTAAGAGCACCGACTGTTCTTCCAGAGGCCCTGAGTTCAATTCCCAGCAACCACATGGTGGCTCACAACCGTCTGTAATGAGATCTGGTGCCCTCTTCTGTATACATAATAAATAAATATATCTTTAAAAAAAATCAGCTTCTAATGAAAGCACAAAGGTTCTGTTCACTCCTAAGTCTGATTTTTCTTTTCTTTATCTCTGCCCACTAGTTGATTTTGAGCATGAGTTCAGGTGACATCTAAGAGGGCCGTCTAAACGCTGTATCTTGAGTGATTTTTTTAAAGGCTAAAGAAGTGAATGAAAACTCAGATTATTCATATTTAAAAAGAAAAGCTTCTCTCACCAGAAGGTGAGAAAACATGCTTGCTAGGGCGCACATACACACACAATACACACACACACACACACACACACACACACACACACACACACACACACACAGCCTGATTTCCTCTAAGGCCTAAGTGCCTCCCCGTGACCCAGGCAGCAGCTGGTGTTTGTGATTCGATAAGCAGCAATAAGGGCTGAGTGGATTTGCCTATTACCAAAACATCTGGCTTATGTACTCACAAGGAAAGAACTGATGCAGACAAAATTTTAAAGGATGAAAATATATATTTCTGATAATATAAAGGAAATTAACCCATACAACTGATTAGCAGTGTAATGCTGGAGGAGGAAGGACACTGTGGGGTAGAAGACAGGTAGATTTCAGTTTAGAAATCTATTTAGGGAGAGAGCCAGGCGACAGAAGAAGGGCAGTGGCCAAGGGCTTTCCCTGGGTGTTTATAAAGGAACATAAAGGGCCCCAGGAAAGAACAGCAAAGGGGGGGTGTTCTCCCGAAGGCAGTCCCGATCCCAAGGAAGGAATACTCCAGAAACTCATCTATTTATTGTCCTCCCAACACCAGGACATCACATCTGGTCCAAGATGTCTCCTGAGTGTACTGTTTTCCCCTGACCGAGCAGAGCACACAGCCATGGGCATGACGCACAGCGTAACCGCTGGGTGCACACATCTGTAGTCTGATTCCGAGACACTGGTTGTGTGGGTGGTCCACTGCTCTCTGGCTGGCATATGTAACAAAAGCATACCACTAGAGTGTGGACTCCCAGGGGATCTATTTCTCTAGTGCATCCTTGTTAGCTACTCCCTACTACTAGTTAAACTGGGTCTCATCCCACACTCATTCCCACCCCGTGGGACTGTAAGACACATACTATTGGAGTCCAGCACCAGCCCTGCATCCCTATGTTTCTGACAATCCATTACACAACGCCATCTGGATGTCCCAATTTAAAGACCCTGAAACCTTCTCCTCTAGCAGTTCATATCTCACTGGACAGTCATCGGCTCCCAGGCCACAAGGTCACCAGATGGTCCCAAATTCTCCCTCTTCCTTAGGAATCCTCCCTCTTCCGTACCCTCCACAACAGTTACCGAGAGGTTGATAACGGGATGAATGGTTCTTACAACAATACCTCCTCAGATACTTCCCGTATCATCTCACTAGTCAAGCCCTTATCGGGCCCTGCATGAAAGATGGAGCAGCTTCCTAGCCTGCTTCCTGCCCCGGGGCTCCCTCCCACGCCCACCTCTGGCAGCAGGCCTTCACAAGGCCAGTTACTCTTCTAATGAACAAACCTGATCGTTCCTTAACCTGAACCCTCCAGGGAGACCTCACTGCCTGTAGAATTAACACAAAGTCCCCCGAGGAGGCCACAAGACCGTTTCCAATCTAGTCTGGTTTCTGTTGGAACATTTAGTGTATGATTTCTCTCTCTTTCACTACAAGTTCTTCAAAGATCAATGACTCTTATTCATCTCCTTCGTCTCAAAGCCCAGGGCAATAACTAGTAACAACACACCCTCAGTAATTACTGTGTTCAATGAGTGGGTCAGCAAAGGCTTTCTCTGGAACGTTAAAAGACAGTGACTCCACACCACTATGGCACATCCAGGCCTTAGCCTGGAGGCAAATGATGACACTCAATGCAGAAATGGAATTGACTGTAGACTTTGCTGCAGAAAAGGATTTACTTATTGTTTATTTATGTTAGTGTATTATAGGCCCTATCGACTAAGGAATTTAGTCATCTAACACAAGACCTTACACAGTCAAGGTTATCACCATGAGAGGCCTGGTATGTATTCCAAAAGACTAGCACCGTCAAGTGCAGCTTTGGAATTTTCCTAGTCTAATGCAGGTTTTGTAAGAAGCACATAAAACCCAGTTCCATATACTTACTAAGCGTTTCACCTTCATCATCCTCTTCGGGAGCTAGGCTTGAGCCAAATGACTAAAAGGAAAAGCTCTGTTTCCATATTATTGAAAAGGCAGGTTGATTCACTCCTAAGTCTAAACATCAGAAGAGTCCATGTGAAGAAGGCATGAGGAGCCATGACATCCTTCCTCCCTGGACTGCTGTCATATGGTCACCCACGTGGATCATCACGAAACGGGACACCAACCCCAATGAGTAGGTTTAAATAACTCAAGATGTCAAAACTATATCCTACAGTCACCTGGACCATCAGATGGACATCTAGGCCCGGGAAGATGTTGCTGTCGGTTGTATGTGTACACAGAGACAGGTGTGACAAAGAGCATGCGTATGCAAGGGTATCAGTGTGCACAGCTGACAGATGCAGTGGCCTGGGCTCTTGCCACGGAGACCTTCCCATACAGGACGGCCCCTTACCATGATGCTCTTGTACATGTTCCCGTTGTCGTCCTCTACGCTGATGCGGATGATGCAGGTGTCTTCGTTCTGCTGGTTGTAAACGGGAGGCAGTACTGTGGAGGTAATGGATGTCACGGAGACGGAGCGCTTGTGGATTTTAGGGTTGTTGTTGCAGGTTGGAGGGGAGGACAGGGGGTTGACTAAGGACGACATCCCTGAGGAATTTGTGTCCATGGAATGGATGGAGGAACATGAAGAGGAGGACTCAGAGAGCTGCAAGAGGCAACACATCCCCAAAGAACACAGGGCCGTTAGAACCTGGGCCAAGCATGCGTCACAATTTTCAAGACAGAAGTAGGTATGGAAAATGATCAGCTTCAGTGACTTCCTCCTCGATATCTCACAGGTCTCTGATCACACGCACACTTGCAGACCATGGGCTGATGTGACTGTCAGTGATTCAGAGCGATCTAAGCACTCTGAATCAGGGAAAGGCACAGTGGTTCTTTGACTTCCTGTTTCAGTTGTTCATATCAAAGTCAACCAGGAGATGGCAGCAGACACCTGCTTATACAGGCCATAGCCACTGAAGTAAGTCAGCTTACAGATGCTAAGAAGCCTTCCTTATGGGAACTTAGAGATTCTCAACACCAATGCAGCCACGGAGAACATTCCGTCCTGACTCTACTTCATGTCTAGATTTTGTAGAAGGACATAAATGTCTTTATGCCTAGAAGCTTATAAGATAAGGACTACATACAGCTTAGGTAGTTCTGCTGGGGGCGGGGGAGGGCTTTTCTGACCTGACCCTTTCTCAACTAGAGACGCCCAAGGCCCAGAGACAACACTGTGCCCCAGGTTCATCCACCCAGTCTCTCTCACTGCTACCAGGACCCGGAGCACTGTGCCCGCCTTTGCCAAGGTGTGCACCCAGCAATGTACAGCACCCTGCAGAAGACACAGTGACGGGTGACCTGGTGTGCTATTGCCGTGATATCTTTAATACTGTAAGACTGGTAATGGCCTTGCATTTCTCCTTCTCACTTAGGTCTCACAGTGTCATAACAATGATGAGTATATGATTCAGAAAAAGCAATTCATTTGCCTGAAAGACACACAGCCTTTGAGTATCTCTGCCGCTTTTCACATTTGCTGGTAGGACCAGCAACATACATGTCCACGATCTAGGTCAAGGCCATTTGAGAAAGGTGTGGCCGCAGTTAATGAGCTTCTCCGAGTAACCAAATATTTAAGATGTATCCAATATTAATTGCTAGACAAGAGATGCTTAAAACTCACCAGAATGTATTCTCCACACAAAACCATTACATTGAGCCATTTAAATGTCAAGTATTACAGAAAATTCTCTCTCTCATTCTCTCTCTCTCTCTGAGTGTGTGTGTGTATAATATCTGGAGTGAGCTAAGCTGAATTATATTATAATAATCCTGTAAAATATTCTAGAAGTCATTAAAAATCATTATTAACTTCTTCCATATGTGTCTGCCCTTCCACAGAAACAGATTAAGAAATGTAGCTTTCTGATTATGTGGCTTCTAAAAAAAAAAAAAAAACAGGAACTCTGTTAGCTTTAATTTCTTGGGGGCTGCTTCTTCCTAGGGCATCCTATGTTAAAGACAATTCCACAACAGGGTGTTCTCTTACAGCTAGCAAGCTGCAACACCAGTTCTGATCTGTAGTATCTCAGTGGGATTGTCATGATACAGTTGAGCTATATGCTGCTGTTGTCTGGAATTTTGTCTTCTCTTCCCAAGTAACTCAACTTGAGCACTTACTCAGAGTGGACAATTTTAATAGCATAATTTTGCCTACACTGGGCGGTGGTGGTGCATGCCTTTAATCCCAGCACTCAGGAGGCAGAGGCAGGCAATCTCTGTGAGTTCGAGGCCAGCCTGGTCTACAAAGCAAGCTCCAGAAAAGGCACAAAGCTACATGGAGAAACCCTGTCTCAAAAAACAAAAACAAAACCAAAAAATGCCTGCAGGTATATTAGCCAAGAAGGTCCATTTTCCAAACGTTGCTTGAATTTTTTTACTTTCATGTTCTTTTTCCCTTTCTATGATTTTAATAACATTTATAATGGAGATGATAAAACATTAAGGATGGTGAGGTTACTTGAGTTATAAAGAGAAAATCTGATGGGCCCCCATATTCCTAGTAAGAATGTAAGTGATAAGGAGTGAACATAAAAATAAATGTTTATAAATGATGATAAGGAGCATGAAGAAAGAAGAATGCAAATTATACTTTAACCTCACATGGGAGAGGGAGATGGAGAGGGACCATGTGGAGGCCACTAGAGAGGAAGTCATCTCAGGATCCTGGGCTAGGAGTGTGCGAGACATCCAGGCCCAGTCAGGAGCCATGCAGAACTGTGGAATTTTCTGGGTAATGTATAGGGATTTTTCAGCACAGAAACTGCATGTACCCATGTCACACACTCATCTTTAAGTCTGTAGAAACTTGACTCTAGGAAAGATTCATCTGAAAATGTATAAATATAATCTATGAAGGAAATTAATCTGACAAAAAAACATAAAGAGTTGTGGAAGCAACAACATGTACATGACTTCCAAGACACCGTGTAGGTGTGTGTGTGTGTGTGTGTGTGTGTGTGTGTGTGTGTGTGTGTGTGTCTGTAGGTGTGCTGCTGGGGATAGAAGCCAAGGCTTTGTAATACTAGTTACACATTCTACCACTGAGCTGCATCCTCAGCCTTAATTTTCATGCTCTCCTAAGGGTACCGTGGTCATATTCTACCTCTCCACCAACAGATTGATTCCATCTCCTTCCCAGACAGGGATAGCAATCCCTCCAAGATGTGTGGGTGGCACAGCCATGGTCACTTTTCTATGACATCCACCAGCAGATTATGAAACCCAAAAAAACATTAGACCCTATGAAAAAGCAAAGGAGTAAGACCTCATTCTAGATTTTTAAAAATCTGTGTGTGTTTAAAAAAAAAATTCTGTGTGTGAAAGGTGTGTGTGTGTGTGTGTGTGTGTGTGTGTGTGTGTGTAAGATGTGTGTGCACATTTGTGTGTGAGTGCACGTGTGTATATGCCAAGGCACACATGTAGATGTCAGAGGACAACCTCTAACTTGTCTGAGACAGGCTGTTCACCATTTTGTACATACACCAGGCCAGCTGACCTGGGAGCTTCTGAGGAGCCTCCTGTCTCTGCCTCCCATCTTGCTGTAGTAGTGCAGATATTTTCTCTTACTTATTTATTGCAGGCTTGAGAGATGGACTGGATGAGGATCCCACTATCAGTGCTTACAGCTTGCCATCTATCAGTGCTTACAGCTTGCCATCTATTTCCGCTATGGTAGACTATATCATAATTATCAACACCGTCCCCTGCTGCAAACTGTGCCCTTTGCCCTGGGTTTTGTTCCATGGTTCCTCCCACTGAAGTCAGATCCTATCTCCCTGCTTCAGTTATTTATGTTGGATTTGACCACATGACTGCTTTGAGCAATGGAATGTTGGTAGGTATGACCAAGGGAAGGATTGCTGTGTGTGCTTACAGGGTGGGGTTTCTTCCCCTCTTCATACATTTCAGCATGTTAAGAGAGTGTTCTGGAAAGGCCATTACTCCAAATGAATGGCAGGTAAGTGAGAAGACTTGGGTTAAAACTGTGGTGTAGGGTCAAGCCTGACCCAAAGCAGCCAGCCCCCCTAGAAATATGGTGGTTGCTCTAAGTTTTTAAGTTTTGAGTGCTATTCTATATGATGGGGGTGTGGTACAGGTGTGGCTAAAATAGCACGTGGCACCAAGAAGTTGGCATATCTCCATTTCTTATGTTTTGTTCTTCCGCAAGCATGCCTGATTCTCTTGACTAAAGCATACTTATTTTAGGGGCCACAATCCTTTGGTGCATTTAGGCATGGCATAATAACGTTTCAGGGCACAAAGGAAAAACCCAATCTCCTCAGTACTGTGCAGCTGTTTCTCCGAGGAATGGGTCCCCAGAAGGACTCTGTCTCTGTGACATCTACTGACAAACCTGAGAACAGACACTCTTCATGCGGCACATAGCATGTTGGGGGCTGCATCAGGAAGGAGAATTATGGAAAGGATTAGTATGTACCTTCTTTTGAGGCTCATCTGGTGTGTCCATGGGTGTGATGGAACCCTCCTCAGCCTCCGAGTGGTTTGACTCACAGGACGACACGCTGACGGAGTCCATGCTCTCACCAGAGCTCCCACTGGCCGTGGACTTGGGCTGCTCTTTAGTGGGAGTGCTCCCAGTGATGAGGTCAGACCCCAGAAACAGTCTGCAGAAAACAGAACGCCAAACACGCAGGCTGTTACAAACCCAGAGCCCAAGGCTGAGCAAACAACGTGTGCTGATTCAGCTCTTAGTGTCTTCCCAATCGTGTATAGTCTGTTGTACATATTTCCAGAAAAAAAATTATAATGTTTCTAACAGATAGTAATGACCATCTTGTCCTAGAAGATTACATCCAACCCCAAACAACACATAGGTTGTTCAACTGATGCAGCCTTTCCAAGTCACTGCTCCTTCATCTTTTAGCAGTCTCAGGACCACAGTGACAGGGTCAGGATACCAACACCCCACCCTATTGTCTCCTACCCTAAAGTGAACTTGGAACTTCCTGCAGCTGGAAAAGTGGGTGTGCTCTGGATAAGAAACCAAGGAAGAACACTTCTGCTTTGAGCCATCTGGAGAACTACAATAACCCAAAGTCCTTCTCCATAAATCAACTATGTAAGAAATACTAAAACCTCTTTTCAGCTGAGCTGGCAAGATGTAAGGGAAATCCCTACAGGCCTTTAAGAAAAAGAGAACTGAAAATCGGAAGCTGGTGAGCTATTTCTGCAGCTGCTCTCTTCGGGAAACGGGAGATATGAATGTTGGCCAAATAGTCATTTTAAAAAATTAATGCACTTTAATTATACATAATAATGGGGTTTCATTTGATATTTCCATACATATATACAGTGTGAACTTGTCACAGATTTAACTTGTACACAGTACTGTGAAATGAGGATTCTATTTAGGAAAGGAAGGATGCTGGCACTCAATCTCTTATATAAAGCCAGGCACTCAAAGAGCTTGACCCTCAGTAAAGAGATAGGCTACAGACACAGGAGACAACAGGAAAGAAAGCCTGTCTGTCCTGGCCTGAGTTTGTATGGAAGGAATAAGGTCTCCACACACGTGTGAACCCAGCCCCTGCTTCACTCCGATTTGCTACCTAGGTGGTCTACACGTTAGGAAATCTCAGGCCACCACTGAGAAGGAAGGAAGGAAGGAAGGAAGGAAGGAAGGAAGGAAGGAAGGAAGGAAGGAAGGAAGGAAGGAAGGAAGGAAGGATGGATGGAATCTATTCTTCAGGAAGGCTATACCTTTTACATAAGCTGCAAAGAATTCTTTTATAAAGATGAGCTCACAATACAAAAACCACAAAACATACACAAAGAACCACTCCACTCAAAGAGAATTAACAGACAGGATGAGCGGGAGACACCGACTCCCGAGAACTTCTGATACGGGATAGTCAGAGAGAAAGCAGTGACTCGTTCATTCACTTGACAAATATTTGTATGTCCACCGCAGGCCAAGCTTTATGAGAGTATTTTAAAATATTAAAGACATAAGAAAAATTTAAATCTGTTCAGAGAAAGGCCACTCCAACAAAAAAAGAGAATTTGAAAAAAAAAATCACATATAAGTGAAATGTATAGTGATCAAAATTAAAAACTCAGTAGGATTAAATAACTGTTAAAGAAAACAATTATGAAAAAAAAAACATGAGTAAATCTGGAAAAAAAATCCTCAGAAATCCATATCGATAAATAGATACAGAAACAGAGGTTGAAGGACACACTGAAAACAGCGGACAGTCCTGCATGTGTGTGAGATCGGAAGACAATGAGACTGGAAAAGGGAACGTAGGAAGATACAGTGGCTGAGAACATTCCAGAACTGGTGAGCCACAAAATCCACTGATCCAGGAAGCATGACACCCTCACATCAGAAACAATAGCCAAGATGTCCACATGGCGGTTGGTGGGGTTGGGGCATGTCAAGGTGAACCAGCTGGCCTGGGAAAACTGACCACTGTTCCCTAAGGGCTATTCTTGCTTGCCCCTGGCCAACAGAGATAGTGTCACCCAAAAGATGAGACTCAGGTTTATAAACCAAGGGATCTGCATGGGAGGGAAGCTTCCTGGAATTAGAACCTTATGAAGCAGAGGAGGGTCTCAGTCTTTCTCCAGAAACTGGTCCAGCCAAAGCCCGGGGTCTAAAGAACAATATTTTTATTCCCTTTCTTCCTCCTCTGGCTCTCCCTCCTTCCCCCAACTCTTCCATCTCTCTCTTCCTTCAGAATGTAACTTCACAGGTCACTGTGCATAAAGCATCTATAAACTTAACTCTGAACTGAATCTTAGGTTTGCATCCAGAGCCTCCCATCACAAGCACGTGATCTACCTTTTCCACACTTCAGTTTCTTGTTCTGTGATTGGAGCTGATCACAGAAACTGTTTCCCAGATCATGTTGTAGATTCTGCAACCACATGGATTGTCTTTACAGCAGCCCCAGCGTCCGGCTTATTTTAGTCATTCTAAGTATTCACTGTTCACTTATGGGGTGTGTGCAGCATTTAGATGCTGTGCACAGAGCAACAAATGAAAACAAGGCTTCCCTTCGTGGGGCTCAGATTCTACGCAGACACACACAGTGTACAGTGCGTTAGATGAAGGGAAACGTGATGGAGAAAACGAAAATGGAGGTTGCCAAGGACAAGTGGTGTGTAAGGGCTATGGTCGTCAACAAGCTTGCCGAGGTGACATTTCTACAAACGCCGGAAGGAAGGCAGAGAGTGAGCCGGGCGGCTCTTGGGGAGACGAGTCAGCAGAACAAAGACAACTGGGAATGACTGCCTGGTGTGTGCGGGGAGGTCTGAAGGTGCCTGGAGCGCATAGGGTAGCGTGAACAGGGAAAGATGAGGACAGACAGACGGGGACAGGCTGTCGGGGTGGTGCTGATGCTGCGGGGCAATGGGTCCTGTAGATGTTCCAAGGTCTCTGGACTCCATCCAGATGGAGTGAGGTCTCACAAAGTTGGCCACAGAAGGCCTCTTCATCTACCACACCTGATGGACACTGTTTCTACTGTAACACTGCTCACTCTAAACTGAAGAGGTCAGCACAAATGAGGATGACCAGAGTACACAGCACTGTCGGGAGGTCTCTCTTAGGAGATAACCATTCTTGCCAACAGCCAGGAAAACAAGCCATGGCAAGGGCTAGTGTAAAGGCAGCAGCCTGGTGTGTTTAAAGGTTGGCTAGAAGGTTGATGTGGCGGACCTTGGTGAACCAAGGCAAGTGCCATAAGAGAAGGAAATCTGGGAGTAGATCACATAAGGCCTAATAAACGAGGACCTAGAGTTGAGACTTCATTTCAAAATAAAACCACTGGGTGTTTTTAAAAAGTGAAATAATCTGTTGTTCAAAGGAT
Organism: Peromyscus maniculatus bairdii; assembly: GCF_049852395.1. Taxonomy (NCBI): domain Eukaryota; kingdom Metazoa; phylum Chordata; class Mammalia; order Rodentia; family Cricetidae; genus Peromyscus; species Peromyscus maniculatus. Next base: position 61,525,571 of record NC_134862.1, read on the forward strand.
CAGCAGGCTATTAGTAGAGAACAAAAGTGAAGGGACAAGAGGACAGCCAGAGGACAGACAGACCACTGCTGCTGGAGTGGTTCAGGTGTGAGATGACAGGGGTCCATCCCAGAGGAAGGGGAGAGGAATGGACGGATGTAATGGGCCTTTTGCAGTCATGACAGAAAACACATTCTTTAAGGGAACCGGCAGTGCTGAGTACACTCCTCTCCCACTCTGACAGGACCCTCTCAGGGCAGGCCCTGGGGGCGGGCCGGGTGGTGGGGACTCACAGGCTCAGCCTCTTCACCATGCTCTTCCGAGGCTTGGGGGAGGTGGTGCTGGCATCGGCAGCTGCTTCAATCTCACAGGAGAGGGCATAGCTGGGAAGAAGACAGAGCAGGTCTGAGGTCAGTTTAAGCACCAAACAGATTCCCCGCGGATGTGATTTGCTGGGATACTGGATTCAGAGGAAGGCTCTGGATATTCCAAGTAAAGCTGTAGACTGTGGTGTTCTGGCGTGAACGTCAGAGGGTGTTTGCCCATGGGCACATCTGATACATTCACACTGCATGCTCCTTCTCCTTACTCCTTTCACGGGCAGATGGACAGTTCTGCAGGCTTCAACATGAGGCCAGTGACGCAGGCAGCACCATGCGCTGACCGCAGCCTGCCCCGTGACCATCCTCATCCCACCGCAAGGCCAGAGGAAGACTCTTCCTCCCTCAATGAGCCCCGCCGCCATTTTTCTGCTTCCTCCTTCCAATGTGCTTATGTTTATGTGCACATATTTTTTATGTTAGGAAGAGGAAAGATGGTATTTTTGTAAAATATCTAACCTTCGGTGAACAGACATAAGCAATTATATTATTTATAAAGATACAAAACTATAACTACAAACCTTATCTTTAATTGCCAAAACCTCCTCAATTAAAAATTGAGAATGCCTGGGCTTCAAATATTGGTATGCCAGACAAATAGTAACCAATGTGAGGCCCAAAGGGTGTTTCGGATTTGAGGTGCTTCTTGTGAAAGTCTGGAACTGTATCTAGCACAGGTACATGGTGAGTGGGTAGGCGGGTCATGATGCCCATCATCCAACCACCTCACAGCTGAGGTGGTAATCAGGCAGGCCTGTCACGACCCGCTATAGCACCCCTCAAAGCCCTCAGTCCTCATCGGCAAATACTTATGTGGCTGTCCATACCACTCTGCCTTATGATAAATCTTCAAAGAAAATCTCAGGTCTACCTCAGCGACCAGCAAACTTTCTCTGAATCGGATCAGATAGTAAGTATTTTAGGCTGTGGGCCATATGGTCTGTCTCTAATGCTTGAGAGCAACCATAGATAAGATGATGTAAATGAATGGGCTATATTCCGTTAAAGTGATATTTATGGATCCTGAAATTTGAATTTCAAATAGCTATCTCATACCAAATTATTCTTCTTTTATTTTTTCCCTCTGACACTTAAAATGTGAAAACAGGCAGCAGGCCACATACGGCCACCAGACTAGAGGGAAGGTCCCAGCCCACTCGTCCAGTGTTCACAGCACTAATTAGACCCAATGTGCCTTGTCCTAGCCCACTCGTCCAGTGTTCACAGCACTAGTCAGGCTCCATGTGCCTTGCCATGCACACCAGCCAGTGTATGAAACCTGGGCCCTGGGCCCCAGTGTATGAAACCTGGGCCCTGGGCCCCACCCACCCCAGAGGTGCCACTGCTCCTGGCCGTAGGTTCCACAGCACTTCAATTACCCCACATTTTAATTTCTCATGGGCTCTTCTTCTCCTTCTCCTCCTCCTTTCTTCTTCCTCTTCCTCTTCCTCTCCTCCTCCTCTCTCCCTGAAAGCTAACGCTGTGAACTCTCTCACAACGGCAGTGGTAGTATGATGACAAGCATGATTAGCATTCTAACAGTGCTTTTCAGAATATGATTTCATACTTAGAACAAACATTTTACAAACAGGCATCCTGAAGTTGAGGAAGAATAAAGGGTCGTTCAAGTTTTCAAAGATGAGTGGCAGGGTAAGACTTAAAAGCCCATTCACTAGTCCTGTCCATTCAGCTTCCCTCTGAAAACCAAGGACCCAGGACCCTAGAACAGCTACCCAAGAGCCACTGAAGAGATGACCCAACAAGGTCCTGGCTTCCTCAGTCATCTTGCCAGAACCCCAGTTCCTCCCTGACAGGTGACAGACAGACCAGCCCTACCTCTCCTCCTCTGTTAGAAGCTGCTGCCTCTGGAACCACTGGATAAACTTCTGGTCTGGGGTCATGCAATAGCTGTTGCAGGCAGACTGCAGGAGCTTTATCTGGGCAATCACTTCAAATTCCTAAAAGAGACAGAAAATGAAAAAGAGACTGAGTAATAAGATGCAACCAACGAAAATCTTTTCAACATGGAAACATAACACCTTAAGGGTAAACCATTGAGGAGGACTCTCAAATCCTGCTGCTTTAGAGAGGAAATGAATCTTAGAAGCTCTAACTCAGGGGTGGGATGGAGTTTGGTGGTAGAGTGTGTGCCTGGCATACATAACACTCTGGGTTAATCCCTGGTTGGTACTGCAAACAAAAATAAATCTAAAAATACACATATATATCACTTCAAACTCCTTCAGTCCTTTATGTTTCGATTCTTAATGCTCTCTTCTCCTTGCAAAAAAGAATTCATATGACTAAAACAAACCATCAAAAGAAGTCCAACTAGTCACCAACTCAATTAATTTATAATGGTACCTTTTCCTTCCTGTTTCCATTCTTGGAATTTTTTCTTTTAAGTATAAGATTGATGAGATACGTAAAAACATTTTACTTCAATTTCTTTAAAAAAAAAAAAAAGGAAGAAAAGTAGGAAGGAAGGAAGGAAGGAAGGAAGGAAGGAAGGAAGGAAGGAAGGAAGGAAGGAAGGAAGGAAGGCAGAAAGGGAGGGAGGGAGGGAGGGAGGAAGGGAGAGGAGGAGGGAGGGAGGGAGGGAGGGAGAGGAGGGACAGAGGGAGAGGAGGGAGGGAGGGAGGGAGGGAGGGAGGGAGGGAGGGAGGGAGGGAGGGAGGGAGGGAGGGAGGGAGGGAGGGAGAGAAGAAGGGAGGGAAATATTTCCAGGGAAGAGCCATAGCCCCGCATCTGCAGCCACCTCTCCAACCCTTCCCCTCAATAACTATGCACTGGTGGGCTGACCATCTCAACAGTGCGGGTCTCATAAACCTCAGTGTTTAGGTTGCCCAAATCCGTGGGTTTTTACTACTCCAGGAAATCATTTAACTAACCTTCTGTAACTCACAAGAACAAGAGAAGCACGTACGTGATTATGTCCAAATTTATTTAGAACTTTGCACATGCTTCAAGGTCCCTTCCTTAATGTCATCATTGAGGACAAACTGTAGCTTCAGGTTTCATACTCAGAACTTGGAAAATGTCTCACATCTTAGTCTTAAAAGGAAAGAATGTCGTTTCCAGGTTTATGCTGAAGTTAAAGGATCGAGCCTGGGCATTGTGGAGGTCTAACAGGACGGGACAGAAGTGACTTCACATCGGTAGTCTCATCCCTTCCCTGGCGCTGTCAAGGAATATTTACCCCCATACCACAGAAGGTCCAGTGGATGAGGGACAGAAAGCTCCTGTGGGTCCATGTTGGTATCTTGTTGCTAAGGAGCCTAGCCTGGCCAGCTGCTCCGCACCATGTCTGCATCAAGCCCCACGGTCTTTGCTCCTGCACTGTTCTCTGGCCTCCTATGTGCTTCTCTAAGACCCCCCACCTCTGCTTTGAGCTTGGACAAAGATGAATTAGGGTTGCCTGCTCGTCTGCCTGGCTCCCTCCTGGACTGTGGACTTCAGGAGGGTAGGGAGCTCTGGTTTCCTGCTGCAGAAGTTTCCGAGCTCCCTGGTAGGTACATAACCAGTGCCGGTAGAATGGAAGGATGGACAGATGAATGGAAGACAGCAAAGCATTCCAGGGCAGGTACAGCACTCACTCAGTTTCCTTTCAAACACTCAAATGCCTATCTCATGTCCATTTGAAACAAAAATTATAGCAACATGTACACTTTAAAACAAACCGTAGTGCAGAACTATTCTATCCATAGAAAGGTTTAAGTATGATATAGAACATCCTTCCTATAGTGACAGGAAAGATAAAAGATAACCATCTAATGGAGAAGACTGACTATGTCCTTTCCTCACCCAGACAGACCCACAGGAGTCTACTAATTATCTTTATTAATGTCATTCACTCTTAGAAACCTATTTCCTTAATAGATGAACTTGTTTCTATTCAACTGACAAAAAATGATATGTTGGGGAGGGGTGTGCATGCCTTTAATCCCAGCACTTGGAAAACAGAGGCAGGCAGATCTCTGTGAGTTTGAGGCCAGCCTGGCTTACAGAGCTAGTTCAGAACAATCAGGGCTACACAGAAAAAACCCTGTCTCGATGTCAGGGAGAAGCATACATTCAAGGTGTACACAACATGATATTTTGGAATAGGTATTCACTGTGGAATGACTAAATCAAGCAAACTAACATATTAAGTGTTTCACATACTTCTTTGTAGGAGAATATTCAAAATCTATTCTCAGCAATAATTTTCATATGCATAATACATTATTACTAACTATAGAGTAAACCTGTTTTTCTAAAAGTAGCTGTGAAGAAGGAGATGAGATGGGGGTAAAGAAAGAAATCTCTCAATCTCTCTCTGTCTCTGTGTGTGCGCGCATGCATGTTTTAGGGATCAAATGCAGGACCTTATGCATCTAGGCCAGGTGCCCTCCCATTGTGCTGTGCGCCCAGCTCTACACTACCTTTAATTTATTAATGAGCTTTGCAGCTGGACAAAATCTGAACTCATTCCCAGCTGACTCTGGACCAGCTACTCAGTCTCTTCCATCCTCACCGTTAACTGAAGATGAAGAAAAAGGCCTTGCAGGGTTCTTGTGGAGTGATGTACAGGAACATGCCAAACATAATGGGATACTGAAATGTTCAATGAGTATCATTTTTCTGCCTCTCCAAAAACTAACAGAAGAACAAACTTTGTCTCCCCGTCTTTCAGCTTTTCATGCCCAAACGAAATAAAATGGCAAACCACAGGCAGGGACTCTACTCACCCTTCTCCGTTTCTCAAAGTTGATCAGTCCACCCTGAAAGAAATGTTTAGAAGAACGTAACCAACCAAGCCGCAGAGCCCTGGGCTGTTGTGGGTCACACTACATAGGTCAAAGAGATGATAGGCTTGTAATTATTAATGATCTTATTAACACGGCAACTACAGAGGAAGACAATCATCTTTTCCTGGGAGAAAAATGTTCATTTATGACAGGGCATGGTAGGCAGCCATCTCTTAAAACCTGAAACCAACTACAGTAACAGCGATAAAGCCCCGGGAGTCAGAATCCAACACACTTGCCAAGCCAGTGAAGAGCAAAAATGCACTCCACTCGTCCCCTCGACCCAACACAACAAACACAGATGCCACTGACTCACACTGGAAACCAAATTGTCAATGGTTTATTATAAGGGAAGTCTCCACGGCACCATGGAAATGAAGTTTCGATTCTTCATCACCACCATCCCCATTCTCAGTACGGTAAACTTAAGTTCTCAGTATTTGCCCAGCCCATGCAGTTCCTCAGTACTGGATGGGTGTTTCCCAAGATAAACTGAGGCAGAGGACATGCAAAGTGAAAGAGCATGTCTACACCACTTAGAGAATACTTGCAAGTATTTAAAACAGCTTCCTTTCTAGCTGCAGTCCATGCAAAGCAGGTTGCAGAGGAGAAGCTGTGATGTGGACATACACAGACAGGTTTTGTAGTGTGCTGTGTTTAGGTTTGTCTGTGACTTGTTTATGGTTATTAGGCATTGCTAGGAACTGAACCAGGACAGGAGAGGCCAGGGCTCTGAGTTAGAAGTTGAGTCCTACAAATATCTTTAAATCTCGCTGGGCGGTGGTGACCCACACCTTTAATCCCAGCACTCAGGAGGCAGAGCCAGGCGGATCTCTGTGAGTCTGAGGCCAGCCTGGTCTACAGAGCGAGATCCTGGACAGGCACTGAAGCTACAAAGAGAAACCCTGTCTCGAAAAAAAACAAAAACAAAACAAAACAAAACCCACAGATATCTTTAAATCTCATTTCAAATATAAAATCCTTTCTACTTAATATTTTATTACTGCTACTAACAGGCTGCTTGTTTGAGTGGAATTTACCTGTCTTCACTGCAAAAGAAAGACAGTGGGTCGATCCAAGTGTATACTCCAGAACAGGTGGCGGTTACACAATAATTACAATGGAACAAGGACCTACTTGAAAACTCTTTAGTCTGGCTCATTCTTTACTCTCCAGGCAGAGAGTTGGGGTGTATTGTCCCTTCAAGTCCATCTGCAGTCCCCACGCTCAGACCCCACCCCTCAAAAGGCATTTTAACCATGTGTCTTCATATGGACCTGGCCATGCTCCATCACCTAACATGCTCCCTTGCCTTCCACTGTGTTCTGCTCACATGGCTACCATTTCTATCATGGCTACCTGGTTCGGGAGGCGGTGATTCCTTTCACTGGCCTCTGCGTCATTTCTGGCATCTTCTAGTGTTTGGTTTGGTTTGCTCTCCCACTGCCCAGCCTACTGCCATGTGCATTGTGGGCTCTAAATAAATACTGAGAGAAACAAACTTCTTCTCCATGCAGCCAAGAAGAAGGCTGCTGGCTGCTACAGAGAGAGAACCCACCTCAATGTAGTCCTGAAGAGCAGTGTCCAGCATGGTCAGGTCGGTCAGGAAGGTGCCCAGGTAAGGTACGGTCCCCTGCATCACACCCTGAAAAGGAGTCAGCAGGGCTGTCTTTACTGTTGCTGAAATGTTCAATGGCTTCGGTAACCCACACACCAGAGAAAACAGACCCGGGCAAGACTAATCTGGAGTCAGTCATTAGTGTCTCCTGCAGGACTGGAATTGTTTTAAAGCCCCACGCAAACAGGACAGGAACTGTATGACCCCATGTCTAACTTTCATTCAGGAAAAGCAAGCCTCTAACCAGATCACACATGTGTACCAGTGTGTTCACAGTGGGGTCTACTGTGCTCAGGCTCTGGTCAGTGGGGTCTGCTCTCTTCAGTGTGTGCAGACACTTCCAGCTGTTTGGAATGCCCTGGAGAGCCATGGCCTCAGCATCATTAAGAACAGACCACTCTCGAAAAACCAAAAAAAAAAAAAAAAAAAAAAAAAAAAAAAAAAAAAAAAAGAACAGACCACTATTTCCCACTGAAAGGCGTATGGGCCATCCCTATTAGTGAATCGCCTTCAGAAAGATAGGGAGAGAGGAGTGAGTGACTTCCCACAGGTTAATTTGGCAAACTCTGCTTTAACCAAGTTAGTGGTGGTCTCATCATCAGGGACACCGTCAACATGACAGCAGATGCCTCACCGACACCACATAGCTCTTTGACAGGATGTGACAAGAGGGGTATTTCATCTCTGGGAAATTCTTTCCAAGCAGGTGTGACCTCAGTTTAATCACTAGACAAACAAAGACAAATTCAGACTGTGGGGGATTCTACAGGACTCCTGGGTGGTGCTCCTGATGACTGCCGAGGTCATGACAAACAAGTTAAGACTTTGAAGCTGCCATGGACCAGAAGTGATTAGAAAATCATGACAGCTAAGCGCTGCTGGCATGCTGGACTGCGTCCTAGAACAACAGAGGTGAATTCCAAGCGAGGTCCGGGTTTTAACTGACAGGATTCTGTTGGTGTACATTTCTTAGGACTGCTGTTATAGTGCCGTTATAGACGGTGTTAAAAGCAGGGAGAAATGCCACGTGGCGGTGGCACACACCTTTAATCCTAGGCAGAGGCAGGTGGATCTCTGTGAGTTCGAAGCCAGCCTGGTCTACAGAGCGAGATCCAGGAAAGGCACAAAGCTACACAAAGAAACTCTGTCTTAAAAAAAAAAAAAAAAAAAAAAAAAAAAAGTAGTGGGGAGAAATGAGTCAAGGTTTATACTTTCATCTCACGAGATCTGCTTTGAAACCGTCTCTGTTCTCCACAAGGCCACTGAGGTACACGCACTCGTCAGGGAAAATAAATGGTGGGCGACACCTTCTTACATATGCAGTTAGGGAAATTCTGGCAGGAATACAAAGTCTGGGCCAGGACAAGCCCAGGCCACTTGGCGCGAGGCAGGCCGCCGTGTCCTCCGCCAGTTCACACCACGCAGGACTTTGTCCTTCGGAAACTTACTGTCAGCTCTACTTCAGCCTGTCCTTCCCCGCCGTGTGTACAAGGTCTTATCCTGAACTAAAATACCCTCCCCAGCGCTATTTTTAACTGTCTTCCAACAACCCCCAAATGTGAAACACTCTTGAGTTTGATCAGCTTTAGGTTACAGAGGCGTTCTCGTACTCAAAAAACAAATATTACTGGTTTATGTCCAGCAGCCCTAAGGAAAGTTCTCGCCAGGCAAGGGTGAGAATATTCATTTGTCTAGTCTCTAATCTCCCCTTCTGTCCCCACACCCTCTGCTAAAAGCTGGGGATTTAAGGACAGAACCAAAGATGATGATAGCTGTCCCTCTGCCTTCAGAGGAGGCATGGGATTCTCAGAACTGAACTAGATCCGGTTAGGACCCAGAATTAGCAAGGAGAGCTAGGTAATGATTAGGGAGACTGGGAACAAATGAAATGATGATCTCTAAATACAAAGACCAACCTTCCTAGCAGGGGACAATGTCTTTCCTCGGCCATGACATGCTCAAAGCTGATGTAGGTGGAAAGCCTAGGAGGCTTCTGAGCAAAGTGGTACCAGCATGCTAGTGTAAAAGTGGGAGGGGGGACGGCAAGAGGGACGGGGACACGCCCACCGCACACTTTCCTACACCATCATCTGTAAGAGTGTGTGAGGGGGTGCCAAGAGGGATGGGGACACGCCCATTGCACTTTCCTACACCATCATCTGTTTGGGGGGTGTACTATGTGGAATTTGCACCTCTTGGTATTCATTTCTCACTGAGTCTAATACTTTTGCTAAAAACCTCCCAGGTTAAGGCAAAGAATGGGAGAGACCTTTGACAAGTGTGGGTGCCCTGCAGACGGAAGATGCTGGGGTCATATGCCAGCTGCCTAGTCAAGTTCACAGGGCCACTCTCCTGCCAGGGAACAGGGGCAGACATACCATGTCCTTCTGCAGCTGCAGCCGCCTCTGGGTCCGCTTCTGGTTTTCTTTCACGCTGCTGTCCAGGTTTGCAAATTTTGAGGTTCCTTCCTAAGAAGCAGAGCGAGCGTACACAGAGGAGGGTCATGGAGGATACCAATCAGGAGAGAAGGAAAGAGGTGTCTAGGTTCTGGAATGCAATCTCTTCCTGCGTCCCAAGGTGTCATACAAATGAAGAGGCCTCCTGCAGGCCCTCAGGCTGTGTTGTGGCTGTGCTTGGGGGCCTTGCTACAGACTAACCTCTGCAAGTGGTGGTCTGCGATTATACTACCCTACCCCCCACCTCTGTAAAAGCAGGGTCCCTAATTCCACTAGAAAATCAGTCATCAACACAAGATAGGTGATTCTCAAAATGAGAGACGTTTTTACATATATCCTGGGTTTCATGCCAAGTCATCTTATGTCTTAGAAATGAAGCTTTCTTCCTGAACATTTTATGACTTCTTTCTCTTGGCCTGGAATGAACGTGCCACATTCCGTGAAGGAAGGGGACTGTGTGGTACTTCTTAGCCAAATGAAACCTTTGCACAGCAAGGTTTTGAGGAAGTCCAGTGTTAGGGCACATCCCAACTACTGAAAGGTGGGTCCTGTGCAGGGTTTCCTCCGTCTCCCTGTGATGTCTCTCCAGTTTGGAACTCTTACAAGTCTCCCCTTCTTCTTGGGGGTTGAGGACAGATGGCCACCCAAGCTCTCTGCCTGCTCCCTGGCATGAGAACCCAGCTCCTACGTAACAACTAATCATGGGTTTGCTGACTGAACATAAAATGTTTCAGCTTTGTGGTTTCAGGGTCTTGTTAAGTTCTCATTTTCCAGGAACTGCATGAATGGAAGGTTTTGCAATTCGGTGTGACCTCTATACTAGTTTTTCCTTAGTCAGTTTCTCCCGGGTTGATTGCATTATAAGCATGTGACCTTATATTACCTTACAATTACAAAAGGAATCTTTCTGGGTGTCAGCGCCTGACCGACAGTGCCAAGGCATCGATACATCCTACCATTAACCAGCTGGGATCCTGTCTGGGGGATGCCCCTGGGGCACAGAATCCATCTCAGTAGTTCCTGCTACAGATGAGACGGGCCAGAGCTGTCACCTAATGACATCCACACAGATTTCCTGGGGACTCATGACAGTAGTCTAGCCTGTGCCACTTCCCATACCAGGCGGTGACAAGCGCTCCCAGGTCTTACAGACCTAGTTTGGAGTGAGAAATCAATTCTGCCTGACACGAAGACAAGCGTCAACCTCTCCTTGGTGTATCACTTCTTCCAGAACCTCAATTATGGGTAGAGCGAGGGCGCTGGGCATTATTTCAGATTTGTCTAAAATTATTGTGTGTGTGTGTTTTTTTTTTAATACAGAGTTTAACAATGTAATTCTGGCTAGCCTAGAACTTGCTATAGAACAGGCTGGCACCACAGAGGGTCACATGCCTCTGCCTCCCAAGTGCCAGGACTAAGTATGTTCCACCATGCCCTGCTTACCTAAAATTCTTATTTGGAATTCTAAAAAGTTAAACCTAAGAATCATAAACCAACAGAGGGATCTTAAGGAGCACTGAAGACTCCCTCCTAGGAGCAGGAGAGAAGAAGACCAGAGAGGAGGAGCAAGATTTGTTGATTTCATGACTTCCTGGTTTCCTGAGAGTGGGAGTCCATTCCTGCAGCCCTACCACAAAACTGACAAGTCAGCACGGGCAGTACACTCCTATAATCTGAGCAGTTGGGAGGTCAAGGCAGGAGGATCATGAGTTCAAGGCCAGCCTGCGCTACACTGTAAATTCAAGGTTAGCCTCACCACACAGTGTCTAAGGAAAAGGATAAGGACAAAGAAGGAAGAGGCGTCCGGTCACTGCTAGGTCTTCCCGCTGGAATGTCAACTGGAAATCCATTCAATTGTCATATCAATATTTGCAGTCACTTCTTCCTGTGGACTGAAGTTCTTTACACTGCCATCCCACCACACCACCGCGGTGAACTTTCCTCAACCATCTGTGGGCTCCTGTAATGCACTGCTCTGGTTCTTTCCTCCTGCCTCCACAGCTCACACTCAGACTCTCGGCTACTCTTCTCTCTTCCCAAGTCATCTTGTTTTCCAACAGACTTGTGTCGTCGTCGGAAATGACTTCAGCTGTCACCTCTGTGTCAGTGGATTTCAGTTTTCTCCATGTACTTCCTCCAACCTCTCACTCGGGTCCCCGCTCCTCCTGCCCTCTCTACCACTGACCTTCTCCCTAGTACGAGTCTCTCCCCTTTGTCTCACTTTTCCTTTATCTCTGCTTTTGCAGAATCCAGCTGCCTTCATGTTGTTCCAGGGCCTCAGAGAGACTTCTGCGAGGTCTCCAGTTACTTTGTCTGCTGGGTTCTGGCTCAATTTTAAGATATGATGGTGAAATTGCAGCTCAGAAGCTACCGGAAACTTTTGTTTGGATGGGGTTTTGCAGTGTGAATGGCCTTTTGCTCCGACCTTGATATTAACATCTTGTAGCGTTTCACTGACCATTCATTTCCACCAGAGCCAGACTCGTGAAGGTTTTTTTTTTAGAAGATGTTTATATTAAAGCAACCAGAGATAATTGTCAACCACCAAGAGTCATAAGAACCACAATTTGGTGGTATTTTGCTTTCTGTTGTTTTGAAATCTATAGATTCAATGATTTGTAATTATTCTAAGTTCCAGAAATCATAAGGTTTAAGAAATCATAAATTTAAGACAGTCTTTGAAAAGAAATTTTAAAAAATATTTTCTCAAGAGTTAGAAGGAAAACCACAATGTTTACTAAGTATTACACTGTCTGGGCCATAATAGTAGAGAAGTGGCATGTTATATTCACCCAGAAGTAGAAGACAGGTCGTTTTAAACTAAGATTACCCAACCATAAAGCAGAGTCTAGGAGTAACATCTGAGAGACAGGGCCCAGTAGTTTTTCTTAGCACTTATTTTGAGATCTTAAGTACCTTGATCTCATTATTTACAACTGTGTTGAGAAGTTACACCCAGAACTATACACTTCACATGAATAATGATCAACAGAGATGGTGGTAAAGGGATCCACACACACATATGGCCTGCCCAACGCATTCCACCAGCACTCATGACAATGCACAGGCCACCTGAACTCACCGCCAAGTTTTTCAATTCTTTGGGACTGGAGCCTTATGTGACATTTAACTCAGAGTGCTGAGGTGGGTGTCTCCATTTGAGAAAGGTTTATGGGATCTTTAATGTCTAGATATAGCCTGCATCTAAGGTTTCAGCCAGAAGACTGTCACCAGGCAATGAGCTGCACACAATTCAATTTATCTGCCTTGGAAGGATGATGCAGGGCTATTGGGATTTCAGTGTGTGGCTCCAGTGAGTCTAGCTTTGTGTTGCAGACTGGGAGGCCGCTAAGCAATGTCCTTCCAGCCAGATGGGTTTCCACTTAAAGTCTGCGAATCCAGAAAGACGTGAACAAGGAGTGATACAGTCACAGGAATCATTGTTTAGTGTGCAGTTCATCAGGAATCAAAAGCCACAGCCAGGCACCGGCATAAACTGCCCGCCCGCCCGCCCCACATCATCTACTCCAAGGAACCAGAGTAGGAAAAACACAGTTATGTGACAGACAAGCCCACGAATCCACGCAGTCAAACAACAGGTTCTGTGTAGGTACTTCACACCAGGCACTGCACCGGGCATGGGGGGAACCAAGCACAGGCCTCTGACTGTCCCTAAGTTGGATTCACAGTTCAGCTACACTACATATTAGGTGTGTAGCGTAGGGCTGGGCCATGCTACATCCACCTATGGGTCCTGGCTCTCTACAAAACCAAGAAGACAAAACTGAGATGGGAGACAGCTATGAAGGCAGTAGCTGGCCTGTATTAACTCCCCCGTGAGTGTAGAGCTACCTGTCTTTATGGGGGTAATTACTGTATAGTGTCCACAGTCCTCAACTACGGTGAACTCCTCTTTCTAAAGACAAGTTCCGTGTTTTATAAATACCAGGCATTCGACACATTTCTAAAGAAGTAGAGCGAGCCAGGCTGTCCCTGTGTCTAGCAGGCAGTTCAGGCGTCACCACTTATCCGGTGCTCAATAAAACAATGCTGACTGAAAAATATTGTGCAATTTGGTCAAAAAATAAAAAACAAAAAAGGAAGTGGGATGGCAGGCTGGCCTCTGTCATTGTAGGAGCTGTTTTGCTGAAGCCCTATTCCAAGGCCTCTCATTCACGCGATTGCCAGCACTGAGTAGCTGCTTGTTAAAGACGTGCACATATGAACCCCGGTTTTGATTCAATTGTGTGGGTGGGAAGAAGGAGAAGGTGGAAGGAGAAAGCTCAGCTGGGCTTTGCATTCTCTCGGTCCCACATTTCCTAGACTACATATAAGATACAAATCCTGCTTCCCTGGGAGGCGGAAGGGACGTAAGTAGCTTTCAAGCTGCCCTTCCCAGAGTCACCTCAGGGCTGCCCAGGGGCCTCACCTTCATTAGCAGTTCCCGACTGGTTAGATGGTTGTTATGATCCGAGAAGATATCTGAAAGTTCTTCAAACATCAACATCCGGTCCCTATGAAGAACGATAAAGAAATAATAAACAACAGATAGCAAAAATCAGACACCTAAGCTTAGCTGTCTTCAGTACGCAGTGCTGAAAATGGAACACAAATGGAGCTAATGAGTGTCCTCATGTAGACAGCTTCTGTAAAAGATGAACACGGTTACCCAAGTGATGGGAGGAATTGTCCTAAGTCATACATATTTAATTAAAAAAAAGACAGTGCACTTGAGGCATCAAGTTCTAGAGAGATGTTCCCTTAAGTTAGTTTAAAATGCATTTATCCCGATAACACACACAGAGTCCTGCAGAGGTCATCTGGCCAGACACCCGAGTTTAGAAGGAAGGACGCCATGGCCAAGCGTTTGCCCTAGTTTTCAGTAGTTTTCACTGCAGAGAGCTGCAGACACAGCACCCAGATGTTCTGCACCCTGGGCCCGCATGCCTCTTCTCAGAGTCAGAGTGGACGGGGAGAACCATGATGGGCTCTACCCACCCATGGGGTGGGCTCAAACCTACTAACTTGCTCAGTGATGATCTTGGACAAGTTGCTTAACTTTGCTATGCTTCAGTTTTCTCATCTGTACATAGGAAAACCACTGAAGCATAACATGTAAGCACCTGTGAGGCCCATGCCCCTCCCCATGCACTCCCCCAAGAGCACCCCGCTTGTCTGTATACACCTCTTTCCACAGCCACTGAATGGATGACTCTGAAGGCCACAAATGATTAGCAGCCAAATCTCCACGTGTACAACATCTTTATCATCATAAAAAGGCCATTATTAAGACTATTTGCATTATAGTAAGTATAATATTATTTGTATACCCAACCATGAAAGCTATTTCTGTTTTGGAGAAAACAATTAAGACCTTAATTATGCAAGTATTTCAATAGAAAGAAATAAGTAGGTGGCCTCTTGACTCCCTGAATTTAGCCATGGAGAACACACAAAACTGTATGGAAAGGGCTTCAGTGATATGCTATGGAATCCTTTCTAAAACATAAGTCAACCAGCAAATCACACATGTACAACAGGATTCAGGGTTTTTGTTTGTTTGTTTTTGTTTTTGAAAAGTTGTTTTAAAAGCTAGCTAAAAGAATGGATCTTCTCTTTGGCAACCCAAGAAACTAACACACATGTACAGTAGAGAATTATTTTAAAGATTTGTTTGTATGACTTTCATTATGTGTTTATGTGTGTCTGTGTGTGAGGTGTATTAATGCAGTGCCCTCCGAGCCCAGAGGCATGTGGCCCTCTGGACTTACAGTTAGAAATGAATGTGGGTGCTGGGAACTGAACTTGGGTCCTCTACAAGAGCACGGACTGCTCTTAACCATTCAGCCATCTCTCGAGCCCCACCCCCACTCCCACCCCCATGCGCTAGCCTTTGAACATG
Source organism: Peromyscus maniculatus bairdii (assembly GCF_049852395.1). NCBI lineage: Eukaryota > Metazoa > Chordata > Mammalia > Rodentia > Cricetidae > Peromyscus > Peromyscus maniculatus. The sequence goes on from NC_134862.1 coordinate 61,540,696, forward strand.
TCGTTTAAGACTGAGACCTGCTGCAGAAGAAATCCTGGGCTAGCTGGGCGACTTTCCACAGGGCTGAACTAGTCAACCAGCAATGAAAGCCACCGTCATCTTCCAGTGACCGCAGACAAGGCTGGATTTTCATATCTGACCATTCCTTTGTTCACGTGGAATAGTAATGGGGGGAAGGGGAGGAATGTCAAGGGGTGGAGGATGTAGGCTTCTGGTTTCCCCTCCTGCTTTACCAGGACTGCCACCCAGTGATTTTTTAGGACCTGTATCCTTCCTTACATGTATGTTCCGAGGAAATGAATCAACTGATCTCTCTCATACAGAGTTAGAGCACAGTGAAAATGGAGAGGGGGAGAAAACCAAGAGTGGCCGTCAGGAAAAGTACCGTGAGCTTGGGAGCCTCGCTTCCACGTTTGGTCTGACACAGCGGAGCTTTGTAGTACAGGCCGTTTGGGTTCCTATGGCTCTGCAACTCAAAGCCTATTAAGATTTGTTTTGTGCCGGGCGGTGGTGGCGCACGCCTTTAATCCCAGTACTCGGGAGGCAGAGCCAGGCGGATCTCTGTGAGTTCGAGGCCAGTCTGGGCTACCAAGTGAGCTCCAGGAAAGGCACAAAGCTATACAGAGAAACCCTGTCTCGAACCCCCCCCCCCCCAAAAAAAAAAAAAAAAGATTTGTTTTGTAAGATAAGGTCTCATTATGCAGCCCTGGCTAGCCTGGAACTTTCTATATAAATCAGGCTGGCATCCAATCCACAGAGGTCCACCTGCCTCTGCTTTCCGTGTGCTAGAACTAATATCATTCACTTTAACTCCTTCTTATTAAAGCATCAAAGAACTACCTAACCAATCAAAGTTGTTTCTCATCTCATCTGTAAGCCTGAGTCCCCTGGCACCCCATTTCCCAGCATAAACTGAGGACACTCTGGTTTGCTGATGTGGGCCCTTGTAGGATTGACTAGCATGATGGTGGTTAGAATCACCATGGAAATATATCTCTGGGTATATTTCTAAAAATATGTCTAGATATGGTTGAGGTGGAAACCCCCGCCTGTGCTGGTTTGAGCCAGAATGGCCTCCGTAGGCTCATGCATTTGAATGGCTGGCCCGCAGTTGGCAGGACTGTGTAGGAAGGATTAGAAGTGTGGCCTTGTTGGAGGACGTGTGTCACTATGGGTGGGCTTGGACCTTTCAAAGCCCATGCCAGATGCAGTCCCCCCTCTTCCCTGTCTACTGCTCCAGAGCCACGCATGTCAGCCATCATGCTCCCCGCCATGATGACCACGGACTAATCCTCTGAAACTGCAAGCAAGCCAGCCCCCAGTGAAATGTCTTCCTTTATAAAACTGCTTTGTTCTTCACAGTAACTACGACGCCACCCTAAAGGTGGCCATACCATCCCTCAGGCTGAACAAAAGTCCTGGGCTGAACAAAAAGGAGAAACCAAGTTCAGTACGAGCATTCATCGCCCTCTGTTTTCTGACTGCAGACACAAGGTGACCAGCCACTTCCTGCCCCACTGCCCTGCCTACTATGTCCTCTAGAACTGTAAAGCAAAATAAACCCTTTCTCCCTTAAGGTGCTTTGGTCGGGTATTTGGTAGCAGTTACCAGACAAGTAGTGAACACACAGGGTGTCAGTCGCTCAGGGTTTAATCAGTTCTGGCTGATGATGGAACTGAGCATGGAGGGCTTGCAGCTCCAGCACAAACGTAGGGCAGCCATAGCTAGACAGTCCACTGACTGCCCTCCATTCAACACTGACTACGCTGTATACAGGGAAGACAGGCAGTTCCCACACTCCTCTTCCCGATACGCCTTGACAGCCTCACTAGTTCAAGCCTGGGAAGGTCTGGATGGAGCTTGCCCAACTGGTACCCACGACACAAGGCTTACCCTCTAGGCTGACTGGTTTTTATGTCAACTTAACACAAGGGAGAATATTCTGGGAAGAAGAGCTCTTAATCAAGAAAATGCCCCCATAGACTTGACTACAGGCCAAGTCTACGGAGGCACTTTCTTGACTGATAATAGATATGCGAGCACCCAGTTCATGGTGGGGGCTGCCATCCCAGGCAAGTCATCCTGGATGGTACAAGAAGGAAGGCTGGGCAATCCAGTAAGCAGCATCCTCCGTGTCCTCTGCATCAGCTACTACCTCCAGGTTCCTGCCCTGACTTCCCCTGGATGATGGACTTGTAAATGTATGGTGAAATAAACCCTTTCCTCCCCAAGTTGCTTTTGGTCATGGTGGTTTATCACAGCAGTAGAAACTCTAACTAAGACATCCTCTAAATTTGAACTAATGTGGGAACAATCTGTCCCTTCCTTTGGAAAAATAAAAGTCTCTGGTCCACAATCAAAGTTCCAGAAGTGGAAGAAACAGCAACAGTGACGGAATAAGATAACACTGTGTTACTAGTTATTCCAAAGGTCAGACCAAGAAGTATGAAGAAAACAGCATAGGATGTTAGTAGTTAATAATCTCAGTCAGGCACCGTGAAAGGTGCCCCTCACCTAAGACAGCTTTTAATACGCTGAAGCAGAAGTGGACACAATCACTTCCTATCAACCATCAATAACTAAGGTCCCAACTGCACGTTGGCCCTCACATCCTGGAGCAGCTTAGGGCTTTGGAATGAGGCTGGAAAATAACGAGAAGTCACGCAAACTGCCCAACCTCATCCCTCCACAACCTCATCCCTCCACATCCAGACACACCCTTCAAATCATCCCCAGGGTTGATAATCACAGCTCTGGCACACACCGAGAATCGGTGCGATTCCTGCAGCAGCCCTCCCTCAAAACTCATTAGTATACCCTTCCTGGAACGCACACGGGGTTCCTAATATGTTTTTCTGGTCACATAATATGTGTTCTGATGGTAAGCACCCACAGTACGGAAGCAGCAGCCGGTCGCCCGGGCAGAGAAAACCTGAGCAGGCGCTGGGGGACTTACTTTGGGACGGCAGCCCAAGCCTTCTTCAGCCGATAGATGGAATTGGACTGCAGTGCGGAGACGATGGCCCTCAAGGAGGAAAAGTTCTTCAGGATTCGACATTCCTGTACGGGGAGTGACGAAGGAGACATAAAAGGCATTTAAATATCAGTAGTACAGTGGGCTGCTGGTTTCCTGTGTTAGAGGTATTCCAGCTGCTATGAATTCTTACCACTAAATAGGCAGCTGTATAAATACCGGACATCAAAAAGTGGCTCCTTCCTCCCGCCCCAGTCACCAAAACACTTTATAGATTTTGGCACGGTAAGCTTGTTTCCCTCCCCACCCCCACCACCACCACCCCCGGCCAATATATTTTGCGTTGTTGTTACAGTTTTATAGCTTCCAGCTTTCCCAGTGAAAACAACTAGAGGAGGTAAGCCATTTTCTTCTGCAGGACACGCACACACGCCTTAGGAATCCAGGCAGAGGACCACAGTGCCCTGTAGGCTCTGGGGGAGCTGGGCAGCAGCCACAGAAGTTCAGATGGTACACAGAGCTCGTGCCCTGCGAGGTGTATATAACTTGGCAATAAAACTTCACCACAAGTTGAACTTGGGCTTTCATGCTCTTAGCCAAGGGGGGATATTTTCATACACATTCATTTGGTTTCAAATTGGCTTGTCCCACAATCGTAAACATTCAGAAACACCTTGGTACTTCAATGCTTCCAAAATAACTCGGGCTTTTAAAAGAAGTTTCACTTTGGCAGTGTTTTAAAACAAAACAGAAAGAGAACAGGAAAGATTTTGGGTGTTGTTTTCTGGGCAAGGAGAGAGGCTCCTTGCTTAAATGTATCCTACCAAAAGGGGCCAAGCCCATCTGTGGGTAGTCAGTGACCCTGGAGGCAAAAAACAAACCCTACAGAGTAGTAGAGAGAGGGTCTCACTGCTGGCTGGCCTGGGGGGGACCACACTGGGTAAATGTCACAGGAGACACTCTGCACAGGAGTGCACTTTTTCCAGGACGTACAACTGAGCACCCTGTGTGAGCATGTTTGGCTTCAGGGAGAACACCTCAGGAAGATGTGTCAGCGCAGTTGGTCAGAAACGCAAACTGCTTCAAGAATCGTTTTGCTTAGCACTGTTGATCTGCACTATGGAGGAGACACAGAACTCTCCAATTTGGCGTGACAAAACCCTGCATGCCAACTAAAGCCTCAAACCTTTTCTTCAGGGTCAAGTTCAATGTAGTTCATAAAAGTCATGCCCAGTCTTTAAAAATGTCCTGATGTAAGCCGGGCGGTGGTGGCGCACGCCTTTAATCCCAGCACTCGGGAGGCAGAGCCAGGCGGATCTCTGTGAGTTCGAGGCCAGCCTGGGCTACCAAGTGAGTTCCAGGAAAGGCGCAAAGCTACACAGAGAAACCCTGTCTTGAAAAACCAAAAAAAAAAAAAAAAAAAAAAAAAAATGTCCTGATGTCGCCTTTATTTAGAGAAATAAAGGGGGGGGGGGAGGGAGGGAGGAAAGTAGGGAGAGAGGAAGGTGAGATGGGAGAAAGGAAGAATGGAAGGAAGGAAGGAAGGAAGGAAGGAAGGAAGGAAGGAAGGAAGGAAGGAAGGAAGGGGAGGGAGGGAGGGAGGGAGGGAGGGAGGGAGGGAGGGAGGGAGGGAGGGAGGGAGGGAGGGAGCACAGAGCTGCTGCTGTCTGGAAACCACACTCTGAAAGCACGGTTCAACAAAGGTTCAGCATCCCAAAGTTATGCTCTAAAAATCAGGAAACTTGCAATAAATAAAGACACCCAGGCCCTGATATATCACGTCCATCGTAATAAACATATGGAACGTATTATTCAGTAACGGGCTGAGGCTAAGGGCTTCAGGGAACACATGAAGCACCCAGTCATGTTTCCAGAAAAGGAGGCGTATTCCAAAAGATGCAATGCAAAACCAAAAATGTAGCCCAGAGGCCAGGCCAAGAATACACACCCATATTAGGTCAGAAATCGTTTCTACATGTAAAATTAATATCATTTTTCAAACTTTTTTTTTCAATAGAAATCGACTGTGACTAATGAGTGAAGAATAAAATAAATCTTGGCAGAAAACCACCTGTGAGTTTCAGCGTTTTATGAAGTTATTCTACACGATTTCAAGAGACATAACATATTCACCACTGGGGAAAAGCCCACTGTCACAGCAAGGAGAGAGACTCCTGCCTTTGTACGCATGCTCTGGGATGAGTTATCCACAGAGTTTTTATCACATAAAAACACAATCTATATTTAACTTCAACCAAAAGTCAGTCTGTGAGTCACACTACGCCACACACAGGGATGCTGTGTTTTGGCTGGCTAAGCAGGTCAAGGAATTCGGGCCTAAAGACCATTAGTTTTGAGAAATAAACGTTGTGGCAAAAATATTTTCTTACAATTCTAAGAAGAAAGAGACACCCCCACGCTAGTGTCAAATTCCCTCAGAACTTTCTGTGGAGAAATAAGTTTGACTTTGAGCAGGGAGACGTAAGTTCTCCACAATTTCTGTGTTTTGCTTCTTGCTTATTTCTCTCAGGCACTAGCATGTGTGGGGTGACAGGCCAGCCTAAAGACTCAACATGGGGCAAATTCTCTGGAACTTTTGTGGCTTCACCTTTTTGGTCAAAAACAATGTGAAAGATTCAGGCGGTGTGCCCTATAAACAAGGCATGGTGGGAAAATACGTCTAATGGGACGTGAAGCAAAATGTGTTCTGCTTTGGTTGAGGGTCAACCACGGCCCAGAACACAATAGACTAATGGGATATTTATATATCAACTAATTTCACAACCATTTCTTCATTTTGACTGTAGCTCCTTCTTGCCTAGAAGAAAGCTTTGATCTTCAAGTATCTAGACTCCTACCCTTCCATAGAGAAAGCCGACTTCAGTCATGTGGTCCTCCTTGACTCAGAGGTAACTTTTCTCCCTCGCCTTCTATAACATTCACATTGCTGACCCTTCTCCTGCACAGGTCGTGGTCATCTGACTCCTGTCCAGCTAAATCAACTGTGGTCTATCTTCCTATGGGCCTATAGTATATAATATTGGAACTCAAACACATTAGGAACTCATACAGCAGAACAACAATGACTTGGCGACTGTGCCTTTCTGGACACGGTGTCAGATGCTAGTCACGTGGTGTGTGAACAGCAGCTCCAATAGACTAGATTCTGGGCCTCAACAGAGTGCAATTCCTGTCTGAGAACTCAGGTCTGAAGTCACAGGGCCTCAGGAAGGCCATCTTCCAAACACAAAGATTTTTTTATAAGATAATTACGTGAGCGATGTTAATCCACTTCTCGATGATTTTGGCTCTCTGCTGAGTTTTGAGTTCCTTGCTCCCCAGGATGGTGCTGACGACACATTTGGTGAGGGTATTGAACTGAGAGATGGTGGCACGGATCGTAGGAGCCAAATGTTTGTTCTCCTTCTTATCCCTCTGAGACCAAATGCAGCCCAGGCAGTGGTGAGGCACCACTTTCTTGAATAATTGCTGAAACAAAAGAGGAACGGACATTAAAGAAAACACAGATGCTTTACACAACATGTCATCTGGGACATCTGTAAATCGGTGTTTTGTAAATGGATAAATCATCTTTTTCTGCTTGACTTGCTACATGTTGCTTGTTTGTTTATGTTTGGGGAGTATTTTTGTTTGGGTTTTTTTTTTTTTTTTTTTTTTTTGGATTATTTTTTTAAACGGGACCTCTCTATGTAGTCCTGGCTGTCATTAGAACTCATTATGTAGACCAGACTGGCCTTCAACTCATAGAGATCCACCTGCTTCTTTCTCCCCAGTGTTAGAATTAAAGGTGTGTGCCACCACACCTGGACCCCACATGATCTTTTGAATCTGCTTAACTGAGAAAAAAAAACAATCTGACCAAAAGAAAATGAAAATAACCAAAGCCATTTTTATTCCCACACCTTGCACAGAAAGTCAAGTAACACTATGAAGATCTGTGCTGCTGATAGAAAACACAGAGGCGATGGCTATTTTAACCTCCCAATCAGACCGAGTGCCCTGGACACTCAAGCTGTCTGCCACACCAACAGACGCTCTCGGGCCACCTGAGAGGAAGGCCACATAAACGCAGCACATGCCACATCTTTCAGTGCAGCTGTTTCTCACTTTTCAAAGCCGAGAAAGAAGCTAACAGAAGGGGGAGAGGGGGATTCAACCTCACACACTACACAGAAGAACGGGGGACCTAAAGCCCGGTTTTCAGGTCTTTTCCTTAAAGCAGTAAAAATAAGATACTTTTCATCCTTCCCTTACCCATCAGTAGTACAACAACAACACCACAGCTGACTACATCAGCTGTACAATTCACTATAAGATGTGTTGAAGTTGGTATAAAGAAAGATGGCCAGCATGTGCTCCATGCAGACTAGCTGATCTACTTTCCACCAGCATGTGTTCTATATAGACTATCTGGTCTACTTTCCAAACTTTATTTGCTTTCCCATTGATGGAAACTTTGGCCATTTCGCATGCTGCCTGAGTGACAGAGCTCAGTTAAGTGCAGAAGAGTAAAACCACCACGGTAATTGCTAATTCTTTAACTATGTTTTCCGGCATACATGAAGCTCTGAAATGTGACTAACACCATCACGCATGCACAGCACACAGAAAGAGTCAAATTTCAAGTGTGCAGGAAGCGCACGTGGAAACAGGCTGCCAGATACGGTCACATGTGGAGGCGATGAATTTACTTCATCCTAACTTGTGCTCTGACCCCGCTACAATCCTCCAAATAAACAGTTCGGCTCTTGAAATATTTATGAGTCCGAAGGGAGAGAAATACCCACAGAACAGGGTAGATTCTGTTTCACTGGGATTAGAATTCTTACTTCCCTCTGTGACCTGAGCGCCGAGGAACATGCACTTTCACCCAGGACTGCAAGAAGAGCTGGGCTTGAATTATTCACAGGAGTGATTCACAGAGCATCTTAACGCTCCTCCCTTTGCAGCCACAGACTCTCAGAGAGTCAACGACTCAAAAGGAGCTCTAGCACATTCCCCAGGGCTGCCCACTGCCCTCTGGGGCCACTGGTATTGTTTTCCATGTTTTCAGTGGAAGCACGTCTGAGATACAGGGAGAGACCTACTGCGTCCATGTAGGTCAGCTGTTCCGCCACCAGATCTTCTGAGAAGCACGTGAATTCTGCTGACCCTCCGCTCTCCAGTTCCTCTTCCTCTTCCAGGCTGAAGGAGCTGGTGTTGAGAAGTCCATCTGTCCACAGTGGGGAAACAATCAGTAAGTGGGGACCACGTAAGGCTTTGTTCATGGCGTCAAGCTACACTTCCTTCTTTCAGGAAGAAGAGAGCTAACTCTTCAGAAAACCACAGGTAGAAATGAACCAGAGCGATATATCGGAGCAAAATGGAGGTCCAGTCCTGTGTGCTCATTCTTATTAAGCTCAGAGGCCTTGAGCTATCCCAGAGAAGTCATTCAGAGGCTAGCCTAGGCAAAGACTGCAGAAGGAAAGCTGAACACACCCCTCATCTCAGCTCCCACCAACTCCATCATCACTTCCGGGACTAACCGAGCTAATACCTTCACCCCAGCCACACAATTCCTGTTTGTTGGGCCACTCAGAATCAGAGCCTAAGACTGAGCAGGAAGCAGGAAGCAGGCCAGGCTTTGGTGGGTAGGACAGGCCATTTGGGTTTCAGAGATGCGCATGAGACTCATAGAACTGCCAAAAACATTTCACAGTCTCAAACTTTCAGGGTTTCTATCAGCTTCCACCTTGAGTGTGTACAAAGTGTGAAATTAAACTAAATTCACTGGAACCCTATATAGCTGATCATCAATCACCAGAAAGTTACAAGGGTCCTAGCCTGAAGAAGTCAAAGAAAATCACTACTACAGAGGCCGGCTGCAAGAGCCTCCAGCCTCCACTTGAAAGTGGAATCTTCTCTCAGTTCCTGAGTTGTTTCCCGACCTCATCCTGTCACACCCCTCACTCTCCTTCCTGTCAAGCCTGCCTCTGCTCTGGGGGTGGGGGGTGGGGGACCCGAGTCACACACGATGACATCTCGGCAGAAGTTCCCTTCTGTGTTACTGTTCCCTCAGCACGTTCACATTTTAAGCCCTTCTCTTCAGAATGGGCGCTGTTAGGCATCTTACATCATCACATCGATGCAGCTTCTCCCGAGCTACCTCTGAGAAACAGGGAGCCCAAAGTGAGGCCTATACCACTTTCCCTGTCAGGTACCAGGTGCTACCTGCCCACTCGGGTGACAGGGCTGTGATTTCAGGACTGGACCTCAGAGTTGAAGGCTCTGATGTGGGAGGGTTGGGTTAGGTCTGGAAAGGATAAGAGGGCAACACTACCTATTCCTGTTATCTTGGATACAAGCCAGTACCAGTTAAAGAGCTAAAATCCCGCCCTGTGCAGGATGCTGGCCCGATCCCAGCACCCTCCCTCCACTCAACTCTGCTACTTTCTCATTCAGTGGAGAAGTAAGAAGTCTGATGTGCCAAAGGTTCAAAGGGGCCTTCCATGCCTCCCGACAGCTACAATGTACCACAATACCTGTAAGACAATACAGAGGCTGTCCTGCTCCAGCCAAGGAGAGTACAGGCTAAGGACTAACATCATTCATTCATTCATTCATTCATTCATTCATTCAAGCATTTGTAAGTCTGGTATGCACCCAGAATGTAACTGTGTGAAGACTAATCCTTTCTCTCTGGGACCTGGCCTATGATTTCCCTGCTCCAGCAGCACCTGACTCTCTCCACGGGGTATGTAAAAACTCTAAGCACAGTTTGACTTTTGAAAACACACGGGAGAGCTTGCTACTTTCTCTAGTGTGACCTGAGGGGCGGGGCACAAGGCAACCAAGCTCCCAACACCCCTACTCAGGAACGGCCCTGAACTCCATAAACAGGGCCCTGAGCCTTCTTGATACCGATTGCCCATACTTTGGAAAAGATTCATTCTAAAAGTTTTTGTGAAGTCAGGCCACCTCCCTAGTCCCTGCCCCTGCCTGCCAAGAGCTCTGGCCTCCAGTCCCTGAGCCAGAGACGGCCAATGACTGGTCCCACTGGTTCCCCAATTAGGCATGGAGCCAGAGGCAGCCCCGGTGGGGAGAGCTGGGCTCCAGTGCAGCAGCAGTAACAGCATTTTCCACTCCAGCACAAAGCTGGGCCTGAGGCCCTGAAGGGAGCTGAGGTCTGGCAGCTGGAGCTTCCCGGGTATTCAAGCATTCCCGGCAGATGAAGTCATCTGAGATACAAAGCCTTTGGCAATCTGAGCCAAATGATGCAATTGCATTCCCCTTCTCCAGTCCCCACTACATAGGAACCGTTCAACAGGTACCCAGTGGAATTTGGAGTTAGTGTTTTCTTTGGCTCTGGGGTGGCATCCCTTATCTGCGTTAGGACCCGTTTCCTTTCCCTCGCTGAGGAAATCGGGCATTACTTCAAGGAAGTGCCCATCAGAAGTTCCAAGTGGGTCAGCCGCCATGGGAACTGTTACTGCACCCCAGTGAAGGGCTATCTCATCACTCGGGAAACCTGATGGAACCTCTTGACTAATTTCTTTAGAGCTTGGCAGTCCAAACACTCTGTGGCCAGCAACAGTGGCCCCCGCATTTGTCCTTGGAAATCAGAGGTCAGCCTCCAGTAGGAAAAAACAGCCTCAGAAACTTCCTTTGATGCGGCCATTAGAGAGAGTGGATGACAGTAATCTACGCTGCCTGCCGGGACACATTACAGTCATGCTTTCTAGCGCAGAGGAGAAACACCCCTCCAAGCTTTTGAAAGAGGGAAATGGACTTGAATCCTTGCCAGCCTTATGGTGTGGTTGTTTGTGACAGACAGGTTTACATCTGATAGGAGATGTTAGGCAGAGAATAAGTGGCCAGTTCATGTTCAGCATGGCCCATGTTGACAAGCGAAAGTTAAAAAACAAAAAATCAAGGAAACTCTATTCTTGGTAACAGGAAGAATCCCGGGAAATGGCTTCGGTCCTCTGAGTTGGCTTCACAATTTAATCTGTAAAGTTCTGGAGGCAGTTTTGAAAATCCCTCTTTTCACTCTAAAACTTCAAGATTCTGAAGTTAACACTTCAACCATTTTACACCTACCCCAGGTTTCTGAGGGTGCCAGGGTTTCTTATTCAGCCAACAAATGGGGAATCTCTACACTGCAGAATCCCAATCTAGTTTTACCTGGGGCCAAACAGATACTCACTGTCGGAATCCACTTCCTGCTTTTGAAACTGTTCAAGAAGGTTTTGTGCTCTCCTCTCTGGGTCGGAGCCAGGCATCATCCGGGTGAGATACTCCAGCAGCTTCTGCAGGCAAGGGAAGTGAGGGGGTTCCCGGAAGTCCTCCGCACACTGGTCAAGCCAGGCCCGCAGGATGGAGGCAATAGCACTGGGAAGGAAAAACGGAGAGCCACTGAACCTGGACGGACGCCTGTGGGACCCAGAACAAGCGCTGGACACCACAGTCCATAGCTGACGGGAGTTTGGGGGGGGGGGGATTGGTAATGTTTTATTGTTAGAAAAATCCATCCAAGGCAGAAAAATGAGGAGAGGATTTAAAGAGTCCCAAAAGTAGTTTCCAAGCAATCTGAACACAATCCACTAAATTGTGGATTTGCTCAAATTAAAGACCATAAAACTAGGCTGTCAAGATGATGCAGTAAGGCATTTTCTACCAAGCCTGATACCCTGAATTAAAAAAATAGAACTAATAAATAAATAGAAAATAATAATAAAATAATTTTTATTTATAAACAGAAAACTAATCATATTGATATTTTAGGAGATACCTGGATACCATTAGGCCAGAAATCTGTCTGTGTTTGGGGGGTAATGAGTAAGTCTAATCTTACAAATGTAGCTAGTGCTTCAGCACAAGCACAAATATTTCTTCATGAAGTTATCCCTTCATTTCTCAAATTACAATGAGAAACATGTCAGGAACTATGGATGGAGAAGTTAGGGCCTCAAAGAATAAAGGGGAAAAAAACGGAACAAAAACACCCCAAAACTTGATAAGCAACACCGTTTCTTCTGATGGACTCACCAAGGTACACCAGGTGCCAGAGCTGAGAGACAGCCAGGGTCATTTTGGGTACCAGGCATGCTACAGACAAATCCCAAGGAACACAGGGTGTTGCCTTTAAGTTGGGATACAGCTCCTCCCTGGAGAGCAGAGTCCGAGCAATGACAGCGGGGTCACCTGTTTGGAGTACCATCATTCCAGGCTTCATAGTCAAAGAAGACTCCACTCCTTTGGAGTCAGATCCATGCCAGGCTGGGTCCCTTTTCCAAAATCAGATACTCTGCCTCCCTAACAACACAAGCTCACAGCAAAGATTGTCCCCAATGCTGGCTGGAGAAGATACCAGGAGGAACCAGGGCATCTGCTGCATCCCAAGGCAGAGAAACCACAGTTAGTCTTAGCTACACAGACAAAACTCTTTCACCCACAAAAGTGTGTGTGTGAGATTAATCTCCAATGTCACTCCTCAGGAGTCATCTACCTTGTTCGTTGGGTCTCTTACTGGGACCTGTGGGTCACCATTAGGCTAGGCCAGCTGGCCAGCAGGCTCTAAAAATCCTGTTGTCTCTGCTTCTCCAACATTGGGATGATAGATATATTTCACCATGCCCAACTTCTTTTTAAAAAAACCATGGTGCTGGGGATCCACCCAGGTCCTAATGCTTGTGCAGCACGCATCTCACAGACTGGGCCATACCTCCAGACCCACAAGATGTTCTTTAGAGGGTTTGGACTGTAACTCAGTGGTACAGCATTTGTCTAACATGCACAAGGCATGTTTGGGTTTGATGCACAGAATCACAAAAAAGGAAAGCTACCGTAGTTCACACAAATTGTTTATATAATCAAACACTAGAGTAGAAATTACTATCCACTGTGCAGAACTACAGCCAGCTGTCATAGTGTCTTAACTTCAATCCTGTAAACTCATACCAAAGAGCTGAACTGCAGCCAAGGCATGCCTCCCACAAAAACCCACCTAACTAACACCTAGCTTTGGGGCAGGAACATCGGCACACTGACCACTTCTCTACTGTGTTCACCACTGGTTCACTGCCACAGACATTACGGCACCTGGAATTGCTAATATTCAATCATCTACACGAAACAAATGACATTAAACTACCACAATAATAGAAATAATTCAATCCTCTAAATCTTTAAGTTTTTTGACAAAAACTTTATTTTCCCTCCAGAAAGCTGACAGAAAATAACTTGGGTTTTGGATTAAAATTGAAAACATGAGCTGGGCACAGTAGCATATACGCCTTTAATCCCAGTATTCGGGAGGCAGAGGCAGGTGGATCTCTGTGAGTTCGAGGCCAGCCTGGTCTACAGAATGAGTTCCAGGACAGCTAGGGCTACATAGTAAGACTCTGTCTCAAAAAAAAAAAAAGAAAGAAAGAAAGAAAGAAAGAAAGAAAGAAAGAAGGAAGGAAGGAAGGAAGGAAGGAAGGAAGGAAGGAAGGAAGGAAGGAAGGAAGGAAGGAAGGAAGGAAGGAAGGAAATACAAGTACAGTGAACTCAGTGGCTTCATATTTTGGGGGCCCTCATACTATATTAACTATTGCTCCTTTTTTGTTATCAGACTTAGATACCATAGTTTCCAACATTTATCAGCAGCTAACATTCCACAAGTCCACTAACTAGACTTAGTAGGATGTCGAAGAACAGAAGGAGAGTATTAAAAAGCCAGAGGAGCATGGGCTGGGAGGTGTTTGGTAAGCGTGGAGGGGAGACGGGACGGGGGATATGACAAAGACACAGTATATACATGTGTGAAACTCTCAAAGGATAAATAAAAGAAAAAACCAAGTTATCATCTAAAGTTTAATTTTTATAACAAAAATACAATTTGTGAGTGATTTCCCTTCCTTTGGATGAGCAGTAAGCCCAGAACCATGAGGGGCACAGAGTTGGGATGACACCAGAACACAGAAAAGCTGGCCTGTGCATACACCAGCTAGAGTCTTACAGAACACTTCTGTGGTTCTTAAGATAAAGGAGAATTGATCACGACTCCCTCCCCATTTCAGTGAGAATACAGTCTTCCAATGAGACTGATGAAAACCACAGAAACACACACACACACACACACACACACACACACACACACACACACACACACACACACACACACCAGAAGTCGAAAGGAGCACAGATCTAACCATGAGGTCAAACTTGCCTGTAACTCCAGGACTCTGGAGGCTCAGGCAGGAGGGCTGCCTGGGTTCCAGGACAGTCTGGGTGCCAGGGTGAGTTTCAGGTCAGCCTGGGTTACAGAATGAAATCTTTTCTCAGCGATACAAAGGGGAGGGGTCCAGAGAAAGGAAGGAAAGGGAAATAAAGAAAAGAAAAAAATCTCATGGGTAAGTCAGTGATATTACCGTCTCAATTACTGCCTAACTGATAGTAATTGCTTATTTTAAAATTATAAGATCATAAAATAGTAATTCTCACAAATCTACATAAACTAAAAAGCAAAATATCTACTCCACCTTCCACTCCCATTCCAACCCCATGATTCGTTACTAGTGTATAGTATACTTCCAGGCATTTCTGTGTCTGTACACACATAGTCAGTATACACGATATGCAAATATAAATCAACATTTTTTTCACTTATCAGTATGTTATAGACACCTCTCCAGTCACCGCCTCTAGATTATCTTATGGTTTCTCATGAACACTGTGTCCTGCTGCATGGGTACACCTCTAAGAATCTAAGGAGTCTTCCTCTGGCAGGCAGATAATTAAATAATTTTCATGTTCTTGTAATTGTAAACAATTATAAGATGTGTGTCTTGGTTTATGTCTGTGTCCATTTGTGAGTAGTTCCCCAAAGCATATTTTGTAGTCAGTGTCCAAGAAAAGTCACAGATTCAGAAGAGCCACAAAAAGAGAAACCTTGGAGTGACCTTGATCCCTATGAGACTCATGCCCATTCTGTCTGTAGTCTAACACTTTTAACTCACTATGGTGAGTTCCTCATCTATCTGTTCTAACAATGACCTTGCTACGGCCTAGCCTAAGGAGGTGCTGAGAGTCCACTGGGATCTTAGACAGGAAAAGCATTTCCACAGTAAAGAGGAATAAAGGAGGAGGAGGAGGAAGAGGAAGAGGAGGAGGAGGAAGTCAGAGAACAGCAGAGACAGCGTAACTCAACACACGCAGACCCTTGCCCTCCCATCAGCAGTGCCCCTCAGTGTGCCAGGGAAGAAGGCTTTCTGGAAAGGCCTGGACCCTTGCCCGAGGCCCACAGTGGCCTTATGTTTGCCAGGCCTGGGAAGAAACTTTCCATTCTCGATAGAACAAGCAGTAGATACAAATGTGGGGCTGTTAAGATTCCCAGAAGGAAAGTGACATGGCACATGTGACAGAGAAAGGGGACAGCGGCTTTTCCACCGTCCCTGCCTGGCTCCACACCTCACAGGACTGAAACGGGAGGATTAGAAGGGGGATCCCGGCTGCCACCACGACTACACAGGAAAGTGTGTCTGTTCAACTGGAGAAGTCGCTCGGCCCTGTGCACAGAACAAGAAGGGGCTGGGAGGAGAGAAAACACAACTCCTCAGCAGCAGGACCACCTGTCAACTGGGACAGTTTGCTCACTCAGTCTCGCTGAACCCTAACGGAGAAGGGACCGGAAACACCGGCATCTCTCTGACACTGATCAGTAGTGATTTCCAATGACACATCAATGAGATCTTCTGAGATACATCAGGAGAGACCTAACTGATAATTTGATTACAATGACCTACCAAAAGTCACAGAAGGATGGGACTGAAAAGGAAAAATGGCTTGGTGAGATCCACTCATGGAAGTCAACTTAGAATTTGCCACCAATCATAGGGACAAACTGAGCCTCAACATTTGTGACCCCATGCCTGCTGGAAGAAGGTCATAGCTTTGAACTAATACTGCACATGTACTTGTGACCACGAGCACATACAAACACACACACACACACACACACACACACACACACACATCCCAAAGGACACACTAAGACAGAGCAATTAGAGGCCTCCAAACTAGAGTATTACCCAGAAGACATGGTCTTTAATAATGTGTGAGGACTGGAGTACTGAGACCAGGTGGGAAGCCTGAGATGTGCCACAGTCTACTTCAAAGAGAACACTGATACCTCTTTTCCAAAGCAACTCTTTGGTGGGTTACAGAGCAGGACTCCTCTGTCCGAAAAGGAGGTGTGACTCTAAGCAGACATGCCAGATGGGTGGCCAGCAACAACAGCCAAGCCTAATGGCAGAGGACTACCACAGTGGCGCTTTCTACCTCGGCATTCTTGGCAAGAATCACCTCCCCTGCCTACTGCAAAGGCCTATGGGGAAAGGAACACACATGATCAGATGCCCATGTGTGGAGCCTGCTAAGGTCAAGTCGAAGGCTTTTCCTTCCAGGAGAGACCCCAGGGAGAATCAACGTGACTAACTAACTAAGCTAGCATTAACGAGCACTCTTTATTTTCCATATCCACTTACTAACTGTGCGGTAAATGTCACAATAGGGGTCCAGGGACCTTTAGAGGGAACCTGGTCAAAGCTTCAGGAGGGTCTCCCTAGGGGCTGAGATCTTACGGATAAGGAGGAATCAGTGATGGAAACTAGAGCAATACTATAAGCAAAGGTCTTGAGGTGAGAGAGCCGAACAATGAGTGGGCCTGAACGTCGTCTAATGAAAGAACAGGACGAGACGGGCGGGGGGGGGGGGGGGGGCCGGCAAGCAGGGCACAGTGGCACACGCCATGTCAGGCGACACGGGCTTTGTCCACCAACTTCTCAGGAAGGCAGGTCCTACTTGGTAACACCTGGCTAGCAAGGTGCCTTGGTAGAGGAGCATGGGAAAATAATCCCAACTTCCCAGGCATCAGGGTGGGGGGCGGTGACCCATGGGGTACCACAGCAGCCACTGTACAGAGGACTCACGGGGTACCACAGCAGCCACTGTACAGAGGACTCTCAGCTCTCGGGGTACCACAGCAGCCGCTGTACAGAGGACTCTCGGGGTACCACAGCAGCCGCTGTAGAGAGGACTCTCGGGGTACCACAGCAATAGCTGTTCTCCAAGCACAGATGTGACAAACCCAGAATTATTCTAAAATTCCAATGGCAACTAGACACTCTAGAATTAATAAGTTTAATACAAACTTTTTGGGGTACATCATCTCTTCCATGATGTATAATTGCCAAAAATAAGATTACCACTACAAAAAAAGAATAACGCTATTCATTTGGAGATATTTTTTCCTGCCCTAGAATCTATTTAAGACGATAACGTATTATACTTAATCACTGCCAGAAGATAAGACACAGAAACTTTGGGGAAAACAGCAGAATGTTTGTTTCCTTATTCTCGGGCAGTTTCTACAGACTTGATCACCTCCTTGAGCAAATAGGAAGAAAGAACGACCCGGGAGCACCATGCATTTCTTAGGGACATGGCTGTGCCTTCGCCAAGCCAGGCTGGTGGGGTGTAAAGTACTTTGTTAACCTTGAACCTGACTGAGCTGGACCCTCCACCTTGTTAGCCAAGTCACGGAATGGTTTGCCTCCACCTCAGGGAAGACTGCCAGAAAGAGTTGGCCAGCAAGATGGTTTCCCTGATCACAAAGAACAAAGGAAGGGAGGCACAAAGTTCCGTTTCTTTTCTCCTCCTCCTCCCCTGCTTCCCCAAGGAATGGAAACAATACTATTTGGACTTGTCAGGGTCATTGTGCCTCAGCTTCCTGTACTTTCCATTGTCACACTGTGGTGTTTGTGGTAAGTAAGGATTCAGACACTGTGGTGGGACTGGAAGGAGGGGCTGGGATGGGGGAGGGATGCAAACAAATGGAAAGTCAAGATCTAAGCACAAGGAGACGTGAACAGGGCGGGGTGGGGGAGGGGCAGTTAAAAAGACAAAAAGCCTCAAGGCAAGACCAGGAAGAAGGAAGGCACACTGGTACAACTGAGCAAATAGCTTTGTAAGGTAGGGACAGGAGGAGATGCGCCTGAAACCTACTGCCCAAAGTCAAGGTTACTCACACATCTGTCTCTCATTCCCACACTGAAGAGAAATATTTTCATTTTTACCACAGGGGAAGAATGAAAGGATACGTGATATAGAGAGCATGGCCTTGGCTAAACCCAAGCGCTCTCACTGGCTCACTGTGTGACCCTGGACATGCTCCTCAGCCTCCCAGGCTGCTCTTTGGTAGATGGAAGAATGATACAGAAGAATTTTTAGAGCACATACTGTGCACCCTTACTACGCAATCAATAACTTCTGGCTATTATTAGAAAAGAGCACCGGTCACTCACCAAAACGATCATTTCAGGCCCTCGATAACTCCCTCCGGGTCCCCACAGTCTGAGAAGGGAGTTTATGCATTATCAACCGGGGGCTTCTGTTTAAAGCCTGCTGAAGGTCTCCGCCACTTCACCATGGATGGAGATTCCCCTGGTGCTGTCAGCTGCTACCGGGTAAGGACCAAGGACAGGAAGCAAGCCCTCCTTTGATGGCCTGACTGACTGGGTCTTCCTTCATCCTTCCTCAGATCCTCAGACCATCTCCTTCCACATTTCACAACAGCTGTATGCGGACCCCTTGGGGGGGTGTTATAATAAAGCCAGCAGCTGAGTGAGACCGTGGGATTTAAAGGCATTAATGCCAAATGGTCTGGGTTTCCAGGTACCGATGTGGTCTTATTACTGTGAAGTGCTAACAGGAAGGAAGAGGAATCACAAGCAAACCCGTGCCTGTTCCTGAACAGCAAGCCCGAGAGTGAGCGACCTAGGTGGGAAGCCCCGCTGAACTGGACTCCAAACCCTGGACGGCACACTCACGGCCTGATCTTAGCCAAAGCACACAAGTCTGATGAAACCTGAATTGGTGGGCCTATGAAGTGAGGGCAGGACCTCAGCACGCTTGTGATGGTAACAGAAACCACAGGAAACTAAAGAGCGCCCTGCATGGATGAGAATACCACAGATACACAGCCCAGGCGGTGGCTAGCACCTAGCACCACAAGGGTTAAATCACGGTTTCCACCGTCGAAACACCGAGACAAGACCCCACTGACACGGCTGTTTGTGATGGCCCTT
The DNA here is from genome assembly GCF_049852395.1 of Peromyscus maniculatus bairdii. Lineage (NCBI taxonomy): Eukaryota > Metazoa > Chordata > Mammalia > Rodentia > Cricetidae > Peromyscus > Peromyscus maniculatus. The sequence continues at coordinate 61,559,800 of NC_134862.1, forward strand.
ACACGTTTCCAGCAGGTAGAAAACATGGTCATGGCGCTGGAGAGACGGCTCACTGATGAATAGTTCCAACAGAGGACCTGGGTTTGGTTCCCAGAACCCACCTGGAGGCTCACAAATGACTGTAAATACAGTTCCAGGGGGTCTGACACCTCCTCTGGCCTCCTAGGGCATTTCACACACATGGTGCAGTCAAAGCACCCATACACATACAAATAATAAATACATCTTAAAAAAGAAAGTATTGTCATCTCGCTGATCTTTCCTCATGTTGGATCACTGCTTTAAAGGCAGTTTAAATCCCTGACTCACTAGTCTTCGGTTATTAGAGCACCAATTTCTGCTCTGCAGATTTCTACCCACATCCCACAAAAACTGGTAAGTTTTTAAATTATGATTTTTATCTTTCTTTGCTCTGTATGGACATTTAAAGACAACAACTTCCTCTTTAGTGTGACATATTGCTTTCACGTTGTAACCTTCAGTTCTCCTAACTTTGGAGGTTTTACCATCCTCACTGCTCTGTTCATGCAGGTTTTGTTCTCTGCTGAGACCGAATCTTACACTGTGTCCAAAGATGGTCTTAAACACAGGTCTGCTGACATTACAGGTGTGCATCTATCTCTATGCCTGAATTTGGTGTTTGACGTCTCATTTTTCATGGATTTGTCCCTGTCTCAAATCTCCCCTTTTCCCATTTCCCTTACAATCACTCAGTTTCAATGGCCTTCTTAGGGCATTTGGATTTCCTGGAATGTCGATTGATTGCAAACATTCCAGAAAGAGTTTTCCAATACTTTCCGCTGTAATTTCCCCAGGCACTAATAACCTCAGCTTCTCTCTAAAGTGCGCCCGACATCTTGGATTAATACTGTTTCCTAGCTCCCTTACCAGCCCCTGAGCACTGGTGTCAGTACTCCCAGCTTCTGGGAAAGGTTACAAGAGTGACATTTCTATCTTCTGAGCGTGTGGAAAGGAAAACGAGATGATTTCAACAGTCGGAAGCACAGTGATGGTAAAGAGTTTGAGAAAACAGAACTTGGCATCCCAGGAGGGAAGGGGTGAGATTCAATTAAAGAAAAGGAAACAAAACTATTTTGACTTTAAAGAGTACTGATTAAAGGAAAGCAATAAACATCAGGGCCTGGGGAGTTTCAAATCTCTTTAAATAAAGTTATACACACACTATCTCTCACACACACACACACACACACACACACACACACACACACACACACACACACACCACAAACAGCAATCGCACACATTTCAAAGAATTCGTGATGTAAAAGCTGGATTCTGTTCACTTTGGAGTTCAGTGGCTGTAGTAAATCTGTCCTACGAAAAGTTTCTTCCTCTTATCTGGTTCATTTTTGCTGTTGGAAAAGCCAGCATTTTGTCATGTAAAATGTCAACAGGGAGGGTGAAGAGGGCACAGGTGAAGTGAATGTGCGCAGAGCTGTTTCTCCCACAATAGGAAGTAGGTTTCCTGATTCCCAAATAATGGCGTTTTTAGGAGCCCTGAGATAAAAACCAACAGCGAGGCCCAGTTTCCTCTCGACAAGGCCTAGTCCGAACACCAGACGTCACTGTGTGGTGAGGGTTTTAAAAACCAGAAGCCATGGAGACAGAATTCTTGGCAACTTGAGACACCTCCGTTGAGCCAGCTGACTTTGGAAGTTCTGAACACAGCAGAGAGCCAGACCAGGACTCTCCACAGGCTGAAGCCACCCTGAGCAATCTGATAACTTTCTTAAACACAGAAAGAACACGAGTCGGTGTGAGTTCAAGACACCAGAAGCCAATCTTTCATCTTAAGGCTTCATCCATATTTTCCATCTTTGTGTCCTGTTAGCTTGACTAGATCCATACTTAGAACATCAGAAATGTCTGGCAACTTGGACATGGAAGCTTATATAAAGTGTAAGAATTCCGATACAATTCGCAGCAAAAACGGAAAAGTCAAACAATTTTGGACATTTTTGTGCTCATGATTAAATCCAATAGTGATTCCCTGCTCCTGCTCCCAGTTCAACCCAGGTCCACAAAACTGAAGGCAAGGGCCCTCAAGCGGAGTGTTTAGTTTCAGAGTCACTATCCTCCTGCTGCCCGCTGCCCACCTGATGTCACAGGGACAGACGCACAGGCGTTCTGTCACCCCTTGTATCCTCCTGCGGCACGGGTCTCAGCTCAGCTCTTTATGACTGCAGTGAGCAGCTGTGACGTCACGATCCGAGAAGAAACCAGGGCCTGACTCCTTTTTTCTGACAGTTTCATTCAGTCTGTTAAATATGCTTTCTCAGACAGAAAAGCAGCCAGGGAAATGTCTCAAAAGCCTAATATAGTATTTGGACCACATCTCTGATTTGGGTTTTTGAAAAACTAAATACATTTTATGTTAGCTATCACTGACTTGAAAAAAACTCAAAGATCGTATGTTCCAGGAACTCAGTTTTCAGATGAAAACTCTGAAAGTGAGAGAACTAAAGTGACTAGACAGAGGCCACACGGCCAGGAAGGGACACAGGACGGCACAGGAGGGGGGGCCTTCGCCTTCCATGTGGCTGGCCCGAGACCACCTCAGTATTCGACTCACCTAATGGCAAAAAGGAAGACAAATGGCTAAGCTTCCAAACAAGCATGCTTAGAGGTGCACAGATGCTGTGTAGCAGGCTTTCCTACCAAGGCACCGGTGGTATTTAAAGACCTATCATCAAATGGAAGGGACAAGCCTTGTCCTGTGCATTATAGGATGTTTAGGATCATCCTTGCCCTCTACCTACTAGATGCCAGGAACAACTACCCTACTTAGGCACAACCAAAGTGTCTCCAAATACTGTTCAATGTCCTCTGGGGGACAAAGTCACCCTGTGAGAACCAGTGCCACAAAACCATGCTTTCTACGCATCCATTGGCCAAGAGGAAGCTGCCACTCACTGCTCCAGGTCAGGGGCCAGAGGTGTGGGGTGCTCGAGGGATCCGCAGCATCACAAACAGATGGGGAGGTGCTTCCCTGGTTTCTTCTCAGGAAAACACGCAGTGGTCGTGTACAGAGACGGACATTGTCAGGAGAGCCACAAGAAAAGATGGTATAAAATGATAATGAGGACACGGAATACAAATTAATAAAAGGAGAAAAGTGGAAGAAAGAAGAAAAGGAATTGGGAGAAAGAGGTCACCAGAGAGAAGGGGTTTTAGCATTCCAGAGTCTGGGGACAGAGCGACCCATTATAAAATAAAGTGCTATGCGTTCATCAGGCACAGTGCTTTCAAAAAGGCGACTCAGTTTGAGCAAAGGGGTCAAGAACTTTCCACCAAGTCACTGTGGGGCTTTGGGAAAGGACTATTGTCCCCAGATGACGGACCCCTCAGGGGAGTGCTGTGTGAAGCTCTTTGTTAAGGTCCCGTGTGCTTAGAACTCTAACGCCCTTAAAACAGCCTAGCCTGGAGTTTCACCCACATTAGAGTTCCCAGTGGACAATGCATTTCAGTGGGACTTTAAAATAATGAACACAGCTTTTCACATCCAGGGTACAATCAATTTTCCTAACTGCTACTTCCCGCAAACCTACTTAATCCTGAAACACCCTCTGGGAAACAGAAAGCTCTGGGTATGTTTCAGACTGTACTCTTCTTGGCTATTCCTGTGGCTAACTGAACACTACTCCAGATTTGATTGGCCTCCGACCCGTGTGGCTAACAAGGTGCTTCTCACTGAATCGGCTCACAGGTCAGCACACCTGTCACGCCAATCTCTGGATCCTTACTGTTTCTTTTCTGGATATTCTCACAAACACCCACTAAAAAAGGATCCTCTTGAGAATCATTTTAGTGCCTTTTCATGGATGAACAAAAGCAATTTTAAATATTCTAGTCTCATGATTTCTAAACCCTAAAGTGCTCAGGGCTCACTCAAGGATCTTAAGCTGCAGATTCTAGTCCATTAAGTCAGGCTACAACAATGGTTCTCAACCTTCTTAATACTGTGATCCTTTAATACAGTTCCTCATACTGTGGTGACCCCCAAACATAAAAATATTTTAGTTGCTACTTCATAACTATATTTTTGCTACTGTTATGAATCATAACATTTATATTTGAGATGGAAGATAGCTAATATGCAACTCCTGTGAAAGGGCCACTTGACAAACCCCAAGAAGTCACAACCCACAGTCTGAGAACCACTGGGCTAGGAGCAGTCCACCTTCATTTCTCAAGAGTTTCCTGGATGCTGAGCCACTGGTCCTTAGTACCATGGAGTAAGCATTGTGGGCATGGATGACTCCAGGCCCAACCCATCCTGATGACTTACGTTATAATGTTTCCCATCTACACAATGCTTGTACAGCAACCGGCCTACAGCTCACCAGGGAAAATCCAAACCCTTCATGAACGATTAAAGCCCTTCACAGTGTAATCTCAGACTAGTTTCAGCCCCACAGATTCTCCTGACCCACATGCAATGCCATGAAGTAGCTCCAACAACTCTCTGTTGCTTCTCAAAACCCCACGTACACTGAATTTCCCTGATGGGCCCTGCTGGTCCCTCTGCCTGGACAGCCACGGCCCAAGTCTTGACCATCCTTCACCTATCACCTCCTCCCCTGGCCCACCTCCTGCAGCAATAACGTGATGGCTTCTCCTACCATATCTTGCCCTGGAGTTTTAAATATGTACATTAGCTTGTCTATTTTTCTGCAATAAATTACAGAAAAGAAATGCAAGGTGTCTAGATCCTACTTAGAGGTTAAAAAGACTTTTTCTTACTTCCATACCTACAGTCCCTCAAGTGTGGGAACCACCAGGGAATCTTGTGGAGAGCTAAAGACTTTACAGGAAAGCTCAATTATGTTCCCACTCTCTGGTTTTGGGCCCCAGATGAGTATTTAGCAGTAGAGACTATTTTTGGATCTCAGAGTATCCATCTCATCTGCTCCAGAACATAACCGTTCAGTGGCCTCTATCCCCACTCCATGGCTATTTCTCCAATATCTTCTAGATCATTCTCATCAGTGCAAACAATTGCCCATTAAGATAAACCACACATGGTACACAAATCAAAATGCCTTCCTAATCCCCAGATCACACACTATGAGATTTCTGAATCCCCGTTTATGGCAAAACTGCTCCTCCCTGTCTACATTTCACCATACTTCCATTCACCAAAACCACTTGCCCTCATCACTGTGACCCACAGTACTGCTGGGAGGACGTCACCTCTCAGACCCCTCTTCCGTTTGCATATGGCGGCACTGGAGACGGCAGGTAACCCCTCTGGAACTCCTCTTCACATACTCTTGAGGTACAACTGTCTCTTCTAACGTCCTCCTACTCTGCTCACCCCACAGCGGCTCTGGTCTCCTTCAACAAACCTTTTCTTTTAACTAGGACTCAAAACGGTAAAGGGAACCAAGGGCCAGTCTCTAGCCCTTCTCTGGCTCTCCCCCTTCAGTTCCTGGGAGATAGCAGCCAGCATTATGACTTTAAATACCACCTAGGCTGTCCAAGTGAATACCACCATCCAGACAGCCCATCAAGACCAGACTCACCGATTACCTCAAAATGAACATCGAAGATTCCCTTGCTGACACACACTCCCACCAAACCTGCTCCCCATTCCCAGGCACGTCTCAGGAAGGTTCTAGCACAGCCCTTGGTGGTACCCTTGCCCTCCCTGTCTTCCAGATAAGCCATGTGTTTCAGCATTGACACAAGCAGTACACCTCAGTCCTTGCCTGAGTCCAGACTCCCATCAAGGTGCTCGCCAGGCTCCTTGCCTCTGTCCCTACTGCTCACCCACCTTCCACAGAGAACCACAGCTCGCCTGAAAACCCAGGCTGCAGGGCAGCTCTCAACGCCTTCCTCAGAATCAAATTCAACATCCTGCCCCAAGTCCCTCACGGCCTCACTTTATCTGCACTGCCAACCCCTGAGTGTCATCCTGACACCTGCCACGCGTTCTCTCACCTCCATCCTTAGACCTGCCACGCTGTTCCCCACATCTCCATCCCGACACCTGCCACGCCGTTCTCTACATCTCCATCCTTAGACCTGCCACGCCGTTCTCTCACCTCCATCCTGAGCACTGCCACGCTGTTCTCTCACCTCCATCCTTAGACCTGCCACGCCGTTCTCTCACCTCCATCCTGAGCACTGCCACGCTGTTCTCTCATCTCCATCCTTAGACCTGCCACGCCGTTCTCTCACCTCCATCCCGACACCTGCCACACTGTTCCCTACATCTCCCTGCTGCATCACTGCATCACTCTATCCCCACCTCGGAGCCTCTTTCATATCCTTTGCCTAGACATCACAGGGCTGGGCTCACACCTCATACCCTGTGCTCCAAGTGCTGGGATTGCAGGCAGGTACCACCATGTTCTTGCAGCCCTGAGCTCAGTAAGACGCCACTCTGACTGAGAGCTAGTGGGATTGCTAATGAGAAAGAAGACACTCACTTCCGGATCACGGCCTTGGACTCCGACGAACTCTGACTTCCATCTTCTTCACAGTTTGGGCCTGTCAGGTTTCCATACCTTTAAAGATTAAAACAGTCAAACAGACACAGTCAGAAGGCTGCTCTATATAATGTCGAGCACAAAATAACATGTCAGGAGTAATTAAGAAAATAAATATATGTGAAGGAACATCAGAAGCATTAACAAGAATACGTGATGGCTAGACCAGTATACTCCAAACAGAATCAGGATGTAACTACCACACTTGTTTAAAACGTTCTCCGAATCTTCCACAGTTCCTGTAATTTCTTCTACACAACAGGGTTTCATCTCAGCAAGAGCATCAGACATTACTTGCTATAAGGAAGGCAGATCTCTCATGAGCTCTCACACACACAAGCCAATTCCCACCCTCTGATGTCTCTACACCTGGGAGACACAGCTGTGTGGTTACACTTCCAGACTTGGGCCACACACGGGCACAGCAATGATGTATCCTTGAGACACTTGGGAGTGTGGTCTTCTTTTGAAAAGATCAGTGTTGGAGGATCCTGGAAATGACCTTGGGTCTCAAAGTCTGGGGAGGAGATGAGGGCTGAAGAAGAGTCTTGTGTCGCTGGCACCAGGACAGCAGTGTGACTGCACTGCCACCAAGCCGGGCTGATGGAGACCCAGTGCCTGAGAAGAGGGGAACAGGGGTCCTAGTTTTGAAAAAGCTGTCAGTGCTTAGAATTTAAGGTTTTGCCTGTCACGAAGTCAAATTTTTCCTAAATATACTATTAGCTTTTATTTCAACCCCATGTGCAGCTAGTTGATTTTATACTAAAATGTCACGTTTTGTTGGAGTGGCTCAGTGGTAGAGTGCTTTGCCTGGCATGTCCAAGGCCCTGGCTTCTATGCCCAACTCTGCAAGCCAAGTAAGAGAACATGCGTTTAGTCAATTGACACCCAGGCCCTAAGGAAGATGCCATTAACTCAGAAGGGCTGAACTATTTCTGCAGTTCCGCCTCCCAACAAGAAAGAATTCCAAGAGTCCCTGGAGTTTAAAAAGTTGCTTGTCACCCCAAGGTTTTGATACCAGAAATTCTGTATTTGGTGGGTTTACAATTTTAAAGAGCACACTTTGTCTTGTATAATGGGATTAAAGGCTCCAGTACCCTACAGCTCCTTGTTCCTAGATTTACAAATTCTTTACAAAATAAAAGCCCACCATCTGCTTTGACTGACTGTCGTCCATCTGATGCCCCCATCACCCCATCCTGACAAGTTCCAGGTTGTGCCTCTAGGCAACACACAAACACACACACACACACACACACACACACACACACACACACACCTGCTCTTTCTCCAGCTCATCAGCCTTCTGGGTTTCTTGGCCACACAGAGGCATTTTCCATGGTCCCGACCTCCTAGCCTCTCCACCCTTGGCGCACCTGCGAGGTGAGAGTTTCTGGGGCTGCCCTCTGCTCTTCCTGAGACAGGAGCTCAGCGAGTCGAGGATTTCCTCACCTCACATTGGCCAGGCAGGAGCGGGAAATAAACAAAGTGGGATTCTTTTGGCGCCTTCCGCTGGCCACCATCATCGTGAACTGTGCCCCTGAGTTGCCTCAGGGAGGATTTTGTGGTTTGCTCAAGTGGGAGAGGCTGGGGAGGGTGCAGGAAGGAGGAGGCCATTGGCAGGGCCACCAGGCTTTCCTATCTCTCCCTGCAGCCCTCACTTACTAAATAGGGCACTTGATCTTTGTTTTGTTATTTTAATTTGTCTATGAGTGTTCTCTCTGCAAATGTCTTTTATCTTCTGACTAGGAACTGTGAGGGGTATAAATAGACAAGGAGCGCCCTTCCAAGGAAAAGATACACACTATTGCTCTGATAGCTTTCTTTCCAAAGAAATTTTAACTCCAAGTTTCCAGACCTTCCTGGATTTTTGTCTCTAGGTTCTTGGGCTCTCCTGCTCTTTTTTGGTTCTTTCTGGAACTTTTTGGAGGTTGGGTGGCACTAGGAATATCTCAGTTCTCCCCCTAGAATATGATGCCACCGTGGTCTGTTACTTGGTGCCAAGAAAGACTACGCATACGTATTCTTGCACATTGATTAGCCTGTTAGCATTGACAATGGCTAAGATCATACAACCATCCATTCTCTTCACTGCCGAGAGTGTCCACAGTTCACAACTAGGGCCAAGGTGACGGTCTAAAAATAACTCAGAGGCCTCCGAGAGCTGTCAATTATCAGCCATAGGTTAGAAGGGCACAGGACCGAGTTGTTCAAATCTTGCTCCATCCAACCCAGGGGAAAGCCTCCAGCTCTGCATTTACGACATACTTGAGTGCAAACACTTCTCCTGTTTCTACCCTGCCTCTACCTACCACCCTCTTTGGGTTAAGGCAATTCACCAGCCACTTGAATAAGCTGGTCTCTTGGCTTCTGCCCAGTCATCACAACTATGCTGTTGAAGGAATCAGATCATGGTCCTTCTCCATTCAGACCCCTCCCATGATTCCAATCTGAGAAAAGACCATTCTTACTTCTCTTACCGACCCTGAGACCTTCGCCTCACTGCGCTCTACCCCTAACTCCCACATTTCCCCTCACCCACTCTTGTCCATGGCCTCCACCTGCCCCGTGGACCACCAGTCATCCCCCTGCCTCACAACCGTCACTTGCTTCTGACGCTTCCCATGGCAGGTTTCCTCAGCCCCTTGGGTCTTTGCTGCTGCCTTCCCTGGACATCCTGTTTAAAATGCAACCCAATTCTAACACCATCCCCTTCGCCACCTTATTCTCTACAGCTTTCAATATCTTCTGATACGGTATACAGTCAGTGTTTTCCTGTTGGTATCCGCTAGAACATGAACCTCTTTTTTGGTTGTTTTTGTTTTTGTTTTTCCAGACAGGGTTTCTCCTGTAACTGCCCTGGCTGTCCTGGAACTCGCTCTGTAGCCCAGGCTGGCCTCAAACTCACAGAGATCTGCCTGCCTCTGTCTACCAAGTGCTGGGATTAAAGGTGTGAGCCGCCACAGCCGGCTAGAACATGAATTTTATGTGAGCGGCATCTTTGACTCTTGTGCTCACTGCTCTTTGGAGCTTAAGACAAGGCTTGCACCCTGCTGATGCAGGTGAGTAGTGAGTGTTCCAGTGAGGCTGGAGCGGGGGTGATAACACACTGCTCCAATACTAGGTTCAGAGGCTGCAAAAGCACCATCTGGCCCCAACTCACACAGGGCCTTAACCTGTCTCTGCTCTCATTTCTAAGGGCTTAGGAGCACAAAACGTTCATTTTAAGCTTTGGCTGTGGTTATTCAAAACGTCCAAAATTAACATGAAAAATGTTTTAAGATTTTTAAAGAGAGATCTTGAAGGTATTAGCAGGATGAAGCCGTAAGGTGTATGCGCTATTTTAAAGCAGACAAAAGGGTGTGAGAACCTTCTGGAATCGAATGCACTGGGCAGGGGGGACTGCTCTTACACTTTTCTCATTGTTATGGGGAATTGATGCTCTACAGGAATAACAAAATGTGTCCAGCTCTGGGGTCGGGAGCTCTTTAACGTTCACGGCAGAGTCGTTTTACCAGACCAGGAATGCCTCTTTGATGTTTCCCCAACCTGCTCACGGCTTCCCATCAAAGTCAAGGCGGTAAACAGAGGGTGAGCATGTGCTTAATTAGTGGAGCAGAAAATCTACAGACAAACCTGTCAACAATGTCATCTCCAATTCCCACAAACCCTCCTTAGGACTAAGATCAAAGCTCAACCCCCTTGGGCTTACCACGGAGCAAGAGCCCCTCTTTAGAAAACTGAAATCAAAATCCAAATTGCTGGATGACCTTTGACACGGTTTTCTCTGTTGTCGCCAGGCAAAGGAGAGATTTACAGATGCCTTGTACAGTAGAGCTGTGAGCAATTATCTACTGCAGCCTGAAAATTACCTGAATGGGGGGGGGGTAATGTTTAAATACAGAAGAGCCGACTCTAAGGGTGTGTGTGGGGTAATGTTTAAATACAGAAGAGCCGACTCTAAGGGTGTGGGGGGGGTAATGTTTAAATACGGAAGAGCCGACTCTAAGGGTGTGTGGGGGAGGTAATGTTTAAATACGGAAGAGCCGACTCTAAGGGTTTTCTTTGAAACCCATTTGAGCAGACCAAGTATTTAATGAGTATCTGAAGTGAGGGATGACCAGGGTGTTGGTAGTTCAAAGAACTCCCAAGTTGTCCAGATGCTGTCTCTCTGTAGACATCTGTAGGGATCTGTCACATCATTCTGCCCCAGCAGGAAAGCCTGGGTAGAAGCCGCCAGGATGGGATCACCCTGAAGAACTTTTGAGCCACTGGTAAGAGCAGGTGATTTGCTGTATGCCAGGAGCTGTGCCAACTGCTTCTCGGGGACTGTGCCACTGAGTTCCCATAACCATCCCACAGGGCGGGGGGGGGGGGGGGGGGGGGGTATCATTCTTCAAAATTCAGAGGGGGAAATGTGACCCAGAAAGCTTACTTAATAACCCTGGATGACACCACTGGTAAGTGGAGCAGGATTTGGACCTTGACAGGCAGGCCTGGGCCCAACGCTAAGTCACTGCCCTCCCACGCAAGCCATAAGGCCCTATCTACTCGTTCATTTGATGATGTCAGGACCCTGTTCGTTCATTTATGAATTCATCCTTGGACTTACTCAGTCATCATTGGGTGAGGATTGTGTATGAAGGACTATTTCCAGGTACTTACTACTCCAGACATTAAGAATAAAGCATCAGGGGCTGGGGAAACGGCTAGGGAGGTGGGTCTAAGTACTTCCGAAGTGAGCATGGCGACCTCAGTTCAAATCCCCAGTAGCCATGTGAAAAGCCGGACATGGCTGCACACAATTAAAACTTCGGTGGAGGATGGAGACAGTAAGGTTGATTACTGGGGCTATCTCCAGGTCCAGTGACAGACGCTCAAGAGAATAAGAGAATTCCCACGAGAATAAGGTAGATAGAGCAGAACACCTAACATCTTCCTCCTGACTCTGCATGTCCATGCACACACTTGCCCATTCACCACACATACATACACTCAACACATATGAACACACACGTACACACACACACACAAAGACACAAAGACACACATACACCTGAAAAAAAGAAGGAGGAGGAGGAGGCAGCACCCCAGATCTGTTTCCATGAAGCCCACACTGTGCTGACAGGATATAGAGAACTATGAAGTAATGAGTGAACAGACAGAGGAGAGGCAGAAGCAGGCGATGGTGTCCAGGCACCAGAGAAGGTCAGAAACTGCTGTTTCGGTGGGCGGCACGACAATTCAGTAAAGCCCTCCAGAGGAGAAGGAGGGAGCCACAGACACCTCGGGTACAAAGGCCTGGGCACAGAGGCAAGACGGTGTTTCTACGGAACACTGAGGAGGGAGAGGGCGAAGGGCAGGGCACACAGGAGGCGCGGCCTGGTGCCAGCAAGCAGGTCGGGACGGCCTGGCGCATAATGGCAATACTGGACTTGACTCCTCTTTCGCTGTCTTCTGCAGCCCTGGGCCTGGCCGAGCAGACACGGAACGCATTCGAGAACTAGCTTGCCTCCTCCTGCTGTAAAGAAAGAAAGCCTGGGGAGGGCAGAGGAAGGGGGCGCTTGGCGGGAACTTCGAAGACAACACGGAGGAAGGGAAAGGCAGGAGACCACACAGGACGCTGCTGACTGGAGGACCTCTGGGAGTCTCTGGATGAATCCCAGCTTCGGAACACTTGGGCATCCTCTCACTGACCCACAGGAACTCAAGTCAGGCAGAAGAAAAGTGTCCAGAAGCCAACCTTGACTCAGGAGAACGCCATGCACACAGCAGCCAGCCGCTGTCTGGAACACTAAGTGAAGCCCGGGAAGGCTTTGCCCCGCGTCCCACAGACCAAACAGGGCTGTTTTGAAGCACCCTGAATAATGTCTTCCATGGAAGACACTCCCACCTCCCAGGTCTGACAAAGAACTGGGTCATGGTCACCTAGCCTACCTTGGAAAAGTCTGGTTCCCGCTGTGAAGTTAGTTACTGGAGGGAATGGCATAAGTCACAGAAAAAAAAAAAAGGACAGGAACATATCTAGGCACCCTCTGTTTGAAGAAACAGAAGCTGGGATCCTTGAGTAAATTTACCACAGTCTGAGAACCCCTAAATTACATGTATAAGATTGTTATTAGCACTTTTTTCTAAAGAACAATTCCAGTGTTAGCAAGTAGACTTGTGTATGTTGGAGGGGGGAGAATATACATATAAGTATGGGTGAGGTATATATATGTAACGTATGCACTTATATGTGTGCAGACGCATGCACGCATGCATGTATACAGGGGCCAGAGAGGGGGAGGGCTGGGGGCAGGGGGGGCATCCTCCACCACTCTCTGCCTTACTTCCTTTAGACAGGGTTTCTCCATGAACCTGGAGCTGGGCTGGTAGCCAGTCCCAGCAATCCTCCTGTCTCTGCACCCTATAGCACAGAGGTTATAGGTGGGGTGACCACTCCTGATGTTTTAGGTGGAGGTTTGGGATTCACACTCAGGTTCTTGGACTTGTGCAGCAAGTGCTCTGACCCACTGAGTCATCTCCGGAACCTCTTAGGAGACTCTTCAAGGGATCTGTGATCAACTTTTTCTACCAATTGCTAGAAAGTGGTCAAAACTGCTGCTTCAGATTATGAGTTAAATTGAAAACTTTTCAGTTACCACTCAGAATCTATCCACATTGTCTTTCAAGTCCTTATCAGTTTTCTAATTTCCAAATATATACATCCTTTAAAAAGAATCCTTCAGAGTAATTCACTCTTCCAGGTTTTTTTTTTTAAAGGTAACTGTATACTAAACACCACATGTCCCATTCGCTAAGTGGGGAAGAAAAGCAGAAAGGCCCAGCTCAGCTTAGAGGAAACATGTTTGTCTCTTAGGTCTTAGAAAACCTACCAAAGGAAGAGAAAGCCAGCCTTGCCACAATCTGAGGCAAAGCCCCGACAGTGTCCTCCAGTGTCGATGTTAGCAGAACCTCACCATCATCCCATAAAGCAGGGCTCTGCTCCCCCCACGTTCCCACGGTTCAGCCAAGTAAGAGGCAGGTCAGCTTGGAAGAAGAAAAAAAAAATCAGTCCAGTTACCAAAGACAATCAAAGCAGCCAGGAGGAGAAACTTGACTTCCGGTTTCCCTCGTGTGATTGTGGCTGGAGGTAATTCTAAAACGGTACCGGATTAAAGTTGTCTGGTTAACCCAAAGCAACTGGCGCAGTTACAGGGAGAAAACAGCAACCGTTCATGCGGCCCTGAGCAGGACAAAGGGGAGCGCAGACACCGGCCCCCGGCATCCGTGAGCCCAGGGGTAAGAGACTCGAAGAGAAACTCTCCCTAAGTTGTCCTTGTCTCTCAGCTATTGCCACTGTAACGAGCTGCCACCAATTCAAAGGCTTCCAACACCTGACTGTTCAATGGTTAACATTAGTCTGAAGTCTAACATGGGTCTCGGGAACTGAGAAGCAAGCTGCCATTCAGACCGTGTTCCTTTCTACATGCCCTAAGAAAGAATCAGCTTAGCTGCCTCTCCTCGGGGCTCGTGGCCTCCTTCCTCCCTCCATCTCTCTGCCTGCCATTGATGGACGCGTAAATCACAAAGGTTTGCCTTTTATTGTTCTATGAACTAAATCGTTCTCCATCCTAGAAAACATGAAGCAGGCTGGGCGGTGGTGGCGCACGCCTTTAATCCCAGCACTTGGGAGACAGAGGCAGGAGGATCTCTGTGAGTTTGAGGCCAGCCTGGGCTACAGAGTGAGTTCCAGGACAGGCTCCAAAACTACACAGAGAAACCCTGTCTCGAAAATAATAAAAAAAAGAAAGGAAGGAAGGAAGGAAGGAAGGAAGGAAGGAAGGAAGGAAGGAAGGAAGGAAGGAAGGAAGGAAGGAAGGAAGGAAGGAGAAAACATGAAGCAGTAGACGAACCCTTCATAAAAGATGTACCTGCAATTTTTTCATTCTCACTTTCAATGCCACAGACACTTTGATGCCCACAGTTTCCTGAGGTCCTCGTCATTTATACTTCCCAATAACCTCATCATTCTCACAGTCACAGGACAGAAACTCAACCTCAGCTCAACGCCTCTCATCAACGTGCCATTCTGCTTTCTCTTTAAGTCAGAACACATCCGAAGGCTTTAACTTTGCCCAAGGAGTCATCGAAATCCAGACCTAGATATTTAAACCTATCTACTATTAAAAAAGAATCTTTAAAAACAGAAATGTCCTTCATTTACTAAGAAACCGTCATCCTCATCAAGATATCCAGGATATCTGCAGTTTAAGCTAGAAAAGAAACAAAGTGATGTTAAGATTTCCCGAAAGTTTCTGCACTAGATCAATGGGACGAGCACCCAGAAGCCAGCAGGCCATTACATCGCAACATCTTCATACATAGGAGGAAACCTCATCGGGACCCTTGTTTACTTCTTCCCACCTGCCCTGTGGGAGCTCAGGGGAGAGTTCCTAAAGCCAATAGCCTTGAACACTAGCAATCTTAAGACGGCAGAGGGACAGAAAACTCGTGAGTGTGCTGTAAGAAGCTTAAATCTGAGTACCTCCAGCACCTGCTTCCTACAGCTCTCCCTGAGGAGAGCCTCTTCCCCTTGACCTGGAAGAACAGAGGGACAATGCTGGAAACCTCCTCCTGAAGGAACGATAGCAAAGCAATCCCTTGCCTTCTCTGGGCGCCACACGCCAGCATGAATCTAAGCCTCTGTCACATAGACACTGAGGGACGCTTAAAAGTACGGCAGAGTGCAAAGTGGAAACCAACCTAAGATTTTTTATTCTCATGCCCCACCCCAGCATTGTACATGTGCCTAACACACAAATCTCATGGTTGAAAGAAAGAAAGGTCACTTTAAAAAAAAAAAAAAAAAATTTAAAACTCCAGCTGAAGGAAGTAATTTGGGCCTAAGAAAAAAACCCTCCAAAGAAAATTTAAAACATCTTGGTGGGAGGGGGTCGAGACGGGGTCCCAGTCTGTATCCCAGGCTAGCCTCAAATGTACAGTGATCCTCCTGCCTCAGCCTCCAAAGTGCTGGACTTCTAGGCATGAGGGTCACGGCAGTTTTAATTATAGCACATCTTTCTGTATGTTGGCTTGCTGAGTGTCGCTCTCTACCAGCACACATTACAAATTCAAGACGCTGGGGACCGCGGCAAGGTCCACCACCATCGCTCACACACCGGCTTATGAGTACTTGGTCTTCAACGGCGATAAGTAAGGCTGGAGTTGACAACTGAGAGGACGGGCGGCGTAGAGAACTGCTCCCAAGTTTGTGCAGGGGGCAGCGTCAGAAAATGGACTGAGGAAGCCGTGAGGAGGATGACTGAGAAGGGTTCCCCAGTCACCCCTGCTTTCGGAGTCAGCATGGGAGGTGCTGGGCACACCGGGAGAGAGGGTCTGAAGTACACCGTGGTGGCTCTAATCCCCTCTGCTGTTTGCTGACTGACTGCTTCTGAGGCTCGGGTTTCCCGTTTGTAAACAATTATGATGAATAAATGGTAGGAGATAAAGTCTGGAAACACACGGCAGGCAAGCTGATATGGGAAGAAGAAATTCATTCAAAGACCTACTGATCAACCTTGTCTCTGTGACATAAACAAAACTATCGCCTTAGAGTATAGGTTTATGGAGGGCTTCAACCTTTAAAATTCCCACGAGTTCTCCTCTGAGGGAATTCAGTTGCTGTGCAGGAGAATTTGATGCTTTCCACGCTGACCTGAGGGCCAAAAACGGCTTGGCCGGGGTTTCTGGAGACCTGGCTCTCCCTGTTCCCCATTTTGCTAACTTAGTTATCAGAGAAAGTGAGTGTCTGAGAACACAGCAGGATCCACAGCTCTGTAGGACGTTCCCCGCCCTCACTGAAGATTGCTCGCTGAAGCGGGCCTCCCCAGCATTGGAGGTGAGGCATTTTCGGTGGTATCTGCTCCCTACTTCTTTAGACAGGGGAGTGGCAAGATCAGACTGTTTTGAGTGATGTGTATGCCTGACATTAGAGAAAATAAAATCTCAAAGCCCCAACACAGTCAAACCCCAATGAAGTAACTTCCTCTTGGGTGAAAAGGAAGCAAGGAAATCCAGAGTCAAGTCTGGGACACAGCAAAAGCACAGCAAACAGGAGCCCTTGTGAGGCTCCCATCACCCCAACAGAGGATAGCCTAACATGCAGTTAGCTGTTCATGACTTCAGACCACTGTCTATTTGTCAATCACACAGACCCGTATTAGAAAAGGGAAAAAAATAGAACTATGAAAAGATTAAAAAGAAATCCCAGAAAATAAACACTTCCCTACATGAAAAACAACTGAAGTCTTAAGGGAAATCAAAGCTCAACTTCAAATAAGCCATGCTCTGGTGGGAAATAAACAATGCAACATCTGTGTGCGTCTATTCTGGTCTGGTTATTAATGGCTTAGCACATACTGCAATCAGCTTCCCGTGTTCCTTCTCCGTCCACAGTAGACAGCAAAGGAAACACCTTATAAATTCTACCGGAGGCTCCCAAAGGAGTCTCCCAGCCGACGGGTAGGAAAACGGTATTTCAAATGCTCATCTTCAGAACAGGTGAGCCTGGACAATCAATTGCTTCCTCTTCGTCATAAGCACTAAAAATCCTAACAGCCAATTTAGGAGCACAGCATTTCACCGAATTACAGTTGGCTTTCTGCGGAGACTTGAAACATGGCCACAAGAATTCAGTGTGAGCAAGAAATGGACTGAGGAAGAAATATTCCTGTTAAGGTTGGCACACACAGAGACAAGGTTAAATTTCTGCAGAGAAAGCAAAATAAGTGGGGTTTATTTCTCTGAGCTCCTACACCAGCACATATTAGAGTTCTATTTTATACCACCGAGTACGATGATTGACTTAGTCCGTGTGTGACAACCTTCTCTTGTGTAGGAAAATATTAAGTCCTGAAGGGTGGATCTAAGTCTGATGGGACTGGCCTTTGCAATCTGAGGGATCCTCCGAAGGAAAAGGAATACAAAATTAAGAATACAGACAGCATCATGGGGAGATTCCTGCAGGTGAAGGGCTCCAGAGCTTAAGCACCAGCCGCTTCATAGTACTCCATTTCTGAACCACCTCAGGGCAGAAGCTAAGTCGTTTATATCCGATATATGATGTCTTGCAGAGTGCTTTCCTCGTATTACATTGCACAGGTATTCAGCACGTAATCCTCTCATTTCAGAAACAAGCAACCGATTGAACTATGAGATCACACTCGAAGCCAGCCGTAAGCCTACCCACATGCTGCAGACTAAATCATTAGTCTCCATTTAGCTATACTTCAACTGATAGTTTGAGTTCAGTGCGACCTGAATGCAGACTGGATCTAATCATTGCTATGCAGTTAGTGTTTGGAAAAAAAAAAAATCCCAATTTGTCTATCCATAGAACAATGAAAATACATAAAAAAAAAATCATCAGATAAAAGTCATAGACTAAACACTCTAATTCCTGGTGTGTGTGTCCAGTCTTTAAGACAGACAGCTGGAGCTTATGTGTACTCCTCTACGCACTGGGGACATCTGTGGGCTATTATCAGTGAAGTTACCTCCTGTGGAGAAGAGGTCACCGATTTCAAAGTGACCTTGTAAGGGATTTTCATTTCCGCACACTGCCTGCCAACAGTTACCAGGCTTCATTTTTTTACAGCTACGAAGTATTAGAAAGAGAAAATTCACATAATTCTCCAATTTCTACTTACAGATATGAACGATTATATAAGAACCACAATAAAAAATGAATCACCAAACTCATATGTTATTCCAGGATTAATATTTTCTCAAGTCCTGTCATGCAGAAAATGGCTCAGCTCCTTATGCTGTAGTACATGACACATGGCCACATCAGTATACCATAAAGAATATATGCTCCGTGAGTGTCCCTGAATGGGAGAGCAGCTTTGCTCCACTGCACATGCCCACCAGGACACACTCAACTGCACACCCCCACCATGACACACTCAACTGCACAACCCCACCAGGACACACTCAACTGCACATCCCCACCATGACACACTCAACTGCACAACCCCACCAGGACACACTCAACTGCACATGCCCACCAGGACACACTCAACTGCACACCCCCACCATGACACACTCAACTGCACAACCCCACCAGGACACACTCAACTGCACATCCCCACCATGACACACTCAACTGCACACCCCCACCAGGACACACTCAACTGCACATCCCCACCATGACACACTCAACTGCACATCCCCACCATGACACACTCAACTGCACATGCCCACCAGGACACACTCAACTGCACAACCCCACCAGGACACACTCAACTGCACAACCCCACCATGGCACACTCAACTGTACATCCCCACCAGGACACACTCAACTGCACATCCCCACCATGATACACTCAACTGCACATGCCCACCAGGACACACTCAACTGCATACCCCCACCATGGCACACTCAACTGTACAACCCATCAGGACACACTCAACTGCACATCCCCACCATGGCACACTCAACTGCACATGCCCACCAGGACACACTCAACTGCACAACACCACCAGGACACACTCAACTGCACAACCCCACCAGGACACACTCAACTGCACAACCCCACCAGGACACACTCAACTGCACACCCCCACCATGGCACACTCAACTGCACATATCCCCACCAGGACACACTCAACTGCACATATCCCCACCATGACATACTCAACTGCACATCCCCACCAGGACACACTCAACTGCACATCCCCACCATGACATACTCAACTGCACATCCCCACCATGGCACACTCAACTGCACAACCCCACCAGGACACACTCAACTGCACATCCCCACCATGACACACTCAACTGCACATCCCCACCATGACACACTCAACTGCACATCCCCACCAGGACACACTCAACTGCACATCCCCACCAGGACACACTCAACTGCACATCTCCACCAGGACACACTTAACTGCACATCCCCACCAGGACACACTGTGACAGCAGCAGAGCCAAGTGACCACAGAATGAAACATCTGAGACTCTGATAAAAAAAACAGACCTTTTTCCTTCATAAGTTGATTATGATAGCTATGTGTCATAGTGACAGGAAGCTAACAAATACTTTGAGGACAAATCTATTCTTGTCAATAACCATAACCTAGGAAAGAAAGTTATTTATTCAAAGCCTTTCTGAAGACAGACAGAACTATTACATAAAATAGTTATACATCAGTATTTAATGAACAGATGTTAAAAGCAAAGAACAAATTAGAAAAAAATATTTCCAACACAATTATAAGCAAAAAACCCCAATTCCTTTAATATACAAAGAATTACAATTAGATGATTAATAATTAGATTAAGATAGTTCAAAGGGAAAGAGTATAGGATAGGAAAAGAGGTCACACAAAACAAATGATCAGTAAGTATCTTTTGAAATAGCAAACTCTACTTGTAAACACAAGAAGCAGGCAACCCAAAACAACCTGTCAACAATCCAATCATAGTAAAGATAGCTCAGCTGAAGAGACAGACATCACCAGCTGGGGAATGTTGCCTGTGGTAAGATGCTCAGAGCAGCAGTGTGGCTGGTGCAACCTTCTGGAGGCCAATCTGGCAGGCTTCTAAAACTCTACATCTTGGTGCATTAGTTACTCTAGTATGAGATTATCCTATCAGAGTCTCAAGAAACATCCAGAAACTATGCGTGTGCATAAAAATGTTCCTTGTGGTACTGTGCTCACAAATTCTTAAAAAGAATTTTAAAAACTAGAAAGTGCTTAATTCTCTGTCTATGAAATTATCAACTCAGCAAGTATTAGAAAGCCATCAAAAAAGAAGCCAGAAAATCCACCTATATGTGCTTATTTTGAAATAGTAACTTACATTTCTTGAACCTTCAATATGCCAGCCACTATTATCAGCCTTTTACATGTGCTGATTCACTGAACAAACAAAAATATTTCCAAAAATGCATAAATATGTAAAAATGAAAATTGTAGGCTACATTGTATACTCTGCTTCACTCAGTTTAAATGATGTATGTGCTATAAATCTATATAAGAGCTGGGTGGTGGTGGCGCATGCCTTTAATCCCAGCACTTGGGAGGCAGAGCCAGCAGATCCCTGTGAGTCTGAGGCCAGCCTGGTATACAAAGCGAGATCCAGGACAGGCACCAAAACTATACAGAGAAACCCTGTCTTGAAAAAAAAAAAAAAAAAATCTATATAAGGAGGAAGTGCTGCTACTGCTAGGCCTAGTACCCTCTTACAATGTACTCAATAAACACTTCTAATAAATAAATAAGCCTATAAAGACAATATATGACACATTGTATATTAAGGATATATATGTATATATATAAATTTTGGGGAAGAATGAAAAACAATCACCATGTTTCAATGGAACTAGGAAACCAAGAGAAAAGGAAATTTCATTTTTTGCTTTTATAATTTTCTGAATTGTGTGAACTTTCACCACATATATGGATTACTTCTATTTTTAATTGTTAATATTATATTATTTGCCTATTTAGACAGTGGTTTATTTAATTTTGTTCTTTGTACTAATATTTATATTTTAAAACCTAGTAAGTGTTACTTGAGAAAAATGCAATTTGAGAGAACTTTAATATTCCTTTTCATACCTTCCATAGTATAGGAATTTTTAATACTTTCAACATAATTGCATACACCTTTAAAATTAAGCACACATGTACACATACAAACCCACATATATAACGAGCCTAACAAAAAAGCATTGGCTCCCACTTCCTTAGGCAGGAAACCCCAGACTATAAGGATCTGAGTGAGGAGTCTCATGATTCTAAAATAATTGTTTAGCTGACAGTTTTCTTTTTTCAGAATCAAGTCAACACAACAATATATTTATAAAATGTCTAAGTTCTTATAAATAAAACAAAAGTAAGGGGGAGACCAAAAGATGTGTCCATATGTGAGTCACAGTGTACAGTGCTCAGGTACACAGGCTCTTCACCGACATGGAGCATGGACGTCACCATACATGTCTGTAACACTGAATACAACGTGAGTGTTGATAAGACTGTCACTGCCAAAGCCCCGACTCATCAGCTGCTTCCTCCGGATCCAGGATGGAGCTATACTTCATACCTATGAGCACACTCGGTCCCCAGAACAAGGAGATTACTGGCTGGTTGTGTACTTGTACAGAAATTATAAAAATTGAAGGTTAATCCGTATCAAATTTGAAATTAGGGGGGTGGCAACAGAAACTGAAATTTATAAATAGTTGACTATGTTTATAATACCTACTTTTAACTCTTCTATTGAAATTTTTTTTACATAGGTTTCAGCTATTGCTTGGTTTTCCTTTTGCTTCTGAGACAAAGCATTGTCATGTGGTCCGGGCTGGCCCAGCTTCCTGAGTACCAAGATAAGAAGCATGTACCACCATACCCAGCCTTATGAACTTTCTGAATGAGATTTCCTTAGCCTGGAAACAGACCACATAGTTGACTCCCGCATGCCACTAGCTCCAGAGGCTGGTCTTTTTGGCCCCTCTCCTTACTCCTCCTTCCGGCCTTCCCAGCGCCCTTGACACTGAGCCATACTGTGCCCGGGTGCAGCCTTAGGCTGGCTTCGGCGCTCACCCTTTCACCTTACCTGTCCAGCAGCAGCTCCAGCACTTCCTTAGTCGAGGCAAAGCCTCTGTAGGTCGACAGGAAGATGCTGATGTAGGTAAAGTCATTGTCCCCGAAAGCCGTCAGCAGATTCTCCACAAGCTTCTCCAGAGTGCCAGCTTTGATGGTCCTGATCTTACAGGTCTCATATTGACTGACTGTGTGACCTGGAGGCAGCTGGTCCCCTTCAACCTATGGGACAAATCCATGGTTAGTATACTGAAAATGCTGTAATAGCTAAAGTCAGTGATTCCACATACTCTCATACAACTTTGAATGTCCCATAAAGAAGTGTGCTCTCCTGTGAGCACAGTGTGGCAGAACAGTGACCATGGAGGCAAGTGTGTGGAGACAGCTTCTCTTTCTCTCTGAAGAAAGAGAGATTATTACTTCATAGCTATCCAGCAGCTTCTCCTTCCATCCCTAGTTACAGCAAGGTGCTGGAAATACTTTATCAAAGCCGTTTTCTATCGCCCGAATAGAGTTTAGCAAATGTCAGCTATTAGATCCTCTTCGTACTGTTAAAGTCTTCAAACTCATTTTTAAAGACAGTGCCTACCAGGGTATGCCAGAAGAGTCAACACATAATGGTTTTGGAAAGCTGACTGATTTAAAATTATATATAATTTTCACACACATACATACACACAAATATATACATATAATGCATAGGGTTTGTATGAGCTAGCTGACATCATGGTCACAGCCTGAAAAATCAGCAATGGTGGAAGTCTGTTTCCAATGGTACAATATGGAGATCTCACCATGATCTAACAGTCTTCAGTTCATAGACAGCAATGTACAGTCTACTTTCATACCACCACCACCAGCAGCCAAGAGAACTGGGTGAGAAACAGCCGTCCTGTGCAGCATGGAGCCCTCCCAGGGGAACAACGGAAAGGGTGGTAGGTGCACAGCCCTGCCCTCGGGAAATTTGCAAACACAGAGAGTATGTGCTTATGAGAAACAGCTAGCACAGAAAAGCAGATGTACAGTATCAGTAGGTGTCATTGTATATTAATACACATAAACCATAATGTGGAAAGATCGGTGATAAAATGTGAAGGGCTTGAAAACTGAGGATGAGCGAAGAGAATCAAACTTGAGAAAAATAAGGGTGTGCCTTGCATTCTCAGTAACTCTGTGCCTAGCTAATTACAAGCAGATGTCATTTCCAAGTTGAACTCCTTCGTGGGTGCTAAAGGAACTGACCTACAAGAGTTCTACAATAAATCCGTTTCCAAAGCAAATAATTATTCTCATTGGTGCAAAGATTCTCATTGGTGCAAAGAACTACCAGGCAATTTGTCTGAACTATAAATTGAATTACTTAGGCTAGGTTGCCTAAAGTCCTAAACTGAAATAGTCCTACAGAAATCACAGTGACAAAAGAGACAGGCGTCTCTAATGACGACTGTGGCTCCTGAGTTCTGCATTTGCTTTTCCTTCGCCTGCCCTGTCAGAAGTTCAACTGCAGGAAGGAATTAACCCAGGGATTGCTTTCAGAGAGACCCGCATGGCAGCACCCACGTTAGGTTAGAACAGCTCAATGTCGTTCTAACTGCTGATGGGAACTGACGGGAGGGCTACGATGTAAGCGGTGCATGGCTGTTTCCTTATTTCATTTTTTAAGTTTTCTGAGGATGAGGCTGGAGAGATGGCTCAGCAGCTCATGCTTCCTACTCGGCCGGAAAACTCAAGTTCAGTTCCCAGAACCCATGCCAGGCAGCTCACGAGGGCCTGTAACTTGGGCTCTAGGGGATCTGGTATTTTCTTCTGACTTTTTTGGGCATAAACACACATGTGGCACACATGCATGCATGTGCATGCAAACACATATATACACATAAATAAAAGGTTTAAGAAAGAAAAATGTCCAAGGACAAAGGTCTCCTTTAGGGCTCGTAGGACTGTTGGCTCTGATCAAGGCCTAGGCGCTGTTCTTTTCCACTCTGTATGGTGTTACTGAGGGCTAAGCCATAGTGTCCATCTGTCCCACAGAAGTTCCAATTCACTTAGAGCAGAAACAATGAGTGAAAGATGGATGTCTCAAACTTTAATCACATTTTTAATTACTAGGTACCAGCACTACTTTGAGTATGCACTGTAAAACATTAGGTTGTTTTGCATTGTTTTGCTTTAAGAGAAGGTTTTGTGTCAATTTTGGAGACTACAGAGTTCAATAAAGTCAAAGACATTCCTTCATTGCTGACTTTCTTAGGCTTCAATGTGTCCACATATGACGTTAAACTCTAGCAAGTAGGTATGATACACATTCCCGTGTCCATCCCCTTTATTCTAAAAACATCTTACACAACTTCAGAATAAACTACAAGGTACCACTTCCTACTTTAAGAAAGAAAAATATAAGTGAAGACATTATAAAATACAATGCTAATTAGCCAGGACTATGGCTCACACTGATCCACCCAGTCATCCACAGGTTGAGGCAAAAGAATTCAAGGCCAGCCTGAGCTACACAGTAAATTCCAGGTCAGCTTGTAATACAAAATGAGACCCTTTTTCAATACACAGATAAATAAATTAACAGTAAAAATAAAATTTTAAATACAATAAAAAACATTTATCTAAAAACATCTATATCTCTTTAATCTCTTCCTTCCTTCCTTCCTTTCTTTCTTTTTTCATTTTTCGAGACAAAGTTTCTCCATGTAACAGCTCTGGTTGTCCTGGATCTCACTCTGTAGACCAGGCTGGCCTCAAACTTAGAGAGATCTGCCTGGCTCTGCCTCCCAAGTGCTGGATTAAAGGCGTGCGCCACCACTGCCCGACCTCTTTGATCTCTTTCTTAATGTAATACTAAAATGTAAGGATGTTTTGTAGGTTTTGCTTTGTACTTCAAAGACTCTGTCAAAATAATTACCTGCCTACACAATAATGCAGTAGTTGTTAAAAAAGCATTCAATGCCAGTGTTCCTGGCATGAGGCACAGCCTCTTCATTGGGAGGAAAGGTCAGGCTCTAATTTTAAATTAAGCTTCCTTACTTTGTGGTAATGCCAGGGCTCCCTTACCAAGCAGTTTTGTGAGTTGATGAGTCTTACCTTACTTTGGAATGCAAACTCCACTCAAAAACTAGACTTTTCTTATTGAAAGTAGTGATGGCTTAAAAGAACTAATTTTTCACTGATATTGATATGGCCAAGAATTCAAACATGGAGAAAAGTGCTTGTCAGAGAATGTGACCACATGGTCCCCACAGAGAGCAGATCTGGCAAGCCGCCAAGCTGCTCCCTGAGGAACGGAATGGCTGCCCTAGCCAGCCTCCTCTTCTGTGTTTACTTCCTTTCCGTCTGTACGTGTGATTCTCCTTTGTGTCTTGACTGATTCCTGCTCCCTGGTGTTTCTTTCTGTGCGTCAGAGAGAAGCATGGTGACTTAAGGGACCGTCAATACAATGTGCTCAGTGCTCAGATCTAGAGGCTCATTTGTGAATGCAATGAGCAAGCCGCAGTATCATAAAATAAAGTACAGAGTTGTGTTGCTGGCTGGAACCATTCTTACAAAACTCAACAGTGAGTTTGGAGTGGTCCGTGCACTTGCTTAATGTTTCCTGTAGTTTCTATATTCTTAATGAATACCCTAAAGGCTGCTTGCTGTCACTGGACAGACCAGGATTTTGTTTTGCTTTGTTTCGAGGTGAGTTCTAACTGACCAATATTCAAACAGAGTATATTTTCACAAAACAAATAAATAAAAACTTAAAATTATCTGCTGATTATTGAAATCATTTTGAAATGAAATTGTACAGAAATGAGATGTAAAAATATATCCACTGGGCCGGCAAGATTGCTCATTGGTACAGGTGCTTGTCGTCAAGACTGACCACCTAATTTCAATTCTGGGAATTGACTCCCAGAAGTTGTCCTCTGACCTCCACAAGTGCACCATGGTGTACACACACACACACACTCTTTTAAATTCATCTGCCATATACCAGACTGGATAAACCAAAATGTTAAAGTTTAGTTTTCAGAGCAAAAGATTCTATAGGTCCATAATTCTTTAAAGAGACTTCAGAACCAATTTTTGTTTGTATTATCTTAATAACCTCTAATTGAAGTTTTAAAGGAACGGGTAGAACCCTTGGCAGACAAGCGTTTAATAAGTCAGACTTGGAAAGCCAGACAAGGAGGCCTGAGTCTGCCCTGTGGGTTTAGCACGCTAACAGGAAACAGCTCAATCTGGGTTTAATCAGAACCCATGACTTTGCTGACAAGACCATGATACCAAGGCCACAAAAATGCTGCATGGCTGTTTTTTTGGTCAACTCTTTTGCTACCAGAGCTCAGCTTCTTCTAAGAGAGCACGCCTAATGCCCATGGCATAAATATCTATAATTCTGCCCAAGTAACCTAGCTGTATGTGCAAATTCCTAATTGTCAAAGCTCATGAAAACTCTGGATCCAGGACTGCAGGATCAACACCAGCTTCAGCATGGTGTGAACATCTACTTAAGTATGGACTCATTCTTTTGCTAGGCTAACACACCAGTTAAAGAATGCTGAACAAAATTTTAATTGCAGATGAACAATAAATAACTAAATAATTTGTGGGCATATAAGAAAGTCTCATGTGGTATTTGGGACCTACCCATACAACTTAAAAAAAATACTCCTTATTTTAAATGTAAATATGAGTTTCATAGATACATATATATGTATGTACTTATTTATGGGCAGGGTAAGTCAAGACATGTTTATGATTTGAAGTGAGCAAATCAGGATAATTAACATTTCTATCACAGCAAATATTATCACCTCTGCATGTTTCCAACCTTTATATTCCTCTCTAGTTGTTTTGAAGTGCATAATTAATACCATTGTCTAAGGTCCTAATTATACACCTTCTCATTAGCTGCCTCCCCTCCCCCTTCCTAACTTCTAAAACCTCCATTCTATCTGACATGACAACTTTTTAAACACCCACAACTGAGTGAGAACATGTAGCATTTGTCTGTCTGTGCTTGGCTTATTTCCTTTAACATAATGTCTCCAGTTCTGTCTATGTTACTGGAAGTAACAGCATCCTTTTAAGGATGGATAAGATTCCACTGTGTGCATATACACCATGCTTTTACAACTCACTCACCCACAATCCCACACCTTGACTAATGTAAATAGTGTTGCAGTAACAGAGGACCTCAGGTTTCTTTTTCGTGTAATTAAATTATTTCACATCCTCTGGAGATGTGTCCTTTGGTAGGATTGACTATATGGTTTTATATATATAATATAGTATTGATTACATTAAATTTCACATTGGTTTGTTTAGGAATTTCCATACTGATAGTGTGTCCCATACTTTTATTAGATGAGGTCAACAGTCCTTTGCTAGCAGCATGTAGTGAGCAGAGAGAGAATAGATACCTCTTCTATCTCGTCATCTAGTTATTCACTCACATATTAATGCAACAGTACCACCAGCCAGCGAAGCCTTACACTCTAAGCAGCCTTGCTGTTCAGTACAATAGAGGAAACACGAAGGAAGCCATGAGAACCACAGAAGCAGAAGGTACTGGTTCTCACCCATCGTAAGGCCACAGGGTCCATCCGCACAACTAAAGACAGGTTAACAGGCGAAACCTACAGCAAATTATCTATTCAAAGTCTTCCATGACCTGTGAGTCTTCAGAAAAGAAGGCTCAGGGAAAGCAGGGTGCTTGTGCTCACGATCAGTGAAGAATAGACAGCCATGTAGAAACTCAACTGGGCAACAGGGGCATGACCTGTGCAGCAGAGCAAGGGGTGGACCCAGCGCGGCCTGCCGGGACTCTTCCTGTAGAGTGCGATGTATTAGTTACTTTTCTACTGCTATGATAAGATGCCATGATCAAGGCAACTTGTAGGAGGAAGGCTCGGGTCCCAGAGGGTAAGAGTCCATCACCAGTGGGGTTGAGGTGGGGGACATTGCAGCAGGCAGATATACAAGTGGCTGGAGCAGCAACTGAATGCTCACATTCAAACTCTAAACCAGACTTAGAGGGAGAACATTGGAAACAGTGCATGGCTTTTGAAACCATAAAGCCCAGCCCCACCCCCACCCCCACCCCCCGCCCCCCACCCCCCAGCTCCCTACCCCTCCACCCCGTGACATACTTCCCCCAGCAAGGGCACACCTCCTAAACTCACCCCAGTCGCACCACCAACTAGGGACCAAGTATTCAGATTCCCAAGAATACGGGGAACATCTCATTCAAACCACCACATGTGTCTTCCTCTGGGTAGAGAGCAGAACCCCTTCTGGAATGAGGGTCCTAGCAGCTACTACCAGATGGTGTAGGTTGGGTATAATTTATTTATGGCCAAATTTTACACAGAAAGATGGTCTGAGCTTTGAGCAACAGTTTAGATCTTCCAACAGCTTTGGGGAAGAAGTGGTTTAGTGTCTGTTTGAGGAGATAAAAGAAGAAAAGTCAAAAGGTCAGCAAGGTCTCATTTTTACACCCCTGTCCTTCAGTTCAAAGCACCCAAAATGCCGAAGGACCTGCTTGGGGAGGTATCATTTTCTGAGTCCCAACATAACTCAATGTGAGTGCAATGTGGAGAGACAAACAGCGGTTCTTGGAAACACCAAGAGGGACCCAGTGTGCTGGAGGTGCCAGAAAAGGCTTCCTGAGTAGGCGGTGCCCACACTGTGACTGCACAATGTTGGCCGGGGCACAGCGGGCACAGAGCCCGGCATAAACAAAGTCATTAAGGAGAATGAAGGATGAGGGGGAGACAGTCGCAGAGGCAAATGTGACAGCGGATGATGGCTTGGCTAGATAGTCAGCTGAGGCCTGCTGGACCACAGAGGAGTTCGATGATGTCTACACCCTAGGGGTGGAGATGCCAGGGCCTCTAGGAAATGGGAAGCCAATGGGGAGGGTGTGCTCTGTCCGTAGTCAGAGAAATTGGTACTGAGGAATGAACTGATGAGGACCGCTTTAAAGCTAGGAAAATAACTGGTGAACTGTTGTACTGCAGAGGGGTATGCAGAAAGATCTTAACTGGTACAAAGCAAAGAGCTGATTAGAGAGAGAATGTTTAGGAAATAAAAAGAAAACCTTGAAGACTTGGTGGGTAATTATATGCAGAGGTAAAAGACCAAGGCAAAGGAAGAATCCGAGATAGTTACCAAATTTCTGCCATGGGTGATTGTGCACAAATAGTGTCACCCACCGTAAAAGAAAACAGAAGTGGGCTGTAGGAGAAGCACTAGGTCCTGCTTTAGAAACTACTGGACTTGAGGAACTGGGGACATGGCTCCTTTAAAGTTCCTGGGAAGCAAGCTCAACCACCTGAGTCTGAGTCTGGATCCCCAACACCCACTAAAAGCCGCCAGAACACATCCATAACCCTAGCATTGGGAGGTGGGTGGCAATGGGTGAATCCTTGGAGCATGCTGGCCAGCCACTCCAGCCAATGAGTGAGTTCCAGGTTCAGTGACCCTGTCTCAAAAAGTCAAGTGGAGAGAAGCTGAAGGCATTAAACTCTAGCCTACATATACCCATGCGTGCACCTGCGCGCGCGCACGTGTGCACGCGCGCACACACACATACACACACACACACAAAACACACACTACACATACAAACCTTATTAATTAACTGATTAATTAATTAAAAGTAGAAGTACACAACTTGAGTGGACCACCCTCTAAGGATTCGTATAGTGGTATGAACTAACTTAAAAACATCCAATTGACATCCAAGGGGCAGTTAAAAAAAAATCTAAAAGTGGGCCAGAGAGATGACTCAGGCATGAGCACTTGCTGCTCTTCCAGAAGACCCAAGTCCAGTTCCCAGCACCCACATCAGGTGGCTCACAACTGTCTCTAACTCCAGGTCTAGGGCATCTGATGCCTCTGGCCTCCTCGGACACCAATATACCCACATTCAGACACACGCGATCAGAACAATAAAAAGAAATCTCAAATGCGGGAAGAAGGTCCCAGAGAGAAATCTGTAACAAAAACTAGACAAGATTTACTCTTTCCGGGCAGTTATGTAAAACAGGAGTGACAGACTAAAGATGGCAATGAGCTGAATGTAAAAATACGGAGGAGAGGCTTCAAGAGGAGAGCCAGCAACCTGAGACGGGACACCTGCGCATGTGCCAAATTCTGTGACGGCATTTGTGGGCAGAGAACCCAGAAGAAATTCTCACCGCACTGCACATGTACACACGCACCAACATATGCACCTTCCATCATGCAAAGACACCGACGCCCAGCCAGCATGTACCACTTGTCAACCCTGCATATTCTTTCCTGACGCTAGTCAATGGCATCCTGTTAGTATGAACTCAACTATGCTGGGAATATGTTCATCAAACGTGACAAAACAGTGCTCTTGCAGAGCTGGTTTCTCAGCCTCCCACTGCCCAGGAGTCCTCAGAGTGTGTCCATGGCAGCTGACCCTTTTCACTTTGTGTCCACTCCAAGTGAAGTATTTTGTTGCCACTGTGGTCTCTGACCTTAGAGAAGACAGAAAACGATGCCTCTAGAATACGATAAAGAGGAGAGATGTGGAGGAGGAGACCTCAGCATGTCCTCAATAATGAATGCAATAAAAACAACCCCTCAGGCTTTGACCTTGCCCGAAGTCACCTGTCCGAATGAAGCCCCATGGCCAAGGTCTGCAATGAGTGTCCTTCATCTTCAGGAAAAATGCCACGGGAGTCTTAACAGCAAACAATAGCCAGCCTTTCTCACACAGAAACCCCATCCCCCTCCATCCTGTCTCAGTAGGGTTTCCTAGATCGCCCCCAGAGAGTCTAGGAACCTTCCCTGAGAAAACAGGAAGTTGTTTTTCCACAACAGACTACTTCTTCAACATTTCTAACACAAATTACTATTTCTGGACATCTTCTAAGGGTTCAGATTTTGCTGCGCAGCCCTGTCTCCCCTCTGTCTCTCTACTTATTTATCCATTTATTTTTCTTTTCTTGAAATCAGGTCTTGCTGCCCAGGCTGGCCTCGAACCCCTAGCACTCGAAGCGATCCTTCTGCCTCAGTGCTCCCAGCACCTGAGACTTGAGATGCTTGTGACTACTGCACCCTGCTGCTGTTTCTGCTTCTGAGGTCCATTTAGTGTAGAAACTAGAGCGAAACCTTAACGTTCCAATGTTCTGTCATCTACCTTCGGAAGAGAAATCGCCTGCTACCTTGAGAAGCTGAAGGATTTCGATCTGAACTAGGATGACCACTGCAGCTCTTCCTAAATAACATCGCACACGGTCCCACAGCGAGTAGTATTCAGAGTGAACTTCCCAAATCACAACCTTCCCCTTCCTTGTTCTCTCGCTTGGAGGTTCCAACGTCCAAAGTCTGCAGATGCTGGGGTCCCAGGTCCACAGGTGTCCTTGTTGTCTGGACTCTTGTCTGATTTGTGTAACCAATGTCTGTCTGTCTGTCTGTGTCAGCAGGAGGTAGTGAGCTTCAGTTTGACCTACTAGTCTTTGTGCATGAAGCCAGCTATGAATGGAAAGCCTTCTCCACAGCCCTGAGCTTTCCCACCAACCTATAAAGCCCACAAGCAGCTTCCAGGGGCTTGATCTCCTTGAAAGAGTTCTAAGTTCAGGTTCACAGATCCTAAGCTCGGGTGGAGAAAGAGCTGCCTGACATTCTCAAACTTAGAGTCATTAGCTTGACTCCTATTCTGTGTACCACCACATCAAGAAACCTCTCTTCCCATATTCCTATGGGATTAGTTCAATTTCAGCCAAACCAAGCATTTCCCACTATGAGGGGGCTGGAGGGATGGCTCAGTGGTTAAGAGCACTGATTGCTCTTCATGAGAATCCAGGTTGTTATTTCCAGCACCCACAGGGCTGCTAACAACCATCTGTGACTCCAGTTCCAGGAGATCTAACACCTTCATGACCTCCATGGGTACTGTAGACATGTGCACAGACATAAAGACAGAACATCCATACACATACAATAAAAATAAATAAATCTAAAAAGCAAAACAAAACCTTCAATGTCTCCCACTATTACTATCATCATTACTACCAAGCATTAAAAACCAAAACCCTAGGCTGGGGGGCAGGGTGGTTCAACTGGCAAAGTACTCCATGCAAACATGAGGACCTAGGTTCGGGGCCCTACTACCCACATAAAAAAGCTGGGAACTTCAGCACCTGTCTATTATAGAGAAAGTAGGATCCATGGGACCCAGAGGCAGAATAGGTGGGACAATGCAGCAGAATCAGAGAGCTTCATGTTCAATGAGGGAGGCCGTCTCAAAAACTAAGACATCCAGTGAATGAGAAAGACCTTTGCTTCCATATACACTAGCATACACAGGTTCATGAATATCCTGCCACACATGTACACATACACATGAACGAACACACACACACACACACACACACACACACACACACACACACACACACACACAGACAGAGATAGAGACAGAGACAGAGAGAGCAAAGCCCCATCATCAATCTGCCAGTGAAACCTTCACTCCCTTTTGGGATCCCCATCATGATTTGTACAGTTTGTTGTGGTGATATTGTGTTCCCCCAAGCATTGTGCACCCCAATAAACTTATCTGGGGTCAGAGAACAGAACAGCCACTAGATACAGAGGCTAGAAAATTGTGGCACACACACCTTTAATCTTAGCATTCCAAAGGCAGATCCGTCTGGATCTCTGTGAGTTCAAGGCCGCACTGGAAACAGCCAGGCATGGTGACTCATGCCTTTAATCCCAGGAAGTGATGGCAGGAAGCAGAAAGGTATATAAGGCGTGAGGACCAGGAATTAGAGTTGGTTAAGCTTTTAGGCTTTTGAGCAGCACAGTTCAGCTGAGATTGATTCTGGATGAGGACTGAGATGTAGTGGGTAGCCATTCCAACCTTGATCTGGAAGTTCCAACCCCCATTGAGGCTTTGGTAACTGTCACACATACAAGGCAGGGCCAAGAGAGGACCCTGAAGACCCAAGACCAAAATGTGTGGGCTCTCTTGGTTCCTGGGCCCTGGACGCTGGAGGTAAATCAAGCAGAGTTCTCCAGAGAACACTGCCGGACTGCGCCATGCCTTTCCCAGACCCTGCAACCTACCTATCCCTTCACTTAAGTTACGCCACTAAATAAACCTCCCTTTTAACTATGTGGAGTGGCCTTAATAATTTCACCAATACTGAGAGGCTTCCAGTCTGAGGAAACAGGATCAGCTGAGGAATTGGCAAGGTGAGGTAGCTGTGGCTTATTCTGCTTCTCTGATCTTCCAGCATTCACCCCAATACCTGGCTCCCAGGTTTGATTTTATTAATAAGAACTTCTAAGATTCTTGCTACAGTTTGTTTCTTTTCCTCTCCAATACAAAAAAAAAAAAATTAAAGTTGATGTGTGACTTAAAAATTCAAATATAAAATGCAGTTTTATAGTTCACACGAAGTTGTGGGATATGGGGGTCTCTGGCAAATCCTTTATTGCTAAGTACTGTGTTCACCATGAGTAATATCCTAGAGCATGGCTTCCTGACAGATAAACAGGGACCCTTCAAGCATATGATCAGACAATTGAATAGAGAACCTAATTTAATTTCTCTTGAGCACATCTCTTGGAAAGAGACACTACATTTTTCTTTTATTGAGTACTTCTCTCCTACACTTAATTCTAAGAAACTGCTTTTACGTTATAAAAGCAGAGGAAAAAAAGGGAGAGCTGGCGTGCACTGCTGAGCCCTCATTGTGAACCAAATGCCCAAGCTCTACAGCCACCCTTTACTGTAGGAATTTCACTACTTCATCAGTGTAGGTCAGCTCTACAGCCACCCTTTACTATAGGAATTTCACTACTTCATCAGTGTAGGTCAGCTCTATTTCCCCATCGTAATGTGTTGCCTAATAACACAAAACAATATGGTATTGTACACTAAGTCTCCAGATCTGAATACTGAAGAGTGTCAAAACCCAATACCCTAGAACCTACACACTTCAAATAACTCTTATAAGACAGCTATAACACTAGGTAACAAACACAAAGGTAAAAGATGCAAAGAACAAGGCTGCACATTACCAGCTGTCCACAAATAAAATACTGTATGTAATGCTAAAATCCTTTTAATTTTTCCTCTAGCCATACTACTTGCACTAAAACTTGAGTCTTGTCATTTCAAATGTTCTCCAATATTATTTTTAACTCCTTACATAGACTGAAATCATTAACACTCAAAAGTAATATGGCCTTAGCATTAATGGCCTTCTTTGGAGGAAAACAAGTCTCCTTCATTATTACATGTTCTTAGATAACTAAATCATGTCTAAGAAGGATGAACAACTTCACCAAAATGTGCAAGAAGAGTTAAGTGAGCAATGAGTGACTGCATGGAGAACTACTAAATCCTACAACAGTTAGGGGTCCCTAGGAAGGGACTCATGTTCTATCCCGTTTCGAAGTGAACTGATTTACCTACATGCCAGGTTTAAATCTACTCTTGAGTCAAAGATTTTTAGAGAATTAAAAAACAAAATAGTATTATGATTCAAAATAGGATAGAAGCAAAAAGGTAGATTTATAAAGTCTGATACTTAAGAAAGAAAAAGAAGAAGATAGAGTATTGAAAATATTGATGGATGGGGGAAACAGAGGTACAACTTCTCCAAATGAACAGACATTGAAAAAGCAAACAGTTTGTTCACTAAATATTAATGGTCAAAAATATACA
Source organism: Peromyscus maniculatus bairdii (assembly GCF_049852395.1). Taxonomy (NCBI): domain Eukaryota; kingdom Metazoa; phylum Chordata; class Mammalia; order Rodentia; family Cricetidae; genus Peromyscus; species Peromyscus maniculatus. Next base: position 61,594,627 of record NC_134862.1, read on the forward strand.
TGTAAAAAGGCAGGTGTCAGCTGTAAAGAAAAAGCTTATCTACCTAATAACATGCTCATCATTCCCATGGCTCATGACCCACTCTTGATGTCATTTAGTGCAGACAGTATTAAAATAGCCTCCACTGTGCAAGGAGCCTAAATGGAATGCTAAGGAAACCTCAGTATATGAAAGAAAGGAGGGGTTTCTGGTATTTAAAAATCTAATAGCCGGGCGGTGGTGGCGCACGCCTTTAATCCCAGCACTCGGGAGGCAGAGCCAGGCGGATCTCTGTGAGTTCGAGGCCAGCCTGGGCTACCAAGTAAGTCCCAGGAAAGGCGCAAAGCTACACAGAGAAACCCTGTCTCGAAAAACCAAAAAAAAAAAAAAAAAAAAAAAAAAAAAAAAAAAAAAATCTAATAGTACAGATTATAATATGAACTTTTTCCAGTTAATGACATGAAGGGATAAAGCTTAACACTTTATAATGCACAACAGACATTAAATAAATGCCAAGTGAATGCACAGAAACCCTAATGGGGAAAACTATAGAACCCTGAGATTCACTGATAAGGATTACAAGTATCAGAGTAAAATGGCAAGAAACTAGATTTTATTTCTAGGTCTAGACCCAAAGATCATTGAGAACTTGCTGGTGTTCTCTACACCTCTCAGCAGTGAGCTAATTTACAATTTGGTTGTTTTCATTTGCTCCTAAACACACTTAAGTCGATTAATCCATTCAACAAACATTTATTGAGTTTCTACTGCATGGTTGCTAGAAGTCATAGACAAAACAAAGAGCCAGACACGCTGCCAAGATATCACTCAGATAAGTGTGCCTCCTCTGCAAGTAAATAAGATGAAAGCAGATTCCTGGGCTCATCGCTGACTGGTGACTGCCTACGGCGCCCTATCCCACAGAGACAGACTTCAAGCTATCTGCGTCTGCGAGTTTTATGGGCACGTGCTAGGAATGCCAGAGATCTGTGGCTTGCTTCCTTGCCATATGCACACACAGAAAACAGGAACAGAGGGGGGCACAGCTCTTCCTAATCAGTCCTGTGCCACTGTGAGTAGTAACTGCAGACGGGACCCCTGGCCAGATGCATGTATATAGCAGCCCTGTATACTTATCTCTATAAAAAGCAGCATGCTTCTCTATGCTGTCTCTAGCAGCACCAGGAAACCAATCAATGGTTCTAGTATTCATTTATTCCCTTTAAACAAAGGCACCACTCAACTTTATAAAATACAAAAATTCAGAAGAAGGTTCCAACTCTCAATTACAGCAATGATAAGTTTCTACATTTAAAAAAATAGTTTAACTTTTTAAATTTTACCAAGAAGCAAAGCATAAAACTTGGGGGTTTACTTGTCTCCTCCCTCGAACACTACAGTCTTCAAGAGAATCACCTCAGGTTCTGGGGGACAAATCTGACTTCTGATCCTGTGTCCAGAAGCCCTAAAAGGAAGGTGATCATTCAGATAGCAAAAGGTGTGCTGGCTGCCACTTGAGAAACACGGTGTGACAATGTGAAAACAGGAAGAAAGAAGGCTCACTGAAGGGACAAAGAAGAAATTAACTAATGTGAGCTTACTTACTCTCATTTTTCTGGTCAGCAGACAAAGAACAACATCACCGAGTGTTCCCTAATTCACCTTGACATTAGGGAGATGGCTTTTCTAACCATGGGATAAAATTCCAAATATTGAGATTGAAAGCTCTGTAGTACATAAAGACTTTCCTGACATCCATGCCAACAGCCCAAGGCGGTTTCAAGAAGATCCTGGTGATCTCTCTTGGGTGTTTATGTTATGAAGTCGAGCGGGTTCTGTGACGGCTGAGGAAGGCTTTACGATCAGCCTGTGGGGCTGACCTCTGCCTTCACTTCTCTTCCCGCTGGTTGTCCGCCCTGTGGAAACGTTTCAGCACCTACTTCCTGTGGCGACCGCAGTACTGGCACTGTGAATGCTTTCCTGGAACTCATTGACCTTTCCCTCAAGAACAACAAAAGGTTAAAATGGTACTCACTGCTTGGCCCAATAAATCTGTTCTCGTCTAAGAAAAACGGACACTCATAAGAATATTGTGGGTATCTCATAATAACGTTATACAGCAGACACATCTAGTATTCCCTCTCTGCCACTGAGGAAACTGATGCCCAGAGAAGCCAAGCAGCTTGTCCCAGGTCACATGCTCAGTGGGTCTGGACTCAGACTTGTGCTTAGCCACAATACTATATCAGCACTTGTAAAACTCCCCTGTGGACCCACAGGCTCATCACTAGTTCCTCATCCTGTATTTAACACCAGCGCCCCTCTGTTCTGCTCTACACCCTCCATCCCATTGCCGTGTCTTAACTGAGGGTGTGTGATAAACCCCACTCGCCTGCTTCCAGCCTCCCCTGAACCTGTGACCTGCACCCAGACGATACTTCTAAAGTGCATGCTCTGCTTTACACTGAAGGCAAAGTATCTACAAAAGCTCCATTTATCCTATAACTCAGAAGTTCGCCCCGTATGTCCTCCCCAGCACTGAGTGGTCCATCCAGTGGAAGATGAAGATGGATGAACTGCAGGTTTATTCCTAACAGCCACACTGCTTGCCTTTCAGACTATTTGTTTACAGGGATCCTCCACTTACCATAAGAATAAGATTACTCATCAAGGTACCAGTCCCCTTATCTGTGTTCCAGCGGAGGCCAGGAACTTAGGAGAACACTGAACTGTACGGAGCAATGAATGCCCTTTCCATCTCAACTAAGCCTTACCGTGCATGGAGATCGGAATGTTTGCAGCATGAACTGCCCCAGCAAAACCAACACACAATTCTTTTTCTTTCTTTACAACTTCACGACTAGAAGACTCACGCCTTTTAAACCATTATTAGTTCCCCACAGTGACTCTTAACAAATGTAAATCGGGTCATGTCACTCTCATGCTCAAAACCTCTTCAGCTTTCCATTACATCTGGAGATGATCCAGCCTTCTGCCAGAACTCCCAAGACCCTGACCAACAATCCCCTTGACCTTCACCACCACCACCATCCACTTTCCCCCTAAGCCCCAGCTTTACTCGTCCACCTGCATGAAATTCCTAAAATGCAGCAGGCTCATTCATGCCTATGGACCCCTGTATCAGCTCCTTCTGTGTTGTGGGAGTCAACCATGATCTTCTAGACGGCTTCGCCCTCGTTCTTATGAACAAGCAGTATCTACATAAATCAATCCCCATGCCCCAGCATCTCTCTGTAGTCACACCTCCCACACCCCCTGCCACACCAGACCACCTCACCTACTATCTGTAAACAGAAGAGCAGCAATCCTATCTGTCTTGTTCTGGGCTCTGTCCCTGGTCACGGGTCTACCAAGCCATGAGTTCTATAAAGGGAATTACAGTAGGCATTATTTTAAACTATCTATGAAAGGCACATGAGACTCCACAGATGCCATGAAAAATACAAAACTCTAAGCTAAAAATCCCAGGTAAATAAAGTAAACTGATATATTCTCTTCACAGCAATGAAGGCCTGCTGCATCCGCCAACATTATTATTCTGAGCATTTCTTGAGAGTGGTCAGTTCATTATCATAACTAAAAGTTACTAAACTCATGAGACTTCTTTCTCCAGAATTCCTCTCCTATCAAGATGGAGATGATGAATTAAACTCTTGGTCTCTGAGAGTCACATTGCTCTTATCGTTCTATCAACTGTAAATGCCACTGAGCTGATGGCTTGATCTGAAAACAGAGAGTGGGAATCTGCATTTGCTTGATTTCTTACAGTTCCAAGTGGGAGTGTCAGAGAAACGAATGCACAATCAAATCCACCTGCCACAGGACATGAGTGTGAATAAACACACGGCAAGAAATGTACTTGTGTGGTGTCAGCCTACCCAACAGCTTTCAGGGCTTCACCCACAAAAGATGTCGCACAAAGTCAGGCAGGGTTTCATCTGAAGTTTTTAACGGCCCTTCTCCCCAGCCAGGTTCTAAGCCTGGGAGGCTGTTAGAGGTCTCAGGGCTTGTAGCAAGTTCTTATAAAACTGGAACAAACTAGCACCCAAACATCTCCTTCTGGAATGCTCGCCCGGAGGACTTTGATCTTGAACCTGACCATCTTTGGGAAACAGCCAGGAGTTATAAGCAGGCGAGTGTACCGGACGAGTGTGAATGTGAGTGTGTCGTGATCAAATGGGTCTCCGGGGAGAACGAACTTGAGACTAGTCAAGAAGGGGCGGTTGGAAGGGAAGAGATGACTGGAGCATAGTACCTCAAAGTGTGGACCGCGGTCTCCAATGGCGGGATCACCATGGGTACTTGTGAAAGGCAGGCTATGTGCCCCACCTCCCCCCCCCCACTATACCCAAACCCTGCAAGGAGACTGCGTGGTTGGGCCTGCACCTACTTCGCCTATAACAAACATTACTGAGTAGGGATCAGAGCAACGGGGTTAGATGAATTCTGAAGATGATGAAAACGAAATCAAGAAATCTGCTTTTCCAGGGCATGATGCCTACTTCTAGAATTCCTGTGCGACCCCTCTCTTCTCCAGCCCCCTTTCTTCCTTACCTGGAACAAGAGGCCAATTTGTTTTCTTTTCAGTCATTGCCTGATAGCGGTTTTACTCAGAGGAGAAGTGTACACTTGCTTTGAACTGTTCCCAACTGGAGCAGATGAGAAGGCATACATGTGAGCCTACGCCTCAGACAGGTTTGCATGCGACTAGGAAACTTCAGAGATAAACATACTACCTTTATTTGTGCGGCCTTTTCTAACATTCAGAGACTCTCTAAATACACAGCCACATCAGAGCCTCACATCAATTCCATTTTACAGATAATAGCACTGGCAAGGTCATCCTGTGCTGACCTCTCCTGACTCTCAGTATGCACATGACAGATATCAAGAGCCTGCTCCGTGAAACACATTCGGGTTCTATACAAAATTCCCCCTATTGGAGACTGGGAGGAAAAAACAACACCTGTATCAGCTAGTTTTTCATTATCATAACACAATGGCAAAGGCAGGCTAACTTCGTAAGGAAGACGTTTGTACTTAGCTTACAGTTCTGGAGATTCAAGGGCAAGGTGCCAGCATCGGCTTGGCTCTAGTGGGGACCTCAAAGGCAAGGCAGAAGCACAGTAGCAAGACCTGCATCTCCAAACAGGATGTGTAAGCGCGACTTGGAGAGCAAGACCTGCATCTCCAAAGAGCACCTGTGAGAGTGATTTGGAGAGCTGGCTGGCTGCTGCAGTGACTCACTCACGTAAGAACCTGGAATCCCACACAGAGAACTTAACCCCTCCTAAGGGAGGCTCCTCCAAGGACCTGCACATCTTTCCCTGGGCTCCACATCTTAAAGTTCTATGCTACCCCCCACAGCCTGTACCCTGAGACCAAGCCCTGGAGCTAACTCCATCCGAACCAAAGCACTAACGTAAGCAAACTACGAAATACATGTCCTGGGTTACTAAAAGTATTTGAAGATAAGTTTTTAATTCTTTAGGTATAAAATATATTCTGATCATATTTAACCCCCATAACCCTCTCATTTCCTCCTCACTCTCACTAAGCCTCTTCAAATATTTAGATTTCATATTAACATGACAGAGGTCATGGGACTGTGGAAAATTAGAACTGTCTAAATCTAACAAAACACAAGTTGTCTTGTCAAAGAAGTGTAATTGCTGTGTCGCCAGCAGTAATTGCATGTTTGGATTTCCAAATAGGCATCTTTCCCTCCCACTTTAAAAAAAAAAAAAAAGAAGGAAGGAAGGAAAGAAAGAAAAAGAAAAAGGAAGAAAGAAGGAAAAGTTGCGGCATTTTCCTTTCCAGGAATGCAGTTTAACTTAATAGCTCAGCTAATACCCACGAGCTGCGGACTTGGTGCAAACAAAGAAAGCCCTGTCTCTGCGAGCGGACACAATGGTCCTGGGTGATGGATTCCAGTATCTGCGCTGAGTGACCATTCCATTATGTAACCAACGGAGCTGCAGGGCTGCCTGTTACAAAATGCCACACTGCTCTGTCACCAATCACAGCGGGGAGGCTCCCTCGACATCCAAAAGCTTCCCTTGGCCACTCACTTCTCTAGCATCTGAAGTTAAAAAGCTGAAATTATTTTGAGCTGAAATCATGTACATAGTTGTTGTGCCCCACTACAGGAAAGAATGAGCTAAAAAAAAAGTTTTTGTTTCTTAATGTTTAGGAGACAACTCTGGGGAGAGGAAAGAGGTAAACTCGTCTACGAAAGAGCTACACTGCTAGCTAGGCCTTAACTGAGGAAATCATAGCATTTTTCAGATCTACTCGTGCGACTTGATAGACCCTCTAGAGACACTTAGAAACACTTATTGATACATTTTTCCAAAAACGATGTGAGAGGTACAAACAAAATGGGCCACTGACGTCACACAACAAAGCTCAGTGGGTCTGGGAATCCACAGGGCTGGCAGCAGACTTCCCCGTGCAGCTCAGAGCCAAGCCCACACCTTCCGGATTCAGGTCTCAGAGGCAAGGAGGGAGGCAAATCTTTAAAAAGGCCTTCAAGTACATCTGGGAAGACATCGTTCAGGGTGTGAATATGGCTGAGGAAAAAGACAAATGTTAAGAAAGACATAACATTCAAATTATGTAAGGGGGTAGTGTTCAATGTTTGGTAAGCAGTTATTTTCCCACGAGGAGGTTACACAAGAATTTTAAAAGTTTCATTTCTTTTGATGGAAATGCTTCAAAAATATGTTCTTTTTCTGCCTCCAAAAGTAGAATATACTGAGTGTGACTTAGCCTTTCCTTCGCAGCCCAGTAGGCCACCAATTGTGAACAGGACTGCGGTATGTGCCTCTGACACAGATATCCGTGCTTATTCCCAAACTAAATAGTCTCCTAGGCCTTTTCTCATTCTTTTCCTAGACCTTTACCGGCATCTTTTCCTCACATACGTTCACTCAGACACTCATCCATCGAATATCTATAGCAGTGAGGGAAGGGACAGCCAAGCCCCATGACCTCTGGAGTCTAGATCCCACGGAGGAAGTGAAAAGCCATCAACAGTGAGGAGACAAATGAAGACTGGCGGAGATTGGGGATGACGTTTGGGGGAGAGTGAGGCGATGGGGCACGAGGAGCTCTGGGGTAGGCGAGACTGCCCTTGAGGAGTAGACAGAGAACGCCTCACTCACAAGGGGACATTTGACCATAGCTTTCCCCCAGGATTTGTTGCTACAAGTGTGTCAGCCTCCAAAAACCCACTCTCTTCAAATCTGCTGCTTCTGGGTGGTAAGGAGGAAGCAGTAACCAGCTGTGCTGTATATTAAGAGCTGGAACAGCACTCATCAAGAATGCCACTCTCCTGGTCTATTCTCTGAGACGACTTGCTTCATCAGTATTTTTTCTTTTTTTTTTTTTTGGTTTTTTTGAGACAGGGTTTCTCTGTATAGCTTTGCGCCTTTCCTGGAACTCACTTGGTAGCCCAGGCTGGCCTCGAACTCACAGAGATCCGCCTGGCTCTGCCTCCCGAGTGCTGGGATTAAAGGCGTGCGCCACCACCGCCCAGCTTCAGTATTTTTTCTTATTTGCTTGGATTTTGTTGGTTTGTGTGAGTGCAGACATGTTGATATGTGTGTGTGTTTTCATATGTAAGTGCACATGCATAGGGTGGTGGAGGCTAGAAGTCAACATCGGGTATCTTCCTCAATTAATCTCCACCTTATTTATTTTTGTGTGTGTATGCATGTGTGTGTTGTGTTGTGTGTGTATGCATGTTTACAAGTGTGAAGTCACGCTGCTCATGTGTGCATGTGAAAGCCCAAAGCTGATGTCAGGTGTTTTCCTTATCATCCTCCACATGATATATATATAATATTGGGCAGGGCCTCTCACTGACATATATTACTGAATGAGCCATCTCCCCAGCCTCTGTGTTTAGTTTTTAAATGTGTTTTTTCAAAAAGGAAAATCTGAAATGCCCAAAAATTCAAGGGTAGTCCTCATCTGTAGAGTACATATGAGATTTTAAACATCTTAAAACTTTGGCCACCCAGGTAGACTGTAATCTTCTGACTATACCCTCTGTGACTCCTACACTAACTGTTCTCTACCCTCTTGCCCTCAACAAGGGGGCGGTCCAAGTTCAGCCCTCAACCCTCTTCTATTTCTTCATGTCATCCACTCATTCATGTAATCAAACTTACGTGTACACTTCACTAACCCCAGAGCACGTCTAATCTGGAAACCATTCCAGCAATGCAAAGAGTCATAGCGCTGCCTTCCCAGCACCACTCAGAAGTCCTATCCCAAATCCGTGTCTGCTAACATCCCCACTCTTCTCCATTCAAATCAGGTCCAGCAGCACCCTTTCCTGGAGGCAGGGATTCCCTGCCTCTCCTTGAGGATTCGTAAGTAGTTAATGGTTGATAAGGGAGAGACATCCTCTTCAGTGGTGTATCCCCGATAAGGTGCCCATGCTCCAGTAAACAAACCTGCCCTGTGAGGCCATAGGCAACTCTAAAGATACTCAGTGGGTCACTGATAAAAGGAGATATGAAAAGAGCTAGCCGGGAAGAGGAAGTGGATTAACATGAGTGGGAAGGGAGCAAGAGATGGTAAGGGGTGTGTGAGTGTGTGTGTGTGTGTGTGTGTGTGTGTGTGTGTGTGTGTGTGTGTGTGTGACCAAACATATTAAACATATATGTATATATATAGACAATATATATATATATATACACATTGTAGACCATCAGTGTGTGTTAACAGAAACATCACAAGCATAAATAAACACAGAGTCTTAAAGCTGACCCGTTCTCATATCCTTTCTTTGGAATAACAATAAACAATCTTAATACAGTGATTATCCAGGTTTCTAAATTATGAGATAAAAAGGGATTGTGGAAAGATGACTCAATGGTGAAGAGCACTGGTTGCTCTTCCAGAGGACCTGGGTTCAAATCCCAGCACCCAGATGATGACTCACAACCACCTGTAACTCTACTTCCTTGGGCACCAGGCACATACAAATAGTATACAAACATACATGAAAGTAACACCCATACACACAAAACAAATGAACTAATTTAAAAGGTTTTTAAATATGCAATGAAAGAATATCCTGTACTAAGGATCGCTTTAGAGTAGCATGTATCCCAAACACAGAAATGTGAACATTAACAATCATGTTAATAATGAGAACTGTGAATAGTCTAAGGCCAGTTAAAGGACTTTTTTCAACTATTCTAGGAGCAAGAATAAGGAAGGGTGTGGCTCACTGCTGATAGTGGGGTAATTCGGACTGATAATGCAGGAAAGCAGAACTATTCACCCTATCTAAGCATCTATCTTCCCTATCAAGTAAAAGGCCTTTGAACTAGAGAGGGTGGACCAGCACAGCAAAGAAGAACCTGGAGCTCGGCAAAGAACAGACGAAAAAGAAGAACACTTAGTCCCTTAATGATTTCACATCTCTAGAGACGGGGGCACCGAAAGCCTCGGCAGAAGTGATCGCAACTCTGATGAATGCGACAGAAGCAGAAAATCCACTGGGCATCTCAGAGCAGCAGCACGCAAAGGAAGCAAACGCAAGTGAATAAATGGAGACCACAAATGATAGGCTGCCAGTCCCATGACTGGGCCAAAATTCCAGATTCAGTTTGCACATAACGATCACTAGCAGCTAATGTGATATCATGAGAAAAACAAAGTCATATCAAACTAGTGGTCCTTCCTTTGCTGGCCCAGACTTGTAGCATGAATCTTAGAAGGTCTTATTAATAAAAATCAAACCTGGAGCCAGGTATTGGGATGAATGCTGAAAGATCAGAGAAGCAGAACAAGCCACAGCTACCTCGTCTTGCCAATTCCTCAGCTGATCCTGTTTCCTCAGACTGGAAGCCTCTGAGTCCTCATCCAAATGGGTCTCAGCTGAATTGCTGCTCAAAACTCTGAAAGCTTAACCAGGCAAAAGCTTCTAGTTTCTGGTCTTCAAGCTTTATACACCTTTCTGCTTTCGACCATCACTCCCTGGGATTAAAGGCTCACTTTCTGGGATTAAAGGCGTGTGTCACCATGCCTGGCTGTTTCCAATGTGGCCTTGAACTCACAGAAATCCAGAGGGATTTCTGCCTCTGGAATGCTAGGAATAAAGGCGTGAGTGCCACCATTTTCTAGCCTAAGTATCTAGTGGCTGTTCTGTCTCTGACCCCAGATAAGTTTATTAGGGTGCACAATATTTTGGGGAACACAATACCACCATACAGACTGGTACTCCTGGGGCTTGCTCACAGTCTTCAGAGACACCAAGACCATCCCACCCCAGCTCTGCCCTCTGGTCACTATAGCCAGGATGGAGAGGTGTGAGCTGAGTAGTTGTGGAGTTGGCTAGCTCTGAGTCCAAACAGTTGAGCCTGCTGCGTGGGGGTGCAGTGTTGCCCAGCTTACAGCAGACGAACTAAAGCCATAGCTGAGCCATTGCTTTACCAAATCAGGATTTGAAAAGATTCTGAAAACAACTAGGAGGGGAATGGCTAAGACTAGTAAAATTAAATTTAGTGAAAGTAAATATTTTCCTTATTTAGATGTTTAAAACATGTATTCTCTAAGCACAGGCTAAGACAGTTTAATGGGACTTAATAATTCCTATTTTTAAAAAAATTATCAAAGAATTTTTTCTAAAGATGTCTTGAATGTAACACGTTCACAGAGAAATCTATCTCAAGTTCCATAGAGAACACAGCCAATTTTAGACAGAACTACATGAAAATTGCCAATATTTGGCCATTTTTAACACAAAACTGATGACTGCATGCAGTATGACTTAGCAGAAGATTACATGGAGTGTCCAACAGTACAGTGCTTTGGTGAGAAAGGTCATTTAACTACCTTCCGGGAACCCAGAGCCACTTGGTGGGACAGCAGCGTGAGAGTTACAATGATTTCCAATCTGCTGTGATAAAAACACCTAAAATCACACGACCCTCGTACAGAGGCTGGGATTGGAAGGAATGAGAACGGGAACGCTGTTGATCAGGAGCCATACCAACACCTGGTGCCTGGTCATTCTGTCCTGGAATTCTGGTGCTTTCTATCTCCAAACGATCTTGCAGATCATTGAGCCCAACTCCCTTAAAAATCCTGGGTGATTACCAACAAGGCTGGAAGTATCCAGGCGAAGGAGAAGCCAAGGCTGCCTGGCCCTCTGTCTGCGCCCAGAGTGAGCTAACTCACTGGGGGGGGGGGGGGGACGCTCCACAGACAGTTCCGGTTCACTGACTCCTAAATGCTGTGTTTTGAGATTCCTTCCTGAAGACAAATACCCTCGAAATCTACAAGCTTCGGGAACAAACGCTTGGTGGCTTTTGTGGGCAATTGTGTCACAAAAATCAAGTGTGTCTAAGGCACAGTTTTAAAGAATTTGGCTCCAGGAGAAAGAGCTGAAGCATTAGTCACGTGTTTCACATTTCTTACTCTTGCCTGCCAGATTTTTTTTTTAATTAAGAAAGGAAAAATGGGTCAACTAGAAAGAATTTTTACAACTGTCAGAATAAATACAAGGCCATGTAAGCTCATAAACTTTATTATTGGGGGGAGGACTTTGCCCCTCCCCATGGCTGTAAGTGCCCTTTGTTTAGAACTCAGTCACACATAGAGCCCGGGCGACTGTCCCTCTATCTAATGTACGGTAAGGACTCTTTTTCTGGAAGAAGACTGATGTGTTCCTGGATTAGAACAACAGCCTCTTCAGACTCCCCCTGCCCCCACCGGCCTCTTCAGATGTCATCCGGACACAGAAAGGAAGGGCTCTGCCGTCACAAACCAAACCAAACCAAATCTATTCAATCCGGTTTGAGTCCAAGGTCACTAAGAAACAACTCGCTTCTTAGAAAGAATCACCACCCAGGAGACTATTTGGAAAAAAGTTTTAAACTCTCTCTGTCTCTGTCTCTGTCTCTGTCTCTCTCTGTCTCTCTCCCTCTCCCTCTCCCTCTCCCTCTCCCTCTCCCTCTCCCTCTCCTTTCTAGACTCTAGGGCACCTTAGGGCTGGCCTCACAAGATCGGCCTTCAGCAGACAGAATACAGAGCCCTGGCTCCCTTTACTCTGGAGTCTCCTGGCTGACTGAGATGAGCATCCAGCTCCTGTAGGGTCTGGTTTAGCTGAAGAGTTCCAGACCGGCTTTAACCCCTCAGACCTGTAAGATCAGACCGGCCCTCTGGTAATGCTCCAGAGTAAGTCAGCCACCAGAACAGTGACTCGCAGACATTCTGACCGTGATTCATAGTTTAAAAAATAAAAGGCACGTTTTGCCTGGGGCTTGGTCGGAACACATGTATTATTAAACAAAAAGTTTCTAAATAGTGCCATTCTGGTATTTCTATTCCATTCTGTCCTAATTTAAAAATAGTATTTTTTAAAACCACTGAATTGATTTCAGAACCCACAACCTGCATTTTGAACACTAAGGTCTGAGAACAACGCTGTTCAAGGTAAATACAATGCCAGCCATGGGTAACTTCTGTAAGTGCCATATTTAAAACTTAGGTGAAAAGAAACATGATTTTGTGACAAATATGTTAGAACAATATTTTGTTTAACCTGTCATACCCAGGATACCATCATTTTACCATAAGCTCACTACAAGAAATCACTGCGATAGTTTATATCATCAAGTCTTCACACTTTGGAGTGGACTCTGCGTGGGCTGTCATTTAGTCCAGAGGAACTCATTTCAAGTGCTCTGGAGGCACGGTGACAAGAAGCTACCACCGGGCAGCGCGACCCTAGGGCGTCTGGTCCTGTCTCCCCCAGCGCAGCCCGCACAGAGCTGTGCATGGCAGAAGGCAGCCTTGGTCCACTCCTGCCGAATCCCCTGCACATCCAGCCACGTGCCCTCATCCCACGCTGCACTATCAGCTCCAGCTCTGATAAAGGACAGGAATTTCACAAGGAAAAGACCAGAAAGGAGGCTCGTAAACCAATAACAGGCATTATCACCTTGAAATGCCTCAAACACAAAGTCCGAAAGCATTGGGGGTGGGGATGGGGGTCCTGTGGTACCAGAAACATAACGAATATCAGCAGCCACTCAAATCAGAAAGTAAACCTTAGAGAACTTGTTCTGAAAAATAATATTGGCTGATCACAAAACTGAACCGAAACTGCCACAGCAGCTATATCAAAAAGTGTCAGCGAATTAAGAAGGAAGGGCAATAAACAAACGGAAAACTTATCGGCGGGGGATGGGGCGCACGCCTTTAAGCCCAGCACTTGGAGGCAGAGGCAGGCAGATCCCTGAGAGGTCCAAGCCAAGCAGGGTTACATAGTGACAGCAGGGTTATAGATAAACACCCCCCCCCACACACACACACACATACACACACACACACACACACACATACACACACACACACACATATACACCACCGCTACCTCTCAAGTACTGGGACCATAGGCTTGTCCACCATGTGGACTTTTACCGTGCAGGGGGTAGAACCCAAGGCCTTGTATACACTAGGCAAACAATCTGCCAGCTGAGCTGCATTTCCCTTTGTCTCTGCCAGGGAGAGGAGTACCCTTCAGAAAGAGGCCACACAGCAAACCTACAACACCCATCTCAGCTCAGGAGGCTGAATCACATCCATACCCTGCACCATTATACACACAGAGGTTGTCAGATCCCCGTGAACAAGCCAGACCAGCTTGCCATTAGGTTCAAATGAATTTAAAGACAGTTACAGACCTCAGTTATATAAGACAGGTGAAAACCCTAAGCAGGTCGACTCTGGAACTCTGAGTGGGAATTAAGTTCCTAGCAGTGCATTCTAGACTCATGACTCAAACCATTGTATCTCTAGAAAATCTAGAGGTGAAGTCTGGATTCCATACTAGCCCACCTATCTACAAAGCTCACCATCACTTCACAGGATCCTGCAGTGTAGAAATGAAAGAACAGTAATCAAATGAAGCAAAGGCATGTCCCCTTCCCGTGTTATACAGGTAGTCAGACCGTAAGCTGTAAATCAAGTCTAGCTTACTCAGTCAATGTTTTTCTTTTGTCTCAAAAACCTACACTGAGCATATAACCAACGACAAGAAATAACATTAAAGATACATGTTTTAGCTCCAAGATAACCTGGGCTACTGCAGTAAGACCCTGTCTCAAACAAACAGACATGAAAATAGATGCTACTGAGTATAGATTAACATCTCAGACAAGGGGAATGCAAAGACTAATGAAATGTGACCCAAGCCTCAAGGCACTGAATAAATAGGGTAAAGGAAAAGGAAAAGTATACTTCAAAGTCAAGGGTGATGGTTCACACCTGTGCTCTCAACACTCAGGAAGTTCAAGTAGGAAAAACACAAGCTCAACACCAGCCTGGGCTACCCCATGCGTCTGAGGCCAGCCTGGGCTCACACAGCAAGACTGACTCTATCTCAAGCAAACAAAAATGATCACCATGACAAGAGCTGTAACAAAGCTTTTGGTGAGTGCTCACAACACCTTTGCCCGCCCTCCCAAACAAAGGCAATAAACCGAGAAGACACAGGACGCTCCGGAGCTGACTTGAAAGGTAAGTAGAGTTGGCCATCAGTCCTGGAGACTGGAAGGCTAGCAGGCAGACACAACAGCATCGGGCGGACACAGGAAGCGTAAATCTAAATCTGAACCTCAATAGGTATAATGAAGTCTAAAGGGCTTCACAGAGTCAACCACGCAGGGAGCTAGAGGGCCAGGTGAGCGGGAACTTTCGAGGTCACGCTCTTCCCTGTATGGGTCCCAGCAGAACCCCTTCAACGCTCTTGTGGGACCTTAATGGACAGGTTAAGGTTAGAGACTCAAGTGAACACTTCTGCCATAGCCATCACGTTTATCAAGCGTTTGTCCGAGAGCACAGATTCATCTGGGGACTGTCTCGGTCAACACTGGCTAGGAAGCTAGTTTTGTAAAGAATATCATAATCTTCCAACCCCAAGCAAAGGTGGCTCATGAAGAAACATTTGAGGCAACATGAGCACTCCCAAGAGACATTTCAGTGGGGGCAGAACATCATGACCCCCGGCCCCCGGACACTCTACATAGCATGGTATCTGAAAGCTGCTTCATAAGCCTGCGCTGACCACAGCGTCATCGCGTCACTCGAGGATGAATGTCACAGTGAGTCCTGAGGTGTACCAGTCCTTTCTCCTTCTGCAGCACACGCAGTCAGCGGGCAAGAGAGACTTCAGTGTTTGTCGGGAACAATGTGAGCGGGTCACTGATTAAGCATCCTGGTACAGGAGACTTAATTTTCAGCTAGCGCTCCGGGTACAAGGGTCAGTTAGCTCCACAAACCAGCTGAGAATAGGCACAGATTAACAGCATGGGTCCTGAGGTGGACTATCTCAGATGAACAGGACAGCATCACAAGATGCTCGGGAGAGACCCATTTGAATAGAAGGAAGGTCAGATTTGTGGCCAACCAGTCAAAGACCCTGGACACTATTTTTAATCCCGAAAGGACAGGAAGGAACAAGAACAAAAAAAGGAACTCACGCAGGAGAGATGGAAAGCAAGGAAGCATCTGTAATAAGCAAGTCGAAACGGGAGGAAAACGGGAGTTTAAAACTGTGTTCCTGATGGGGAGGCCAGCGGTGCCGCAGGGAAGGGGGCCGGGGATGGGAAGAGGGCAGAGAGAGCAGCCCAGGACTACTCAGAGGAAGTGTTTGAAATGCCTGTGGTGTGTGTGTGGAGGGGGGGGGGGGGGTCCAGGTGGTC
Source organism: Peromyscus maniculatus bairdii (assembly GCF_049852395.1). Taxonomy (NCBI): domain Eukaryota; kingdom Metazoa; phylum Chordata; class Mammalia; order Rodentia; family Cricetidae; genus Peromyscus; species Peromyscus maniculatus. The sequence continues at coordinate 61,610,358 of NC_134862.1, forward strand.
AGTATCAGTCTTGCCTCTGGAATTAGGTCATGAGTTCAAATCCCACAGGGGCCTCAAACCGAGAGCTCCTGTTGGAGTCCCTTTACCACTCCTGGGCAACAAATTAAAAGTGCCGGCGCGAAGAGAAGCATCAAAACAAACAAACAAACAAACAAAAAGTGGGAAGTTTTCCTACGCTAGACACTCGCGACAACTGTCTTCAGAATCCTGAGGAAGGGTTCTTTATTCCCGCGGCCGGCCGATCCACAGACGAGCCCAGGGCTCTGCATCCTCACTGCACCCCGAGCACCGGAGGTCATGACCGGGGTGGCAGAGTGGAAGATGCCATTAGGTACGCAGCAGGTGGAAAGAGGAAATACAGACTGTCTCCTCCAGGAGGAGGGGAGGGAGGCGGGACTAGTGAGCAGGACCTGTCCATCAAGCACCTGGGTGGTGAGCAGAGAGGAGAGGAAAGGAAAGGTCTTTAGGCTAAACACCGATAAGGACAGCCGTAAGTTTGCATTACAGTTTAGTGGCAGACACTAACTAACGAAGGTGCCCCCATAAGCCCATGGCCAGAAGGGAAAACAGTGCTACCTCCTTTGACAGAAGAACCACCGGACGATTTAAAAACCACGTGACAAGTCTCAAAGTCACGCAGTTCACCACTGGCTTGGGACCCCAGCATTATATTAACTAATCAGAAGTGACACAATGAGAGATTTTGTCATTGTCTCAGCCAGTAGTTTAGGACCTGAGATTTATGCCACAAGCCCAAAATTCTGTCTAGCTAAGTCTAGCATAATGAAATAGAACTATTTCCTACCCATTTTCATCAGAAATATCAAATATAGAAGACAGAACATTGCCATTATTGGGTTATTTTTTTAACTTATTCTTTTTTTTTAATTTCATGTACTTGTATGTGTATATGGGGCGGGGCAGGAGTGGGGAGGGCTGTGCCCATGGAGGCCAGAAGAGGGTATTGGATCTCCCAGAGCTAAAGTTACAAGTGGTTGTAGGCCACCCTCACATGAGTTCTGGGAACTCAACACCCATCCACTGCAAGGACAGCAAGGACTCCTAACCACTCCCACCCAGTTCAAAACAAACATAAAAGTATCACCAACAAATACACTATAGAAAACAGAAGGAAATTGAAATGCAAAATGTTGGATCCTAAGGAATGAATGGTTGTTCCCTGTGCAGGTGCCTAGACATGGAAAACACACTAGATATCCATGAGGATTCATCTCGACTGTCTGCCTGGGTTGGTTTGGGAGCCACACACTAGTAAAACACACGTGGGGTGTGTCTGTCTGAGAAGCTGTATCAGAGGCCTTGCAGCAGGCGCGCTCTGACAATGTGGGTTGAATCTGGTGCTGAATTGTGACACTGTGGAGGACGGCCCGACTGAAGAAGCAGGGAACGTGTCCCTGGAGCCGTGTCTTAGACTCCACACCTTTCCCGTCCCTTCTCTGTGTTTCCTGCCCACAATGCTACAAACTGTTCCTCCACCTCCTCTCTCCCATGACAGGCTGAAACTTCCCAAACAGTGAACAAAATAAATCTCTTTATAAATACAGCATTTTCTCAGAGCTCTGAGAAAAAAACACCGTATTATCTGAATAAGCAAGTTTTACAAACCCCTGCCATGGTTCGGCCTTCCACTATTGTGTGTGAGTTGAGAGGACGAAGTTGGGGGCATGCTTAATTCAGTTTCCTAAGCAACCTGAGGTTGCTCATAAGCCCAGGCTTCGGGAGGCACATGCAGCAGAGCCACACCAGCCTAGAGTTCTAACTGGGCTCAAAAGAGGGTTCTGCAGTGGGAAGGAAGCCAACAAGACTCTCTGTTCAGTGCGCAAGCGTACTCCAGATTCTACGCCCTAAGCCCAGCACCTTCCTGACGTGAGTCGTTCCTGTCCCCTAACAATGCCATCAGAAAGGCGCTGTATTATCTCCACAGCGGAGGAAGCCAGGCTTGGAGGGAGCGGGGCACAAGCTCTTAGCTCCAGCCAGCCCAGCACACGTGAGGCAGAGATGAGTTTTCAAAGCAGGTCTGTCTGACTCCGTCAAGCAGGCTTCCTACCCCAGGCCCCCACAGGAAATACCCCTGGAAGGCAAGAGCAGCCAGGAGGGCCCAGCTCCTCGGAAAACACAACCGAGTTCAAAGGACAGTGTGCTAATTCTCCAGCCAGGCCTTGACGGTGCTCAGCGCTCCTTAATGCTTGCTTAAGTCATTTTTTAAGAAGTATTTGTTTATTGTGTCTGTCATTAGAAGTCAACCTTTGGACAGAGACGGCTAGTCTTTTCCCTGTGCCTTGCAAAAGAAGCCAGTGCTTCCGATTTCCTGGGTTTTTCCATTTAGAATTATCAGTTGTCTCAATAACCAGCTTCAAGTGTTGCACTTTCAGCTGGGAAAAGGGACCATAAAGCATGGTATTTTTACCCAGCATCTAATCCAGCTTCAGTTATTTTTCCCTATACCCATTAAATGTTCTTGTGTTTAATTCTGTAGAAAAGAACTGTCCACGATTCCAAGCCCCCCACCACAATCACAGACGGGGCAGGCCTGTCACTGGAGAAGAGTCACTAGGAAGGGGACAGCAGAGGCTCAGTCGATGGGGTGACCAACAGCAGCCATTGTTAGCAGAAAGGACATGGTCTGAGCCTTCAAACCATCTTTAGAATTACGAAACGGAAGATTCAGCCTTGGCTTCACGTTTATAAAAGATGAAAATATTCAAAAGAGGAACCACTGTTGAATACTTGACAAAAAAAGAGCAAACATACTGAAAACTGGGATTTATGTGCATGGGATACGATTAACTGTTGAACTGAATTCAAGGAAGTGGACTACACTGAGCAATAAAAAGCTAGAAGATGTGAAGCAAGGAGGTGTTTGTTGTTTTAATGAGAGCTAAGACATTGTCTAGAGCCATTGGCACACTGTCCCCCCCCCCCCCCCCCCCCCCCCCCCCCGGACTACCACCACCGGTGCCCCGAGGAGTCACATTCTGAATAGCAGAAGGAGCAATGGCTTTGGAGAATGAAGCCAGACCAAGCCCGGCATCATCAGAGCACAGCATGGGGCCACAGCAGGGCTGAGACGCAGCCTTTCTACAGTGGGGCTGAAGGATCCACCTAAGAGCAGGTTTCCCCTGTGTGTGCAGGTTTCCCCTGTGTGCACAGACTCCCTCAGCAGGAACTAACTGGCTGCCTACTGAACGCTGTGGGCTTGTTCTATCTTTATTCCTCCTGTGCTTCCTCTATTTGTAGACTTTAAAAAAAAAAAAAACACTAAAGGCAGCTCTCAGATTAAAGTCAGTCAGGAGATCTCAACGACCACATGGCTGAGGAGAGGTGACCAAAGGTGTCCAGGTTGAGTTTTTGGGGTTTTGTTTGTTTGTTTTCTGGGTTTTTTTTCGAGACAGGGTTTCTCTGTGTAGCTTTGTGCCTTTCCTGGAACTCACTTGGTAGCCCAGGCTGGCCTCGAACTCACAGAGATTCACCTGGCTCTGCCTCCCGAGTGCTGGGATTAAAGGCGTGCGTCATCGTCGTCGTCGTCGTCGTCGTCGTCGTCGTCGTCGTCGTCGTCGTCACCACCACCACCACCACCACCACCGTCCGGCTGGGTTGAGTTTTGATCAATTACCCAGAAGAGACTGAAAAGTGAGTATAAATACACAGCAAATCCTGAAAAGTAAAGTGTGAGGAAATGCTTGAACATGTAGGCTGGGGAGTGGGGTGGGGGAGGGGGAGAGGGAGAGAGCGCTAGCAATCACAGGGATCCTCCAGAGGCAGGCATGCCCGCGGCCCCGACACCCAGTGCAGGGAGGGCTAGCCACTGAGTAGGGAGAGAGATGAAGAGCAGAACAGCTAACTGTAAAATGTCTGTGTCCCTAACAACACGGTCGTTAGTCTGACTGCTGTTGTCTAAGATACAGCTCTGTGATCACAGCACAGCGGGCTCTGGCTTTACTCTCCCTCCACGGTCCACAGACTCGACGTGTCTCCTCTGCAGGGAAAAGCAGAAGAGCCACACCACAGAGTCTTCTGGAATCTGAGAAGCTACGCAGAGCTCCAGTCTCGGTCTTGTTGTGAGCGAGCCTACACTGAGATTAGGTCTCTGGTCACCACATATCAAACGCACCAAGATCTGGAGTTTCTCCTCCTGGGAAATGAAGCATTGCTTAGGACATTTGACCCAAGGAGAGGAGAGTGACACTGTCCCCAAGAGAGCAGGCCAAGCTTTGGTCTGGCCTGTTCATGGAAAGCCAGGTGCCTGCCAATGGGACCCCATCTACACACACACACACACACACACACACACACACACACACACACACACCTGACACTCAGTCCTCCCTGGTCCCCTTCACTCTGCTGTCACTGTGTCCCTTCGGGTCTTCATCTCTTGCTTCACAACACGAGCCTCCTCTGGGGTCCCCTTGCTCCAGTCTGGCTCCCTTCCAAGGCCGCCTCCCTCAGACTGTCAGCACTCTAAAATGCCAATCTGGCCACAGTGGCCTGTTTAAAACCCTGCGCTGTGATGGCCCCTGTGACAGCACGACTCCAGTTCCACAGCCTTGTGACGCCAGAGCCGAGAACCACCGCTCTCTCCATGCCACATCCCTACTTTTCTCTCCAGCCCCCCCTTCTTGCCTCCCCACCTCCCCACATGCTGTGCTCTCTGGCTGAAGTGTCAGGGACCTAAGGCCAGCTTTAGGTCCCTCCTCAGCCCTGGTCCCCACTGAAGGGCCCTCTCTGCGGTGGGTGCCGCGTGCCTGGGCAGTTCAGCGCCCCTGTCCCTTCCACAGTCCCCAGCAGGTATCACATCTACCACATACACTGGAATTGACTTGACTTCCTGTCTCCCCTGCCTGTAACCCTTTTAGAGGAAAGCTGTTTCACTGAACTCTGCATCCCCATATTTAGCATGTTATCTGTGAAATGCTGATTGTGTTTACCCACAAGTGACCCAGAAGCTAGCTGCCGAGAACTCCAAATCAACTCTGTGGAGCTAGCCACACCCATTGGCCAGCCAGAGACAGGCCGCTGGCTGAGTCTCTGAGAGAATGAAGCAACTTTTATGACCTCTCCCCATTTCCAACACTTGTCTTGCTCTGTTTATAGAAATCAACCTTTTCTGCCAAAACACACATCATGGCAGAGATGTTTTCCTTGATTTTGTGCATGTTCTAATGTAGCACATGTACGACAGTCACCACAAAGTCTGATCCCTTAGAAGGGCAAGATTAAAAGGAAATTATGCTGGGGTTAAATGAGACAGAAACAAACAAATAGTTCAGTGCCGTAACAGATTCCAACAACGAGCTGACGTGGAGAGGCGGCCACTTATCTCTCTTCTTTTCTTTCTTAATTTAAAACTCCAGGGGACTTACCTTATAGCTTCGAGGAGAAGGAAATATGTCTGTAATAGGAATAGGATGTATACTTCAAAGTGTAAGGAGTTAATATACCTGGTAAGGTTTATGCTGCTCTTATTTGCTAGAGGTAGACATGTATTTTTTAGTTCTTGTGAACATTTTATTTATTATTTTTATGTATGTATGTTTTGCATGAATGTGCCAGTTTATTTATTTTTTTATGTATGTATGTTTTGCATGAATGTGCCAGTTTACTGCATGCATGTAATATTCAGAGACCAGAAGAAAACACTGGATCCTCTGGGACTGGAGGTCAGAGGTGAGACACCATGTGGGTGCCAGGAATCAAACCCAGGTCCTCTGGAAGAGCAGCCAGTGCTCTTAACCACTGAGCCACCTCTCCAGCCTCTAGACATGCATTTCTTAAGCTAAATTCAGTATTCTCTGGATTGACAAACTGAAATGGATATTCTTAATTAGATACCACATATTCCTTATGCAGAGCTCAAGAGATTTTGAAAGCAATGAAAGGCAAGAAACCAGTGTCTTAGGCAGCTCTACGAGCCTGCGCCTTCTGGGTTGGCACAGGTTACCCTACTATTGGACTAATAATTTGAGAAGCATGTTCCCGAGGTCAGAATGAAAAATACCAGTTGCTTGGTTTTCAGATGGCTGCTAAATTTTGAGCTTTACTTTCTAAAGCCTAAATTAAACATTCCAACAGACATGAATAGCTCAACCCAAGGCCTGTTTTCCTGGATGGAAACAAGGATGACCAACAGTAAACCAGAGCCTTCTCTGGGCTTATCTCCCTTCAGTTCTAAAATCCCACTCCTCCTTCCAACCACACATCATTCTAAGGCTTGCCAATACTTTTAACCCGTGCAGTGCCCCTCTTTCCTCAGTGGGCCACAGGAGGCAAGTGCAGCCAGAGCTCCTGGCTTTAGAGGGCGCTGGGAAGTGGTTGCTGAAGAATTGCTATCTTTGTATGAGCCCTGCTCTGTTCCAGAAAGAATGTCGAGACAGCTATAATCACTACCTAATTGATTTTTCTCGCTCCCACGCCCCTCTGCTCCTCCTTATAGGCTGACATCTTCACGGTGATTTGGCTTTAAACGAGAAGCAACCATACATTTATATTTATCAAGACAGTATTAGTCCCGCGAAGAAGGATGAAGCATGATTCATGCATTCAACAAACGTTTATTAGCTGTAGTTATGCGATTCTGTCTAGTGCAGAATGGAAACAAACAAATACAGCAGTATGAGGTAAACACATAACAAGACCTGGATTGCTCTGGAACACACAGAGGCACAGCTCTTCCACCCTGGGAGGCTCAAAGAAGAGTTCCAGAATCAAAGTTAGCTGACGACTCAAGGAATTTCCTCACATGAATACAATATGCACAGCAACACCACTAACTATCAGGTAGACTCTATGCAAACGGTGTAACCAGGAGAAGGAATGCCTCGGTCCAGATGTAACTAACATTTATTTACCAAGGCACTCCCAAAGCCCAAAGGTGGGCCACAGCTCACCTACACCCATGGATCTACAGAAGCGTCCATGTCTTTTTACTCCTATAGTCCGCCCTCTTCTAGTTACTGTTTTTCTCTCCTACTCATCAAAAATCTCAACTCATCCGAACAAAAACTCATCAAGTGTTGAAGTGTGCAAGAGTGTGACAAGCACTAGACACTGGAAAGGAGTTACCAGGACCCTACCACAGGTCACATGACTACTGAAGTAGAAGTGAGAAAAACCACAAGGATATCCATTCCACCGACCCAGTCCACTCCCCAAAGACCATGTGACGTGAACCCACTACTAATAATCAGTGTTATGCTTATCCTAAGTGTGACGCATTTTTTCTGGACTGCAAATCTGTCCTGTTCTGCAGACTCCAAAGCCACTTCCCTGAGTGCTCTTCTTCAGGTACTCTCCTACTGCAGAGAACATTGGTATTTTCAATTCCTTTGTTCCTGTCCCTGGGGATGTATACCAGAATGCTGGTGTCGAAGACAACCCAAGTTGACCCTTCGCCCTTCCAAGATGCTACAAACTGAAAGAACAGTTGGGAGAAATGATTTTGTCTTCCAGTCTTTTGTGTTTCTTTGTCATGACTGGGGCCCCCATGAGAGCTGTGGGTCAGTAAAATCGCCCCAACTTTAGATGTCACTGTAAAGAAAAAGGGGGTCAAAATTTCAATGCTATTGTCAATATCCCCACACTGTCGATGGGTGTGACTAGCATTGCAGGAGCAAACCAGGCCTGGATCATACTCAGTGTCTGTTCCAGGACCATTGCCTTGGGGTTTTCCTCAAATGATCACAAACGAAGCACAAATTCAGGGAAAAAAATAGTATGACTTAAGTGTTTTGGTTTATGTACTTCATATCTAAGAATGTATAATTATTCTTTACCTTTTTTAGACTTGTTTGTTTTATTTTATGTGTGTGAGTGTTTTGCCCGCATGAAGGTATTACATTACCCTGGAACTGGAGTTACAGATGGTTGTGAGCCACCATGTGGGTGCTGGGAACCAAACCTGGGTTCTCTGTAAGAGCAACAAGTGCTCTTAACAGCTGAGCCATTTTCGGCCCCAAATGTGTAATTATTTAGTTAGGTTCCTATACCTGAATATTAATTATCCTGAAATCTCTGGAACACACAGAGGCACAGCTAGAAAATATAAAAACTGGGCTCTGTCTTTTGAAACTTGGTTTGGTTTGGCTTGGCCTGGGGAATGTTGTTGTTGCCTTCGCTCAGATAGTGGACGAGGTAGCTCACTCAGGCTGGCCTTGAGTTCACTGGGTAGCAGAGGATGACCTTGGATTCTTGATGCTCCTGCCTCCACCTCCTGAGTGCTTGGGTCCCAGGTGCTGAGCTTTTTGAATAGCACTACAGACCCAGTACCAAGGCTAGGCCCACACTCACATGCTACAGGACCTCATACATCTCTGTCGGGTGCCACACTTTACACAGCCTAAGTGGGAGCTTATCAATAAGATGTGACATCATCATAATACATCTCACAATTTGCAGCTCTGGTTATCATTCAAAGCATAAGGAAGATCAGAAGACTACATTTCTCAAATCCTGCACCAGGAGTGATCTCCAGGAGAAGCATGCGGGAAGTGTCCTTATTCTTGAGCACCAATGATATCCTCAAGTATGGAAACAGCCTTGAGGGTCTGGGTAGTTTTTGACAGCACAGAGCTAACGCCTGTGTCCAAATCCAGCCTCTACTATTCCTTAGCTATATGACCTGGCGAGCAGGTGACTCACTCTGGGCATTGTTTTCCTGGTATATAAAAGAAAGAGCGAGCGCTCCATAATAACGCCTTCCCCATAAAGCTGTTGTCAGAGTCCAGTGTGTGCGGGAGCATCTTCCTCACCTCAACCCCATCAACTCTCAAATTGTTCCCTTTGAAGAGGAAGCCAACTGGAGGAAAAGAGAAACATCTTATAGTTGCTGTGTCTCCTCTGGTTGAGTCAAATTAAGGCTGGGGTTTTCAGGGACAAAGAACAGAGCCTCTCCACAGGACACCTAAGACAAGAAAGCAAGTGGCATTCGAGGCAGGCCGAGAGTTCTAAGAACTGACTTTGGATGAGGTGTGGTGTCCCCGAGTCACTTGTTCATATGGGAGGAGGCAGGATTCCTACACGAACAAGAAACAGCCTCACGTGATCCTTCCTCTCGATATTTCAGATCTACAGTTTAACTCAGAGCCGACCGCTCTGGACTCGGTAAATCTAAGGATATGGAGAGAGGCTGGGTGAGAGGAGAAATGGGGTCCAGTGACCAGAGCAGCCGCTAAGCACCACTTAGTGGCTGTCAACCTCTAACCGAGCGGCAGTTTATTTGGGGTGGGGTCCCCTCTATTGCTCCCAGGACATTCATTGCTACCCTCTCTGGCTAAACACTGCCACTGCCACCCATGCAGCATCTGTGTCTTTAGAGAGAGGAGAAGAACCCCGAAATGCAAAGCCTGTCTGAAGACAACTGGCCCAGAGCTTATCACTCATTTGGAAATAGCCATACGGGTCAACACCACAGCAACATCACGTTGAAATAATGTGTGTGTGTGTGTGTGTGTGTGTGTGTGTGTGTGTGTGTGTACACAAAGCCCACAAAAGCAACCCAGTGACTTGTCAGCACACTAGACAGTTCATGTCAGGATCCTGTTCTGAGTAAGGCACCCACATGGTATGTAAAAACCTCTATTTTTCACCGAGAAAGTTCCTATCTTTGTAGACCACATCTTCAGAGTCACCAACAACTTCGTTGCCCTAGTCAAAAGTATACAGACCCAAGCATAGGAGGAGGGAAATCTGAGCAGGGAAGGTCAATGTGAGAGAAAAAAAAAATCCTGTGTCAGCAGCCATGGCAGAGGAAGATATGGCTCCTGGCCTCCTGCCTTCAACTCCGAGACTTCCAAGTCATGTCGCCTCCCTCCCTGGACACTCCACACTACCTGGGAACGCTGCTCCAAACCTCGAGTGTTCTGAAACTAAAGAGGGCAAGTTTCGATGCAAGTATTTGCTCCCCACTCCGGGTCATCATCCACAAAGCCCAGCAAGGCCCTAATGCAGCCAAGAGAACACCTTCCCCGTGTCCTGACTCCCTTCGGCCACTACTATCTATGTTCCTTCACCGGGTTCCTACGCCATCTGTAACCTCTCTCTTCTCCAGCTGAAGAACTCCCGCATTCTGCCACATGTCCCTGTCCACCCAAGGAGTGATTCTGGGGCCAGGCTCTCTGTCTTGCATGGTCTCTTCATTTGGGACGTGTTGAAAGATTCACTGGATGAATTAAGAACTCACGTGACCCTCCCCAAGAGTCTATGGAAAGCAGCTTTCTCCAAGTGTCTGCACCCCCTCCCCCGCCCCACACTCTACAGGCAAAGTCCCAATGCTAAGTATGCACTGCCTCCCCCCCACACTCTACAGGCAAAGTCCCAATGCTAAGTATGCACTGCCTCCCCCCACACTGTAGAAAGAAGGTCATAATGGGAAACCCACCACCCCTCAAAAGAAGCAGGTCTGAAAGGCCTGTTGCTCGTGCATCCTGAGTTTCTGGGAGTAGGGACCAGGCTGCTGGCGGAGAAAAGGGTGCCTTCCAGGCCCAGGGGCTTATGGCACTTGTAGAACCAAGCTGTGCTTTCTGGCCAGTTCTGTGTGTCTGTCATCTCCTGCCACACCACCCCCAATCTGTTTGCCAAGGACCTCAAGATGTTTCCGGAAGGTTCTGAATTATTGACAAACTTAGGGAAGATGCTTTGGAAAACACCAAGTACTAAAACAGACCTGGACAGCTAGTGCAAACACTTGGCCGTCAGCAGTTTCCTTTTTAAGGCCAAAGGGGGAGAACACAGAGGGGGGGAGGCTGCCTTGGCTAAATAATAATGATATTCACAGGAGAGCAGACACTGGATTCCCAAGTTCAAGACCTCGGGGGCTCTACTCACCCCTAGCCATCGCGCTCCTTTATTGGCCGCCTGCTGAATCTGGACTCTTTTGAGGGTGACATGGTAAACAGCTCCTTCCTCAACTTCTTCACCCCAGTCCTGAATCGAGCTCTGCCGGGCAGGGGATAAGGAGAGAGAAAGGGTCGGTTGTGTGTGCTGCTGTTGTTCGAGTCCCCCTGGCTAACCCCGCTGTATCACAGCTGCTCCCCCGCTTCCAGCAGCACTCAGAGCCCAGGACGGGCTGTTGGGAATAGATATTCCAATCAGGGCAAGACAAGACACACTGGAAGGGGCAGAGCTGAGATCTGCTTGGCTGGGAGCCCTTTCCTGCGGGGTCAGGATCCTCCAGCTTCTCTAGTTCAGTTCCTTTTCCTAGACTGGCCACATATCTTAAGTCGGTTTTTTTTTTTTTCAAGTTTTCTTTTCTTCATAAGGAAACTGTGATTTAGTCCTGATCAACTCTGTCCCTTTAAGTGAAATGAAAAAGAACTCATTTGCAAAAACAAAAAAGTTTATCCCTAAGTGCCCAAACATTTGAGCAATGTCGATTTCAAACTCCTGCAAACAAGTGTTTTAATGCCAAGAGCTCTCTTTGGGAAGTGAAGTTGTAGGTCTTTTTCTCCTCTTACTGTTTTGGAACCCAGAAAAGTTAGGGGGAATGTGGAAAGTTTTCATTTCCGTAAAAATAAAAACTCTGGCAAGTGCAGAGAAAGCAACACATCCTCATGCCTCTTCCACTGAAATTCACACAGCGACCCCCTGGATAGCCATGTCGCCTGCGGAACCTCGGATCAGCGTTAAAGGGACTGCTCCCCCCCAACTGAGTTCTCGTCCCTGCCGAGTTCTGCTCTCCTGACGCGCATCTGTCCCAAACACCCCGCGGGCGATGCCTGAGTATGCAGGCAACGATTCTAGGGAGAAGCAGCGCAGAGGGAGGAGGGATACAAAGCCGAGTGAGAAAGTTCCCCTCGGAGCTCGGGGTGGCTCCGATCACTTCGACAAGACTCTAACGACCCGGCCCGAGAAAGCGGGAGGTGGGAAGGTTCCCCCAGCAGAGAAGCGTCCGGGGAAGGCAGGGAGCTCGCGTTACCATTTTAGCTTGCCAAAGCAATTTCATTCTCAGTTTTCTCTCCGGTAAGCGAACACTGCATGATGCGCCCTGCTCCGAGGCGGCCGCGGCGTCTTGCTGGCCCGGCTCCGGGTCCCCGCGCTTCCCACACGCCCCGCTGCCCCGCCGCCGCCGCCGCCACCGCCGCCGCGCGGGACTCGGCCACAAAGGAGAGCGGCCAGCGAGCAAGCGAGCGAGAGAGCGAGCAGCCCGGGAGCCCGCGGCCGCAGACTCCTCCCCGCCACTCAGTGATGTCAGGCTTTCCTGTTTGTGCTTGCGAGCGCACTCTCCCTTTCAGAAGCCCCGCGGATCAAGGCAGCGAGCAATCGTTGCTCCAGCTCCGCAGTGGTCGGGAAGGATCAAGGCAGCGAGCAATCGTTGCTCCAGCTCCGCAGTGGTCGGGAAACGACGCTTTCAAGTAGACCGGTTCATCGGGGGGTTTCCTGGTGGCCACCAGGTGCCAAAATAGAACCATGTGTGCCACACGGCATGTGTGCGCGGCCTCCGCAGCCTACTTCGCTGAAGGAAACTGGAGGAATTCAGGATGAAGGACACTTGTGTGATCTGCTTGCTGTTTGGGATTTGGAGTAATTAAATCAGAGTGCCCTCGGCTTCAGGGAAGCTTTTCATTAGGATAAAGTCAGAGGATACCTGGGTATCCAAAAACCGTGCCTGGGGGCTCTACCCTACCCTGCACCTGCAACTGCTGGGACTCGTTCCTACAACCCATTTTTGTTTCTTTGACGGCTTTCTTGCTTTTTGTTTGGACAAAAGGTGGCCCTGGCTAGCCTTGAACTTTTGGAACTTTTGTGGCAATCCTCCTGCCTCTGTATCCTGAATACTAAGATTACAGGCATGCATCAGTCCCACCACCAATTCTGATAAGGCTTAGTTTACCGGCCTTCCTGGCTGCTGTGGCTGACAGACAAAGCTGGGCAAGGTTTTGCTGGACCTGACAGTATGTGGCATGGGCCATAAGTGGTCCTGGGTTTCTGGAGTTTCTGTGAGTAGTCATGTGGTGTCTGTACTGTGGGGACACCATAGGATAATCACTAGGGAAGGGCCCTTCAAAGGACACTGCTGGTGGGAATTTTATCTTAACACAAAGATCTATGTGGGACAATACGTTACATTTTAAAAGATCTAGTTTCAGTAAATCAACAGCAAGAGATAACCAATAATAATGCAGCCCAGACTGCACCTTCCAGAACTCCGCACCAACCACAAAAAGCTGAGGGCTCCAATGTTTTACAGGAGCCACCCCTGATCAATTTGAAAAGGACCGCCACCTAATTGCCGTGCTAAGGCATAGCGCTGAGCTTTGATTAGTAATAAATATATCATGAGCTGCAATGTCAGAGATCAAATGTGCAATGTTCCCAGAAGGGCAAAGCAAGGAAGCACACTTCAGGGTGTCTTCAAGTCAGCTGAATGCTCCTCACACAGCCCCAAGCTTCAGGGGTCCAAGACTGTGGAGCGAGAAGTCCTTTTTCAACCAAAATGACTGTTTCTGTCATTTAAATATCAAATATGCACACAAACATATACATACATTCCTTCTGCTGTGCTCAGTGCTTAGGACAGAGTATCCCAGGAGCCAGAGAGAAAATATGTGGAGACCCTTCCTCAGACTTGTCAGGCCTTCCTCAGGACCCTGGCTCACACCTGCAGAACTTATTTGGTGATCCTGAAAACAGCAAGAGGCAACCAAGTGACCCTTGAGGTTTATTTCCACACTGCTCTAACCCAGTCCAGACTGTAAATTGGAAGATTATTGAAAAACTTCTTCAGAGATAAACAGCTTCTTCTCCAGGAATTCCTGGAAAAGGTGGCTCGGACCTCACAAGCCCCTCCCAGATAGCTCTCCCCGAGGCTCTCATCCTCCAGCAGCTGCTGTGTAAAGGGAGGGACAACAGGATCCAGTCTGAACCGGACTTACAGTGCCTTCAACTGAGATACCACTTCCTTGGCTACAAAGTGGGACAAACATCCACCCAATTTAAGAACAGTTAAATAAAGTAACATGTGAAAATCACCTGGTGCATGGAGAGTTGTCCAGAAGGTTCCATTCTCTCCCATTGCCTTTCCCCCTAAGGGCTACTGGCCCAGACTCCATAAGAAGCTCAGTTATGTCTGCCATGCAGAGAAATCTAAAACAAGGTCTTCCCAATTACAGTTCAAGAGAGGCTTACCAAGAATGATCATTTGTGTTTATTCCTAAGAACGTGTTCTTTAATCCAAAAGCCCTAGTAAGAAGGTAATACTGATTACATTGCCTATAGGTGAAATATTTTAAAATAAAATTTAAAAGCCCTCATTGACTCCAACATTTGATAGTTCTAAGTCACGTCAAATCAGCTGTTTTGTTTTATCTTTTTCTCCCCGTATGCCTGCACGCCGCTACAACCCACCATGATGGCAATGGACTGAACTCTAAGTCCCCAACGAAATGTTTTCCTTTCTAAGAGTTGCTGCAGTCATGGTGTCTCTTCCCAGCAACAGAAACCCTGACTACGACGTAGGCTAACTAGAAATGAACTTTTAAAGGAAAGATGGAAGGGAGGTGGGGAGGAAGAGGAGAAGGAGGTACACATGTTAGGTGCGCATGTTGACGAGGACACAGGGCAAAGGGACCCCAGTATACTGTTGTTGGGAATGGAAGCAGTATCCACTGGGAAAAACAGCACAGCTGTTGCTGAAGAAATTAAAAATACATCTACCAGAAGATTCAGTAATGCCAATTACGGATATTTATAAAAGTATGAAACTCCAGATCGCTAAGATATGCCTACACCTCCATATTTATTACAGCATTATTCACAATGGCTAACCTACAGAGACAATCTAGCTGTCAATCAATGGATGAATGAATAAAGAAAATGGGATGTAATGGAGTTACCCAGCTTTTAAAAAGACAGAAGCCCTGTCACTCATGACTACATGGATGGACCTGGAAGGTGCTATGCTGAGGGAAATATGTCAAGCTCAGAAAGATGATGTAAGATCTCACTTCCCTACGGAATCTGAGTAGTCAGTCAAACATACACAATCAGAATAGAATGGTGATGTCTGGTGGGTGTGGGAGGAGGAGGATAGGAAGGAATGGTCAAAGAATACAAAGTTTCAGTAGTACGAGATCATTTTTGCACAGGGCCGATAGCTACTGTATTGTATGTTTTAAGTTGCCTGAGAGTAGATCTTACATGAATGTGATAGCAACAATAACAACAGAGCAGGAAGAAACCCTGAAGATGATGCCCCTGTCCGTGGCCTTGATGGTGGTAATGGTTCCAAGCTCATCAAATTACAAATTGAAAATACATACAGCATGTCACATGTCACTCATACCTTCATGAAGTCACTTACAAAGCTTGTCTTGAAAATGACAATGCCAACATAAGATGGCTAGAGATAGCATGACCTCAGCTTTGTCATCCCCAAGCTCAAGGCTGGACTACAATGTCTTATGCCCAATGAAAAGTTTAGAGGAAAAAATAAAAATAAAAAATAAAATAAAATAAAATAAAAAGTTTAGAGGAGTCAGGCGGTGGTGGCGCACGCCTTTAATCCCAGCACAGGGGAGGCAGAGGCAGGCGGATCTCTGTGAGCTCAAGGCCAACCTGGTCTACAGAGTGAGTTCCAGGACAACCAAGGCTACCCAAAGAAACCTTGTCTCGAAAACAAAAACAAACAAAAGTTTAAAGGAAAGCAGCCCTGAGAGAGTAGGAATAATATCAACAACTATGGGGGAAATGAAATGAGTGGTCTACGATCCCTTTACACCTTGCCTTACCATGGCTGAGTAGCAATTGTCTCCTTCCACCCCAAACTACTACCTAAGGGGGAGCCTTTCCTACTCACTGCTAATAGAGTTGACATGAAACCAGTAATAGCCATTTGCAATAATTTTATGTATAACTATACCTTCGGCTAACTGTAGATCCCCAATAACAATTTTAGAGGAAGATATAAGCAAATAAGTCAGATACTTCTTAACTTTACCTCCCGTAATATCTAAGTACGGCTGAAACACGAGGCACTCGATCCTCTGGACAACCCCATGAATGCTTCTCGCTGGTCTTCAGATTGGTGGGCTGTGTTGCTTAGCAATAGCTTCCCACACGCAGTTTCCCAGTATCATCTGGGCATTCTGTTCTGGTTGTTTCCAGCTGTGAAAACTGGGATTGGGCTGGGGGTGCAACTCATTGATAAAGTGTATGTTTAGCATGTCCAAGGCCTTAGGTTTAATCACCAACCCCAAAATCAAAAAAACAACAAAACCCCGGGGTTGCCCCATTGGCCTACTTTTTGCTTGAACTTTCAACCTTGCTCTGCAGAGGACGAGGAGCCAGTCATGCTTGGTTAAAGATGAATGTCCTTTAAACAACAGATAGTGGCTGCCATTTTCTCAACGCACACTGACCTTATTAATTATCACAGAGATACTAGAAAGTATCAATTAAAATTCTCAGTGTTCTGCTAGTAGATTTTTCTATTCATGTAAGCAAATTATGAGCCAATTTTAGACAGTCCTCTTGTAACTAAAGAAAAGGCTGCCCTAAGGGATGGAAAAGAAAGAAGGAAGAACTATAAGGAAATGCCTTTCAACAATGGCGGGCCTGAGGCAGGTGGCTCCTGTGGCCGTGACAGCAAATATTTTTCAACTAATATTTGAATCATTTGTCGGTGGTTACTCTTAATTGCTGGTGATGCTTACCCATAGAGGAAGCTGAGGTAGGGAATACCATTTGTACCTGTGGCTGATGCGCATCAACGCCTCATCTAATTATAGATTTCTATAAAAGAAAAAAAGGACCCAGCCAGAAATGAGTCCAGAGATGTAAAGATCAAAACACGGCAAGCAGATGAGACATGTCACCAGGTTCTGTGACATGTAATAAAACACCACAAAGTGCAAGGTGAGTGAGTGACCTAACCTGAACATGAAGGGCTTTGACGGAGAGTCTCAAAGGAGTTATTGGACAATCACCTTTTCTTCCCCAAAGCCAAAGGAAGCTCCTTTTGTCATGAGCACAGTATTGAAACAGATATGAGCCTCAAGTCAAGGAGGACTGGTGTGGAAAAACGGCAAAGTGCAGTGACTTTCAGTCAAGACATCAGGCGTTGAGGTCTAGTCCAACCACTTCACCCTGAGGCGAGACCTTCATTTCAACCCAGTTAGTCCTATTAAGAAGATAGGACTATAAAGACTTCTGTCATTGGCTCCCAGAAGGAACTGAGATGATACACATCAAGCCTTTAGCACAGTATCCAACACCTGGCTACTCCTCCGTGCTGATAGCAGCAGGAGCCGCCATGTGTTAGGTTCAAGAATTGCAGAAACTAATGATGTTAAAAAGCTGGCCCCTCTTAAGTAGCTCAAGATTTACAGCTTGAAGACAGAATTTCATGATACAAAGATCACAGAGAGCCCTAAGCCCCACACTCTGTTCAGTCCAGTGAGCAATATTTACTGAGTTGCTACAAACCCAGAAAAACACAGGGTTCAATGTTCCTACCTACTTCAATCCATCCTCCTCCTCCTCCTCCTCCTCCTCCTCGCAGTAGCCAGAGCGATCTTTTCAAATCACATGACCATCTCCTCCTGTTCTTTACCCCCTCTGGGGGCTCCCTATTGTCAAGGATAAAAGCCTAAACCCTCCCTACACCCCATGCAGCCTGGCTGAGGCGGGCCTCTGCCCACCCCAGCCTCCCTCCCCTCACCCCATGTTCTCTCATACTTCAGCTGCTTTTTTCCCGACATCTTGGACATAAGTGACTCCTCCATTTTCCTTGTGTGGGATGTCCGAGGCTCCTCTTCTTGCTCTGGTTTAAATCCCGTATCACGTGCAGTCACGGCACCGTATTCCTCTCTCCTTGCCGCTCAATCACAGTTGAATACTAGCACTGACAGACTCTTTTACTAGACTGTAAACTCCATGAAGGCAGAGATGATGCCAGGGTTTCTCTCCCCCTTCTGGGCTAGCTCCTTACAGGGCTGAGCACACAGAGACCTGCTACGACTATTAGCATTGCAGATGCCAAAAATAACCAGCGTGAGAGAGATGATTTGACAGCTGGATTGGAGGGGGTGTTGTGTTATAAATTCGATAAGGGGCTAATAAAAATGGCTGAATGACAAATAAACCTTCGATATTGCCACTATCTTAAAGTTAATTATAATTTATAAGGAAAGGAAAAGTATAAAGGGACTGTGTGAAAAAATGATTTTCCAGTGCTAAAGACCAGCAGGTAAGATTAGCAGCTCAGAGTAAGCAGAGCAGGGGCACTGAGAGAATGGAACTCTGTCTTACTCAAGGGCTTGCTCTCGAAACGACTTGCAGGAACTGGAGATGGGTCAGAGAAGAACAGAACACACTGCGTCTGCAGAGGACCCGGCTCAGATGCCAGCACTAGGGTGGGCAGCTGTAACTCCAGCCCAGGCATGCATGGCTTCTATGACACATACACTTAAGTGCACATAGGTGTACGTGTACATGCATGGTTTTAAAATATATTTTTAAAAAGTTTTAAGTCTTCCGGGAGGGGCATGGGGATGAAGACTTGGGTAGATATAATTAAGATGCATCATACGCATGTATCAAATTGTCAAAGAAAAAATAAAACTATTCTTTAAAATTTATCATATAATACAGCTTTTTAAAAAAGGCTGTTGTCACTTAGATTTTCAAAGACAAAGAGAAGCATGCTTTGGAAGAAAAGAGTGGGTACAGGGAGACCACATACTTGAAGGGGATAGAAAGAGATGAGATGTGGACCCTGTGGTCCAGGAAAACAGGGACAGACAAAGTAGCCCACCCTACCCAACAAGTTGTTTGCATTGATACCTGCTGGGGAAGAGAACATCCATTTCTTCAACATAGTATCACCATGTAATCAACCATACTCTAGGGCAGGCCCCATGCCCAGGAGGAGCTGGCCAACACAAATTAGACTCCAGTGAACTCCATGGTTTGATGGGTTTTCTCTCTTTCTCTCTCTCTTTCCTTTTCTCTCTCTCTGTCTCTCCTCTATCTCTCTGTCTCTGTCTCTCTGTCTCTCTCTCTCTCTTTCTCTGTCTTTTTCCTTTTTTTGGTTTGCTTGTCTGTTTTGATTTTCTTTTCTTTGGTATTTTTTGTTGTTGTTTGATTGTCTTTTTTGAGAGAGAATGTGAAGATGGGTGGATAGGGATGTGGAGAGGATCGGGGAGGAGTTGGGGGAGGAAAATGGTCAAAATATATTGTATGAAAAAAATAATAAAAACTTTAAAGATAGTTTGAAATGCTAAAATAGTGCATCAACTAGATGACTATCACACTTGTCTGTAGATTAGCTTGCGAGGGGGAAGAGGGCGGAGAAGGCTGTGGAAGGAATGCCCTTCTAAATGACCAGGAGGAGAGCTTTGAAAGAAAGAACCGATTCTGAGTGGTGTGGGAAAAACAAACCCTGTAACTTGATGATAGGCTATGCTACAGGAAAATGAGAGAGCAAAGCAAATCAATAAATCAACAAAATTAAAAGTTTTAGGACTAGAACTCTGAGGACGGAGGGACATGTAAATAAAGATAAAATAAAAAGGGATTCTACTTTGGGGAAAGAAATATTGGCTCAGTTCTGAGGAGAAAGAAACTAAAGACAGTGGCAGAGGAGTGGCCAAAAAGAGAGGCGCGGACTGGAAATGTGAGGGAGTCCATGTGCGGGAAGAGTTCACGGGAGCCCTGGGGGAGGGGCGGGAGGGGCGGCATGAACCAGTCTCCTAAGAGGTGCCCCACGCGGAGAAACAAAATCAAAACAACAAAAAGTACCAGAGAAGAGAGCGGGATGGAGGGAGGAGGGTCAGAGCTGAGGCAAGTGATGAGAAGAAAGCTCACCGCACTTAGAAATTCTCGAACTGAAGTCAGTGCTGGAAGACAGACAATGGACTTGTCAATATTTCACACAAGCGCTGCCCTCTGCCATTGTTGCAAGATGCTGCGTGGATTTTTAAGAACCTAAAAATGTTTTTGAAAAAAATTATCGCAGTTATTCTCTGACACTCTTCAATAAAATGTAACCAAAGTTAATTGAAAGTCTTAGTGTGGTCAGTTACATAACAGCGGAATTGCTGAATGGCTTAAACACTGTGTTTTCCCAGAAATACTTGCCTTCTGGATGAAACCAAGAATGGAAAGTTCCTGGCTTCGGGAACGACGTCTGCGAAGGTGGAAAGAAAAGAAAGGCCTACATGATGGGAATGAAACTTGAACAAAAGTTCACCAAACTGCCTCACACATGCTCACTGCTCACACAGGGAAACAGAAACACAAAGAAACGGTGGGGTTCACACTTTAGAAAGTTGATTGCTGCAGAGATGGCTCAGAGGTTAAGAGCACCGAGTGCTCTTCCAGAGGTCCTGAGTTCAATTCCCAGCACCCACATGGTGGCTCACAACTATCTGTAATGAGATCTGGCACCCTCTTCTGTATAGATAATAGAAAGTTGATTGTGTGTCCATCAGATAATCCCTACTTTCTTAAAAGAAAGAAGAAAAAAAAAACAGACAATGTTTCATACATTGCATTGCCAAGGAAAATTTTAGATAGCTAGGCCCTTGATATTTGCCTGCTAAATTGACGGAGTCAGTTCACAGTGGCCCATACTGATCCTGCTTGCTTTAAAGCCTGGAGTGAGGTTTATTTCACCTTACACCTTCGGTCCATCATGAAGGGACGTCAGGGCAGGAGAGAAGAAGAGACCATGGAGGAACACTATTTAGTGGACGGTTCTGAGCTCTTGCTCAAGTCCCTTTCTCATGCACCCCAGGACCACCTGCCCAGGCGTCACACTGCCCACAGTGGGGCGAACCCTCCCACATCAATTATTCATCAAGAAAATAGATCTCACACACTTGCCTACAGGCATTTTCTCAGTTAAGTTCCCTTTTCCAAGATGACCCTATCTTTCGTCAAGTCGACAAAAAGGTAGTTGGCACAGGCTATAGAATGGAGGAAACTACCTTGCTTGGGGTAGGGAGTAACTCCCAGAGGGGAGTTACCTGGGCTCATTTGGCTTCTTTTAGTAACGGAAAAGCTGCTGCTCCTAACAATCGCAACAGCTCACACACACCTACCTGGTTCTCCCTTTTAATCCTTTCTCCAAGAGTGGTGGTGGTGGTGGTGGCAGTGGTGATGATGATAGTGCTGTGTGTGTGTGTGTGTGTGTGTGTGTGTGTGTGTGTGTACCTGTCTATATGTCTATGTGCTCATAGGTGTTAGGGGAGGGGAGTATTGATAGAATAAACTGGGTTTCATCTCAAAGCACAGACTTAAAATTTAATGATTTCTTTCAACATACACCCAGTGGGAACACACTGTAAAAAATAAAAACAAAACAAAACAACAACAACAAAAAAAAAACAACAACCTGGTATTCAGCCAGGCCCGGGAGTATAAGCCTATATATAATCTAGCTATCTGGCTATAGAGGAGGCTGAGTCAGAAGGATCATAAATTCAAGGCTTGCATGGGTTACAGATGGGTGTAAGACCCATTTGGGCAACTTAGTGAGGCATTTGGGCTCAGTGTGATAGAATGCTCACCTAGTATATGGGAGGCTGGGACACCCCTTCCTCTGACAGCCAAGCAGATGGCACTTAACTTTGTTCAAAGGAATTTGTAACCTACATCTTGCCAGGCTGCCCACCTGTTGGACTGGTGCGTCATGGGCCTAGGGGCGCCACACTGCCAGGCTTGCCCACTTTGGGGGCTGGTATGTCATGGCATTGGGACACAGCATTGCCAGGCTGTACACCTGCTGGGTTGCTGTGCCATGACCTTGGGACACCTCACCGCCCTGGCGTTAGCTCATGACTTTACCATGAGAAGCAGCTGGCAATCTTGGCACACAAGCCTGGTCCAGACAGTTTCCGGTCTTCCCAGGGGAGGATGGTCAGGGTAGAGTGGGAGGTGGACAAGCACCAGCAAACTCGTCAGCTTGGCTCTACACATCCGTACCACCCAAGCTGCCCCGAAGGACCCAGAAAGTTTAGAATCTGTCCCAAGCACCTAAGAGAATAACTGACTTTGGGTGCAGGGTTCAAGAATTCTAGGACAAACATTAGACCTCCTAGGAGGAGTCAAGGAAATCACTCCACAGCATCTAGAAAAGGCCCGCTGCTTACTCTTGCCTCCAGAACAGCTGCTGTGCCAGTGGTTGCCTATCTCTGGGAGAGAAAAGTAGACATTTTCAGTTGTTTAATTTGTCAAGACCTACACTCTAGTCAATATACATACTAAACAGAATAGAAATCAATAGGGCTCATAAGAAACCCACTTCATCAGAGTAGATCACATCACCAGGAGTTACTAAGGAGCAGATTTTAAAGGCTGTGCTGTTTCAAAAGAAAATGGCCCCCAAAGGGAGTGGCCCTATTAGGAGGTGCGGCCTTGTTTGAGGAAGTGTGTCACTGTGAGGACAGGCTTTTAGGTCTCTTTTGCTCAAGCCTCCCTCAGTGTGACCGTGAGTCAACTTCCTGTTGCCTGCCTGCAAGATGTAGGACTCTCAGCTATTTCTCCAGCACCACGTCTGCCTGCATTCAGCCATGCTCCCTGTCATGATGACAATGAACTGAACCTCTGAAACTGTAGGGTGGTACCCCAATTAAATGTTTTCTTTATAAGAGTTGCCATGGTCATGGTATCTCTTCACAGCAATAGAAACCCTAACTAAGACAAAGGTCTTTACCTAATTATTATCCTGCAGTAAAGGCTTACTGAGTGTCCACTGTATAGTGGACCCTTTTCTAGACATCTCAGAATGAACTCAACCACACAGCTGTGACGTAGACCTCACAGTACTAAGGAAGGAGAGGCCAGACAGAGCAGTTTCAATACTGCATGAAAGAAGCTGAGAGAAGATGTACAGGTGGCGAGCCTGGGCTCAACGTACAGCATTGAAAGAGGATATTCCAGAGAAAATGATCTCTAAGATGACCCCTGCCCCATGAAATGCAATTGATGAGAAGTATAAAGGAAGGGCCGGAAGGAGCCATCCAGACAGGAAACAGAAAGGGAGCCAGGCTTAAGAGTTAGAACCAGAGATAAAGAAGAGTGCGGGGGCCAGTAGCAGAGTGGCATTGTAGTCAGCAAAGTGCTCGCCTTGGAAGCATTAGGACCTGACTTCTTCCTGCAGAACCCACGTAAGAATGTCTGTTGCGGTGGGGGCTCCTGCTTCTAACCCCAGCACTGGGAAAGTGGAGACAGGAGGACTCCTAAGGCTTGGTAACCACCAGGTGAGCCTTATTGTCCTCTAAGCCAGTAAGAAACCTTATATCAAAGGAAGTAAATGGTGTTCCTGAAGACAGCGCTAGAGGCCTTCTGGCCTCCACACATGTGTGCAACCCCCAACACACACACACACACACACACACACACACACACACACACACACACACACACACTTTTTTAAGTCCTAGTTCACAAACATGACAAAAAGATTGTCATAGTATTTCCTGGAAATGGAAACAACGTATTGTCTGGCCATGATCGTCAATGTCTTTATAGTCCTCCCTTTCCCACAGTAAGAGAATAATAATCAGCAATAACCAACAACAAAACAACATATAACAACATGCCATCACATACGTTTGGGAAAGTGACTTCTCTCTGTCTCTCTCAAAAGTTGAGACAATAAAGGCAAAACAAAAATTAAAAGAAAACCAAGAATCAAGAAAAATATGAATATATCCACACCATGGTTGACCCCAG
Source organism: Peromyscus maniculatus bairdii (assembly GCF_049852395.1). Lineage (NCBI taxonomy): Eukaryota > Metazoa > Chordata > Mammalia > Rodentia > Cricetidae > Peromyscus > Peromyscus maniculatus. The sequence continues at coordinate 61,634,052 of NC_134862.1, forward strand.
GTAACTGATCCGTGGCTTTGGGGGACTGCTTGCTGTAATGTACTCACCAGGTGAATGTCTCCTGGATAGAAACACAAAGTATGCTTTTAGTTTTTGCAATCCCATAATTCTCTGTGAAGGATCGGGCTAAGAAATAATCATTTAGCCTCAGCAGAGCACCTACCCACTGAGCTGTCCACACTGGTCCTGGACCTCAAGGAAGGGAGGGGCGATGACTGATTTGATACACAGGAGAACCTCGATTGAAGATTATTTATGGGTTGTCTGTGAGAACATTTAGCATGTGGGAGAGATTAGCATTTGAGACCACAGACCCAGTGGGTAAACTGTCCTCTCCTCTGTGGGTGGACTTCACCCAGACTGTTGAGGACCTGTACAGGACAGAGGAAGGAGGAATTTCCCTGTGTCACTACTTGAGCTGAGACATCACATTTCTCTTCTCTTGAGCTCAACCTGGATTGACATCCTTGCTCTTTCTGATTCTCCGGCCTTTGCCCTCAGAATTACACTACCTCCCTCCTGGATGGCACATCCTGTGACTTTTCAGCTTCCATGATTGCATGAGTCAATCCTGTAATTCGGTATAGATCTTACACACTGTTAGTTCTGCTTCTCTGGAGAACACAGCCTCATAGAGGAGACAAATGCAGGGATGTATGATGTAAGCAGTCAGGAGGGTAACTGTGGGCTTGTACGGAACCAGCCGGCCTCAAATTACAAACTACAGTGTTGGTGTTATACTGTGTTCCATTTTCAAACGGCCTCACACATCTCAGGTGGGGCGTAGTTAGGACAAGAACCCAGGCTTCAAGGAAAGCCTCTACTGTTCCTCACCTTGGAAAGGCTCAGGTGTCAGGGCTATCCCTGACCAACAAGTGGGAGAAAAGGACCAGCTATTGGCATCTCTTTTGAAAGGGGAAGAAGGACTTGAGAAGTACTAACCCCCATGAGCCTTCACAGGAAAGAGTAAGTGTAGCCAACTGAGGCGTACTGCGGCAAGTGTATAGGCTCAACAGAGCTAGTTGCGAGGTGCTGGAGAGGAGTTTCGGGGTGCTGCACAGGATGCAAGAGGAGCACATTCTAGGCAGAGAAAGGTATGGTCCAAAGTCAGGGGTCTAACGTGGGGTTGCCATAGACCACGTGGAGGGGAGAAGGCCACTTGTCACAGGCACATCATTGCCCACCGTGCCCTAAGGGCATTCTGTGAGTCAAAGTGAGCACCCAGGGAAGACCGCCCACAGCTGTGGTAGGCTGGCGTGGCTGAGACTAGCACCACCTGGCTAGGTCATGATTACCCAGCATGGAGTGCTGACAATGTGACTGGCGTTTAATCCTTACAATGTGACTTATACCTACTTGCAGGTATAAATGTTTCTGTACTGGTGACCACCAGTGTTTTCTGCTGCTTTGCAGCTTCTGACATCCGCTGCGTGTGCCCTCCTGAGCGTCATCTCTCACTTTCAAAGTGGAAGTATTATTAGCTCCATTTTGTGTCACAAGAAACAGAAACATCAATGCCACATACAGCATCAATACTGGACCACAGTCAAAAATCCAAGTCTTTTGACTCCAAATAAAGCAATTTCAAAAGAAGGCTTTTTTCCTTAGGTCATTTATGTAGTAACACCTTTGCTAGAATATACTGTTCCATTATTTGTGAGCTGCAGCATCTTAGGGAGTCCATTAGTGCTTCCTATCCCCCGGTAACTGGAGGTGCAGTCACGCACTCACCAGCTCTCGAGAGCTACGCTCTCAGTGGCTCTCTCCAGGGTTTTCTATCTTCTTCCCAGCGTCACCATCCCGGTGCGGGCACATAACTGTCTGGAGTGACTGGACTGTTTGTTCTCTCAGATAGGCATGCAGGCAGCTGACAGGACTCCTAGGTAGCAACTGCGCGTGCTCCGGGAAGCCAGGCTCTCAAACAGTCTTACAGGCTAGAGCTGGCATGGTCCTGCGCTCTTCTGTAGTGTCAGCCATGCTGCAGGCTGAGGTGAGAGTCTGGTCCCAGTGTGAGCACCACAGCAAGACCCCATGTCGAAGAGGGGAAGGAGAAACGAGACGAAATGAGGAATGAGAAGGATGAGAAAAGGGGAAAAAGGCAAAGAAGAACTTACAGTCTGACGGAAGAGCAAGTCAAGTGACTGTCCTCAGCAGTCACGTGGGAACCGCCGTCCTGTAGCGTGGACCCCCTAGCTTCCAGCAGAGGTGCCTCAGTCACAGTCAAGCGGTCAGACACGTCTACAGCTATGACTGTAACAGGACGCAAACGTCAGCAGATGAAGAGTGGGGACGGGTTCAGATCGGCCAAAGACTAGCAGAAACGGATGCCAAGGAGAAGAAAGGCAATGTCCCAGTCAGAACGGAGCGGCGTCTGCCACACCCCACGGATGAGAAGGCTCCAAGGGCAAGGTGGGAAGAGCCAGAGTGCAGTTTGGGAGCCGTGACCTTCAGTGCAGATCACAGGAAGACTTCCTGCAGAAGAGCGTCATGCCCAAACTTGCATGTTAAAAAGACCTGACCAGCGCTGAGGATGTAGCTCGGTGGGTAGAATGCTCACCTAGCATGCACAAAACCCTAGTTAAATCCCTCATAAGTCAGGCTTGATGGTACTGGCCTGGGATCCCAGCACTTGGGAAACAGAGACAGGAAATCAGGAGCTCAAGACAATTCTCAGGTACAGAGTGAGTTCAAGGCCAGCCTGGGATATATGAGACCTTGTGTCAACTAAATAAATGAACAGGGATGGCAGGATGGCTCAGTGGGTAGAGCCACCTGCTGCCAAGACTTATGATCTGAGTTTGTTTCCAGAACCCATATGGTAGAAGAAGAGAAACAACTTCTGCAAGTTGTCCTGACCTCCACATGCTCACAGTGGCATGAGAACACACACACACACACACACACACACACACACACACACACACACACACTCGAATAAATGTAATAAAAAACATATAAATAAATAAATGAGAATGTATTGGAGAGAGCATGCACACAAGAGACCTGACCACAGGGTGGCAAGAACAGCACTCCAGGGAAATGCCTTGTAAGCCACTTCAATAAGTTCCACCTTTTTAAAAGCCCCACTTAAAAAGTGACAAAGGACAGATAAAGCTGACATATTTCCGGATTACTTCTTAGTGATTGTAATGCTGTCGGTTTTCTGTCTCACAGGATTTAAGGGGGCACAAAGGGAAATGTGTGGTGGCTGCTTTTAATGTCACCGTGTCGCTAGTTAGAATTCCCCGGAAGAATCATCGGGACTGCCTTAGCTGATGCGGGCAGACGCACCCCTCATGTACACAGCACCTTCTAGCAGCAGCCCAGAAGAAAGAACCCAGAGCAAGGAAGGCTCTCTTCCGTCTTCCCGCGTGGCCTTCCCTCTTGTTTCATTGATTCGCCTGCTGCTGCCCTCACTGATTTCTTCACTGATGTCAGAACCAGCACTCCCAGGCTTCCCTCACTGACTGAGGACCAGGGGCTCTCCAGGAACTCCAGGTTTGGGGTGTCAAACTGGAACTCCTAAGCACCTAGCTTGGTTGACTGAGCAACTAGCAAGTCCTCAGCCTCTCCAGTACGAGACCATCAAAGTAGGGTCTAACCACTACTTTGGAAAGCGCTAACCACTGAGAGGCCCAGCCTCAAGGACTAGGCTACTACCAGGTTCTCATCTTCTCAGGTATGAGACAGCTATTACTGTTATTGCTGTTACTATCTTCATGTAAGCCGATTTAATAAAATCTTTTTATATATGAATATATATGTATATATATATGTATATATACATATATGTGTATATTCATTTCCGAGAGAACTCTCTAGTACAGAAGGGGAATGGCTAAAATCTGTCACAGGTGAAGCGTCATTTCATTCCAGCTCATTTTCCACACCAGGCTCACACAAATCTCCCTGAAAGAGTCCAGGTTTCCCTTTGGCCTACCAAACAAAGCCCCAACTCTAGCCCGCAGCATCCTCTCCACACAGCTGGACCTCTTCGCTCCCACCTGCACGCCGGCATCTAAGCTCAGTCATAACCATAAGCACAAGGAATGAAAAGCCTTTGGCTCGGCGCTCTGGAATGGAGCTGCCAGCCATCTTTTCTGCTAGACAGGCCCCATGTTCCAGGCCTGACTCCTGGCTTGGCTTTCCGCCTGGTCCCTCTGTGGCTGGGGCCCGGCTTCTCGCTTTCCATCCTGCTCTCTCCTCCCACAGCTTGGAAGTCAGCCCACAAACCTGAGTGGGGTGTCTGGAGCCTGCTAACCGCGGACACACATCTTATTCCCTCGCTCCTGATGACATTTCCAAGTGCCACCTGTTCCCACACTGCTCCGTCCCTGAACCTTCCTTCCCCTCCAGTGCCCGCTGTTTGCCTGGGTGCTGGCCTGTCATCTTGCCACACTCTTCTGCATCCCTTCCAGAGTCTGGCCTGCCCGCTTAGACTTCCTGGAGTTCCTGCCCCAAACTGTGTGCAGATCTAGACTCTGCCGCTGTGGCGAGCCCAGCCACTTCTAACAACAGTTTAAACGACTGCAAAAGACATTCAAAGCCATGGAGGCCAGAGCCCTGGCATGCATGCCATTAACAATTCTCCCTCATGTGTTTGCACATCCTTCGCTCCAGCCCAAATCATCTCATTGTTATTCGTCCACCATCCCATGCCCCGTGTTTACAGACTTCCCGGTTCAGGCCTGCAACCCCAAAGTCTAGAGAGGCCTTTCTTCCATTCCTAATAAATAGTAAGCTCAAAAACAAGACAGACCATCATATATCCCTACCCTGGCTGGAAATTCCATCTCCCTCCGATCTCCTGTGACCCATTATCTGGGCTTCAATTTGGAATTTTATTGCATTCTTTCTTATTTTACATGTCTTATCTCACTAAGGATATAAATATCATGGGAATAAGATCCACGTCTGATTACTTAGCAGAGCAAAATATAGGAGTGAGAAGGAGGAAGACGGGGAAAGGGGAGGAAAAGGCAAAGGAGACTTGGCTTGATTTCCCAGCATGAGTAACAGTCCACAGCCCAGGGCTGACCGAGCTCACACTACTGCTTAGCATTCTCCATCCATTCACAGCCCCCGAAGCACGGGGCAGCACCTCTCTACCCTCCCCTCAATGTCCTGTAGACCCTGGGCGGTGGGAAACGGCACGGGAGACCCAACACTTGCTCACAGAAGTGAGGTGTCCAGTGTGGTTAAAGCAGATGAAGTTAACCCTGGCTTCCAGCACAGCACACCTCTTGTTCCTTCCGGCAGTGGGACCTCGGCAAGGAGCCTCCACTGCTTCCTACTGTGTCGATGCCCATCATCAGCAGTGGGAAGTTTACTGTGCATCATCACTCTGGACTTTTCCCCAGATTTTCTCTTAGAACTTTCAAATACTCGGGAAAACAGGACAGCAGTCCCAGCAAAGCCCTGGGGGAAAGGCTGGATCACGATCCCAGCAGAGATAATTATAATCCACCAACCACAGTCTCCTGTCTACAGTGTTCCATAAGACTGACACTCAGATGGTTTTCATGTGTCATGTTGCTATTGGACTGTATGTAAAAAAATACAGTGCCCAAATCTAGAGCATGCACTCTAAAGGCTTGATGGTCAGGAGGCCTGCGATGCCAAACAGACATCACCAATCAGGTTTTAGGGAGGAGCATTTATGACTGAACATGCTTCAAAGTGCCCTCAAGTGATTACTCACCCCGTCAGCGTCCCCTTCTGGGGGATGAGCTCCACAGCTCTGCTGAAGCTCAGTGCTGAGCTCCTTGGGAAACATCAGAGAAGACTCTCATGCTCACAGGTTTGATGGAGCCGGTGGCTGCCTCTCCAGACCCCACTTCTTTGGGTTAACATGGGGTGTCAGTTCTTTTTTCTGAGATGCTCTTCCTAGAACTGGATTCCCGGAAGCCTCAAGGCCAGTGTGGGGACATTTAAAGTGTGATAGAGAAGGTTCTCTTGTTGGCTTCAAAGCTGGATGAAGCCTCAAGGCAGGGAAGAGGAGTGATTTGAACATCATATATATATATATCAGATGTCTAGAAGCTAAACCACAGGCAAGAGTTTAAGAATAAAAACAGAAACCAGTTACAGGTATCTGAGAAGGCAATACTTTTCCACCTATTCAAAACACATGTTTGTACTCTTGAGAGTGAAAATGGGCACAAACTTTATAAAGCATGATTTGGTAATATTTATCACTATTAAAAGCACATCCTTATAGCATCCTTATCCTAGATTCAGTGAAGGCTGCTTTCTATTCAAACCTGAGAATTTAGTGTTCTTTAGGATACAAAGAATCACTAAGTTATAGTGATTGAGCAGCTTGAACATGGCCCTGGGTTCTACCCCTAGTGCTAAAAAATGTGAATAAAATTTTTTCAAAGACTTATTTATGCCGGGCGGTGGTGGCGCACGCCTTTAATCCCAGCACTCGGGAGGCAGAGGCAGGAGGATCTCTGTGAGTTCGAGGCCAGCCTGAGCTACCAAGTGAGTTCCAGGAAAGGCGCAAAGCTACACAGAGAAACCCTGTCTCGAAAAACCAAAAAAAAAAAAAAAAAAAGACTTATTTATTTATTACATATACAGTGTTCTGCCTGCATGTCATAAAAGGACATCAGATCTCATTATAGATGGTTGTGAGCCACCATGTGGTTGCTGGGACTTGAACTTAGGATCTCTGGAAGAATAGCTAGTGCTCTTAATCTCTGAGCTATCTCTCTAGCCCCTGTGAATAAATTTTATAATAAATAAAAAATAAAACCCACATCCTCCATGAAGGAGTCATTCCGCTACTAGGAATTTATCTTATGGGCTCACAGAACATTTCAGTAAGATATAGAGGAATGGTTGTTAAAGCATAATTTGTCATGGTGTTTAAAAATACATCAAAATGTCTCCCAGCCCTAGGAATGGTTAAATAAAAATGGTATGTCTATATGATGCATAATAATCCATTATACAGTGGTTATAAGAATTGGTCTGTGTATGCCAACTTGAAATTGTTTCTAAGACACATCACTGAGGAGAAAAAAAAGCCAAGTACAGAACAGCATGTACAGAATGGCCCCTTACATGTTAAAATCAACACATGAATGTATGGAGCTGACCATCTAAATGCAGAAAAGCATGTGTGTGACTTTTTTCTTTGGGGATAAAATTCAAGGAATTACTCCTGCCTAAGTTTTTTTTTTTTTTTTTAAAGGGCCTTGAGGTGGGGTTCCAGAACAGCTCAGTAAGGTGGGCTGGCTTTTGGGAAAGATATCGTGACTCTGTTTATGTTTCTTATTATCATCATCCCACAATCCTCTGGGAAGATGGTTCAATGAATCAAGTGTGTAAAGTGTTTGCTGGGCGAGTGTGAGAACCTGAGTCTGAATCTCCAGCTGCTGCGTTTGGAAGCACAGGCCTGTGACCCCATGCTTGTTGGGGGTGTGGTGGGGCTAAGACAGGGGACTTCCAGGGGCAGGAAGAACAGTCAGTCTAGTCAAAATGATGTGCTCCAGATTCCGTGAGAGACCTTCTTTGAAAAATAAAGAGGAGAGCAATAGGGAATGATTCTAGGCAACTTCCGACCTGCACATACAAATAAAGACCCACGTGAACACACATGAATACAACATACACACACATACAAATCCTAATGTGCTACTGTTGTTTTAATGAGTCTCTAAGTTGATGCCTTCAACATCAATTAGGTACATGAATAGAGGGAAGAAAAAAAGAGATTCTTCGAAGATAAATTTGTAATTCCCTGGCCCAGCAAAAAAAGATGTTCATTGTGCATAAAGGCACAGGAAGAATTAGAAAGAAAAAAGAATAGTCATGGCCTCATCTCAGGTTTTTTTTTCTCCTACTTTTTTCACTTTGAAAAAAAATCTTTGATAATAACCTCTGGTCTGTTGTTGTTTGTTTTTGCTCTTTTAGGGAGCCCACCACCCAGCTCCCAAATAAATCACACACGGAGGCTTATTCTTACTTATAAATGGTCGGCCTTAGCTTGGCTTGCTTCTTGCCAGCTTTCCTTAACTTAGCCCATCTAACTTTTTGCCTCTGGGCTTTTCCTGTTCTCTTACTTCTGTAAATCTTACTCTTACTCCATGGCTTGCTGTGTAGCTGGGTGGCTGGCCCCTGGAGTCCTCCTCCTTCTCTGGCTACTTCTTTCTTCTGTATCTTCTCTCTGCCTGCCAGCCTCACCTATCCTTTCTCCTGCCCTGTTATTGGCTGTTCAGCTCTTTATTAGACCATCAGGTGTTTTAGACAGGCACAGTAACACAGCTTCACAGAGTTAGACAAATGCAACATAAACAAAGTAATACACCTTAATATTCTACAACACTGGTCCTTGCATGAAAATATGAAGGATCACAACTTGGTCTCAAGTTCTCCAGAAGACCAAACAAGCTCTCCCCCCACCCCACCCCCTGTGGCTGGCCACTTGGGAATACTGACAAATCTTTGTGGCAACACGCCAACAAACCAAGAGCAGAGAGCAGGCCTCCAGGAGATGGCATGGTTCCTTTGTTTGGGAGAGTCTTGGCTCTTCTGTATAGCTTCAAACTGCAGCTTCATTAATCCACTGCATGCCCAGAATCTGTGTGGCACACGAAGTATTTATCCAGATGGTATGAAGATGGAAGGCAAGGTTGAGACCAGAGGCCACTCTGCTGAAAGGGCCACTCAATGTCTGTACGTAATACACACTGAGGTGTTCTATTGCTTCGGACCCACCTCAGTGGCTTCCAGGATGGAATGAGGTTAACATTTATCCCAGTGAAACACCCCGCTGGCATGGACTGGAAACAAATCCTGTCACATAGGTGTGACTAATTCCTTCTGTCTACCTGACAGTAGTCCCCGAACACCAAGCCCAGACTTTTCACAGATTCTCCCCCACCTCACTCATCTCCCAAGCATTCCTCACTGGGGTAAGAAGAATACAGAGCACCAAGATTACAAACCCTGTGGGATGATTTCTAAAAGCTGGAGCTTCTCCAGGGAAGGAAGGTGACCTGCCCACAGGGCAGGTTACTTCAGCTAGTTACAGCCAGGACTAATGAGGCCAAGGTCATGAGCCTGCTTACCCTACAGGCCAATTAGCTTTGATCTGATTCATGGCCACATCCTGTTATCCCTCCACCAAACAGCTGTTTCAAAGATGGATACTTTGATGACAAAGGGCACTGGTCCAAAGTAGAAGAGTGTATTCATTCAAATTTATCATGCTATTGCAAAATGACACAAAACATGTTAGGGACATTAAAATTGCATCACTTGGCATTTGTTCCAAAAAGATGAGGAATGGCAACACCAAGCGACATCTCACAGATGTGTGTACAGCTTCTAGATGGATTACCAAGCCAAAATTGTCCTGTGTTCAGAGAACCCAGTTCTTAAGCAGGCTATCATATCATGAACCCACTTTCCCAATGCAACCATTCCCCAGAGAAAAAGACTTAACTTAGCAGAGTAAGACTGTTCTACCGGCTCACTTAGCAGGGAAATGGTACTCAGCATGGATTCTGCCAAGTTCACATCCTCCCTCTCTCACCACGGATTTTATAAAAACTAAACTGAATTGGCACTGTGTTGCTGCTTGACCTGAGCATCTTCCATGCTAGTCAGCTACTTTTCTCGCTTATAAACTGGGAGTTCTTCAACCTGGCCCAGTTCCCCCGTCACAAACAGATGATTCACTTACACACCAGCTTCTTTTTATGGTTGGGTTATAGAGTGTGACACAGATGTTTCCCTATTATTCATAAAAACACATAAAAATCACAAACTGTCTTTCCTCATCTGTGTGTCTTGTCTATCTCCTTGTTTTGGAAGTCTCCACTACAATCCACAAAATAATAAATATCTGAAACAGCACATGCAACCAGTACCTGAGGCACATCAAATCTTAGACTTAATCTTGGGGGATCTCTCACTCACATTCACCTTGGCCCAGAATTAACTTTGGGGGCTACCACACACAATGCCCTACGGTTAACACTGGGGGTCTTGTTAATGCCTTCAAGTTCAAGCACATATTCAAATGGACTCTCTTTACTCACAGGAAAACAAAGGAGTTTTTTTTTTTCAACACTGCAACTTGTCATCTTAAATCTTTGACCCCTCCCCCATAGGGAGCTATTCTGCTCACTACCGATGTGGTAGGAGAGGTGTGGTCCCACTGTTGTTGTCCCAGTCCCTGGAAGGGGTCCCTGGAAGGACTGAAATAAGAATCAATAGAGGGCTCCGATCCAGCGGTACCAAGTATACAATTCTTCCAGGAAACAGAATTGTTTCTTTTAGAAATTGCTTCCCCATTTCTGCGCGTTTGTTCAAACGAGGCCAGAATATAGACCTCAGGAGACTGTAAATAACAATTGCCATGGCTATCTCCTTGTCAAATGGATGGGACTGAGAGAAGCTGTATTGGTTTTGTTTTCTGTTGCTAGGACTCCATACCCTAAAAAAGGCACCTTGGACAAGAAAGGGTTATTTTCCTTCACAATTCCAGGTTTCATTCTATCACTGAGAGTGCCAGTGACAGAAACTTGGAACCGTTGATGACATACATAGACAGTCAAGAGCAGAGAAAATGTCTGCATATTCCTGCTCTGTTCACTTTCTCCTCTTTTGTGCAGTAAGGCCCCAACCCTTAGGAATACTGACCGCTTACAGGCTGGGTTGTTCCACCTCAATTAACACCACGGAGATCATCTCCTGCAGATACGCCCACAGGCCAGTCTGACCTGGACAGTCCCTCCTGAAACTCTCTCCAGGAAGAGTCTAGATTGTATCAAGTTGACAATGAACACTAACCTAACCATCACAGATGCCTGGAGATTAGGTGAAGCACAGCCTGGGGGTATCTACAAAGGGGATTTCCAGAAAAGATTATTTACCAGAGGGGATGTCCTGAAGGTGGGTGCCACTATCCCACAGGCTCGGGGCATGAATAAAATCAAAGAAAAAGAGAAACTTGACTGTGTAGGCACACCGTTTGCTTCCTGGCCACCATGAGGTGAGCGTCTCTGCTACTACATCCTGCCCGCCACAATGGCATCCTGCCCACCACAATGGCATCCTGCCCACCACAATGACATCCTCCCCACTACGATGGACTATACCCTTGACATGGTGAACAAAACAAATCTTCCCTCCAGGAAGGCATAATGGCAAAAACAAGCCCCAAAGAAAATAAAACAAAACCTAGCAGAATGATGAAAAACATACTCTCAGATTAGAAGAGAATGGCTAGGATCTTTGTCTCATAATTAGATTTTGTAAAGCTTAGTCTTTGGGAATCTTATAGGACTATAGAGACTCAGACTATGAAACAAAAGTTAGAAATTAGGCTATAATTTAGATGTTATTCTGCAACGTTGGACAAGTCACAAGCTCAGATCATCAGTTTTTTTTTTATCAACTCCCTCCCCGAGGAGTCACAGGCGAGGTCACCAGATGGTTAGTTGTATACTGAGTTGTCTGGCCGTTTAGTTTCCATTTTGAAAGCCTGTGTAACGGCCCTGCACTTGAACATGATCAGATATTGACTGTCATTAGATTGTAATCGTCCTGCATCTCTGCCCAGCGCAACTGTGCTCCAAACGCCAGCGTCCCGATGCCGGATGATAATGCCATTGGCTTTGTTAAGAAGAAACATCTCTCAGATTGTAAAACCACTTACTAGTTTCAACAACTCAAGAGCAAGTGCGCAAACACAATCCAGCTCGTGTAGGAGGACAACCAGCGGTCTAAGGAAAAAGGCCTCTACCAGTGCCTTCTGCTGATGACGAGGAGAACCACAGCGCTTTGGCTCAGGCCAGCTTCAGCTAGTTCACTGACTGAAAATATAGAGGGGACAAAACTTCTATGCTGATTTTATTCACATGATGTAGCATATACTTTAATCCCAGTACTCGGGAGGCAGAGCCAGGCGGATCTCTGAGTTCAAGGCCAGCCTGGTCTACAGAACAAAATCTAGGACAGGTACCAAAACTACACAGAGAAACCCTGTCTTGAAAAACCAAAAAAATAAAATAAAATAAAATAAAATAAAATAAAATAAAAGTGAAATATGTCTTGAAAAAAATTAAAGACTTTTCAAAGAACCAAAATACCAATGGTTTTGCGGTCAATCTGAACGAACTAGAGTAGAGAAAAGTTGGGAGCAATATTTTTTTTTAATTTCTATTTTATGTGCATTGATGTTTTGCCATTGGTGTCGGGTCCTCTGGAACTGGAGTTACAGACAGTTGTGAACTGCCATGTGGGTGCTGGGAATTGAACCCAGGTCCTCTGGAAGAGCAGTCTTAACCACTGAGCCAACTCTCCAGCCCTGGGAACAATATTATTAAGCCTGTGCTGTGTGCTAGCCTTTGTCTAAATGTATGTGTACATTGTATGGTCAATCTTCCTACAAGGGTATTAATGTACACACCTAGATTTTTTTAAAGCTGAGACCTGAAGGATTAACTCCTGTCCAAGGTTTTCACAGCCAGGAAATGTCAGGGCCACATTTAAACCTATTGTGCTCAGATGCAAACTCCGTGGTTCTTTCCTCTTCATTCCTGACATGCCGAGTTCTGTCAATGTTTGGAAGCAGCGTGAGCTTTCTGAGCCAGAGAATGTGCCTTCACATATGTTACTCATCCATTCACTTAACATATCAATGAAGTGCCTACTATGGGCTGTGCACTGCTATTGCTCATAAATGTGCAGAAAATTAAGTTAAACAGAGCACGACATGCATAAGCATTCTGCCTAATAAGGCCGAGCTGAAGAATAGGAAGCGAGGAAGTAATATAAGTCCATGGAATTTCTCCACTGCAAAAAATATATCTGCATATATATATTATTATATGAATCAAAGCAAATCAGGATAAGCAGCAGCAAAGGCTGAACCCACTCCCTGGCTAAGGTGACAGATGACAAACTACTAACTACGTGATTCCTGGAATCTTTTCCACGGTCCTGCGATGACTAGAATTTATGCTTGCACTGTGGGAAGACTTTATAAGGAAACTATATATTTTGTTTACACAATAAAACAAAGTGTGACATGCAGGGATGAACACTTCGGCCTGTTCCTGTGTCTTCCCAGTCCTCTCCTCCAGGTCTTGTGGCTCTGAGGTTTGGGTCTAGCCCAGCAAACATTTCTTTCCTGAACTCCTTGCTTGCTGCAGAAAATGCCTGCCGCCTCCAAGCACTCAGAGCTTACTGGTCTTCATGTGCATGCTTTAGACCATAGGTTTTCCTACACTGCTCCACTGAACCCCTCCTGTGATTGCCCTTGGAATTTCACACTTCATTTGTGACAACAGTGTCCACAGTTTGAACTTCTCTCGGTAAAATGCTTCCGGACACCCATTTGGATCCCTGACTCTTTTTGCCTCCTCAAATTTCCTGCGCTCCCAATTATTCCTTAAAAATAATTTTTCCTCCTACCCTGATAAAGTACATGATTCCCCCATCACAACGTTCCGGTCTCTGTTTCTACCATTTTTAACTGCCTTGGTCAACTTTACTTTGAAACAATTCAGATTTGTTCTGGCACGGTGTTTATCTTACTGGAAATGGGTGTTGGAGGCAACAATGAGCGGTCTGTGAGCTCAGCCGCCATTGGGTAAACAAGAGTGGGCGGAGCCCTCTGCTGAGCGAAGACCTCATCAGCTGTTTGGCTCTGTCTCTGTTTCTACTACCTACATATGCTGTTGATTCTCGGAAATCCAGTCAATTTGTAACGTTTCCTATTATGGGTAAGGCCAAGCCCCACGGTGAAACCCTCCGCTGGGCCCTGGGTCTGCTCTTTTATGATGTCAGAGAAATCACTTCCAATCCCGAGAGACGGAAACTGTCACTTTGACACTCCAGCGGAGTCACTCATCTGTCCGTGGCCTTGTTCGTGTCTTCACTGTCTGCTGGTTCATTCAACAAACATCTCAACATTGTAACGACACAGCTGTGAGGAAAACGGTGTGCAGTGCTTCAGCCTAGGAACTAGTCACCTAGAAAAGGCCTCAAAGAAGCGAACAGCGCTTAATACAACAGACGTGCATTAAAGAAATAAGGGCCAGGGAGAGGAACGGGACGTGGGGAGGGGAGGAGAAAGGAAAAAGGAAAGGAGAAGCTGTACTCTGGACCTGAAACATCCCCCTCGGGCTCCTGTTCTCCAGCTGTGGAACTGCTCTGAAAGGTCACAGATTGGGACCTTTGGGAGGTGGAGCCTAGCTTGAGGAAGTGTGTCACTGGAGGGTGGACCTTGAGGGTTGCAGGCAAGCCCCACTTCCTGCCCCAGCCGACTCCTCGCTGTTTCCTGACTGCAGAGGTGATGTTGACCAGCTGCCTACCTCTTGGGCTGCCACAGTCAACAAACCACATCCCTGTCACCATGCTCCGCCCCCACCTTGATGCACTGCGTCTCCCCAAACTATGGGCCAAAACATCTTTCTTCTCTAAAGTTGCTTCTTTCAAGGAACTAATACGGGAAGAGAGGGAGGAGGGAGGGAGAGAGGGCACGCCTCCTTTGCTGAGACAGGGTAACAGCTGAGTCCTCCTGTCTCAGATCCCGGAGTGCTGGGATACAGGCACCACAGTGGGTGGGCATTACAGGGGGGCAGGAACCCCAGGGTCTAAGTGATGAACCAGCATCCAGTAGAGAGACCAGCATGGCGGACAGAGGCGCAGCGTTGCCAGTAAGGAGCAATGTTTTGAAGAATGTTCACCCTTTCGCAGGAGTGCTCTTCCTTACCGCACTCACACAAAACTTTACCTATCTGAAATTTTCTTCATTGACAAAGTTTTCTAAGATTGCTAGAGCAGGCACTCTCATCAAGAAACCCAGGTGCATACACTGGATGCCAGATTACAGGGGAAGGGAGTCTAGTGAAGGTGGGCAGACAGTACCTACCACACCTGAGCCAGAGGAGAATGGAGTCGATCGGCACCAGCTACTCACTGTGGTGGGGGAGTACACCTTTCCAAGTTTTTACCCAATATTTGTAAGGCAGAGGCAAATTTAAATAACGGCATCCCTTCCACGCATCTGCCACTTCTGAGGAAACACAAGTCAGGACAGAACTGGCTGACTTACTTACATACCTACTTTCCAAAATGTCGACAGGAAACCGGTTGCTCAGTGAGTCCCTCACCTCATGCCCTGCCTCTTCAGGGCCTCATGTCAAGAGTGCCCTGGCATAATGGACTTCCTGGCAAGCACAAGGAGATCCTGACGTTTACTGCAGACACACTGTAAGAAGCACGCCTTTAATCCCAGCACTCAAGTAGATTTCTGAGTTCAAGGCCAGCCTGGTCTACAGAGTGAGTTCCAGGACAGCCGGTAGCTGCACAGGGAAACTCAGTCTGGGGGGTGGGGCCGGACAAAGTGCTGAGAGAATTGTTTCAAAACCTTTTTCTTAGAGACTGAAGACATTAAAAAATGAATTATTTTAGCGAGAAAGAGGAGGGTTTATATGAGCGAGAATTGTTGAAACCAAGGTTGGATAAAGTACAGGGACAAATAGCCAAACGAATGGAAACACATGAACTATGAACCAAAGGCTGAGGGGCCCCCAACTGGATCAGGCCCTCTGAATAGGTGAGACAGTTGATTGGCTTGATCTGTTTGGGAGGCCACTAGGCAGTGGGACCGAGTCCTGTGTTCATTGCATGAGTTGGCTGTTTGAAACCTGGGACTTATGCAGGGACGCTTGGCTCAATCTGGGAGGAGGAGACCGGACCTGCCTGGACTGAGTCTATCAGGTCGATTTCAGTCCTTGGGGGAGACTTTGCTCTGGAGGAGGTGGGAATGGGGGGTGGGCTGAGGGGAAGGGGAGGGGGGCAGGAAGGGGGAGAACAAGGGAATCTGTGGCTGTTATGTAGAACTGAATAGTATTGTAAAATAAAATAAAATTTTAAAAAATGAATTATTTTAATAAACTGGTTGCCATGCCCCGCCCCCTCACTCCATGCCTTTTATTTAAAATAAATGTACTGGGATTTCTTTTGTTTTTTACAGGAAAATACAAAAACATGTCCATGCCTGGTGTAGTGAAGGCGAGACTCACTCCAGGCAGGGGAGCCCTGCAGAGCAGGCTAAACTGACCACAAAAGTCTAAGATGGTTTATCAGAGAAAGCCCTCTGCCTGAGAATGCTGGGTTAGCATGTCCTGGAGGGGGTTGCCTTTTCCCATTTAAATACCTGTCACCTGAGCAACCGAAATCAGCAGCCCGGATAAAATAAGGTTATAAACCACAGTGGAGAGAAGCCATCTTCTTGAATTCAAGAACAATGCCTCGAGAAACATACTGCTAAAGCTGGAGAGAAAGAAGGCCCAGCGGTTCTGACACACCCACATCTGGTTTGCCCCCAGCCCTAAGATAACTTGTGTGTCTCAAGACAGTGCTGTGTAACTGGGTCCTGTTGTCTTCCTGAAAGATGGTCCTCAGGAACTGTAGGAAGGTTTCTCTCACCAGACACAGGCAAAGGTGCAGCCAGGTTCAATGCAACAGGCACTTAAAACAGAAGTGATCCGGACTACAAGAATTTCCAGAATCTAGGAGACACTCTGAGTTTGAGCAACTGTCATACACTGGGATGGCTAGTGTGGTGTGACCATGTGCTTTCTAGTTTTAAATACCATTTGGCCCCTCTGAAAGTCAAGGTAGAGTTTAATCCCCTTGTGAGTTATTAAGAAGGCAGAGGGGGCTGAGAAGGTGGTTCAGTGGGCAAGAGTGTTTGTTGTGCAAGAAGAGGACCTGAGTTTCCCATTTAGAAGCCAGCCTGGCTGCCCATGCCTGTGAGTGCAATGCTGGAGACTAGAGACCGGAGAATCCTGGGAGTTCCCTGGCTGGCCTAGCCAAAACAGCTAACTTCAGGTTCCGTGTGTGACCCCAACTCAAGGGAATAAGGCAGAGAGAAATAATAGAGGAAGACCCCCGATGTCTTCCTCTGTTCTCTGCATGCACACACACTCACACATGAACAGACACACACACACACACACACACACACACACACACACACACACACACACACCGTGCTCAAGGAAGGAAGGAAGGAAGGAAGGAGGAAAGAAAGGAAGGAAAGAAGGAAGGAAGGAAGGAAGGAAGAGAAGGAGGGAGGGAGGGAGGGAGGGAGGGAGGGAGGGAGGGAGGAAGGAAGGAAGGAAGGAAGGAAGGAAGGAAGGAAGGAAGGAAGGAAGGAAGGAAGGAAGGAAGGAAGGAGTAAAAATTTAACCTGAATATGGTGTTTCGAGGCAGGGCCCTTGGGAGGAGATGAGAATTAAATAAGTCATCAGAGCGGAGGCTCCGTGATGAACAGAAAGAGACTAGAAGAAAAACACACTAGTTTGTACTCTCTGTCCTTTGCCAGGTACTGTCCTGAACTTTGTGGGGACTCACCATCGCAGAAGCCACTACCAGATTCAGCCCTGGACCATGAGCCAAAATAAACCTTTTCCAGTCGATGGCATTGTGATGTTGGCAACAGAAAACGGCCGAGGACAGTGGTACTCCTCCCCACAGAGGCAGTCGGTTGCACCATTCCGCCTGCTATGCACTACAGACGAGGCTCAGTCCTAAGACTCCCGTGCTGTAGCTGGATTCCCACTGCAACCCCATCTCTATGCCCAACTTATCGACGAGGAAACTGAAACACAGACCAATGGATTTGCTGGGGTCCCCGCCAGTGCGGCTGCAGAGGGGCTCTTAGGCCCCCCACGCATTTCTCCATTTGGTCAGTATCGGGCGCCCACCCTGCACCAGACACTGGATAATATTTGATACAGATGAATATGACAGAGGCCCTGCCTTGGGAGACAGCCATGTACAAATACCTCTCCAGTGATGACAGAAAAACACAGGAGTGTCACTCACCTGACCAGAGGGGTCAAGGATGACATCCTTGAAGAAGAAATAAAAGGGACTATCGAATATCAATGTAAATTCAATCATAATGAAAGTTTGACTTCCCAAGTGTCTCATTTTACTTTGGACTTATGGGACACATCATGGAAAACTTGAGACTCTTGGCAACAAGGACCAACGGAGAAAACTGACAAGTCATAGAGTATGTATACTGGAGCCAGAGAAACTTCTCTGACTACAGATGTGTGCCCATAGTGATAACTGTGCTTCAGGAATTGTGTTGTAAATATTTCAATTCTATGTATTATGATGTGTTGACATCTTTAAAACTCTTCCTGGCTATGAGAGACTATACCTTTCTCAGAGAAGATAACCAATTACTAAAGGTAAAGGGACCACAGCAAGTCTTGCATAGGTTAACTAACCACTCCAGAACTACCACTTCCATCTAGTCAAGAGATGCTATCCCCTGTATCAGTCATCCCAGGCTGGGTAGCAGGCAGCTAGAAATCAGCCCACAGCTCACCAAAATTCCTCACACTAGCCAATCCTAAGCTTTTCACCTGTCCTGTTTCTCTTGACAGCTCTAATTCCAGTATAGGAATCGTCTAAATCTTCCCCCAGCTTGCGTCCTGAACACCACTGTCTTCCCATATGGCCTTGAGGGGCATGCTTTACATCCTGTGAACATGACAAGCTGGCTTTCTTGTTTCCCCTCAAGGTTTTTCACGTCCCTCTTATGACCACACATGGCTGCCTAATAAAAGAGCACAAAACAAGGGCATGTGATGTGCTGCTGGGTGGCTTTAATGTCCAAGGAGGGAACATGCTTCGAGGCAACAGGTGAAACATACATGTTCCAATATGGAGCAGAGCTCAGTTACAGACAAGACTACACAGAGCTGAGTGTTTCAGGGTGCCATTTACAAACCAGGATATTGATACTAATGGAATGTGTTCCCCAAAGTCTGAACATTGAAATCCTAATCCCCAGTGTGTATCAGGAAGCAGGACCTTTGGAAGTCCTCAGGCTGTGAGGGGGAAGCCTTCATGAGCAGGGTGGACAGTCTTGTAAAAGAGACCCTGGAGGGTTTTCCAGCTCTTCCTGCCACATGGGAACACAGAAAAATGTCAGTTGTCTGCCACCTGGAAGAGGCCCCTTACTGGAATTCGACCAGGTGGACACCTTGGTCGTGAACTTCTCACCTTCAGAATAATGTAAGAATAATGTCATTTACAAGCTGGCTTGTCCGAGCTGCTATCTAATAGCTGCCTAAACCAGCTAAGACAGATGCTACATGGTGGGAACCTAAACAGAAACTTAGTCACAAAGACTGCCCACACTGTGAAGAGTGGAGAGGGCGTTGACCTCGATGGCCCATGGCGTCTGTTTCCAGACACTGCAGAGCCATGCTTTCTGACAGCTCTGCTGGTTTGTTAGGAGCAGAGGCTGCTGCCTGAGCCAGAACAGGCCGAGGTTGGAACGAGGAAAGGAAGTGTAGAATCAGGCTGGTTCTGAAGCTTGTAGGCAGCTTCCAAATCAGACCTGGAGAGACAAACTGAATTTAACCTATTCTGCAACTTGCCAGCTATCTATCTTAGGGCATGTGCCTCAATCTCTAATCTTCAAATTTCTGATGAATAAAATGAAGTTTTCCTGGGGCTGTGACTCTTGAATAGATAGATAAATATGAAAGTGCTGAGCACAGTTCTTTTTTATCTTTTATTTATTTTTGATACAATATATTTTGATTATATTTCCCCTCCCCCAATCTCTCCCAGATCCACCCCACTTCCCTACTCAGCCACCTTCCCGTTCTTTCTCTCTCTTACAAAATGAAACAAAAAACAAAGTCATCAAAAAAGCCTTGGAGCCTGATTTGCCAGACTCAGTTCTTAATATAAAGGAGGTGCTCAGTCAATTATATTTTCTCTCCTTTACAGTGTCCAGTTGAAGGCGTTCAGTCTCGATATTTTATTCCTCATTACTGATGATGTCAACTTTGCTCATCTCAGAACTCATGCTTCAAAGCATTTTATGCATTAATAAGTTCCTAGCAAGTAAATTTTTGTCTCTTTGCCTCAGATGAAAATTTTGGCAGACAGAAAAAGGAATTCCTCAGAACTGTATAGAAGAGTCCGGGCTCTGTCATCAGACCCCAGTCTTTACGTTCAACAAAGAGCTGGCTCCTCAGAATTTAACACAACACACTCCCACTGCTTGTCCAAACTGTCATCCAGTTTTTAAAAGATCCCCCTCTTCCTGTCCCTCGGATGAGTATGATTTAATCCCCAAAGCATGCATGATGAACGCATTACTATTTCCTCCACCAAGAACGTGGTGTGACAATGTGGGGCCCCATTCCTGAGCTGGATAAAGAGAGAAAGGTCATGTCCTGTTTCCAGTCAGGCAATCAGTACTTCACTTTCACAGAATGTCTCTGCCCCACAGCCTACTTTACTGGCCTCCTGACACATGCAAAAACTGAACACAGATAAGTCCAGTGTTTGTGACAATCCAATAGAGTCAACCAGCAATGCCACAAAAATCTAATATAATAATAAATCAAATCACTATAACATAGTTCTACCTCAAAAATGAATCAATGACTCTTCCACACACAGAGAAATGACAACATTTTGGTTGACATTACCATTTAGAGAAACAACATATGACCATTGAATCATGAAAAAATTCACCAGTCAGTCGGGCATTTATTTCTGTCCTTGTCTAACAGAGTGCCAGTGCTTTGAGGTTCATGAACGAGGTCAAATTAAGATTGAAGGGCGTGGTCTCAAAGACAGACAGTCTTGCTGGGAAAAGAAATTACTATCTTGCAAAAAAAAAAAAAAAAAAAAAAAAAGAACTGTCCCAATAATCCCTAGTTTAGCGCTGGCTCACAGTGGGGACAGAGGGCGGGGACAGAGACGAGAGCAGGTAGTGTAAGCGAGAGGGGTTTGGCGCATTCTGGACCATTCCACACAGGTCTAACAGAGACCTTCTGAAAAACAAACCTGGCAGAGTTATCCCCCTGCCTAAGGCCCCTTGCTGTCTCCCCGGGAACCGTGGGGTAGCTTCCGAACTTCTGAGTGAGCAGCTGAAGGCTTTTCATTCCGTGGTCACTCTCGCTTCCTCTCTTGCCACACCTCTTCTGCTATAGGCGCTGAAGATTCTAGAATATTCTGCTGGGCCGCGGTGGTACACGCCTTTAATCTCAGCACTCAAGAGGCAGAGGCAGGAGGATCTCTGTGAGTTTGAAGCCAGCCTTGTCTACAGAGTGAGATCCAGGACAGGCACCAAAACTACACAGAGAAACCCTGTTGGGGGGGGGGGGACACTCTAGAATATTCTAACACCTAACACTCCTTCTCCTATGGAGAGTCAATCCGATTCCCTTCTAAAACTCTTTTTGCTGGGCTGATTTCCACTTTCCTCTTAAAAGCACTCAGATGCTGCTTACTATGACACTTGCCTTCCCTGTTGCTCACACCAGAGTACTAGGCTACTTTGTCTGCTCTCAGAACACCTGTGGGCACATTCATTACCGTATCTGCCACACTGACCTTCAACCATCAATTTATTTGTTTAGCTCTCTTCATCCATCCCATGCCCATTTTTAAGGACAAACCTTATCGAATTAAGATGGACAGATAACAAAGCAAGTCAGTGTAACACCTACAGTCTGGCCGAGCCTGGAGGTGCTCACAGGTAATCCCAGACAAAGGTGGCTAAAGCGGGAGGAGTGTGAGTCTGAGGCCAGTCTGAGACCACAGGGCAAGTTCCAACCACTCCGAATCACAGGGCAAAATTCTGTCTAAAGGAAAATCAGTAACAATGGTAGTGATACAGTTCAATGAGTCCTGAGAGTACATAAGTTAGTGGGTGTCGTTATCACACAACTGGGTAACAACGGTAAGGTAGGTGATTCAGTGAGTTCTGACAATTATAAGCTAGTCAGTACTATTATCGCCCAACAGGGCCAATCTTTTCACTGCTCCCTCATTCACTTGAAAACCTAAAAGCTACAGACATCTTATGAAACTAGTTTTTTTCAAAAATGAACCTTCTATAAAGATTATAACATGTTATTAAATATACATTTTATTTACAATCTAAAATTAAATATTTATGTTTTTAGAGCATTATATAGAATAGTTATGATTACTCACTTCACTGAAAATCAAATATACATGACACTGGTTGGTGACTACATGAAACTCTTAGATGATTACAAAGTTCAGTAATGTATAAACTCATATAACCAAGTACTTAACTGAATACACTGAATACAACAAAGAATAACACATGACCCAAGATGATACTTGCTAGGTATAATACATCTTAAAAGATAAACTTTAAAACATAGATTCTTAAGTTTTAAGAGCATACTTTAAAATAACTCACATTTCTAGCAGTATGCTGTACTGAATGCCCTAGTGGACTCTCACACTAGAAAAGTTCAATAAAATAAAAAAAAATATCTTAAGCTGGGTGTGGTGGCACACACCTTTAATTCCAGCATTCAGGAGGCAGAGGCAGGGGGATCTCTGTGAGTTCAAGGCCAGCCTGGTACACATAGGAATTTCCAGGACAGCCAGGGCTATATAGAGAGACCTGCCTCAGAAAAAAATAAAAATAAAAAAAATAAAATATCATTTTCAATACATTGATAAACTGTCAAGAAATTCAGATCTCTCCAAAGCCAAAGCCTATATGGAAGTAGAACCCACAAAGATGGGCACTGAGGTCAGCATCCATCCAAAGGACACTTCATCCTACTACAGAGATACTTGCTCACCCATGCTCATTGCTTCTCTACTAATAATAGCCACAAACTGGAAACAGTCAAGAAGTCTGTCAGCAGATGAATAAATAAAGATAATATAGTACATTGACACAATGGAATATTACTCGGCCATCAAAAAATGCAATCATGAAATTCACAGGTAAATATATAGAACTAGAAAAAAATCATCCTGAGTGAGGTAACTCAGACCCAGAAAGACAAACATGGTATGTACTCACTTCTCTTTGGATGTTAGTTGTTAAGCCACTGATAGGCAAGCTACAATCCCTACCTAACAAAGGTAGACTTTGTCGTAGTAATGGATGGATGACGGGGAAGAGGGAACTAGGAGGATCAGACAGGGATGGGGAAGGGAAAAGGGGGGTCAGAGGAGGGAATACTAGAGGGAAAGCTAAAACTAAGGGCAATTTGAGGGGTCTTAAGGAAACCTAATATCCTAGAATATATGCGTTTTTTTATCTAAATGAAAACACCAAATAATGGGGAAGACAGAGACCCAAGTGGACATCTCTTGTCACCAAATGAAGCTCCCAGAACCAAGAATGGGTTATATCTAACTAAGTTCTTGGCCCAATGGGTCCTATGGGAACCCCCAAAGAACCCAGGCTATTGCCAAGGTCGCTCTCCACAAACTGACAGTAAGGTCCAATTGCTGAAGACAATACCTACACAATTCATTGACCATGGAGAGGTCACGCTAGTGCCTACCCAGAGCCTTCACTCCTATGAGCTAGTGTTCATGGTGTTGGAAGGTATTCTGCATGATATCAAAGAAGGGGGAACACCAACCAGCTACAACAGCTTTGATCTGCAATGGTGACCTGCCTGCAAAATACACTGGTGTAATAGTGGCACAGAGCTGGTGGGAGTCACCAACAACATCTGATTTGAGTTAATGACCACTCTATGAGATGGAACCCATGCTATCAATACTGCTTGGGTGACCAAGAATCTGAGACTAAATAACCCAGGGACCTAGAGGGAAACCAAACACTCCTGTTCTGCTCAAGGAACAGAGCAATAAATGACTCCTAATATAATGATCCATACTCATAGATCAGTGCCTTGCTCAGCCATCGCCAGAGAAGCTTCCTCCTGCTGCAGATGGTAACAAACACAGAGACCCACAGCCAGACAACTACAGTGAGAGATCATGGAACTCTTAGACCAAAAAAGGATATCTCCATCAAATCCCTCCCCTCAGGGCTCAGGAAACTGCAGAAGAGAAGGCAGAAAGTGTAAGAGTCAGAGGAGATGGAGGACACCAAGGAAACACGGCCTTCTAGACACAAAGGACCAATGTACACATGAACTCACAAAGACTGAGGCAGCATACACAAGGACTGCATGGTTCTGCATCAGATGGGGTCCTGGGGCTGAAAAGAGAAGTGGACACACATCCTCATCTGTAGCATGAATCTTAATAGTTCTTATTAATAAGATCAAACCCGGGGCCAGTTATTGGGGTGAATACTGGAAGATCAGAGAGACAGAATGAGCCACAGCTAACCTCACCTGGCCAACTTCTCAGCTGGTCCTATTTTCTCAGACTGGAAGCTTCTGTGTCCTCATCCCAATGGCTCTCAGCTGAACTGCTGCTCAAAAGCCTGAAGCTTAAGCAGCTAAAAGCTTAACCAGCCAGATGCTTCTAGTTTCTGATCCTCACGCCTTATATACCTTTCTGCTTTCTACTCCTACTCCCTGGGATTAAAGGCTTGCTTTCTGGGATTAAAGGCATGATGAGTCACCATGCCTGTCTGTATCCTTGAACACATGGATTTCTGCCTCTGGAATGCTAGGATTAAAGGCATGTACTACCACTGACTATCCTTTATGTTTAATATTGTGGCTGCTCTGTCTCTGACCCCAGATTAGTTTATTAGCATGCACAATATTTGGGAGAATACAATACCACACTCATCCCTAAGCCAGAAGCCATCTACAGTGATAGCCATTTGCAAATGAAAAATTAGTTTTCTCCAAGGGAGTCTCACTCGGGAAACAAATCACTCTTAAGGGTAGGCTGCATGCCCAGCACTAGATGGCCAACACAAAACGAACAAAACAGCACCTTTGGAGGTTCCTTGTCTCACAATGTTAAGCCAGGGCTTTATTTTTAACCTTACAGGTCCTTTGCATATGTACCATGGCTTCTAGTTTTGTGTTTTATGGAGTTCGGGTGTGCGTGAACCAGTGTGTCTGTGTGCCTATATGTGTTTCTTGTGCTTTTTCTTGCTTGGTTGTTCCGTCACATTCTAATTTGTCTGGCTTTGTTTTATCTTATTGTATGGTATCTTATTATTCCTTAGATGCCTGTTTGTTTTCTAACAGGAGACAAAAGAGTGTGAATCTTGATGGGAGGAGAGGAGGAAACTGGGTGGAATAGAGGGAGGAGAAACCATAATCAGAATATATTATATGAAAAATTATTTTCAATAAAATAAACAAAATGGCCTTCCATTGGTAGCGTTACCAAAAACAAATGGAAATCCTCCCTGGAGGAAATTTCTGTCATTCCCAAGAAAAATAAAGTCGGCCAAAAATCACACTCTGTGAGGACAAACAGACAGATCAGAGAATAGAATAAGACATACAGTTTTAGAAATAAAATTGGAATTTTAAAATCATTCTATTTAACACTGTTAGGAAAAAATATTATGAAGTCTCCCTTGCCTCCTACCTGTCTTACTGTGTGTGTAAAAAATTCAAAGTCCCAGATAATCTTTACCCAGACCATTTTTTCAAGGGCTAGCCTTAAGGAATTTTGAGAGATGCACTGATGTCTCCCACTAAGTCAAAGTACAAGCTTGCTTACTGCCTGCTAATGGAAAGAAGACTCCCCAGCTCAGTGCTCACATCCTGTGCAGGTATCCACCTAGGCCCAGCTCTGTCCCTCTTGTAGGAACTGGGTCAAGGGAACCAAAACAAACACGTGCACACTCTGGCTACAGCTTTCACTGAGTAATAGTCACTTGTTTGAGCCAAGAGGTTCATATTGTCTTCCAGTATTTGTGAAACTGTGGCACCAGAGTAAAATCTCAGACCCTTCCCAGATCTTAACACATGGGACTTTAAAGATAAAAATATGATTAGGAAGCAAGAGGCAAATAAATAATGACACTTTATAAAACAAAAAATCAAAAGGAACTTCTAGAAGTAAAAATATGGGCCAGTGGTTAGTATGTAGACATGAAATTAATCAGAATGCAGCACAAAGAAAAATAAAATACAGTAATTCTGAAAGAGGTTGGAGAGCATGAACAAAGAATGAAAAAGAAAGTACAAATTGTGTAGGACTCACCAAAGGAGAAGGTGGAAAATTCTGGATTTAAAAATTGTGGAGGAATTTCCAGACCAATGAAAGACATCGGTGTGTGTGTGTGTGTGTGTGTGTGTGTGTGTGTGTGTGTGTGTGTGTGTGTGTGTGTGTATGTGTAGGGAGGAGAGAAAGAGAGACTCATTATATTGTAATCCTCAGAAAAGTAAATATTAATGGAAAAATAAAAGCAGGCTCAAGCTGGCAAATGACGTTCATGCACAAAATAAACATACAGAATGTGATAAAATGTTTTAATTTTTTTAAAAATCAGTCTCAGATAAGACTGAGATGCAAAAGAAGAACTGATGAGCAATGAAGAAAATTTTATTTTATATCAACAATATTTGAAAAATTATATAATATTAATTCTAAAAGTTGACAGCATGTAGAATAGTGGAAAATTTTGTAAACTATTGCTAGGATCATAAATTGGTATCACCACTTTAGAAAAAAATTAACAAGTTTTAAAATAAATAACCCCAAAATTCGCTCAACAGGTATTGAAATGGGAAGACTCTTACATATGGGCATGCATACGCTCAGCTCAGCATAACCTTCCATCATTATTTGCATTTTTATATTGTGTTTATTATGAGCACCCTGCTGTTAGCTATATGAGAAACAATATTTCTGAACTTGCAACTGAGGCCCAGACCCTGGACAGCTTTCTAAGGTAGTGAAAGCTCCCAGGAGAGCCCTTTGAAGACACTTTTTGTCTTCCAGTACCGTTTACCAAGTGGTCAGTGTTTTTCCTATCATGCTTCCATACCACATTAGCTGTTCTGAAGTTCTAGGTTGGCATTCTCCCTGAGATGCTCTTTCCATCCATGATACCCTAGCTTTCACTTCAGTTCAGAGAAGTCAGGAAGGGTAAATGCCAAGGTCAGTGAAGTGAGGTTTTCCCAAGCTCGGGTTATCAACTCCATCCTGGTTTTTAATCTTCTTGTTATAGCCTCTCATTCAGTTGTGCCTCGGGGAAAGCTTCTTCAGGACCTTGTCATTAGTTATGAGTGTATCTCAAACACATAACTACATGAGTGGTTTCTCCCTCTTTCTATCTTCTATATACAACATACACAAACACAAACACAAGCACACAAGCACACACATATACACACAAACACACATATATACACATGAACACACACATTCACAAATACACATACACACACACACACACACACACACACACACACACACGATACTAGCATTTGTTGAGACTTCAATAAAAGTCTTGAGAAAGAAGAAAAATCACAGAAGAGCAACCCTAGGAGAGAAGACAGGAAGAAGAATGCCTTCATCTACACCAGGGAGGTATCCAAGACCACAGGACAGGTTACACACGTATGAGCTCGTTATAATTTCATGTGTTGGCAGTTAGCGCTATTACCTCCTTTACCTGAATCACTGTCATCGATAAAGCCCAGGGGACATATGTCTGGCTTACTGTTCTCCAGTCTTAGCCGTTCCTACGGTGCCTGAACAGACTTGCAAGCCGGCCTGGGGTGTCAGCTACACCAGGAACAGTAAGCATTGTCTTACCTCCTCTGTCTTTAAAACTTCCCATATTCGAGCGTGATCCTCCACCAGCCAGTGTCCTGCTGTGTCTACTTTGGTGGAAAGTTTGACTTTAGACTCCACTTGAGTAGGCTCTCCCACAGATTTCCCGTCCATCTTGAAAGAGGTAAGCAGGAGGCATTACGGATCTGGTGGAAGAATAAAATAGAATCCAGATTAAAATAAAAAATAATATTTGAAAAGATTTGAAAGCAAATTACTGTGCTCGGTTTTCGGACAGTGAAACCACCTAAAACACTATTACAATAGACATAACTCTTATGGCCACTTTTTATATTCAAATACTTATTACTGGTGTTTTAATGCAGGCTTCTGGGAGAATAGGGACACATCTTGATAATGGACATTGATATAAACTTTATTTTTAAAATATTTTATTTGTAAGTACATGGAGGGGTCTGTGCACATGGGTGCAGGTACCCTTGGAAGCCAGTAGAGGGCATCAGATACCCTGGAGCTGGAGCTACAGGTGGTTGTAAGATGTCAGATGTCAGGGCTGAGAACTGAACAGCATGGGCTCTCAACAGCTGAGCCATCTCTGTATCTCCTATGATACAAATGTCATAGGAAATTTAAAAAAACAAAATCTGCTTATTATATCTCTTGCCATTTTGCGCTGGACCCTGGGGAGGAACAGTGGATGGGTGGGGGAAAGGCAAATCACGATGGTCTTTTCATATTCTGTATTTCACCGATAGTTTGGAAGAAACACTGGCGAAAGCCCTGGGAGTTTTGCTCCTCAAACACACGCCGGGCAGCTGGGCATGCAAAGCTCTGTGTTAGCCATACACAAAATTCAGTAGTTTTTGTTCTCAGATCTCTAAGGTCTATGCTCCAGGGCAGAAAGATTGTAAACAACCTTTAGTAATAATGTGTGAAATGTCCCAAGAACAATATTTCCAAACTGTGATGGAGGACTGGGGGTGGCTGAGCACACACTTGGTATGCACGAGGCCCTGGATGAGAGCCCCAGCACCCAGAAATAGAAAGCAAAACAGCATGGCCTACAACGGAAGCAGGAGGCGAGGAAGACCTCATCCACGTATCAGCTACGTTTCGTCGCCTTCTTAGGTGCTGGGTTCATGCTGGAGTCAAACGAGATTTTTCAATGGATCCTTATTCTAGAAGGTCTCCTTCAGCTCTTGTCAGAATCTTATCACAGCCTTCTTGTTTTCATTAACATGCCACAAATACACCCTTCTTAGGGGGATTTTTACAATGAGGCATATCTGTTCATGATATTCTTACTTACAATTTTCTTGGAGAATAAAACCCAAACTCCTTCTCACAGCAGCTAAGGCCCTTTGTGCCTGGTTCCTTTCTCTCCCTTTTCTTACTCTGAGCATGCGCCACTGACCACTGACTCACCACCTAGGCCACATCACTCCAGTCATTTGAAAATACAAGCGGGAGCTGGCGCATCCTTTTGATCCCAGCACTCCGGGGGGGTGGGGGTGGGATTGCAGATGGATATTTGACACCATCCTGATCTACAGAGTGAGAGTGAGTTCCAGGACAGCCAGGGATGTTACACAGAGTAACCCTGTCACCCCAAAAAAACAAAAAACAAACCAAGACGAAGGAGGAGGAGAAGAAGCAAACACACATGGATCCCAAAGACATCCAATATTGTAGCTTTTGTTTGTGGTCTGTTCACTCGAGTCACACCACCGAGAGACTTAACGGGGACCCTCTCTATGTACTGAGGATATGACTGCATCATATCTACTTGCTGTCAACCCCATTTCTACCTTCAAGTCCTGGAAGTCCTTTGAGACTACAGATGTGTCCTATTCAAAGCAAATGTTATAAGCAAATAAGTAAATGTTAAATGAAGTTAAATGAAGGTCAATCCAATAATTTAGTGACTTATGACAACCCAGAAATAAAAAAGAGGCAGTATTTTGCTAATTCACATAACAAGTAATGAAGTCAAGTTATCTCCCCCTTAGACCTCATTGGCTTGGTGGGCTGAGTTCTTCACAATAAGGGAACAAGTGTAGATTCAGCATGGGTTCCAAGTAGCTATATCGAAAGATGGAATTGATCACTAATTAACAACTATTTCTTACGGCTTCAGGGAGTTGAGCAGATCTGCAAAAGGCAGGCCTTATGCTCATGTAACCTGCTGCCAAATCGGAGTGGATGGAAAATTAAGACAGAGAGAGGGCCAGGGGTACGTCAGAGAAACAGAGACAAGTCTCTCTACAGAGGAGTTCTTTCTCTGCCTTGGGGCCTCACATGCTTCATCTGGAAGCCACAGACAGCAAGGCTGCCTGCTTGCAGAGAGCAACCATGAGCTAGCCCAGGCCATCACACAGTCTTTAGAAACACGGAGTGCAGAGCATGCTCCCGTTAGGAGTCAGGAAAATACAACCTACACAGTTAAGAGTGGACCGCATTCCTCCGAGAGGACACGCTGATAAACGATGCCGACACATGCGAGGGAATAAACAAGGCAGAGTCGTGGGGAGGTTTCAAGCCAAGAAAAAGGAAATTAAAAATAAACAGGCAAAATGGAAATAGACCAGATTGGTGGGGAAGGAAATTCCATTGTTGTTACTGGAGATAATGCTGTAAACAACAAATAATAAATCAAAACAAAGTGAGGAAACTACATAAGACGGCTCTGGCTGCACTCTCCACATGTCATGGAAACGTAACTGGATGAAGTAGACAAATTACAAAATCTCAGAACAAACACTGTGCATCTGTAAGCACGCTGCAGCCCAGCGACCCACAGTGCCGACTCGCCGTCTGCCCACAGCTGCTCTCTCAGCTCCACAGTGTGGGTGAAAGCTGGCCCATGTTCAGTGCTGGGACTGAACTCTACTGTGAACCGACTTCCCACAGACTGCTCCTTACCCTGTCTGGGGGAAAGATGCGTTTCTGCTTTGGCAACAGCCCCAAGGCACTGGCAGCCGAGGAGGGTCACGGAGAGGCAGCCAGCTCTTGCAAGACTCGGCAAGCTTTGGAGATTCTCCACCTGCTGTCCCAGCCCTGACACTGGAGGTCTTTTCCACCCAATCCTCATTATCTGCTCATTCAGAGAGAAAAAACCAATGACGCTAGGTACCAGCCACTGGGCTCCGTGTGTTCCCCTTTGAGCTCGCGTACATGCAATAACCTTACAAGGTGGTTGCCACTGTTTTACCAGGGTGAAACACGAAATTCAGAGGGCCCAAGTAACTGTATTACACTACTAGGAAGCCGGGGGTCCCCGAGTTCCCCTCCCAACACCCCACCTCCAGGTCGTTTAAGAAGGCACTGCTCCACCCCTCTCCTGCTCTCACATCAGCTCTGAAAGCCCTCCCTCCACCCCCTCTCCTCCCGGGTGGAGCACCCTCCTTCTGGTGCCCCTTCCTGCGCACCAGGGCTGATGTCGGTTTCTCTCTGGCACAACAGCGCCCCCTAGAGAGAGGCTCACACCTGAGTAGTGCGCAGTGTAGTTAGAGCAGGCTAGATGGAGGGGGAAATGTCACCAGCAAGGGATTATTCCCTTCCCTCTTCCCTACTGACTAAAGTTTTGATCGGGGTAGGCTTTACAGGTGTGTGACTGACAGACCTGCTTAGTCACATGGGACCCCTCGCTCAGAGGAACCCCATATGTTTGGCTGAATGCTTGGCTGCCCCACCCCCAAATTATACAACCAGACTTGCCTATTCCTCTTCAAGTATAAAGTATTTTATACATTTTCTTTTTCAAATTTACGTTTTCTTTCAGCAATTATTGTGTTAAAGGTTTCCTACTGTTTCTCCTAAAAGCCAGCTAGACATTTGCACGGTGGCCAATTTTTGTAAACAGAGAACAGAAGGCATTGTGGCCTTCCTCCCTTACAATGCTGTCCTCATTCTTAAAACATAGGGTCAAAGGTTACAAACCAGCCTCCATACAGATACCACTGATGTGAGTCACTCAACAGCACTATATACATGATGGATTCACTGTAAAGTTCAATGGCAATCTTCTTTTCTAGTTAATGAATGAGTACAAAATATCTTAAACCTTATGAAAATAGGTTCTGAAAAGCTGTTACCTTAAAAATACCCCCAAACCATCATTTTATAAAACTCTTGGATGGTCAGAGCAGTCACAAGTTGGGACCAGGCTGGTGGAGGGTGTATGTGAAATGCTTTTAAAAAGGCAAATATGTAATCAGAAAACACAAAAGCATTATTTTTCTCTTAGACACTAAGAAATAAAATTTCTTGAGAAAAATTTCCTGCTGTCTCCACTGCAGGAAGCAGGGGAGTAAAATTAGAACAGGAAAGACAGTGTGAGTGGAAGAAGCATGCTCCCAAGATGACACAGACAAAGGATTTTCCCATCAGAAGTCACGTAAGGGTCTCCAAGGTCACCCTGACTTCAAGATCTGCAATTCTGACGTCACTACAGCTGAATAGTCTTGGTTTTCTTAATTAGAGTTTTCCAAAGTTAAGTCAGATCCAAGGATCTGTCTAATCAAAATGTGTCAATTGAAGAAACTGATAGTTTAAAATTGGTGAGACAATTATCCTCAAAATTTGACTGCTGCTAGACAGAAAGATGCATTTCCCTGTAACGGGATGTTTCTTATAACTGAAATCTGTACTTTTAATGTCTGTATTTTCGTATGTGTGGTATGCAAGCATGTGGCCCGTGGGCACGTGTGCACACCATGCATGCACACATGCATGTAGAGGCCAAAGAATGACGCTGTGCGTCTCCCTCTACTGTGTCCCACGTTATCTACTGAGGTAGAGCAATGCTTCTCAACCTTCCTAATGCTGCGATCCTTTAATACAGCTCCTCATGCTGTGGGGACCCCCAACCATGAAAGTATTCATTGCTACTTCATAACTGTAATTTTGATACTGTTATGAATCATAATGTAAATATCTGATATCTGATATGCAACCCTCTCAAAGGGGTCATGACCCACAGGTTGAGAACCATTGAGGTAGAGTCTCTTACCTCTACCCACAGCTCACCAATTCGGCTAGCCCAGCTACCCAGCTAGCCCAGGCTCCCTGTCGCCACCATGCCCACACAGCGTGTCTATAGGTGCTGGAGACCACACTCTAGCCTCAGGCTCACTCAGCAAGTCCTCTCCACACCCCCCCCCCCCAGGCTTCTCTGTAACCCCTGCATAGTCTTTTAAAAATAATCCTAACACTGTGCTTTACTTAAGATCTTAATAATCTACTTCCTTTTCCTTCAAAAATGATTCTTAACTAGAGATCATCACATTTTCCACGATATAATAAAGGTCTGAGCTAAAGGCCTCATCCCCACATGACCACTAAGCACCAAGTCAGTGTGTAGACGTTAAACTTAGAGACATAAATATTGAGTAGCAATCTAAAGACACAAAAAAATGCTATTATTAATATCCTTGTCATTTGATAAATTTATCTGTGACAACCATAGAAAGACAACCTTCTTGAAACATGGCTTTAAGGTAAGTTCTAGAGCCTGACTTCACTCACAAATCGGTCTGTATTATTAATTCCATGCTAAACTTTGATTAAACCAGTCCACAGTTGATTGAATTTCACTTTCTTTCTAGGGTGATAAACAGAGCATGAGATATCCTTCAACAATGATCTCCTCTTTTTCTTCTCCCTCTTTCTTTAAATGTGTTTGGAAGGGGGAAAGAGTGTTCCATATCCAGAGCCTTCCTGGGATGCTCTGGCGGTTACCTTCCTGTCAGAGTCTGGCTTCTCTTCCGCCCCTGCAGAGGCCATTACATGTATTAATAAAACATGAGTTTTTCTGTGTGTCTCATGTATACATAAGCTCTTTGCTTCCACATCTTTTTAGTTTTCTAGTTTTAGTTTTCCTCTAAATCTTTTTAGGTTTCAAACTCAACTACACATGTATCTGGAAACTGTCTGGCATCTGCCTTGTTCTGCTCTCTTCCATGATTCTTTGTCTTGTCAATCCACCCTCCCGCCCTTTCCTCCTCATCCCTCTTCCTGGTGAGCTGAGGCCCTGTCCAGATAAGCCGGGTTTGTTTATCTTGATCGTCTACTATCTCCGGCTCTCCCATCCATCAGGAACAGCCTCTGCATTTCAGCTGGACTCAGGTTCAGCATTAGTACACAGAGCAGTGGCTGTGTCCTCTCACGTCCTGAGTCTGGATGATGACTCAATAGCTCGTTGTCTTTGTACCCCGGGGGCAGGTCACCTCACCTTTCTTAGCCTAGGCTTTCTCGCCTTAAGTATAACTTGATGAAACTACAGAGACCTCCTGTAAGCATTACAGCTCAGATGGAAAGGTATCCTGGCAGCCAGGAGCCAAGGAATACCACGAAGTCACACAACAAACCTCACACAAGAGATTTATTGGGAGAGGAAAAACCAGGAAGGCGGCTGCCTCTGCTCAGGCGAGAAACAGCAGAGAACTGAACACGATACAGGGCTTAGATAGAGTCTCTTGGGAAAGGTATGGAACTTTCCAGGGTGGAGATTGGTGGGATTTCATGTCCAGAGATTGGGCTTTTTACTCTGTAGGATGGGGGCAGGGTCCAGCGGTTATGGTAGAGCGTTCTGTGGATGGAACCTGGCAGTTAGAGGTCTTTGCGAGAGGGGCCTGACTCAAGGGGCTGACACCTCCGACTTGCAAAATAATACATTCATCTCCTCCAAAAGTGGGAGCAAAACTAACCTGAATTATTAGTCTACAGTAGCTGAAGGATTCATATTGCTAAATATAAATAAGGATTTATAAATAAGGATTTCTATTGGGATTTGGTTCATCAATTATAGATTTTGCTTACTCCCACACTGGGCACTCACTATGCAGAAGTGAAACAAGGAACAAGTCACTGCAGAGTGATGTTAAATGTCAGCTGCATCTGACGGTACATGATGGAGATACGTCAGCCCCCAGGTCTTCCTCTTTGAGATGGCACTGCATTGCTGCCCTCTAGAAGGCAGTTTGCCCACATTCTGTAGAGAGCTCTCGGCTGGCTTTGCTTTCCCCAGCGTACTCTGGCCTCCACCGTCAGAATGCCAGCTCATCGCGAGAAGACTGGGCATCACTCAATATACCGCTTCAATTCCTCAAGAATGGCCAGCACCCTTTGGAAACACTTGTTTTCCACTAAAAGCATTTCACCAGAATGAAGGATTAAGCAGCTGCCATCGTGGTGTATTTTGGAATAAATGTCAAGCATTGGGCAACCATTTTCAAAGGCATTTTCATTACATAAGGGGCAGGCTCACTGGAGACTGAGCAGGAACGCACAACAGAGTCCATGCAGTTAGAGCCAACTCTGAGAGCAACTGTCTCCAGTTAAATGCAGAAACAATTCAAAGAGTGAAGGATTCCTACTTGATTCAACTTGATTTTTTAAAGATTCATTTATTTTATCATGTATACAGTGTTATGACATGTATGCCTACACACCAGAAGAGGGCATTGGATCCCACGATAGATGGTTGTGAACCACCATGTGGTTGCTGGGAACTGAACTCAGGACCTCAGGAAGAGCAGCTAACAGTCAGTGCTCTTAACCTCTGAGCCATCTCTCCAGCCCTTCAACTTGACTTTTTAAAAATATTTATTTTAAGCTGGGCGATGGTGGCGTATGCCTTTAGTCTCAGCACTTGGGAGGCAGAGCCAGGTGGATCTCTGTGAATTCGAGGCCAGCCTGGTCTACAGAGCGAGCTCCAGGACAGGAACCAAAACGACACAGAGAAACCCTGTCTCAAGAAACCAAATATATATGTATGTATGTATGTATGTATGTATGTATGTATGTATTTTATGTGTATGGATGTTTTGCCTGAATATATATCTATGTACCACATGTGTGGAGTACCTGTGGGAACCAGAAGAGGGCGTTGAATATCCCCTAGAATTGGAGTTACTGAAAGTTGTGAGCTGCTATGTGGGTGCTGGGGACCAACTCGGTTCTCCACAAGAAAAAAAAAAGTGCTCTTAATTGCCGAGCCCTCTCTCAGCTTCCCGAAGCTGAGAATTTCTAAAAGCGGATCCCATTGGACTTCAGATTTTGTATATTTTCTCTGAGCACTGATAGTATTTGGCAGAACTTCTTGATAAAAAAGGGAAGAAACACCCAGACTGAGGTTGTACCACCCCTGTGAGCCTCCCGGAGAAAGGCTGCCACGGTCAGCAGTTCCCGCCGAGCACGCTGCCAACCCCAGGAGACGGCTGGGCTTCCTTCCTGGTCTCCACTCAGTGGGAAAATCTGGCTGCACATCCACGGAGACAGACATGGAGGGTGGGAAGGACACCTAAGCACAACTGAGGCTGAGATCACAGGGTCCTTCCCAGTTCTAGGAGAGCTAAGAGGAATTCTAGGGAACGGTACTTTTTATAGCCTGATACGATCCAAAGCTCAGTTATTATGGATTATGTGCTTGTAAGCTTTAACAGGAGACAGAGCTGTAAATCACATGACTGCCCCAGGCACGAATGTCTCCCAGTTCTGTAGACTCCAGCTTTAACTGCTGAATAAAGGCAAAAAGGCAGGACTCCTCGGCGGAGCCGATGCGGTTCAACGGGGGCAGGCTCTTCTCCTGTCCACGCTGAAGTCAGCCGTCCTTCTCAGGTCTCCAACGTTCTGACAGTGACATGGACCCCAGGATCACCACCCCACAGGCACCGGGCTACCTCACAAGCGTCTCTTCAGCAGGAGGAGATCCTGAGCAGAAACCCCCAGTTTTCTCATAAGTGTCAGCCCTGGAGCTTGGCCTCC
Organism: Peromyscus maniculatus bairdii; assembly: GCF_049852395.1. NCBI lineage: Eukaryota > Metazoa > Chordata > Mammalia > Rodentia > Cricetidae > Peromyscus > Peromyscus maniculatus. The sequence goes on from NC_134862.1 coordinate 61,670,322, forward strand.
CCACTCCATACCTCTCCTCACAGAGCCACTGTGCACCTCACCTAAGTGTGTTGTGCAGATGTCAAAACTCTCAGCTCCAAGCTGGCAAGATGTCTCAGTGGGTAAAGAGACTGGCTGCCAAGCCTGATGACTTGAATTTGATCTCTGGAACATACACAGTAGAAGGAAAGGACCAACTCTGGCAAGTTGTCCTCTGATCTCTCTCTCTCTCTCTCTCTCTCTCTCTCTCTCTCTCTCTCTCTCTCTCTCTCTCTCACACACACACACACACACACACACACACACACACACACATACACACACACACACTCACACACATACATATATGTGCACACACACACACAAAATAACTATACACACATGCACAAACACACATCAAAAAAAATGTTAAAAAAACAAAACAAAACCTGACTTCCCAGAAATCGAGTCTTTAAAAAAATTCAGAGGTGGGTTTCTTTGGGAGATATGTAAGACCTCAAATGTGGAAATGAGGAAATGTTCAGTGAGTAACTATTTGCCACACAAGCATAAGATGAGTTCAGACTCTTGGCACCAACCTAAAAAGCCAGGTATGGCCTAGGCAGTGTACACTGTGATCAGGTAGACAAGTTGAGATCCCTGGAGCTCACTGGCCGGCCAGTCTAGCCAAACTGCTAAGCCCCAGACGCAGTGAAGAGAACAGCTAACATCAAACTCAGGACTTCACCTGCACTAGGACACACATGGACACACACACACACACACACACACACACACACACACACACACACACACAGAGAGACAGAGACAGAGACAGAGAGACAGAGACAGAGACAGAGACAGAGACTAAAATGTTGGATTCTGTGGTGAGAACGCTTACCAGTTAATGCACAGAACTGTTTTGACTAACCTTCAAGTAAGCTTCACACTACCTTCTTCCAGACTGAAGGCCAGTCCTCATTCAATCTTTCATTTCCTATGATCAGAAGCTGGATCAATCGCATTACAGTCACTTTCCTAGGCTGTAGGAACATGGCAGGTGTCACCTCTTTTGAGGAACTTGTGAGAGAGGCATGCAGAGGGAGCTGGTTCTCAAACAACCAGTTGTCTGGGCTCAGAACCTCTAGACAGTAAGGGCATGCAACAAACCATGTGCTGCTACATACAAGCCTTTTCATCTGACCAGACAGCGCTGTGCTCCACACAGAGAGAGACTTGTTCACTAGTTCTCACTACTGATTATCCAGTTAGTGATGCCCAGCACCCAGACGGCCACTGGCTGGAATAACCAGCTGTGAGAAACGTCACTTGGCAGAAAATTCCCATGTGAATATGTCGATGCCCCCCTAACTCTGGCCTCAGTGGAATAGGAATAAAATCTAAGACTGGGTCCAACACTCACCCAGGGAGGGGGTCTGTAATGTTGTGCTGGAGTAAGTTCAGCTACGAACTTAGATTTTAACCTTTCTTGGTTTGGTCTAACATGGGAAGCCATCCTCAATGGGATAAAACACTCAACAGCCTGGGCAAATGCAGGAATGCCGCACCATGATCCAGTTAATCAGGGGGGCCTCTGTCAGCACTGCTTCTGAGCCTGCCGAGGTCTTCTGAGGCTGTCCATTTGTGCCATGTGTGGCCAGGGCACAAAGAACAACAAAAAAGTTTAGGCTACCTTTTTTTTAATGTATGTGCATTTGTGTGTGTGTACGCGTATACATGTGCGTGCGTGTGTGCATATAAATGTGCCACACTGTGGTTTTAGAGTCAGAAGACATGTTTCTTTGGGGGGGGGTCCGTTTCCTCCTCCCCCCAGGGGTTCCAGGAACTGTGCTCAGGTCATCAAGCTTGTGTGGAAGCGTTATACCCACCGACCCATCTCACCAAGGCCATAGCTTAACAGAATTCTGTTTTATTTAATTTTTACATTTGTTACATTATGAACTTGCCATATATCCTATGGTGACATTTTCATCAGAAAATGCTGTCTCCTGATGTGAACTGGAAAAGGATGCAGTCTCTCTTCAATGACTCTCACTTGATGTTTTGTGAACTGCACTAAGAATACTGCAACTTGGGCTGGAGCGATGACCCAGTGGTCACGAACACTGGCTGCTCTTCCAGAGGAACTGGTTCAGTTCCTGGCATGCACATGGTGCCTCACGACTGTCCCTAACTCCAATTCCAGGGGAACTGAGGCACTGTTTTGGCCTCCAGGGGCACCAGGCACACACAGGATGCACAGACTTACATATTGGGAAAACACCCCCACACATAAAATTAAAATAAACCTTTAAAAAATTAGCCCTGCAACTTTTTTCTTCCTTCATGCTTTTCTGTCCTCTTCAAGCTCTGCATAGGTGCACTGCACTGGGGAAATATACCTGGTGTTCCTGTGCATGCTGGGTGGAGACATTTTAAAACTTTCATCTCTACAATCCACGAAAGACAAAGTACATTGTTTTGAAGTGAAAGACAACAACGAAAACCCTTTAAGCCTAAATGAAACAACCCAAAACTCAATTTTGTTCTCAAATTTTAAACAGATTGTCAAAATATGTTTGTGCAGCCACTGTATATTGAAGAGTGGGGGGAGGGGTCAGCTCCGCCTATGGGGAAGGCTTGCTGGAATACGTTAAATAGATCCTGACTAACATTTGACTTTTCCTTTAAAGCGGCACACATTGCCAGGAGGACCATGCCTGGATCTCCCATCAGCCTCAGTACCGCCCCAGCCAGCCAGCACAGCCCTCTCTGAAGCTGTGTTAAATGATCTGTGCACATCTGCAGGACTTCTGTGTTTAATCCTGGATTATGCTTTCACTAAGGGTGAGGGTTTAGACAGATGTTGCTCTGGTCTAATTGACCCATTTTATCTGCCCATTTTCCACACGCACACAGTATTTGATAACCAGACTGTGAAATGCCTCAATTTCTACACCAGCAAATGAGAAGTGAGTGGAATGTACGGTTTTTGTTTCAAAGTCCACATGAAATGAATTCCAGCATCCGTCTGGAGGGCAAGAATGGTTCATTGCCCGGCACCATTTCATTTCATAGGTTGTGGTTCCTTTCTCTTTCTCCTGGTTGTCCCTTCTTAATCCTTGCAGGACTGTGATGGTTAATCGTCCTCGTCAACTTGCCTGGGCTCTGACTTGCCAAGAAGACACACCTCGAGGCATGTCTGTGATGGCATTTCAGAGCAGCTCATCTGAGGAGGGAAGACCCAGCCTGATTATGGGATGGCATCATCTGATAGGCTGCAGTTTCAGACTGAATAAAAAGGACCAAAGAGGAAGCCAGCTCATCACTGGAAATCACCTGTGCTTCCTGATGGCGGATGTGATGGCACCAGCCACCTGGAGCTCCCACCACCAGGCCTTCCCTGCCATAACGGATGGCATGCCCTCAATCCAGGACAAGTCCTTCATCCTCAGCATGCTTTTACCACAGTGATATGAAGACCACTCTGCTCCTCCTCAGTTTTCTCAGCACCACAGACTGACCTTGCTATTTCCAGTAAAGCAAAGTAAAACCAAAAGAGAACTTCTGAATTCTAAGTTCTTAACAGCAACTTTATGAATACAAGATTGAGCTGTCCTGCTTCCTGGCTGGATGGTCAATAGACCAATCTAGCTTCCAGCTTCAAGCAGGGAAACATCAGGGCCATTCGAAAACTACATCTAACTGTATGCTGCACACGGGAGAGGAGAAGTCAGGGCATTCCCCTAGGAGAAGGAGAAGTCAGGCCATCTCCTGAGCTATTGACCAGCCTCTCCTCAGGTGTGGATAGTGCAGGGAAAACCACAAGTCAATCAGGGTGGTGGGGTCTCTTAAACATGATCAGTGAGCAGTCCACATGCATAGGAGGAGGAGACACATTTCCGACTAGCAGGAGAGGTCCTGGAAGTTTCTACACAGACCTCTCTCTGCAGTAAGTAGTGACTCCTTCTTATAGCGAAACTGGAGCTTGGAGAACTTGAGTGATTTATCCAAGGTCACACAGCAGAGTCCAAATTTGAAAATAGATCTGTCTGACGCAGAACAATTCTATTCTTACACCGACTCTCTGTGACCTTCACCTGCCACACAATTGTGGGCATGTCAATTTGGGGCTCTGCAAAGGAAACACCCAGCAAAGTGGGGTGCCAGCCTGGTGGGGAGCAAATCCTTCGCCAACCAGACATCAGACAGGGGATTAATATCCAGGATACATAAAGAACAGGGAAATTTAACCCTGAAAGAACAAATCATTAGTCAGAAAATGGGCTGTTGAACCGAGATGATTCTCAAAAAGAAGAAATACTTGGGAAAGATTGTTAACATTCTTTGTCACCAGGGAAATGAAAATAAAAACTGTCTTGAGAGTCCATCTCACTCCATCAGAGCAGCTAACAGCCAGAAAACCACAACAGATGTTGGTGATGATGCAGTGAAGCAGTCTTACACATCCCTGGTCAGAACATGCGCTCCAACAGCCGCTAGGGAAATCATTGTGAAAGTTCCTGGAGAAACTAAAGGTAGAGCTACCATGTAACCCAACTGTACCACTCCTGAGAACATATCCACAGAGTCCTGAGTCAACACACCATAACGATACTTAAGCAGCCATATTTATAGTCACAATCACCAGAAAACAGAACCAGCCTCGATGGCCCTCACCAGATGACTGGGTGAAGAAAGTATGCAAATAAATGAGGCATTTTACTCACCATAGAGAGAAGAAAATGAAATCATGACTTTTTCAGGAAACAGAGCAGAAGATTGTTGTGTTAATCAAAATGAACCATACTCCTAAGACAAATACTGTGTTTTTTCTCATTCCTGGAATCTAGATTTCAAAAGTGGGTGTGGCATGAAAGTTCAAAGGGGAATGTGTGGGGGGAAGCTTAAGGGAAGGGATGGGGGAGGGGGCAATGGACTTGAAATCTGCAACTTGAGCAAAAGGGAAGACTATTAAGAAAGGACTACCAAGGTGAGGGAAGTGGGGTGTGCGAGGTCCCTCTGGGAGAGGGACAGAGAAAAATGAAGTATGATAATGTATGTGTATGAATACAATTAGTGAAACTCGGTGCCTGGTAAACTAAAAGAAAAAGTTAACAGGAAAAAAAGACTTTGTAACTTTAACACTTAAAGAAAAGTCTGGCTCTCTTCAATAAAGTATCCGGGAAAGGCCAGGGAGGCTATGGGAATGTGCCCTGCTTCTCTGGGCCACACTGTCTACCACACTGACAGTGGACCGCTTTCAGATCCGCCTCATCTCTGGCTCCGGCAGCCTCCCTGACCCTCCCCTTCCACAGCAAAATAAACAAAGAGTCAGAAAACAGAAGCAGAAACTTGACAGGCAGCCCTTCCTCCTTACTCCCATATGTAAATCTTCATTACAGAATGATATGATCCGCAGATTGAATCATTTGAAGCCTTTTTTCAAGCCACATGTGGCACCTATGACAGCACCCACTGATTTCCTTTCCCTACACTTCTGGAGGGGGAAGGGCTTGTGATTCACCAGGCCTTGGTTCCAGCTGTGCTCACCACTGCTTCTGGATGCCAGAGAGACCTGCATGGCTAGCCTCACAGAGACTGGAGGTCCATTCACAACACCAGCTAAGCTTAAGCAGATGTTAGCAAGCCAAACATCCACCCACTCCCTCCCTTCCTCACTGCAGTCTGGACCAAAAGAGGGTGTAGAGTTTCATGTTATGTTTTCTTCTGCTCTATGCCCTTAAAAGGAATTCCAGGCTCATGATTTTGTGTATATAGTTATCATAGATAGCAGGAGGTATAATGGAATCTGGTCCAATCAGTTCGCAGGTCTTATCCGAGACATAAATGCATTGATTAAGTCCACGGGGCAATCTGTCAGGAGGCTGCCTTGGGGACAGCTGAAGTCTCCCCATTTCCTTGCCCACAGACCCCCAGAGTTGTCTGGATCCTGCTCCAGTTCCTACTGGACCAATTAGTCAAAATTCTGTTCTGTGCTCTCTGAATCAAAATCTGGCAGCAGTAGCCCTCCACGTAAAACAGACTTCACGTAACCACAAAGAAATTGCAATCGAAAGGCAGAGTCCTGGATAACCTGCAGTAGTACATTAGCAGCGACATTTCTTTTAAATGTCGAGTCCTGTGCTTTGCTCTGAGCTGTCAGAGTAATGGAGCACATTCATATTATCTTAGGGGGAAGAGGTCATGGACTCCTTTGTGCTGGCCAAACCATGTAAGCTTCTCTTCCTGGTTTTCTGCAGCTGGGACTCCCAGCAGAGGGGCCTGAAATGAACTCTTGACCAGAGATTTTAAGGGGGAAGGGTGCTTCATGTCACAGCCAAAGTTTGTGCCAAGAAAGTCAAAACTTGCTTGTTTGAATTACAGTGGCCTTTTAGAGCAAGGCACCATGGATACTAAGAACATTTCACAAATATGCCCATTCACAGCATAAACTCAGAAAAAAAAGCTTTTAGGAAAATAAAGAATAAATAAAAAATAAAAAGCTTCCCCGGGTGAAGGCACCCCAGCAGATCCCTTCTCGACAATACTGCAGGTGACCTGACCCTGTGGATCTAAAGTCGGTGGCACCTGTCCTCTTGATAGTCAAAACTGCGTCCTGGTAGACTGTGGGGGGGAATACAATTTTGATTGATGTATGTCTCTCATTTCATCTAATTTTTCTACTTTGTGTATGTCTTTAATGCATATGAATATTAGACTACTGTTGCATGTATATTATTAACATATATATAGTTACATGTATTGGAGAATACTCAAAAGATGTATATTAAGAATAAGTACTTCAACACTTTCAAAGTCACGTTCTTCTCTGTGTAAAGCAGCCACTGTTTTAATTCATGAAAGACAACTACTCCTTCGTATCTGTCCTGTTTCTATGAACCCTCATACCATCCCTCAGGTACCCAAGCTGGGCTTTTCAGAACTATCCTCAACGGGTCCCTTGTTGAAGGTATCACTGCATTCCGCTGACCACTTTTCTGAAAGGCATCTCAGACTACAGCCATCTCTATTTGAGCAATGGACCTCACATACACCTCCATTGTCTCTAGGCTGCAACAGCCACGTTACTGACCTCTGCCTCCCTCCTTTTCCTCCCCCACCAACATCGTCAGAGTCACCTTCCCAGGAACCCCTTACACACCACTGCCTTGCTTAGGAACCTGCAGCAGGAAGGCACCACCGCAGGACATAGCTCAGGGTTCTCAGTACAGTCCTTCACGGTGTGACCACATCCTGACCTTCAGATGATATGCTCTCCCCCTCCCCCATACACTGCCGAACTTCTCGTTCTGAAACTGTGACCTCCCATGCCTGCGTGCACGTGATCATTTACACCCAGAACAACCCACATCAACACAACAGCTATCGCTTAGTAAGCACATGTGTGACTCCATGACACTTGACCTTACGGCACCTTACATTGATTCTGACTTGACACAGTAAATAGTATAGCCAGAATTCCTTCTAAATCACTCTGATTCCGAAGCATATACTTTTAACCACTGGCTGGCTTTCAAAGAAAATGCAATTATCACCTCCTAGGTCCCAAACCACTGTGGGGAGTGCATTATTATTCCCTGTGTAATACTGCTCTTACAGCACTAATAATGCCATATTTCATACTCTAGTAGGCACGAGCTCTTCAAAGGTCAAGGGCTACTTATACTCCCCTTTACATAACAGGTACCTAGCATATACTGATACATACAGAGTACTCAATAGATGCTTGAATAAATCAATTCACAAAATCTTGGCCTTTTGTTTTCTCCCCTCTACCTACTGTGTTCCAACATGGCCCAAACAAAATGCTGAAATCACAGAAATTCCTAATGTTCAATGTAGAACAAATTTTATAAATGGGAAAATTGTCAACAGCTTTATAAAGTTTTTCTTCATGGACTCCACCATGAATTTGCCCCTTAAAAACAAAGCAACTTCTATGCACAAACCTGGATTGTTATTGCATGTTGTAGAATATTATTTTAAGGTGTGTTACTTTTGTTTATGTTGCATTTATCTAACTCTGTGAAGCTGTGTTACTGTGCCTGTCTAAAACACCTGGTGGTCTAATAAAGAACTGAACGGCCAATAGCAAGGCAGGAGAAAGGATAGGTGAGGCTGGCAGGCAGAGATATTTAGAAGGAGAAATCTGAGTGACAGAAAAAGAAGTAGCCAGAGAAGGAGGAGGACTCCAGGGGTCAGCCACCCAGCTACACAGCCAGCCACGGAGTAAGAGTAAGATTTACAGAAGAGAACAGGAAAAGCCCAAGGCAAAAGGTAGACGGGATAATATAAGTTAAGGAAAGCTGGCAAGAAACAAGCCAAGCTAAGGCCAGTCGTTCATAATTAAGAATAAGCCTCTGTGTGCAATTTATTTGGGAGCTGGGTAGAGGCACCCCACCCCCAAAGACCAACTAACAACAATTACATTTATTTATTATTTATTTTGTGTGCCTGTGTGCACATAAATGCACTCATGCCATGGTGTACGTGTGAAAGTCGGAAGACAATTTTTGGGAATCAGTTCTCCTTCCATCATGTGGGGTCTGAGGATGGAACTCAGATTGTTAGATTTAGCAGCAAGGACCATTACCCACTGAGCCATCCCATTGGCCATGCAAGCCCAGTTTTAATGCATTGTAAGGCACATATCTCATCTTAGGAGCACATCCTATGAGTTCTGACAAGTGTATACTCCTTTGTTTCTGGGGGTGAGATCAAGATAGAGAACATTTACCACATATCCCAGTTGATGTTATCCCATTCTCAGCCCCGGGCAACCATGGACTTCCTTCTCGTCCCAATGTTGTTTTTCTTCCCAGAGTTTTACTGAACATTCCAACAACATCTCCTCTTGCTTCCTGGCTTCTTCAGTTACAGCTACACATGTTGCTACACATCTGAATGCTTTGCTTCTTTTTATTGTGGGGTAATACTTCATTGTTAAATGTCTGATTTATACATCTACCTGTTAATAGACATTTATGCTGTTTCCAGAGTGGTTACTTGGAAGTGAGAGGAATGTTTGTGCACAACTTTTTACATGGACACGTTTTCATTTCCTTAGATAAATATCTAAGAATTGAATTTTTGAATGAGATGGTAGGTGCATATTTAACTTTATAAGAAACTACTGAGACAATCCACTAAGTTGTTCTGGTACAATTTTATACTCCTGCCTGTAGTGTATGAGCTGTTCCAGATCTTTTACCAAAAGGCGATAATTTCAGCCTTTGAAATTGACCCACCCTAATCTCCTAATAAACCTCTGATAGCATCACACTGAGGCTATAACTCATTTCTCTGATGACAAATGATACCGAACCTCAATATATCTCCCTTGGTGAAGAATGTATTCAAAGGCTGGAGAGATGGCTCAGAGGTTAAGAGCACTGGCTGTTCTTCCAAAGGACCCAGATTCAATTCCCAGTGCCCACATGGCAGCTCACAATTGCTGTAACTCCAGTTCCAGGGGATCTGACACCTATGGCAAAATACTGATGCACATAAAATAAAAATAAATTTTAAAAAAGAATGTATTCAAATGTGTCCCTTTTATTGACTTTTTAATTGTTTTTTTCAAGATAGGGTTTCTCTGTATAGCTGTGGCTGTCCTGGAACTCACTATAGACCAGTCTGGCCTTGAACTCACAGATACCTGCCTGCCTCTGCCCCTAGAGTGCTGGGATTAAAGGTGTGCACTACCACTGTCTGGCTTTTTATTGACTTTGTAACTGGTTCTGTCAGTGACTTCAGAGTTCAGTATGCATTCTAGACACTACTTTGTGATGGTTAATATTGACTATCAACTTGACAAGATCTAAAATCTCCTAGCAGACAGACCTCTGGTCAAGTCTACAGAGGAGTTTCTAGATTGAGTTGGCACTAAATGGGTGTGACAGCATTCCATGGTGGGTATCAGATCAAGTAAAAGGGAGAGACCACAAAATGAGCACCAGAAGTCATCTGTCTCTGCCTTATGACTGTAGGAGGAATGGAATAAGCTGTCTGAAGTGCCCATTATCTTGTCTCCCCCACGAAAATGGGCCTTAAGCTGAGAGACAGAAGAAAGTCTTTCTTCCTTAAGTTGCTTTTCTCTGGTACTCTGACACAGTCAAGAGAAAAGTAATACATGGTTCTTAAAACACACACACACACACACACACACACACACACACACAGAGAGAGAGAGAGAGAGACAGAGACAGAGACAGAGACAGAGAGAGACAGAGAGAGAATTAACTATGTACATGTTGTGGGTTATTTGTGTACTGTGTGAAGATGTATTGCTGTGATTGGTGCAATAAAAGCTGAACGGCCACTAGCTAGGCAGGTGGTGTAGGCAGGACTTCTGGGTAGAGAGAGAGGAAGAGGAGGAGGAATCAAGGTGTAGGGGGATGCCAGAAGATGCAGAGCAAGCAGCATGTGCGGGAGGAGAAGTAACAGCCACGAGCCATGTGGCAGAATGCAGATTACTATAAATGGGTTAATTTAAGTTATAAGAGCTGGTTAGGAACAAGCCTAAGCTATAGGCCAAAGCTTTCATATTTAATAAGAAGTCTACTTGTCATTATTTGGGAGCTGGCGGGACAGAAAAAGACTCCTTACATGTATACACACACACACACCAGCAGTCTGAGGTCCCCTTTGTATTTGCATTTTCTTACTGATGTTTTGTGAGAAGCATTAATTTTAATGTTTCAAAATGTGTTTATGTATATCAGTGTTTTGCCTGCATGTGTCTGTGCACCTTGTGTGCAGTGCCTGAGGAACCCAGAAGAGGACATCAGATCCCCTGGGGCTGGAGTCACAGATGGTTGTGAACTGCCATGTGAGTGCTGGGAATCAAACCCAGGTCCTCTGGAAGATCAGCCAGAGCTCTTAACTGCTGAACCATCTCTCCAGCCCCAAGAACATTACTTTTAAATTGTTAATATGTTCCAATTTACAAAATTTTTCTTTTATGTTCATTTTGTGTGTGTGTGTCCTAGCTACCAAATCTTTGTCTACACAAAGGTGATAAGATTTCTTCTGGTAAGTTTTATCTATCACTTCACTGTTTATATTTGGGATTATTCTAGTTTCATTCTGTGGCTGTGATAAAAACACTCTGGCCAAAAGTACTCTGGAGAGGATTTATTTGGCTTACACATCCAGGTCATAATCCATTATTGAGAGAAGTCAAGGCAGGAACCATAGGTACACTGCTTCCTAGCTAGTTCTCTGGGTAACTCCCAGGCTGCTGCTTAGCTGTCTCAGAACCACCTGCATAGGGATGGTGCAGCTGCTCAGATGGGCTGGGTCCTCCTACATCAGTTAACCATCGAGATAAGCCCCTCACCGGCCAATCTGATTAGTCCGTTCCTCAGCTGAGGGTTTCCTCAGATGACTCCAGGCTGTGTCAAGCTGACAAAGCTAACCAGGGCAGAGACTTAAGTATATTTCAGGATAACTCAAGTAAGATAAAGTCAAGTTCTTTTTTTTTCTACACAGATAAGTTGTTCTAGAGCATTTATTGGAGAGGTAATGTTGAACTGCCTAGTATCTTCATTAGAAATCAATTTTAATTTGTATGGGTCTAATTCTGAACGTTATTGTGTTGGTTGATCCTGTCAAATTTGTGCCAAAACACACTGACTTGATTACCACAGCAGTGTAAGCACTATAATAAATGTAACTTCTCCATTCCAGGTATGTAGGTTCCACTACAAAATGGCTTATTATCGATCTCAGAGCAGAAGCACTCGGGTATTATACTGAGATTTTTACAGAACCAGCTTCCAACTCCGCTGATACTCCTTCTGCCCTTTGTAGAAAGGGTTTCCCTACTTGAGAGCTGTTTCACTGTACTTCTAGTGTGATGTGGATGTACAGGTTGCTGCTTATCGAGTTGTCTTACACTCTGATGTGAATGTTTAAGCCTAGGAACTTCCCTTCCAGCTGGATTTCACAAATACTACATACACTTTCTTTCCATTAAGCCTAAACTATATTTTGGTTTACATGTGGGAGGGTTATTTCGTGTTCTTGTGGGTGTGTGCATGTGAGTGGATGTGTTCTTAGAGGCTAGAGTCACCAACAGATGTCTTCTTTGATGTCTTCTTCTTCTTAGCTTTTTAAAACACACACGTATGCTTTTGAAGATTTCTTTTTATTTTATTTTATTTTATTTTATTTTATTTTATTTGTGTGTTGTTTTTGTTTGTTTGTTTGTTTTTTGTTGTTGTTGTTGTTGTTTGAGACAGGGTTTCTCTGTCCTGGCTGTCCTGGAACTCGCTCTGTAGACCAGGCTGGCCTCGAACTCAGAGTTCCACCTGGCTCTGCCTCCCAAGTGCTGGGTCTGGGTGTACATGTGCGTGTGTGTGGTTATGTGCACATGTGGTGCTTGCAGAGCCCAGGTGTTCTGGACCTCTGGAGCTGGAGTTATAGGCAGCTGTGAGCTACCTGGTGGGCATGCTGGTAATGACCTCTGATGCTCTGTAAGAACTCACACCAGCTGAGCCATCTTTTCAGCCCCTGACGTCATCTTATCTTAAGATGTGGTCTTGCTCTTGAACCTAGAGCTCATCTATTTAGCTGAACTGGCTGGTCCCTGAACCCTAGGCATTCCCCTGCCCCCAGCACTGAGGTTCCAGATGCGGCCACCACTCCCTACTTTTTACTTGGGTGCTAAGGATCCAACCTGAGTCCACACTCACACTTATGAAATATGCACATAGCCATGAGCCATCTCCCAGCCCCTCCCTTCTCTTTTATTAACTATTTTCAAATCGTTTTATCAGTAAGACCGGTTTATTAGCTATGGTTTATTGTAAATGATTAATCTATGGTTTATATTATTCTACTCTAGCTTGCCTCCTTTGGACATACCTCTTACATATAAGAATTTCATAACTTTATACTTCATTCCAGTCTCCTCTTGCACTTGACACTATTGATACCATGCATTTTTCAATTCCTGGGTTATAAATCCTACAATATATTGTTTTTACTTTATATTTAGGTGATCAATTACATTTGAATAAATGTTAAAACGATAGTAAGAGTCCTTGATATCTACCCAAATATTTACCATTTTCAGAGTCCCACTGAGCATAAAATATTTAACTCTCATGTATGGATCCACATTTTCTTCTGTTTTAAGAATTTCCTTTAAAGTATCCATTTGTTTTGTTTCTTTTTTGAGACAGAGTCTCATGTCCTGGAGGTTGTCCTTGAATTCCTGATCCTCCTGCCTCTGCCTCTCAAATGCAAGGATTACTGGCCCAGATCTCCATGCCTGGTTCCCTTACATATTATGTGCTAGCTGCCAGCTTGGAAAAAGTGTTTTATTTTACTTTCATCTTTAAAGGGTGTTCTCACTGGATGTAGAGTTATAGATTGGTAGAAATCTTCCCAACACTTTAAAGATCTTGGGTTGTCTTCTAACTTGCAGTACTCTGGGAAGTGGGGAGTCGTGTTGAAATTCCTCTCTCTCTCTCTCTCTCTCTCTCTCTCTCTCTCTCTCTCTCTCTCTCTCTCTCTCTCTCTGTGTGTGTGTGTGTGTGTGTGTGTGTGTGTGTGTGTGTGTGTGTAAATACCCTCTTTTCTCTATCTAGTTTCAAAAAAATATTTTTGCACAGTGAATGAGCTGTTGTGGTTTTATTATGAGGTTTTGGGGTGGCCTTCGTTGTATTTTAATCCTGTTCCTCTTCTGAAGCCTCTTACGTCTGTCAAGTTTATATTCTTTAAAAAAATTTGGAAAAATATTTGGTCATTTTTTTGAACATTTTTCCTGTTCTTTTATTTTTCCCTTTTCTGAAGACCACAATGTATATGTGTCCTATTGCCTCACTGGTCTCAATATCTTTCTTAGCTTTTTATATCTGTAAGGAAGCTTCACATGAGATGGATTCTGTTGCTGAACCTCCAAGCATCTTTTTGGCATCACTGTAGAACTCCACCTTCTGGGCATGATGTGGATCCTGACACTCTGGAAATCAGGGCACCCATGACTACTTAGAAGAAATGCTCCCAAGGTCCAGCCATGTCACACCCTCATAGCAGAGGATGTCATCGGACCCTCACCTGAGATTCCAACCACTCACGTGCCTTCCTGACCCCTCACCAGGTACAAGGAATCTCTGCCCCAGCTGCACGTGGTAGACGCTCGTGTCCAGACTGACTGGTGTCGGGACTCCAGTGACTGCTTCACGCGCCATCATGAATGCAGGCTGGGACTTGTTGGTGAGGTAGATATCCCTTCACATAATTCAGACAAATTCACGGTTCACCAGGCTGGACGTGGACAAATAATTCCTTTGTTCTACTGGTGCCCGACCTGAGGTGAAGAGATGCTCTGAAGTCTCCCCAGAAAAGTTGGGCAGCAGTTACATCTCTCCTGTTATTAACGCCTTCATCAAGGAAAACTCACTTCGGATGGTGAACTCTGACTCTGTATATTGCTGCCCCTTCCTCACTGCACTCACGGTTCACTTTTCACCAGTTCACCATACTGAGGATTTTTATGACCATGCTGCCAGGTCTTTGCTAATGTCTTTACTCTGTCATTTTGGAGCTTGTGATATTGACTGATTCCCCACACACACACCCCACCCGCCGCCGCCGCCGCCGCATTTTGTATGTCTTGCAATTTTCTTTAATCAGATGCTAAGCACTGTGAACTTGGCATTAATGCTGACTTTAATTCCTTTTTAAAAAATGCTGTCCATTGTTCTGTTGGGAACTAAATCTTTTGTAGATTAGTTTAAATCTTTTCATGCTTTTTCTAAAGCTTTTCAGAGAGTGTCTAAATTACCCTCTACCCCTGGGCTATTTTCACCCCACCACTAACAGGTGAGCCTTAACAGAATGGATGCACCATGTGTGACGTAAGCTCTCTATTCGCATCTATACATCTCATTTAAAATGTTATGTAAATTTCTAGTCCTTAAAAGTTATTATTACAAATTATTTAAGATAATTAAGAAATGTAAGCCGGGCGGTGGTGGCACACGCCTTTAATCCCAGCACTCGGGAGGCAGAGCCAGGCAGATCTCTGTGAGTTCGAGGCCAGCCTGGGCTACCAAGTGAGTTCCAGGAAAGGCGCAAAGCTACACAGAGAAACCCTGTCTCGAAAAACCAAAAAAAAAAAAAAAAAAAAAAAAAAAAAAAAAAAAAAAAGAAAGAAATGTAGGGTAGTAGTTAGTCATCTATAACTATCAAATTTGTGGCC
Source organism: Peromyscus maniculatus bairdii (assembly GCF_049852395.1). Classification (NCBI taxonomy): domain Eukaryota; kingdom Metazoa; phylum Chordata; class Mammalia; order Rodentia; family Cricetidae; genus Peromyscus; species Peromyscus maniculatus. Next base: position 61,685,518 of record NC_134862.1, read on the forward strand.
ATGTTAGGTATGTCTTCAAGGTCAAATAGAGAGATATTTTAGATAGACAGATGGTCTTCAAACACTACAGAGTCTTACAGAATGTGGCATTTAAGATGTTTTAATAACATAAGACTTTTCTTGATGGTGAGACATGTCTGCTTCTAACAGCACCAATTTACTTCCAAAAAGGATGATGGGCATCAAAGAAACCCCATGTAGAGTTTGCTTTCTTTGTGGCAAAGGCTAGCTAGCCACTTGGGTAAGAAACTTCCCTTCCTCAACTGCTGACAGTATGCTGTCCAAACTGGACAAGCAGGACACAAAAGAAGGCAACTGCCAAACTTTGCCAAGACAGGGTAGGACAATCCTTCAAAAATTCCTGCTTCACAGAAAAGTCTGTCAGATATTTTAGGCCCTAGGTCAAAGATGGATTCCCTGACATTACAGAGAAACCTTGGGGTGACTGTCCAGGCAGCTAGATGTTTCTGTCATATCTTAGTTTTGGAAGTTCCTTTCTCTGAACTTCCTGTTTACTCAAGTAATAGTTTATCCTTCTCGGATCTCTGATGGAGTTAAAGACTAGATAGTTATAGTTACAGTTTTCCTTGTTACCAAATTCACACAAAAACTTACATTAGAAATACAAAGTTTATAAGGTTGAAAAACATAAAAGCTTATGCTGTTTATCTGAAAAGATGTTTTAAGCTCTAAAATGATATTTTTAGGATGCTAATACAAGTTATATTAAAAGATGTATAAAACTTTGAATTCATCAGATAGGATAGATAATAGAGTATTTTCTCCAAATATGCCAAATGCAGATGGACTAGACATTGTGAGTATGATTCTTACTTGATGGTTATTCTTACTGTATATAGTTTTACTCTGTTGGAGTTAAAACCTTTCCTTTCTATTTAGATAATACCTGATAATTGTTCTTATTGTATATAGTTTTACTATGGCAGAGTTAAAAACCTTTCCTTTTAATTTAGACAAAAAGAGGGAAATGTTGTGGAATAATCATTTTGTACACTGTGAAGATTTGTCCCTCTGATTGGTTTAATAAAAAGCAAAATGGTTAATAGGCAGAATTTCCAGGCACAGAGGACACTGGGAAGAAGAAGGGTAGAGATGCCAGGGGACTCAGAGCAAGCAGCATGGACATTACAAAGTAAAGGTAACTGAGCCACATAAAAGAACATAGATTAAAAGATATTGGTTAAGTCATAAGAGACAGTTAAAAATAAACCTATGCTGTCAGCCAAACTTTCATAACTAATAAAAAGTCTCCATTTCATTATTTGGGAGCTGGCTGGTGGGACAGAGAAAGAATTGCAACATAACATATGTCTAACCATGAAATTATTGTGGAATTCCTAATTTATTTATAAAATATAAGAAAAGTCTGCAGTACAATGTAAGACTTATTTGTATCAGAATGCTACTTTTAACTCTTTGCAATGGACAAAGACCACTAAAAAAAACCCTAAAACCCAATCAAAATACAGAGCTGTGGAGCCCAGTCCCAATACCTCTACAAAACATGTGCACAACAGAAGGCTCAGAGAGTGTTGCTGAAAAGGAGCCAGGAAGATTTTAGGAGCCAGATCAGAGAGTTTGCTGTGAGACTGTGCTTCCTAGTAATGTCAGAAGCTACATCCATAAAGTCTCACCAACACAACTCCAAATGTGAGCTGAACAAGGATGACATCAATGGGCTGCCAAAGTGGACAGGAAAAGCCCATGAGGCCTTAACCTTACACTAAGAACTACAGACAACTCAAGAAAGCTGCAAGTGAGAGAGGTGGTCTTCCCCAGCACACCACCTGGTTGTTCAGTGCCAAACATTCATTCCTGAAAACATACATACAAGTGATATCATACAGACTGAGCAGGTTATATTGAGGAAGAGATACATACATATGTCTTGCGCTATATGGAGATGCTATGCAAACCATAGGCAGTTAAAATATATATGCATCCAAAAACAATTAATGAAAGAAGAGGTCATGAATTTAAAGAATAGGAGGGGTATATGAGAGACTCTGAAGGAGGAAAAGCAAGGGAGAAATGCTATAATTATATTACAATCACAAAAAAAAATTTTTTTTTTTTGGGTTTTTCGAGACAGGGTTTTTCTGTGTAGCTTTGCGTCTTTCCTGGGACTCATTTGGTAGTCCAGGCTGGCCTCGAACTCATAGAGATCCGCCTGCCTCTGCCTCCCGAGTGCTGGGATTAAAGGCATGCGCCACCACCACCTGGCACAAAAAAAATATTTTAAATAAAAAATTTTTTAAAAACTTAGCCATGCAATCTAAAACATATTTGTATTGAAATGCTCCAGTAATTACTTTTAAGGATGTAAGTAGTCCAGGTGTGGTGGTTCATGCCTTTAATCCCAGCACTCAGAGGAGGCAGAGATAGGTGGAAATCTGTGAGTTCAAGGCCAGCCTGGTCTGTATAATGAGTTCCAGGACAGTCTTAACATGCTGCCCTTGTGAGACCTTGTCTTAAAAAAAAAAAAAAAAACAGGGGTGGAGGGGTGAGTAGATTTTCTCAGCATCTGGGAAGATTCAACTCCATAACTGTTTTGCTCTCGGAAAGTCTTTCCGACCGTCAGTCTGAACGTTCCTACTATTTCATCTTGACTCCCAGCCACTCTTCCTTGTGCCATGCTGCATTGATTACTGTTCTACTGCTGTAACTAAACACCATGGCTAAGGCAACTTACAGGAGACAGGGTTTATTTTAGACTTACTAAAGACAAGATGTCCTGTGATCCTAGGGCTCTTCTGAAAAAGTAAATCCTCCTAACCTCAGGATTCATAACGATCAAGAAAAGAGCATTTTGCACCAAGTATCCCTTCATTTTTATTGGAGATTAAGAGTCTTCTTCCTGACAGACATGAGACTGCACTACTATCTGAGGAGCCATGGCATCTGATGGGTGCTGGGAAGGGAGAGGGACCATCCTTGAATAATGTGACCACTGGTAGGCTGACCACAAACCAGGGTAGGTCTCACTGCCAAGACTTGCTGGGCAACACACACTGACTCAACAAATTATAAGGGGAGGAGATCTCAAGTTGGGTAAGAAGGGATGGAAGGATGGATAGAGTGGTAATGGGAGGAGTTGACAGGGTGAATATATTTAAAATACACTATATAAAACTCTAGAAATTAATATAAAATATTGCAAAAAATTTCATTTTCCCATCTGTCTTTACCCTACACTCAACAGAACCTCCATGGTGACTATGGTTTGAGTTCCAGCTTACACACAGATAGAAGATCCCTGAAGTACCTCGAACTGTCTCCCAGAAACCAATGCTGCCGTGCCCAGTGAAGAAGAATTTATCTATCAAGTATCAGAGTGCCCAGGCCTCTCCCAGCTTTGCCACCATGTGCACCAGAAGAGAAGATTTGCTGCCTTCACCAGGCCTCTTCCCTGGATCCAAGCAAGGAGTTACCTGTCTTTACATGGAATGTGCACAGCAAAACGGCATCTGGCTCTCAGTTAAAACTCCCATTTCAGCTGTAATAGAATTCAGGTCTTCTGATTCTTACCCCCGAGTGTGGATGGATGCCTACCGAGGCTCTGAAAGTACATGTTCCTCCATCCACTGTAGAGTCAGGTCTGGGAAGTGGGCTTCCCAGCCCCCTCCCAGTGAGGTGCAGCCACATCAGTTCTGTACAAAGGACTAGACAGAGATGGCATGGCTTTTGACAGCTTAGCTCATAAAATGCCCCCATATGGCCATGATTTCTTTCTACTCCAATTGCCTGAAAGAGACACCATCTCAAGGGTTTGGGTATGAGTTTGAAAATGAAAAGGTCACCCTGTTGCCCTGATAATTTGACCAGTACTCCATTATAAGCAAGAAATAAACCTGAATTATGCTTAAATCAGTACAAATCTTGAACCCCATTTTTTATAACAGTAAACTGACCTTAATTAGTAGACAGGTTTTTGTGACATGCCACCTTCCCCTCCCTTTGATAGGCTGAGTCACTTCAGCTCTGTCTGAAATAGGATAGGGAATAGTTCTACTATATCATGATGATTAACTTAATATGTCAACTCAATTGGACCAATGGATGCCCAGATAGTTAGTTTAATATTATTCTGGGGGACTGGAGAGAGGCTCAGTGGTTAAGAGCACTGATTATTCTCCCAGAGGACTCAGGTTCAATTCCCAGGACCCACATGCTGACTCACTAATATCTGTAACTCCAGTTCCAGGGGACCCAGACACCCTCTTTTGGCCTCCAAAGGCACCAGCCATACACAGATAAGCAGGCAAAAGAGACATACACATAAAGTAGCTTTTAAAAACCTTATTGCAGTGTGTCTCTGACTTGGTAGAGCAGATTACCCTTCTTGAAGTGGGTAGGCTCCATCTAATCCTAAAAGGACTCCTAAACAGAAGAAAAAGGGGAGCTAAGGAAGAGCTCTGCCTCCGTCTTTAACTAGAACACAGTCTACTCCCTTAAGACTTGAACACTGTCAGCTGCCCTGGCTCCCAACTAAAGGTCTCTGGACTTCCTGGCCTCCATAACTACATGAAGCAATTCCTTAGAGTATTTCTCCCACACCACCCCACCCCACAAATGTGGAGAGATAGGAGGAGGAATGAGAGGGAGGGAGGGAGAGAGGAAGGGAAGATGGGAAAGAGAGAGCCAAGATCAACACATACCTGAGGATAACAATTTGGACTTGAACTACAAGGTTGCAGAGGACAGCAGGCAAAGCACTAGACTCTTGCCTCTTAAGTGTTAGAATACACAAGAAGGTGTCCACAGCATCTGTCACCTAATTAATTAAGCCAGTGACAGCATAGCATCCTAGGAAATCAGGTTTATACTCCAAAGAAACAAATGTCTGCTGTCTCCAGCGGTCACCTGAACACCATCTTGGAAGACAGATTTATGAAGTCAAAACATTACTTCACAATTTGAGGTGAAGGGAGAGGGGAAGGAGTGAAGTTATTTAAAAACCAGGATCAAACACAGAATCTTCAGATTTAGGAATGGGGAAGGAATCTCAGAGGGAGGAATTAGGCAGTAACTTTTGAACACCATCACATAGATTGAGGTTCAAATTAGGCTATGTCGCCGTAATCTAAGCACATTCCTGAACATTCCCAAACCATAGTTTCTTCATTTACACAGAGTCCACAGCACTCACCTGACAGAGGTGGTGCTGTGGGATGGTCTATATGTCAAATTGCTCTGATTGGTCAATAAATAAAACACTGATTGGCCAGTGGCCAGGCAGGAAGTAGGTGGAACAAGGAGAGAGGAGAATTCTGGGAAGTGGAAGGCTGAGGCAGAGAGACACTGCCAGTCGCCACCATGACAAGAAGCATGTGAAGATACCGGTAAGCCACCAGATATAAGAACAGTTAGCAAGAAGCCTGCCACGGCCATACAGTTTGTAAGCAATATAAGTCTCTGTGTTTACTTGGTTGGGTCTGAGTGGCTGTGGGACTGGTGGGTGACAAAGAGTTGTCCTGACTGTGAGCAAGGCAGGAAAACTCTAGCAACAAGGTGGTAACTGGGTTGGCAGACAGTAAAATGTATACAGCATGGCAGGGCACTATACATCTCAGTTCCTTTCTTGCAACTCAACCGGAATCAGAAGTCAAGCTTCCTCTTTTCCCAGCTCAATATCTCTCCATCTGTACCACACTGCCTCCAACTCCCAGTTCCTACAGGCAATAGGCCACAAAGCACATCCGGGTGTCCTGGGGCTGGGACAGTGAAAATATAGCACTAATAACATCCGTACTATCTGTTCTGGCTTTGCTCATTTGATATATATTCATTAAAAAGTTTATAAAACACTTGCTCCCTGGGGCTAGCTGTGGTAATATCGCAAAGAAAATGTAGCGTGACTCAGAGTTTAATTCATAACTCCAAATCTTATGCTTCTTTAGTCTACACCCTTTGGGCCTTGGTTTCCGTGGTTATCAATCAAAGGCTGAAATCCTATAATGAAGCTAAAATTATCATTGAATCTAAAATCTTGCTTGCTCACTAAGGTCTCACCAAGAGCCATATTCCCTTAATCCTGGCTAGTGGTTCTTACTCCTGTGATTCTGTGTGTACAGGCAAAGCTGTAAGAAATGGAATGTCTGTATCTGAGTCTTCAGAATGAATTCGTTTTTAAAAACTTGCTTTTAAAAACTGCACATGGCCATGTAAAAGCTAAAATGCATTGTTGTCTGGCACACGACTAAGTATGATTTAAGATGCAAAACAAAAAAAAGGAAGGAAAAAACAGCATCTGGGTTTAGTTAACATTACAGGGAACACCTACATGAAATAATAAATGAAATAAGAAAATAAAATTTTGTTCCAAAAGAGAGGAGTAATTCCCCAACCATGCATGATGTCCGTTTATTTGAGAAATACTTTTGGAAAAAGGAAAAAAAAAAATCATTGGATGGTGATTTCACAAAGCATCACTGTGTGGAGAAAATTCCACATCTCTTACAGCTTCAGATGTTAACACTTACAACAGCTACATGGCTATTCTTCATAGGCAAGTTCACACTGAGAGAGGTACTACACCTAATGTTAGGCTAGATCCTTTTTCATGGAACCAGTCACTAAACAAATGTGAACTTATCGAACACTCTGAATGGACAACGGAGTTAGTTCTAGGCCTTGAGGTCCACTGGTGAATAAACAGTAGAAAAGGTCTTCATTCTGGTGTCTTCTTTCACTTGGACTGCTGCTACAGGGAAATACTATAAACTAAAGACTTTCACACAACAGAAACTTATTTTTCACAGTTCTTGATAACGGAAGCCCAAGGTCAGGGCAGACTTGGTGTCTCATGATCTGGTTGGTAGATTGTACCTTCTACCTCAGTCTTCTTAGAGGTGAAGGATTGGGGTACCTTCTTGGGGCCTTTTAATAGGGATAGTGTACCATTCTTAAGGGCTCTGTGTAAGGAAAAGTATCAGCTCAGGACCCCCAAGACCAACTTCTCAGCACAAAGAGATGTATTGGCCCCAGAGAAACAAAGGGCAGGGAATTGGGACAAAGACAGAAGATAGAGGATGAGGTAGAGGGGGAAGAGATATTTGTCCTGGGGAGGGCAGGGTACAAGGACTGCTTCTGGATAGAGAGGAGACAGGCATGGCCCACAGGCAAATGGCAGTTTATAAAGGTAAAGGGAGAAACCCCATGTTAGAATGAGGTGTTTAATCTTAATTGGTCACGTTAATTAGGACAGCCAAGGGGAGATTTCGATTGCTGAACTTCAATACTTTGATAGCTGGACCTTGGTGGTCAGCCTCAGAAGGACGGATTAACCAAATAAGAGAATAGACCTTGGGGATTAGCTTTAGGTATGTATTCTAGTGGTTTTTAGCAAGGCAGAGGGAATCAGGGAGAAGGGAGAGGCCCGCCAGAGCCATGCCCTGGCTCCAAGCTCGAGCTGGCCGGAGTCCCTTCGCTCTACTCTCAGGATTTAATTAGCCCTCCATAGCTCCGTCTCCAAATGCATTAGGGATTGGGTTTTAATACATGAATTTTGGGAAGACACAAACAGTTCATCTGCAGCATGTAGAAACCATTCTGTAGTGGCAAATTTACCTCTTACCCTAGAATTAGCTACATAAATAAGACTTTAACCAGAACCATCATTTGGAAAACGTAGTGTGCTACACTTCTAGATTTTTTTATAAAGGCAAAACTGCTCCTTTTGAAAAAATGTCCATCACACTGGCATCTAGTACCAAATGTCAACCATACATGTCACAGATCACATGGAGTGGCCAATGTCAACTGATACAAATTATAGCCTCACAGTCGCTTCGCTCATCAGGATGGACAGTGTGAGTCTTGAAAATCTCTGATACTCTGCAGCAGCGAGACAGCCCACCAGAGGCTTCCTGGCTTCTTATGAATTCCTTCCATGCTAAGACTGCCATAAACACTTCCTCCTTTTAGACCAGTGTGTTTTAGGAACTGAGATTGAAATCCACACCGACCCACCTCCCATCTTCTATTATTCTTGGAAGTATAGGTGAAATGACTATATAACTTAGTCAGTGTCCTTATCCCACAAACCAGTCATCCCAGGAAAACATGCTAACACTAAGAAACCTAAAAGAATATGGCATACTGATAATCACAATATGAATGAACAGGATTCATTCATCCATTGTTCATATGAATGCGCTCTCTCCCTCTCTCTCTCTCTGTCTCTCTGTCTCTGTCTCTTCTCTCCATCTCTCTCTCTCTCTGTCTCTCTCTGTCTCCCCCCTCCCCCTCCCCCTCTCCCCTCTATCTAGCACACAGGGAGAGTCCTGAAGTCAGAGCATTAAATCGCCAGCAGGAGTTATTTCCGATGAACTAAAAATGAACCACTTACAAGCGAAGGCTATCCTCTGGCCGCTGACGTCTCCCTCCCACTAGGGTTGACAATGGCAGGCTGTCAAGTGACTACATCATGGCCTCCTCCTCCCCCTATCTCAGGCCTCACATCGCAGCTTTACGAAGATAAAATAATAACTACGTGTCAATCAGGCTGCTTTAAGTGAGCTCTGGCTAATGTCTGTCAAGGCCCCTCCCAGGCCAGTTCCTGCCAGAAAATCACCAGCACGGGAGGTGGGGGGTGGGGGTGGCTGACAGTCTGGGCAGAGCCCCTCACTGGGTCTCCTGCCAAGCACTTTTCTCATTCCATGGCTCTTCACATTTGGAAAATGCTTTATGACCGCTCTAATTACAAGACTTGGGGTACTTTGATCCTCGTAACAGCCTACAAGAGAAATCGAATCTTATAAATGAGAAAACAGACTTTCTCAACACCATGTGGCAGCACTGGCCACTATCGGCTGAGCTCTGAACAGATTAAAGTGTCGTCATGTACCGTATCTGGGGGGTTATCAGAGGTATCAACGGTGGGTGCCTTTCACTCCTCCTCTGCAAACCCCCTCCCAGTCCCAGAGTTTGGCAAACACCGCAGAAATTGAGAGGAACTGGGGGGTTGATCCAACATCGCACTCCAGGCAAGTTCAGTGTGCTGTTAAATCCCACCGAGCAAGTCCTGAACAAAGAGGACTCCTCGGATAATCATAACAAAATCATGCAAAATGGATTCCCCTGCATGGCCTGCCAAGGAGAGGCCTGGAGACCCCATCTCCTTCTGCATGTCCAGAAGTGGGGTCTGGACATGCAGCCAGAGCGGACAGTAATGTTTCATTGCTCTCTGAGACGCTTCCCGTCACTCCCACACATAACCCCACACACCCACTGAGAGCAGTGGATGATGGAAGAATTGGAGGGGTCCCAGAAAACTGCTCAGTGGAGCTGGGAGGGGTTGCAGGCTCCGCTGACAAGTGGTCCATTAACTACATCCAGGGACAGCTCATGGACAAATGTCTCTAGGATCCGGACATCACAGTCTGGGGCCTCTTCCAACTGAAGAGGCTGACTGAAGCCAAAGGGCAGAAGTAGGGTAAGGAACTAAACAGCAAGCTGCCTTCTCCATGTGGCACTGGTTGCATTTCTTGGGGTCCAGAGAGACTGTGTGAAGAGTAATTCCTACTTGAGAAGTTTCCCGGAGATCTGTCCAACAGGGCTGACTCACCAAGAGACTGTGCGGTCAACCTCCAGGAGCAGGTGCTCAGGAGAAAACCAAAGAATAACACAGAAAGGCCCCCGCGAAGGCAGAACTGCAGCCCAAAGGGCGAAGACGTGTGTAAGCATGCCGCACAGTGGCAAAGGCCTAGAAGGAGCTGGAGCCCAGACAAGCAGCACCAGATAAACCCTTTTCCTCCTAGCCGCCCACTTCTCAGATCCTGGGGGACCCGGGAGAGACGGAATGGGAAAGGAGCGAGCAAGAACTCCGCTGTTCCAACTTCCTTGATGTTGCTCTGATCAAACTCTGACCAAAGGAGACTTGGGGGAACAAGGGGTCTATTTCAGCTGACCGGTCACAATCCATCACCGAGGGAAGTCAGAGCAAGAACTGGAGCAGGAACTTGGAGTGGAAACTAGGAAGGGACACTGCTTACTGACTCACACAGGTTTATAGTCAGCTAGCTGAAACAGCCCAAGACTACCTGCCCAAGGAATGGCACTGTCCACCAGGCCCTCCTACATCAATTAACCATTAAGGCAACACCCCACAGATGTGCCCAGAGGCCAATCTGACTTAGGGAACCCCCAACAGTGGCTCTCCTGTCAGGTGATTTCTAGGATGTGTCAGCTGACAGTTTACAGCTAACTAGGACACTCCTCGAGTCGCGCCTATAAGAGTCCAAGTGGAACAGCCCTGCAGCGGCTTGCCCTGCTGCGGCTCGCCCTGCAGCAGCGGCTCTTTCCCCACGCATCTGTCTCATTCTCCCCTGGCTCTATAATGGGACACAGGTGCCTTCACGGGTCTCGGCTGGACCAGCTACTGAGAAGGGGTGAAGGCGGCTCTCGGGGAGCGAGCGAGCAGGCGAGCGGGAATGAAGAGGTGTCGAGCTCATGCCACCAGCCTCAGGTGCTCCTACAGTCACAGAGCAGTGATAAGGCCTTCCTGGAGGGCAGCCACCATGAAGCAGGAGAGCAAGGGAGGGAGGGAGCTGTAACTGAGCTGAAGGAACTCACTAAAGAGGGGACCATGACCAGGGACAGAAGGATAGTCCCGTGCTGAACGTGACGGTCTCTGGCCTGGATCCCACTGCCATGGGCTCCTTCCTGCTAGACTGTGTAGTGGTTGACAAGCACAGATGAGGAGGAGGAGCGGGAAGAGTGTGCTGGGAGACAAGTTTCATCTGCAGATACCCAGAGCAGAAACATCTGCCTCAACTCTCTCAAATCCAAGGGTGACTGGGGGAAGAAACCTGTGTCCCAGGGTAAAGTCAGGCACATCAACCATTTCCACCAGGGGGGACAGATTATGTCAACTCCTTCCCAAGTGTGAGCTTTCAGTTCACATAGTACAAAACTGCCGTCCCTTGGTTTCCAAAGGGACATTTCCCTGCATAACCGTGACAGGTAAACAGAAGTCCATTTGGAAATCTTTTCTTGATGCAACAGAGAAGAGCAATGCCAAGCCCGTGGGAGCTGGGGAGGCGGCTCAGCAGGTAAGAGTTCAAATCCCACCACCCATGGAAAAAATGTAGGCATGGCCAAGTACGCCTGTAACCCTGGCAATGCAGGGGCAGAAACAGGTGATTCCTGAGGCTTCCCATCTGGCAACCTAGCTTCAAATCCAGCCAATAGTACAAGACACCCAATATCCTCCTCTGGTCTCCACACGCATACATGGGTTTTCACACCTGCACACACATACATATCACACATAGGTATACATGCTCACACACACAGATGATGGCAGAACTTCATGACAGAAATATAGGTGCACCCAAGCAGGAGGTGGTTTGCTCCTCTGTCCACCTACCAACCCCAGCACTGGTTTAGACATCCCCCTCTCACTTCCCTCCACACAAGACACAGAAAAGTACCTACCACAAAGGTCCATCATTAATTCTCTTACCTTATTCTCATGGAAACAATTCTCTAAGGTACCCACACTCATCTGGAACCCTTGACAGTCAGCCCAGTCTTGACATGCCTGTCCACACCAGCATGCTCTCCATGTGTGACCACCTCTTGGATAGCCATGTAGCTATCTTCCATATGAATCTAAAACCTTGACTTCGCAGGGTATGGTGGCTCATGCCTGTAACCCCAGAACTTGGGAGACTAAGGCAGGAGGATCACCAAGTTGGTACCAGCCTGGGCTACGTGGTGAGTTCTGAGGCAAGCTAGGCTACAGAGTGACACCTTGTGTCAAGGGAAAAAATACCCTTGCCTTAAGAGAGACAAGGACTTTCTGTTGTGCCGACCAGTGTTCCTTCCAGCGATTTGCTAGTACAGAGAGGCTACTATGGGTCAAGGGGAGAAAATAAAATCTTATTATCTTCATTTTTAAAAGAGGAAGGGAGCTGGCTGCTCTTCCAGAGACCCAGGTTCAATTACCTGCACCCACATAGTGGCTCATAACTGTCTGGAGCTCCAATTCCAAGGGATCCACCCAATTGGATCCATCCAATCCATCCCGATCTTCTGGCCTTGTGGCCACACAAACACTCAGGCACACACACATACACATAAAAATAAATAAATAAATACTTTCTAATTGAAGTACGAGAAGGTATATATGTTCATTAGAGTTCTGCTACCTCCTTTTTATAAAGTTTATCTGCAGCATTAGTGTTGTTCTGGATCACCTATGTGCTATGGTGAGTTCAAGTAAAGAACCATGATTGTCTCCAAAACTAAATGTTTGCTAGAGTCCAGGAATGTCTGCCTTGTTTATTTTTCATTCAATGTGCAGATGACTTTGGGACACCAGAATCTATAAAGTCCAACCTGCTTTAGTCAAATGAAGGGCAAAGCTTAAGTCTCTTCCTTGTTCTCGGTGGTTCTCAGACCCTTCCGTGGCAGGTGTCACAGCGTTGAGGGACGAAGGACAGAGTGAAAGCACACAGATGAGGACACAGACTGAAGCTGAGTCAAAAATGGAACCATCCTGCCATTGTGGTTAAATGTGTGGCTGAATTCCTGGGCCATCAGACAAATAACTATGAATCCTAAAGACAATCGGCACAAGGCATTTTCTGCAAAATAAAGGCATGTTGCAAACAAACATAGGAAAATCGGAGAATAAGCACCTGGCATCACTAAAGGTAGTGTGTAGGGGAAGGTCACTCCTATATCAGCTCCGCCCAATGCTACCCATTGAAAAGGTGGCAAATGAGTCAACCAGAACTTCAAGCCTTTCCTGAAGGATCATATGCTCTTCTCCGCCACCTCGATACAGGCTTGAAACACAAGTCAAGAAATGTAGCACACACCTAGTCTAGTCTCTAGGGGACTTCAGCAGCAGTACCTCTGAGGGTTGGGTTTGTTTTATGTTTCTCCAACAAATATCACAACAGTTAATTTAGTTATTCAACTTAGCAACTGAACTGTATTTAGGACATGGTTCTGGAATTCCAGTACTAAGGAGCCATATGTATCTGGTGAGGGCCTCTGTGCTGTGTCATCCCATGATGGAAGGCAGTGGTAGGTGAGCACACAGTAGCCAAGAGAAAGAGTGGGCCAAAGCTGCTTGTTTTTTTTTTTTTTTGACAAACTATTCTCAAGGAAGCAGGTGATCTCATTCCCGTAATAAAGGCATTGGTCCATTCAAGAGAGCAGGACATAATGACCTAATCTACTCTTATTAGGCTCCCTCTCCCCACACTATTGCACAGGAGATTAAATTTTCAGCACATGAACTTTGGGAGACATATTCAAGCCACAGCAAGGATTCAGACTCATAACCAGGTGACCACCAAGGTCGATGTCAGGGCAGCTCTAATACTACATTCCTTTAAGGCTTCAGAGAAATGAAAACACCTCTCTTCGTCAGAACACTGGAACTCTCAGGCCTAGCGAACTTGCAGTCTCCAAAAACTAAAACCTAGGGCCGGTTCTATTACCCCACCCTTGTGTAATATCAGGGGTAACAGTTGATGAACCCATGTCTCTGTTTCCCCAGTTGGTTGCCAAAGAGCCTTGAAATCTGTTTTCTGTCTTTCCTTGACATGGCTTCGTGTGAGAGCTATGCTAGTGTGCATACAGATGCTCTCTGACTAGCCTTACAAAGTAGAAACCTAACTGTAGCGCCTTCCTCAGGGGCTGCACTCAATGGTTCTAAGTCAATAACAGACACCCCCACTGACCTACAGCTCTTTCTTCCCATAAAATCACTCATAATAATTGGGGTTGCTAAGTGCACAGTGTGGTTTATCATGTAACTTAAATGGCTGGTTCATTACTTTGCTCAGGTCTGAGCAGGCTGGAGACAGGAGTGAGAAGAGGAATTAGAATTCAGCATTTGTCTGACCACAGTCACTGGAAGAACTGGCACAGCCCCGTGTGATACGGGCAAGCTCAGCTTGGCAGACACAGCATCATATCCAGTATATAACGATAGCCACTGGAACAACAGTGAAATCCAGGACTCCGTGTTCTAACAGGAGGTCACAGCACCAGAGACTTGGAGGCTGACCCTCCCAAGAACATCAAGAAGGCAGACCTCTTAAGTTGCAAGGAAGTCTGCCCACAACTGATAAAACTTGGACTTTGGGCTAAAATTTGAGCATCTCTGAAGGTCTTGGGGAAAGGATGAGAATGAGGAAGAGGTTGATGAACAGGCAGGTAAACAAGACCCAAAACAGCCAGAGGGCCAGTTCTAGGGGCTACAAAAGAGTGTGTATTAGAACTAAGCAAAAGCTAAATTATTCAATCCAGGATAAGAGGAGCATAGGAGATAGGTCAGGAGGGGATAGTGGTTCCATATGGGGAGAGGCCAGATCCCAAATAGGGAAAGTGAAGCTGAACCTAGAATAATCTACCAGGTTGTGTAAATTCGGCAGGTAACAAGATACTAAAATCCAGAAAAATTTCATAGAACAGTCCATTATTTGCACCACTCTGAATAAAAAGCCAGGAATGGTGATTCACACCTGAACTCCTACTACCCCCAAGGTGGAGGCTGGGGGATCACAAATTTGAGACCAGCTTGGACTACATACCCAGGCATTTTCTAAAAAGAAAAGGACAGACTATTATATAGAAAGATAGGCTGCCCACAACACTCCTTGAAGGACTTTGTAATGAAGTCAGACAAATGAAGGATGGATTTACGTCCAAATCCATGGCCTAGGGCAATTTTGAAATAGACACCGATGCAGGACTATTTCATTTCAGTGATGCTCAATCAGTCTGGACCAATAGAATGAGATGCTGAAAATTAACTTTAAAGCATCATTTAGGACAAGTTACATTAACCCTTGTTCGAGAAACATACTGGGTGAATTCAGTAAGTCCTGAGCTACTGCCCCTGCAGTGAATCATGGGAGCCATAGACACAGCAATGGATTCTGCTGCTGACAGAAGCAGAGGAAGGATGTCCCTCGCTGCTTCCTGCCTCCATCCCCCACTACAGCCTTCTCCTAGCTTGGTCTTACTGAGCCGAGAGATGATGACGCAGGAGAACTGCAGCCAGCAGGTACCATCGCTCCTCCCCTACAGAAGAGAGGTAGGAAGGCAGGCAATGGTCTGAGGTGTCTGCAGTCTGGCATTTCTGCATACTCCATTATAGACCATGCTTCCAAAGACATTCAAATTTGTCCTCAGCATGCAACACCAATGACAGTTTTGAATGAAAGATTTGACAGGGTAACTACTGAGATACTTGAGTTTTTAATGGCTCCGTTGAATATTTCAAGATGTTATGAGATATACTTAAGAGATAATTTGTGCAATAATTTAAAATAACTAAAATTCCACTCATCACATTCTGAATTTCAAATTGCTTACCACTCATTCACATATTCATTCATCATCTTCTTACTGGGTGGGTTGTTCCAGACACTTGGCATATAGTGATGGACAAAGCCAGACCAAGTTACTGTCTATGTGGGACCTACACACTAATGGGAGGCAATAAAAAATAATCAATTCAAATAAAATACTAGAAAAATCACCAGCATAATGCAGAAAAACAGCAACAGAATGGGCACAAAAAAACTGAAGAGACTTTCCAGTTGTTAATGATTGGTAAAGAAAGGCCTCGGTGAGGTCTCATCTAATCACACTTGGCAGAAATGAAAGTAAGATGTAAGGACTGAGGAGGCAGAAAGAAGACACTTCTGGGCACAGAAAAGTGCTCTGGGGAGCAGTTTAATACAAAACAGGAACAGCAAGAACACTGGGCAGAAAATGGTACTACAGGTCACAACAGCCAGATGATGTCTTTAGCTGTTGTCCTGCAGGAGCTAGGGGACACCACTGATGGACTCTGAACAGACAGTGACATCACAAACGGCCACAAAGACAACAGTGAAACAAGGATGCCAGGCAGGAAGCTAGTGAAGCAGTCCAGCTCTAGAGGACGATGTGGGTGAGCTCACAGTGGTAGAAGTAAAGGAACGGCTGGGCAGATTCAAGATGTAGTTGAGAGATGCACACAGCAGGACTGTAGGACGTGAGGCAGCGAAGTCCAAGGAATGACTACATGTGGGGCCTAGTGATGACTCAGAGTGAAATAGCTTTGATGATAAGAAGCAAGGTTTGGTTATAAACATGCTAAGCTAGATATTTAAAACAAGATGTTAGCTAGAATACTAACTACCTTCTAGTCAAGTAGAAGACAAAACTGGAGACATAAACTTTGGACTTATCAACATACACATGAAATTTCAGACATGAAATTGGACCAAAGCCCTCATGTCTATGGGTTGAGCCTGGTAACCTTAACTGAGGTCATATGAAAACATTACCACAGTGCTCTATGGCACCCCCTGACTATGTGTAATGAATTAACTTCCTGCCTGTGCATCTAGGACAGTACTATGTCCCCGTCCCCCCCTTCCCCGAGGGGGGGGCGGGGAACTGAGGAAACGATCCTAATTTTCTGTGTTCCATGGTTCAGACAGTTGGGAAATACTGATTATGGCTCTAACGTAGTCAAGGAAATGAGAAAACGGCAGAAGGGGAAAATGGTAAGTGAGGTTGGAAGAAAGCCAGGTGAAGAGCAAAGAAAGTTAATGGTTCCTATGCGATAAGAATGAGAATTTTTAACCACATTTGACTACTGTATATTATTGTGCTGTCTTTGGGAATTTTAACTACAGAGAGACATTTGATTGTGGGGGCTGCTAAGTTAAACCAACATATATATTTTAAAAGTATCTTGACTTCAAAATTTGGGTCTAAGGATATGTTGCTTTGGAAAAGAGGTTCTGCTTTTGTTTCCACAGAAGATGAGAACCTGTGAATGGCTTCCAGACTAATATGGTTTGATCAAGCAAGACCTCCTGAAAAGTTTCCAATGACAGCCATGGCCCAGATGATTCAACATCCAGAATAGCTTCAATGCAACTGGCTAAGATGATGCAGCCTCACAGACCACTACAGTCAAGACTTGACCATAATTCTAAATTTTCTCAGAATCCCCATAAGATTGCCAGCATCCCCAATCAGCAGGAAGTAGTACAAAAAGCTATGTCCAAATTCCCAAAATATTGTTTATAAGTGTTTGTTTTTATTTTAAGGGGATTGATTATAAATGGTTAATGGTCATAATCAATCTCTTTCTAAAGAAAAAAGGGGATATGATACAGAAATGATGCAAAAAAAGTTAAGATTATTGAATCTACTTTGATCCAAAAAACAATTGTTAATGTCAAAATATTTTACATTTAGTATGGATTTGGGTTTATTGATACAAATTTAAAGTTAATTTTATTATACTCTATATTTTTACTCTTGTTTAGGGTATTATGTCTATGCAACTCATTTAAAATTGTAATGCATCACTAAGAAATACAGATTAATAGTAATCTATTATATTCTAATTTATGGTCATGTTAAGTTTTCTAGGTATACAAAGATATATTTCAATTAGATATATAATCTTCCAACACTTCAAAGACCTACAGAATATGGCATTTAAAATGTTTTAAGAAGTCAGACTTTTCTGGACAGTGAGACACGTCTGCTCCTGGCAGCACCAATTACTTCAAAGAATATGATGGGCATTGAAGAAACTCCTTATGGAGTTTGCTTACAATGTGGAAACCATTTGGGCAAGAAACTGCTCTTGCCTGGACTGCTTGACAGTAAACTGTATAAACTGGGCATGCAGGACCCATGGGAAAATGATCACTGAACTTTGCCAAAACAAGGTGGGTTGGTCCTTCAGGTTCCTGTTTTGCAGAAACTGCCAGAAATTTCACAGGACACAGAGAAAAGCGACTGATGAACTCTGCCATTAGGCGGAACAGTCCTTCAAATTTCCTGCTTCACTGAAAGCTATGCCGGAGACTCTGGGCCTGTAGGCTGCAGATGGATGCCCCAACATTACAGGGGAACTCTGGGTGACTGTCCAGGCAGCCAGCTGTCTCTGTCATTTCTAGAATTTTGGAAGTTGCTTAAAAAGCACTTCCTGTTTACTCAGATAATATTATATCCTTCTGGGGTCTTTGATGGAGTTGAAGACTAGAAAATTACAGTTTTCCTTAGTTATGATAAAAGGTAAATTAGATATAAAACTTTAGACTCACAAAGATAGATGATAGATTCTTTAATTTTGCTAAATATAAATAGACTAGATATTATAACTGTTAATTCTTGCTTGATAACTGTTTTATTATATGTAATTTTACTATGTTAAAATTAAAACCTTCCTTTTTGATTAGACAGAAAAGGGAGAGTGCTGTGGGATGTCTTTCTGTATGCTGTGAATATATGTTGCTACCATTGGTTAATAAAGAAGCTGTTTTGGCCTATGGCAATACAGAATATATCCAGGCAGGAAATCTAAGAGAGATGCAGGAAGAAGAAAGGCAGAGTCAGGCAGACATGATCCAGCCACCCAAGGAACAAGATGCCAGCAGACCAATAATGTCACAGCCACGTGGCAAGATATAGTTTAATGGAAATGGGTTAATTTAAGATGTAAGAGCTAGTTAATAATAAGCCTGAGCTAATGGCCAAGCATTTATAAGTAATATTAGGCCTCCAATTCAATTATTTAAAGAGCAGCTGCTGGGTATTTGGGAACTGGCAGGAGGGAGAGAAATTTCCACCTACAATGGGGGTGTAGGGACCTTGACAAGTGCAGTTTCGGAGGTTGGTGATTGAATCATGTTTAAGAGATGATGGTGGGCTAGGGAGATGGTGGCTCACTGGGTAAAGTGCTCGCTGCACAAGAACAAGGAGCTGAGTTTAGATCCCCAGAACAGTCACAAAAGCATGCATGGCCATGCACACCTGTAACACCAGCACTGAGAGGTAGGGACAAGAGGGTTCCAGGGGCTTCCTGTCAGCCAGTTTAGCCAGTCAGTGAGTGGTGATCCCTGTCTCAGATGGAAGGTGGAGAAAAATAGAGGAAGAGAAGCCAGTGTGAGCTTTTGGCCTCCATAGGCACACACATGCATGCATCAGAAGAGTGGGGACAGGAAGAGAGAATCCTCTTAAGTCTGGCTAAATAGTATTTCAATGTATTCCTAATTAACTAGAAAATGGGTAGCATTAGAAACTTGTACCTCTAAAATAAACTATTCTAATAAAATCAAACTTGAACTCAATATACTCAACATGGGCTGCTTCATGGTGTTCATTAGCTAAAAGAATGTTAGAAGTCACTGACACAATCCAGGTCTGCCCACAGTTTTGTTTTTTGCTATTTGTTTGTTTTCTGAGACAAGGCCACATTAGGTAGCCCTATTTGGCTTGGAACTCAGTATGTAGGCAAAGCTCTCCTAGAACTCATAGAGATCCACCTGCATCTACCTCTTGAGTGCTGGGATTGAAGGTGTGAGTCACCACAGCAGGTGTGTGTTGTAGAGTATTATTTTAAGGTGTATTACTTTTGTTTATGTTACATTTGTTTAACTCTGCGAAGCTGTGTTACTGTGCCTGTGTAAAACACCTGATGGTCTACTAAAGAGCTGAACGGCCAATAGTGTGGCAGGAGAAAGGATCGGTTGGGCTGGCAGGCAGAGAGGATAAACAGAGGAGAAATCTAGGAAGAAAGAAGGAGTCAGAGAAGGAGAAGGATTCCAGGGGCCAGCCACCCAGCCACTCAGCTACACAGCAAGCCATGAAGTAAGAGTAAGAGTTACAGAAGTAAGAGAACGGGAAAAGCCCCAAGGAAAAAGGTAGACAGGCTAACTTAAGAAAAGCTGGCAAGAAACAAGCCAAGTTAAGGCCGAGCATTCATAATTAAGAATAAGCCTCTGTGTGTGATTTATTTGGGAGTTGGGTGGTGGGCCCCCAGAAGAGCAAAAAACAAACAGGTGTGTCCATAGTTTTAAGCATCTTTATATACATTACATGAACTTCAACTACTTGAAAGTTGTCAGGTGACAGAAAAAAAAAGTCTATCGTCCTCATGATCCTATGATTTGTTCTCACAATTCATACAAATCATATAAATTCTCCGGAACCTTTTCTGTAGATTAGAAATGGAAACATTGGAGCGACTCATTCAGAAGGCCTTAGGAGCAAACAGCTGTTCTCACGAGTGATGACACTGGGCTAACTGATGCAACTGGAAGGTTTCAGGTGTTCACGGGGTCCCACGGACGGTCCACTGACTCAGTGAATGGAAAGAAGAGAATAGAAAGCGGGATAGAGGTGCAGACCTCTGGAGGACTCTCGTGTGCAGGCTGTGGCACTGAGAAGTCTTCTCGAAGTGATCGGGTGCCGAGAGCGTGACGTCACATCTGCACTAGCAGCCCGCACCCATGTGCTGTGTCACACACCTCCACTTGCACGGCTTCGGCTCTTTCTGCTCAAGTCACCCGAGAGCTTTGGTGAGGGGGGATGGATGCTAGCGATTCAGGGACCCCTTTGCTTTCCATTTTGTGAGTGTTTGAAAACAGCTGCTCAAATACCAAGACTGTTGGGAAAGTACGACATTTCCAGGCAGGCTGCAGGCTGACAAGTGGAAATGCTATTTTCCTGAAAACCCTGATAGAGCTGCTCCAGCAATCTCTTGGCTTCACACATGACCTCAAAGCAAGTCAGTCTCCCTTTCCAAATCCATCTGCTTTTCTAGCTTTAGCTCTAGCCTTACATTTAAATATGCAATCCAGTCAGAAACAATAGCCCCACAATCCCAAAAGTAACCAGATCTGCAAATCTGAGTTTTGATGTCCACAGGATATGTAGAAATCAGATGGTAAACTCCAATCACAAACCTAATACTCCAAGATTCAACTCCAAGAAGTCAATTGCTGGCCACATTCTACAATCCATTTCCAGACTAGCTAAAAGACAAATGATTATGTTAAAAAGATCTTAAGAAAGGGCTCTGACTTGGGTTGGCAAACATCAAGACTTCCAGTTGCTCTATTATCTCAGCTAAAATCCTTAAAATTCACTCTAGCCTAGAGGTAGAATCAGAAGAAAAAATGGTTAGCAAGGTTGCCATGTAAAGAGCAGGTGTCAAGAACTTCAAGCTAGTCTTTCACTCTGAGTCTGGAATCACAGGCTCGGAGAATCTGCGCCATCAAGCAGCTTTGTCCACAGCTACCACCTGAGGTTGCCTATCGGAACGGATGCAGCCAGTGTGCTTTGAAATAAAGGGTAAGCTTTCCCTTCCCGGACTTTCACACTGAGTTCTCTGCAGCAGTCCCTCGTCCAGAGCTGTGTTCTGGGCAGATGACCAGAGCAACATCCATTCAGAAAAGCAGAACTAAGGTTGCCAAGGAAACGAGAAGTTAATGAAACAACATTGAGGAAAGCAGCCATGGTGTCTCACGCCTTAAGAGCCCTCCAAGAGACTAGTGAAATGTGATGCTGGACCAAGATTCAAATTCTTTAAAAGGTACATAAAGATAACCTGGAACTAGAGTAAACTAAGGGGTTTAACCACAGACCTCTGGAAGGTCAGTGATTATTAAGGGCATTCTGAGCAGTTGTGGACAAACCCAATTTCTAGATCCTCTCTCAATTCTAATTCAAACTGCATACTCCACTCCAGCACAATGCTGCATGCTGTCAGAACCAGGCTGGGTATCCCAGAGTGCCCTGGTGAGGAGGAAGGCTGCTCCTCTGTGCATTCTGTCTCAACTGTCCACTCTTAGGCTAGAACAGAAAAGGCATGCTCACCTCCGTGTCCCTTCTACCAGAACCCACTTGTGGCAGAAATTCTATGACACAGAATGACACCTCGGCATGTCGGACTGTTCAAACTTAAGAAAGGAGAGGGAGAAAGAAGATCTGTTTTAAAATGAGGCAAAACCAAAAACGTGTACATCAAATAATTCTCAGCTTCCACAGTGGCATCTTCCAGGCGGCTCTCCCCCAGCCCGGAGAGCTCAGGAACAGGCAAACGGCACACAGTCTGGGACTCTCGCTTCGCTGAGGCCTCCTGGCACACTTTGCTCCTGTCTCCAACATTTTCTTCTGACCAGGAGATACGAACTCAGATCCCCAACACCCACAGAAAAGCTGGATGTGGTGCCACACACCCGTAAACCCCAGTGGCAAGAGCGTCCTGGGGCCTGCTGGTCAGCCAATCTGGGTGATTTTGGTGAATCCTAGCCTGGGTCAGTGAGAAACCTTGTCTCAAAAAGTGAAGTGAAGAACAGAGGGAAACAGCCAAGGTTAACATCTGGTCTCCACACAGGGATACAGAAGTGAGTGCATCTACACACACACACACACACACACACACACACACACACACACATACACACACCATACATTCACGCAAACACACAGAGCCCTCTGAGTTTCCCTGTTATTGGTTTCTATTTTACAAATAAAATAAAATTTGAATAGAAAATAAAGGCACCAAATTATCTCTATTTGCATACAACACAATTTTATAGAGGAAAAAGGAAAAACCTAAAGCCTGGGTGGGAGGAATAACCCTGTTAGGATTGATAAAGCATATATGATCAACATTCAAAACTAAGATTAGGGCTAGAGAGATGGGTCCGTGGCTCACAGCACCTGCTGATTCAGTTCCCAGCACCCTTGTCAGGCACCTCCCAATCACCCCAGATCCAGGGGATTCAGCCCCTTCTCTGACCTTCTCAAGTACCCACACATACGTGAATATGTTAATACACTCACATAGACATAAATACAAAACATAAATCTTAAAATTATATCGTTTTTATCTATCAATGATAAAACTGATTCTTAAAAATGAGACAAAAAATATCAACTCCATTCACGGTAACTTCAAAATACAACAAAAATACAAACATCTGTGGGAAGCTGAATTGAGGAAGCAAATGATCCTTAAAACACACAAAATGAAAGAACATCCTATGTTCATGAATCAGAAGCATCAGTAGTTTTTAAATATCTAAATTACACAACTTAATCAATAGTCAATGAAATTCCTATCAAAATACCAATGACATTCTTTGCATGAACCAAAATTGTATAAACCAAAAAAAGTTTCTAATAGCCAAAGCAATGCTAAGCAAAAGAAATAAAGCTGAGGGCATTATAATATCTCCAGCTATAGCTCAAGTACTGCTAAGATATATTACCAAACTATACTAACCAAAACAGCATGGTATTAACATGATAACTGCTGCACAGACCAGTGGAAAATACAAGTCCACACATCTACAGCCAATGACTTTCAGCGAAGGCAGCAAGAACATACACTGGGAAAAGTACAATCTGTATAGAATGGTGCTGGGAAAACTGGACATGAAGGATGAAACTATATTCCTATTGCTCATCACACACACAAAAAGTCAATTCAAAATGGAAAGACTCAAATATAAGATCTGAAACTGTGAAAGTCCTAGAAGAAACATAAGGGAAATGTTTCAGGATATTAGTCTAGTCAACAAAAGCAAAATTTGGCAAATGGGATTATGTCAGACTGCAAAGCTTTTGTATAATAAAGGCAACAATCAGCAGAGGGAAGAGATGGCCAGAGAGCATCTGCAAATTCATCTGACCAAGGAATTAACACAGAATAAAGAAGGAATGTAACAACTAGACAGAAAAAAAATTAAAAACTGGCAAATGGAGCCGGCCAGTGGTGGCCCATGCCTTTAATCCCAGCACAGGCAGGTGGATCTCTGTGAGTTCAAGGCCAGCTTGGTCTACAGAGTGATTTCCAGAACAGCCAAGGCTCCACAGAGAAACCCTGTCTCAAAAGCGCCCTGCTCAAAACAAAACTGCTAAATGATTGAATAGACATTTCTTTTTTTAAAGAAGATATGCAAACAGCCAACAAGTACCTGGGAGAAAATGTTCAATAATGACAGGGAAATACAAATGAAAACCATAATGAACCACAAATTAACTCACACTAGTTAGAATGGACATTATCAGAAACAGAAAACATAACAAAATCTGGCAAGGATCGGAGAAAGGGAACTCTCCTACATTGCTGGTACGAATGCAAATTAGTATAGCCATTATGGAAAACACATGGAGGTGCCTCAAGAAATAGAAACCGAATCACCACATGGTCCAGCAATTGCACTGCCATTTACATACACAAAGGAAATTAAATTAGTACTTTGAAGAGACATCTGGACTCACGCTTATTGCAGTGCTATTCACAACAGCCTAGATATGGATCAACTTAAGTGTCAGCTGGTGGATAAATGGATAAATAAAATGTTGTTCATAAACATAATGGAACATTGTTCAGACTTAGAAAGAATGGAATTCTGCTGTTATGGTTTGAATGAGGAATCTTCCCCATAGGCTCATGACTGTGAACATGTGGTCCTCAGTGGTGATGCTGTTTGGGGAGGGTGCACTCATTAGACGGTGCAGCTTTGCTAAAGGAAGTTTGTCGTTAGGAGCGAGGTTTGAGGGGTAATGTCGCACTTCCTGCTGACTCTGCTTCCCACGTGCAGCTGAGATGTGATCTCTCAGCTTCCTGTTTTGGCTGCCCACTGCCATGCCTCCCCTGAAAGCCTGAGCTAAAATAAACTCTTTTATCACAAAAACAAAAAAGTAACTTATACACCTGTCAATCCAACACAGAAGAGGAAGGTGTTGTATAGCTCTCACCCCTCCCTCATCAAAGAAGCTTCCAGCAGCAGCAGACCATCATAGAAAACCACACCTGGTCAAAATGCTGAGGACCAGTGATGGCGGAGTGCCAAGCTGGACCTGATCCATCTACAGCACAATCCCACACACCTAAGGCCAGGGACATCATAGAAGATGAGGAAGTCTGGGGAGAGAGTGTGTCTCCTAGAAATGACAGGGAGGCTACACCGTGATACCTCAACAATATGGCTGCCTAAACTTAAAGACTTGAAGCCGCCAGTGCCAACAGACATGCTAACTCAGGACAGGGAAATCTCACAGGGTCCCAACCCCAGACAAAGAGCTACAGACAATTAATTACGGCTGGGTGAGGGAGAATTGCTTGACCAGGGATGAGCCACTAACTGGTTATCCAAAATCATGCCTGTCCTGAAATTATATACACGCAAACAACACTAAACAGACTCATCAGATTATATTTACATATTTATGCATATATATGCACTGTATATATATATGTGTGTGTGTATGACATGTATGTACATATATATGCAGTAATAAAGTAATTAAAGAAAAAGAGGCTATGAATTTGATAGAGAGTGAGGTAGGGGGACATGGAGTAGGTGGAGGGAGGAAAGGGAGGAAATAATGTAATTATATTTTAATTTGAAATCATTGCAAATAAAAAAGATTTGAAATCATTGCAAATAAAAAAGGGTATTACATATAATAATTTTATCATATTAAGATATTCTAACATTTTACATATATGTAAATTTATTAGATTTGATAAGTGAAGTCAGATTACAACAGAAAAAACACATTTTGAACATTCACTGACATAGTTCTTGATGTTTAATCTTTTTTCTAAATTTTATTTTATTTTTAATTGATATAATGATACATATTTATAATGCACAACATATTTCAATGTATATATACACAGTGTATAATGATCCAATCAGTAATTTATGGAGCTTAAATATTTTTCTTTTTTTAATAATTTATTTTAATTTTATATGCATTGATTTTTGCCTGCATGTATGTCTGTGTGAGGGTGTCAGAAGCCCTGGAACTGGAGTTACAGACAGTTGTGAGTTGCCATGTGAGTGCTGGGAATCGAACCTGGGTCCTCTGGAAGAGTAGTCAGTGTTCTTAACCACTAAGCCATCTCTCCAGCCCCACATATTTTTCCTAATACTTGACTTCTAAGTCAACATTCCTAGATTAACATTGGTTATGCATTTGTTAGTTTTACACAAACACACACACACACACACACACACATCTATGGCAAATTACCAAGTCAAGTTCATTATATTTCATTTTTATGATCAAACACAGATTTTTGAGTGAGACAACTCTCCTACTTCCAAAGGACACCTAGAATAATTTGCAAAAAGTGACTGTTAACTGATTAAAATAAACAGTAACAAGATAAGCCTCTCAATCAAGTCTGCAGAATTTTCTACTTTTTAATTCAGTGTATTCTCGTTGGGACAACAATGAGAAATGTCATTCATTTTAATCAGTATTTCATTTCTCTCAATAGGCAGTGTCTGCCCCTAAATTGTAGGCTTCATTGCTTAGATGATCCCTTCATAACCACTGAAGAGGACCCGTGGACATGATACAGGGAAGATCAGGTTGTAAGGAGACAGGTGTGTTATTTTGCTTTTCAAGTCTCAGCCCAATTCCTCTCCCTCTTTCCAATACTCCTGTCTCTCAATTCTTCCTTCACTCGTCCTTTAAGACCTCAGGAAAAGGCAAATGATTATCAATGTTACCTATTCTTGATTGAAATTACAAGTCATAGATAGCATGATTTCAAGATCTACCTTTCAAAGCTGAACCTTCTCCCTGGAGAACTGTCCCTGAGAACTGCCCCATACTGGTAGATAAAGCACTTTGTTAGTAACCCAGAGGTTCTAGGGGTCTCTAAAACCTGAGCATAGTGCATAAAAGGACTCAGGTTTCCAAAGCAAACGCTCTTCTATAAACCAATGCCCACACAGTCAACCATTCAAGTACCGCCTGGCCTACGGTTTGCCACCTCCTAGGCCCTTCCTTCAGTCAACACTGCTGAGCTCAAATTAACTTGTGGGGCCCCTAAGCAGCTTTTCCAACTGCTTTAACTAAACAGGGCTTTCCAGCTTTTATGACTTCTGTGTTGTTCACAGTGTCAAGTCTTATAATTCAGCAGTTGATCTCCCTTTAAATGATGTATACAAGAAGCATGCCTTTAAACCTAACTAGTGAGCCCCCCCCAAGCGACACACTGTACCTCACCCCCTGTAGTTTCTCCCACAGAACTTTAATGCTAGAAACACACAACAAATACTTGTTGAATAATCAGCCCAGCCATCCCCCTGTCTGCAGAAGAGCTCCTGAAGACCACACCCACTTCAGCCCAGGAGAAGGACAGGGCCAGAAACCACATCTCTGCTCTGTAACATAAAGCAGCATCTATGTTACAAGATGTTGGACAGTGACTAGGAACCGCCATTCACCCTTTTATTTGTCCATTCAACAAGCTTTAAATTCCTGCCCTGTGTCAGTGGAAATTAAAAAGAGAGAGAGAGAGAGACACAGGAATGTGAGCCAATTAGTCCAGTACCAGATTTGACAAGAGCGATGGTTATACAGCAGCAGAGGGGAGGAAGAAGGAATGACTGTCTAGCTGGAGATGTGAGGAGAGTCATCTCGGAAAACAAGGTTCGGAGTGGGTGCTGGGAAAATGAGTATGAGTTTACCAGAGGACTCGAGATGAAAATGCACCCCAGGAAGAGGAAATGGAAAGATACAAATGCACGGAAACAACACGCCTCTTCCACCCTCTCCTCAGTTTCCCTACTATCCCTGACCGCGCCTCCGTTTCAGTAAGGCCTACCCAGTGTGGTAGGAAGTGTACACCTGTAAATGCCACCCTTGGGAGGCTGGGGCAGAAGCCTTCCAGGAAGTTGAAACTAATATGGGCTACACAGTGAGATTATCTCAACAAAGCAAAGCAAACTAAATAAAGCCACTCCCCTGACCTTAAGGAGTATTTACTTGAGCTGAGGAAGAAAGACTTAATTTTAACATCTATTTGGGATTTGGAAGTTTAATCCAAATCTATAATTTGCAGAAAGAAATACTTGTAACTGGTTCAACTCTCATTTTTATTGAGTAGCGGATTTTTAGAGATGGATTTTTATATAATTTTAATTATGTATTAATTTTGCCTTTAAAAGACAAAAGATGGAGGAAAGAATGTCTGGAGGCTCTTTAGTCAATGTGTCTCCATTGCTCTCTAAGTTCTGCACTGCAGCACCCGGGGAACAGCCTTTGGGAAGCTGACCACCTCTGTAAAACGAGGTAACTGCTCCTCCAATATTCCTAAAGCAAAACAGTCTGCTCAGAATTTTTAAAAATTAGCCAGCCGATAGTGACACACACCTTTAATCCCAGCACTCAGGAGGCAGAGGCAGGCAAAGCTCTGTGAGTTCAAGGCCAGCCTGGGCTACAGAGCTAGTTCCAGGACAGCCAGGGCTACAAAGAGAAATCCTGTCTCGAAGAAAAAAAAAAAGAATTTTTAAAAATTTACTTTTCTGCAGAATACTGAAAAAATATGCCTTCTGATAGCTGGAAAGGGGATCATTGAAGTGCATGCAATAATATGACCCCAGGTTCGTTTTCTATCTTGTGTTTTAAGAGCAAAAGCTAACGGTGCTGTCCAGCTGTTCCCCTTAGGCACCCCTGGAGGTATCAACATGCATCCACAGCCCAGTTTTAGAAGGAAGTTGAAGAAACCTCGAGGAACAAGGGTTTGCCAAGGTGCTGTTCTCGGGATTTGCTGTTTCCTCAGGCTCTGACTCTCTGCTTCTAAAGACATGCAAGCCCTCATCTCTAAGACCTTAGGGGATACCTGCAAAGTTATAGTAAAAGCATAAAGCCTCATAGATGGTGCCAGAAAAAGTGTTGTTATTATTTTTACTATTATTATCCTCAGCTACACATAAACAATCAAGAGAAGAAAGAAAAAAAATCCCAGAGAAATGACCTAAAATTACTTAGACTTGTTTTAGAAATCCCTAAGTTCAGATCTGGGCCTTTCTGTAGCCTCTGGAGTTGGGGGACCTCAAAGTAGAAAACAGCAGGAGAATGGTCCCTGGATCCCCATGCCAGTGTGCTGGGACAACCACAGCCAGGGTAGCACACTACACTTATAATGTGCATTATCCTTAAAAAAAATTATTTCCCAATAACCACCGAAGGGGCCATCCTAACCCTCCAACAGAGATGTCTGAATTCCAGAACTGACATGCTCAAGGACACATGGCAGAACCAGAACTGAGATCCAGTTCTTGTGGTACAAAAAGGAACTTTTTCAGCAGACTAGATACAGCATGACAAATGAATTCTTTTCTCTATTGGTCCCTCATTTAGCTATTTCCTTTTTTTAATTAATTTTTTTCATTTATTTTACATACCAACCACAGTTTCCCCTCTCTCCTCTCTTCCCATTCCCTTCCCCCACCTCCCATCTGTCCCCCCATCCACTCCTCCTCCATTCAGAAAGGGGCAGACCTCCCATGGGAGTCAACAAAGCGGTTCATATCACATTGAGCAGGACCAAGCTCCTCCTCCTGCATGGGGAATAGGTTCCAAAAAGGCTGGGAGAGGCATCCCTGCATGGGGAACAGGTTCCAAAAAGCCAGCTCATGCTCCAGGGTCAGGTCCTGATCCTACTGCTAGGAAACCACAAACAGACCGAGCTACACAACTGTCATCCACATGCAGAGGGCCTAGCTCCGTCCCATGAAGGCTCCCTAGCTGTTGGTCCGGAGTCCATGAGCTCCCACTAGCTCAGGTCAGCTATCTCTGTGGGTTCCCGCATCATGATCTTGAGCCCACCCCCACCCCACCCCAGCTCATACAATCCCTCCTCTCTCTTGTCAACTGGACTCCGGAAGCTCATCCCAGTGCTTGGTTGTGGATCTCTGCATCTGCTTCCATCAGTTACTGGATGAAGGCTCTATGATGACAATTAGGGTAGTCACCAATCTGATTACAGGAGAAGATCAGTTCAGGCACCCTCTCCACTATTGCTAGGAGTCTTAACTGGGGTCACCCTTGTGGATTCCTGAGAGTTCCCCTGGCACCAGGTTTCTCCCTAACTCCAAAATGCCCCCCTCTATCAAGATATCTTTTTCATTACTCTGCTCCTCCATCTTGTCCCCAACTCAACCAACCCAATCCCTCATGTTCCCTTCCCCCATCCCCTTTCCTCCACCTCCCCTACTCCCAGTTTACCCAGGAGATGTCATCTATTTCCCCTTCCCAGGGAAATTCATGCATCCCTCGTAGGGTCCTCTTTGTGGGGCTGTGGATTGTAGCATGGTTGTCTTTGCTTTACATCTAATATCTATTATAAGTGTGTACATACCATGTTGGTCTTTCTGGGTCTGGGAAAATGTGGTTTATTTGCACTCAGCAGTAGAAAACAATGACATCATGAAATTTGCAAGCAAATGGATGCCTTTCTATTTCTTAGCAGTCATTGATTTTTTTTAAGTATAGAATTTCAAGATCATTAGGAACGCATTTAAAGTTTCTAGTTTTAAGATCTGTTAATCAAGCCTGGTATCAATTTCCTCTTCATTGAAGGTGACCTTTGATGGAAGAACAACTCAAGGCAAATGAAGAGGATTTTCTGCAGAAAAGCCCTCTGAACCATCTCAGGGTACAAGATACAAGAGTTTCAAATGATTCCATGTTTTGAAGATTATTATACCCAGAATCATTCTGAAGAGCACATTATTAAATAGTTGTCTTCCAACACTATACAACTGATCCTCAAGAAAAACACTAAAGGCTTGTTTTGTTTTGTTTTGCCAGCAGCCAGGTGTGGTGGCACATGCCTGTAATCCCGGCACTTTGGAGGCTGAGATAGATCATTGAATCTGAGACCAACCTGAGCCGCATAGCAAGACCAGGTCTCAAAACACAAAATAAAACAGCAACAAAAGGGCTAGATTCATTTCTCCCTCCCTTTCTTCCCCTCTCCCTCCCTCCCTCCCTTCCTGCATTCATATAAAATGGCCCAGAGCTTCAGTAACTGTGAAACAAAGCTTCTGACCTATGGGGCTTACTATAGAGATCTGCCTTGCAGAGGGAATCCAGACACAACCAAGGCATGAATAATGTCAGATGTTAACTACGGTTTTGAAAACAAGGTAATGAGACAGCAGGTAACACAAATGTGGACAGGGCAAATGCAGGGGGGAAAAACCAGTTGAGAAGTGACTCGGTTGCCTCAGTAAGAGCTAAAAGTAAGTACAATGGCCAGGGCTGATCAGTTGATGTTGACCTTGAGGAAGGGAGAAGCTGAAGACTGTCCAAGGCTTTTGACTGAGCAAATGGGTAGTCAGTGATGCCAATAGCTAAGATGGGCAAGCCTTTGGAAGAGACGTGGTAAGGGTCATGACACCAAGGATGTCCTCCTTGTCAGGGCATGCTTGAGCTGCCATCAGGGTAAAGACATTAAAAACAGAAAGCAGACAGTTGGATATGCACCTCTAAAGCGCAGAGAAGCCAGGGCTACAGACCAGGGGAGTTCACCCAGGGACCTGTGTAATCAGAGGAGGTTCGTGGCTTAGCCACCTTAGCCAACAGGCAAAATCTAAACTTTTCTCCAAGCTTTCTGGGCAGTGATGATGACTATCTGAACGTGTTAGGGACTCTGCACAGCACTGGAGGAATGGGCCTGGTCAGCAGACACCTAGGAAACCAAACACCACAGGAAGAGAGAAACAGGAAAGCCCAAATTTCCTGATAATGGGGTTACTGGTTATTTTAGCAGACAAAACAAAGTGACCGAAAATTCCCTGATGAAGGTACCACAGACAGAAATGAAAATGAGGTGAGCCTCAGGAGAGCCCTTCAAAAGGAAAAACTCTTCACTAACAAATGTAATACCTGAAAATTGTACTGCAGCTTGTTTGAAGTGACACTTTCCAGGGCCGAGTCTCCAGAGAAGGACTGCAACCTGAATTCCAAGCATAAATATGCTACATGACTTTTACAACTGGAAAAGAAGGCTGCACAGAGAACTGATGCCATAAAGAATTGTGGCTCCTGAAAACACTGGCTTGGCTTGACAGACAGATAACAACTATGACACCTTTTAGAAGCTCCAATGTGAGGCTGAGAATTATCAAAAATGAGACTAGTGTAATGGCCGGAAAGATAGATAAGCAGTCAAAAGTGCTTGCTACTCTTGTAGAGGACCAGAGTGCAGTTCCCAGCACCCACAACCATCTATAACTGCAGTTCTGGGGATCCAGTGGCCTCCTTGGGTCTCCTCAGGCACTAAGCACATACACAGTACACACACTTAGATACAGCCAGACACTCATACACAGAAAATCAGAACAAATGTAAAAGATTAGTTAGTGGATGCTTCATGCTAAATCCAAACCAATGTGTGTTGGTAGGGCCAAAGGTAAAATAGAAATTGGTTTGATATTTTTGAAATTGTTAAGGTTTTAAAATATAATTCACACTTATGTTCAAAGATTTCACACATACTAATTAATCTTTCCAACTGGATCAATTCAAGTTTGTTGACTGCTGGATGAAATGTTTGAAGTGGTACACAAATTGTCAGACTATTACTGTAGCACCACACAATATGTGTGGACAAGGTAACTTATTAGCTGATCACATTCTTGCCATGAGTTGACTTTTCTACATCTGCTTACCCTATTTGTGTTAAAGATTTATACCATTTAAACAATAAGCCCAGCTTTTACCAGAAATAATAGCTGACAATACAAAAAAAATTTTTTACACATTTTAGCAATTTTCAATGTTACTATGTTTTAAAAATTATACACTGAAAGGCCTTACAGAAGACCACAGTGATTGCTATGTTTGGAGAAATAAGAACCCCTTCTGATTATATAAGCCCCAAGTTGTAAATGAGTGAGGAAGGAGTACTTTTCACACACATGCTGGTTCTTAGTTGTAATTTGAGGTTGTTGCCTGTAGATGGCACTGCTGGCCTGAGTCATAAGCAGGCCATTGCTTTTCTTGCCCATATTATAATAAGCTTAAGAACCTTTCATTACTACAAAGTTGAACCTTGAAATATTTTAAGAGAAAAGTAAAAGGAGTTCTTTACATTAATCCAACTGATAGTACTCCAATTACTTGAGATGAAGTTTTAAGTACAGAAAGACACACACACACACACACACACACACACACACACACACACACACACACCTCGGCTTACAGGGGAAAGTAAGGTTCTCGCTCCCTTGCCATGGGCATCTGCAGAAGAGGCCAGCAGCAGACTTGGTAGGTTTGGCCTTCCATCTCTGAGACGTGCTCACATCTGCACACAGAGCTTTGTCCTTTGGGGTCAGAGCTCCTGGTCTCCCCACTTAAAGGCAGGCAGTATCAAAATAGCAATGCCCAGCCTCACCAGCCTCTGGAGCTACTGGGGGCTCCCAATGCACCTGACAGTGACAAACGGCCTGGGCCCCACCCTTCAAACAATTTTTCCTATTACTGTCCTACTCATGACAGCTGGCGTGGAACTGCATCTTCACAAAGCTAACGAAGCTTCTCTGAAAGCTTAGGAAGTCCATGTTCCTTTCCAGTGGTAACACTTCAGAGACTCTCATACTTCTATCCAGTGTGTGTGTGTGCGTGTGCGTGTACAAGTCTGTATATATTTGCTCCCCAGCTCAACAACAACAACCAAAACACAAGGGATATGGAAGAAATCAACAGATATAGAGCTGCTCCTTCACCGACCAGTCCACGTATTTACCTCATGTGGCTCCACCCCATTGCCGCCGCTCAAACCTACATCGCAGCAGTAAACAGAAGAGATGTGAACTTCTCTCACTCACTACTTCTTATCACACTGGAAATAAAAACACAATCTATTCGTGTTGCTGATCAATCAACAGGAACTGAGTTCTTGGGGGGAAGTAATACTGACAGAGACCAATCCAAGTAAACTCACTGGGTAAAGCATGCTGTCAGAAAGGAACATGAAAACACAGAGAGAGACTGATTCAAAGGAGACTCCAGGGTTTGGTGAGCAGATCTGTTGCACAGAGAGCACGTGAGGCCTCACTGTTTCACAGTCGACACACAGCCACACACAGTCGTTGAGGCCACACACAGTCGTTTGAGGTTACACACACACAGTCAGACACAGTCTTGGAAGACACACACTGCCACATACAGTCTTTGTTCCATTGTTATGAGGAAATTCAAATACATAGGCACTGTGGATATTTTACAAGAAAGCAAGTACACAGTTTGCCTCAAATTGTTATCACCTACCTACCCCACCGCCCACCCCGCCGCATCAAAACTTGTTTGTTCTAAGAGCTTCGTCGTTATGAAGTAAAATAACACTGCAAATTAAGACCTTGAATTCTCAGTGACATGGGGAATTATATATGGGAGATTAATTTCATCACATGAGAAAAACTTTAGAAGGCCATTTTACCAAGACCCTGTCCAATGTCCATTCTCGGGGCACCCTGTTCCCCACCCACCCACCCTCACATCATTCTTGAACTGGTCCGAGCCCCAGCTCTGTACCACCACACCCACGTGACCTTGACTTCCCCACTTACCTCTCTCATGCTGACACAACACTGACATGATTACAGCAGTGTTTTGCACACAGCTGTATAAAGAAAAAACAGCAACTAGTAAATGTTTCCAGTCTTAAACAAAGAACTCCATATAGTCCATATAGTCAGAGAGGCGACCGAAGCCAGAGCTGAGCATGACTTTGAAGACGGGACCCAGTTTCTCTAAAGAATCTAGCACAGCTAGAATGGTAGTGCATACCTACAACTCCTGAATTTGGGGGCTTCAAGGGCAGGCTGGGCGATATAATCAGACCCTGAAATAATGACAAAAAAACAACAGCAAAGCTTACATCCTGTGTCCTGGTCAACGTAATAATAATGTATTTATAAAGAACATAAAAAGGAAGGAAGGAAACTAGGTCTTCAAGGATTCTTGGCAAATGAAGGAAGATCCAGCGGAATGAAGGAAAAGCGTCATTTGCAAAACAGTCAGCACAACAGTCAGCCATGGTGCGGCCTGCCTTTCATCCAAGCATTAGAGAGGCCGAGACAGCAGGATCTGGGGGAGTTCAAGTCCATACTGAACTATTGGGTAAAATGAGGCTAGCCTGTGCCACATGAGACCCTACCTCAAAAAGAAACAGAAACAAAACCTAGAGGAAGCTTGTTGTTCTGTAACTAACTGGACCACGATAGCCCCAAACTAGGTAACTGCCATATGTGAGCACACAGTGCACTGTGGAGCCGCCAGGAACCACTGCTAACTCACGGAAGATGAGTAAGTTCAAGCAGACAATCTCCTTCTTCCATGGCAGACTAAACCCAGGAAGTGAGGCCTACAGAGTGATTGTTTTTATTGATGTGTATGTGTGTGTGGGCCACCTGTGTGAGGGCCACCTGTGTGAGGGCCACCTGTGTGAGGGTCACCTGTGTGAGGGCCACCTGTGTGAGGGCCACCTGTGTGCGGGTCACCTGTGAGGGCCACCTGTATGCAGGCTACCTGTGTGAGGGCCACCTGTGTGAGGGCCACCAGTGTGAGGGCCACCAGTGTGAGGGCCACCTGTGTGCGGGTCACCTGTGTGAGGGACACCGGTGTGAGGGCCACCAGTGTGTAGGTCACCTGTGTGAGGGACACCTGTGTGAGGGACACCCGTGTACAGGTGCCCAGAGAGGCCAGAAGACGTGAGGAGCTGGAACTACAAGAGCCTGTGAACTGCCAGACACAGGTTCTGGGAACCCGACTCTGTCCCCAGAGGAGCAGGGAATGATCTAACTGCTGAGCATCTCTCCAGATCCAGGCATGGAGGGTTTCATAAGGAAATTTTTGAAAGTAGTTTTTTCTTTGAATGAGGAAAAATTCACGTTCTGTGATAATATAGATTCATTACCTGTTAAATGATAACTGATACTACTTTTTAGTCATTATTAATCCAGAGGACAGTATCTAATGACAGGACTTTAGATGAACCTTCTGGAAAGCTGTATTAGTCAGGGGTTTCTAGAGGAACAGAATACAAACATTTATTCTACTAAATCTATATACATGCGGCATATATATATATATGGATATATATATATATATATATTATTGGAGTGGCTTATAGTCTGTAGTCCAGCTAGTCTAACAAAGGCAGTAAGTGCAAGAATCCAGTAGTTGTTCAATCCAGGAGGCAGATGTCTCGGCTGGTCTTCAGTCTATGTCAGAATCCTAAAGAAGTAGGCTCTAATGCCAGCAAAGGAAGGCCTCAACAGCAGGATAGATGAGCTTGCCAGGGAGAGTGAGGGTGAGTAGGCAAAGAGCAAGAGCTTCTTTCTTCTTCTGTATTGGCTACTACGAGAAGGTATGGTTCAGAATTAGGGCGGGATCTTCTTACCTCAAATCATCCAGTTAACTAAAACCCCCATGGGTGTGCCCAACTGTTTGGATTTTGTGTTTTTTTTTGCTTTTGTTTTTGTTTTTTAATTCCAAATGTAGTCAAGTTGACAACCAGGAATAGCCATCACAGTGTCCCTGTTCTGGAGTGCTGCTTGTTTGGTTTGAGACATAAAACAAGCTTTTAAAATGTCAGCTCTCTAGCAGAAAGGCCTTAAGAGCTGGTCCGCTGCTCCATTCCCTGGAATGGGGCCTGGCATGCTGTAGCAGTTTGTCCAATGTTGAATATATATAGGCAGCATAATGTTAAAAAAAAAATAGTAAACATTTTGGATGATAGAATCAGAATCTAAAAGATCTTCATGGAATCAAATGATGGGTCAAATTAAAACCAGGTGATTTGGCACAAGGGAAAAGGTCTCTAGAGCCGGGCAGACTCCTGTTTGAAGCTTGGCTCTGCCACTTAACAAGGAGAACTGTGGTGGTGAGCGGGAAGTTGAGGTGGGAACTGAGCAGGGAATTCAACAGGTTTTTTACAAAGTGAGGTCTCACACAGAAGTACAGAATTGGCAAAGCACTAATAAGAGAAACGGCCTGAACTACAGTGGAGGAACTGCCCACGTCCACTCTGAGAATAATCAGTGTTCCATCTGAGCCTTGGAGAGTGAAGTGGGTACCACGGTTATAATAATGCCACGCAACGGGTGAAGCCTGGGACCGTCACGGGCAAACTAGGACATACGATCTCTGTACTGGCAGCACATGCCAAAAGCACTAGACATTTGGACAGATGAGGCATCCGATGGGTCAATAATTTGCTGTTAGTATTTAAAATACATTTGGCGGCATTTACTAAATATTCTTAAGTTATTTGCGTAAAGTAGCGTGTTTATTATATAGGAAAGAAAATAATAAAGTATTATTAATGTGAGAGGGTGGCAGGAAAGCTGCGGAGAGGCACTGAGCACTCAGCACTCACTCACTGACTCCTTCTCAAAGAGGAACCAAGCAACGGGTGTACATGGCTGCATCCTGAGCTGAATGACTGCAGGAGCAGGCCGGAGTGCAACAATAAAAAGATGAGAAATGAGGCTGCGAATAGGGCTGCTCAGTGAAGTGCGAGCCAGTTTGATGCCCAGGACCCGCATAAAATTTAAACAACAGAAAAACCTGGGCATTGCTGCAAGCCGCCGCCGGAAAACGTAATGGAATCCAGCTACTATCACAAAAGCTACTACCTGGAAAGGTCAAGGATTTCGCCAAAGGTCAAGACATGGCTTAAGAAGTCTTGGTGATATTTTAGCTTTTGTATATATATTAGCTGGTTCCTAAAATGATTTTCTTGTGTGCTTCCAAGAACTCCTAACAGTGTATTTATCTAAAATGCCTATCAAGCATCCAAGGCCAAATGAAACAACACCTGTCTCCTAGGTCAGGTGGATAGCTTTATTTCTTGTGCAATTTAGGGTGAGACCCTCCTTTCTTTACAACCTTACTAATAGACCCCTAACTTCTTACCTAACCACTTCTAGGAATGTAGACTGAGCACATAGATCCCCTTCTTGATGTACTAACTGGTCATTAGCACTCAGGTGACCTCCTCCTTTACCACTCCCATTTTGGGTTGTAAAAGAAAGCCTGGTGGTCACTGCCTGAGGAAAATTCTAACCTGCCTTTATGACCCTGTAGAATTAAAGCCTGGTGACCTTGCTTGACCAGGGGACTATTGCTTGGGTTTATACTGGATTCCTGGGACACTTAGGAGGAATGTGGAGAACTTAGGGACAGAGAACGGAGAGGGATAAGGAGGATTTTGACCAGAGAGAATGTGTGGACAAGATGGAAGATGAGGAAGAGTCAGATGGGGAAGTACTAGCTGGGTAAGAACGAGATGAAAAGGACCTAGATGAGGCAGAATTCAGACAAGAGAATTAAGATAGAACTTAGAGAGAGCAGTAGATGAATATGGAGAGAAATCAGGTAAGAAAGGAGCTAGGCACGAAAACAGAACTGAAGCTGTGCATATAGGATGTTATACCAGAGGAATTAAAGCAAGTGGACTATAAAGCTCGGTGTGCTGAGATTCTATTTCCCAAAAATAGTCCTTGCCGTTTGTAGTTCTCTCTCCTGAGCCCCTGAGATGTATAATATTAAGGCTGGTCCCTCTAACGTTATACAAGAGGGCATGCCATATGTAATGGAGGTAGCTACAGGAAAGCTCCCTGGGGCTTACCGGCCATCCAGTACGTGTGAATCTGTGGGCTCCAGGTTTAATGATAGACACTGTCTCAAAAGAGAAAGTGTAGAGTGATTGGAGAAGATGCCCAACACCAACCTCTGGACTACATATGCACACACATACATACATGTACATGTTTAAACACACAGAGAACAAGAGAGAGAGAGAGAGAGAGAGAGAGAGAGAGAGAGAGAGAGAGAGAGAGAGAGAGAGATCTGAGACAGCAGCATAACAAGAGAAATAAAATGTCCCAAGACCCGCTGCCCAGATCCATAATCGGCATGTCCCCTACAAGGGTAAAGGTGAGGGTCCCAGGAAATTCTATTAGTATAAATACCAGCAATCAGGCCGGGCGGCAGTGGCGCATGCCTTTAATCCCAGTACTTGGGAGGCAGAACCAGGCGGATCTCTGTGAGTTCGAGGCCAGCCTGGTCTACAAAGTGAGATCCAGGATAGGCACAACATACACAGAGAAACCCTGTCTCGAAAAAACAAAAAAAAAAAAAAAAAAAAAAAAAAAAAAAACAGTAATCCTAGTCACCACAAAGTCCTGCACCCTTGTGGAGTCACAGCCGAGGAGGATGAGAAACCTGAGATCTGCACAGCATGCTGGCTCTGGCAAAGGAATTCCTTTCACCTCCTAGCAAGCACCCAGGGTGCTGCAGCCAGAAGCCACCTGGGGAAGAACCCATTGTTTGAATTTGGATTACTTGAGAGGTCGGAAACTGGTGTGTTCCTGTCCCTGGAGCCCCACAGACATCCCACTGGTCAGTGGGTGGCTGTCTTACAAACCAGACTGGCCACAGTCGAATGACTCACAGCCCGCTGTGAAGGACCCATTATAAAGAGCAGTGATGCAGAGGAAAGTACGGGGTAGCACTCTCAAGAACCAGGGTTGCGAGAGTCTGCCCTTGGACCTGAAGCATGGTCAACCACCTGCGGCTTCACACAGGAGCCAGGGATGGGGCCCCTCCCTCAGAAAATGGAGGAGGAGCTCCAGTTTCCACTACTCCTTTGCCTGAAGAGGCATTCTGGGTGGCCTCACAATACCAAGGTCGTTCCTGCTGGTGCCCCACTCCTGAGGCACACAGTCACAGAAGGTCTGGAGAGAAACTTTGCCAGATGTTGGCTGCATCTGCTCTGGCTCACTCCGGGGAACACCTCAGTGGAGAGGAATTTCCCCCAGTTCCAGCTGTGACGCACTCCCACCCGACAGCTGCCAGGTACCCAAGTGGAAGACAGAGGAGAAGCACACAGCTGGGGGGTGGGTGCATGGGGCAGACTCCTAGTCCTGGACCAGCGTGCCCATGTAAAGATGAGAGGAACAGTCCATCTTGCTGCCATCACACCCAAGCAGACCCCTCACATGGTCACCCCCAAACTGTCTGATCACATCCCTACTGACAAAACCGAGTATGAGCACCACAGAAGGACGCTGTGACTCCTGCTCCTGACTCTCCTGTAAGGCAAGTCTAACAGGGGGGCACAGCCAGCACCAGCAGTGCCTCAGGAAACCCCCAAGAAGCCACAGAGGCTATCACCACCATTGCAGGAGGGACTGCACATGTTATACCACACACACTCCTCTCTCGACATCACACTTAACCCCCTAAACTGCATCACCATCCCCATTCTCATACAACCTGCAAAGACAGTGAGACTCGCAGCCTCCAGTGTGGTACGCCGTGCCCAGACTTACCAGTCACGGTCAAAGATGCCTGAGGGAGATCACACTACAGTCTAGCGGGAAACAAAGTCAGTACTGCATGACCAGCAACCTCCCAAGGCCCAGCTTTGGAAAGCTGCTTAGGACCAAGGCCATTCCGAGAGCGGCAGCGATGTCCGTTCCACTGGAGATGGAAATCTCAACACGGTAACACAAGAAATACGAAAAAGACCGACACCTCTTGAAGACCAGAGCTTTCTGGCAACAAATGTCCAAAATTGAAATAAATTTAATATTTTAAAAACAATTCAGAAGATATTTTTAAATCCTAATAACATTACAGAAAATACAGATAATTTAAATGAAATTAAGGTAGAGTCCAGGATGAGAAGAATAAATTCAACAGATTTTTCAAAAACCAATAAATCTTAAATCCTGAAAAGGAAGAGCCCTAGAAACCAGCAGCCTACAAAGTGAAAAAGGCCTCCATCACAGACTAGACCAAGAAGAAGAGAGATATGGGCACTTCGAGCCATCTCTTTGACAACTGCATATTCAGAAAGAAAAAAAGAAAGAAGATAGCTGCTGAGATCCGTGGGGTACCATCTGCATCAACATCAACATCACTGGCAGAATCAAAGGAGGAAATAAAGGTTATAAAATATATCCCATGCTGGGGACTAGAGAGATGCCTCAGCAGTTGAGAGGACTGTCTGTCTTCCAGAGAACCGAGGGTCCATTCTCAGAATCCACACAGAGGCTCGCAACCATCGTTAACTCTAGTTCCAGGAGATTTGACACCTTCTTCTGATCTCTGCAGGCACCAGGCAGGAATGAGATACACAGACATACAGGTAGGCAAAACACCTATACACATAAAAGAAATACACACACACACACACACACACACACACACACACACACACACACACATACACACACAATCCTGGGAAAGGCCTGGACATCTGGACATAGGAGACCTATAGAAGCCCCAAAGAGGCATACACACCCAGAGAATATTTTCATCATAACAGATTATGATCAAACTGCCAAAAGCAGAGGACAAAGAACTTTTAAATCGGTAAGAAAAAGCACCAAGCCGGGCGGTGGTAGCACACGCCTTTAATCCCAGCACTTGGGAGGCAGAGCCAGGCGGATCTCTGTGAGTTCGAGGCCAGCCTGGTCTACCAAGTGAGTCCCAGGAAAGGTGCAAAGCTACACAGAGAAACCCTGTCTCGAAAAATTAAAAAAAAAAAAAAAAAAAAAAAAAAAAAGCACCAAGCCACATTTTAAAGCAACTCCATTAGACACATAACGAAGGTTTTAATAGCAGAGACTCTACAGGCCCAGGAGGACACATGTCAAGCACAGAGACTCTACAGGCCCAGGAGGACACATGTCAAGCACAGAGACTCTACAGGCCCAGGAGGACACATGTCAAGCACAGAGACTCTACAGGCCCAGGAGGACACATGTCAAGCACAGAGACTCTACAGGCCCAGGAGGACACATGTCAAGCACAGAGACACTACAGGCCCAGGAGGACACATGTCAAGCACCGAGAGAAAATACCTATGAACCAAGATCACTATACCCAGCAAGGCCATCTTGTTACCAGTTTTTAGGGAACAAGCCTGGACCACAGCAGCTCTAACTAGCTAGGCTTTGCTAGCCATCCTCAATATGGCAATCAAACAAGTAACAGTGAAATGCAGAGAACAGAAATGCATTCAATGTGGAAACCTTGGGAAGAGGGACGCCTCTCACCTAAGTCTACCTTCGGGGTACTGCTATGAGATTTGAGTTTAAATAACGAAACATTCCTGGTCAAAGTGTGGTCCTGCCCACCACTGAAGAATCAACATCTCAGCAGCGCCAAGGTCTGTCCCCGAAGTTGTCAGGATTCTGCGAAATCTCCTCTCAAACATAAGTTCACTCTGTCTGGCACCAAGGCTTCAATCTTTCCCTTCTGCTGGCAAGAGATTCCCGAGGAAATTCCAGTGCCATGGGGTCCATTGTTTTATAGTACGACAGCCATAAGAAAGGGTACAAGGGTCTCTCTTTAGAATATCTTCTCTCCTGCCAGGAGGGTTACCATCCTTCAGAATCCAAAGAAAAGAAAGCCATTCCAAGATAAGCAAACACTAGGGGAATTCATGTCCATCAGCCAAGCATAATAAAAGATACTCAAGAAGGACCTGTGCCCAGAAAGGAAAGATAACTACCATCACGATAATAGGTGAGTACATTCCATTAAAGGAGTGTAAACACAAAAATATGGACCCGATATGATGGTGGGGATAGGATGGTGGGTCAGGAACTGTGTCCGTGTGATGTAGCGAAGGAAGAGAGTCAGAATAAAAAGAACAGACTCTTCTAGAAACAAGAAAGAGCATCAAAAATCACAAGAGGGGTGATGGCAGCTCAAAGGTATGGAGAAAGAGAAGGCATCACCCAGATCCAGCTGCAGGGCTGGATCTTCCACAGTGCAGGCGGAGGGAAACAGAAACCTCGTCCTAAAGGTAACCCTGGCGAGCCTGATGAAGAGACTAGTCGGCAGTCCTATTCTCAGGACAAATTCTTGCAAAGCCAAATCCTATTGCAGGTTTTGGTGAGACAGTGACTTCTCCAGAACAGTTTAGCAG
Source organism: Peromyscus maniculatus bairdii (assembly GCF_049852395.1). NCBI lineage: Eukaryota > Metazoa > Chordata > Mammalia > Rodentia > Cricetidae > Peromyscus > Peromyscus maniculatus. The sequence goes on from NC_134862.1 coordinate 61,728,095, forward strand.
TAGGGGAAAAAAAAACATTTAACTTCTCCCTATGGCTTGAAGAACTGTGACTGAACACCATCTTGAAAGAGATCTTATTGTTTAAATAAAAATAAGCTACTCTTGGAACCAGAGAACAAAGAACAACCACTAGTCAGAGACCCGAAGTTCAGTCTGTAACAGCTCTACCTCTATCCTCAGTGAGAGTGAAGAGAAAACCTACAGAAAGAGAGGAAATATTTGCCAGTTAATCAACTTCACAGAGAATTAATATCCAGAATATAATTCAAAAACCTTACAACAATAGTAACATAATCCAACCTAAAAATGGGCAAAGGCAAAGGGGCTCCGTGGAAACACCCAAACAACTCAAGCTATTGTCAAGGCTATTGACTGCTTTCCACAACTGGCGGTAAGGCTGTTGCTGAGGACAACACCAACATATCTCATTTAACATGGGGAAGTTGATCTGGTACATACATAACTAGAGCCTTTACTCCTGACTGGAAGGTTCTCTGCACATTGCCAGAGGAGAAAGATAAGCACCTGCCCAGCTACAAACCCTGCAGTCTACCGTGGCGACCTGCCTGCATGATACGTGGATGCAGTGGTGGCACAGAGGTTGCTGGGGTAACCAGTCACTCCCTGACCGGGTTTAAGGCCCACTCGGAAAGACGGAATCCAGCCTGACACTGCTAGACTTCTGCTCAGCCATCATCTGAGAACCTTCTTCCTATTAGCTGGGAACTAAGAATAGAGACCCACAACGGGACAAGGTGCAGACTTTGAACTGCTCAGCCCTAAATAGGATGTTTTCTTCAAACCCCTCTCCTCAGGGGTCAAAGAACTGTGCAGAAGAGGGGCTGGGAAGGTTGTGAGAGCAGAGGTGGTGGAGGACACCAAGGGAACAGTGTCTTCATCCAGACACTAAGGGCTGACGCACACATGAATTCACAGAGACTGTGGCAGCGTGCACAGGGCCTGACAGGTCCAAGCCAGGTCAGGCCCCAGTGCTGAGAGGGGGAAGTGGACACAGGCACTCACCCCTAACCAAGAAGCTATCTCCAACTGACAACCACTTGCAAAGGAAAAATGAGTTTTCTCCAATGGAGTCTCACCGGGTATATACTGCACTTAAGGGTAGGCCTCATGCCCAGAAGTAGACAGTCAACATAAAAGGAACTCAATGGTGTTTTTGGATATTTTGTTGTTGTTTGTTTGTTTTTTAATTCTTTTTTAAAAATATCTGCCTGTTTGCTTTCTAAAGAGAAAGGAAAACAAGGCAAGGAGTTGGATGGCTGGGGAGGTGGAGATGATTTGGGAGGAAATGAGGGAAGGGAAACTGATCAGAATCTATTATATAAAAACATATTTTCAATTAAAAAAATAAGATAATGGCAAGTGATCTGAAAAGAGACTTCTCAAATGGAAAAATACAAATCTCAAAAATATATACAAAAATAATTCTAGATAACAAGTCAAAACTGCAACGAGATACCTAACCTCAGCCCAAGAGTTAGAGTGACCTTTATGTTTTTATTTTATTCTTTTTTTTTTTTATTTTATGTGCATTGGTGTTTTGCCATGAGTGTCAGGTCCCATGGAACTGAAATTACAGGCAGTTGTGATCTGTCATGTGGGTGCTGGGAATTGAACCCAGGTCCTCTGAAAGAGCAGTCAGTGCTTTTAACCATTGAGCTATCTCTCCAGCCCCTAGAATAGCTATTCTTAATACTAGGATATGGAGACAGAGGAACCTTCACACACTGTTAGTAAGGACGTAAATTCAGACAGTCATTATGAAAACCCACATGAAGGCTCCTCAACAAACTGAAAATAGAGCTGGGTGTGGTGGTGGTACACACCTTTAATCCCAGCACTCAGGACATAGAAGCAGGTGGATCTCTGAGTTCAAGGCCAGCCTGGTCTATAGAGCAAGTTCCAGGACAGCCAGAGCTACACAGAGAAATCTTGTCTTGAAAACACACACAAACAAACAAACAAACAAAAAACCAACAACAACAACAAAAAAAACTAAAAATAGAATTAAATTCTACTACTGAGCATACAGTGATGTGGGATGTCTTTCTGTATGCAGTGAGTATGTGTTGCTCTCATTGGTTGATTAAATAAAGCTGTTTGGCCAATGGCAAGGCAGAATAAGGTTAGGCAGTACATTCAAACTGAAGACGGAGATGAAGAAGCAGGGAGTCAGGAGAGATGCCAACCCACTGCCCAAGGAGCAACAAGATGCCAGCAGATAGGTAACATCACGGCCACGTGGCAACATATAGATTAATAGAAATGGGTTAATTTAAGATGAAAGAGCTAGCTGGAAAGAAGCCTGCATCATAGGCCGTACAGTTTGTAATTAATATAAGCCTCTGTGTGTTTCCTTGGGACTGAGTGAGCAGCTATGGGACTGGGCAGGACACAGGAAAACTTGTGTCTACAATACACCCACAGGAAGTAAAATCAGTAGCTGAGAGACACCTGTACTCATAGTTACTGCAGCACTATTCACCATCGCCAAGGTACGAAATCAGTTTGGTACCCATCAGTGGTGGGTGACTAAAGTAAACGTGTGTCTACACCACATTAAAATGGAATATTATTCCACCTTTAAAAATAATGAAATCCTGTCATTTCACTAAAACAACTGGAACTGGAGGACATCACATTAAACAAAATAAGCCAGACACAGAATGGAAGGTATCGCACATTCCATCTCACAAGCAAATACTAATTTTAAAAAAAGAGAGAAGAGAGTCTTGAAAGTGGAGGAAGGTGGGGCTGGAGAGATGGCTCAGTGGTTAAGAGCACTGGCTGCTCTTGTAAGAAGACCTGGGTTCGATTCCCAGCACCCACAAGGCAGCTCACAGCTCACACAGTGAATCTAACTCACTTCCAGGGGATCCAACACCCTCACAAAGACATGACTGCAGACAAAATACCAATGCACATAAAATACAATTAAATAAAATCTTGAAAGAAAGAAAGAAAGAAAGAAAGAAAGAAAGAAAGAAAGAAAGAAAGAAAGAAAGAAAGAAAGAAAGAAAGAAAGTGGAAGGGGGCTTATTGGGACTTGGGAGGATCCAGGGGTGCGGGCGGGAGCAGTAAGGAAGAGGATGGAAGCACACCATCGATGTACAACCTGTGTGTGTATCAGAGTCCCATTCACTTGTTCCGTTAACACACGTATTGTCAAATTAGACAATACAGTGGCCAAAAATGTCGTGAACTATTCAAGATGTCATGAAATGCCCTTGTACTACAGGTGAGGAGTCTGAGAGACAGAGACGTTTAGTGACTTGACTGCCATCACTTTCCGCTTGCCTCAGGCTCATCCTAATTAAAGAGTGCCAAGCCAGGCCCTCCCCCACCACGCTATTCACTTCACTGCTATTACACAGAGCATCTTCAGATTTATAACAACCCGACTGCACCAAAGTGCATGGAGCTGCATTCTACTGAGGAAGAACACAGCCCTTGCCTCTGTTTTAACAGATCCAGCCAAGGGCACGATTCCAGTTCCCAGTTCTTCACACAGACTATGTTCACAAGGGAATTCAGAATGGCAGGGAGATTTTAAGACCTTGACACGTCTGGATGAGTGAAAGGAATGAAAATGTTTAGCTCAGAGTAAGACAAGAAAATGAATGGCTAAGTCCGTGGCCGCAGAGAAGTCAGGCGTGTACCATTCAGCAGCTCTCATTAAATAATTTACTGATTTAACTGTACAATCGAGACAAACGTGGGGTGTGGTGATGTTATATTTTGGTTTTGGTTTTGTTGTTGTTGTTAATTTTTTCTTAAGATACAGTCTCATGTAGCCCTGGTTGGCTTCAAACTCACTCTAGCTGATAGTGATCTTGGTGATGGTGACCTTCCCACGTCCTCCTCCTCAGTGCAGGGGTGGTTAAGGTGTGTGTCACCATGACCAACATATGCAATGCTGGAGTGTGAACCTAGGGTTTCCTGCATGCTAAGCAAGCATTCTACCAACGAAGCTACCTCCCAGCCTCAAGACAAATATTTCATGAAGACTTCACCACTTGGAATAAACTCTGATATCTCCTATTCTGCCCCCATTGTGCGCTACTTCTCTTCTTTCAATGCTGACCACACACAATTGAAGTTGTTTAGCAACCCTGGATTTCAGCCTGAACACCAAATAACACTACTCTATAATGTCCTAAAGAAATAAATTAAAGAACCAGTGGATGAGGATTCAAGAAAGTATATTCAGCTTATCATAAACAGCAGCTGAGTCAAAGCTGTAATGGGCAGATCAGCACAAGGGATTCTCCCACCATGACAGGTGATGCATCCTATATGGAACACGGATGTAGTTAAAGGGATTCAAGCCTAAATTTAATGGCTGAAATAGAAGAACATGGATGATTTTCCCCCCAATCTGAAACTCCATTCTGACTTACATTTTTATACTAGAAATAACACCTTGGCTCCCATCTTCTGAAGATTTCAGTATGTTCCAATCTAGCAAGGTGGGAGAAGAGGAACAGCCAAACAGAAGGAAAGGAAAAGAGAAAAAAAAGAAAGAAAGCCATGTGCAGTTGAAATCAGTGTGCCGCTTTCATCCTAAGCGAACACAAACTGGATTCGGCCAGCGTACATATCCTAAATGCCCCATAGGAGTGAATGGAAAGGTGAGGGCGTCAGCAAATTGCTCTGAGTCTACAATCCACTCTGAAGGCTTCTGTTCAGACAGTTCTGGACGATCAGAGCAGAGAGCTGGTACTGAGCCTAGGACTTGATGAGTGAAATAGCTTTCCACTGCCTTGGTCAATTCTTTTTGACAGGTATACATATTGCAACAATCTTCAAAGGCAACTTCTGGGACAGCCTCCTAACTCCTTTTGAAGATACTGCCAAGAAAGGAAAGGAAGGAAGAAATGAAACCCAAATAAGGGCAAAAAGACTGAAAGAGAACATTAACTAATGAACCCCAAAGGATCCATGTGATAAATGAAAACTTACTAACCCACTGACCACCGATGTAACCACTGCTCCTGAGGGCTCCCAGCCAGTACACAGCGTGCTCCTGACACTAGATACCTTTTATAACCCTCAAAGCCATGTCATAACCAAACACTAACACATCAACAAAACCCCGGGGGGGCTGCTCTCCGCAGAACACTAGCTAGCTTCAGGAGTGACCTTGTCAGGGTTTCCTAAAGCAGGAAAGTTCAAACTGGGGTAAATGATCCATCAAAACTGCCGAGAGGCCTCTGGATGTTTTACACCAAAATCACCTTCCTTACAAGGCCTCAGGTGAAAGGGGTTGAGCAGACTAGAATGCAGGGCAACTGCTACTCATCAACTAAGCAAATCAAAAGGTTAACCTCAGCTAGAAACTCCTTAATTAAGTCAGACTCTGCGCTCAGTTAATACTCAAAGCACAAATACTGTCCACATTTAATAGAAAGTCTTTGGATTTTCATATTCAGTAAGTTGATTTTTTTTAATCAAATGGAAAGTTAGAAGCTGTTTCTAGGACCATCAGCTCATCCCAGAAGTCTGAACTGTTGCTGGCCTCATTCCTACACTGCTGTCAACTCGGCTACAAGCTCTCGAGTCAGGACGGGATCCTGGGTGGAAGGGTGAGTGCGGAGAGTAAACTGAAACCAGACTCGAGTTTGGCAAGGCAGTGAAGTCAGTCCTGGAAACAGAAGAAAACGAACTGAGCTTGACATAATTCAGGTGGGTTGGAATTCAAAGCATGCTGGGACCTTGGTAACACAGACCAGCTGCAGGAAGATGAAGCTAAACCAGCCCAAACACAGGCTCTGAACACACACAAGCTCCAAGGGCCTGGTTTCCAGGGGTCACTAGTAAACCCAGCACATTAGGTCAAGCCAGTGCAGCCAGGCATCGGAAATACGCAACAACCCCTCAGGTTGGGGCCAAAGGAGCATAGCTATTGTCATGGCAACAATTTAGTAAACAGAGCAACCTAGCTGGCTAGATGAAGCATAGCAAAAATTCTAACTGTACAGCTGAGCTTACAGGGAAGAAAGGGAAATTCGAGAATCAGGAGCAGGGAATAGTGTAAATAAATATTACACTGATAGTAATATCTGGGCCATCTAAGAAGGTATTTGTTGGAAGTGGAAACCAAGAAGCTAAGGGGGTGTTTTGTTTTGTTTCTGTTTTGAAGCAAAGACCAAGATTAATTAATTAATATCTAGTAAAGGATATAAATATTACTTTATGATTCAAAAATGTATATTCCTAAGCCTAACTACTGTTAAGTTGTAACAGGCCCCAGACCTTAGCACCGCTGATGCAATGATGGAAGTACCACTTGGGCAGCAACATCTGCCTAATCCACCAAAGACCCAATCCACCAAAGACCCAATCCACCAAAGACCCAATCCACCAAAGACCCAATCCACCAAAGACCCAATCCACCAAAGACCCAATCCACCAAAGACCCAATCCACCAAAGACCCACTCCACCAAAGACCCACTCCACCAAAGACCTACTCCACCAAAGACCTACTCCACCAAAGACCTACTCCACCAAAGACCTACTCCACCAAAGACCCAATCCACCAAAGACCTAATCCAAAGCCCACAGTTCTGGAAAAGTCCCTAAATGTACCAACCTTGCTTTTCGGCTTCTGTAGTTCCACTTTTGGCTAACTGTTCTTGTTAACTGAAGTGTGACAACCCAGGATGTGGTCTTTTGTGCTTACGAGTCCACCCTGAGAAAGGCACTGGACTGCACTTGGGTTCTGAACACCTAACATAGTCACTGGCTAGCTAATGAAGACTTTCTATTGGCTTGAACACGTGTCCAAGTAGTCTCCTCTGGTGAATGCCTCTCAACAAAGTCACATAAGTTAGTAACTCATTGGTTTGTAAATAATTATAACTCAAGAATATGGTCTATATCCATTAAAGAAATTAAATCAATACTAAAATTTCAAAACAAAAATCACCAGACCCATCTAAATCCTTTTGTAAATCCTAGAAAACATTTAAGGAAAAAAATTGTATCAATTATCCCTAGTATTTTTCAGAACACAGAAGCATATAGAATATACCCTAACTAATTTATGAAGCCAACATTATCTAATACCAAAGTAATGCAAAATATCACCAAAAAGAACACCACAGACAAGCAACTTTCCTGAATATACATGTAAAATCTTTCAAATTAGATATTAGCCAATCAAATCCAACAATGTTCAAAAATAATTGCATGCCATGACCAAGAATTTCTTAGCTATAGAAGACAAGTTCAACATTCAAAAATAATTCATGAAAAAAAAATTCATGCAACCTATCACTTCAACAGTCTAAAGAAAATACATTTGAGCATAGCAACAGTTGCATAAAAAGCATTTGACAAAATCCAACACTACATTAAAAGAAAGTAAGGCTGGGGAGATGGCTCTGTGGTTAAGAGCACTTTCTTACTCATGTAGAGGACTTGGGTTTGATCCCAGCACCCACAGGGTGGCTCATAGCCACCCACAGCTCCAGTTCCAGGGGATCTGATGCCCTCTTCTGACCTCAATGGGCACCAGGAATGCATATGGTATATATGGATACATGCAGGCAAAACACTCATACTCATAAATTAAACTAAAAACAATTACTTTTTAAAAAAGGAACAAAGAGGAACTTCCCCAGCTTGGTTAAAAAAAAATCCACAGCAATGGCTCTCAATCTGTAGGTCAAGACTCCTTTTCATGGAGGTCACATATCAGACATCCTGCATATCAGATATTTACATTATGAAGTAGCAATGAAAATAATCTTATAGTTGGGAATGACCACACCATTAGGAACTGTATTAAAGGGTCACAGCATTAGGAAGGTTAAGAACCACTGCTCTACAGAAACCTACAGCTACTACCACACTTCGTGTTGAGAAACTGGAAGCATTTCTACTAAGATCAGATGTCTGCCCTGGCTACTGCTCTTCAGGATTGTATTGGAAATCCCAGCTAATGCAGTACAACAAGTACAGAATATAAAAAGTATTAAGAATGGGAAAGAAGAAATAAAATGGTCTTTGTTTCTACTGCTGGGATAAAACACCATGACCAAAACATGCTGTGGAGGAAAGGGTTTCTTTGGCTCACACTTCCACATCATAGTCCATTGCTGAGGGAAGTCAGGATGGGAACTCAAGCAGGGCTGGAACCTGGAGGCAGGAGCTGATGTTGAGACCATGGAGAGGTGCTGCTTACAGGCTTGCTCCTCATGACTTGCTCAGCCTGCTTTCTTATAGAAGCCAGGACCACCAGCCCAGGAATGGCACCACCCACAATAGACTGGGCCCTCCCCCATCAATCACTAATTAAGAAAATGTCTTACAGCCGGATATTATGGAGGCATTTTGTCAATTGAGGCTCCTTCCTCTCTGCTGACTCTAGTTTACGTCAAATTGACATAAAACCAATGCAAGGAACATAACTATCTATGTAGAAAATCTCCAATAATAATTTTAAAAAACTGAAAATAGCAAATGATGCACAGGATAAAGGATACAAGGCTAATGTGCTAAAGTCAGTCTCCCCTAAATACATATCAGCAATGAAAAAACAGAAATTAAAAACAAAAATGTATCACCACATACATTAGCTTCCCCATGAATGGAATAGTTATATCCAAATCTGACAAGAGTTCATGCACGCTCTCTCGAGGAAAACTAAACAGTGGGGCATTTCACGCTCATGGGTAAGATTATCTGCCCAGTCTATTATTATCTGTCAGGTCTCACCTGATTATCTGTCAGGTCTCAGCTCTTCTCAAGTACTCTACAGACGCCATGAAATCCCAGTCTAAATCCAGGAAGTGGTTTTCCAGATTTTGGCGAAGTCACTCAAAAGTCTGTATGGAGGACAGGTGGATGGCTCTGCAGGCATAGGTACTTGCCACCAAACGTGACAAGCTGAGTTTGGCTCCCTGGACCCGTGTGGCAGGAGAGAACTACCTCCTGCAAGTTGTCCTCTGACCTCACGGTGCATACACACACATACACACACAAAATAAACCTTATAAGTTTGCATGGAAAGTCAAAAGACAGAATAGACAACTCCATGTCAAAAGAAACAAAAGAAATCAGAGGACTGGCACTCTCCACCTCGGAAACCTGCTGTAGAGTTGCTGAGGTCAGTATTGAACTGGAAATATTTGAAATGAGTACAAACTATTTCAGTAATGCAATCAGTTAAGTGCCCTGCTGTGGGCAGTGACACTGCTGGTCCCCATGTCTCCGGATACAAGAGCCAGCCATCCCCATCTGTTCTGACTTTGATAACCGCACCGTCACAGGTAGGGCTGGGAGGCAGTCATATGCTTGGGCTGTTTGATAGTGCAGGGCAAGAGGCATGGGACGCCTCTGGCAGCTGTGCTGACTAAACCAGATGTGCTTCTAGTCCTGTTTCAGTGACTGCTGGGACAACTCACCACTGTTTAAGGACACGCTTGCCAAAGGCAAGCAAAGGCTACCTCTGACTCCAGAGACTGCGGAAAAGGTGGCCAGTAGTCTAAATGCTGTCCCACAGAAAGGCCTGAAGAATGGAGTTGCCAAGGCCCTGTTGGCTGCTCTAGCGATTCCTGAACAAAGAAGAGCATCAGATGAGTCAAACAAAACTCTTCGCACATCAGTCCGAGGAGTGTTGGCCCCATGCCCTCTCACTTTCAGGCACACGTGTATCACAATGTTTGATGCTATTTCTTCATTTCTCCTGTTGTGAGAACAACACAGTAGGAAATCTGTGTGCGTTGATAACAAGATTCTGGGAATTCCAGGTTCCATTTGAGACAAGCAATAAATGGAGCAAAGATGGCGTCTTAGTTGGGGTTTCTATTGCTGTGAAGAGACACCATGACCACGGCAACTCTCATAAAGAAAAATACTTCACTGGGGCTGGCTTACAGTTTCAGAGGTTTAGTCCATTACTGTCATGGTGGATGGCATGAAGGCAGACATGGTGCTAGAGCAGGAGCTGGAGTTAACACATCTTGACTTGCAGGCAACAGGAAGTGGTCTGTCACACTGGGTGTGGCTTGAGCATATATGAGACCTCAAAGCCCGCCCCCACAGTGACACACTTCCTCCAGCAAGGCCACACCTACTCCAACAAGACCACACCTCCTAATTATGCCACTCCCCAAGGGCATTCACACACAAGTCTATGGGGGCCATACCTGTTCAAAGCACCACAGATGGTCTTAGCAACAAACAGGCCTGAAACTGAGTATCAACATGTTTCTTGTTAATGCATCTAGACAAAGATCTTAAGCATATTATAGAACCCAGTGTAAGATACAAAACCATGACATTCGAAAAAGACCACACAGGGTAACATGTAGGTAACCCTGGGTACAATGAGAATGTTACAGACACAACATCAAAGGCACAATCCATTAAAAAAAATTGTAAGTTAGATATCAGTGAGACTTAAATCTTCTGATCTATGAAAGTCAATGTCAAGGGAATGAGAACACAACCACAGAGTAGGAAACTAGAAGCAAGACACAAGTAACAAAGGACTGTTAGTCACAAAACATGAAGAACTCTTAAAACATGACAGGAAGAAAATAATCAGCCCAAGTTTTAAAATGAGCACAAGATCCAGACAGATATCTCACTATGGAAGACACACAGACTCAAGTGCGCATGTGGACAAATGGCCACCGTCACCTGACAGTAGGGAGTTTTGCATGAAATATTAATAGGCAGAATCCAAACCACTGACAACATCAACTGGTGAGGATGTGGAACAAGAGCTCGTGTGCAGTGCTGTACGCCCGTGGAAAAGCCCAACTAGGGAGATGATGTGGTAATTACTTATTAAATTAAACAAAGGCTTACCACATGGGCCGGCAGCCATGCTCCTTAGTATTTACCCAAAGGAACTGAAAACTTTCATCCTCAGAAGCCTGCATCAGGAAATTTAGAGCAGCTTTACTCAAAACTACCCCAAACTAGAAGCAACCGAGATGCCCTTCCGCAGAAGAATGGACAAACTGGGGAATTAGGATAACGGGTTATTATTTAGCACAAGCAAGAGAAGTATCAAGACATGCAGACCCTCAAAGACACACTGAGTGCAAGAAGCCATCTGGACACCTGTAGTACGATCCCACCCATGTAACCTTGCAGAAGGGACATGAACTCAGACAGTAAACCATGAGCAGGTGCCCAGGTTTGCACTGGTGATGATGGTTAGCAGTGTTTAGAGGAAGCAAGGTCGCACAAGAAGAGCACAGAACATGCTTAGGGCTGGGAAACCATTCTGCACGGCATTCCAATAGTAGAGACACACCAGCACACACTTGTAAAAAGCACCTAGCATGCATCACACCAAGGCTGGACGCTAAGGTAAACTGTGAGTTTGGGTAATAATTGTCAACAAAGCCCCATGACTGACTCTTCACAAATGCAGCATTATGTTGTGGGATGTTGATAATGAGAGAGGGGCCCGTGTCCCCCCAGAGAGCGTGTGGGAACTCTGTGTACTCTCAATCTTGTCATGCAACTCAGACCACTCTAAAAGACACTCAGTAATTTAAAATATGCACAATCACATCAATGATCTCAACAAATAAAGGAAATCAGAGTCACAAACTGCGTGACTCCATTTACAATATCCAACTTACAACAGTTCAACTTGATACTTTTTTTTAACTTTACAAAGGCATGAAAGTGATTCTGTAGAAATAATACTTCAAGTTTGGATTTTAATCCCTTCCGGAGCTAGTGGTCTGCAGCTTCTCTCTGGAGAGAGGCTCACCCCCCACCATCCCCACCCCAGCTGTCAACGATAATCACAAGACAAATAGGCAGGACATGTGTTGCCACAGGACGGTGTTAGGCTAGGTTAGCTATCCTGAGAAAATCACCCTATGACACTTTCAACATACACTGTACAACAGGTTTAACAAGGAGTTATGAGTCAAGGAGTCGCCGTATTATGAAATTTTGGAAGCAAATCTCATCAATAGTAATAACAAATATATAACATTTGTCTAGAGCCATGGGGGAGAGCGACTGATGGGGAAGAGGAAATTTGGAGTGAATAGAAACATCCTGTGTTTTTATGATAGCATAAATATATACATTCTGTTCAAATTCATTAAACTATATATTTAATATGGTACATTTTATTATACATAAACTATATCTCAACAAAACTGATCATAAACAGCTGTGATTTTGTTACGGTATAATGGTTATCTATGGGAAATATTCTGTAGGGGCATGGGGGAATGGCTGTCAGTACTTTTGGGTATCAGTACAGATGGGTATCTCAGGCCCTAGGTCATTGATTTTGTGGGCTTGGGGGCTGGGAGATGCATAGGATCACATCCAAGGCCTTGTACATGCTGGGAAAGCCCTCTACCAGCTACAAGCCAACCTAACTTTTCTTTATTGTTACTTTGTTGTTTTGGTTTTGCTCTTTGCTTTTTCAAGACAGAGTCTTATGATATAGCCCTGGCTGTCCTAGAATTTACTATGTAGACCAGGCTAGCCTCAAACTCACAGAGATCTGACTGCCTATCCTCCCAATTGCTGGGATTAAAGGCATGTGCCACTATACCTGGATTTCTAACTTTTCAAAGATAGATAGTAAACAGCCAAATTTCCCTATATGTATAAAATCTTCAGAATAATAATATTAATATTTCCAAGGAAGTAGGAAATAGAAAATATGACCTGTTTTTCAGTGGCAAATGAAAAGACAAAATAAAAATTGGGATTTGGAAGAATCTTCTTTGTCATGTTGCAAAATCATATCCTCTACAATAAAGGATCCATGTATAGGAGATTTGCTAAACCATAACCATTCCTTTTATTAAGATATGATTTAAATTCAATTGATGTGATTGGAATAAATTGTTAGAATAGGTCATGGATTAAAGATTGGTGATGAATTTTGAAAACATACCTTTGTCCCATTTCAAACAAATGTTTAAAATTGGTATCCTTAGCTTGTGAGATTGCTCTAAAATCTCTTCCCGTATGCTCATCAACATACTTCCCGAGATGTTTTCTTTGTTACGATGCTTTTAAATGAAAATATGAGAGCAGATTAGCTAAATTCTCCAACTAGTGTTGACGCTAATTCAACACAGACTAAACAAATAAAGCAAATGGTTGGTCACAATAAAGACTTTGAAAATGAACATATTAATACAAAGTATTTACAAAATGTGTGTACACAGCATAGTAAATATACAGTTTATGGGTCAGTGAGATATCATAAGGGATAAAACTGCCAGCCAAGCAAGCCTGCAGACCTCAGTTCAATTTCCAGAACTCATGTAAAAACCAGATGCAATGCTCCACATCTGTAATCCCACATTCCTATTTTGAGATGAGAGGTGCAGACAGGAGACTCACACAGAAGCTCATGAGCCAGACAGCCTGAGGTCCACAGCACAGCAGCAGAAATAACCAGAGACCAGGCCTGAAAAAGAGTGAAATGCAAGAACCACCCATCATCTAACCAACTGGCCACTGACTGCCACACAATCATCATGTACTGTGGAATAATCCTACCTTACACTGTGTGAATACATGTCACTATGATTGGTTTAATAATTAAGCTGACTGGCCAATAGCTGGGCAGAATAAAGTTAGGCGGGAAAGCCAAACTGAGAATGATGGGATGAGTGAGGAAGGGCAAAGTCTGGAGTTGCCAGACAGATGCAGAGGGAGTAGAAGATGATCATGCTGTGTTGATACCCTGTGGCAGAGTGTAAATAAGGAATATGGGTTAATTTAAATGTAAGAGTTAGCTAGTAACAAGCCTGAGCTGTTGGCTGAGCATTAACAATTAATATAAGTCTCTGTATGGTAATTTGGGAATGGGCAGGCAGGAAAGAAACATCCAAGTACAATCGTAACATGCACATGCATACACACTCACACACACCTGTACACACACAAATGCACATCTTTTTTAAAACATACATATTTCTACTCCGTAGGTTTTGTGACACGTGAGAGTCAGTGATTTTCCTGTTAATCACCTATGTACATACTTTCAATAAGCATCATGTATCATTTTTGTAATTCTATGCCTTTTTCTACTCTATCCTTCTACAAAGAAAATCTTTTCTTTGTTCTGTTTGTATTTGAACAATGGCAGACATATAGACCAACAAAACAGAATACAGAGCCCCCAGATAAACTTGGACGTACATGGTCAAATGAGTTTTTGCAAGGATGCTTCAACAATACAGCAGGAAGTGATATTCTTGTCAACCAACACTGCTGGGGAAACTGGATATCCATCAGCTAGAGGCTGAAACTGGAGCTCTGTCCCACACTGAGCGCGCGCACACATCATCATCATCATCATCATCATCATCATCTTAGAATGGATTAAAGATCTAACTAATGAGACCGGAAACTAAAACTCCTAGACGAAACCTAGGGTATAATATTTACCACATTGGTCCTGGCGACCATTCCTCAGCTGTAACAACAACAAAAGCACAGGCAGCAAAGGCCCACGCAGGGCTGGACACGTGGCTCCCAGGCAGAGTCTTCATCTAGCACACCCAAGGCTGTGGGTTCAATCCTCAGTGCCAGGAAAAAACACAAACTGACAAGTGTTCCGATTATGTTTATTAAGCACTAATTTTTTAAAAAGTACAGACGGTTTGACTGATTATAGAAAAAATGGGCTTATGTTTGTCTGCCATTTTATTCTTTCATAAAACAATATTTATTAAATTTTTAAAGAATGATTGTATTTTTATCTATTTTAGACATAGTTATGATTAGAATTTTAAGTGAGTCCTGCCAGTTCGAAGCCTTCTTTGGAGCTTACCACACAGAGGTCCCAAAGGTGCTCTTCCCTACACTTCCCTTCCCTTTAATCCCGAACATTTGCTGTTGTTTCCGTGGCCAGCGGGGGAACCCACATGGAAGAATCCTAAAACGCTTAAGAAAAGGCTGGCTGGCAAACCACAGTTCCTGCTGTTCAGACTGTGCTGCCACCCTGTGGCCATTTTCTACAAACCCAAACTAGAAGATCCATCTCTTGCCCCCTACTCCCACCCCGTCCAGAGACAAGGCCTCATGTAGCCCAGGTTGGCCTAAAACTCCCTACATAGCCAGTGCTAGCTCTGAACTCCTCCTGATCCTCTTGCCTTTGATTCCTAGTGCTGGGATTACAGCCCTGCTCCCTTCCCGCGCTCTCCTGTCTCCCTTTCCTTCCGGGCCAGCACTTTACCTTCCTTTCTTCCCCATCAAATTACCTGGAGAACTCCCCAGGACCGACTGCCCTCTGCACCTCCTCACTTCAGCCTTGCCTTTTAAATTCGGGTCCTGTTTGCAGGTGACTTACTGCTGCTACATATATCTGAGCGTTGACAATGTCAACCAAGCTGCAACGCAGAATGGATTATGTCATTAATTAGGCACAGTGTGCTCAAATAAAAGTTAATAACGCAAGCAATAAAATATAAATTACTTTACTTCTGTCACCCAAAAAGAGCAATACTTCCCATGCAGTCAGCCTTTAGCAATCACAGCCATCTTGGCTATATCCCAAATCAGGTTGCCGGATCACTGACGGATATATTCAACTGAGTAAAGGTCTTTGTAAATGTAGATTTTATAATCTTCATTCTGATGGCTTTTTTTTTTTTTTTTTTTTTTTTTTTTGGTTTTTCAAGTCAGGGTTTCTCTGTGTAGCTTTGCACCTTTCCTGGAGCTCACTCTGTAGACCAGGCCGGCCTCGAACTCACAGAGATCCGCCTGCCTCTGCCTCTGAGTGCTGGGATTAAAGGCGTGTGCCACCGCCACCGCCAATGGCATTTTTATGTGGATAATACACACAGTTCATCAGGATGAAGACGAGACATGGCAGATGGGCTAAGATTGAATCTTCTCCCTTCGGGTAGGTGGCCAGTGGACATCGGAGGCAGAGGCAGGAGAATCACCAGAAGCTCACAGTGACAGCAGCCGTGAACAGGTGGGGACCTGTCTCAGGGCAGACGGCCAGGACCCACCCCCAAGCTCGTCCTCTGGTCTCCACACAGGTGCCACGGCATGTGAACACACACACTCCTGCAGGGCAGGGAAGGCTCAGAGCGGGAGGGGAGAGACACCTTTGCAGGAAGAACGGAACTGGAGGATAGAATGTTAAATAAGTCACACAAAAAGTCAAATACTGTTTCCACACGTTAAGGTTTAAAAGTTGATGTCATAGAAGACTGTAAAATCCGAGTTCCCAAAGTCTGGGGAGTGCAAGAAAAGGAGTATGTGAGGGGTTGGCAAAGGGCAGGGGTACAAGTACATGAAAGGACCAACCTCTAATGTTCTATAGCACAGTACAATATACCAGGGTTAGCGGCAATTAATTGTGTGCTGCAAAATTGTGTGGGGACTTGAATTTCCCAACACAAGGAAATAATAAAGACTTGTAGTGATGGTTATACCAGTTAGCCTGATCATTACACATATGAATGTTCCACTGTTGGGTGATAATTCGAATTTTGATATATATTTTTAATATAATTGAACTTCCTAAAACCACCCCAATACACGACTGGGTGGTATTACGAGGTTCATGTTTCCTGCTTCTTCTGGTTTAACTCCCTTTAGGACTTGATTTCCCGAGTATCCAACCCAGCACTGAAGGTGCAGGACACACTGAGGTGGCCAATCATACAGAGATCATGGGGCTTGTCACCTCCTTTTCCTACCTTGACTGGAGCCTCTTACACACCTAATACCTTTTTACTACATAAGCATCCCAACAGCTTTCTAAAATTACCACTCTTTAAAGTAATTTGTTTAGATTAAAGGTGTGTGTACCACCATTTTCTAGCCTCTGTATCTAGTGGCTGTTTGTTCTCTGACCCCAGATAAATTTATTAGGGTGCACAATATTTTGGGGAACACAATACTACCACAGTGAGATGCTGTTCCTAACACAAAAGCAGAAACAACAAGGGCAAAAGGTGGGCAGGATGGGGTGCGACAGCACACGTGCCAAGGACACCAGGGGGGGAGGTGACTGGACACACTCGCTGAGGAAAGCACAGACCCCACGATAACGTGTCCAGCTCCAAGGAGCCCCATGGCAGGGAGAGGGCTGCTGGCAGTGACCACCAAAGTCTGTCAACGGAAACAAGTCACAAGTGACACTAATACCAGAGGCAGAAGGGGCTTCTGGGGACTCGCTCTCCCTGGGGAGTTAGTGCCCATGCTTAAAAGCTTAGCAGTAGCCAATAGAAACACGCAGAGAAGGGTCACTCCCTCCCTCCAGTGGCCTGAGGAGGAACAAGGGGAAAGAGCACAGTGGATCACAGCTAGCCGGATCCTGGTGTCTGAGAGAGGGTGAGGGGTAAAGAGAGGCCAGGCGGAAGTGGAGAAGGGTGAAGAGAAAGGGCCACTGCCGCCAGGAGCAGAGCTTGTCTTAAAATGAAGGGAGCCACACATACAACAGCAAGAGTCCCCCAGGGGACCTCTTAGAGAATGGCAAGTGCTGGCACTTCCCAAACTCATTTAGACAGGATCAAGAACTCCCCTTTGGGGGCTGGAGAGATGGCTTAGCGGTCAAGAGCACCTGCTGATCTTGCAGAGGACCTGGGTCCAGTTCCCAGCATCCATCTGCTGGCTCACAATGGTGTGTAACTGCAGTTCCAGGAGTACAAACTCACCCTTCTGGCTTCCTCAGATACTGCGTGTACGTGGTACATATACAAACAATCAAAATTCTCATACATATAAAATAAATCTTTTTTAATGTTACAAGAGAAAAGGTTCCCTTTGTGGAGTATGGGTCCCTTTGTCCAAACTGGATGTCTTTCCAAAGTCAAGTCAGCTTACCGTCAGAGAAAGGCAGACCTCCCGGGGAGTGGACCCGAGCGCCTGCACAGACAATAGAAACCCCAAATCTTGTTCATGAAGTGAACCCCGAATCTATTCTAGATGTAACAGAAGAGGCTGAGAAGAGGACCTTAGGTTTTATTCTTACAGTCACCGGGAGAAAAAAATTCAACACATCCACTTAAACAGTTAGCTCTCACTCTTTTATCCAGACTGGAATAAGTAAGCAGTCGTGTATATTTTCATCTTCGGAACAGGTGGTTTGATATGCAAATAAAGTAATAAGTGTCAGAGCCGTATCCTAGCAGTAGCTACTTTCCAAACGTTACCATGGCACCAATTCAACAGTGTTCTTAGAGGCAGCCACACCTCGGCAAGGACAAACTTGGGCCAGAAAAATTAAAAGAACTACTAGAAACAGCAGGAGTCCTGACATGGTACCAGAGGAGACTCTTCATGGCACAAATGCCCTCTGAATCTTCGTGAAACAGGGCATGGGACTTCAAGAAGGAAACAAAGAAGACCAGCGCCTCTAACACCTGGAGTGTGATCCAAGCCTGGAGACAAAACGGTGGTAATTATAACTGCTAACATTTGTTTTTAGCTCCGAGCAGATTGTGCACAGATTGGGAAGGGCAAACTCCATTCTCCAATTACTCCAGTGCGAACTGTGTCTTAGCAGTGCTCACTAGATCCTCGCTGGCTGAAAGGAGAGCAGACTGTCCTCACAGCGTGGTCCGTTTACTAAACCGAGGAAGTCTGTCCTCCCATGGCCACAGGCCAGGGCCACTCGCCACTGGCTGGGAGAGAAAGAATCCTCCAGCAGCCCGGGCTCCCCACATCTCTCCTGCTTGCTATCAGCAAATCTGCTCTTCAGAGGGCAACATACATGTCCCAAGCACAGATAAAGCAGTGTGGGGGGGGGGGGCGACGCAGGGATGACACTAGTAGCCAGGGACACAAGTTCAAACCCACTTAGCTTGTGATCCAGTCAAGGCTACAGAGGAGACAGATAACAAAAATTATTGACAGAAGTAGTCTATAATCAATAACAAATTCATACAATAAACCTTGAGTTCTAGAAAAAGCTTAAAGGGAATGACTCTCTTCCCTTCAGGCTGCTGAAAGGACAGAGAGCTGTCACTGAGAAGTCATTAACAAGAACGAGACTCCAGAGTGTCCTCGTTTATACCAAAGTCAATGGTCCCCAAGACGTCCTCCAGACAGTAATGCACTGTGTCTGACTAAGGCTGGACCACAGGCAGGCGAGGGGTAGAAATAACAGTGTTTGGGAAAGTACTCAGGGGGTTCCATGTTGCCGCCTCTAGTCTAAAAGACTAAAAACCTCAGCCGGGCGGTGGTGGCACACGCCTTTAATCCCAGCACTCGGGAGGCAGAGGCAGGCAGATCTCTGTGAGTTCGAACCAGCCTGGGCTACAGACCGAGTTCCAGGTCAGCCAGGACTGTTACACAGAGAAATTCTGTCTCAAGACAACAACAACAACAAAAAGACTAACAACCTCCTGCTTCCTAACAGCAGTTATAGGTTGCTATATACTTACCTCCTCACACCAGTTTTAAAATGAGAATGAATGCAGAAGGGGCCTTCTTGGTATTTTTATGTATCATTTATGGAGCAAAACACTGATACATAAAGGAGAAAAAAAATTGTCTGTATCAGTTTATCTTGCAACTGTTGATGGTATCACAACTCTTCCCAGTCTGCTCTTTTTAAGTATGTGTGTGTGTGTGTGTGTGTGTGTGTGCGCGCGCGCGCGCGCGCCTGTTCATACTGTGTGGAATGTGGTGGGGTGTGTATACATCTGTGTGTACAAGAGTGTGGAGGCCCGAGGCTGACTCTAGTGTCTTCCTCAATTGCTCTCCACCTTCATTTTTGAGGGCAGGCTCTCTCGCTGAACCTGGAGCCCACCAGTTTGGAAGTATGGCTAGCCAGCTTGCCCCAGGATTCTCTCTTGTCTCCCTCAGGCTGCAGGATTACAAATGGGCTGCCATGCTTTTATATGGGTTCTGGAGGTCCAAATTTCCTGGTCCTCTCACGTGCCCAGCAAGCACTTTACCCGACCTGAGCCATCTCCCCAGAGGCCCTGCTAATCTTTCTGACACATGTCTGTTATACACACCACAAAACAATGTTTTTTTTTTTTTTTCCCCACTTGTCCTGGGTCACAGCCTTTTTCTCTGATGGGCTGGAATTGTAATTGCAGTAGTGAACTGGATGTCACTCAGTAGTGACCCACACTAAAGGCACAATACTTAAGTGTACAAATTTAGGCTGTCTTAACAAGTGTTGTTAACAGGCTGAAGAGTTTGCCTGGGAAGTTCAGGGAGGACTGATGTGCAGGACTAGCAGGAAATAGTCTTTGATTCCAAAGATCTAAGACTCTGCCACGGGTTAGAACCAGCTTCCCAGAGCAAAGCTATTCCAAGGAGTAGGAAATGTTAAACGTCGGAATTCTGCTGCATCAGGAAAATGTAGCCCTAAGGAGGAAGCTGAAACAAACATCCAATCCTGTGAATTAAAGTAACTTCAGAGATGAACAAAAAGCTACAATGTAGGCCAGGTGTGGCACACACCTTTTTAATGCCCACACTCAGGAAGCAACTGGACCTCTGCAAGTTCAAAGCCAGCCTAGTCCACACAGCAGGTTCCAGGCCAGCCAGAGCTAGATAGTCAAAACAAACAAGAAAACAAAAACTACGATCTAAAGTCTGTGGTGCCAGAGTTACTGAAGGGACGTCAGCCTTTGGATAATGGTAGCATAAACAAAGCCATACTTCACCCTCCAGCTAGCCTAAGGCTTTGAAAACAAAATTCTCATCCAAAATCCACAGGTTTTGTCTGATCAAATAAAGCAGTGTCTAAGCTTATCTGAACTGTGACGTCACGTTGCTGGAGAGCTAGCTGAGTGGGTACAGCCTAGGAAAGCCTGAGAACCTAAGTTTGGATCCCTAAGACTCATGTATAAAATCAGTCATGGAGGAGCACACCCATGAGCCCAAAGCTTGGCAGGAGGCAAAGGCAGTCAGATCCCTGGGGCTTTGGGCTAGCCAGCCATCCCAGCAGAAGGTGTAGGAACTGCAAGCTCTAGATGCAGGGAGGAGCCACTGTCTCAAATAAGATTAATATCAATAAAGAAAAATACAAGGAGTCAATCTCTGGCCTCCACAGGAGGAAGTGCTGTTGAATGCACACCCACACACATGTACACACATAGAGCACACAGAGAGAAAAGAAAATAAACCGAGAAGAGAGGGTGTTAAAATGTTTCCAAATGAGACACAATAATAATAAATAGCTGAGCTGTGAAGCCATTAAAGCAAATGCATTTTTCATTTTTCAAAGTCTAAGTGAAAAACGTATTTTGATTGAAATGATGTGTTTACTGTATTTTCTGCTTTACCTGTTTTTCTGTCTGAGCAGAGTTAGAGGTAAACAACAAAACCATAAACACTAAGCTTCATCCGAGGTGCATGTCTGTATCTCTACCACTCAGGAACTCAGGAGGCTGAGGCAAGAGGGTTACAAATGCAAGGCTACCCTGGGCCACATACCAAGTTCAAGGCTAACAGGGACCACTTAATAAAAAATTAAAAAATCAATTTTTTTAAAGTGGGGTCTGGAATGATGGTGAATGCCTATAATCACAGTACCGGGGAAAGCAGAGGCAGGGGGTCAGGAGTTCAAGGCCATTCTTGGCTACAATCAATTTCAAGGCCAGCCTGGGCTACAGGAGATTTTTGTCTCAAATCTTCATCCCCCACAGAACCAAAATCTGAACAAAGGTTGGGTATATAGCTCAATGGTAGCACATCCCCAGTAACACGACCAATCAATCAATAAATACTAGAAAAAGTATGAGGACTATTAAATCATGCTTAATAAAAAAGGCTTTTCTGAATACAAAAATTAATCACAAAGCAAAGACTCGCCACATAAAAATGTAGAAGTTGGGGCTGGAGAGATGGCTCAGAGGTTAAGAGCACCGCTTGCTCTTCCAAAGGTCCTGAGTTCAATTCCCAGCAACCACATGGTGGCTCACAACCATCTGTAATGAAATCTGGTGCCCTCTTCTGGCCTGTAGGGATACATGCAGACAGAACACTGTATACATAATAAATAAATAAATCTTTAAAAAAAATGTAGAAGTTGATGCAATTAAATAGCAGCATTGGGGGAATGCTCAAAGTATATCATACGCTTGTATGAAAATGGCCTTATGTAACCCTGTGTAATAAAATGGAAAATAACACAAACATAATCAAAAGCCTCTATAAACCAAATTATTTGTATATATGTAAATATATATACAAATACAAATTTATTTATTTATTTATATTTGTTTTCCAACACAGGGTTTCTCTGTGTAGTCCTGGCTGTCCTGGAACTCACTCTGTAGACCAGGCTGGCCTTGAACAGAGATCTGCCTGCCCCCTCTAAAATATTTTTAAAGATTTATTTGTTTTTATTTGGTAAGTATAAATGTATGTATGTGTACCACATGTGTACCTGGTGCCCAAAGAGGGCATCAAACACCCTGAACCTCGAGTTATAGTTGTGAGCCACCACATGGGTGCTAGGAACCAATCGATCCTAGGTACTCTGGAAGAGCAATAAGTACTCTTAACCACTGAGCAATCTGCATAAATGACAGGCATAAGATTGTTGATGCATAAAGAGCTCTTGTAAATCAATAAGAAAAATGTCAGGCCAGGCAGTGGTGGCGCACACCTTTGATCCCAGCACTCTGGAGGAAGAGTCAGGAGGATCTCTGTGAGTTCGAGGCCAGCCTGGTGTACAGAGCAAGATCCAGGACAGGCACCAAAGCTACACAGAGAAACCCTGTTTGAAAAAAAACAGAAAAAGAAAAAGAAAAACATCAGGTTTAAAAGAAGATAATGGATCAAGAACAGTTCATGGAAAAATAAGTGTTATAGACCAATAAGCAAGTGAGATACATTCAGGCTTGCTAGGGATAGAAAAGGTATACATCACAACAACCAAATGATTCCAGTGCACACTTCTCAAATCATTAAAGTGATAATGACAAGTGGGACTCAATAAAACTAACTAGCCTTTCTAGGAAACAAACTACAAAGTGAGCCTAATACTATGACTTCATAATAATCTACATTAAATGAAGAGAATCAGACATAGAAACAATTTACTCACCAAATAGTCATTAAGATGCTGTTAATTTTTAAAAGAGGCAAAAAAAACTTGAATTTATAGTTGTATAGTAATTCTAAGCAACCATGAATATTACTTTCTGAAGTAATTTTAATAACAGGAAAATTCCATGATGCACTACAAGAGAAATAAGGGTATATATAAAACATGACCTGTGGAATAAATACAGTACATACAGAGAGAGACCGGAAGAACAGACCTATGTTCAGTAAATGTAATACAAGGAGCACAAGCTGGTGAGTTTTCCCTTTTTGTATCGGTACATGCAATTATTCGCCACAAAAAACACATGGTACTTATACAATAGTTTAAAATGCTTTAACAACTACATCATAATGCCCTAGATAAAATAATAATAATAATAATTTGAAAAATATTTTTAAAAGAATGGCCATTACTGAAGGATCTCAACATTTGGGATTGAACATCCCAGGAACCAGATTTCCTATATTCTAAAGAAACAGTATGTTGTTTGCATTGTAGGAATTTTTGAAATCCCTCTAACAAGGCCCACCAACTGAAAAATAAACCCTCAGCTACGAATGAATGTGTGCCCACAAGCCAAACAATACACAACAAACAATACAGAAGTGGTACTTCCAGAAGTCTCTAACCTTGAGCAAAACTGACCCCGAGGCAATTCTGAAAAAGGTAACATCTTCAGGTTACTGCCAACGGTTTTAAGAAACAGCTCATTCAGGTGAACACACTCGGTTTTAAGAAACAGCTCATTCAGGTGAACACACTCAAAACCTGTATCCCGTATATATGGGCACATCAGCCACTACCACATCCAGATAGAGTAAAGGAAAGAAATCCTGACCAGAACGAAAGCCTGCTTACTTCCTTGGGCTTTCATATGTAGGGACGACAAGATGATCTGGGATGTGTGCTGTTGCCACCAAGAGCTAATTTTGGTTGAGTCATGTCTCACACACAGTAAAGCAATTGATATTTATTTGTTTGTTTGTTTTTTGTTCTTTGGTTGCTTTTGCTTTTTTATCCCCCACACAGGGTTTCTCTGTGTAGCTTTGGAGCCTGTCCTGGATCTCGCTCTGTAGACCAGGCTGGCCTCGAACTCACAGAGATCCAGATATTCATTATATCATGATATTATTCAATCCCAAGACAACCTTATGAGTAGGTACTATGATCATCTCTGCCGACAGGGAAACTGTACTCCAGAGGCTAAAGAATCTACCAAAGACCACTAAGCTGGGATGCAGAACAGCCCAGCCTGGAATTTAGGCAGTTTGTTTCTAGAACTTACTGTTAACCCATTTGCTCTACAGAATGGTATCTACGAAACAGGTAAGTTCTGCATTTCTCTTTAGTATATTCTGCATTTCTCTTTAGTCTCCCTCACCACCCCCTACTAGAGTCTCAATGAGGAAAACCGCATCTTGAACTCTGTAACCTCCTCATATAGCTCACTTTTAGGCTGCAATGCTTCCGTGGTGATTGTGGGGATCATGCTAGCTTCCGTACAGGAAACCAGGGCTTGGTAAATGTATGTATGCATTGTCTTCAGTTTTTCCTGCTATCGTTTCATGTCTAATTTTTCCTCCTTGTTTAGATCTGCAGCTAGACGACAATAAAATTAGCAATGGAGCCACTGTATGAGGAGTACCTAACATACGGTGGAACAATCGTCAAACCTTATTACTGGCTGAGCTTCTCTCTAGACTGCATCAACTGCCCTTACCACATTCGGACAGGAGAAGAAGCAAGAGTACCCTACACAGAATTTCAGCAGATTTTTGGATTCCCATGGTCAACATACCCTCAAACAAAACACCTCACATTTTATGAGCTGAGAAGTTCCTCTGGGAACCTGATACAAAAGGGCCACGCTAGCAACTGCACCGGGAATCAGAGGCACCCAGAGTCAATGCTCTTCGAGAGTAATGGTTACCTTGACTCAGCCATCTCTCATAACAGCACCATTAGACACATCATTCTGTATTCCAACCACTCCCCTTGTAATGAGGATAACCACTGCTGCATCAACAAAATGTACAACTTCCTGATGACGTATCCGGGGGTCACTCTTAATGTGTTCTTTTCTCAGCTCTATCATACTGAGAACCAATTTCCTACCTCAGCATGGAACCGTGAGGCTCTTCGGAACTTGGCTGGCTTATGGCCCCAGGTCACTTTGAGTCCGATAAGTGGTGATATTTGGCATTCTATTCTCGAAAATTTTGTTAGTGGTGTCTGGGGATCAACTGTTCTGCGGCCCTTTATAGCTGGGAGGATAATGGCTGACAGGTACAATGCTTATGAAATAAACTCCATAACAGGAGTGAAGCCTTATTTTATCGATGTTCTTCAGAGACAGCGCAAAGAGAATCAGAACATAAAAGTTTGGGCAGCTTTTGAAAACCACCCCTTAAACAATGCTGATCCTGGACAACCCAACCTGAGTCAGGACCCCAGAACTCCTGTGGTTTTCCTCCTGGTGCCTCACAAAGATCTCCCACCAATCCAGGGGGCTCAAAACGCCCAGAAACCCAGGAACGTGGTAAGGCACCTGAATATGCCTCCACTGTCATCACTTGAGGCCAAAGACCTCAGAAACCCTCGCTTGGGCAGACCAGTGGAGGAGGCGGAAGCCACAAACCGGGCTGGAAGCAGCAAGGAGGCAAATGAAAAGAACAAAAAGAAATGGAAGAAATAAACTGATCTTATCAAGCCAAACACTTGCCAAAGGATTTAGTAGACAATAAAAAATGTGGACATTCTCCTTCCTAGGTCTAACCGAGATGGGAATAAATTGATGTAATAAAAGTAAAACATGATTATTTACTACAGAAGCTACTATAAACAATACTATTTTTAACATAATCCAAAATGTTAGCATAAGTACTTTATGTCTCTTTCTGAAAGAAACTAACAAAATAAATGTTTTTCTAAATTTTTATTTTATTATTTGTATGTGTGTGATGATTTTGCCTGCATGTATGTCTTGGATCATGTGTATACAGTGCCCTTGGAGGCCAGAAGAGGACATCAGATCCTCTGAGACTGGAGTTATAGGTGGTGGTAAGCGGCTATGGGAGGGAATTGAACCCAGGTCTTCTGGAAGACAAGCCAGTGCTGTTAACTGCTAGGCTATCTCTCCAGCCCCAAAATAAATGTTTTGAGGCAGAAAAGGAGTGTCTCTACTCTAGCCTACCCACATCACCCTTCCAAAAAGGACAAGGACTAAATAACTTCCTAAACTGGTTTCAGTATAAAAATACACTGTAAAATCAGAGAGCACCCCAAGTTACTGGCGTCAAGTGCTATCTCGGGGCAAAGCAGTGATTTTCCATTGATTGTTGACTATGGTCAGAAGACTTTGGGGCAGCCCATTTTTTTTCTAAAGTGATTCAAAATTGTTTTATGTGGGTAAAAGCTCTTCTGCAAATTGATTACATATGGCTACAAAAACTGATTTTTTTAAACCTAGCCAACTACTCAGTTTGATCTTTCTGTCTTAGAGCTCTCCCTCCTGAGTAGATCACACAGGCAGGATGATGGGTGAGAATCTTCAAAGGCACCCTCCATCAAGTACTATACCAAACTCCACACCTCTCTTGATGGCTTCTAAGATTCTTTATTTCCTTATCTCATCAAGATAGCAATTTCCTATAGAGTACTCTAAATCAATCAAGTTCTCTCCCCCCATCCCTCTTTCCCTCTCTCTCTCTCTCTCTCTCCTTCCCTCCCTCCCTCTCCCCCTTTCCTTCCTCTCCCTTTCTCCCTCCTTCTCTCTCTTCTTTCTCCTGTGACATATAACACAATATCCACTCAAGATGTAGGTAGCACGTTGACTCCGTCTCAATAAATTCACCAATCACCGCTCCACAACATCCCTTATCCATTCTGGGCAGGTGCCTGCTTAACCACCTCCATGGGATAGCTTTGGTTGTATGTTACCATTATCCCTCTTCTATTAATACAAGTGTATTTCTTTCCTTTTCCTGACTTCTTCTTCTTCTTTGTGTGTGTGTGTATATATATATCTTCTCTTAAATTCTTCAAAACATACTTCTTTTAAGAATTTTTCTGCCTTTAATCCCAGCACTTGGGAGGCAGAGCCAGGCGGATCTCTGTGAGTTCGAGGCCAGCCTGGGCTACCAAGTGAGTTCCAGGAAAGGCATAAAGCTACACAGAGAAACCGTCTTGAAAAACCAAAAAAAAAAAAAAAAAAAAAAGAATTTTTCCTTGATTAACCCTCTGAGCCACTTAACTGACTTTGCTTATTATAATCCACTTTTTTGGCTTCATGTGTCCCTTGGAAATATGTAAATACATACTATAGAAAAAGTGCGTTCAAATGCAAATTCCTATTACATTTTTGTATACAGAGTCCAAGTTGACTCTATAAAATCTCTATATAAAGTCATGCTACCCTAATAAGGTAATATGCTAATAGTAACATTAAATCCCATAACATTCCATAAAGAGGGAGGAGGAGATAAGAAAGAAAGAAAAAAACTGCCTTAGGAATAGAAATTTAAATTGTGATTAAAATAAACATGAATAAAATCTTTAAAGAAAAATTTCTGTCTTTAGCCTGCAGATTTGAACAAAGTAATTGAATATAATTTTATCATGGGTATACAGTAATTATTATTTAAAAAGATATGTTGAAGTTTATCATTAAATTATGAAATCTTTTGTCCACAAATTGGAATGCTATGTTTGGGGGGGGAAAGACACAAACGTAACAAATTTGGCATTTCTGATTATTATTAGAATAAAGCCAGGGCTGAGGGTCCTACTCCATAGCACATGTCGAACACAATAAGGCCCTGAATTGGATTCGCCAGCACCTCTTCTGCCAAATTAAAAAGCTACAACCATTGCCATGAAACCAATCTTCGAAGTGGTGCAGTAGACCACAACATCCATCGGGTTACAGAGTGTCTGCAAGCTATGAACTTGACTTTCCAATGAATTTGGATTTCAATGGTATATAACAAGAGAGGAAATGTTGACAGAACTATAAGACAGTGCCCTTGATCATTACATTTTCTAACTAATTAGATAGGCCTGTGTCTTAGTTGGAGTTTTTATTGCTGTGAAGAGACACCATGACCACAGCAACTCTTACAAAGAAAACATTTGATTGAAGTGTCTCGCTTACAGTTTCAGAGGTTCAGTCTGTTATCATCATGGTGGGGAGCATGGCGGCAGTGTGCAGGAGCTGAGAATCCTACCTCCACCTCCCAAGCACTGAGATTAAGACATGCACCACCATGATCCAGGTGATGGGGTACTCAGTATTGAACTCAGGGCCTTGTGCACACTAGCAAGCATTCTCCTGACTGAGCTAGATTCCTGAAGTAGCTTGTTTTCAAGGAACTTTTGAGCTCCGCCTTCTTTAAGAAAACATAGAGCAGAGCGACTTTTCCGAGGAGAGAGCTCTACACACAGGGCCATGTCTTGCTCACTCACTACACAGTGGGTTCCTGGTCACGTAAGCTGGCCCAGAGATGGAGAGAGACAAGTTTAGATGATGTGACCCTCTTCAGCAAAATGGTAATGGTGATGTTTAAGATTATCACCATCAGCCAGGCATGGTGACTCAAGAGGCAGAGGCAGGTGGAACTCTGTGAAGTCAAGGTCAGCGGGGTCTACATAGAGAGTTCCAGGATAGCCAGGGCTACATAGACAGACTCTAAGAAAAAAAAATTACATCACTTTCACCACACAATAGGAAATTCCAAATAAATAAAATAACGTATTAAATCAGCGACACAAATCTGAAAAAAGGCATGTGGGTGTAATCCAAGAAACCAAAAAAGGTGAGTGGAAGGACGCTTCCTTCAATCTGGTTCAGAGTTCGACTCTCAACTTTGTAGGCCCAACTCCCTATTCAGTCAATACGAAAAGAATGGATCTAGGTCAGAGCCTGAAAGATTTACAACTCTCCCTAGACTAACATGTAAAGACAACTAATGAATTGGTTTCCAGTGGGATTTACATCTGGATATGCACACAAATATTGGAATCACCCAGCTTCCACAGTCTTCTCATGCATATTATAATCAGAAGCTTGCTGGATTTGAATGTGGAGTCAAGCAGCTAACTGCATGAGTTTAATGTCTGTGCTGTCCGATTCTGCACTTGTTTGGAGATAGGCATCTGTCATCTGCGGTGAACTAATGAGGTATGTGCAGGAGCTTCTGTCCTCTGAGTGTTTGGGGAGATGCAGCCTGCGAGAGACAACACAGTCTACGGCTGACGACTGCTGTGTCTAGTATACTGATTTTCTATTGACATCTGTTGATGGTGATGCTGATGAGACATCCTCACTCTGTGACCCAGGCTGTCGTAGCAGTGGCTCGAACCCAGGTTGGCCTCCAGCTCTTCCCACATCAGCCTCCTGAATGTGGGATTACAGGGATGAGGCACCACAACCAGCTTTTTTGATATTCAATACATTTCATCAAGTTACAGTCTAATCCTACTAACCTGACCCGAGAGTAAATCTATTTCTTTACATTTCTGCTACATACCTTGACTTCTTGTGTGTACATATAAGCCTCAGCCTTTAACAAGGGAGCTATCTTGCCAGACCTCTGCTAGGCATCTTTTATTCATAGTACATATAGTTTAGCAAAAAGCTTAGTTCATAGAATATAATCCCATTCATCTCATTTTCAAGGCTCTAAGGAAAGCCACATGGTAACTCACACTGATTAATACTATTACTATCCAACATTTACTGTGAGTCGTATGCCAGGTATTTTAAGCACTTATATATTAACTCATTCAATCCCTCCCATAATCCTACGAAGTATGTGTTACTATAATACCCGAAAAGACAGTACCACAGAGAACTTGTAACGGCCTGAGCATCAAGTCCTGGTGACTGAGCCGATAGTCAAATCCATGTCTGACTGCAGAGCCCATGTTCCATTCTTCAGCATTTCCCTAATGGTATGTGACATCTGGGAAACCCAGTGGCCATCAGTACCTCCTTGTGACTTCTCAGCAATTCTGCTCAAACTATACTGCCAAGAGCCATCTTCTAGACTCAGGAAGCCAAGTGCCCTGCACAATCTAGGTTGGGAAATCTCAGGTGGTTCTAGATGCCAAACTTTGGCTTTCCATTTCCCCCACTCCCCTCCAACCACCACCACATACCAAATATAGATAGATCCCAGAACTGTCTGATTCTGTGGTGTACCAAATAGGGGATCCAAGGAACTGGAATGTGGACTCGTTTTATTTAAATTTTGTTAAAATTAAAAGCACTTGTTTTGTTTTTTTTAAAAAAAAAGGAAAAAATAAAGCAAAGGAAAACTACCATATAAACTCACTTCTTATATACCTCTAAGAACTGAAAGTAAAAACTTGAGGCATTTATGAACCCACATTTACAATAACATATTACCCTAAAGCTATAAGAAAATAAACCAAGTGTCCCTTGACACATGAGTGGGTAAACAAAATGTGATATTTGTTGCATAAAATGGAACCTTGAGGCCAGAGAGTTGGCCCAGTTATTAAGAGCACTGGCTGTTCTTACAGAGGATCCAAATTCAATTCCCAGCACTCAAATGGCAGCTCACAACCATCTGTAACTCCAGTTCCTAGGAATTTGATATTTGTCAGGTGTTGGAAGCAGGAGGAAGTAGGAAGTTATTGTTTAATGGGTCTAGAGGCTCAGTTCTGTAAAATGATGGATGGTGGTTGAGACTGCACAACAGTGGGAATGTGCTTAACACCAAATACCTGTGCATTTCAAGAGTTATGATGGCAAACTGTGAGTGTGGGTGTGGGAGGGAGGTGCACATGCATGTAGCTGTGTTGGTGTGTATATATGCGCCTGTGTGTGCAGGTACACATGGAGGGCCACTGCTCACTCACCTGTGTACAATACAGGTAGAGCCAGAGGTCAGTCTCAGGTGTCCTTCCCCAGTCGCTGCCCACATATATTGTTCTGAATTTTTAAGTTCTGCTTGTTAAAAGACTTTAATTGCGTGTGTGCGTGCGTGCGTGCGTGCGTGTTGTGTGTGCACATGTGTGCTGACTGTATGAGAGGTCAGAGGTCTCGGATCCCTGGAGCTAGAGTTACAGGTAGTTCTGATCTACCCCACTTAGACCCAAACTCAGGTCCTCTACGAAAGAGAGAAGCACTCCTGACGTCTGAGCCATCTCTCCAGCCCTGCCTCCACTGCGGGATGAGGGGGACAGGCCCTCTCACTGGCCTGTGCTCATCTAACTCAGAAGCCCAGCAATCTGCCCGTCTCCGTCCCCCTAGCACGGGGGTTTACAAGCACTCTATTATGTCCAGATCTTTACGTGGGTTCTGAGAATCGAACTCGGGTCCTTCTGCTTGCAAGGCAAGCACTTTACTGACTGAGCCATCTCCCCAGCCTGGAATTTATTGCATATAACAAAAATGTTAGTATTTTGATAATCAGATTAAAGGAGAAAAGAATTGGCTTTTAATACTTTGTTTACCTAGTTAATAGTAAGAATGTTGGGGGACAAAGGTCTTTCGTCCACAGGTCACTAGGGAAACCAGGAATGTTAAACACACAGGCCCTCTCCTCAATGGAGGAGATAAAATACCTGTTTTCCTGCACAGAAAGCTGGGAGTGGATACTGTTAATGACCTGAAGACCTTTTTGCTCTCTGTGGTAGCAGACCTCACCCAAATCCCCCAGAATGCCTGTCCCAGACTCTCCCTCTCTAGCTCCCAGTTCATGGAACTCTTCCTTAGGGGGATGTCACATGTACTGTATAGCCCGCTGACCTCTATGCCATCTCAGTCAGAGAACACACTAGGTCATATATACATATATAGGATGAGATTATGAACACATGTGACTAAAGGTGTCCACAGATTCTAGAAGATGTCAAATATCCTGGAGCTGGTGGGGCGTGAGATGCCTGATGTGAGAGCTGGGAACCAAATTTGGATCCTCTGCAAAAAACAGTCCATACTCTTAACTGCTCAACCATCTCTCCAGCCTGAATAATGTATTTTAAAATCCATATATCATCATAAATAGTTGACATCTCATTCACTACAATGCTTAAAAAGCAAGGTTTATCCTTTTGACACTAAGCTGCTTCTCTGGAAGAGTCTTTCTGGGGAGACGGTTCAGTTGATAAAGTACTTGCTGCCCGAACACGAGGACCTGGATTTGGATCCCCAGCACCCACATAAAAGCTGGGCCTGTAATCCCAGCACCAGGGAGGCAATGACAGGAGAATCCCTGTGACCTGCTGTCTAGACAGTCTTGTGGAATTGGTGAGCTCCAGGCTTAATAAAAGACCCTGTCTCAAAAATAAAGTGGAGAGGAATAGAAGAAACCAGCCAACATTGACCTCTGACTTCCCACATGTACAAACATATGCAAGCATCCATATATTCATGTATACACACATACCTAAGAGTACAGATTGACAGTTAAAATCTTTTATGTACAAATATATAAAGGTTCCACAATCAAATCACTAAACTTTCTGCTGCACTTCACTGTATAATCATAAAAGCATGTAAAACTAGAACTAATCACAAAGAAAACACTTAGAATTTTGAGGGGTATGGTTTCAATATAAGTTGATTTGTGTATTAGTAGGAGCATTAAACTACAGCACAGTAGTCCAGTGGTGGTGGTGGTGGTGGCGGCGGCGGCGGCGGCGGCGGCGGCGGCGGCGGCGGCGGCACGCCTCTAATCCCAGCACTCGGGAGGCAGAGGCAGGCAGATCTTGGTGAGTTCGAGGCCAGGCTGGTCTACAAAGACAAAAAACAAAAAACAAACAAACAAACAAAAAACTGCAGCATACCATATGGAAAACACACTAAAATTTTATACTGTAGTGGTTATGTTGAGAACAATTGTTATTAACCTATCATTACCAGAACTGAAATTCATTGACTTTATATTATAGTACAAGCTTGACAGATTTGATTAACAAAGTCCAACTTTTGTTTTGAGGTACTAGCCCCAAAGTATCATGTATACCAAGTAAGTATAAGCACTCCATCACTGATCGATATCCTTAGCTTTAACGGTCATTTTTCACCTCAAATAATAAAAAAGCAATAGTTCTGTGATCCAGAGCTCAATGAATTTTTTTTTTTAAATATTTAGTGGTAAGAGTTTGTGAGAAAAGAGCACAGAGAAGGTAGAGTACTTGGCTTAAGACATCTAAAAGTGGCCTCATAAGACCACCTCATTAGGTCCTTGGCCTTTTCTTCCTCACATACATGGGAGTGGAGGAGACACGCACACATACACACTCACACCTACACAAGCCACAGTGCACATGTGCATTTTCTAGTTAGTCCTCTCCTGCCACCGTGTGGATTGAAGTGATCGAACTCAGCTTGTCACAGCAAGGGTCTTCACCAGCTGTGCCAGCTCACTGGCCCTGATCCTCGGCTCTTTGCAACATCACAGAAAAAGGAGCTACAGAAGCAGCAGTTAATCTCAGGAAATTAAAACTCAGTCTCGTTTAATGTTGAGGACAACCTAATTATTTGCATAATAAATACATCTTAAACCCAGCAAATCCTTTATATGAGAGGAAAGCATTTCAAAAACCCAAAGAGAATAAAATCACCTAAGATGACTACGTATCATGGGTAACAGTAAAAATTTAGCATTTACAAGAACTGTACATTTTCTAATTAGAAGACAAATTAAGAACAGGTTTCTTCAGAGACAAACATTTCCTTTAAATCTTGTAAAGATTTATATGTTGGCCAATGAGAGGTAAGGAAGTAATTAATGTATCCATTAAAATACTAATTTCTAACTGTTACTTTGGGATTAATTTGTGAGATCATTACTACCCACTACATCCTAGGCACTTTGTTCACTATGAGGCACTACTTTAAAAAATAAAACAGAAAACAAAACAAACAAACAACAACAAAACACTGTCGCAGTTAACACAATCCACACACGGACCGAAAATCAGCAATCAAGATAATTACATGCTTGAACAACTGATTTTCTTTTTTCTTTTTTCTTTTTCTTTCTTTTTTTTTTTTTTTTTTTTTTTTTAGTTCTCACTGTTCCATTAAGTTGATTCCTACCCCAGGATTCCTCCCCAGTTCTAAAATAAGAAAACAAAAAATTATTCAAGTAAGACAATAGGAAAAAACCAGACTTGAGCTCAGGGCTGTGTTAGCTCTTAAATCCTTGTTTCCATTTGCTCTCAACAGTGCGTCTAGTGTTTAATTTTCCCTTCAAAGAAAATCTCGATTGAAAAGAACAAAAAGTACAATCAGCTTTAACATCCAAAAGAGTATGCTGTGTAGCTTTTATGGAAGTTACACAAGATTGGAACAGAAAAAAAAATATTTAAACAAATCTTTATTCTAAGTTACATAATGCCATCATCATGATAATGATCTTATACTTCAGCATCTGACTTTAAAAACAAGTATTTCTGGCAGGTAGAAATTTTTCCTTTGCTGTCTTAAGACACGAAGAGTTTTTACAAGCTCACAATGTGAATGTTAATCAAGGAAATGTCACTCCTATCGACCAAATGATATACTTAGAGGGGGATGCCACATTGCTTCCTCACAAGGAAAAAGAATGGGTTTCACTTACAGTGCTTTCTCTACATGAACACATACACATAAATGTACATGTGTGTATGTCTATATTCAACAAATGTTTGATCCTCAGATCTTTCTCCTTCTTCTGACTGATTCCCTGTTCTCGGTGTGACTCTAAAATTGTATTGCCTTTTATGTCTTACTAACTCATCAAGCATGTACTGACAATACCTAATCTGGATACCTTATCTTTCATAGGAAAAAAAGACATATAAGAATAACTAGACTCTTCCCTTCAGAATCTTGGGGTCTCTTTCACCGGTGAGATAAAACATGACATATCATCAGGTAATTTATGAAGCCACTTCGACAAAGCCAATAATACGTTGCACATATATGCAGAATTTTAGAGTCTTTTAAAAGCATTTCCGCGTATTGAACCCTGGGAACATACTTGTGAAGTGCACATTAGCCCCATTTTAGCAATAAGAAAACCGAGGTTCCAAAATTTAAGCAACGTGCCTCAATCACACAGATTAAGAAAGTCGAGACTTCAGCTGCTGTTTCCTGATCCCAACCCCACTGCTCTTTTCAATACAGCACAGACAGCGAGGAATGGGGGTAACAACAGGATCGTATGCAACCTTCTGTTAAATGTGAAACCAGGTAGACCTGCATCCAAGCAGGGCACAGCCAAGCGTCCAAATTAATTTAATTCTGTAAATACCTGTACTACAGCATAATACACAGAACACAGCTATTATTTCTTTAATCTTAGTGCCTCTGCCTCCTCAATAAGAGCTCTGATCTCACAAACGGGGATGTAGATTATAACAAATTGACGGGCTCCCAGGAACCTTAAACCATAAATATCAACCTTGAAAGTCCAGTTTCTGTTCATCCTTGCACATATTGTTTCCCCTCAGCACCGAAAAGCCTAACTCGCCCACCCTCTTCTGGCATTCTTGCTCCAAATAACTACTTATTTTAAGACGTGATGACTGATTCTACAAAATGCTACAAGTTTGCCCCATTTTCGCCACCCGTCCCCAGCTCCTGCCCAAGCATCTTTCTTCCCACCCTCCGGATGGGAGAGAATACCGAGTTCAGAGTCTGCAGGTCCGGCCGCGACGCTGTCACACCGCACTGACAGGTAAGAAGTGACCTCTCGACTCCGTCCTTGGGGACCTCCCGCCGACAGGGCTGCGGGATCCCCAACCCGGGAAGGGGCTCTCAGCTCGGGAACGCAGTCCCCGGGGGCGCCGCTGGGTCCGAAGGGAGGGCTCAGATCACTAGTTGTGTGCCGGGCGCCCAGCTGGGCATCACTCCGCCTCATACTCCTGCTGACTGCAGGGGACCGGGTCCTGCAGCCTGTCCATCCCACCGGACGCCCGAGTCCAGTCACCCAGACCTCACACCGGAGCCCAACAACAAGCCTCTGGCCCGGACAGCGGCGGCGGCGGCGGCGGCGGCAGCAGGCCAGGCCGCGCGCCCCAGGTGCCCATCGCCTCCCAACCCGAGACCCCCCGCAAGGCTGGACCGCAGAAAAGCGTTTCTATGGGAACCTCCCGGGCGTCACGTGAGGCTCCCCCGCCGGCCAATCGCGTCCCCGCGCCGCCTCCTGCGCCGGCTGGCCGGTCCGCCCGCCGCCCCCGCCTCCTTCGCCGGCCCCGCCCCTTTCCTTGCCGCGGGCCCGCGCGTGCGCCGTGCGCCGTGCGCCCCGCGCGCGCTCCCTCCTCCCTCCCCACCCCACCCCCGGCGGGCGCGCGCTCCCCGGGGAAGGCGGGGGCGGGGGCGGGGGCTGGAAAGGATGGCTGGCCGCGGAGAAGAGCGCGCAGGCCCAGAAGCGAGCGAGAGAGCGAGCGAGCGAGCGAGCGAACCGCGGCTGCGGGCGACGCCCCAGAGCGGAAGAGGGAAGTGAGTCGCGCCCGGGCTGGGGCTGGCGGAAAGGCAGGAGAGGCACCGCGGAGGGGCGAAGGAAGCCAGCGTCCGCGTCGCGAGCCATCCGGGATGTCGAAGAACACGGTGTCGTCGGCCCGCTTCCGGAAGGTGGACGTGGACGAATATGATGAGAACAAGTTCGTGGACGAGGAGGACGGCGGCGATGGCCAGGCCGGGCCCGACGAGGGCGAGGTGGACTCCTGCCTGCGGCAATATCCTTGCTGTCGCGGGGGGCCGGGGGGGGGGGTGTCCCGGGGTGGGGGGACGCGCCGTGGCCCGCGGCCGGCTGCGCCTGGCTCGAGCTGGGGATGGAGGGGGACCGGAGCTCCCGGGGCCCGGCAGGCCGCCGCCGCCTGCACCCCGCCCGCGGCCGCGCTCGCCAACTTGCGGGCGCCCGGATTCCTCAGGTGCGCCGCCCCAGCGGCCGCGCCCTCGCGGGGGACCGGCCGGCGCCCTGCTGGGCACCCGAGCTCCAGAAATTCCGGCCTGGTGGGGACACGGGCGTCCCGCTTGCCGTCTGCCTTTCTGTCGGGTGTGTGGCTTGCAGAGCGGTGGGATAGTTTATGGCTAGCCAGGCGGGATGGAGCGGTTCGCAAATGGAGGCCCTCGGTGCATTCAGCCCGTGGGCTTTTTCTTCTTCATCATCATCATCGCTATCGGAGAAAAGGGTTTGGCAGGGTTGCACATAATTCATTAACAGGGTGAAGGGAGTTTGCTTCTCCAAAATTCCCTGGTAAAGCCTGGAGCCTTTTACCTGCTAAGGAAAAGCCAGTAGAAGAAGGATAGGGGATGCATGTGGAGAATCCCTGGAAATGTTTAAGATGAACCCCAGTGATATATAAAACAGGGGGTGAGTCAGTTCTATAAATCAGAATCGTTATTCTGAAATTGTTTCCATTCTAGTTAAAATATGGCTGTCAGTTCCTGGTTCCTTGGTTTGCATATCTGAATATTCATAACCGTGAAAATCATTTGCATCGATCTCTTAGAAAAATAGAAATGTTGCAAAAACCCATATTGTAGCTTTAGAAAAAAATCGCATTCATTGTCTGTTCCTACAGCTCCTTCCTCATCAGTTTCCTACTAGGTTATAATGAAATCAGTAAGTGAGCAAAAACATTTAGTAACTACAGCATTGAACATACATACGCCATAGAGGTTTAACTTTCATTACCACAACTTTCACATCAGTTGCTACTGATTGGATTATTTATTTAAGTACTTGGGCGTTTTTTTGTTTTTGTTTGTTTTTTAAGTGTTCTTTAGAAAACCATGCAGCCCTGACAGTAGTTTATCGCCAACTGTAGATAATTTTTATTAGACCTTTTCCATAGAAGTGGTAAGCATTATTCTTAGGGAAAAAAATCTTTATGTTGATGGATATATGATATTTTACTAAACTAATGATGAATTCCAGGTAATTTCTGGTGGCTCCTACTCCTGTGTCCATTATCAATTGAGTCTACTTTTTCATCAGTCCATCTTAAAATATAAAGATACTGTCTCAGTGTAACTAGGGAGACAGCCCTGCTTGGGTACTACAGATGGGGGAACGAGCGGCTCTCTGGTTTTCCTTTTAGGGAAATGACTGTCTGTTCTGACAATCTGATTGGCCTTCCGTTTCCCATGCTTGCTAACTCACTATGGCTTTCAGAGACTGATTGAGTAGGTATGGATGGTCCAGACCAGTTCCGATAACCTGGAGGGAGAAAAAGTCAGCTGCCACCTACAGGTCGTGCGGATTACTACAGCTTCCGTGGCCCTGTTCATCAATATTAAGCGATTGCCATTCCGTTCTGATTGCCAGCATTTCAGTTAATATACAGTGTAGGTTCAGTATAAAGTTTAGGGTTGTTTTCCAGTAAGAATCACACACAAACAAAACGGTGTACTTTGTTGGTTGATAGGCTGCTTCGGGTTGGTGACCTAATAATTCTGATGCATAATTTAAGGTTTCTTGAAAACCTATCTAGACAATTGTGTGTATCTCACTGGAAAGTGTAATCTCTTTGATAGAACCAAGGTCAAAACAATCTTTACATTACTTTACCAAAAATTCCTGTATTCTTTTGTTTTTACCCTTTGATTGACATATTGGAAATAATTGAATGCAGTAATTTTTATTACTATTTAGAAAGTCAAGTCATAAGAACCAATAGTCCTGTAAAGTAGGGACTGTCCTTTGCTGTTATCACCTTAACTGTCATCACAGGAAACATGACAGCTGCTCTCCAGGCCGCTCTGAAAAACCCCCCCATCAACACAAAGAGTCAGGCGGTGAAGGTGAGTCGCAGGCCACAGCATTAGTCTCTGTGGTGTCCCACTATTTGTGTTGAAATCCTCGACACAAGAGTTGTCTTGTGTTTTGAAAAGTTGAAATTGTCTTGGTTTGTTTTGTTTCTTCTTTTTTTTTTTTGGTTTTTTCGAGACAGGGTTTCTCTGTGTGTAGCTTTGCGCCTTTCCTGGAACTCACTAGGTAGCCCAGGCTGGCCTTGAACTCACAGAGATCCGCCTGCCTCTGCCTCCCGAGCGCTGGGATTAAAGGCGTGTGCCACCACCGCCGGCTTGTTTTGTTTCTTTTGTTTTGTTTTTGGAGATTGGGTCTCAGTGTAGAACCTGGCTAGCCAGGAACTCACAGAGATCTCCTGCCTCCACTGGGATTAAAGGCATATGCCACCACATCCAGTTTAAAAGGAGACTCTTGATAAGTAAAGAGATCTTATGAAAAATAGCACTGAAATGTAGAGTGAGGATAATGCTGTATGGAACACGGTCAATTTAAAGGATGGAGACATCGGTTCTGTCGATTATGTTAGTTATGTTAATATTAGATATTGTGTTAATTATGTCAGTATTAAATATATAGATTAATTAAATGTGTTGATATTAAATATTATAGAAAACAAAGGCATAAGAGCATAAAAAGACGATCACCATGCTACTTCCTTGGTCGATTACTGTCTTTGGTATTGTGGCATACTTAAGAGTTTCTACAAGAGTTTATATTCTTGAAAAAAAAAAAAGAATCTTGCAATTCAGCTGTATAGCTGTGTACATGAACTTTTTTCCTTAGCAATAAGACTATTTCTAAAGCATTTTAACTGCAGTACACCATTATGCAACATTTTATATACACCCAATCCCTTTTATTGTATATTAGATTGCCTAGTTTCTCCTGCTAAAATGAATAGTCTTCGGTAAATCTTTCCCACCCACACCCACTCACACCCACACTCACCCCTGGAGCTGAGGACCAAATCCCAGGGCCCTGCGCTTACTAGGCAAGCACTCTACTGAGCTAAATCAT
The DNA here is from genome assembly GCF_049852395.1 of Peromyscus maniculatus bairdii. NCBI lineage: Eukaryota > Metazoa > Chordata > Mammalia > Rodentia > Cricetidae > Peromyscus > Peromyscus maniculatus. The sequence continues at coordinate 61,767,903 of NC_134862.1, forward strand.
CAACCCCTACATCTTAATTATTTCTGTCAGTGAAATTCCCAGGAGATAAATGCTAGATGAAAATCACATTTTTTAAGGCTTTTGCTACACAAAGGATTGCCAGATCCCTTAGAAGAGCTTTGCAGTTTAGACCCCTCTGCTGATTCTTGCAGAACTACGTAGTTGTTGATTGTTTAAAATGCAGGCTAACCATAGCCCTGTGGTTCGTAGGTCTACCCTTGGGGACTCAAGAACTTTAATTGAATAGTGGTTATGGGTAAATGTATACTAATTATCAAGGCAACAAAACTTTGTATAGGGGAAATTTTTCTTTGCTTTTCAAAAGGTTTTAGGGACATCATTAAAATTTGTTTTATCCCTTATGTGTCTTTTTTTTTTTTTTAAAGGACAGCTTGTGGGTGGGAGGTTATAGCTCTAGATACTAAGATATTTTCTAAATAGAGAAATTGCCATCTTTAAACTGAAGATAATATTGGTGGTAGAAATAGTCTGTAAAATCCTGCCCGTTGGAATGCTACCACTCTGTACTGAACAGAAGGAGAAATGAATTGTTGAAAGGGTCCATGACATGTTCCCCCTGCTTAGACGATGCATAAGGAGATACCGTTATTTCTAGAGCAGGCTTTACCAGAGGGAAAGTTTAGAGATGAGCATAGATGGACCTCATGTCTGTAACTAGGAAACTTTAAAAAAGTTTTTTAATGGTTTTAAACAGGAGATTTTAAGAAAATACCACTTTTGAAAGATAGTACAAGATAGAATTGTATAAATCAGTTTCCTTCTTTGGTTAGTAGTTTTTTAAGACCAAGAAGTAAAATTTAAATGTTATAATAAATTATTAAATTTTCCCATCAGTCTGTTAGTAAATCCCCTTTGGTTCTATCAAGACTGTGTTCCAGAGCCCTTAATCCCAGCACTTGGGAGGCAGAGGCAGGCAGATCTCTGTGAGTTCGAGGCCAGCCTGGTCTGTATAGTGAGTTCCAAGACAACCAGGGCCACACAGTAAGACCCTGTCTCAAAAACAACAAACAGAATGGGCTTCTTCTGAGCACCTCTGCTGTCACGGCAACCAGAGCCACTCTGTGTGCTTAGAACTGCACCTCACGAGCATCCTGCTTCTCTCTTCCTCTGCCATCGATGCTGTTCTCAGCAGAGATGCCAAAATAGTCTTCAGATGAGAGTCAGATCGTGTCTGCTCTCGACACCCTCCACTGTCTTGTCTCAGAGCAAAAGCCAGAGCGTTACAGCATGACCTGCAGGCCCTCCCATGATCTGTCTGTCCTCCCATGCCGTGTTCTCTCACCTCCTCGGCATCTTCTCCCATCACTCAGCTCTGCCGCATCAGGTCTCTGAACACTGAGCACTCTGAAACCCACGCTAACAGCACTTGTTCTTTCGTCTATCAAAACACTGGCCGCATTCCCAAGGAGTTTTCTTTCCCATCCTCCGTGTCACCCTTCACATTGCACTCCAGTGTGGCCTTTCTAAAATGTTGTTCCCAGCACACACATGTCTAAATCGCTTGTTGTGTATTTACCCTCAGGACCGGGCGGGCAGCATTGTCTTGAAAGTGCTCATCTCGTTTAAAGCTAATGATATTGAAAAGGCCGTTCAGTCTCTGGACAAGAACGGTGTGGACCTCCTAATGAAGTATATTTATAAAGGCTTTGAGAGCCCGTCCGACAACAGCAGTGCCGTGCTACTGCAGTGGCATGAGAAGGTGAGTCACAGATCCTTAGATGACAGAGAACGATGCCTCTAGCACCTGGAAAACGAGACTTGATTGTCTATCTCTATTACTACAAATAAAATGCATGAAAGTGAAAAGTTCATATTCGCTTACCAGCCTTGGTCTTAAGAGATTTCGATTTGCACTGTGTACTTATTTGCATATGTTAGTACATAAGTGATTGTGTACTTGGAGTATGAATTCCAAGAAAATTTTCAGAAGACAATCATGGAAATCAAGAGTTCTTTCACACCAATCAAAAGGTAGAAATAACCCAAAATGAAAGAATTAATGTGTGATACATACAAACTGTTGAATGTTACTTATCCATGAAAAGGAATGGAGTTTTTATACATGCTACAATGTAGGTGAACCCAGAAGATGTACTAAGTGAAACCAGACACAGATATTTGGTATTTCTACTTACATGAACTAATCTGAACTAGGCAAGCTCAAAGAAATAGAAAACTACTAGAGGTTGCCAAGGACTGTGGGAAAGGTAGAGTGAGTACTTGCCTAACGTCCCAAGGTTTGCGCACCAGCACTGTGATCTGTCTTGTTTTGTTTTCAGAAATGGTTACTGGCGGTGCATGGTAGTGAATGCCTGTAATCCTGCACTCCGGAGAGAGGCATTCCAGGCCAGCCTGGTCTATAGAGTGAATTCTACACTCTATTGAGAGGCTGTGTCTCAGAGAGGGAGAGGAAAAGAAATTATTGTTAGTTCTGTGTAAGCAGTTAGTAGATAGGTGAGCCAGGTGACTAGGTGGGTAAAGTCTCCTGCCACCAAGCCTGTCAACCCCATTCACTCTCTGGGACCCACATGGTGGACAGAAGGAATGACTACCTGCACACACAGACACACACACACACACACACACACACACACACACACACACACATACACACATATACACATATACATTGCACCTACACAGAGAGCAAGTGTACTCTAGGTATCTTTCATGCTTAAACTGGTCAAAATATAAGCAATAGCATAAAAAAAAAAAAAAAAAAACAGGAAAGGGCTGTGTATTCTCTTACCATTCTTAGAGTTCTCAAAACTCGGGGAATCTTCTCCTTCCACCTTATCTGGGGCAGGGTTCCTCTTGGTTCTTCTCCTGTGCTGTATGCTTCCAGGTTAGCTGGCTCAAGAGCTTCTGGCCACATCTCCCATAGGCATGCTGGGATTCCAGATGCTAACCACGACTGCAGATCCTGTTCAGCATGCTCAGCATGCCAGGCTTGCAGAGAAGCACTTTTGACATTCTGAGCCATCGCCTCAGCCCCCCCAAAGTCCGTTCTTTTTAAACCGTTCTCTTGGGTCTGGGTGAAAATCCACATATAAGAGAAAACTGAAAGTAGACTTGTTGCGCCTCAGTTAAGTCACTTTACCGTGCGTACACTACAGAAGAGCTAATGTGTATGAATAGCACCCCTCACAGTATTCCAGTAGAGTGCCCGTGTAATTACAGTGCCCCCTTCCCTGGAGAGAATCGTGCAGTCATGTGTATGGTCTTCTTACTGGGCCACTTTGATGGAGTGTGCACTTGTTTCCATTCCCTTTATTTCTCACCGCCTCTGAGGTGTGCACATCTTCCTGTCTTCAGTTTGCAGGTGAAGAACCGCCACTAAAGCCCAACTGACAGAGGTCCCATGTAGCCTCAGGATCCCAGTGACATCGACTGGGAACTGTGATAGTCCAGACATTTCTTCTGAGAAGTTTATAAGCATATTAACTCATGTAATCTTCAAAAATAACACTAGCAGGCAAATTTCTTGTAGGTGAGGAACGTGGTCCACGTGTTAAGTCTGTTTCTTCCCAGTCTCCTCTCCAGAGTTGACTTTCTAAGTGCACCTCAAGTCCGTCTGTGCCAGCAGGTCTCTGTCCTCAAGGCGACTGCTGTAGCATCCTGACTGACTTGCCACCAGGTCTGCCTGGCACCAGTCTCTTCTCTACCCAAGCACTGGAGTGTTGTCTGTAAAATCCAGAGGTACCCCGTCAGTCATTGGTGGCCCACACCACTCTCCTTAGGCTCGGTCTTGTCCCTGAATACACCCGACCCCACACCTCCACACTGTTGTCTGCTGTCAGTCTGTCAGCTTCTCTAGCATCTCTAGGGACATGCCCTTTCTCTGTTCTTGTAGCACCCTAAGATAACTCACAGCACTTCATACAGGATACAAAATGTTGTTACATTTGTATAACTGCCTCATAGTAGACCAAAGGATGTTTGCTCACTTTTATATCCCCACAATACACAATGGTACTCAAAATATTTTTCAATATAAATAAACCAGAATTTCCAATTGCTAATATTTAATCAGTTACTGAAGTTCAAAGGTTCAGAGTTAGAGATCATCAGCTCTTAAGTAATACCTTCTTACCTTAGGGGAAATCTCCAAACTAAGAGGAGGTCGGGATGACTTGTCCCACTGTACGGTTCTTCTTAACCACAATAAGGATGGCAGATGGAGAATGTCCTCAGTTTATATTTGAACAGCTGTTTTAGTCAGGAACCTTGTGCTGCAGACCTCTTGAAACAGTATTTAGACACAGTGTACTAGAATAGTGACTGGTTGTGTATTTGGAAGTAAGTTCACAAGGGTAAGAAGCCTTCCTTGGTCTTTGTTTTTTATTATGCCTTAGTCCTAATCATCAGACTCGTATCAGTCTTATGCTGAGCACTGCCCGGGGCACAGTAGATAGTCGCTCAGGAAGTACCGAGAAATGAACGGTTTCAGTACCTTGCCTAATCTGAGACTTGACTCTTTATGACCCTTTCGGTGTATTGGTTTGTTGTAGGCACTTGCTGCTGGAGGAGTAGGGTCCATCGTTCGTGTTTTGACTGCAAGAAAAACTGTGTAGTCCAGCTGGAACTGGACGTCGTTCACAGGAGTGGGAGTTGCTGGTACAAAGACCAAAACAACCAAATGGCACCGCTGCCCTGTGGGTGGCATCTGTTTCTCTCAGCTTTGCCTTCTTGCTTCCTTTTTCATATCTATCAAGAAGAAAATTACATATCAGTTTCCTTAATGAAAATGGAAATAATGTGGAGGAAATTTTGTTTCAATGGGGGTGTTTGATCCTTTCATAACCATGTAATAATATGTATACCATTCTGTAATTTATATTCAGGTTTGATTGTGCAATTTTTAACTCTTTTGGCTGGGTAAGGGTTTTACTTTATTTTTAACCAATACTGAGAGATCTGATCAAATTTGAGGCCAGTTTCCTAACTCATTGCTAGTCAGGAAGTGATCTTTATTTTTAAAAATGAGAGACTGGCAGCTATTAATATTGCAAAACTGGACCACACTTCCCGTATTTAAGCAAAATGTGTTTCCAGAGCAAGTAGTGGGTGAGCCCCACTACCAGTTTCCAGCTTTATTTCTGCTTACCTACAGATGATGCTGTGAGTGTAAGCGTGCTACTTCCTGTTAGCATCCAGTTATCATGGCCTCTCAATCTCTTTGTGGTGACCCAGGGTCCAGAGCAAGGAGTCTTGCTCTGTATAAATGTATTTACAAAATGTAAGTGCCTCTTTGGCACAGACATCACATTTTCCTTCTGATAATAAGGCTGTCTGGGGAAACTTTCCCAAGTCAGAAAAGGACATTGAAACTGATGGAATTCAAACTCTAGCAGCCTCTGAATGAACTACTCCTTTTTTTCAGAAATAAGGTAGCTGCCTTAGACATTTACACAAGTATTCACTGTAACATTTCATATGGCCGATGATGTCTTCAGTGTTCTTCAGGTAATGGGGATCTCAGAAAATTTGGTTCTGATCCAAACAAATACATATTCTGTGTTTCAGCTCAGTGTTTTTTAAGAAAGAAAAATGCCACACAGTTTAAAAAAAAAAAAATGTGTTTACTTTGTTGGACAAACCAAATCGGTTCTCAAAAAATGACCGGTGCTTGTAAAAAATTATTATGAAGTAGTTCCAAAAGCAATCACGTGAATGCACATGGCCAAGAGGGAATCCGCCTGGTTAGTCTTTGCGTAAGGCCAGTCCTGGAGTCACTGACTGAGGTGAGAACCAGTGCAGAAATTCTGTAAACTGCTGTTTTTGATACCTGCTTTTTTGTTTTGTTCTGTTTTGTAAAATTATGATAAACTTCAGAAAATAAAATGTCAGTGTTGAATAATTCCCTTTTCTTAATTGAATACTTATAAATCTCCAGTTAGTTAAGGAGAAGTCGTGTTTTATATTCACAGGAGTAGATGTAGTAAAATCTGTCAGCCTTCAACTCTACTAAGGGGAGATGGTAAAAATGGACAAGCATAGGAACTGAATGAGGGTGGGTGCCAGCTGGAGACAGTGGGCTCCACAGGTGTGTCTGCCCAGGTCGTAGTAACTGCCCCTGGTGAATAGCAAAGCAGATAAATGCCAACCAGGACTTGGCACACAAATGGCTCTTCGTTGCCCACATGGGAGCCAGTGTATGTGGAGGCCAGAGGTCGGTGTCAGGTGTCTTCAGTCACTTTTCTACCTTATTCTTTGAGTCACTGAACCTGGAGCTTACCAGTGGCTTGACCAACTGGGGATCTTCCTGTCGCCACCTCCCCAGTGCTGAGATTACAGACACACCGGCGTGTGACTCGGGTGCCAGACGTCTGAGTTTAGGTCCCTGTCACAGCAGCCCTTACCCTCAGCCATCCTCCAGCTCCACAGAAGCAGATATATCTGCCTCAGTGGTTATGTGGGGTTTGGTTTGACCCTGTTTTGTTTTGAGAAATGATCTCGATATTTAGTCCAGACTGGCCTCAAACTCAGCAATCCTGCCTCGGCCTCCACCTGGGATTGCAGCTGTGCCCTGACCAGGCTTGTTTCCACCCATTGTTTTCCCCAAAAAGGGTGGGAGGCAGTGGGAAGTTTTACACTCGAGACTGAGGCAGGCAGGTCATGAGCCTGTCTGAGCAAGCTAGCAAGAACCTGCCTTAGAAAGCTACACATGTCTTTTAGTTCCTAGGCAGGAGCATCTTTTAGGAAGTGGTGGCGAGTGAGAATGCTGATTCCTTCAGGAAATGCACTGATGCACGGGTAATAACTGCAAGTAATACAAACTAATCCCATCATTGGGGGTGTCGGGTGAGCGCGGTTTGGGTCGTCCTGCATTGAGAAGTCAGTCTGGGGTACTTGAAAATCATTGCCCTGCAGTTCAGCACCTGACTGAGTGCAGTTGACGTTGGGGGAACAGCAAAATCCAAGTGGGCCAAAGGCCAGTGAGTCAATCCAAACGGAGTTGCGCAAACACAGGAAGGTCAGAGGGTCCGAGTGGCACACACACACAGGAATGTCAGTTCACGCGGAAGACTTAACATTTCAGCAACGTGAAATTCTGGACCATGGAAGCTACTGATCAGATGGCACTTTCCAAAGGAGTGTTTCCCGGGGCATTCAAGACAGTGAGGAAGTTATAGAAGGTGGCTTTTGGTTTGGTTTTCGCCAAATAAATACTTGGTCGTTTAGTCTCGTGCCTTTCATAACAGTAAAAAAGAATGGGCAAATTAAATTTTAGAAGAAAAGCGTCTTAAATTATCAATAAAGAGCTGCTCATTAAAAATGATTCTAGCTCTGCTGGAGAGGGCTCTGTGGCTGGGTGCCTCCTGCACAGTCATGAGGTCTGGAGTGGAGATCAAAGCGCTCAGGAGCAAGCCAGATGCCCACGGAACACCTGTAACTCCAGCTCCGGGGAGTCAGCGGTCCACATGCACAGGTGGACATGCCCACACACGTGCACAAACCAACACAGGAATAAATAAATTTGGGGGGTGGTTTTTCCTCTTTTTATTCTTAATCTTTTCGAATGGTCAATTCTATCTCCTGTTGATTTCGTGTCTTGTACTGAGACACTACTGGTCCAGCATACGTCCAAGTAGTCCAGAGTTAACACTGGTTTTATATGAATATAATGCCAACTGTAAAATACGGCAGGGCACTGAAGACGTCCCTGGTTTGTGGTAGTGTCTTTCAGTTGTCAAAGCCAGAATCTCAGTTAGAGGAGGATTAAGAGGAAAAGCTCACCCTGTCCTGAGAAACTGCCTCCAGACCTGAAGCTCAGAAAATAGACCAATCCTCTAACACAGGCCACCTTATCATACCTGCATCAATGCAGTTGCCAAGCTGCTTAGTCTTCGTGAGGAAGAAAGCTGTTTCTAGGAGAACTGAGGCCTGGGAGTTTCTCTAGAATCCCCAAACCAGCCCTTGGATACTTGTGAGATCATGCCAGGAGTCTTTTCCGGACAAGAGCCGACAGATGGAGAAGAAAGGTTTGGAAATGTTCTACAGTGAGAAGCCTACTCAACACTAAGAGCTCAGCAGTTTTCTCTCAGTATGACTTTAATATCCCTAGGGAAAGAGTAGACATAGACAAAAAAAAAAAAAAAAACACCAAAGAAAACCACGAGGAGCACAAACTTGGCCCCTCTTCTGTAGTGGAGTTAGACCTGCAGGCATCTACTGATAACCCCCTGGATAGTTGCCTTGTTCTGTTTGCACAGAGGATGTATTTTAACTAATGAACTGCTATTTTAATTTTGTTAAGATTCCATTTAGCGCCGGGTGGTGGTGGCACGTGCCTTTAATCCCAGCACCCAGGAGGCAGAGCCAGGCAGATCTCTGAGTTGGAGGCCAGCCTGGTCTACAGAGTGAGATCCAGGACAGGCACCAAAACTACACAGAGAAACCCTGTCTCACAAACACCCCCCACCCCAAAAAAAAAAAAAAAAGATTCCATTTAGCAAAAGCCAGAGCAGCAATCTCAAATCATTAGCCAAACCCAAGATATTATTGGTCATAACTAGAATTTGGTGTGTTTACACCAAATTCGTCTAGTAGTATTTTTACAGACAAAATACTAAAAAGCACCAAAAGGATCAAGAATGGAGAGACACAACGTTAAGCCAGTGCCTTTTAACATTTAGAAAGGTGCTCTCTCCTCGGGTCTCTTCCCTTCTCCCTCTTCGCCTCAGCCCTGCAGCCCTGGGAGGAAGTAGGAAAGCTCCAGGGCCAGCAAATGGTGTGCACTCAGTGATAGCTCCTCTCAGCCAAGCAGGGAGCCTCCAGGGCCAGTGTGTTCGGCCAGTGTTCTGCCTGCAGGCGGTGCTGCGTCCCCTGCTGACCCACCCCCAGGCTTCCTTTCCTGACTCTTTTCCTGGGTTCCTCGAACGTTTGTGATGAGGAACACAAATGGTCTCTATGTACCTCTCTCTTCTCATGGAACAATCCCGAAGGTCCCCACAGCATGAAACAGCCTGAGCAGCCCATGGCACACCTGATCCGGTCCAGCCTTCTACAAAGCTCTGTTTAGTTCCCGCTCTGCGGGTGGCTGATCTCTGAACTTGGTACTGATCCATGGGGCACACACCTCTGAAGGCACGGTAGCTGGATCACCTTTCCTGAGCAGATGTCACATTTTTCTAATGGTGCCAACCAGATGCCATAAATCGACAAGATGCTGAACAATATGCTTCATTTTGAATATGCCAAAAATCAAATCAAGATTCCTGAAGCAACCCTAAAGAGTTTCTTCACCTGATGATTGAGGTAAATAAAGGTCAGTGTCTTTTTTTTTTTTTTTTTTGACCCTGTCTTTTTTTTTTTTTTTTTTTCTAAGATTATTTAGAAGAGGGCACCAGATCTCATTACAGATGGTAGTGTGTGGTGATATTTTATTTGTACTGAAATGTTATTTTAATTTTATGTTAATAAATAAAGTTGCCCTGGGGTCAGAGCTATTAGAGCCATAGTAAGAGCGTGGTGGTTAGAAGAGCTAGGTAGATTTCTGTGTGTTCAGGGATACAGCCAGTATTGGAGACATACGCCTTTAAGACCTGGAGGGCGGTACTTACAGGCAGTGATGAGGCAGTCATGTGGTTGGGTTTACAACCAATGAGAAGGCAGAACAGAAAGATTATTTATACAGGGACACAGGAAGTACCTCCCTCTCTCGGGGAAGCTAGGAGCACTGCAGGAGGTAAGATTTTATCTCTGAGCTCTGACCTCTCGGCTTTTCTCTTTTACCTTGGCTCTGTGTTTCTTATTTTAATAATACGATTGGTTACATCTACATCTGGCGCCCAACGTGACAAGAATCCATTAAAAACTGCTTGGGGCCGGCTCCCTAGCCGGAGCAGCCGGCTCCCTAGCCCCAGCCCAGGTCTGCTTGGGCTCAGGCCGGACTGTGAGCTGCTTGCTTAAAGCCAGTGCTACAAACAGCTCAGGCCTGCCCTGCTAAACAGGGCCCCTGGCTGTAAAGCCAAGCCTTGACTCGGCTCAGAGGGAACAAGTGGCTGGCTTTAAGCTTTAGCCGGCTACCCCTTCGCTTTCACTTTCACTTTCACTTTCGCTTTCGCTTTCGCTTTCTCTCTTGCTTTCTCTCTGTCTCTCTGTTTCTCTCTCTCTGTTTCTCTCTCTCTCTCTCTCTCTCTCTCTCTCTCTCTCTCTCTCTGGATTTACACCTAGGACTCTAGGTGGCTGTTTTGAAATTCGCTCGGATTTCTACTGTTCTACGCAGATTTGGTAAGTCATAAAGGAAACTATTTAAAAGACAAATTTTTTCCACATTTAAAAAAATGGGTTTCCTGTGTACATTGGAAGAAAATTGGGTTTTGTTTGAAATTTTAGGCAGTCTGACAATGGAACAACTATATGAAAAGATTAGTATTATGGGAATTATGCAGTTAATCACCATGCTTATTCTCATTTTACTATTTAAAAAGATAGTCGATTTAAGTGCCAGGATAACAGCTTTAGAAAAACCTGTTAATTTTAACAGTGAAGTTGGTTCAAGTTTGGATCATAAGGTTACAGAAAGAAAGCCTGTTTTCACACAATCATCCTTAATTTATCCTGTAACCGTACAGCAGATGCCTGATCAAATGGCTACACAAAATATCTGGGCTCCAATTGAACTGATGGATTTTAAAAGGTTTAAGGAGGCAATAGTATCTTATGGCATGCATTCCCCATATGTAAAGCAAATGTTAAACTCTTGGTCAACATATAATAGGATTATACCACAGGACTGGCGGGACCTTGCACAAGCTGTTCTGGAACCCAGCCAGAGAATTCAATTTCTAACTTGGTTTAAGGATGAAGCTAGAAACGTAGAAACACAATGGAGGGAAAAAGGAATACAAGTTTGTCAGGATCAGCTTATTGGAGAAGGCCAATATGCTTCAATACAAACACAATGTTTATATGATGTTCAAACCGTAATTTTATGTCGAATGGCAGCCTTGAATGCATGGGACAGAGTTGATGAACCAGGAAAAAAACATGAGTCATTCACAAAGGTTATGCAAGGCCCTAAAGAATCTTTCACAGATTTTTTAGAAAGACTGGCTTCAGCAGTAAACAGAATGGTCTCAGGATCAGAAGCTAGTAAGGCAATAATTGAAGCTTTGGCATTTGAGAATGCGAATGCAGCATGCAAAAGAATAATCAGGCCGTTAAGGGCAAGATCTGCACCTTTGGAAGATTGGATTAGAGAAACAATTAATGTTGAGGTTGATGAGCATGATACGTGGGTAGGAGAAGTAATTTCAAAAGGTTTGAGGAGTGTTAGATGTTTTGGGTGTGGAAAGCAAGGACATTTTAAAAGGGACTGTAAACAGGTCAATCCTAGAAGCAATGTTTCTTCAAGGAACAATGGCAACAGAATGCCCCTTCCTTCTGGAGTATGCAGAAGGTGTGGTAAGGGAAAACACTGGACCAATGAATGTAGATCAACAAAGGACAGACAGGGTAATCCTTTGCCTCAGCTTTCGGGAAACTCCCGGAGGGGCCTCATGCAGGCCCCCATAGCAAAACCAGTTCAAACCTTTCCTGCAGCTGTAGAGGAAATCCCTGCTCTGAGCGATTAAATAACCAAATGACTATTGGAATAAATCAGGCTGGTCAGGATGATGAAAAAGAGAGAATAGAAAATTCAGGAGAAAACATAAAGAAAATTTTTTGGCAAACTTCTATTAATGAACAGAGACCAAAATTAACGATAAAAATAAATGGTGTTTTGTTGTCTGGTCTGGTAGACACAGGTGCGGACATTACCATAATTGCACCAGAATTTTGGCATCCAGCTTGGCCTCTTCAGGAGGTAAACGTTCAACTGTTAGGAATTGGGACATTATCTGGAGTGAAACAGAGTGCAAGATGGCTGGAATGTATAGGTCCAGAAGGACAGAGAGGAAAATTAAAACCATATGTCGCTAACATAGCTATGAACCTGTGGGGTCGAGACTTGTTGCAACAATGGAATACTCAGATTAAAATCCCTCCAATCTCAGAAACAAATCATAAACTAGCACATGTTTCTGAGAGAAATATTAGAAGGCATTATTTTGAGTGGTCACCAGCCATCCATATTATACAGGAACAGGGCACAACAACTGATAATCTTCCAAAAATACCAACAGCTCTACCTTTAAAATGGTTAACAGACAAGCCTGTATGGGTTCAGCAATGGCCTTTAACAACAGAGAAACTCCAGGCTTTAGAAGAGCTGGTAGAAGAACAGTTAAATGCTCAGCATATTGAACAGTCAACCAGCCCTTGGAATTCTCCTGTATTTGTTATTAAAAAGAAATCTGGTAAATGGAGAATGGTAACAGACCTTAGAGCAATTAACAAAGTAATTCAGCCGATGGGCTCTCTACAATCTGGAATTCCTTTGCCTACTCTGTTACCAAAAGGATGGCCTCTCATAGTTATTGATTTAAAAGACTGTTTCTTTTCAATACCCTTACAAGAAAAGGACAAAGAAAGATTTGCTTTCACAGTGCCTACTTATAATAATTCTCAACCGGTTAAAAGATTTCAATGGAGGGTCCTCCCACAGGGAATGTTAAATAGCCCAACTCTGTGCCAATATTTTGTACAACAGCCATTGGAAGTGATACGTAAAAAATTTCCTAAATCTATAATTTATCATTATATGGATGATATTTTACTAGCTGACTCAAATGCAGAAACTTTAGAAAGAATGTTTGAAGAAGTAAAGAAAATTTTGCCTTGCTGGGGATTACAAATTGCTCCTGAAAAAATACAAAGAGGAGATTCTATTAATTATTTAGGATATAAAATAGAGCTACAAAAAATTAGACCCCAAAAGGTGCAAATTCGGAGAGATAGACTACAGACTCTTAATGACTTTCAAAGATTATTTGGAGATATTTCTCATCTACGAACTATTGTTGGGGTAAAAAATGATGAACTGACTAATTTGTTCAAAACCTTAGAAGGTGACAAGGACTTAAATAGTCCAAGAGAATTATCACCTGAAGCTGAGAAAGAATTGGCCTTGGTAGAAAAGAAAGTACATGAAGGGCACGTGGATCGTATTGATCCAAAGCTGGATTGCATTTTGGTTATTTTACCTTCTAGGCATTCCCCTACTGGAATATTAATGCAGAGGGAAGATATTATATTGGAATGGATATTTTTACCAAATAAACCAAATAAAAAATTAAAAACTTATGGGGAAAAAATCTCTGACTTGATTTGGAAAGGAAAATTGAGACTTCGTCAATTAGCAGGAATAGACCCAGCAGAAATTGTCGTACCTTTAACTAAGGAGGACATTGAAAAATTATGGACAGAAAGTGAACCTTGGCAAAGAGCTTGCAGTAATTTTTTGGGAGAAATTAACAGCAAATATCCCAAAAGCAACAGAATTGATTTTATAAAGAGAGCTGATTGGATCTTGCCTCGAATTGTACGGCAAAAACCCATATCTGGAGTTCGTACATTTTATACAGATGCCAACAAACAAGGAAAGGCAGGTTACAAATCAGAAAATTTAAGTAAAGTGGTACAAAGTCCTTATAATTCAGTGCAAAAATCAGAATTGTATGCTATTCTGTTGGTATTAATGGATTTTTCAGAACCTCTCAACATAGTAACTGACTCTCAGTATGCTGAAAGAGTGGTATTACATATTGAGACTGCAGAATTTATCCCTGATGCTTCAGAATTAACTTCACTATTTATTCAATTACAAGATACAATCAGGAAAAGGAGTCATCCTTTATATATAACTCACATCCGATCTCATACTGGTCTGCCAGGCCCTCTAGCACAAGGCAATGATGAGATTGATAAATTATTGATAGGAAATGTGCTGGAGGCCTCAGAATTTCATAAAAAACATCATGTCAATAGTAAAGGTTTAAAAAAGGATTTTCCCATAACCTGGCAACAAGCCAAAGAAATAGTAAAGAAATGTCCTACTTGTTCCTTCTATAAGCAAACACCATTACCAGCAGGATGTAACCCAAAGGGTACTCAGAGGAATGAAATCTGGCAGATGGACGTGTTTCACTTTGCAGAATTTGGAAAACTGAAATATGTACACCACACTATCGATACTTATTCAGGATTTCAATGGGCAACTGCTTTGAGTTCTGAAAAAGCTGATTCTGTAATCACTCATTTGCTAGAAGTTATGGCCATTATGGGTATACCTGCACAAATCAAAACTGACAATGCTCCATCATATGTCTCTGTTAAAATGAAACAGTTTTTTGCTTATTACAATATAAAGCATATTACAGGTATACCACATAATCCTACAGGTCAAGCAGTTATAGAAAGATCAAACAGAACTCTAAAGGATATGCTAAATAAACAGAAAGGAGTAACAAAAACCCCCAGAAATAGACTGCATAATGCTGTATTAACTTTGAATTTTCTGAATGCTAATGAGAAAGGAACAACAGCTGCAGAGAGACATTGGGTAATAGAAAAAACTACAGAATTAAATCAGCCTATATACTTTAAGGATGTGCTGACCTCAGAATGGAAGCCAGGGTATGTATTACGTTGGGGACGAGGTTTTGCTTTTGTTTCTATAGGAGAAGATAAGCTGTGGGTACCATCAAAATTGATAAAGGTTCGATTTGAACAAGAGAAACCTCTTAATTAGAGGAGGTGATAGTTCATCAACCAGCATGAACATCCAATTTAAACTAACTTGTACCTGTAACACATGTCTTTTCATTTAATCAGATAATAACTTGCCAAAAAGGAACATCCCCAAAATTAGTCTTGGGGGAAGGTTTTTGTTTTTGTCTTTTAGGAGAATGAAGGTTAAGGAATCTGAAGGACACAAGACAAATGAGACAACTGAAGAAAAGGGACAAATCATCTATCCCAGGAAACAGAGTATATTGGAGTATATGGCATATGGGTATATATTATCTGAAAAATTTTATGTCTTCTTAAATGTTTGTTTCTGCTTTTCTCTAAAGATTTAACACTATTGGTTTTCTAATAGTCCCAGTTCAATTAAAATTTAAAGCTGACTTTGGAGTTGGAGAATGGCTCTCTCCTTCTTTAAACTCAAGCATGTTGTTAAAATGAAAATACAAACTCCCTGTATCATGACAGAATAAAAGAGCCATTTTCTGCTATGGGACAGGACAAAAGCCAAATTAATTAAGGGACTATTCTATTACTAATCTCAACTCTTTGATTCTATTCTGATTCTTTAAACTTTTCTTAAAGTATAAATTTTATATCAAAATTTACAAGATTAATATATATATACATTTTAAACTTTGTTAAGATATGAATGGTCATATAGAGTACTAATTAATTCTAGAAAAAAGGCTTCAGTTAGCTGCATATATATGTCTTTGTGTTCGAGTCTCTTATCAGTTTTCTGCAGGAAATCACGGCCAGGCCTAACATCAACTGAAGTCTCCGGAAAGAAGATGGGGCCCCACAACAACAACAACAACAACAACAACAATTCCACATGGACAATAATAATATCACTAAGCTGACAAACATCATCTACAGATCAGCTTTGAACTACAAGGTGCTCAGAACAATTTTGAGATGACTAGCTGAGATGATCCAGTCTCAAAGACTACTTGAATAAGGACTTGAGATAAACCCTGAACTTTGGCTTTATACACAGACTGGATAATAATGAAGGATATAGTTACCTTTCCTAGAATTTGACAATTAACCTAAATTTTTCTTTCAGGATAAAGATAACTTCACCCATACCCAGCAGGAAGCAATTTTAAGAATATGACACCCACATTGCCAAAGAAGTGGTGTGGGGCGGGTGGTTTTTTGGTTCTTTTAATGGGTTTTGGGTCTGGGATAATTTTCATTGTTTAGGGGGGTTGGTTACAAGTTGTTGTCAAGGGTTAGGAAAAAGGCTAAGCAAAGGAGATTAGATTTAAGGTTATTGTTAAAAAAAAAAAAAAGAAAGAAAGAAAGAAAAGAAAAGAAAAGAAAAGAAAAAGACAATTGCTAGTTTTAAATACTTTACATTATTACCAACTATTAGGATATAAAGAAATGAAAGTAGTTAGACATTACAATAGAAATTGTAGTCATATTAGATATGTTTTAAAAATTGAGCAGATATATTTTAGACAGGTCATCTTCAAACCCTTCAGAGATCTACCGAATATGGCATTTAAAATGTTTTAATAACTTAGAAATTTTTCTTTTTTGAGACATGTCGGCTCCTGGCAGTACCAATCTACTTCAGAGAAAATATGGGCATTGAAGAAACTGCATATGGAGTTAATTTTCATTGTGGCAAAAGTTAGCCACTGGACAACAAAGTATCCTCAAATCAACAGGACAAAATGGACAGACAGAACACGAAACAAAGGACTACCGATTCCTGCCAAAACAAGTATGGTTATGGCTTTATCAGAAGGCATCTTCTGAGGCCAGGACAATATGGCACCATCCCTGAAGTGGCCTTCACAATCCGGAAAAGGTACAGTGCCCTTTTCATAGAAGGCAGCTGAACAGGCAGTGGGCCGATGGCTTCTGTTGTGCAATGGAACAGCAACTAAAGCTCACGCCTCTCAATAGTAGACTGGCATTTAATAGAGGGATGTGGAGAAGGGGATGCTTAGATGAAGCCATATATACACAGCCAAGAAGAATGGACAGCTGAATTCAAAAACCATCAACAATTTCCAGAATTTAAAATCCTGAATCATGACATGACACTAGTGGAATTCAGGTGTTTCTGGTACATGGACTGCTCTCACCCAGTGTGAGGTTGAACTGTTGACCTTGTGTACAACCTACTTCACAAATGAGTCTGTCAGATACGCTAAGCCTATAGGCTGAAGATGATGCCCCAACACTGTGGAGAAACCTCAGGTGACTGTCCAGGCAGCTGGCTGTTTCTGTCAACTCACAAAATTTTTGGAAGCTGCTTTTGTGCACTTCTTGTTTTTATTTTTGTTAGCTAATATTATTTCCTTCTTGGGTCTCTGAGGGAGTTGAAGATTAGTTAGTTATAGTTGAAGATTAATTAGGATAGAAAGTGAATTAGATACATTTTGGACTTACTAAAATAGGATAGATAAGGGAATTATTTTCTCTGATTTGTCAAATACAAATGGACTAGACATCGTTTAGGTATTTGTTACTTGTATATATTGTATATAGTTATTGTACTTTTGTATATAGCTTTTCTTTTGTTAGTTATAACCTTTTGCCTTTTTTCTTTTTATTAAAATAGAAAAGGGGAAATGTGGTGATATTTTATTTGTACTGAAATGTTATTTTAATTTTATGTTAATAAATAAAGTTGCCCTGGGGTCAGAGCTATTAGAGCCATAGTAAGAGCATGGTGGTTAGAAGAGCTAGGTAGATTTCTGTGTGTTCAGGGATACAGCCAGTATTGGAGACATACGCCTTTAAGACCTGGAGGGCGGTACTTACAGGCAGTGATGAGGCAGTCATGTGGTTGGGTTTACAACCAATGAGAAGGCAGAACAGAAAGATTATTTATACAGGGACACAGGAAGTACCTCCCTCTCTCGGGGAAGCTAGGAGCACTGCAGGAGGTAAGATTTTATCTCTGAGCTCTGACCTCTCGGCTTTTCTCTTTTACCTTGGCTCTGTGTTTCTTATTTTAATAATACGATTGGTTACATCTACAGTAGTGAGCCACCATGTGGGTGCTGGGAATTGAACTCAGAACCTCTGGAAGAGCAGCCAGTGCTCTTAACCTCTGAGCCATCTCTCCAGCCCCAAGTCAGTATCTTTTTTAATAAATAATTTTGTAATTCCCCTTTTTACTCATTTGTTTTCTAATAATTTGTTCCTGTGGTGATGATATTCACACCTACCCTCGTAGTCCTCCTGACAAAGAATATAATTCTTTAACAAGAGTGTAAGCACTCATGAGTAAGTACTTATAAATTCTTCCTTTTGCCTGTATAGATACTAGCGTATTATACATGTATTCTTACCTTGTTTTCATTAAATATGTGCTCAATTTTAAAGTTTGAATTTTTCTTGCCAACAATTTTTTTTTTCAAATTCGAATATCCTAATAGTTTGCCGCCATATAGAACTCCCACGTAGGAGCCAGAACTCTGACACCCACTTACAATCCCAGTGCTTGAGAGGTAGAAGCAGAAGTGTTGGTATTTGCTCCGCCCATGACCTTGGGCCATAGGGCTGGAAGGAGCTTGTAGTGACCCCTTCTCCCAGCTGCCTGCTTCCTGGTCTGATCGAACTGCCAGGTGGATTCGCTTCAGTCAGAACAGAGGACGACGTCAGCTGTTTACTCGGTTCTGTATTCATGAGTGTATCTCCTCAGTTTATATCTTAATAAATCCCTATAACCCATTAAATAGACTCACGTGGATTGATCTTAACACAGAAGCATCAGGAGGTTGAAGGTCATCCTCATCTACACAGAAAATTCAAAGCCAGCTTAGCTGTCATAAAACCCTGTCGCCTTAAAAAAAAAAGTAAACACAAGACATAAAACCCACAGTCCTCACAAGGAGTAGAATAAGACAGAGCTCCCAGGCAGAACACTTGTCTCCCATGTGGGAAGCTCTAGGTTCAGTCTCAGTGGATGATGAATGGGAGAAGTCCTGGATAGCACCTTATAGATTAGTTTATTGCTTTTCTAATTTCATTTTGGGGGGTTGGACCTGGAGCCTTACACGTCCTCCGTCACTGATCTCCCCAGCTCCTGTCTGTACTTTGAGACAGGGTCTCACCAACTTGATTTCAAAATCCTATTGCCTCAGCCTTCCGAATAGCAAGGATTACAACCGATGCCGCCAGGCCAGGCAGTCTGGTTGCCTCTCTGAAGGCTTGATGGGTTCTCGTTGTTTGTTTATTGTTGGCTTTTCTAAGGCACACAGCTAACCACAGCACCCGCTGCCATGTACTTCACAAATGAAAGCAGTGTCTCTATTGATAATTTACATGTGCCAGGGACTATAGAGTACTGAAGAGATGCTCTTGACCTTGCAGGTCTAGAGTCTAGAAAACAGACACATGAGCAACACTAAAATCCTGTAGGAGATGAAGAAATGGTAAAAGGCCATAGAGTACCAGTTGGCAAAATTACTTCTCCAACAGTGATTGTTAAGGAAAAAATTGAACATATAACCATCCCACTGGGTCTTGAAGACTGAGAGTTTGCCAATTAGAAAAAGAGCAGAAAAGGAATGAATGCAAGGCAGAGGGAGCATTGTAGTATCAGAAGTCATATAATTAGCCAGAATCCTGATCCCTAATTACCTGGCACTATGGTGCTACCAAGTGTTTGGGGACAAGTTCCAAGTTTTCTTAGTTCTCCATGCAAAAGCAAGAGATTCCCTTAACATGGATGTATTTCGTACCCAGTGTTGACTCTAACGAGATGGGAAGCATCTGCCCTTGGGATGCAGCCACTTAGGAATGCACATTACAGCAGTTGTTGGGACAGGAAATATAGAGGCAAAGTGTCTCCCTGAGAGTGACTCTCAGCGGGGCTCAGCAGGAAGGTGAGCAGGATACACAGTGATGGCTGTGTGGGTTTCAGAGACAGATCGCAGCACACAGGCTGTTTCTGTTCTAAACTACGTTCAGCACTTGAAGATTTGCCCTTGGCCGGTACAGCTTCTTTGCCAGCCTCCCTGGAGCACCGCTCCAAGGAGCACCATCCACTCCACACGGTTAGCTGTGCTTTAATGCCACTCAAGGAAGCAGAAGAAATGGTGCTCCCAGTGAGCCTTACACGCTGACAGAAGAACACCAAGGTCCACAGATCAACCTCTGCAAACTTTCCTATCATTCCTGCTTCTGTTCCCATCAACTTCTCCTCCCCTCCCAGAAAACTGTCCACCAGAAACCCAAGTTCCCATCGTGAAGTTCAGGCCCCCAAGCCAAACTGACTTTTCTATCTTGATTCCACTTCCAAAGTGCCAGGGAGAGAGTCTGATGGATCCAACTTCAGGCTAGAACCAGTGCCTGAGACATGGGCTGCATCACACCTCCCCTGTGAAGGGGTCCATAAAGGAGAGGAAAAGTTCTCAGGATTCTGACACACAAAACAATGTATTTAATAGACAGGTTCTTCTAGGGCAAGGTCCACATCCTACCTCTGACCACTTTCTAAAACCTTGCACCTCATTGGAGCCTCTCCTATGTTTGCTAAAGAGTCAGACTCCTTTAGGTGAGTGAGTGAATCAGTAATTATTGCCCATTTTAATGAGGCTAGCTGAAGAAGTGTACTACCTGAAGAAGTATCCATGTTACTGTGCTGCTACATTTCAGGTATCTAATAGTTAAGACCTTCTACATATGAAAGACATTCAATGGAGTCGGATAGTAATTGTAGTGTAATAAAGTACATTTCATTTTGGGACAGAGCAAGTCCTGTGGCTTCTGATGTGACCTTAGCCTTTCTGAGTTCATTTCTTCATCTGTAAAGTCATGTGTGTCATACAATGTTAAGTCACAAGTCACTGAAAAATGCCATGTACCTGGTACAACCTCTGTCCTCTGGGGAAATGCTGGTTGTATTTCCTTTATGTACTGATCATTGGGTTGTGCTGTCAGCTGGACTTGTGATGTTCCCAGCTATCTAATTTGTCTGCATGCTACATGACCCTACTATTGTGGACATTTTAGAAAATGGATAAGAGGCCAGGACAGATGTCTGCAGAACTCAGCCAGTTTCCGGGACACTAAGTAGAGGGCTGTTGTGCTTGAGAATTGCACCCTTTCCTGCTGCATGATGCTAAGTGTTGGAATTACTGAGATAACTGAGGGACAGGTCTCCTCTGAGATGCCTCCACCCATTTCTCTACACTCTGGGTGTAGCTAGAGTTTTCCTGCCTTGCCCACAGTCAGGACAAATCTTTGTCACCCACCAGTCCCACAGCCGCTCAGACCCAACCAAGTAAACACAGAGACTTATATTGCTTACAAACTGTATGGCCGTGGCAGGCTTCTTACTAACTGTTCTTATAGCTTAAATTAATCCATTTCCATAAATCTATACCTTGCCACATGGCTTGTGGCTTACCGGCATCTTCACATGCTGCTTGTCCTGGCGGCAGCTGACAGTGACTCCTTCTGCCTTCCTGTTCTTTCTTTTCTCCTCTCTGTTAGTCCCACCTATACTTCCTGCCTAGCCACTGGCCAATCAGTATTTTATTTATTGACCAATCAGAGCAACATATTTGCCATACAGAACATCCCACAGCATCTGGGTTTTGTGTTGTTGGTAGTAGTGGTGATGGGCTATGTGTGTGTATGTGTGTGTGTGTGTGTGTGTGTGTGTGTGTTGTGATATGCGTGTGTGTATGTGTGTACATGCATTCATGTGTGTAAATGCAGGTGCATACATGCCATGGTGGACATGTGGCACTCAGAGAACAGCCTCAGGTGTGGCTCTTCCTTTCTGCCTTGTTTGAGACAGGGACTCCATTGTTTGTTGCTACCTACTCTAGGCCACCTGGCATGCAGACTCTTGGGGATTCTCCCATCTCTCCCTCCATCTCTCCGTAGGAGCACCAGGATTCCAGATGCACACAATCACACCCATCTTCACAGGGATCTTGGGACTCCAGCCCAGGTCCCCACGCTTGCCTAGCAAGTTCTTTACTCCCCAAGCCACGTCCCCAGCCTGAGATTTTTTAAACCTACGCTTTTAAAGTCAAAGTCACCTGTTTCTCCACAGAAACACCTCAAAGGCTTTTCCATTGCTCTTGGCATAAACTACAAACTCATTATGACTTAGATCCTATCTCTGTCTCCCAACTTCATTGCTCATCTTTAATCTCTGAGTCACAGCCACAGTGGCTTTTCTTCTGAGTACTCCCTCCACTCCAGCCAAAGGCCTTTGCTCAGAATGCTTCCTCTGCCAGAAATGCCCTTCATCCTCACTTCTATCCACATGACTAGGTCCTTGTTCTGTTTACTTCCTTAGGAAAACCATTTCCATTCCCATCTGATATGAGTGAATGGATGAATGAATGAATGAATGAATGAATGCCCTTGTACCTCTGAATGGCAAAAGCCCTTGTATAGCACTTGGCATTGTTACAATCTACAGTCATTTGTATGATTATTAGGTCATTGATACACGATACTGCTTCATGTAAATGGGCACTGTTTTTGCACACTGTAGTTCACTCAGGCCTAGCACTCAATGCAAGTTATTATCTTTTACCTAGCAAGGTTACCAAGTCTAGTCACTACGTAGCAAATACACAGAAAATGTCACTGCTTAAATGAGCACTGAAAAATAAAAATGACGTGACAAATCGCTCCAAAACCCAGTAGCTTACAACAGTAAAGGCCTCCTCTGACAGTTTTGTGGGTCAAGAATTTGGTAATGGTGCCGGGCGGTGGTGGCGCACGCCTTTAATCCCAGCACTCGGGAGGCAGAGCCAGGCGGATCTCTGTGAGTTCGAGGCCAGCCTAGGCTACCAAGTGAGCTCCAGGAAAGGCGCAAAGCTACGCAGAGAAACCCTGTCTCGAAAAACCAAAAAAAAAAAAAAAAAAAAAAAAAAAAAAAAAAAAAAAAAAAAAAAGAATTTGGTAATGGCTTCCTGTGTATTATTTACTTTGAGTTTTTCTTGAGCTTGTGGTTGGATGGCAGTGTGGGCCATGCCTACCAGTCTTGTTTGAGGCTGGACACGGCTTCCACAGGGACTCACCCACATGGCTGGCAGGTTCTTGCTGGCTATCATCCAGAAGCCCCATTCTCCATGGGGGGCTCTCTACAGAGCTGAGTCCTGACTAAGGGATGTTTGAGAATGCAAACACAGAATGGATCTGGAAGCTGCTTTTTCTCAAGTCCCAGAAATGGCAGTGTTCATAGGCCACTGCACTAAGGACTTGGACTTGGTGCCTTCTGGCCGTGGCCCACAGACTGTCCTCTGGACCACACAGACCTCTCAACAGTGTAGCTCCCAACATGGCATCTGGCTTCATCAAAGTGAGCAAGTGAGAGAGAGTGCTAACTGGAAGGGAAGTGTGGGCTTCTGTCAGCTAATCTTGGAAGTGGCATCCCCACACTTCTGCTGGAGTCTCTCTCTTTGAAGCAAGGCACATGTCCAGCCCACAGCCAAAAGGAAAGAACTCAACAGTGTGAGTACTAGGAACCAGGGATTCCCAGGGATCGTTGACTGCCCAAAACCTCCATGCAGCACCCTGTGGCAAGGAGCACCCCTCTACTCCATAGAGACCTCCATTTTCCACCCCTATTGTTGGTAGTTTTTCACTCTTTTGGCTCTTTGGTCTTTGGGGGCCCCACCACCCAGCTCCCAATTAAATACACACAGAGTCTTATTCTTTTTTTTTTTTTTTTTTGGTTTTTCGAGACAGGGTTTCTCTGTGTAGCTTTGCGCCTTTCCTGGGACTCACTTGGTAGTCCAGGCTGGCCTCGAACTCACAGAGATCCACCTGGCTCTGCCTCCCGAGTGCTGGGATTAAAGGCGTGCACCACCACCCGGCCAAAGTCTTATTCTTAGTTATAAATGCCTGGCCTTAGTTTGGCTTGTTTCTAGTCAGCTTTTCTTAAATTATCCCATTTATCATATGCCCCTGGGCTTTTATCTTTCTCTATTTTATATACCTTTCTTTACTTTTTACTATGTGGCTTGCTGTGTAGCTGGATGGCTGGCCCCTGGAGTCCTCTCCCTTTCTCCTTTTCTTGCTCCTCTCCTTTTCCTTCCAGATTTCTCCTCCTATTTATTCTCTCTGCCTGCCGGCTCCGCCTATCCTTTCTCCTGCCTTGCTATTGGCCGTTCAGCTCTTTAGTAGACCATCAGGTGTTTTAGACAGGCAAAGTAACACAGCTTCACAGAGCTAAACAAATGCAACATAAAAGAATGCAACACATCTTTGCACCATTAAACAAATGTTCCACAGCATAAACAAATGTAGCACATCTTAAAATAATACTCTACAACACACCCCACTGCATTTTACTGTTTCTCTCCACTTTGGAACCAACAAAACCTGCTGCTTGCCTGGCCTGGAGGTTTCCAGGGGTACAATTCAGTGACTACAAAGTTTTTCTTGTTTTGAAACAAATACTATACCATTAACCAATTCAAATAAAAAGGTTAAAGCTGTCCCAGAAAGGCCTGACCTTCTGTCCATGCCCCAGAGAGCCAATGTTACAGTATGATAAAGGCTTCTGCCCCTCCCCACTCCCACTGGTTGCATCTTTTGATATTAGTAGCATACATTGGTGTCTTAGGGCTGTTATTGCTGTGAAGGGACATCATGACCAAAGCAACTCATAAAGAAAATATTTAATTGAGGTGATGACTAACAGTTTCAGAGGTTCAGTCCATTGTCATCACGGCTGGGAGCATGGTGCTGTGCAGGTCGACGTGGTGGTGGCTACATCTTGGCTTGCAGGCAATAGGAAGTTGACTGAGGCAATGGGCGGTATCCTGAGCATAGGAAACCTCAGAGCCCACCCCCACAGTGACACACTTCTTCCAGCAAGGCCACTCCTAACAGTGCCACTCCCTGGGAGAGTATGGGGGCCACTTTTATTCAAACTGCCACAATTGGCTACGCAATGTAGTAAGTTTCATTTTGACACTTTCGTACACATTTGTATCAGTCCGGCCATTCTATGTCTGTGGCCTCAAGGGTCCCTTAGCCAGAGGATCCACTTAAGCCATGCCAGGCTCCTGAGTGAAAATAAACGTGTTGTCTCAAGCCTCTAAGTCTCTCTCTCTGTCTCTGGTGTGTGTGTGTGTGTGTGTGTGTGTTATTAGATAGACAATAGGTAATACAATAATATAAGGAAAAGAAATTAACCTCCTGTGCAGCTGCATGTGCTGAACCCTGAGGCATAGTAACTTAATCATTAAAAATTAATGTTCTTGCCAGGTTGGTAACTTAATCATTAAAAATTAATGTTCTCGCCAGGTTGGCGGCAGCGGCGGTGGCGGCGGCGGCGGCGGCGGCGGCGGCGGCGGCGGCGGCGGCGGCGGCGCACGCCTTTAATCCCAGCACTGGGAGGCAGAGCCAGGCGGATCCCTGTGAGTTCGAGGCCAGCCTGGCCTACAGAACGAGATCCAGGATAGATACCAAAACAACACAGAGAAACCCTGCCTCAAAAAAAAAAAAAAAAAAATTAATGTTCTCTATATGAGAGGGTCAACTCCGGTTTTTCACTGTCTAGGGTTGAAGTTGGGAACTAAGCCTGCAGGGATGGGGGGATTTGGGGGGTAGGGGGTAGGGGAGGTATAGAGAGGCCTCAGGGGTTGATGCTTTGCCTAGAGGAACTTTTCTCCTCTTCCCCTTTCTGATACTTATGCTAGAATCCTTTTTTTTTCTTTTTCAGGAAGTTATCTGAAGTCAGGCTGGGTGGTACACGCCTTTAATCCAGCACTCAGGAGGCTGAGGCAGGTGGATCTATGTGAGCTTGAGGCCGACCAGGTCAATATATCAAGTTCTAGGGCAGCCAAAGCTACATAAAATCAAACAAAAGGTTATCCAAAAATTCCTTAGGTTTTCACTTGAGTTATGCGATAGCGTGGCCATCTTTGCAGATCGGCATCTATCGATCTACCCCTTTCTATTGCTCTACGATATACCACACCTTGTTGGTGACAGCTTAGACTCTCTTCCAATCTCACCTCTTGTGAGCTGAATTACATCAGTGTTGCATATCTGCTGTACTATATAGCACATGTGTCTTAGTATATGTAAATTGTATTTCCAAAGCCAGCGGAGAGAGAGGAAGTGTAGGCAGCAGGAAGGATGTGACATAGGAAAGACAACAGGGCAGGACAACGGGACGTGGGGGCCCCACAGTGCACCTACCTGGTCCCATCAAAGTGCACCTTTCTTTGGGGCACTGGAGGAACAAAGACCTGCAGACCTTCTGCGCTGGTTCCAGCCTGTACCAACTGAGCTGCTGGTGTTGGCCCAGAGCTCAGCATGGCACACCCATTGCTAACAGTCAGGGGTACATTTGATGGAGTATTTGAAAACAGGGGACACATTGACAATAAAATACATGTGTTAGGCAGGGCACGGTGTCACATGCTGGTAATCTCAGCACTTGGGAGGTGGATGCAGGAGGGGCAGAAGTTCAAAGTCATCCCTAGCTGCATAGCAAGTACAAGGTCATGTGAAACCCTGCTTTAATAAGTGAATAAATATCCCAGCACTCAGGAGGCAGAGGCAGAGGGATCTCTATGAGTTGGAAGCCAGCATGGGCTACATAGCAAGTTTCAGGACAGCCAGATCAACACAGAGAGACCCTGTTTCAAAATAGATAGATGGATGGATGAATAAAACAGTAAAAAGATTGACATGTGTGTGCATGCACCCATATTTGTGCATCGGAAAGCCATGGGATCACACACACACACACACACACACACACACACACACACACTCACCTAAGTGTTATACATGTGTGGAGTATGCTCCATGGGTATGCAAGTGCACACACTCCTGCCCATGTGCAGGAGGAAGACATTGGCTGTCTGCTCTATCATTCCCCACCTTATTCCCCAGCCTCCTGTCTCTACCTACTCCCAGCACTGGGGTTAAAGAAGCATTCAGTCACACCTGGCTTTTTAGGTGGCTTCTGGGGATTTGGATTAAGGTTCTAATTCTTACGCAGCAAGCACCCCTATCCACCATCTTTTTTAATGTGCATGTGGAGGTCACTGAGATACTGCAGTTGGCAGAAGTACTTGCCACCAAGCCTGATGACCTGAGTTCTATCCCCAGGACCCACCTGCATGGTGGAAGGTCCCAAAAGTTGTCCTCTGATCTCCACGTGAGCAACGCTCCCCACCCCCAACACACACAAATAAATCAATATAATAAAAATGTGCACGAGCTATTTTGCAGTCTTTCTTGACATTCCTGTGGAGAGGTGGGAAGCTGTCATTTGTCCCAGAGAGCTGTCATGGAAGAGCTAGAAAACAAAGACTCTAAATGTGGACTTTAAATCCCAAAGCCATGGTCTTTATATAACCATTGATGAATTAGTTACTTCTCTGTGGCTGTGAAAAAAAAAAAAAATGCCTTAACCAAAAGCCACTTAAGAAAGAGTTTATTTTGGCTTATGGCTTGAAAGGGCTAACTATCCATAACAGCAGAGAAGGCAAGGCAGCAGAGACAAGAAGCTGAGGGATCATCTCAACCACACACAGGAAGCGGAAGTGTGGACTGGAAGTGAGGCGAGACCATCAACGCTCAAAGCCCGCCCCCAGTGATGTACTTCCTCCAGGAAGGCTCCAGGGCCTAAAAGTTCTGCAACGTACCCAAACAGCGCCACCAACTGGGGACCAAAAGTTCAAACACATGGGGCGTGAGGAGGTGGAGGTGGGGTATTCTTAGTCAAGTCATCACAGTGAGTGACAGGGTGGGAAAGGTCCGCGGAGCAGTCTCCCTCACTCTCCTCTGTCATCTCCTCTCCCAGGCACATCCCTCCCCTCCCCTGCCCTCCCCTGCCCTCCCCTGCCCTCCCCTGCCCTCCCCTCCCCTCCCCTGCCCTGCCCTGCCCACACCAGAGAAGTTCCAGACAGGACAACCACAAGCTAGAAGAGAATCAAGAGTTAGGTCCCAGGCCTGACGACCCAAGCCCCGTTCCCAGAACCCTCTTAAAAACCTGGGTGCAGTGGCGAGCATCTGGAATCCCAACACCGCTACAGCAGGATGGTGGCTCAGCTAGCCTGGAGTACACAGCACATCAGTAGGAACTAGAGGGACCCTGCCTCCCTCGACAAGGTGGAAAGAGAACTGATTCCCAGAAGTTGTCCTCTGACCTCTACATGTGCAGTGTGGCATACACACGCGTGTACACACACACACACACACACACACACACACATACACAAGATAATGAGAAAGTGTGTGTGTGCACGTGTGTGTGTGTGTGTGTGTGTGTGTGTGTGTGTGTGTGTGTGTGCGTGCGCGCGCGCGCGTGTGCATGTGTCAGCTCCTGAACGGGGTTCACAGGTGTGGCCTGAAGGCTATCCCTTTCCATAGTAACCAGCTTCAAATAAGAAAACGACACCTGGCAGAAAGAAGTTGGCAGAGTTCAGAAGAGAGGGAACTGAGTGGGGTTCAGACAGAAAGGTCTGAGTATTCCTAGAACCGATTAAAGGAACATTTTCTGCTTCCAGGAGAGGGAACTAAAAATAGAGAGTTCGGGAGGACGGGGATTCTTATTTTGGGCACGTCTGTGTTAGTTGCAAATTGCATATAGCATACAACAACAGCCAACAGAGAGTGCAGGCCTCTGAACCCCGAGTTTTGCTCTGTGTCACCCTCAACGTGAGGTTGCCTTTTCGGGCCTAGACACCAAAGCTATGTCCTAATGGGTAAAAAAGAAAGAAAGAAAGGAAAAGCCATCCGCTCCACCACAGCCACAGCTCTCAGGAGACCGGGTGACAGTCTTGGCTAGGGTAGAGTTCCCCTCTACCCTAGCCAAGAAATGACGCTTCACCGGACCCTGTGCCCCAGGCTGGCCAGACCACATTAGGAAACGACATGACCACAAGGCCTGTCCCACAGCTGCCTTTACTTCCGCATCCCTGAAGCGGACTCACGGGACACCCAGGAACAGGAAGAGGGAGGGTGACAGGCCACGGTTGCCTGACCCGGCAGCGGCTGGGACGAGAGGAGCTATAAATAAAGGTGTGCCCCACGCCTGGACTCACCACAGACACCCGAACCCCGTCTCTCCCCCTCTTCACAGGCCTCAGAACCTGGGGCCTCCTCAGAAGTGGGGACATGTTCTTGTCCAAATCCCCTCCTCCACCCCACTGAAAGGACCCAGCACAAGACACCCCAAGACCCAGTTCTCAGCACAAAGATGTATTTGCCCCAGAGGGACAAAGGGCAGAGCATAAGAGGCCAAGATAGGAGATAGAGGATGAGGGAGAAGGGGACGGGAACAGGGGCGGGCGGGGAGGGATATTTGCCCCAGAGGGACAAAGGACTTCCTCTAGATAGAGAGGAAACAGCTGTGGTTCATAGGCAAGTTGGAAGTTTATAAAGGGGGAAAAGGGAAACCCCATGTTAGGATGAGGTGTTTCATTTTAATTGGTCATGTTAATTAGGGCAGCCAAAGGGGGCTTTTGATTACTGGACTTCAATGCTTTGATAGTCGGACCTTGGTGGTCAGCCTCGGGAGGAGGAAGTGTGCAAATAAGGGAAGAGACCACACTGGCCAGCTTTAGGAACGTCATCTTAAAGGTTTAGGAAGGAAGAGGGAATGGAGGAGGGGAAAGGCCTGCCAGACCCGTGTTTGCCGTGCTCAGGCTGGCTAGAAGCCCTTCACCCCTCCCACATCAGTGTTCAGTTCCATGCAATGAGTGGTCGTTTATCAAGCTGCAGTATGTTCCCCGCCCACTAGAGTCTGCAAACAGTCGGCAAAACGAAGACGCTGTGCTGGATGAAGGAAGAAGTATGGGGCAACCAGCCAAAGTGTAGAAACCCTGCTGAATGCTCAAGAGTGCTTGAGACACAGCCTCTAAAGCAAGAGCAGTCATTGGTACCCATCAGATAAGGCTGCAGAGGTGGGACCTCCGACCGACCTCATGGGAGCTGCAGGAAGCTCCGACTCCTACGCAGTGCGCTAGTTTCACATTTTCCAAAAGGTGCAGAAAACCTGGACGGCTGCCGGGGCTCTGAGAGACAGTAGAAAGGGGAATCCTTCCGGTCCACGGAGGGTGCCGCGTCACAACATCCGCCCTGCTGACATTTGGGCAGAAGGCAGAACTACTCTGAATGTATGTTTATGCCCAATGCTAAAAAATTAAACGTAAGACATTCAAAGTTTCAGGAAATGGGACCCAGCACTAACCTGGACAATATCATGCTGTTTCCAGATGGCTTGACCAGATCATTTCAAGTCCCATGTAAGGATGGCAGAGAGGGGCGTCATTTACCCTCCAGCTCATCAAGTCACGCTTAAGTTTCCTCGGGGCAAGGATCATTCGTTCCCTTAACTTGCTCCTGAGACCACTGGTACATGTAAACTGAGAGTGTGCTTGAGGCTGTAAAATGAAAGGGATGCAGTGGGGAGGTGGGGGTGGGGGAGAGGGGGTGGGGAGGTAGGGGTGGGGAGTGTGCATTGTGGGTTTCTGTCCCCCAGTTCCTTGGCTCAGTTAAAACAACAGCAAGACAAGCTCGATCGGAACGTGATTCCTGTGAGTTTTAGGAGATGGTTAATTCCGAGGCGCCTCGCTGTGACATTCTGCCTGAACAGAAGGGAAAGCTGGATCTTGAGTTGCTCCAATCAAAGTGTGAGCATTACACGTTAAAAAACAAACAAACAAACAAAACCGCAACCAAGAGCCCTTCTGTTAATCATTTGCCGGGAAGCAGCTGTGATGAGCGCATTCATTAAAGCTGCTTCATGGCCAGTTAAACACGGATCATTCCTCAGAGCTATTAACCTTGGGGACAAACGGGCCCGTGGTAAACAGCATTCCCGTTGGTGGCTGGTACAGGACGGTTCCTGGACTCCAGGAAACCAGACCCCAGTGTGTTCCTGGCTCTCTAGCTGCTGGTACCCAGGTTGCTGGGCAGGACCAGACGCCACAGTGAACATTTGTCTGGGAACCGTAGGTGGCAGCAGATGGTACAGATGTGTCCAGAGAAAATGCCTCGGGGACCAGAGATCCACCTGCTGTCCGCGCAAGCACAGAGAATCTGAGGGGTACAGAGTTTGTGCCCAGTGGCTTTGGTAAATGACCTCTGCAGAGTTGGCTTTTCAGATTCCTGGATAATCAGGGAAGGGAGGAGGAACCGAACCCTAGTCCCACCAGCAAGGATAAAGTGTCCCACTACCTATGTGTCTGCTACAGTGCCCAGCCCAAACCAAAGAAGAATCCTGAAACCCTTCAAGTGGACCTGTGGGCCTGGAGAAGGCACCGGGGGTCCAGTGAGGGGGTTAACGGGATAGTTGGAGTTACAGACCCAATTCTCTTCTGTTAAAACAGTGTAAGGCTAAGGCCAAGGGAGTCAGCTCCTGCGGGGACTGAACTACCTCAGCTGAAACAGGGAACAGGGGTTCCAAACTCCAAATGGCTCCAGGTGTTTTGTTGTGGTTCCCCCCCCACCAAATCTGGCTATTTTTGTTTCTTTTTACATTCATTTACCTTAGTAGAACCTTGTTTGAGATCACAGGTTTGAGAAACAGTTCTAATTTTGCTACAGGCCGCAGGGATATATCGTAAGAACTCAGCTGGTTATGGCAAAGCCACTACCTGGAGGAATCAAGGAATTCCTTCAGAGGAAGCCAAATCCCAGGGAGCTTTTTGGTGTTACTTGGCTTGTTATATATCAGCTGTCTTCTGTTATGAAAATCATGTGTGCCTTGATAGTTTTCCCAATTGACTTTTCTCTAAGAAGGGCTAACAGTGGTTGGGAATTTAGCTCAGTGGTAGAGTGCTTGCCTAGCAAGCGCAAGGCCCTGGGTTCAGTCCTCAGCTCCAGAAAAAAAAAAAAAGAAGAAAGAAAGAAAGAAAGAAAAGAAAAAAGGAAAAAAGAAAGAAGTGCTAACAATGTGGACTGATCACTCTCTGGACATATATATTCAAGGTATTTGGAGAACAGCCTCAGGAAAGGCTTCCTCCCCCCAGCCCATCCATCCATCCATTTCTCCCCTTTCAGCACTGGTATCAGATTATCTATCTCCCTTAGCCACATTCTAGAACTAACAGAAATAAAAGTCCAGATCACCACAAGCTTGTCTCCTGATTTCAGGTAAATTCCACAAAGAGACACCGCCTAGATCAGTTGGACCTTAAGTAATAGCTTTACACAGTTTAGCCCGGACCCTCCTTTCTTACAGCCTTACTAACTTTATAGACCCCTAACTTCTTACCTAATCAGTCCTAGGAATGTAGACTGAGCACATAGATCCCCTTTTGATAGAGTAACTGATATTAGCTCTCAGCTGACCTCCTCCCTTAACCACTCCATTTTCAGGTTGTATAAGAACCCTGACAATCACTGCCTGAGGAAACTCTTACCTGCCCTTATGACCTTGCAGGAATTCAGGCCTGGTGACCAGGCTGGAGGGGAGGATTGTGATTGTTTGGGTATATAACTGTAAAGTTAGAGACTGAATGGGAAATAAAGTGAATGGACTAAAGAGCTCGGTGTGCTGAGATTCTAATTTCCCGAAAATAGTCCTCGCCATTCGTAGTCTCTCTCCTGAGCCCCTGGGAAGTATTAATATTAAGGCTGGTCCCTCTAATATTATGCAAGATAGTTTATTTAAACTTTAAACAACCAGCAGGTGGTAAATCCAGCAGGAGGAGGTCTCTTGAGATTGGGTATGTGTGAGCGACCTGTCCCCTCACTTTTGACCTCGGGAGCCCCCAGCCTTCTCTGCTCTGGTAGCAGAGGTCATGTCAGCTCCCTGCCACCAGAGGAAGCAAGAGCTTTTGTACAGTGTCCGTGGAAGGACGTAAGTCATTTCGGTCATGGGACAGAATCTTTTCCTGAGTAATAACGTTACTCAGGAAAGAAAACTTCCTGTTTTGTTTCTTGCTGTGGTGGGTTGGTAGCTTGGCTGTTGTTTGCTTGGTGGTTGTATGTTTTGGGGGCAGGGGGAGAAGGAGGTTGGTCCTCACCTTCCACCTTGCTTGAGACAGGGTTTCTCACCTGTGGCGTTGTGTGCCAGGCTAGCTGGCCTGCAAGCTTCCGGGGATTCTCCTGGGATTGCAGACAAGTGCCACCACATCCAACGTTTTTCAGGATTTCTGAGGGTTTGAAGTCACATCCTTATGCTTTGTGTGAAGTACTTTATTTTATTTTATTTTATTTATTTTTTTTTTTTTGGTTTTTCGAGACAGGGTTTCTCTGTGTAGCTTTGCGCCTTTCCTGGAGCTCACTTGGTAGCCCAGGCTGGCCTCGAACTCACAGAGATCCGCCTGGCTCTGCCTCCCGAGTGCTGGGATTAAAGGCGTGCGCCACCACCGCCCGGCATGTGTGAAGTACTTTAAACACTAAGAATTCTCCATAGCTCAGTGTTTATTGTCTTGGTATGTTTTTAAGTTGTTTTTTCCCCCCAATTTTTGTATATAAATGTTTTGCCTATCTGTACATGTATGGATGTATATCATCACATAGGTGCAGTGCCCAAGGAGACCAGAAGAGGGCATTAGATCCCCAGGAACTGGAGTTACAGACTATTGTGAACCACCATGTTGGCTGAAAACAGAGCCCAGGTCCTCTGTGAGAACAGCAAGTGGTGTTAACTACCAAACCATCTCTCCAGCCCCAAGTGGTTTTTGGTTTTTTTTTTGGGGGGGGGGGTGTTAATTAACAATTAGAGGAAATAAAACAGATTTACAGCTGATTTGCCTTGATAAACTTTGAATTCTATGAAAGTTAAAAACATAATCGTGACTGGGTGTGGTGCTTCAGAAGCAGTCTTCTCTCTCTCTTTCTTTCTTTCTTTCTTTCTTTCTTTCTTTCTTTCTTTCTTTCTTTCTTTCTTTCTTTCCTTCTTTCCTTCTTCCTTCCTTCCTTCCTTCCTTTCTTTTCTTTTCTTTTTTCTTTTTTTTTGTGGGGAGGAGGTTGAGACAGAATTTCTCTGTAGTCTGTACTGTTCTGGAACTCAATTTTTAGACCAGGCTAGTCTTGAACTCACAGAGATCTGCCTGCCTCTGCCTCCTGGGTGCTGGGATTAAAGGCGTGTGCCATCACGCCCCGTTCTCTTTTTCACAGAGCACCAGCCAGCTTTGGAGGCTGACAGGTGTGGCTTTCATCCCGATTATATGAGGTCAATAATCCTTGAACAAGTCACTGAACCTAAGACTCAATGTCTTTTGCTATCAGCACTTTTTTGTAAGGGGTGGATGAAATGATGCCCACAGAGTACATGAAGCCCACAGAGAGGAACTGGTATTGTTAGAGCTAGTTCCAGTGCCCTGCTGTCCCTGAGGGCTTCTAATTCTCTGTGACAATTACATCCCTAACTCTCCTCAGGGCAAAGCTTGCAACTGTGATTCAGACTCAGTTTGGGGGAGCTAGGATCACCAACAGGGAGTAATGCCATGGGGGGGGGGCGCTGGAGGGAATGTTGTGGAAGCAACTGGGCATGTGCAGCTCCAGTCTGGAAAAAAAGACTCAACTCTCTCTGCTCCCCCAATTGTTCCCAGCCATTTCTGAACCTTCTCTGAGATGAAGTGGGAAGCAAACAAAATCTATGCCCTTCCTTTCTCTGCACACCTCCTCAGGGGGCACTTTGCTGCCCAGGTGCGGTTATTTCTTCTCTTCATATTATCACTCCTGTCCACACTGCCTCTGAGGCATGCATGTGCATATCACGTCACCCCTCAGAAGAATTTCCTGGGGTCCCTGCTCTTGACATCACTCGGCAATTCCCGATGGCGCTCCTGAGCTTGCGCAGTGCTCCCCGGGGATATGAACCTTGCTCCAACTGTAGTAGCTGCTTCATTCTCTTTAGGGGGAAAGCAGCTGGGGCTGACACAGGAAAGGGCAGGTGACAGTGGGGGGGGAGGGGCAGTCACCACAGACTGGCCAATGTTTTAGACTCGAACTTGCCTGGGGCCCACAGTGAGGGAGACACGCGGTAGGGGGTAACGTGTTAGTCTCACCTGTTTGGAGCATCAAGCTTCCCCAAAATGTGGGGGTCACCTCCTTCCATCTCATAGTTTACTGGGAAGCAGCCCACCTTTTGTCCCCTTAGCTCCCACTGGTGCCTCAGCACGTGCTAACCTGCTGCCTCCCATCTGACTCCCAATTATTGCCCAGCTCTGTCAGCGACCTCACCAAAGCTTTTGGTCTCCTCTCCTCCCTCTCTGAAGAGTTGTGATCCTGAAAGGATGACTGTGTTGCTTGCCCTCGCTCTTCTCAGGCCTCGGTGATGTTTTCTCACAGACAAAATACCCATACACTTAATAATAATAATAATAATAATAACAATAACAATAGCAGTAATAATAAAGGTCATGGCAGCTCTGGAAAGACAGTATAGCCAGAAGCGTGGCTTTAGCATGTGTGAATGCAAGGGTAGATGAGATCACCACTACACTTACTGGGGCAGCTGGGGGTCGACACCCCCTCTGTTGATGCTTATCCATACCCATTTTCTCTTCTTGCACTATTTCAGCATCCTTATCCTTACCTGAGACACTGCAACAGCTCCCTTTTCGAGATTTATTTATATTATTTTATATGTATGAGTATTTTACCTGCATGTAAATATGGGCACCACATACATAGCCTGAGAAGGTAAGAAGTGCAGCGCTGGAGTTCCTGGAACTGGAGTTATAGATGATTGTGAATCACCGTGTGAGTGCTGGGAACTGAACCCAGGTCCTCTGCAAGAGCAAGTGCTCTAAAGAGCTGAGCTGACTCTCCGGCCCCCTACAATGTCTTCTTTATATTCGTCTTTACTCTGCTAGAAACCAGACTTAAAATACCTCATTCCAGGCTGTCATGAAGCAGGTAGAGGAGCTACCAAGCTTGATGATCTGAATTTAACTCCCAGAACCCACTGGTTCCCACAAACTGTCCTCTGACTTCTACATGTGCCTCCCCCACCTTCACACCAAACAAATAACTGTAAAAAAAATTTTTTTAATATATATTTTATTCCCCTCATTTTCTGTCCAAGATTTTACATCCCAGTGAATGTGGATGGGAAGGGAGATCAGGACAGAGGATGGGAGAACCACATGGGAAGAACCATGCTTCCCCTTCCTACTGCGTGTAAACAAACAATCCCAAGAGAAGAAGGGAGTAGGAATACTTGATCCCAGAGCAAGAATTCCAGAGTCTTGTGTTTAAAAGAAGACAGCACATAAGGACCCTAGACGGGACAGCATCTTTTCACGGCTTTAATTATGCTGCAGGGTAACCTTTTTGCTAAGTGTTTGTTTTTTAAGAACTCCAAAGAGGAAATGGTTCCACAGCTGATTGACTGCCCAGACCCAGCTTGCCATAGAGAAAGGGGCTTGCAGTTTGGACAGAGGTGTAATTGAGAGTCCCCAGGGCCAGCTGAGGGGGTGGTGGCCAGCACACTGTGAGCCCTTTGCTCAAACCAGCACAGGGTAGGAGGGAAGGAATGTCAGCCCAGAGCCACCACGTGCATGGAACAAGGGTCCCTTGTTCATTTTTCTGTCATAAGGGTATTATTTCGGTCTGGCAAGGGAGCAGCAGGTTAGAAATTCTTCCTATAACCATTTAGCAGATGGTGAGATCGAGACTCAGGAATAGAAGGATCTGAGAAAGCTCCCTTAGGTGGCACAAGACAAATTCAGAAGTCGAATCCAGGATCTCTGGCCCCCGGGGCAATGCTCTCTTGGGTTAAACTGGGCGAGAGAGCCACCAGTAGCGAAAGCCTCTAGAGTTCAGGGGTCTCCAGACCCAGGATCTGGCCAATTAAGGCTCCCTGAAAAGCCCAGGACACTGGAAAACTGGCCTCTCTATGCAGGGTGACTGGAGTGTCCTCTGGGGAAGCTCTGGTAGGCTAGATGGTGTCCTCCTTGGGATAAAGCAGGAGGGAGCAAAGTTTAGCCTCACTGGGTGGGTGGTCTGTTGGGCAGCAGTCCACTCAGCCACCTTTAGGAGCTGTAGGAGATGGTCTGTGAGGTGAGGTGGAGGGAACAGCCTCCTGCAGATTCAAAACACAGCCTCTTGTTCAGAATCAATAATGGCAAGATGGCGGCCTCAGATGAAGGCTGGGACCTCCTAAGCGGGTAGCTCCGTGTGACGGCACAGGCCACACACCTATTATGTGTTACAGGGAGCCCAACAAGGGTGACCCCTCAAACACAGTTTATAGCCAATTGAAAGTCTTTATTGCAGCTGGCTGGGACCACACCCAAGTGTTCAGGGACATGGGTGTGGCCCTGAGTGTCCAGAACACAGAGTTTTAAAGGCAGAAACCACATCTTGGCATCTCACTCGGTAGCTGCAGGGGGGCTTTGCAAAGTAAGCTATTTGAAGCAAGCAGTTTTAGCAGAAGCTGAGGCAAGCAGTTAGCTGGAGGGGGCTGACGCACACACAGGCAGTTTGACAGACCCTGAGAGAAGTTAGCTAGGGCATCCTGACCTTTGGTTCCTAGAACAGAGTTGGGTAGTTTTCCACAGGATTCCCCATCAAGGAGATACAATTCTAATTAAACCTGAAATGGCCTCAGCAAGAATACAAGGTCGAGGAACGTTGGCATTGTCTTGCCTTGTCACATTATGCGTCCGTCTGGTTCAGCTTCCAGACGCCATTATGACTGTGTTGTGAGGGAAAGGCAAACAGGTTCTGGCTCCTCTCTCCTCCCCAGTTTACTGAGAACACCTGAACTACAAGAGCTACAGTCTATCAGGCACACAGCATGCTCCCGACATTTGAGCATGGCCATCCAGAAAAGCAAGGCTGCAATGAAGTGTAAGCCCCACAGGCATTTGGGGAAAAAGCCCACGTCCCTCACCAGGCCTCTGGACCTGAAGCTCTCTCTTTACTCACGAACTGTAGGAAAATGTAGCTTAGGGACATCTTCATATACGGCTTTTGGTTTGCATACACTACTTTTTAATTTTAGCCATATTCTCAGACCTCCAAAGCTGCTGTTTGCTTAGTGTCTTAGTTAGGTTTCTATTGCTACGATAAAACACCATGTGTCGTAAACAATTTAGGGAAGTTACATTTTCCCCCTGATATACATTAAAATAAACTCTTGGACCCAGATATTCAGTTTTTGTGAATTCATCCTATAATGATGTGCACAGATGGGTGAATGATGTGTATATGTTTGTTGCAAAGTTAATATGGTAGTGTGCAATTAAAGACAACCTGACTGTCGTCCTTGGACTGGACTGGACTGGTCGTCCAGTGGAAAGTAGCACAGCCATAAACAAGAAATGAGGAAACTCTCTTCCGCTGCCACAGTAGTGCTGAAGAAAAAGAACAAGGTGCAGGTGGCGGTTCAATTCTTGTGTGTAAAATGGGAGGGATGGCAGACTCCACCTGTCCTCTGGAAGAGTGCCAGTGAGTTAACAAAATGACTCCCCATGTTCCGGAAACATTTGGCAGTGAGGACAGAAAATTCTTCCATATTGAATTTTTGAGCTGTGTAAATATATACTTTGTCCAAGATTAAATGAATTAAAATAATACTACCAGTATATGGAAAAATGTTTATCCACATACTAAAATCATCTTGTAAACTGATTGTAGTTTACATCCCTACTGGGCAGACATGTCGCTCTGGTGGTCACAGGAATGGGGTGATGGCCTTTGTGTGCACCCTTAGACTCTGTCGAGTGACCTCAGACAAGATAACAGACTCAATACCGGCGATGAAAAGGAAATGGGAGGGCCTTTGTTATGGAAGTGACCCTGCAGGTCACTTACGGATGACCTCCCAGAGAAGCAGCTATGCCTCACTGAGAAGGGTGAAACATCTAGGTCCGCTTTGCCAACTGAACTGTGAGCGGACGAGGGAGAGGAGAAGGCCGGAGCTCCGAAGGCAGTAGACTGAGCTCGGGATCCAGGGAAAGGGTGGGGCTGGGAGCCCAGGATGACAGAGCAGAACAGCGGCTGGCGGAAGAAGAAGATGTAAGAGTCGGGTGCAGTGCCAGTCTCCGGAGCTGGACCAGAGAGACCGCCAGACCTCTGCGTGGGTGGCTGAGTCAGCAGCCGCGGAGCCCGAAACTTGGTTGTGTGGCTGTTGACCCAGCCCGAGGCTGCCCTCTCTGCAGCCGCATGATTTCGACGCTCAGACAGGCTTGCAGTTGGCTCACATGGGAGAGCTTCTTCCAGCGCTCTGTTCTGCGCCCTGGGTTTGGGCCTGTGAGGACTAAAGCTTGGGAGGACATCTTCTTTTCTTCCTACCAAACTTCAACCCGAAGGTGCTGCGAGTCCCTAGTCATCACATGACTTCTGGTGCACATGACAGTGTCCTCGCTCCAGGCTTCAGGAAGGGATATCTACCCCAATTATCTTAGCATATTTACACACTTTCCTGAATTACCTCCCACAATATGTCCTATCAAAAAGGAAGAGAGGGACTGGGGAGATGGCTCAGTGGTAAAGAATGATATGTTCCTTCAGAGGACCCTGGTTCAGTTCCCAGCACCCCCGTGGTGGCTCACAACACACCCAGTTCCCAGGGATCTAACACCTCACTGACCTCTGCAGGCTTCTGCACATAAAGGATGCGCTTACATCTACTCATACAGACATACAAAATAAAATTGAAAAAAAAAAAAAAAAAAAAAGAGAGAGAGTATGTTTTGACCTGGGTTGTGTTTAGTAGGCTCTGGGGCGCCAATCCTTCCCCGTCCCTGAGTCAGTACAGAGCATGCGCAGACACCAAATTCTTAGGAGGGGCAAGTGGGGGTGGGGAGCGCTACAAAGGCAGACATCAAGCAGTAGCAGCAGCAAGAAAGAAAACAAGAAAAGTAAGCGGAAGGGGCAAACAGGGCCGGTGTTCCTGCGGGAGGGTTTTTAAGAAGAAAAAAAGGGAGTCTGTGCTAGGGTGAGTTGGTAAGTCCTGATTGGACATATTAGCCAAATAATGAAATTTTATTGTTGGACCTTGGTGTTTTGTCTCAGAAATGAGTTCATGGCCAAATAAGGGAATGGACCTGGAGGACTAGCTTCAGGAATGTAACGACTTTTAGCAAGGGAGGCTAAAACCTGTCTGAAAGTTTGCCATGCTCAGGCCTGGTAGAGCCCTTCAAAAGGCACCATGCCCAGCATCAGTATATAACACAAAATTTAATAATCAAACAAATGATGAGTATGGAGGAGACGGTGGAAAGGCAGATGAAACCAGACGTGGATCCTGTACTCCTGAAGCATACAGTTTAGGTGGGAGACCAGGATGGGGTTAAACTATAGCTCGCGTAGCTGTACCTGAAATGCCACAGTGGACGTGGCACATGGATGTTTACACATACACACACACAGAATACACACATACACAGAATACATAAGTAAATGTTAAAATTCAGGTACGGTAGCTTAGACCTGTAATCCCGGCACTTGGGAAGCAGCAGCAGGAGGATCATTGCAAACCCTAGCCAGAGCTGTGGAGCGGAACTTTGTTTCAAAAACAAAAAAAATAAAAATAAAACTCAGCGTTTGTGCCTGAACCCACCAGAACACTCTCCCTGGGGCAGTGTGGGAAATCTGGCTTAACCCGCACTTTGACTCAGGAGACTGGGTACTGGAACAGAACTTGGGTTCTGACAGAGGGATGCTTGGGAAGAGAGGGTGGCTGAAAGTCCATTGGCTAACAGTGAGAAGCAGAGACTAAACAAACCGTGTCTGCCCACAGGACAATAATTACGGACTGTGACCCGCAGGTGACCGAGCGGGCGATCACAGTCGGGGGCCACAGAGGCCGGCTGGGGGAAGTGAAAGATGAGTAAGAAGCGGCAGCCGGACAGCGGCAGAACAGGGCGGAGACACTGGAGCAGTGGGTGGAGCAGTGGGAGTCGCCCTTGTAGCTGGGACCCGGGGAGGGATGGGGATCTTCGGGGAGGGATGGGGATCTTGGGGTGAGGGATGGGGATCTTGGGGTGAGGGCAGGACAACAGGCAGGGCTTGCCTGCCCAACAAGGAGTCTGGGAAGTGTTCTACAAATGCGGTATGACCTGTTTGAGGTGGTGTAGTGGTTTGAATGAAAATACTCCCCGCCCCCATAGGCTCTTAAAGAGTGGTAACGAGGACTACAGGGGTCCAGCCCCTCCATACCCCACCCCCCAGGGTCCGGGAAGAATCTCTAACCAGCTGATCATCTAATCTTTGATGATATGAAATGAATCTGTGTACACGAAACTCCTTAGTCCATCCACTTTATTCTTCTGAGTCAGTTCTCTCTCTACACAGCTTCTATTCTGCTCCCATTTTTAGCTCCTTTCTTGCCTGATTTCTCTCTACGTTTATCTGCTGTCCCTCTCTAAGTTCTAACTTAATTCCTTCATCTTGGTTCTGCCCCATCTAGGTTCTCATCCATCTAGTTCCTTCCCATCTTAGCTCCTCTCCCATCTCCTTCTTTCTCACCTTGTTCTTCCCCATCTGGCTCTTCCGCATCTTCCATCTCATTCCTCTAGTCCTCTCTTTTAGTCCTTCAATCTAGTTCTTCCCCATCTTAGCTCATTCCTCTCCAGTTCTTACCCATCTAGTTCTTCCATTCTCTTTTTTCCTCTTTCTCTCCTCTTCTCCGTCTCCCTATTCTCTCAGTTCTCTCTAAGTCTCTCAGGAATCCAGTTATAAACACAAGCAATAGCAATCCTCTGGCAGAGCAAGGTCACCAGACTTGAATTCTATGGGGTCATAAAGGCAGGTAAGAATTCCTCAGGCAGTGACCACCAGGCTTTCTTTTACAACCCAAAAGAGGAGTGGTAAAGGAGGAACAAACTGTATGACCGTGGCAGGCTTCTTACTAACTGTTCTTATAGCTTAAATTAATCCATTTCCACAAATCTATACCTTGCCACATGGCTCGTGGCTTACTGGCATCTTTTCATGCTGCTTGTCAGGGTGGCAGCTGGCAGTGACTCCTTCTGCCTTCCTGTTCTTTTATTTCTCCTCTCAGTTAGTCCCGCCTAGCCACGGCCAATCAGGTTTTATTTATTGACCAATCAGAGCAACTTGACATACAGACCATCCCCCAGCACAGCCAAGTGCAGACCATCTCAAACACCTGCACTCAGGCCCATGGTCCTAATCATCCTCTATGCAGACCTGCTGGGTAAAGCCACGAGGAACCCAAGAAGGGCTCCCACAGGACATACAGAACATCCCACAGCAGTCAACAGAGAGTTAATGATCGGTTAGTATGTCAAGAAGGGAATTTATGTGCTCAATCTACATTCCGAGAAGTGGTTAGGTAAGAAGTTAGGGGTCTATTAGTAAGGCTGTAAGGAAAGAGGGTCTCACCTTAAATTGCACAAGAAATAAAGCTATCTGCCTGACCTCAGAGACAGGTGTTGTTCCATTTGGCCTTGCATGCTTGATAGATATTTTAAATAAATACACTGTTAGGAGTTCTTGGAAACATGCATAGCATTACAAGAAAACCACTGTAGGAACCAGCTAACGTATATACAAAAGCTAAACTATCACCAAGACTTCTTAAGCCATGGCTTGACCTTTGGAGAAGTCCTTGACCTTTCCAAGTGTAGCTTTTGCTGAATTTTGCTGAATTCCATTACGTTTTCCTGTGGCTTGCAGCAGAGTGGCATTCTTAGGAGTGTGGCCTTGTTGGAGTAGACATGTCACTGGGCTTTGAGGTTTCAGATGCTCAAGCCAGGCCCAGCGTCTCTCTCTCTTCCTGCTGCCTTCAGATCCGGATGTAGAATTCTCAGTTACTTCTCCAGCAGCGTGTCTGCCTGCACACCACCATGCTTCCTGACATGACGACAACGGACTAAATCTCTGAACTGTAAGCCAGCCCCAATTAAATGTTTCCCCGTGTAAGAGTTGCTGTGGTCATAGTTTCTCTTTGCAGCAATAGAACCCATACCTAAGACAGGTGGATTTTAGAAACAGTCTGAAAGCCGCATCGATAAGGGAGTAGGTGTTGGTCAGAAATGGTCAGGAGACCATGCTAACTTGCAGCTGATGATGGCTTAACCTGTGTGGTGACAGGGACTGGAGAAAGTGAACAACACTGAGCCCAACCCCGTTGCTTATACCCTAAGGACAGAAGGGTGGGTTATCCCCACCCCCAACTTCTGCCCGCAAGTTTGAGGTCTGGGTAAAAAGATTGTTCTACCCTGTCTAGTCAAGTTTGGCAGTCACTTTCTTTTGTGTCCTGCTTGTCCAGTTTGGACAGCGTACTGTCAGCAGTTGAGGCAAGGGCAGTTTCTTTTCCCAGCGGCTAGCTTTTACCACAAAGAAAGCAAACTTCATTTGGAGATTCTTTGATGCCCATCATCTTCTCTGAAGTAGATTGGTGCTGTCAGAAACAGACATGTCTCACTGTCATGAAAAGCCTTATGTTATTAAAACATCTTAAATGTCATATTCTGTAGGTCTTTGAAGTGTATGAAGATCATCTATCTAAAATATATCTCTATTTGACCTTGAAAACATACCTAACGTGGCCACAATTTTGATTGTTAGCTGACTAACTACTAACCTATATTTCTTAATTATTCTAAATAGTTTGCAATAATAATTTTCAAGGAATAGAAATTTATATTACATTGTTAAATGAGCTACATAGGTACAATACCTTAAACAAGAGTAGAAACATATATACAGTATAACAAAAATAACCTTAAATTTGTATCAATATACAAAAATATCTTAAATGAGTGGAAACCTATATATAGTATGTTCTAGCAAAAATAAACTTAAATTTGTATCTATATACAAAAATCCATACCAAAGTAAAATATTAGAGATCAGTAGTTTTTTTTTTTAGTTTTAAAGTAGATACAATAATCTATCCCCTTATCCTATCATTTCTATATAATATCTCCCCTTTTTCTTTTCAGAAGGAGATCCCTGAATCTAATCTCCTTTGTTCAGTTTTTTTCTGACCATGACCAATAACAATTGTAACCATCACCCCCCCCCCAAACAATGACAACCATGCATAACCCACAGAATGACCAAAAACCACCCACTCTACCT
Organism: Peromyscus maniculatus bairdii; assembly: GCF_049852395.1. Classification (NCBI taxonomy): domain Eukaryota; kingdom Metazoa; phylum Chordata; class Mammalia; order Rodentia; family Cricetidae; genus Peromyscus; species Peromyscus maniculatus. The sequence goes on from NC_134862.1 coordinate 61,811,505, forward strand.
CTTGGGAATGTGGGCATTGCATTCTCTAGTCTGCTTTCTGTTGTCTGGAGGTGCTGGAACCTTTAGGGGACCCTGAGAAAATTAGGATAATGGTCAAGTCCTGGCTAGAACAGTCTGTGAGGTTGGACCATCTCAGCCAGCATCTTTGAAGTTGTTCTGGATGCAGAACTCTGAGGAAACTGCAACAGAGGCATCTGAGTGGCTGGATCACCTGGGCCACCCGTTTTCATTGGTGTCTGGTCCCCTTGTTCTGAAAACACATAAACATTCAAAGGTAACATATACATTTGAATTAACACAAGTATGGACTGTGCATTGTACATAAGCCAGCCAAAGATGATTTTTTGTTTTATGTTTGAGCAGGTAAAATATACATTACCTGTTTTACAATTTTTCTAGGTTTATTTATGTCTGTAGCCAGGATTTTCAGGGGGTCTCCCCCAATCAAATCTGATCTCTATCAACCTTGAATGAATCCACAGCCTTTGGTTTTCTGTGGAAACAAAAGCATAACCTCTTCCCCAGAGCAACATATTTTTTGACTTCCATTTTGAAGTTAAGACATTTTAAAAATATATTGGTTGCCCTAATTTAGCAGTTTCCACAATCCACTGTCTCTAGCAGCTATTGCTTGTCATTCAGTAATGGAAAAATTTAAAGTCACAAAGACACCATATAGGATCCAGACTCTGTATTTTCCATCTTCATGTGACTTATCTTTTTATATCATTTTATTTTTCTCTTTAAAGTTTTTATTATTTATAAACTCTTTTTCTATGACTATCTGTAACCATTTTCTTTTCTTTTTTAAGCCTACACATATTTTTTAAACACATTTTTATAACCTGCTTAGATAATTTTTTAAAATTTTTATTTATTTTAATTTTTTTGGTCTGGATCTGTCTTTAATGAGCATCTGTAGTCTGTAGCATTCTCTGATCACGTGAGACAAATCTTAAACTGCTATGTCAGCTGCTGGCACACACAGTTCAGCTTGGCGAATGGCACTGGCAGCTGGCTCCAGCCCACAGGCAGTCTCTGTACACTGAGCCTACCTGAGAGACCTTGGTCACCGGGACGCCGCACCAGGAAGCCGTGTTTGACTTGGTGTCTTGAAATTTTTTTTTTTTTTTTTTTGGTTTTTTGAGACAGGGTTTCTCTTTGTAGCTTTGCACCTTTCTTGGATCTCGCTCTGTACATCAGGCTGGCCTCGAACTCACAGAGATCCGCCTGGCTCTGCCTCCCAAGTGCTGATATTAAAGGTGTGCGCCACCACCGCCCGGCTGTTTTGAACTTTTTTTCCTGTCTCAGGCCTTATGTGAATATAGATGGCCAGGCATTGGGCGCCGTATGTGGTGAGTGTTTCTCTGTCCTACCAGCCAGCTCCCAAATAACCACACAGAGAATGATTATTAATTATGAAAGCTCGGCCTTAGCTTAGGCTTGTTTCCAACTAGCTCTTATAAGTTAACCCATTTCTATTAATTTATGTGCTGCCACGTGGCTCATGGCTTTTACCTCTCCTCCTACATGTCATGCTTCCTCCACATCTCCCTGCAACGCCTTCATCTTCTTCCCAGCATTCTCTCTGACCTGAAAATCCTGCTTAGCTATGAAAACCCCAATAAAAAGCCATTTAGCTCTTTATTGAACCAATCACAGTGACATATCATCTTCACACAATGTAAAGAAATATTCCACAACAATACAGTCGGTATTTAGGAGGAGAGAAGACGAAGAGAAAGCATTCTCTCTGTAACCTAGAGTGGGGAGCTGGCTGTCACAGAGGTGGGGCATAGGAAGGAGGCTGGATGGATGAGCCTGGAAGTCTGAGGAGATTACCAGGTGAAGAAGTGAGACAGGAAGGTCTACCAAAGGCAGGACGAGTCTTTGCAGGGACACATTCTTCTTCAGCCATTCTGTCTTCGTCATACCAACCCTGTGTTGAGTTCTTTCAGGTGCCACAAAACAAGACTTAGAAATAGCCCTGTATTTGACCCTCATTAACATGCATTTTGCCTACCAAGAGGTCCGGACTTTGGCAGATCTCATTGTTTAGACACACTACCTCACTTTTCCTCAGGAAAGTTTTTTTTTTGTCTTGGTTGTTGTTATTGTTTGTGTGTTTTTGTATTAACTTTGTACCAGGGCAGTGAGTAAAGGAATCTCAAATCTGTATTTACAGATGAGTGAGCTCATTAGTCATCAATACAGGAGCCATGCCTTCAATTATTCACAGACAGGTGACACCTTACTGCCATCTCTGCCTCCCAGTTTGAGTATTTACAAGAAACTGAACTGGTCTGAGTTCTCTTAAAGTTATCTCAGACCTGGATGGACACGCATGATGCTACATCCTGTCTCAGAAATGTGTACTGTGCTTATTTTTTTCCCCTCAAGATTTTAAAACAAAAAACAAAACAGTAGTGGCTGCACCCCTATAACTCCAGAATTCGGGAGTCTGAGGCCAGAAGATTGGGAATTCAGGCCAGGCTAGGTTATATCCATCGATGCAGCCATAGCTTGTCAACAGCCCGGAGACCCAGAGGACCAGAGCAAGGAATTCATTCAAGGTTGAAAAGAGGCGTGCCTGGCCAGACTTGCTGAGGGCCCCCTGACCTGAAGCTGCCACAGAGGGCGTGGGAGGCAGAGACAAATAGGAGGTGCCTGGGACGGAGCAGAAGCATTTAGAGGAACTGACTGGCCCACGGCAGGCCGGCATCTAATAGACTTCCCCTTTCCCAGCCCTCTCCTCTCTCTCCTTTTTTCTCTCTTGCTCGCTTATGCGTCAGTTCCTGAAAGGTGGGGAAACTTCCTGACACTATGAAGGCCCGCAGAGGGAGGCTAGAGCCCATTCTGAGCCCTGGGTTGGGACCCTGAAGCCTGGGACCCCGCAGCTCAGCCGGCCTGGAGAGACGCTAAGCAAGCATGTCCCTGGCTGAGGCCATCAGACTCTGGAATGAAGGGGTGCTGGCAGCCGACAAGAAGGACTGGAAGGGTGCCCTGCAGGCCTTCAGCGAGGTGCAGGACCCCCACTCGAGGATTTGCTTCAACATAGGCTGCATGCATACCATCCTGGAAAACATGCCGGCCGCCGAGCAGGTGAGTTGAGGGGTTCCTGAAATGTAGCTTTTCTGCCCTCTGGAAACCTCACCTCCCCAAAGCCTTAATAGAACAAAAGCCCCTCAGAACTACCCCGGGAGGCCCCGTCTAAGTGCTCCTGGCTTTGGCAGACGGTTTAAAAAGCTCCCGGGACAGGTCCTCTGAGCCAGCCATGGGTGGGGCTCGGCTCTTTCCAAGAACTTCACATTACCCGAGGTCATTCTTTAACCGTCTTGTGGAGACTTCTTTAGTTTTGTTTTCTTTTACCAACTCCCCCACGGACATGTGCTTTCTATGTCTGCCTACCATGCACCCAATTGTAAGGTGTCTTTTAGGCTTCCAGAAACTTCCATTAGTTTGGCTCAAACAATTCTCGTCAACAATGCAGGGTGCTCCTCTAAGGATTCCGAGGCTGGCTGAAGGAAATCACACTATATTGAGTCATAAAGTCCACCAAGGGTGGGGGGCATTTGAGCATTTTTCTTTTCCTGTATTTTTGATACAAGGTTTCTCTGTGTAACAGCCCAGGCTGGAACTGGCTCTGTAGAACAGGCTGGCCTCAAACTCCACCCGGATCTGCCTGCCTCTGCCCCTGCCTCCTGAGCACTGGGATTAAAGGCATTTGACACGACCACCCAGCGTCTTTATTGACTGATTGATCGATTGTTTGACTGATTGATTGACTGTGATGTATGTGTGTGATGGGCGTGGGGGTGGGTACAGAGGCCATGGTGTACCTGGTAAGGTCAAAGGACCCCTGTGCGGAGCTCTCTTTCCATTTTTACCTGGTTCCAGTGATCAAACACAGTCCCCAGGATTGCACAGCCATCTCCATGTCTACCCTAGTTCTGTTTTTTTGTGTGTGTGGTTGCTTTTTGTTTGTTTGTTTTGTTTTGTTTGTTTGTTTTTGAGGCAGGGTCTCTTATTCATGCAGAACTTGCCTATTAGGCTGGCAGGAGATCCTGTCTCCACTTCCCCAGCACTGAGATGAAAAAAATGTGGCCTCACACCTGGCTTTTTTTTTTTTTTTTTTTTTTTTGGTTTTTCGAGACAGGGTTTCTCTGTGTAGCTTTGTGCCTTTCCTGGGACTCCCTTGGTAGCCCAGGCTGGCCTCGAACTCACAGAGATCCGCCTGGCTCTGAGTGCTGAGATTAAAGGCGTGAGCCACTGCCGCCACCGGCCCGGCTTTTTTTGAACTCTTCTAATGATTTATTTATTTATTTATTTATTTATTTGGAGCTGAGGATCGAACCCAGGGCCTTGTGCTTGCTAGGCAAGTGCTCTACCACTGAGCTAAATCCCCAACTCCCACACCTGGTTTTTTAACTGGGACCTGGAGGTCACACTCAGATCATCATGCTGTGAGGCAAGATTGAGCCATCTCTCCAGCCCCCGCCTCTTCCCCCCTAAAGAAGCAGTTCTCACCAGTCATGCCCTGACCAGCAGGTGAACCAACACTGTCCACACGTCCACATCCGGGCTCTCAGCCAGCAGGTGGGACGGTGCATGGGCTGGCCCGGCCTCTGTCTGGAGGGATGATTGGCTCCTCCACCACCCCTCAGGGGCGGGCTGCATCCTGAGAGCTGTGGGGACAGAGCACATGGTGGAGAGGAGGCAGCAAACCTGGATGAAGCTCTTCTGCAGGTCCTGGGTGCTCATACCTCGGCCTAGACCTGGGACTCTGGGCCAGGCTGTGCCGCAGACCACCTCCCACACTCAGATCACTGGCTTCTGCCCTTACTGGTCAAGATTTTTCCTCCCATTCTATTGCTGGTCCTCTCATCCCTCTGCCTTTGTTTTCCTGTTTAATACCTTATTAATAATATTATATATGTATTCTTACTTGTTACTATTTTAGTGCTATAAATACTTATACAATAAATTTCTATCAAGGAACTACAACATACATTTTCACTATATCACTTTCAATTTATTTTTGTTATTATTTTTTAGTGTTAGTGGGTGTTTTGATAGCATGTATGTTTTGACATCATGTGTATATCTGATTCTCAAGGAGACCCCTAAAACTAGAATTACAGATGGTTGTGAGCTAACATGTGAGTGCTGGGAATTGAACCTGGGTCCTCTGGAAGAGCAGCAAGCATTCTTAACTGCTGAGATATCTCTCCAGCCCTATCACTTACTTTACAGAGGAAAAAAAAAATTGAGGTTCAGGGACATTAAGTAATTTACCCCAGGCTATGAAATGAGGAAATAATACCCCAGGGCACTGCAACCCAAGACGTCTGTAACCCAGGCCAATTTTGTCACCTCGAGTTGCTAAGTCATTATGACACACCTGCCTGCCTCTCCCTGGGGCGATCTTATACTTCCTCTCTGCCTGGCTCTGAGGCCAAGTATGGACCCTTCTTCCTGCAGGCCTTCACCAAAAGCATCAACAGAGACAAGCACTTGGCAGTGGCCTACTTCCAGCGAGGGATGCTCTACTACAGCATGGAGAAGTAAGTGGTCCAGGGCTACCCACCCTGGGCGAGAGTGACAGCCAGCCCAATGGGGCTCTGTGCTGGTATACCAAGTATTCAGTAAGTACCCTCCAGGCTCAGTGGGAAGGAAGGATGGCTAGCTTTTTCTGGGCAATTATGCAAGAAATAGCATGCAGGAGGCATTTCTGTAAGTCACTGGGCCCAACCACAGTGAGCTTAGGTTGTTTAGCTGCTGGGCCTCACACCAGTGTCCAAATGAGGACACCCACCGTGCCTCTCTGGGAGGGACTCAGCAGTCCCCAAACAAGGGTCACTACGAAATCAAATCAGCCCTGGCTTCAGCCCTGCAAAGCCCAGTTTAAACTATTGGGTGGGGGTGGGGGTAGAACCCCATCACAAAAATAAGAATACAAACTGTTAGCAGCGTGTGTATCAGTTAATACGGACAACTAGTATATATGTTCCAGTAGAAAAAAGTCGCGCAGTTGATGGCAAATTTTGGTAGCCCAGGCTGGCCTCGAACTCACAGAGATCCGCCTGCCTCTGCCTCCCAAGTGCTGGGATTAAAGGTGTGCCCCACCACCGCCCAGCTCAAAAAGAGGTTTAAAAACATTTCATTAGCACAAAACCCATTTGTTGCACAGACTGTGGACTGGAAGAGCACAGGCCAATGTATCATTCTAGATGTTTCTGGATGGTGGGATGATAGTGAGTCCCTTTCCCTCTATCACATTGTACATGTTTGGGGTTGTTTACAGCCAATAAAACAGTACACACACACACACACACACACACACACACACACACACACACACACACACACATAGGAAAAGGAAAAAAAAAAAGCCAGACATGGTGGCTCATGCCTTTAATCCCAACACTCAGGGAGGCAGAGGCAAGTGGATCTCTGAGTTCGAAGCCAGCCTGGTCTGCAGAAGGAGCTCCAGGATAGCCAGAGCTGTTACACAGAGAGACCCTGTCTCGAAAAACAAACAAAACAAAAAGTAAAAAGACAAAAATGCAAAATGAACTCTAACTTCAACCCCCTACTGTCTCCTCAGATGCCCAAAGAACAAGTCGATAAATAACAAAGGGATAATATTCAAAATGTGAGTTTCAGGTGTTTGGGGCAAAGGCAGACAGAAAACTGACTCTGCAAAGTGTCTGCCTGTGTGTGCACAAGTTCAAGGGAAGAGGAAGCTGGCTGAGAGGAAGGAGGAACCCTCCAACAGTGAAACCAGTCCAGGCATGGTGTGGGTGGGGCACCGGGCATTGACGGGGACCCCGGAGGCTGCAGAGGAGGGAGCTGGATGGTGAATTCCCGGACCATCTCAAGCAGATCACGGAGATGGGGATCTTTAAGTCACTCTAGAATATGAATCAAGGGAACAAGACAGGTGCCTGGAAAATTGATTTGGAAGCGAACACTGTTGTCCTCGTGACAAATGAGGGTCTGACTCAGGGTGGCGCTGGTGAAAAGGATGAGAAAAGTGGATTGCAGAGGTGGTCACCCCGGCAAGGTCTGGGACAGGCGTGTTCTGAGTGGATTCTGCCACAACCGATGGTAGCTGGCTGGTTACGGAGGGAGGGAAGGACTCTGAGAGAGAGCGGGCCCTTAAGGTTCACAAATGGACTTCCATGTGCAAGCCCCCCTAAAACCAGGTGTGTGTCAGTGAAAACACTACCTAGGGACCGAGCGAAAGAAAGGAGATAGTTTGGATTTGAGAATATGCCAGACTTATTATTATTTCCTCACTAGAGAGCCGCAGAACTAAAGATTAGATTTGGTAGATTATTGTTCTCCAACTTAACGGTTATCATTCAGATTGAGTCCCGCATCTTATTCCTGGATCTTTCCCATCCACATCCCCTCTTTCTTCCTCCCCCCACCTCCCGTCAACCTCTCCGCCTCTCTTTGCTTTAAAGCAAGGTTTTATGTAGTAAAGTCTGTTAGCTGAGGATGACCTTGAATTCCTAATGCCCTGCTTTCAATTCCCAAGTGCTGGAACTACAGGCATAAGCTATAATATCTGATTATTTTAGTTCTAGATTTTTTTTATATATATATCATTCAAAATCTTAGCCTTCCAGCTCTAGGACTTGCAAATATTTTCATGTATTAACTCTTTCTGGCAGCTTGTCCTCTTCTACTGTTTCTGTACCATAGGTTCTTAGAGCTAATGGAAAGGAAGGCCTTGGGGTTTGTCTTTTGAGGTTAAACACGCAGGGGTTGGGGGGTGGGGTGGGCTGGGCTGGGTTGTGGCTGGCCTCTGTCTATATTCTGTAACTTCTGGAGAAGATACTGAGCGCCGGAAGTGGGGATGAGAAGAGAATATTGAGACGTGAGCAGCCACACTGTCTGTAGAGGCAGCCACCTCCGCCTTCCCCCTACCCCAGGCCCTCTCTCCAGAGGGGCTCCGTGTCCGTGGATTGTCTTCCAAGGAGACTTTCAGTTTCCTCTCACAAAATCAGGTGACTGACCACATCTACACCTTTGAAGTTCCCTGAGCACTGGTGGTTGCCCTTAGCAACAGCTGAGCACTCAACCTTCCAGGCCCACGACACCCTCAGATCAAAGCCTTCCACCTTCACTCACCAAACACAGACTTGGCCACTTTGCTCATTGGCTGGCCAGTAGATCGATCGATCGATCCCCATCGATCCCCATGATCTACCTGTCTCTGTCTCCCCAGACCTGGGATTACAGGCACATGCCACTGCCACCCTTGGCTTTTTTTTTTTTTTTAAGATTATGTTATGTGTCCAAGTGTTTTGCCTGCAGGTACATATGTGCATCACGTGCCTGCCTGGTACCCATTGGAGGCCAGAGCTTGCATCAGATCCCCTGCAACTGAAGTTATGGGTGGTTGTTGTAAGGATTCTGTATATGCGAAGCTCGGGGGGTCTTGTCCCAGCCTAAAAGCCGGATGTGCGCCCCCATGTTCTCTCTCTCTGAGCCTCTCTCTGCTTCTCTCTGGCTCGCTCTGGCTCTGGCTCTGGCTCTCTCTCCTTCTCCTAATAAAGCTCTAAAAGGCACCACTGGGTTCTGTTGTGACTGTAACCAGCGCTGCCGCGGTAACCAGCGCCTTTACCCTTTCAGTTGTGAGCCACCATGTGAGTGCTCGGAAGGAAATCCCAGCACTCGGAGGCAGAGGCAGGTGGATCTCTGTGAGTTCGAGGCCAGCCTGGTCTACAGAGCGAGATCCAGGACAGGTACCAAAACTACACAGAGAAACCCTGTCTCGAAAAACCTAAATAAATAAACAAATAATGTTGCTGGAGGGCTTCTCTCCAGGTTCCACCAAGCCCCGCAGTCCCACAATGCATGTATAAAATAATCACTCAGACGCTTATATTATTTATAAACTGTATGGCCGTGGCAGGCTTCTTGCTAACTGTTCTTTTATCTTAAATTAACCCATTTCTATAAATCTATACCTTGCCACGTGGCTGGTGGCTTACCGGCTTCTTTACATGCTGCTTATCCTGGCGGTGACTGCAGTGTCTCTCCCCCTTCTTCCTGTTTCCCCAATTCTCCTCTCTCCTTGTCCCGCCTATACTTCCTGTCTGGTCACTGGCCATCAGTGTTTTATTTATATAGAGCGATATCCACAACAAAATAACAAACAAACAAACAAACAAATGGTGATCTAGAGAGGTGCCTGAGTGCTGAGTGAGTTGGGCGTTCCTTCCCACTGCAGTGGGGTTCGTTTTAACAGGGTCACACCAAGGAAGGCTCTTCCCCCTCGGCCACCCACTCACCTGGCTTCTGTGTCGTGTTGCTTTCTCACCGCCTTCAACTCTAGCAGAAAGTCAGAGGCGTTCCCAAGCAACAGGTGGTATCCCAGGACGACTCCCTCCCGCCCATCAAACGTCTCTGTCTCTAGCTTCATCATCCCGAAGAGGGAGGGTCTGTACGTGGGTCTCCTGGGCCTTAGGGCTGTGGAAATAAAAACACAGCGAGACCTTTCAGAATAAGGTGGAGCTGACCTAGAAAGGGGAGGAGGCAAGACTTTCTTCCTGCTGGGCTGAAGGTGGGAGGATTGTACCTGTCTACCTGTTGGAGTTGCACGGGCAGCATCCTGAGACTCTGATACCCCGAGGAGTGTGAGCATGCGCTCTGGGATTCTAGACTCTGTGTGTGTGTGTGTGTGTGTGTGTGTGTGTGTGTGTGTGTGTGTGTGTGTGTGTGTGTTGGTAGCAGAAGCAAGCAACAGCTTCAGCAGTTTCTAAGGTATCTTTGCAGGGCTTGCTACAGAAAAGGCAAGGAAAAGTCCTCTGGAGCAGAGAGCCTCTCCCGCCCCCGCCCCCCCCCCCATGTGCCGCCCGGGGAGGCAGTGTGTGTGGCTGCTTCTTGGCAGACTTCTTAGGAAGCTTCCAGATGGCACAGAGGAAAACTTTGAAGGAGGCCAGCAGGATCCAGGGCTGAGCCTCTTTCAGGCTTCTCCTAAGAACGGATCCTATTCAGACCTTTGCACTTGGCTCCAGAGCTGTGGGAAAGCCGAGCTCCTCACCATGGGTGCAGCCGAGGTCCGCAAGTACAGGGGTGAGGAAGGAGAGGAGCGGCAGCAGGGTAGGAGGGAGCTGCCGATTTGTGTAGATGATTTGTGCAAAGGCAAGTTTAAAACCGGACACTAGGGCCGGGGATACTGCTTGGTCGGTGGAGAGCTTACTTAGCATGCAGGAAGCCCTAGGTCACTTGATCCCCAGCATAAACTAGGTACAATCCAGCATTCAGGAGGTGGGACAGGAGGATCAGAAGGTCAAGGTCATTCCAGGATACATACTAAGTTTGAGACCAGCCTGGGATACATAAGACCCTATTTCAAAAAATAAACCACAGCAACAAACGGACTTTAGTGGGGTTAACCCCACCCAGCTTTTTTCACACAAAACCAGCCCTGCGGGTTATGCGTCCTTTATTGTTCACACTGTGGATATCTTGATGAGACAGAAAATGACATGGAGGGCTTTGCTGAGTCCAGACTACAGTGCCAGGTAGAGTCGGGGCATCTCCACAGCTGAAGTCTGCCTGCTCCGCCAGCTCCGCGGGGAGCAGGGCCCATTTCTCGGTTAGCGCCGCCGATACACTTGAAGCGTACCCTCTGAGATGTCCCCTGCCCCCTCCCCAGCCGGCTGTGGAACACAGTGGAAGCTGCCTCTGCTCAGGGAACAGGCCACCTGCGCCTCCACCTGCTCCCCTCCTTGCTGCAGGGAAACAGCCAGCCGCACACAGCCTGTGCGTTTACAGAGAGCGGCCAGCCCGGGAAGCCCTCTTCCTCCTCCTTTACAGGGTGGTGCGGGAATCACTTCTCCCGCTTTCCCAAAGTGTGAACAGGAGGCAAGAGGCTGCCAAGCCAAGAGCTAAGCCGAGCTTAGCAGAAGACACAGAAGGCTGTGGGCAGGAGGAGGGTGCCCGCAGCTGTTGCTGTGCTGTGGAACCCCTGGCTGGCAGCTGTGCCGGGCAGGTCTGACCTTGAACGAGGGTGGTGAGGGCCGCCCTGAGACTCTTCCAAAGGGAAGCAGGGTGGGCAGGTGCGGTACCGCTGGGGGTTCTCCAGTGAGGGTGAGAGCTGCGTTGGAAGGTCACGGGGTCATCAGAAGGTGGGCAACGTGTTTACAGCCCATAGAGAAGAAAATCCCCATTACTGTCATAGACTGAGGGTCTCCAGTGTGCAAAAACCACACCTCGTCTGTAGAGTGTTCAGTCTCAGGGTTGGTGAAAAGGTAGAATTGGTCAAACAAAATAGCAGTGGGATGGATGGAGACCGGAGAAGCATACATGTACTCTGCATTTCTTTCTCCATGACCTAGATGGACTGACGTACTTCTCCCCCTGTCCTGCAGATATGACTTAGCTATCAAAGACCTTAAAGAGGCCTTGACTCAGCTTCGAGGGAATCAGCTGATAGACTACAAGATCCTGGGGCTGCAGTTCAAGCTCTTCGCCTGTGAGGTAAGGCGCCCGGGCAGGGGTGGCCTGGAGAGGACATTCAAGAAACACAGTGATCTATTAGCACCCAAGGAGACTTGCTGACGTCATGCTGACACCTGTGCCCAGAGACCCAGTCTCCCTGTTAAGAAAACACCCCGAGCTCAGGTGGCTCAGGTGTTCCCTTAGCCCTCTGGCCCTTGTGAGGCCCAGGACCTCAACATTGACCAAGGGAGGGAATGAGAGGGAAGGGAGGAGGGGAGGAGGGGAGGGAGGTTCAATGCCTTCAGGCTCCTCACAGAGTGATTAGGTACCCGAGAGTGAATGTTTTCTTAATTTCAGACTCAAAAGTCTGTGCAAACACAAGCTCATTGTGTGCTCTGAAGGGAGACCAGACAGGAGTGTGCCGGCCTGTGAGCAAGCGAGCGTATTTGCAGCAATTTGCATATTTTATTTAGCAATTCAAGCTGGCAGGCTGTTTGCTCAGCATTAGATCCAAAATCACGGGTTCTCTGTCAGAGGAACCCACTGTATTGTTCTCTGTCAGAGGAACCCATTGTAACCCATCTGGGTACTTGGTTAACACTCAAAGAGAGGCTGCGGGTCATTTGGTACAAATCTGTCAAAGAACAGCACCAAGCACCCGGTGCGGGATGATGGTTCTCCAAACAAGGACAACCTCTTTCCCGTATTACCAAAAAGGACAGGCGTGGCTGGCTTTGGCTTGTGAGTTTATGAATTTTTCTTCCCCCCAAAACCTTCCCTATCAAACTTCCAAACATAAACCAGTGGCTTTAAAAATGAAACCCCCACCCCCACCCCCCCAATGTCACGTCACGGACCTTTATTTAGAAGCATTGCCGAACAGACGTCGTCGTCTCTTCTGCTTCAGTTTCTCAGGCACAAGAAGCAGAGTGTTCCGAGGGTTGCTCAGAGCTGTGAGTAAAAATAGATTCTATCCCTGGGGCTGTGTGGCCCATCCTGCCCCGCAGCAGGCACCCAGCTACGCCGCCCGCCATGGCTCACCAGGGAAGATGGGACTCTGCTCTGGGAATTGGCTGGCATGAGACCAGTTCCCCAGTGGGAGCAGACACTTTGTTTCAGGGGCTGTCCTCGGGGGATTGTTGGCCCTCTGGCCTCTTCTCACTCGACGATGCCAGGAGCATCCCACCTCACCTTGAGATGGCCAAAATGGTCCCCACACATTGCCATTCACCCTGCTGAGGGCCGCTTGCCACTCACACCTGTGAAGGGGGAGGGAGCAGGCAGTTCCCTGAGGTGGCAGGCAGGGGAACTTCACAGGAGGGAGTCCCCAGTGTGGTTAGGGGTGAAATGACCCAGTCATTTCCCCACTCACGCCATTTCCTGTGAGGGCGCCTCAAGGGCCTGGAGTCATAAAGACTGGTTATGGGGAAAAGACAAGGTAACTGAGAAAAAGATAAGAACAGCTTTAAAGCTCTTTGCAAGCTCTTCTCTGTCCTCACATGTCATGGCTAGGTTAGGGCAGCCAAGTTTGTGCCAGATGTTTCTCAACTTAGGACGACAGGTTCTGTCCAAATTACCTCCCCCCCACCGCCCGCCTTCTCTGTCTCTTTTCTCTTTCTCTGTCTCTCTCTCTCTCTGTCTCTGTCTCTGTCTCTGTCTCTCTCTCTCTTTATCTCCCTCCCTCTTTCTGAACAGGACTCTCATAGCCCAGGCTAGCCTTAAGCTTGGTATGTAGCCAAGGATGGCTTTGAACTTCTGATCTTCCTGCCTCACCGCCCCCCCCCAAAGTGCTCAGAACCCAGGTGTGCACCACCAGTGAAGTTTATGTAGCAGTGGGGTGGGAACCCAGGGCTTTATACATGCTAAGCAAGCACAACCCAGCCACATCCTCAGTCCCAGTTAGGAAAAAAACCATCTTAAGTAAAAAAAACCTGCATTTAACACACCTACACCACGAACATCATTGTCTTATGGCCTAACACACTAGTGTGCTGTAGGAAGCATGGAGGTCCTTGTGTTCACAGTTAAGTACTAGGGAAACCTGGAACGTTAAATACACAGTGCTGGTCCTTCAAAGGAGAGGATGTATAACCTCTTATCCACTCAGAAGGCTGGGGGTGGACATGGTTCATAGCCTGGTGACCTCAATGCTGGGTGGCCCCGACCCCCTGAAACCTTCCCCAGATCATGAGTTTGTTTTTTCTCAGTCTATAGAACCCGTCTTTATGGAAGGTGACCCATGCGCCTTACAAAGAGTGGCAATGTGGTCACATCTGATCTTTATTCAGCTTTGCTTGTGCTTTAGGACTGAGTTCATTATCACCGGGAAAGTTTCCACTAAATTGTGCTGTGCTTAAATTTGCCTAAAATAAACCACTCAAGGTCAGGCTCTCAAGGTTTGAACCAACACGGGCTACTTAGTGGTGCTGAACCAAACTACCTTCTTGCCTCCCATGGCTTTTTATTCTGCTTGCTGTGGTGATCACAGAGACACTCCCCCCACCCCACCCCTTGCAGCCCCCACACCCCCCCCCCCGCACCCCACCCCCACCCCGCCCCAGTGTGTCTCACTTGCTTTCCTCTGTGGTTGCGTGACTGACTGACTGGTGGCAACGTTCTACGACACTAACCAAATGGCAAGACAGTATTCAGTGTGTGTCACCAGCCTGGGCAAAGATCAGAGTTAAAACTCTGAAGTGTTCTTTCTCCTGAATGTATTTCTCTTTTGTACTATTGTTCAGTTAAAAAAAAATCCTGAGTCCAAATCCCAGCTCACTGGTGCTCAGAAACGGGTGGGAAAGGGAGTCCAGAGCTCCATTCCTGGGGTTAACCCCGCCCCCAGCATCAGCACCAGCTGCTAACTCCATGGAAATACCAACCTCGTCACCCAGGTGTGTCTGGCATGGTCAAATTGTTTGTTGGCAAGAGGCCTCCGTTCTTGCTACAGAACAGCCCCATGGGACTACATTTTGTCAGGACAGGGCAGCCGGTGTCCCCAAAAGCACATGATCTAAGAGAGGGAAGATCGAGCATCAGTGTCCTTCAGGACTCAGCTGCAAGCATCACACCTCTGTTTCCATAACTTTCTTTTTTCTTCCTAAGCTTAATTGGTTCTGTGTGTAAATAGCACAGTATTATAATAAAACAGACTCTAATGACCCCAGAATCCAACTTAAGACCTGGGGAGTTCTGCCATTCCCTCGCCTACTACAGCTAAAGTGCTCCCCTGGGCTCTGTGTGTGCCAACTCTCTCCCCAGCTCCATTGGACTTTGACCATGGAGTTGTCTCATGCATGAGACTGTGTAACAGTCTTGTCATTCATGTAATCCCAGCCAGGTTCCGACGGCTCATGTACAAAACAATACATCTGGAACCTTTGCCCACCCCGCACCTGACCTATGGCTCAGCCCAGGTTCAACAGCAAGAGCAGGAATTAGAGATCACACACCTTCATTTTTCTCCCCAGCTCTGCCTCTGCCTCCCCACGGGGTGCTGGGAAAGCTCCTCTTCCCTATATTAGGACAACACACTAGTTCCTCGTCCCCTCCTGACCTAGTTGGTTGTTAGAAGAACGAATGCACATGATACTGGCTTCATGCATTATAAAATGTTTTCTTAACCCAGCCCCTATGTCTGACATAACTTGGTAGCTAGACTAATTGTTGGCTGTCCCCTGAATGCTGGGGAAGGGGACTATGTGGCCAGACAGCATTCCCTGTATGTATGTGTGCATCCTTCCGGGTGCCTGCTTTGGAGTAGTGTCCAGATTTGTGTGGCCTCTGCTCTTCCAGGTGTTGTATAACATCGCCTTCATGCACGCCAAGAAGGAGGAGTGGAAAAAGGCGGAAGAGCAGTTGGCATTGGCAACAAACATGAAGTCGGAACCCAGGCACTCCAAAATCGACAAGGCCATGGAAAGCATCTGGGTGAGTGTGGTGGCGGAGAGGGTGTCCTTAGAGTCCCGTTTGTTTCCTAGGACACCATGATGGGGAACATTTTCTTCGTTGATGGCTAACAAATGCTCTCTCAACATCTTCCATCCTGCATCTGAGCTGAGAAAGCCACATCCCAGAGAACAGAACAGCACTGGATCTCTCGTAGTGGGGCCCTGGGCGACGCCTGCCATTTCTTGGTGCTGTATAGCCTCCAAGCACTGTGAAGACAGAGGCTGGGCTTTTCTGCTTACCTTTGCAGCCTCACTGTCTGGCACAGTGCCAGGCTCAACGTGGCTCCCACAGAAATATTCCAGTTCTACGAAAGAGTTACCAAACTTTATTATTCATAGTTTGATTTTACTTGGGAGCAAAACTCGTTTTCCTTTCTCTGGAGATACTTTATTTTAAATTATGTGTCTATGTGTGGGAATGTGCAGGTGTGGGTAGGTGGCCATGGCAACCAGAAGGGTATTGGGTCCCCTGGAGCTGGAGCTATAGGTAGTTGTGAGCTGTCTGATGTGGATGCTGAGATGCAAACTCTGGTCCTCTGGAAGAGCAGAACGTGCTCTTCACTTCGGAGCCACCCTCCAGCCCCCAAAAGGCAGTTTTAAATAAGCTGTACGTAAACACCAGGAAGGGAGCTCAAGTTTTTGTAGGCCTGTATACATGAGCCAACTAGTCCCAAGAGAACACTGTCACAACCCTTGCTTGGCTCTTGTAGTGGTGTCCTCTATGCTGGGAGAGAAACTCTAGATACCACACCAAGTGGGAAAGGGGCAGTATTGGGTAAATAAAACCAACATAAGGTGATGTTAAAACCAACTGCTTTCAGTGGCAACCAAGAGCAAAGGGAATAGTCTGGATTGTCCTGGAGGTCCCTTGGACACCCCTGACTAATGGTTCAAGGGGAAGTATTCCACACTCGCCACTGGTCTTTTTATTTGGCAACCTATGACTTCTGGGATGAACATAATCCTCTGTGTAGGACAGCTCCAACATGACCCTATTGCTTAAGACAGCACACACACATTGGTCACAGGACATGAAGAAATCAAGTTGGTACTGAGCAAGAAGCTTCCTCCATGCTGGCTAGCTCTAATAGTACTGGAAGGTTCTATGCAGGCTTCTGGGAGAAAAAAGTCATCAGCAGTCTTACACAGTGGAGAGCCTTGTGAACTGAAATAATGATCAGTGTTGGTAAGATATGCCCAGGGGTGCAGTAGGGGTATGAACGCCACAGGGTAACCAACTGCTTTATGCCTGAACTTGAGGCCCACTCCATAGGAGGAAACACAGGCCTAATACTGTGAATCTGACCAAATACCCATTGTTGGGGAGCTCACAGATCCCAAAGGGAAACCTACTACTATTATTTTGCTAAATGGGCATAGTGTCATTGTCTTAGTTAGGGTCTCTATTGCTGTGAAGAGACACCATGACCACAGCAACTCTTATAAAGGAAAACATTTAATTGGGGGTTGCTTACATTTTCAGAGGTTTAGTCCATTGTCATCATGGTGGGACATGGTGGCATTCAGGTACATGTGGTGCCGGAGAAGAGTTCTACATCTTGATCTGCAGGCAACAGGAAGCATGCACTGAGCATAGCTTGAGCATAGGAGACCTCAAAATCCACCCCTACAGTGGCACACTTCCTCCACCAAGGCCACACCCACTCCAACAAAGCCACACCCCCTACTAGGGCCACTCCCTATGGGCTTATGGGGGCCCGATTACATCCAAACCACCACATTTACACTGCCCTCTAAACTTGCACCCCTTTACCCATAGTTCACTTCAGCTCTCTGTTCTCATCAGATGAGGTCCTTTGTGCAGTGGAGTGGTGGGTGGTGGTTACCACACATGGTGTTGACACGGACAATAACACAATTGGTCCAAGCGCAGGGAACCAACAGCTGAGTAGTGCTCAGCCACAAATGGGACAGCTGTGTCACATCCCATTCCAAAGGCTCAAGGTCATCACAGGATTGGCGGTCAGAAAAAAACTGTAAGATCCAGAGGTCATGGCAGATCAGAACAAAATAATATTTTTTTTTTTTAAGATTTTTTACTTAGTATGTATACAGCATGTATGACTGTGGCCAGAAGAGGGCGCCAGATCTCATTACAGATGGTTGTGAGCCACCATGTGGTTGCTGGGAATTGAACTCAGGACCTCTGGAAGAGCAGTCAGTGCTCTTAACCTCTGAGCCATCTCTCCAGCCCCAAAATAATATCTAATAGACGTGACAGGACCACTTCTCCGAACTCACAGCCATTGCGGTTGCCTGAGGAGGTCAAGGCGGTAAACACTGTAGCATGGAGAAGAAGGGGTTCATGGGCCCCATCCCTAACTGAAGAACTATGGACAGCTGGTGGCTTCTAGGGCAGGGAGAGCCAAGTTTTATTTAAGAGTGTGGCTTAGGTCAACCGTACTCCAGCTGATAACCACACCCAGAAGTCTATAGATAATACAATTGGGATTGAGGGGTTATTTTAGAAAAAAAAAAAAAAAAAAGGCTGGACATGGAGGCACAGACCAGAGGCACAGACAGACAGACAGACCTTTATGAATTCCAGGCCAGCCTGGTCTACACAGTAAGTTCCGAGCCAGTTAAGGCTGTACAGTGAGACTCTGTACAGTAAATAAAAGACACAAAGTCATGGGGATTGAAGAGGTGAGGGTGGAAAAAAAAAAAAGAGGTGAGGGTGGATCTGGTAAGAGTTAAGGGGAGGGACTGAGTGAATATGATCCAAATAATGTATGAAAGTCTCAAAGAATTAATAAACCCAACTGCTCCTGCTTAGCCCTCTAGCATAACAAGTCTCTATGGCTTGAAAAGGATGTTCTCTTGAGACTTTCTCCAATGGTCCATTTGATGAGAAAGGCAGGGATGGTCTCTTTCCTCCCGTTTTCAGACGAGAAGATACAGTCATGAGAGAGATGTAAAGGCGTTTTAGTCAACCAGTAGACCACATTCCCCAAGGGCTGAGCCACTGAGAGTATAAACACACTCTGGGATGCTCACACAAGGTCACCTAACAGACCGCTGCTCAGGATGAGCCCAGTACTGCTGAGTGACACGTGACTGTCCGTTCTATTACAGAAGCAGAAACTGTTCGAGCCCGTGGTGATCCCTGTGGGTAGGCTCTTCCGGCCAAATGAGAGGCAGGTGGCTCAGCTGGCCAAGAAGGACTACCTGGGCAAAGCTACGGTAGGTGGGGTCACTCATCTTCCCACCTCTCCTGTGCCCTGGACTGCGTGGGGCCGGGTGGAAGGGATTCAAGAAGACATGGCCCCGCTGTGGCATTCAGGGATGACAATGAGGATCTTGCCGATAGTTAGGAAGGAACGCTTCCAAGTTCCTTCCGTCATCCTGGTCCTCAGTAACTCCCGAGGTTCCTCTCAGGATGCTGAGTCTCAGGACTGAGGCAAAGGATAAAAGACAAAGCTAGGGTTCATATAGCTAGGGAAATGTTAGGGGAGAGGGCCAGCAGGAGATGCCCTTGACTCACTGTTCCCGCAATTCACGGCTCAGAATTCTGGGGAATCGCTCCTATTTTCATGGCCCTACAACTGGATTCCTTCTTCAGCAGGCTCTTAAATTCTCCAGACATGATTTGAAGTGAGGCAGCAGTACCTTTTCCAAACTGCATTTGACTTTGACAGTTTGGAAACGGGAGTTCTCCAGTGGCTGGAGCGGGCAGAACCATAGAGACCAACAGAACGTGGCTAAAGGAAACACTCAAAGAGCCCTCAATAAGGAATAGATACATACATTGTGGTGATACATCCTGACTATTGGTGAAATTATTAAGGCCACTCCATGTAGTTCAAAGGGAGGTTTATTTTGTGGGGTAACTTACAAGTGAATGGATAGTTTACAGAGTCTGCAAAATGCATGGTGCAGTACAGCAGTGTTCTTTGGAGAACTCTGCTCGGTCTACCTCCAGCGTCCAGGGTCCAGGAACCAAGAGAGCCGGGGAATCCGGCTCTCGGGTCTTCAGGGTCCTCTCTTGGCCCCGCCTTGTAGGCGTGACAGTTGCCGAAGCCTCAATGGGGGTTGGAACTTCTAGATCAAAGCTGGAATGGCTACCCACTACACCGGACAGTGGAATACTTCTCACCCACAAAAAGGATAAAGTACCAATAAGGCATGCTACAACATGGGTGAAAATGTATGCTGAGAAGACAGATACAAATGTCACGTGCTAGCGCTGGGGGCATGGCTCAGCTGTTAAAGTTCTTCTTGTGTAAGCACGAAGAGCAGATTCCAGGTCCCCGGAACCCACTTAATTGCCAGGCAGCCCTGGAGTCCTGCCTGTAATTCCAGGCTCAGAAGGTGGAGACAGGGGCTCTTCGGAGCAAGCTGGCTAGCAGGACTAGCCACATGAGTCAGTTCTGACATGGACTGAGAGACCCTGCTTCAGTGCATTAGGTGGAGAGCAACGGAGGATGGTTCTCACATTAACCTCAGGGCTGTGCTTGCACGTTCACACACACAGATCTGTCCCCTTGGCATAAAACACACAACACACAGAACATGCATAACACACACACACAAAATGGGGAGAAAAGGCACATTCTATATAATTCTATATAAGGCCTTTAAGCAGGTCAAACCACTGAGATTTCCAAACATGTGTTGCCAGGCTAGGAGAGGAGACTGTAAATTACTTAATGGGTCCAACTTTTTCTTTTGGAGTGATTAAAATGTTTGGCACTGGATAGCATTGCAAAGTCTTGTGGGTGTATGAAATACCATGAAATTTTCACTTAAACTGGTTAATTTGATGTTATATAAATACCAGCAGTATTTTTTTCTAAGAGAGAGAGTTCTAATCCCGAAGAGTCCTGCCTGCAATTGTCCTTCCCTTCCATCTCCCTCTGGAACCTACACAGTGACAATGGTTCTGAGGTGTGAGGGAGGAGGAGGTCTTGGGGAAGGACACAGGTGCCGGGCAAACAGAGCCGGCAGCAGGCGCTCACTCTCTTTCCTCTGTGTTTCAGGTTGTAGCATCCGTGGTTCATCAAGACAACTTTTCTGGCTTCGCCCCTCTGCAGCCGCAGGTGAGGCCAGATCTATCCGGGAAGTAGCCTCCAGTGAGAGGAGCTAGGCTGACACACTAACCATAAGGCTTCCTTCAGCCATCTCTCAGCAGAGCTGAGATGCCTGCCCTCTTCCATGGCTGCTTGGGAGGATGGCCGCGTCAGCTCTCTGTCTTTCAACTCACCTGCTCTTCCAAATCCTGATCCTCCCTTTTCAAGTTCTAAGAGAGCTAGCTGTTGGTCGCCTTGTGAGACCTTGACCATTCTCTCTCTCTCTCTCTCTCTCTCTCTCTCTCTCTCTCTCTCTCTCTCTCTCTCTCTCTCTCTCTCTGTTTTTCAAGACAGGGTTTCTCTGTAGCTTTGGAGCCTGTCCTGGAACTCACTTGGTAGCCCAGGCTGGCCTCGAACTCCCAAAGATCCGCCTGGCTCGCTCTGCCTCCCGAGTGCTGGGATTAAAGGTGTGCGCCACCACCGCCCGGCTTGACCATTCCCTCAGAACACTGAAACACACACCCTGGAGGTTTTGTGACAAAGCCTCTTCATGGGTTCAGGAGGGAGTCAGGGGACAAGGGGGTGCAGAGCCTGAGGTTCTGATTCTCTTGGCTCTATCCATTTGTTCATGTGCAAGAGATTCCTTTGGGGCAGGGTACCAGCCCAAGTTGGGCTCAGAGATGGTCCCCAATGACATGTGGCAGTGGGCCCAGAGACAAAGACAAGGCTGCAGACAGGAAGGCGGTGACGCAGATTCAGGAAAACCCAAACTCGGCTGTGTATCACAGTGGTGGGTAAGGGCAGTGGTCAGCGCTGGCACAGGAAAGGGCCTGGAACCTGGTCACCTCCCTGCCATCTGCATATACATTTTCTAGGGTAGCACTGACCTCTACCCCAGATAGGGGCAGGATGATCACTGTCTGACCACGTTGACCCATGCTTGGGCCAGGGGGCCAAGGGCATAATGAGAGCCAGCCTCTAGATTCCTTGTCCCCTTTTGGCATGGTAAAGTTGGAGAAAGCCTGGCTGAGGCCCGTTGAGCTTCAGCCCAGCTGGAGGACAGGGAAGGAAAGTCCCAGATAAGGGACTCTATGACATCAGTGCAGAACAGGGAACACATAAGAGGGAGGAGACTCTTGTCTGTCCAGTAGATGCTGAGTTGATTTTAAATATCCAGAAATGCCACACACTGTGGCAAACATTAATTATAGACCAGATCTTTTGGACAACACTGGAAAAGGACAAGGCTTGAGGTCAGACGCTCTCCAACAATAGCACCTTCTCTAGACACCGGCTCTGGGTCACAGCCATTGCTGTACTGGTAAAGCCCACACCAGGCAAGCTGGCAGGCTGCTGGCTTCCCAAATTGTGCCTTGTCCCCAGAGAGCACTCAGAAATGAGGTCTTTGGTTTTGGATCTGGAACAATGCTCAGATTACCATTAACTATCTGTTCTTTCTCTCTCCTCATTTTCCCCTTCTTCATCTTTCCTGAATGTTCCACAGGCAGCGGAGCCTCCACCCAGACCCAAAACCCCAGAGATCTTCAGGTAAGTTAGATTTAGAACCGGATGTAGAATGTCTACACTCCACACCTGACTTGATGGCAGTAAGGATGGGGAGAAATAAAGCCGGGGTCAGGTCTACACCCTGAGTCCTTTTCTAGGCTGTTAGCCTCCTCCTGTTTGCAAGGTTAGAGCCAAATGATGTGGTTGGGATGGGAGCCTTGTGGTCGGGTGGCCACTGGGGGCCTAGCTGCAATAACCTGGAGTCCCAACGGGCATGGCCACCGATAGAATGGGAGGTCACTGACGTGAAGCTGTGCCCTCTGGAACACCGCCCAGGTCAGAGGTGAGAGGTCAGTTTTGTCCTGACTACAGGCCCTCGGAAGCTCTCTAGATTCTGGAAGCTATCACAGGGTCTTTTTTCCTGTGTGGGTGCCGTCACTACTGACCCGTGTCTTCTGAAAAAGGGGAAAGACTCAAGAAAAGGAAGTCACTCTGTAAATTGAGAAGCAGAGTGGCCTCACCTCAGCTTTCTTAAGAACTGCCTCTAATGAACAAAGCAAGCCTAGTTCCCCCTCCAAAAACAGGGGGTAAGAAAAAGTGTGTGTGTGTGTGTGTGTGTGTGTGTGTGTGTGTGTGTGTGTGTGTGTGTGTGTGTAGGGCGGGTACTACAGGCGATCCCAAAGTGAGGGGCTGAAGAAGTTCATCCCCAAGGTCTCCAGGCTGGAAAGGATGAATTCCCTACATCACCAGGCCCAGCGGGCATGAGCAGGTGGAACCTGATACCCCATGCATGGGCAGTTTCCAAGGCAACCTCACTTACACATTCCAGGTGACAGAAAGGAGACTCTCCAGGTGTGGGGTAACCAGGGCCTTGGGGGGGCGGGGCGGTCAGTGAGAGGGGTTGGGCATGGTCTAACACAAAGCAAAGCAGTGGCAGATGCTCCCCTGTGCCTCTCAGTGCCTGGCTCTCCATGCCCTTCCCACAAGGCTGGCCTGGGCGGCCCCTCCCCTGGGTTCCCTGACTTCCGCCTGTGTTGTTCTCCTGGCCGCACTTCCTGTCCACTCCAGCGGGGACCTGGGAGCTGACTTCCCCCTTAGGAGGGAAGGGAGGCTCCGAGGATTGTCAGGCAGGTCTCCTCATCCAGTACCGGTTCTGTTTTCTTGTCTCCCCTTGTAGACAGTCTTGCTGCCCGCCATGTCGGCTACCTGTGGCCCACCATGACCCCAGAATATAAAATTACAGAAATAAACCAATCGTTTTATATTGGGTGTGGCAGGATAAGGCTGTAATCCCAGCACACAGGAGAACTGCCACCAGTTGGAGGCCAGCCTGGTCTATTCAGGGAGTTAGAGGCCAGTGAGAGCTAGATAACAAGACCCTCCCTGTCTGAAAAACCAAGCAAAGAGACAACTACAAGCTGTTTTCCATTCTGAGCAGTGTGAGGAAATCCCCTCCGTCCAGGAGGGGTGTATGCCACGCTGTGGGCCACCTGTCTGCTAGTCTCTCGGAAGCCATCTGGCTATACAGGGTTTCCCCGTCACGCCGCCAGAGTCCAAAATGGGTGTTGAAGGGGTGGGGGAGCGTAACAGGACACCTACGACCTGGAAGCAGGGGACTGGGGTGCTCGCGTGTAAAAGGGCGCGCCAGGGTAGGCGTGCGGCCTGAGAGAAGAGGAAGGAGAATCAGCAAAATCAGTTTTTATTAGAAAAACATGTCACAGTGAAACCCAATACCGTGCACATTAATTAAACCAAAACCAAAACCAAAGCGTGGCCAGTGAGATGCTCGGAGGGCAGAGGGACTTACTTTGCCAGCCTGGTGACCTGAGTCGGAATCTCAAACTCACACAAAGGTGGAAAGAGAGAAAGAACTTCACACAATTGTCCTCTGGCCTCCACTGCCGCACCGTGGCACACGTGTCCCCCAGACACACGAATATATAAAATAATAGGAATGAAAGAAGCTCAATAAAATAGAGCGAAGGATAGCATCTTTTGAGAAGGATTGTCACGGTATGATGGAGCTTGCTCAGGTAGCCCTTGTGTTGGTTAATAATGGACCCAAAACACAAGAGGAGTACCGGGACCCGTAATCTGTCTATGCTGAGACTGTAAGGCTGTCTTTTGTGTTAAAAAGTGAACGTTGGCCTAATAGAGAAAAGGGCAGGTATGGAGGCTCACATTTCTAGTCCCTGCCTTTGAGAGGCTGAGGCAGGAGGACCGCTGTGAGCTCAGGCCAGCCTGGGTTACAGAGTGATAGCCTGTCTCAAAAAACAAAGACAATATAAAAGGGATTGTTGTGGATATTGCTCTATATAAATAAAACACTGATGGCCAGTGACCAGGCAGGAAGTAGGTTGCCAGGCAAAAAGTAGGTGGGACAAGGAGAGAGGAGAATTCTGGGAAGTGGAAGGCTGAGGGGAGACACTGCAGCCACCGCCAGGACAAGCAGCATGTGAAGACGCCGGGAAGCCACCAGCCACGTGGCAAGGTATAGATTTATAGAAATGGGTTAATTTAAGATAAAAAAAAAAAACAGTTAGCAAGAAGCCTGCACGGCCATACAGTTTATAAGTAATATAAGCATCTGAGTGATTATTTTATATGTGAATTGTGGGACTGCGGGGCTTGGGGAAGCTGGAGAGAAGCCCTCCAGCAACAGGGATGAGTACTGGGGGGGGGGGGTTGTACCCAGAGTGTTCTGTTGATTAAGTGTTAAGGGAAAGGGATTTGTACTAATTCTGCTGGCACACCCCAGACTGTAAAAGTTACAACCGCTTTTATATGTGCCCTCAGTTCAGAAGTGAAAGACGTCACCTTTGCATATGTGGGGATAGGAGAAGCGTAGGACGCCCAAGGGTTGGCTGCCACCTACGGGTTCACCCACCTCTTGGGTTCCTGGATCGTGTTCCCTGAGGATAAGGGGAACTCCTGTGTGGTTATGGAACACACTCACATGCACTTTCTCACCTAGTCCTCTCGGGGTCCCGGGCAAGGCCAGCACCCTGCGCTGCTCTCATACCCAGTAAGATGTGGAGTTAGAGTGAGTGCTGAGCTAAGTCTCTGGCCTCAAAGTGCTTCTCCTGCAGTAAGGGGATGCGATGCGGTCCAAGCTGAACGATGGGCTGGGTCTTCCGTGTACCCCTCAGGGCTCTGGAAGGCGAGGCCCATCGAGTGTTGTTTGGCTTTGTGCCTGAGACACCAGAAGAGCTCCAGGTCATGCCAGGGAACATCGTCTTCGTCTTGAAGAAGGGCAGTGACAACTGGGCCACGGTCATGTTCAATGGACAGGTATGTGGAGGGTCAGGGGGAGGTGCTAAGGGTCCCAGCAGCAAAGGGCAGAGCTTTTCCGTGGGACGGTACCTGCGGCATGATTTGCAGACCTGCCACGGGCCGTCGTCTGTGTGCCGGCCCTCCGCGTGGCTGCAGACTGTTCTGAGTCGTGGGTACTAATGAGTCTTTGTTTTCCCTTCTGGATTCTGGGATGTGACTCCGCAGAAGGGCCTTGTCCCTTGCAACTACCTGGAGCCAGTGGAGCTTAGGATTCATCCCCAGTCGCAGCCCCAGGTAATGCAGTGCCAAGGTCTAGCCCACCCCTCTCACCCTTCACACAACTCTCTTGAGGGAAGAAAGTGTGAAGGGGGTGGGCTCCCTGTCATGGAAGGAAGACTCACTGGCTCTGGGCCACTTGAGCAGGTATCAGATGCCTAGAGCTGAACCTGGACATGAGAGTGAAAGATCAGCCATGCCGAGCGGAGGGGACTGTTAGGAATCCACCGGATCCTCTCCTCCACCCCGCTACCCTGGGAGTTCTCCCGGTCAGGGAGACTTAGGAAGCAAAGCCTAAGCCTTCGAGCTAGGTGTTCCCAGGGAGAAAGGTCAACGTGTTGGTTGGTACAATGCCATTTAAAATAAAATAAAGGCTGGGGATGTAGCTCGGCTGGCAGAGTGTCTGCGTGGCATGCACAAGGCCCTGAGCTCAGTCCTCAGCACCGAATAAACCAGGCACAGTGGCATGTGCTCCTAACACTTGGAAAGCGGAGGCAGGAGGATCAGAAGCTTGCCATGCTTAGCTACATACAGGGCACTCTGAGGACAGCCTGTGGTCTGTCTCTTCACACTGTGCAACGAGATGCACGTGTGTGGAGCCCTCCCAGGTCAGTCATGAAACTGAGGCGCTTTGAAGTTTCAAACGCCGTGCGGATGGGAAGTGGAATTTTCCCTTTCTCAGTACACTCTGCAGCTGAGACGGAAGCATGGCAATGCCACCCCACGTTGGTGGTTTTCGTCATGGCCGGAAAGAAGGCAAAGGGCCCTGTAGGTGGCCATTAGGATTCTTATTGCTGCTACACGTTAGCCCCCCTTTCCTTCATCATCTCCCTGTGTCGTTATCACCCCAACTTTTAGGAAGTCATTTACAGCCAGCTTCTTTCCGAGGATGCCCTCATGCTTTCGTTTGACTGTCTCCTCTTGTTCCCTCCAGGAGGACACCTCCCCGGAATCCGATATTCCACCCCCTCCTAGTTCCAGCGCCCCAGCAAGATCCCAGTTGTCACCAGGTTGGTGGCCCCGGAGAAGGAGCTCTCTGGGATGCTTCATGATGAATAGCTGCTTTTGTAGCCATCCAGGAAATTCTGGTTTCTTTAGCCAGCATGCCCCTTGGTTTATGACTACATTTATTCGGAGCCCTGTCTGGCCTGCACGGTCATCCCACTGGAATGTGACGCCAGTGCCCTGCCCCCGCCTCCTTAGAAATGAGTGCAGACGAGGGGGCAGTGTGTGCCCGTCATGACAGCAGTCACCGAATGACCGAAACCAGGTCCAGGAGGAGAGGCAGCGGTGACTGCCTTTTCTCACCTCAGCTCTTTTCAAACCACTGAGTTGCATGCTCTCTGCAGAGCTCTGGGGCATTAACAGGGGACCACTCATTGGAAGGTGTGGATGGGAGATCTTTCCAGAAGGATCTCTCCTAAGCCGGGTAGGACTGTCTGGGAAAGCCATAACAACTTTTTGTTACCGGTGAGTTTAAGCAGTTTCTGATGGAGATGACAGAGCTGTCTGTCCATGACAAACTGATTATGCTCCTCTTCTGCATATTTACTTGAAAAAAATTGCAGACCTACAGAAAAGTTGGAAGTAGGGTACAATGAATACTACAATACTTTTCACTTAAACACACCAGTGGTGGGCCAGCAAGATGGCTCCGTAGTTAGAGGCCCTGACTGCACAAACCTGGGGATGACTGCAGTGACCAGATCCTACATAAAGCAGGAAGTAGAGAATCAACTCCACTAAGAAGTTGTCCTCTGGCCTCTATGCATGTCAGAGCACGTTCCCTCCCATCATGCACACACACTAAAACAAACATTTTAAATGTAAACAACATACCAGTACCTTTCTGCCCCTGTGAGTCACCCAAGCACAGCTTCTGCCTAAGGAGTGCATTTCTCACCTCGGACACCGCCTATTCCACATGTAAATACTTCAGTGGCCCCATACGCTGTCCTTCATAGCTTTTTTTGTCCTTACCTTTTCTGTCTGGAGGTTCATGAAAGGACACAACACTGGAGAGATTGAACCACCAGATTCCTAGGCCAAACTTCCCAAGTGATTCTAATAATCAGCTGGGTTTGTGATCAATGGCTCTTACATCTTCGGTGGTAAATAGCTTCTCTTATCCACACCCTGCTGTGTTAATATATTATGCATTTTAAACCACATATATACTCAAAAGCTACAGGACCATGAGATGGTAATGGTTCTGATGTTTCTGCCTGGAGATCGGGCTCATCTCCTGTGGTTTCTCCCTCCCTTGGATCCTACTGGTTGAACTGGCCTGTAGACCCGTCCTCTGATAGCTACCGATATGTAGCTGCCCGGAGGCAGGGACAGGCTTTGCTCACATTTGCGGTCTCCATGCTCTTTCTGAATGAATTCTTAGATGTTAAAGGGTAAGAAGCTGGCACTGTGGGTGGCAGGTACCACCAGGAGCATTTGTTTACCATTTCCTTTTCCATTTAGGTCACAAGCAAAAAGAAGAGCCCAAGGTAATTTCTTCCTTCTGTTTCCAAGGGAAGAAAACGAATGGGTCTGGCTTGGGATGGGGGATGTCTCTTAGGATTGTGGAGTATCACTGAAAAGGGTGGAACCTGACACTGCTTCTACAGGACAGGGACCTCTGCACACGTCATCCTAGCCCCCAGCTGAGCACGTAGCTCAGTAGAAACTACTGTGCCAGTGAGCTGGACCAGAGCCCTCTGACGGCCTCTGGGGAAGGGGGAAGCCAGTTGTTTACAGGCCCCTCTCCTGTTCCCCGGGCCACTCCTGGGTGCTGCACACAAAGTGTCAGGAGGCTGGTAATCCGGGATGCTGCTCTCGGTCCCTAAGATGTCCTCTGTTTCTCCTTCATCAGGAAGTGAAGCTCAGTGTGCCCATGCCCTACATGCTCAAGGTGCATTACAAATACACAGTGGTCATGGAGACTCAGCTTGGCCTTCCCTACAGCCGGCTTCGGGACATGGTGGCTAAGAAACTGATGCTCTTGCCAGAACACACTCAACTGAGGTGAGCTTCGTGAAGGCGGCAGCTGAGGGTGTGGCGGGGGGGGGGGGGTGTCTTGTGCTGAGGCAGAGGGCTGGCTCTGGAGTGCTTTCTGAGCTGATCCTCTCTGCCTTGTTCTTTGCCCATCATCCCTACCAGCTACCGGCCTCGGGACAGCTCCGAGCTTCTGCTCCTGTCTGAAGAAACCATGAAGGATGCCTGGGGCCAAGTGAAAAACTACTGCCTGACCCTTTGGTGTGAGCACACGGTGGTGAGTGGCGGGAGCCAGGGCACTTCAGGCCATTTCCACCAACTGGACTCAGCCTTTGTCCAACCTCTCCTTCAGGCCAGGCAACAGGCTCAGGGATAGGATGTGTGGCTCACAGGCTCACTCAGTCACAGCAGGAAGAGGGTTTCATATGGGTGGACCCACAAGCGGACAGCAAGTGCAAGCTGCCTCCACCAGCTTGGCTGGCTCAAGGATCGTGGCCACCACTTTCAGCAAGGACAGGAGTGACGTCACGGCTAAGCGGAGCTCATAGATACTCCTCACCTTAGGTCGCTGTGAGGGACATTTGAGGGTGACAGAAAAGAGTGAGCATTTATTTCACAAAGGAGATAGCAGCCTTTTCCTGAGACTTGGTATCTACTGACACCTGCCCACGGTCATAGCCTGTGCCGAGTGCACTCTGGGAAGGAGTTCTTAAAAGTCCCCAATGCTCCTATACATGTAGGTATATCAATGTTTGGAAAGCAAGGAAAGGTCAAGGGACCTGACCTAGAGACCAGAGCCGCTTAGGGGTGGAGTACCCGGCTTCACGTCTGTGTTCATCCACCATGCTGTAGTGACAAGACAAGGCCAAGCTGTCCTACTAGCCGTGAAGTCTAGACAGGAGTCACCTGACTTGAAAGTGAGATCCCCAGGAGTCAGGAGCAAAGTTAGAGGCCAGAAGTGACAGTGATGGCGGAACAGTTGAACTCCCCCCCGTTAGTTTCTGGGGGGAAGTTCTTATTGACACTTCTTATTCTGTCCCCAAGGGACACTCCGAGTCTATCTGCCAGCCGATGAGTGGATTTCACACAGAGGGTGACCTTCCTTTTTGATTGCTAAATGGTATATGCTGCACTGGTAATTTCAATTTTTTGTTGGGGAATATTTGCCTAGAAAGGATTCTATTTTAAACGTGAATAATTTCACTTAAAGTGTTCTTAGAAAGTATTACTTTTTCCAATGAGGCCAATCTATTTGCAGCAATATGCACAGATCTCCCCCAAACTCCCAACGTAAGTCTTTTTAGAACTCCATCCAGGCTCATCATTGCTAGTGTTCTCGGCCACTGCTGTCTGTGGAGGCTGTCCCACTAATCAGGAAAAGCAAAGCAAACTGCCATTTACTGTGTATTCTCGGTGCAACATGTATCACCAGCCGAATTCGAGTACTTGTACATCCTCAGAACAGTACTCCTACAGGGTAAGTATTCAGTCAGGGCCGACTGTTACGATGCCACACCTCCTCATTTCATTCTCCAGCTTCCACATCAGGTGTGGAAAGAGGTCCAGAGAGGCTACACTGCTACTCAGGGACCCACAGCTAGTAAACGGAAGCTGGCATAAAAACCTAGGATTGGGTTATAGAGATGGCTCCGCGGTGAATAGCACTGCCCTTCCAGAGGACCTCGGCTCCATTTCCAGTACCCACGTGGCAGCTCACTACCATCTGTTATTCCAGTTCCAGGAAATCTATTGCCCTCTTCTGGTCTCCATGGGCACTAGGCATGCATGTGGCACACAGACATACATCCTGCATGCCAGCAAAACACATAAAAAACAAAAAACAGCCGAGCAGTGGTGGCGCACCCCTTTTAATCCCAGCACCCGGGAGGCAGAGGCCAGTGGATCTCTGTGAGTTCGATGGCCAGCCTGGGCTACAGAGTGAGTTCCACGATAGGCTCCAAAGCTACACAGAGAAACCCTGTCTCGAACAAAACAAAACAAAAAACCAAACCAAACCAAACCAACCAAACAAACAAAAATACTAGATCTGCAGACTCCGTGGGGCTATTCCCACCTCACTGCACTGTCTTACGGAGGACGTGCAGCCAGGAATGGTACCACACATCTAAGCTCAGCACTCAGGAGGCTGAAGAAAGAAGATGACGTCCAGGCAGCCCTGTGCTACCCAGTGAGACCCAGCCTCAGAAATGTTTTAAAAATCATGGTTCTGAAGCTTTAGAGAGGATGAGAATTACCTAGGTCTTAGGAAGGCCGGCTTAGTAGGTTTGAGATGGAGTGCAAAAGCCAAATTTCTAACAAGATCCTCAGTGTCTATGCTAGGGAAAGAGGACCAATTCAATGCCAAGAAATTTAGGGACTGCAGGATGGCTCAACTCCCAGGACCCACATGGTAGAGAGAACTGACTTGTCCAAGTTGTCCTTTGATCTCCACATACACATCATGGCTCACAGACAGACAGACAGACAGACAGACAGACACACACACACACACACACACACACACACACACACACACACACACACACCATAAACTAGATGAACTTATACCACAGACTGCCATTTACTTGTGGCTCAAGTTATCTCCCAATATGAAAGAAAGAACAATATCTACACTACCCTGGGACTATTATAAGATTCAAGTAAGGCAACTTCGGCCTACATAGGGTTCTGCATACCTTTCAGTTTCATTTGCTCAGTCATTTAGTATTTCTAAAATGTTTTAGACCTATGGTAAGTACTGAGCATCAACTGCTTCCATTAGTGGTTTTCAATATTCACTGGCCCCAAAATGAGCAAACTTAATAGTCCCCTTACTATTTCAGGGTGATCAAGGTTTGGTAGATGAACTCAAGGGAAGTGAAAACTCGGATGCCCATACCCGGACAGCAGAGCCTCCGCCTAAGGAAGGAAGCCAAGTGGTAGCAATCTTCAGTTATGAGGGTACTCAGCCGGAAGACCTGGAGTTTGTGAAAGGAGATGTAATCCTGGTGTTATCACATGGTAAGTGCTACTCCAAGTCCACAGACCCAGACTCATGTATCAGCAAAAACAAGGTCAAGGACAGACAGAGGAAAACATCAATTCTTAGTCAATAGTTTCCAGGGACTTCCTAGCTTTTGGTAAAAGGCAGCAAATGCAAGTGTGTGGCGCTCCCCTGCCCATTCCTCTATTAGGCACAAGACTACGACAGCATCTTGACTGTTCCAATATGCACCTGGCTGGAATTGTTCTGCCTTTGCTACAAACCCCAAGCCTTTAACTGTACTTCCAGAGAGAAGGGGAGGGCCCATTCTGCAGTAGAGGCAGCCAGCTGTAAGTGACGTATCTGTTAGGAACCTATAGATTGAAGAGACACACGGACCGGAGAGGTGGCTCAGTGGGTGGCGTGGCCGTGCTTGAGCACAGGGACCCTAGCATCCATGTGAAACACTGGCCATGGCCACATTCGTGCCTGGAACTCCAGCACTGTGGGAGCAGAGGCCGGCAGCTTGGGAGAGCTTGTTGTCACCTCAGCTCCAGACCCAGTGAGAGTCTGGACTAAAGGCTAAGGGGTAGAGGACACCCAACTTCTTCTGGCCCTTGTATGTGCAGAGGCTTGTGCCACACACACACACACAGACACACACACACACACACACACACAGACACACACACACACACACACACACACACACACACACACACACACACACACACAATCTCAGTGATTCTCAAAGTTCATTATACCTAAGCATCCTTTGAAGGGTTGTTTCTTGGCCAGCCTTCCAGAGTCTGGGTCAGATGTGGGGTGAGGCCTACAAATTTGCACTTCTCAGCAGTTCCCAGGTGATACTGGTCTAATATATCAGGAAGCACTGCTGTACTTCAGGTGAGTTGTTGAGCACCAGGAAGGCAAAGTGGTGTATAGCTGATTATAATAGTAAATCCAATAGACCAAGTGAGAGATTTGAAGTTACCTGGGCAGGTGTCTTGGTTTAGGTTTCTATTGCTGTGGTGAGACGCCATGACCATGGCAACTCTTCTAGAGGAAAACATTTAATTGGGGCTGGCTTACAGTTCAGAGGTTTAGTTCATTATCATTGTGGCAGGAAGCATGGCAGCATGCAGGCAGGTATGGCGTTGGCGAGGTATTTGAGAGCTCTACACCTTAACCTGTAGGCAGCAGAAGACGGGGCCACATTGCCTGTAGCTTGAGCATGAGAGCTCAAAGCCTGCCCCCAGAGTGACACACTTCCTCCAACAAGGCCACACCTCCTAATAGTGCCGCTCTGTATGGGCTGAGCATTCTAACTCATGAGCCCATGGGGGTCATATATACAAGTGTGTAGTTTCTCAAAGGAGAAACGTGTTTTCTTTGAAAGGAGATTGAAACATCATTAAGGACTGGGCTTAAGAACACAGCACCAGTGTGTGTTTTTGTGTATGTGGTGGTGGTGTCAGGTAAAATAAGTGAGAATGCACAAGGAAACCCTTAAGACACTATCCTATAACACTTATGGAAGTCTCAGTGGTTTAAGTTGGCAAGTGCCCCTCTGTGTCAGAACTCCATCCTCAGGCTAACAATGGGAGACAGAATTCAGCATACAGTTATAGATGGTTTCCCCAAACTTTAATATGTAGGACTTGCTGGGATCCTCTTCCAATGGACATTGGCTAAGGCTTAGGATTAGTCAGAGATTCTGCATTTCTGATGTTCCTAAGACCCAGGCACACAGATGCCCATGCCCATACCATCAATAGCAAGAATGAAGGTAGTGGTTTGCACTCTCCAGAGGGAACCTGGGGAAAAACTAATGCTTACTCACACTCTACACTACAGATTTTTCTCAAGACAGGGTCTTGAAATAGCTCTGGCTGACCTGGAACTAGGTAGTTTAGGCTGGCCTCGAACTCACTGTCTCCCAAAAATGCAGGGATTAAAGGTGTATGCCACTATGCCTAGCCCAACTATAGAACATCTGAGGAAATGACGTAGGCAAGAAGGTCCTAATGAGATACTCAAATATGACTTTCTGATTGGCTCTGTGGCCTGTTTAGATGGATATAATTAACCTATGTGGTGTGATTCGATGGATATTACTTTCTGGTTGTCCCTGTTCTTAATAAAAATGGAGACAAACAGTTGTAACTGAGTTACTGTGAAGGCTGAGTGTGTATTTAGTCACAGTGCATGTATCTTATTAAAGGGCTATCATGTCTATTTTCACAAATGTACTAAACCCAACTAGCTCCAACTTTTAAGGTGTTGATTAATCACTCACTATAGCATTTAATAGCATGCCCTTTGATGTGATCAAAATGAATTCCAGCAAAGCTTGGGTAAGATGGTTTCTTAAAAAAAAAAATCAACTGGGGATTCAGTCTGTGTATATTTATGGTAATTCATCCTACACTTTACTGTTTATCATAGCTACAACAGAATCTCAGAAGACTGTATGCTCACTTTACCCTCAAATTACTTTCCAGTATTTGTCTGTTGCCAACAAATGGGAAAAGACGAAGATGACTAGGTGTAAGTGCTGACCACTCATGATGCTGCAGTTTTTCCTATATGGTTTTAGTAATCAATGTATACTTTGCTTTTTATCAGTGAATGAAGAATGGCTAGAAGGGGAGTGTAAAGGCAAAGTTGGCATTTTTCCTAAAGCTTTTGTTGAAGAACGTGCAGCCAAGGAGCTGGAAGGCACTCCGGGAGAAGTCTAGGATGCTCCCCAACCTATGAAGCTCAAGAAGTGCTGCTTTTTCAAGACGTGCCCATCTCTGCTGGGCGCTATACAGACACATTCAGAAATGTTCTCTAACAACATTTCCCTATCCGAATTGAACCCGTCACACAGTAACATGAGAATTTGGATGAAGATTTCCTTGTAGATGAGAAGGGGGAGATGAATTTCTGGAAGGGGAATGAAGGGGTCTTCTTGGGTGCTGGCTCCCTAGCTGTGGACTTCATGAGAATTCCTGGAGCAGAATGTCAATGGGTACACCTTTGTTATGAAAATAGAGCAGGAAACCCGGTGTCCAAGCCCAATAGCTGAGTGGGAATATTCTCCCTGTACCTTAAGAATTTGGGTTCCAGAAGCTTAAAGCAAATTTACTTGTAACTCAGAAGGCACACACAGATAACTCATTAAAAAACAAGCTTAGGTTTCATTAAAGAGAAGCTAGACTGAATGAACATTCAGTCCCAAGAATTAAACTCTTAGAATGCTAGCTCCTCATGCCTTCCTTGTCAGATGGACATCTATTATTAAGTTTAATAGTGAACATATGCCACCAGTACTTGAGTGATGAAAAGCTGTGTTCAGGAGGCAGCCTGCAGCCCATTAAGAGAGACATTCTGCTGCTTTACATGTATTATTCAAGACTAACCCACATGATAAAACTCATGCCATTTTGGTGGTCCTTCAGGTTACCTGGGGACAGGGACCGCTGAGCACTAGACCTTGGGACCTTACTGCCCTGCCAAATGGTTTTTCAAACTGTTTTTCAAGTTTGTAGGTGCAAGTGAAAAACAGGTAGGAAATGAAGGTTTTTTTTTTTTTTTTTTTTTTTTTGGGGGGGGGGTGTTTTCCAAGACAGTTCCTGTGTAGCCTTGGCTGTCCTGGAACTCGATCTGTAGACTAGGCTGGTTTCAAACTCAGAGATGGAGTGCTGGGATTAAATGCGTGCACCACCACCACCTGGCAGTGAGTTTTACGTAGAATCACAATCCAGGTGAGAGGTTAGTCAGTGTGAGCTCTGAGCCCTAGCACACTGTTGAAGTTGCCTTTGGAAACTTTGGACAAACTGAAAGAGAGACCACCCCAAGCCTAACAGTTATCCCTGTTGGTATTAATTAGTCAGTGAGGTTTAAAGGCCAGATGATAAACTGAATTACCTCCTGATAAGCTACAAAATAAATGGTCCTGCCTTTACAGAAGCCACTCCAGTAAAGAATCGTGGCAGTCGTCTATTTCTATCATTTTCCAGAACAATTCACTGGAATGCTAAGAAAAGCAAATGTAACCCCAAAGCCTACCCAGTTGTGACCATCTCTGTTCCTGCAGGTGTGGGAGTAGCTCAAGTTCTGAGCTGTGTTTTTACTTCTGTATCCTTTAAGGCAGAATAAACACTCCATACACAGATCTGGTTGGAGAGAACACGGTTTAATTAAAGGCAAAGCTGATTTCAGCAGCTGCAGATCTTGCACAGACAGACAGGAGGAAAAAAAAAAAACCCAAATCAAACCAAATCAAAACAAAACACAAAGGAAAGTTTATTACACAAAACCAGATGAAGATTCTCCTCCTCTTCCTCATTACCCCACAGTGAGGATGGCAAGGCGAGGAACCCAGCCGAGAGTCATAAAACATTCCAAACACCAAATTCTCATGCAGACCGGGGCTGTAGATGGGAAGTGGGTACTACTGGGAGGGAGCTGGTAAACCTGTTGGCTGGTCTAAGGTGCAAGAATCAGTGACATTTCCACCATCGGAATGTTGCAGCTGTCTGAAGGCAGAGCTTACGTACACAAACTGGGTGAGCAGGAAGAACAGGGAAGAGGACCAAGGTGGACACACGGACGGGACTGGAGCAGCACAGAGGGTTTCACTTGCCATTGAGTGGGGGTTTCACTTCCAGACCTTTCAAAAACAAAACGGAACCAAGAAAACCCAAATACCATGTCAAACTAAAAGAGCAATAGTGTAAGCCTGGGGCTCCAAGCACTCTTTCTGAAGAGCAATGAGCAATACCTCACCCCTTCTCATTGCCGGGGCCACCCAGATCCTGTGACACCCGGGCTCCTGGATGTGCTTTGCTCTACAAGTAAGGTCCACCGAGCTCCCACACTCAGCCCTTGCCCTCTGGGAGAGTAGATGGCCAGGTGTGGACATGGACGCACATCCACACATGCACGCGCACACACATACACACACACACACACACACGTGCACACACACCTATCTCCCAGAAAATAATCCCTACCCTAGCACAGCAATTGGACATTTAGATTGTTTCCATAATTTCCCCTTAAAATATTACTTTTCCAGGAAATGACTAACAGAAATGCTGTCCTTCTGTTCCTACACAGAACATCTTCAGTCCTCTTTCCTCCCAATAAATATCAAATAAAGTTTATTCCTTTCTTTCGCCCTTTCCAAAGTGGCGTTCGTTGTTTGCTTCTCTGCACAGCGTGCATTTGTCCCTGTTGCCTTCAGTTCTGCTCTCGAGGTGAAGGCTGGGAGCCTGTGACTGACTGGGCAGAGGCCGGCTCCTCGGTGGCGATGCAGGCACTCCTGACTGCTTCCCTCCTCTTCAGACCACCTCTGGGCCCAGTGCCGGCCCCAAGCTGCTGCGTCCTGACGAGATGTTGTACACGGTAGGAATAACAATGACTAGGATACAGCATATGGCTAAAGGGGTGGAGACTGGTGCAAGAGGCTGGTGAGCAGGATGGGGACCCAAAACCAACGTAACCAAACATGACCACACTGAAAGCATCCACCTACTAGCACGTGTCCCAGGCTATGGATGGACTAGCCTGCCTTCTGTGAGACTGCTTGCTCTGCTACTGCAAAAGTGTAGGAGTCAGAAACAGTAATCGAAATCTCCAGCAGCCACCTGCTGGGCTAGCCCAGCAGCACCAGCCACACTGCATCCTCGATGGGGGCTCGAGCACCTACAGAGTGAGGGGCATCTCCTGCTGGAGTTCCCAGGCTGGAGGAAGGCCTAGCAGAACCTTCTAGGAGGCCTGTATTCTCCCTTATGGAACACTCCCCCGGCTTAAGAGGTCAGTTCCCTGTGCCGTCACCACCGACCTCTCTCGGGAGCAGCACACGGGACTGTCTTTGCTCCACACTGACTACAAGTACACCTGTGTATGGAAGAATTCAGTGTGGTAGTTTGCTACTGAGAGTAATAATAAAAGATGTTTAAGAATAATTTCAACTACATTCTCAGTCAGCAAAGCACTCATAATGGATTCCTATTTTATTCCCCAAAGAGGAAAAAAGGACTGAGAAGTTCCTATTGGCTTCTCCCATCTGCCTTCCCTTCTCAGCTTCCACTTCCCACGTGTTGGGGACATGCGCGGTGGAGAAGGTGAGAGGCGTGCTATCAGTAACTGAGTGAGACAAACAGCAGCTCCTCTCTCCCTCCGGGAAGCCCCGGGGGAACGAGAGTTCCTGATGGTTTTTCTTTTTGTTGCACTGCCAACATTTCGTGCACACTCAGCGGGCTGGTGGAACACTTACACCCTCTCGACAGCAAGAAACAGACGAGAGGGCTGCCACCTGCAGGGACCGTGTGGGCCAGTCCTGCAAACCCAACATGCCATGGTTTATGGAGCCTTCATTCCCTGGGTCGCTACTGTGGCCTCAGTGTGGAGGGTTCATGGCACCTTGTCCTCGCTGCTGTTTCTGCTTCTGCTGCATTAACAACTGCTCCAGAGCGGAGGGTCCAGGATGCATCATGGAACTGGACCAGATGGACTGAAAAATAGCCCAGAAAGTTGTCAGCAGAGTTCAAATGTCATGGTTGTCTGACAGGGATTTGTTTGAAATCCTAGCCAGCTGTAAAGGCAAACATGTCCTCTAAATCCCAAGCAACTCAGCTCTAAGAAAAAGTCACCACGGACTTGTTCCTAAGACTATTTTAAAACTTCAAACAGTGGAAAATACAGTTTTTTTAACCCCAAGCCAGGGTTTCGATATGTACCCTAGCCTGGCCTGGAAAGATTATCCCTCTCATTCAAACCATTCTGTGAGTATAGCGTGTACCAGTATGGCCAGCTGAAATTATGTTTGAAGTTTGTTTTTTGTTTTTGTTTTTTAACTAAAATTCATATGACATGACAGAGTAAGCTTATTGTAAAAGTTTTAGGCAAACAAGACATTTAAAATTCTATACTCATAATTGGTCAAATAAAGCTGAAATCAGACACACCAATATAAAGCAGCATTTTAACATAAGGATGAAACTAAACCCTTTACCATTTCCAACACCCTGATACTACACAGAGTTAACCCCTAGGGTCTTCTCAATTTCATGGGTGAAAGCAGACACTTCTGCAGTACGAGCCTTGTGCGTCCTGCTCCTCAAATCTACTCACCTTTAGGCTTTCCATGAGGACAGCAGAGGAATCCTCCATGGAGGGGCCGTGGCCTGTCCAGGTGCCACTTGGAGTGCTAGCCTGATGCCAACTGCTCTCAGATGATGATGTTGCTGAGAGATAATCAACGCCAAAACCACCCATGGCTAAGAGATGAAAATGGGTAAGAATTCAAAATGTTTTATCAATGGCAAATATTAAACTCCATGCAAAGTCAGAGCAAGTCATTTCCCTTTTGCCTGGTAGATAAAGAAATGTGGATCTACCTGGTTTATCAGTTTTCCACCGATCTGTGGGTCGCCTATCCCTGTTATCTGGAGTCCCAATGGGTCCAAAGTTAGAGAAGGGAGCAGAATTATGGTTATGTGTTGGAGGAGAACTGGGCAGGCTGCTTGGGTTAGAGGAATGAGGAGACTGGCTGGCTGGTGTTGAATGATCTGTTAAAAAATTAACAACATAAGGACGCGACTAGGTATTTTACAAACTAAGTCAAGAACTAATGTTTCCTTCAGATGTGGTCATCAAATGTGAATGAAAGCATTATAACAAGGCTTTAGAGAGAAGACCAGATAAGGCCATGGGGCAATCTGTCAGATCACTAATGTGTCAGATTGCACATATCCAAGGCACATTCTCCACCCTAAAAAAAAACAACAACAAAAACAAACAAACAAAAAACAAAACAAAACTGTAGACAAATTCATCAGACATGCAGTTCTGACCTATTTCAACTTTTGGACATCAGAATCAGAATATTTTGATCTTAAGAATTATATAAATTAGACTGAAACAAAACTGAAACTGAAACAAACAAGACTGAAACTGAAACAAAAGGGGACATTTTGGCAGTTAAAAGCACTGGGAACCTGGGTTTGATTTCCAGCACCCACCACCAAAACTATTTATATTCCAGTTCCAGGGGATCAAACACCCTCTTCTGGCCTTGCACACATGTGGTACACAAACATGCAGACAAATGCTCATACACATAAAATAAAAATAAATCTCCAAAACATTGTTAACAAAGAAAGAACAAATATGATTAATAACAAAACCATCTAATTATAGAAACTAATTCTTAGTCAATATGGATGAGAAGAAAAGGTAAATTTTATAATTTAAGCACTAGTTGATACCTGAACTGGCAGGAAGTGATGGAGACCAAGGGGTCCCTTCAAAAAGGGAGTACAGTGATGTTTCCTGTGAGGCAACTGAGGGGTTCAGTTCTGCCTTGGAGCTGGTTGTCAGGTTTTTTCCATACACTTCATTGAACATACTGCTGTTTGGATATCGTTCCTGAAAGATGTAAGTTAATAATCCAGGAAGAGAGATTAAAAAGAGTCTGTGCCGCACCCACAGACGCTCAGCAGACTAAAGCTTGCTTAGTAAACAAACTCCCCCAGACTAACGTCTTTCACTGTAGTTTGCCCTCTGCCTTTCTGTCACTGTAGTTTGCTGTCTACATAAACCTTCTGAGGCCAAAAGAGAGAGAGAGAGAGAGTCGTTTATTTGACTGAAGAACCAAACTCTAAGAAATTCAGAATGAGAAGTTAAAAGGCTCAAACTCATAAAATATAGGTCACTAGTCTGCCCCAATCAGAGACAAAGGAGGTAAAAATCAAGACTCAGAAAAGAATACTATACTGAAAAGAAGAAAATAAGCAATCTATAATAAAAACATAAAAACCTCCCTTACCTGATTGACAGAGAATCCAGTGAGGGACAGGAAAGAAGATGAATGTGACATGAGTTCTGAAGGCTTCTCCAGTAAGGATTTCTTCAGTTCCAGAAAAAAAAAAACAAAAACACAAAACCAGTGATTCCTTCCATTTTAAAGTAAAAAGACTACCACAGAAAAAGACTCTTACTTATGCTTCCACAGTACAAGACTACCACTTAAGCAACGTGTCTGTCAGTTCCACGTGTTCAGTTTAAGATGTAGAAAAGGTTATATGCACATCTGTCAATCCCACGACACCAGCTACATGCCAGTTGGCACGCACAGGTAAGTCCGACCTTCTTTCCTGGGTTATCTGGTCCAGTGCAGCGATGCGGCAGAAACTAGAAATGGTTTTTAGGTATGACCTTCAGGATTCCCTTACCGAAAAGATGATGAATTATGCTGGCATGTTTTACTCCCTAAAATTTTAAAATATTAATGACTTTAAAAGGCCTTTCAAATCCATTTTGATAGCTGGCTTTGTTTTCATGCTTCCTAAGCAGCTGTACTTAATGATATACATTAACTACTAAGTTGAGTTTCTATTTAGTGGCCCTAAGAAGGTTATTGGGGGAAAGGGAGAGAAAGCTGGATCTCTCTAATGCTTCCTGTCATTAGACAGCAGTTTAATAATGTGCTCAACACCCATTATATGTAAAGCATTTTCACACATTACATTATCAACCAAGTACAAGAAGGCTAATTGCTTTCCACTGTTGTTTTTTTTTAAACATTCAAAAAAAAAAAAAAAAAAAAAAAAGAGAGAACCATTTCAAGGCCCCACTTGTTTTCCCATCAGTGGTAGAGGTCAGGAATAAGGAGAGTTCGTGGACAAGGCCAGTGGACACACAGGTAGGTACCACCTGCAACTACACCAGCCGACAGGCACAAGACAGGTGCACCTGTGAGGCAACAGAGCAGCTGGGTTGCTGCAGCTCCTGTGCTCTGTGCCCCGGGAAGCTTTTAGTACCACTTGCCCAAGCAAGCTCAAGTCCCAGGGATGGCAGCTACTATCACAAAGCTATTTTTATTTCTCCTGATTCTATGATTAATACATTTTAATCCTCTAAGTATTCTATGGGAAAGAAAAAAACTAGGGGGGAAAACCCCTCAAAATCTTTGCATGTTGTATTATGATGTAGAGAAGGTGGGGGAGGTTTCAAGATGCACACCTTACTTCCTATGTTTATACCCCATGCCCTCAGTTAAAATATGATGGAAATACTAGTGAGCAAAGAATGACACTCTGCAGGCTGGATTCTAGAAGACTGTTTCCAAACAGGTATCAGTAACTAATTCTTGCATTTTATTCTATACTATCCTAATTATTTACACTCTTAGCCACTCATTTATAGTGCTCTAACCACTTCCAGAGAGTTTCTTCATTTTTATCCATTCTGTTTCACAATTCCAACTCAGAATTTAGATCAGGGCTCTTTTTATGGGTCAGTGAGCCAAACAAGAAAGAGTCATCAATCAGTTGTAAAATGCGGAACGTATTTCCTTTAATATTTAAAATACATTTGAGAATTAAAAAACAAAACTCCATGTCCTTAACTAATGTATTAACAACACACGACATCTGAGTTCAGGGGTATGTACTACCTGACAAGGGAGTTAATCTGCCAGGATCACACAGAGTATAGGCAGACCAGCACAAGACACTTCTGGCTAACACGTATCTGGGCTAGGACTGTCATTTGGGGGAGCTGGAGTCCCCATCACTGGTTGTGCTCGCCTACATTATCCGGTTAATTTCAGGCACTATGGAAATAGACTTTATATTCCCATAAAGAGGAAAGCCCCAGAATGAAGAGCTGACCTATACTAAGTATTATAGAAGCCTTAGAAAAGAGGCTGTGGTTAGAGCAAGAAGCAGAGTTAATGTCAAATACATACAAAGAGGCTTCGTCCAGGAAGAGAGGCGAGAGGACCCAGCAGAGCTGGGTAAAGATCAGGAGGGTTAGAAAAGATCAGCTCTTCCTCTTCCTCCAAGGCAGCCAGACTCTTTAACAGGTCCGGAGGAAGCAGAGGGGAGCTCTTGGGGTCCTAGTGACAAAAAGGATCACTGTGAGATGCAATTAGGGACATAAGCACATAAGAACAGAAGCATGATTAGTTGGATACCACAACTAATGCCAAGGGTAGAGACGCAGTTAATTGTGATGGAGCACACAGAGGAAAAGGCTGAAACACAAACGTAAAGCAGCACAGCCAACAGAGAAGGGAGACCAAGTCATGAAGAGTCAAGTACTAGAGCAGGACGTAATGTTAATGCAGCTAGGCAGTCAAATAACACAGAAAGCAGCCCTTTCCAAGTTAACCCTGTTTCTCCTGAATAACAAAGGCAAGGAGAGGACTGACTCTGTTCCACTTAAAAAAGCAATTGGTTTAA
Organism: Peromyscus maniculatus bairdii; assembly: GCF_049852395.1. NCBI lineage: Eukaryota > Metazoa > Chordata > Mammalia > Rodentia > Cricetidae > Peromyscus > Peromyscus maniculatus. The sequence goes on from NC_134862.1 coordinate 61,854,211, forward strand.
ATATCCTTGAAACCTATTTGAAACTTAGATGACTCAACCCAACTAAGAAGCTCTTCTCAATTCTCTACCATGATGCCACTAGATTATTTTTCTCCAATACCAGTACAGTTCAATAATAACTATTCAATTCTTCAGTTCCCTCAAATAAACACGTGTGGTTTTGAAGAGGCCAAGTCCTGTACCACAGGTAGTCTTTATAATGTCCATTTCTCACAAACTTTTAACATTTTTAATATGTCAACTTCAACTGTCTAGTTGAGAAATTCTAGAGCTCTACAACCCCAGGCCTATCTTCATGGAACCTGGTGACGGGAAAGCACACACACCTCAAATGGCATCCTGGGCACAGGGTCCTGCTCTGGACGGAAGACTCCTGGTGACCGTTTGCTCCTGCGGTCCATATTTGGTTGCTGTGCCATTACCGCTCTGTTATCAGTCACGTTGTAGGAAGAATCCCAGTAGAACTCTGGGACCTTGACTTCTGAGGGGTTGTGGTTATATGGCTCCATGGGGAAAGGCTTCATTTTTTTCTCTAGAGGCTGCTGCTGTATTACAGGCGGCTGCAATGACGGCTCAAACAGTTTTATAGGGTCTTGGGTCTGCAGGTAGTAGGGCTGTTTCACAGGCATGATTTTCCCTAGTGGGCCTTGAACCTGAGGGGGATTCCACAGCTGTTTGGAGGCATCTGCCTGTTGATACTAAAAAAAGAGGTGCCTGTCAACAAGTCGAAGAGAAACTGCAATCTTACTGATCGTTAATTCTCAAGATTCAGAGAGTGAGTTTGTGGGATTTTATAACCAAGATTCTAGACAAAAATGCAGTTTCCTTACTCCTTAAGGTTTTCAACACTCAGCGATTCTGAGAAAATAAGGACCTTGTTCAATTCAATTATTAAGAAGTTCAATGAACGTGTGTGAGACAGGATGTGCTTCACCCTTCGTGTTCATGTGCTGTAAGGACACGACATTTAAGACTGGTGTCACATTCATCTTACCATCACCTTAAGATTACAATTCTATGTCCATTCAAGTAAGAGCTATTATGGGGTGGGGGTGGGGGGAACGACAAAGTTGGTGAAGCAAGAACCTGAGTTGCCCCCAGAACCCATGCAAAGATGCTGGTCATGATGGCATGCTTATAACCTCCGTGCTGGAGAGATGGTTACGGGGATACCTAAGGCCAGCTAGTCTATCCTAACTGGTAAGCTCCACAAATGAGAGACCCTATCTCAAAGGAGGTGGAGGGCATTTTTTAGGATGACACTATGGCTGTCCTCCAGCTTCCACATTAAAGCACCAAATACACATGCATATGCACCTACCCACACACCTATACACATGCACACATTCACATTAAGAAAGTGAGATTTGCCGGGCGTTGGTGGCGCACGCCTTTAATCCCAGCACTCGGGAGGCAGAGCCAGGCGGATCTATGTGAGTTCGAGGCCAGCCTGGGCTACCAAGTGAGCTCCAGGAAAGGCGCAAAGCTACGCAGAGAAACCCTGTCTCGAAAATCAAAAAAAAAAAAAAAAAAAAAAAAACACTTAATATCATCCTGGGCTGGAGAGATGGCTCAGAGGTTTAGAGCACTGGCTGTTCTTCCAGAGGTCCTGAGTTCAGTTCCCAGCAACCACATGGTGGCTCACAGCCATCTGTAATGAGATCTGGTGCCCTCTTCTGGCCTGCAGGGATATGTGCAGACAGAACACTGTATACATACATAATAAATAAATAAATCTTAAAAAAAAAAGAAGAATCTGAACTGTCTTAAAAAAAAAAAAAAAAAAAAAAAAAAGAAAGTGAGATTTACAGAAAATCTTCAATAAACGAGCGATTGATAAGCATGGGAAAACGATAGTGAAGATCTAATACACCACCCTTTACAAATAAAGTAAGACAGCAAACATTTAAACTTCCTAACAACATAAAGGATACTTTTGTATTATCACAATCACTGTAAGTCTAAGCAGGAACAATGTCAAAACTTAACTAGCATTTATAAAATGGTCAAACACTGAGTTCTCTCGTGTTTCTCACTCTTCTAGCTGGCAGTACACACAACTGTTGCCTACCTGCTGGAATCCAGAGTGGTGAGGTGGGCTTTTCCCCAGAGCTGATATGACTTTTGTAGGGGACTGCTGCTGCTGAGCTAGAGCTTGAACCTGCAACTGACTTGCAGACTGTGCTGTTGGCTGAGCTGGTAAAGAAGGAAGGGGTGGCTGGGAAGGTGGCTGTGACTGTTGAGGTCCCTGGTTCATTGGCCCTGGTCCAGAGGGCCGTTGCTGGCTGTAAGGAATGTGGGACTGTTTCCCAGCTTGCACCTGGTTTCCTGCTGGAGAGTGAGCTGTAGACTGAAGAAAGGTCCCTGGGACAGAAACACCAGCTGGGAAGGTGTAACCTGAGCCCATAGAAAATGCCACAGGAGGGGGGATAACATATGTTGGGGGCGGGAACCCTTCAAAACAGAAGAACACAGCTTTAGTTCTAAAGAAACTTAACAAAAGAAAGGGGCAAAATTTGAGGGGAGGGTGTTTCTAACACATTATAAAAGCAACAATTAACATGATGTTAAGAAATACAGAGTAGTAGCTACTTTTTCTCTATACAATCAGACAATTCTAAAGATGGTTCTCATGTTGAATAATAACAATTCCTTCATAGTAACAAACTGGCACTTATTTATGAACTATATAAAAAAAATGGCTCAACAAGAACTAGAGAACTTGAACTTCTTTCTCCTATAAATTACAGCTTAGTAACATAACCCTAAGGGTACATACAAAGCATCCAAGTGAACAGAAAACTCCCTACAGATGAATTAGGTACAGAATGTGTACCTACCTGGTCGGCTGGGAAGAGGAGGGAAGGCTCCAGGGTGATGAATGGGGATGAACTGAGAATTGTTCGCCTGACTTGGAGTTTGAGTGACAGGTGTTTTCCTGGCCTCAGACACTGGAGTCTTTCTTAGTTCCGTCTGGGCTTTTACCTATAATCAACAGAAGCAAATTTAACTATAAAAAACCTGGTTCCCACGTGTTAGAAAAAAACACCTACTCTAAGAAAATATTTAAAACCTCATTATGTCCAAAGTATGCTGAAGAAACTTAAACTCATCTAAGTTCAATATAGGAAAATAAAAATAAATTACTAGTAAAAGAAACAAAGGCTTAGATTTACTAGTAGGATTATTTTGCTTTCACATAACCACAGAAAAACTAAATAAGGAAAAGGAACATACAAACCATTTGCTGTACAAGTGAGATACCTCATGCCAACAGGTTAAAAGACTTGCCTATGATCATCTGTCTGGTAAGGGACCTAGGGTTCTTCATGCTAAATTGTGGATTTAATTAAGCTATTATCCCATAGGTGACATACTATGGCTCTCAGTTGAATTTCAACTAGGTAGCACTTGCTCAAAGTTCTTTAAACATGTGTGAAAATACTTACAGGAGCAAAGAATAGGCCCAACGTTCTAAACATCAAGCCAATTAGGAAATAGCATGTACAGTGTTCAAGGTGGAGCAAAAGGCAAGAAAGTAGGTAGTAGTGGCCAGGCGGTGGTAGCGCACGCCTTTAATCCCAGCACTCGGGAGGCAGAGGCAGGCAGATCTCTGAGTTTGAGGCCAGCCTGGTCTACAGAGTGAGTTCTAGGACAGCCAGGGCTACACAGAGAAACCCTGTCTCAAAACAACAACAACAAAGAAACAACCAACCAACCAACCAACCTACCAACCAACCAAAACATAAAAGAAAATAGGCAGTAGTTAAGAGAAAAAGAGTTGATAATATTATGTATGCCAAATTTTTGTTGTTGTTGTTTTGTATCGTTGAGGTCTGTTTAGCCTTGGCTAGCTTAGAACCTGCTATAGAGCTCAGACTGTCCTCAAACTTGTAGCAATCCTCCTGCCTGTCTCTAAGTGCTGGCATTACAGGCATGTACTGGCTATGACTGTATGCCAGACATTTTGTTATCTACTGGTAGATCTGAGATGGATGGAGGACAGAAAAGGAGATCTTATTATCAGCATGGGTCTTACTGGGAGGCCATTACAGAGGACAGATAGAAGATGCTGGACCTAGTCCCCAAACACAGGTCTAATTAACTTGATGGGATTTTGTTGTTTCTTTGCCTTTCCTTCATACCCTCTGTTCAGGCCATTCCCTACATATGCATGTGTCTTGGAGACTGGGTCAGTCAAAAGAATGCCGGAAAACCTGAGAACCAGAATTCAATCTCCAAACCTGTGCACACAAACATGCCAGGGGTGGGGTATGCACTTACAATCCCACCAGGGGGAAGGTTCACTTGCTAGCTAGTCTAGCCTAACTGTGAGCTCTAGGTCAACGAGAGACCCTGTCTCAAAGGAGGCAGATGGCCTTTTTGAGGACAACAACTGCAGCTGGTCTCTCACCTTCAGATATGTACACGTGTGTATACCAGCAAAACCTGCAAACATACACAAGTGTACTCACAAAACATTAAAAAAGGAACCACATTTTATCACCCCACCCTCAATTCTATTGGGCAAGTAAACTGAAGGTATGTATTCTTACTTATAAGCAGCCTTCTACAATATGAAGTTCCTCAAGCAACCATCTACATTTCCCACAATGAACTAACAAATCACATAACTACTTAAGTAGTCATCAAAACATTAACGGTGCTCATACGACAGTCAAGAGCCTTTTGTATTACATAATAGTACCAGTATCTCTTTGGAAAGGTATATAAAAGGTTACAAAATAGCTGGGAAGTGTTTTTCTCAGCAAGACTTGAGTTCTTGCTTTACCAATGTTTTGAGCCAGGATATTACTCCACACAACACCACTGGCTCAAATTGGTATAATACCAAGTAAAGGTGCTTCAGTTTTCTTCAAAAAAAGTTAAGTTTTACTTTGTATAGTGAATCTTTTTGTTTTGGAGATAGGTTCACTATGTAGCCCTGGCTAGCTTGGAACTTAGTATTATTTAGATTAGGCTGGTCCCTACCTCAAAGACCCACCTGTCTCTGCCTCTTGAGTGCTGGGTTTAAAGATGTATACACCACTTCACCCAGCCTGCACAGTGATGCTTACAGGGGTGCAAGTGGGGGTGAGGGTGAGGGTGGGGGTGGGGGCGGGGAAGACAACAACAAAAACTATAAAAGCTGTAATAAACCTGATTTTACTGGATGCTATAAAACCTGAGAACTCTTCTGAAAGATTAGTTAGTGCTAATTATACTTTCCAAAGAAAAATACAATCCTGTGTGGAGCACTTAACAAGAACTTCATGGACTCAGGAACTCCCTCAAATTGATAAATTAACCATCCACCATTGCTCTGTACAGACCTTCCTATGCAGTCAAAGAATGCACTTCAACTTTGAAACAGCCAAAGTACCGGTCTTTAGGAACAAAAGGAGAAAGCCTGCCATTTGTGTGAGCCGTCCTCTACCTGCTTTCCGGTTCAAACCCAGCTGCCCTGCACTGCCACCCTCTGCTTTCATGTTCCTGGAACCTTCCTGCGGTCATCTCTTGGTCTCAGCTCTCCCTGCTGCTGTCCATCATCCTTAGTTACAGTCACTCCTTTGTCCAGCCCCATCTCACCTCTTTGGGAGGAAAGCTTCTTCCTTGGTCTCTGTTCACTTCTCGTGGCTTGATGTTCTCTTTGAAGGTGACCACTGGCTTCTCGGCCGTGTCACAGCTGTTGCTTGGACTTCGGCCTGTAGACAGCACTGACTTCAACCCTGGGCCCCCGTCCGTAGCCAGCGACTCCACCACAGATGTTTCTTGCAGGATGAGGTTCTCTTTGGCTTCACTGGGGTCTTCTAGTATTAATTCTGGAATTTCTGTGATAAATAACAATTTCCCTACCTCGTTTTCACACCGAATCAGCCTAAAAAAGCAAAAATAAATTCATACATGAAAAAACTAAAAAACTGTAACTCAACTGTGTGTAGCTTCAACAAGTGAATATATTTTTAGGCAAAAAGAAAAAAAGAAAAAAAAAAGATGGAGACTAACAATACAGATCCAGCCAGCATGAACAGTCAGTAACTGAGACTCTCATGACTACATTTCACATCACAACACATCCATTCTCCTGCCTTCCTTCCCATGTTTCTAACAACTGTGGTTCTGTTTACAGAGCATGACTTAAGATACTAGTCTAAGCACTTGACATAGCCCATAAGGTAGCTATATATCCTTATTTTAAAGAAAGGGAAGCTCAAACTCAGAAATGGTAAGTTTTTCAAGCACTGAACATGGCGGGAATTTGAATACAACCATTAAGAAGTAATAGTAACTGACTCTGAAAAGGAGACAATCTACCAGGAAGATGCAAGGAACACAGAACTGGAAAAGAACAGACCTAGAAATGGAACTTCAACCTGACCCCAAAACTTGTATTCTTCCCCTACACTAGCAACCACATCTGCTTTGTCTCTAACTAGCTACTAATATCATCCTGCTCTGTCCTGACTGGACCTGATAATGTCCAGTTCAATTCAAATATACAGATGCTTGTAAATTGGAGGAGCACATGATAAGTAACAAAGACAAGACTAATTCTTCTTATCATAGATAACAGGCAGTATAACAGGGAGAAGAGAGACCTTTAAATAAACTAATGATCACTTGGGTCATGAGATATGCTACACATATTGACTTAGTTCATCATCAATAATATTTACACCAAAGCCTAAAATATACATGAGGCACGCGTATGTGTGTTGATAAAGTGATCAAAAAGGAATGCAGGAGAAAGCCCTGGGCATACCGTGGCTGGTTGTCAGCAATCCATTTCCCTATAGAGATCAAACGCTGCTGTCGTATTCTTCTCTGTTGACCCTCTTTGTCTCCTGTAATACCCTGATGGCCTTTGGAAAAATCCAAGTTCCTAAAAATGACATAGAACATTATAGAAAATGAAATACTGAAGAAAATTTCCAGACAACCAAATGCAAAAATTTCAAGATGTTTCCCACATAGAGTAAGACTGTAATGGTGATTGCTTCAATTTATACTTCCAAAGATTTCAAATACAAGAAACAAACATCAAAGTTCATTATGTTAATGTAATATTTTCACTTTCGAGGAAAGAAGGAAAAATAATCCACAAGCTTGTTATTAAAGATTCCTCTGTCATAAGAATAAACTATTTTTTTGTTGCTTGTTTTGGGGTCCTAAGACTGAACCCAGGTCCTTGCCTATGCTGGGCAAAAGCTCTATCGCTATATGAAACTTAAGCACAGTTTTAGAAATACCTGTTTTCTAAATTCTAAAGGTCTCTGGAGCACATTTTTTATTGATTATTTTGTGTGTGGGAGTGTTTTGCTTCCATATATGTACATGCACCATGTGTTGTATGCCTGATATTCCCAGAGGTCAGACAAGGGCATCATACTCCCTGGGATTAGACTGGGTCGTTCTGAATTGCCTTGTCCTGAGGTGCCTAGTAACAATGGTATCAATGTACTTTAAGATGGTCCACTCCAAGTCAGGAAAATGTGCAAATATCATAAATTATATAGACAGAAGTTTAAACCAATGTGGAAAAAAAGAGTTCCTGAGATCTCAGGTCAGTAAGTCTAAAAAAGAACTATGTAAGCCAGGGGTGACAGAGCATGCCTCTAATTCTGGCATTTGAGAGTTGGAGGCAGAAGGACAGCAGGCTTGACTACTTCTGGGCTACAAAGTCAAACCATGCATATCCCCAAATCCAAAAGCCATCAAGCAAGCTAGTAGCTGAAGGACACACAAAGTGAGAAATAGTCCCTACCTTCAGGAATACGTAATTAAAATTGAACTCGCCGGGCGGTGGTGGCGCATGCCTTTAATCCCAACACTCGGGAGGCAGAGGCAGGAGGATCTCTGTGAGTTCAAGGCCAGCCTGGGCTACCAAGTGAGTTCTAGGAAAGGTGCAAAGCTACACAAAGGAACCCTGTCTCAAAAAACCAAAAGAACTCAATAAGCCTTATAATAAAACTACACAAAGTCAAAGAATGCAGTTTCTTCCCAAAAACACCCTTGGGAGGTTTCTGAATGACGACACCTGAGCTGGAACTTACCAGGCAGGACAAATGCTGACCAAGACGGGAAAGGGGCCGGGCAGTGGTGGCACATGCCTTTAATCCCAGCACTCAGGAGGCAGAGCCAGGCGGATCTCTGTGAGTTCGAGGCCAGCCTGGGCTACCAAGTGAGTTCCAGGAAAGGCCAAAGCTACACAGAGAAACCCTGTCTCAAAAAAAAAAACAAAAACAAAAACAAACAAAAAACAAACACAAAACAAAAACAACACAAAACAAAAAAGACGTAAAGGGAAGGCAGAGGAACAGATGGGAACGTACAGCACTCACAAAGTGCAGAGGAAAACACAGAGCCATTCGAAAGGACAAAGTGAGTGCATGGTATGTACAAACGGGGTTGGAAGAAAGCAAAGGCAGAAAATAGGGCCAAGAGCCGGCCAGGGTGAGGAAGGCTGAGAGATGGCCAGGGTGAGGAGGGGTGAGAGCCGGCCAGGGTGAGGAGGGGTGAGAGATGGCCAGGGTGAGGAGGGGTGAGAGCCGGCCAGGGTGAGGAGGGGCGAGAGCCGGCCAGGGTGAGGACTTGCCATCAAGCAAAGGAGACCCCAGAGTGACTCCATACAGGTAAACCTGAGTTTGTGTCTTTGTCATGAGGTATCGTCAGTGCTCACGGAAGATTCTAAATATGAGAGGCATTTTTCATAGAATTAAAATCCTTGCTGAGAAAAGCAAACAGAAATAAAGGCTTTTCTGATTTCTAGAGTGGTGAATGACTATCAACAGGCCTTATGCTACAAGAATTTAAAAAGGCAAAATTATTAAAAAGAAAAAAAAAATCAAACTGTGCTTAAAAGTGAGTAAACTAGGAATGACAAACTGTTGCAAAGATGTTAAATAGAATATCCATGACTGAATTGTCCTGTCCGAAAGGATATTTCTACAAGTTAAATATCCTTCAGAGACTATGTATGTAGCAGTTCACAAAAATTCAGTTTTCATAAAAACCAAGTCATTAGAGTTTGGTAACTAAGAGTTTTAAGTTGTAGCAGGGTTGAGAAATAACTAAACACCGACTGTATGGAGTACACTGCTCTTAAGAAATGTATAGTAAAGAAAATAGAGCTGGAGAGAAGGCTCAGAGGTTAAGAGCATTGACTGCTCTTCCAGAGGACCCGAGTTCAATTCCCAGAAACCACATGGTGGCTCACAACCATCTGTAATGAGATCTGGTGCCCTCTTCTGATTTGCAGGCAAACATGCAGACAGAGGACTGTATATAATAAAGAAATAAATCTTTAAAAAAAAAAAAAAAGAAAGAAAGAAAAAGAAAATAGCAACAGAGAAAGATGGAGATTGTGAATTTTTTTATTTAATAGACTCAAAAAAAGACAAACCTAAATATTAGCAGGCTAAAGGAAGATAGCTATTTGGGACGAGATGAGGAAGAACAGTGGGGGATACACTAGAAAATGGAGAATGGCAAAGGATGAGGGAAAGAACAAGATGGAGGGCAGACCAGGAGGGCAGGAGGAGACCAAGGTGACTGGAGAAGGGAACCCCTCGCCACTGAGAAATGTTTTAGAAAGTTCTTATAAAATTGGTGTGTGTGATGCAGGAAATACGTGCACACACATGGAGAAGAACTATGGGTGTCTTTCTCTATCGCTCTTGGCTTTATTCCCTTGAGACAGGGTCTCTCACTGAACCAAAGTTTGGCATTTTTATTTATTCATTTTTTTTCCAGTCACACACTGTGGTTATAGGTATGTATATTCAGCTGTGCTTTGCTTTTTACATGAATGCTGAGATCCACACTCATGCTTACACAAGTATTCTGATTCACTGAGCCATGTCCACCGCCTTATCACTCCTCCTGATATGAAAGAAATGTAAAGCAACAACTTTGAGCTAAAATTTAGTATTTGCTGAGTATGGTGTGGTACAGCACACGCCTGTAATCCTGGCACTTGGGAGGCAGAGGCAGCAGGATGGCTGCACTTCAACACCAATATGGTCTGTATAAAAGCTTCCGGCCAGCAATGACTATGCAGACTGCCTCAAAAAATAAAAGAGTGTGGTCTGGTGGCGCACACCTTTAATCCCATCACTCAGGAAGCAGAGGAAGGTGGATCTCAGCGAGTCTGAGGCCAGCCTGATCTATGGAGTGAGTTCTAGGCCAGTTGGGGCTACACAGTGAGACCCTGTCTCCAAATACAAAAATGAATGAATGACAGAAAGGTTCCTTTTTAAGCCATCCCTTAATTTTAAGGTATGTTTAAAAAGTAGAATTTAAGTAACACTACAGAAAGCAATTTTCTTCCCCATTCCTTTGTTCTGTATTTCTTAAAAACACTTCACAGATGTGTGTGTGTGTACGTATGTATAAAGTATGTATGTATAAAGAAAGTATGTCGTAAAGCATGCATCATGCCCCCCCACCCCAAATGTTAAAAAGAAAAGATAACACAGGGCAAATCAAAGGTTCTTCAACAGGTAGGCCAGATTCCTACAATTTTTAACACTGCAACACTTCATAGCTACTTACTTGAAAGAAGGTCTTAAAGCCAAGAACCCTTGTAATTCAAACTCCTCTGGAAGTGGTGTGGCTAAAGAAAGAAAGACACCAAATTTTGTAAACATTTTAATTAAAATCCTATGATTTGGAAGTAATACTTATGATATGAAAATAGTGAATAAAAAGATATAAAAAAAATGTATATTAATGTTCATTCTCTGCTTTTATGCATCATACCTCTGCTAAGGACAAGTCATCCAACAAAAGCCTGCAAGTTAGCTTTGGTACCTAGATAAACCCCTAACATTCAAACAGGAAACACTCAAGGTGCTGGCACAAAGAACTTCCTCATCAGCTGTCTCAAGAATTTAGAGCTTCAGGTTGGGTGTGGTGGCACAAGCCTTTAATCCTAGCACTCAGGAGGCAGAGGCAAGTAGACCTTCAAGTCTGAAGCCAGTCTGGCCTACAGAGCAAGTCTCAGAACAGCCAGGGCTACAGAGAGAAACCCTGTCATTTTAAAAAAAAAAAAATCAAAAAAGAAAAGAAAGAGGAATACTAATATCATTGATAGCTTACAAGAAATAGCCTTGGGCATTATCCCAAACCTTCCAAATCCTAAAAAAAAGATTCAGGCGACTCATTGTGAATTACTAATGAAGAAACTCCATGTAGCTCAACACAGCACTATTTGAGAAAAATTTAAATTATGAAAATGCTTGCATGTGCACATGTATATTTGTGTAACAGTGGAGGCCAGAGAATCTCAGGTGTCATCCTCAGGAATGCTGCCCATCTCTTCTGAGAAAGGGACTCTTACTGGGCTGGACATCACCAATTAGGCTAGACTGGCTGGCAAGTCTGGGATCCTAGGGCTCTCAGAATTCCAAGACTGGGAGTCCTAGGAATCCTCTTGTTTCTGGCTTGCCAGTCCTAGGATTTCAGGATGCTGGGAATAATTTACATGGGTTCTAGGATCAAATTCAGGCCCGCATGCTTGAGAGATGAAGCAATTTACTGACTGAGTTATCTTCCCAGGCCCTCGATGAGGAAAATTTCAAAGACAAATAAATAGACTATAACACACATATGAAGTAAAATATTACAAAACCAGTAAAAACTGCTTAGCAGCAAATGAAAATGTTAACATTATACTGTTAATTTAAAAAGCATTTTTAAAGTTGTATATGATGCCTATGTTTGTACATAAAGAAAAGCCCTAAGATCATGCACTATCACATGGACAGTATAATATTATGGGAGAACTATCGGAAATTTGTGTTTTTTATGCTTTAGGTGCTAAATTCTGTGTGTTGTGAGTATCTGGACGACTGGTGCTCACATCATTTCCTTAAAATAAAACAAAATCACTATTGAGGCTGGGGAGACAGCTCAACAGTAAGAGTACTTGCTGTTCTCACAGAGGAGCTGAGTTTGGTTTCTAGCACCCACATGGCGGCTCCCAACCATCTGTAACTCTAATTTCAAGGAATTCAAACTCTTCTGAGTGCTGCAGGCACCAACCAGGCAAATACATAGTATGAATATATACATGCAGGCAAAAATACTCACACATGTAAAATACATGAATCTAAAACCTAACAAAAACCCAGAATAACTTGCAATGATGAAGAGATGGGGAAGAAAATGGATAGAATTTAAAGGTCACAAATGTCTACTTAAGATCTATCAGAGAAGCTGCTGAGGGAGTTCAGGAGAATTATCCACATCTACCCACTTCATCAGCACCAGAAGTCAGAGCCTCTTTGAAACACTGACTTCAAGTAAAACAAACACGCTTCACCAAAAGCCCAGTTTCCCTAGCTGTCAACCTCCCATGAGTGATGGAGAACCACAGCAATAGTACACAATTTGGGCAGCTCTTACCATTAGTACTTGAGAGATCATCTTCATGGGGATGAAAACTATTTAGAAGAGAAATTAGCCAGGGCCAAATGCTGCAAATTAAAAGAAAAATTTGGATTTTATTTATTTATTTTTTTTTTTTTTTTGGTTTTTTTGAGACAGGGTTTCTCTGTAGCTTTGCGCCTTTCCTGGAACTCGCTTTGGAGACCAGGCTGGCCTCGAACTCACAGAGATCCGCCTGCCTCTGCCTCCTGAGTGCTGGGATTAAAGGCGTGCGCCGCCACCACCGCCCGGCTTGGATTTTATTTTTATGTAAGAGAAATCAGAATACTAAAAAACTATAAAAATGACATCTATTTAGAGTTCCTGACCTAATTTATTAAACAAAACAGAAGTTTGAGTTTTAGAGTACACATAAACAAAAATTTGATACCGAAAACAGTAGTATCTAAAAACTTATACTAGCAAAACCTACATTAATATTAAAAGGAAACTAAGTTTCCAAACCCCACTCATGACAATATCAAAAGTGAAGGCATTTAGGAAAAGTAAAAGAATTTGGAACTAGAGAGATCCCAGGGTCTTAACAAAGTCCCATCACTTATTAGACAGTCATCTGTCAGTGTGCACATGCCAGGCTCCAGCAGAAACTTCAGACTTAAACAACTAAGACACGCAGGAGAGGAACTTTCTACCACTGTGAAATCTTTTTGAAGAATTATTTCTACAATCAAAAGTATACTGTTCATCACTAAAATCAAAAGTTCTTAAGAATTATCTCAACTGTCTTGAGTAAAAATAATTTTCAGTCATCTATAGCTATAGTTAAATATAATACAAATTAGGTATAATTACAAGGCATTATCAGTGTGTGTACAGGAAGTTTATTATTTAAATAAAAGCAGAAGTGTGGCACATGTATGGCTGAAGAAATAAATGATTTTTATTTCAAGTTCGTTGTGAAATGTAAAAAATGCCTCTTCATGATATGGCAACAGGGGAATATGGGAATCACACAAATTTCTCTCTAAGATTGTGTGTCTCACATGAAGAATTCAACATAAGGAAAGCATGCGTAGACAGAGCAGGCAGAAAGAGTCTTCAATACTGTTCCAGAAGGCAGTTTTCCTAGGTCTGTGAGTACCAAGCCACACATCCCCACCTTCCACTCTACAGCACTTACTACTGTCTTTCATCCACCACTGCCTCCTCAAAGATCCGAGGCCGGAGTCTCAGCCAGTCCATGGAGACCTTGACTGCAGGCAGGGGATAGGCATGGTAGGACTCCTGAGAATCGTTCTGGAGAGGACATTTGCACAGGATGCCAAGAAAAGACACTGGGGAGTGGAGTAGAGACAAAAAATTCAGAATGTGTAAGGCATTTTAAACAGTATACCAATTCAAAATATCAACTATGAGCCTTCTGCTGTATTATTTAACGCTCATGCATCTTAGTTTCCTTCTAAATTTTCAGCTGGCATGTAGCCCACAGCTATAATCCCAATACTTGAGGTTAAAAACAGGAGGACCATGAGTTCAAGGTCAGCCTGGGAATACATAGCAAGACTCTATCAAAAGAACAGAAAGAAAACACTTTTTTTGTGTCCAAATGTTATATAAAGCAGGTGAGTGTTATAAGCAGACAAAAGGACAGAATTTGATGTTTAAGTCTCCTGATCCAATATTAAGAAATATAGGACTCGACAGGCGGTAGTGGGCACGCCCTTAATCCCCGCACTCTGGAGGCAGAGGCAGGCAGATCTGAGTTAGAGGATGGCCTGGTCTACAGAGCTAGTTCCAGGACAGCCTAGGGGTATTAAACAGAGAAACCCTGTCTTGCGGGGAGAGAGGGAGGGTGGGAGGGAGAGAAAGAAAGAAAGAAAAAGGACTCATTTGGCTACATTTACAAAAACGCCTAACTATGTCAACTGTACCCTTCCAAGTGAAATGAGAGAAGACTCACTGAAGAGGGCCAGCAGCTGCGTCCAGCATAGCTGTTCATCCTGGCTGTAACTCGGCTGCTCTGTTTCGTTGCCGAAGTCACGAAGATGATGAAGTTGAAACAGGTTAATGACGGTGACATGAACTAACTGCTGAGAGTTGAAAGCTTTTTGGAACAGCAGCTTCTGTAATAGGAGAAAAAAATGCTACATGTATTATCAAGAGCAGGATCCATCTTAGACATAAGAATTAGTAATCATCTACATTTAGAATCAGAGTATTGTAATAGGATTACTGCATGAGTAAACTGTCTCACTCTTAATTGCAGTATTTTGTATGGGTCTAATGTCTACAAAGAAAACTCTTCTCTTAAAAAAAAAGGAAAAGAAAAGAAAAAATTAATGTAGGCACTACCTAGTTGTTTAAGCCATTTCTTTTTTATTTATTTGTTTGTTTGTTTATTTGTTTTTTCTACTATCAGCTTGATACAGTACAAATTCTTATCCTAATAGTGAAATGTTTCACTGAGGCTTGCCCACTGATATTTAAACTAACATTTTTGCCCTAAGAAACTGTCCATGTATTTACCTACTTTTTATTTTATTAATATAGGTGCTTTGCCTGTGTACCATATGCATGCCTGGTACCTGAAACCCAAAAGACGGGTGTTGGATTCCCTGGAACTGGAATTATAGATAAGTGTGAGCTTCCATGTGGGTGCTGGGGACGGAACTTAGGGTTTTCTGGAAGAGCAGCCAACACTCTTCACTGCTGAGTAATCTCTCCAGCCTCAGAAACAATATATATTTTTAAGGCAACTTCAGAAGATAGTATTTGGAACTATATATGTATTTAGATATTTCAATCCATTAGAGGTTGCCTCATAAGAGACATACATATTAAATAAAATGTTTTAAAAGGACAAATGATTGAAAGCAGATATATATAGTGATAGAATTCTAAAATAAGATTCAAGTATTTTTTTTGAACCCTTGATACATGAAGCATGACTTAAGATTTGTCATGAAATTTTTTTTTTTCACTTCTTAAAAACAGAAACTTTATAAACAAGTCAGAAAACACATACTTTGGAACACAGGACAAATAATACGCTGGGGCAGCCATTAGGATGTCTAATAAGCACCTTCACAATGACCATACTGAAAATTTTCAGAAAAAAAAACCCACATCTGATTTTGAGCAAGTTTCATTTAAGTAGCAGCGACTGTGTTCATGGTAACCTGCTAAGCAGTGGATGATGTTACCCTGCAGATTCTCGTAGCTGGAGGTCTCAATGCAGTTACACTTCTACTTTAACACCCGGGATGGGATTTGGTTATTATTCCCACATGGAATAATTTCCAAACCTAAGTTCCTAACCAAGTTGACAGCTACGAGGATGACTATTTTTAGTTGCAGGCAGCCTTCCTCCATCCTTCCCCAGGGAGCAGTCTGGACAGCAGACTCAAGTGTCAGCAGTCTTCTGGTAAGAATTGACAATACACTAGATGTAGTGGCTTATGCCTATAATCTCAGCATTTGGGAAGTTGAGACAGAAGGTTGGCATGATTGTAATGGTTGCAGCAATTCTGAGGTCAACAAGGGCTAAAGTGAGAGAGACCATTATCTATACAAAACAAAACACAAGAAACTCGAAAAACGAAACCAGAGCTGCAGATCCAGAAAAGACAGTTCTTGCAGTTTCTCCACGGTGAGTGGGGCTCCTGCCACGTCAGACATATCAGTTGCCTTTACTGCATTCTGAGATTTCTGTTTTTATAGAGAGCCTGAAATAGCCACAGTGAGTTATATAAGCAAGTCCTACATTACTTTTGGAGAAAAATTTCTGATCTGTTTTTGATAACAATTGAACCCTATGTCACCTGCCATCCACTGCATATGCTGAGACTGTTAAGCCCCTTTCCAAAGACAATCATTTCTTTACTTAATTCCCTACTATGTGATAGAATTTTCCAATAAAAGTTTCCTTTCAATTTCTACATCTACCCTTCTAAATAAGCTAACTGTTTATGCCAGTTATACTTTTAATCCAACACGTCTATTCAGATTCCAAAGCTCTTTTCTAGGCTAAGTAGTTAGAGCACTTAAGTTGGTGTGTCTTTTGCACACTCAACCCTAGAAATCCCACAGCCTAAGTTCAAACAGGCCACTGGGAGGAAGGAAAAAGGAGAAGACTGAGAAAAATGATTTTGCCACAAACTTTTTCTATTGCAAATATGATAAAAAAAATCTTACAAACGATCAACTCAAATGGTTATCTGAATTATTTTACATTGGCAATATTAGGAGCTAATTTACACTTTCACTGTCCAAGTTTTGTGTTATTGTTTGTTTTGGACAGTTTATCACTATGTAGCTCTGGCTGGCTTGGAACTTGCCATGAAGATCAGGCTGTCCTCAGATTCACAGAGAGCTACCTGCCTCTGCCTCCCAAGTGCCGGGATTACATTAAAAGCATACACCATTCAGCCTACCCAAGCCCTTGAAATGCAAGACTTCTCAACATTTAGTTTTTAGTGTACAAAGGAGCAATCAAGAAATACAATATTTAGAATATCTGATTCACTGCTGATTCCAGCGCCCTAAACATTGATACTGAACAGTCAAATATTTCAATAATATATTTAAGATTCTTAAATACATTTAAAACAAAGTAATGTATATTAAAACTGTCTTTTTTCTTTTTTTTTTCTTTTCTTTTCTTTCTTTCTTTCTTTCTTTTTTTTTTTTTTTGGTTTTTTTGAGACAGGATTTTTCTGTGTAGCTTTGGCACCTTTCCTGGAACTCACTCTGTAGCCCAAACTGGCCTCGAACTCACAGAGATCCACCTGGCTCTGCCTCCTGAGTGCTGGGATTAAAGACATGTGCCACCACTGCCCGCCCCAACTGTCTTGTTTCTTAATATATTTCTACTTTGACTTGTTTTGCCAGCTGGCGGGGGGTGGAGTGAGGGTGTTAGTCAATGAGAAGGTTGCTATAGCATGTCTGGATACCACAGCTCAGTTAACAAGAGGGAAGTCAGATGCAAGGATTTCATATATTCCAGATTTAACTTTTTTTTTTTTTTTTGGTTTTTCGAGACAGGGTTTCTCTGTGTAGCTTTGCGCCTTTCCTGGAACTCACTTTGGAGACCAGGCTGGCCTCAAACTCACAGAGATCCGCCTGCCTCTGCCTCCCGAGTGCTGGGATTAAAGGCGTGCGCCACCACCGCCCCAGATTTAACTTTTATTAAGAGTTCACAATTAAATATAACAACATAGGAACTAGGAGTCTCATCCTCTGGGTGTAGCTTAGTGCGAAAGTATTTGTTAAGCTTATTTATGCTCAGTTACATCCCCAACACCATAAAAAGACAAAAACTCTTAAGTTAATTTTCTCCAAATCTTAAGCTGTTTTAAATTAGAGAAGACAAAAATTTTTTGTTTTTAACTCGAACCTTAAACTGTTCTTCCAACTTCTCTCGAAGAGGGCTCAATTTTTCCAAACTCTTACTCAGGTATACATGACCGTGGAATTTAATAAATGCCTTGATGAAGTCAGAAACACCCCACTTGGTTTTCAACTCATCCCGGCTGAAATGAAAGAAAAACCTGCATGAATCTTAATCAGCACAATTAGCAAAACTCCTAAAAATGGATTTAGCGTGAAAGCTATCCACTAGACAAGAAAAGGGTTCTGTTTAAGTCTAGCTTCATAGCTAGAACTTAGATGAGTTAGCATTCAGGTGCAATAAATCCCAAACTATGTAAAACCCAGTGACTGCACACAAAACAATTATGTTAACTATAGGTTTAGAGATAAAAGATGAATACATCACTGGTATTTCCTGGACACAAAAATTTGAAATTAAGTTTCTATGTTACACAAAATTCTCTTGGAAAAAAGTCAGCCCTACCTTTCCAGTGCTTTAGAAAGTGCTTTTTGTAGATTAGTGGAGGCAGCTGGGAAAGGGAATTTCACAGCAATGCTTCTGCAGTAGTAGAAAATTGTGGTCAGGTGGTCTCCTTTGGAAGAAGCTAAGATAGCCAACTGATTGTAAGGCTGACCTAAAGGATGAAAGTTAAGATTCTAAAGTCACCAAGAACCAATCTTGCTATCAAGATAGTAATACTCAGGTAAATGAATTCATAATGCAAAGTACTATTCAAGGCAAATCTCGTGATATCAATTACAGTTGGATATAATGTCAAACTGTACACATTAGTGATGTCACACCCTATCATGTGCAGGTTAAAAAGTCACGTAATTAAATATTGAGTATGGTAGCACATACTGTAATCCAAGCACTCAGGCTCAGACAGGAGAATCAGAGTTCAAAGGTATACCTGGGCTACATAACTGGACTGTCTGAAAACAAACAAGCCGTAAAACAGGATTAATACAATAAGCACACATCTAGTAAATCTCCTTAGCTCTGTGGTGCTGAGGACTCATCACAAACACTCAGCTCTGCTACTAAGGTGGGGAGGCTAACACAGGCAACTGAAATGGACAGTGTTTATCATTAGCTCTACTTGAGACATTTTCTAGAATCTAAAGAAATTTCAACATGGTTTAGCATAAATGATTTGTAACAGTTTGTATCTGCTGTTAAGCTCTTTAATTCAAGAATGCCTATTTTGGAGCCATCAAAAGTATTATCTTTTAGGAAAAATGGTTATCTTGAAAGATGATTATTCTATAGACCAATTAAGAATGCTAGAGTTGTAGAAACACTATTAGATCACATTAATTCCACTTATACTGGCTTTCAAACAAAGTAACCTTCTTTAAAGAAAAATCCATGTTAAGTGTATAGAGTATAAAAGTTAAAAAGGAAAACATGAAACTCAATGACCCCAAAATTCAACATCTACTGCTTTAACACACTTAAAAAGCAGAGCCTATCTGCCATAGTGCTGTAAACAATGAAATGACATTGTCAACCTTTAGGTGGCAGGCCCACTCACCATTGGAGGGGACAAGCTGAGCTGCATGCCTATAGTAGGACTCTGCCTGGCTGGTCTGGTTTCTGTATCGAGCTGAGAAGAAAACGAAAACTCAGTTTAAAACCATATAGATATATACAAACACACAAAAACCACCAGGAAGGCATGTCCAAAACAGCTAGAGCTTTAAATTCTAAAGATAATAAAGACATAAAGTTGAAAACAAATTAACTATAGGATTATGTGTGACGTGTCCATCCAGCCTTCTGTATCTGGGACATTCAGCATGTAACCAGTTTGAAAGCTTACCTAGCCCCCATTTTCAGGTCCTCCAGTGTCATGCATCACCAGCTCCCACTATGGACTATGCTGGTGACCTGGAGCCGGCCCACAAGAAGGGGTGAGTTATATGGCACTTAAAAACAAAACAAAACAAAAAACACTATACAATACGATCTGAAAATTAAGTATTCCTTCAATATCTTATAAAGTGATTTTTGAAAAATGCCCCATATCTACTGCAGCAGTATTAAGTATGTGTGTGCAAAGAAGACATTTAAAGCAAAACCATCCTAAACATACTGTCACTGCATCTTCTTGCAGAGCTCACTGATATCTTTCATGTGACCTCTCAAAGTGTCACTCATTTATGTCATTAAGAAATCTAAAATCTACTAATTTAAACACAACTAATGTTCCTCATTCCTTGTTATTTCAGGACAAACCATAATCCTATAGTTAATTTGTTTTATAACCTTTTTAGGTCATCTTAAAGGACTGAACACAAAGATAAATTATATAATAACCCCAGATAAAATATACATAACGGAAATTAAAATTTAACCTTTCAAAGGAAGCAACATGAAATGAGCTTTCAGTGCACCAGTAGGAAAAAATAAGAGACAATCTAGTTCTAAAAAAGGTTAATTTATAAACTTTATTCCAAAAGAGCACAAGTTTCTAATGTAGAAAATACAGCATCACTTTGATGATTTACCTTTGACTATATTTTTAGTGTTTCCTATTTGCCTATACCTGGATCAAATCTGAAGAGAATTTAAATGTTAATGAGATTTTTTCCCCAAAAAATTCTACCAATCTCAAAACATGGAGTAATGTAAGTTCCTAAAAGTGAGTTTTATAATTTCATCGTGTATCAATCTACACCACACATGCATATTCCAGTTTCTTCCTATGACCACACCAAAGGAAAGGACGAATGTGTTAGTCTTCCTTCCCAAAGGCTCACCAATGTCTCCCAAGTGGACGAGGCAGTGCTGGCAGATGTAGGAACAGGAGCTAGACTGTGGCTTCACTATGGCGCTGGTGTGCGTCTGTTTATTGCTAATAATTCCCAACTGAGAAGACTTCACACGGCATGGCAAATCTACATTAAACACCGTACACAGTTCCTGTAATAACTGAAAAAAAAAAAAAAACAAGCAAAATTTAGTCAAGTCAGAATGTTCTAACAGTAAAGTTTACACAAAAGTTACGTATCTAAGTATCACATACTAATGAGACTCCAATACAAACTGTATGAAGATTACATGTAATCTTTGATTGGTTGACTCTCATTATCAAAGCACTTTTGGGTAAAGCATTAAAAAAAAAATCAGCAAGCATATTAAAAACAAGGAACTCCATGAAATTACCTACTTATCTTAACATATAAAAATCCTTAAATATTGGTTGGTTATAAATGTTTCTAAAGTGCAAGACAAGGTCTTGACATTTATTTTCATAAGTTCTAGAATGATTCACTCTATCTGGAAGGTGCGAGGA
Source organism: Peromyscus maniculatus bairdii (assembly GCF_049852395.1). Lineage (NCBI taxonomy): Eukaryota > Metazoa > Chordata > Mammalia > Rodentia > Cricetidae > Peromyscus > Peromyscus maniculatus. The sequence goes on from NC_134862.1 coordinate 61,875,273, forward strand.
GACTCTTCTGGTCAGAGTTACCAGCCGGTGTATGTCTGTTATTCCTTCTGTTCTGTCTTCTGTCTGTTACACCCTACTCCAATTCTTTCATCTTTAACTAATTCATGTATCTTTCCTCTGGTCTAACCATATCAAGTTTTCCTAAAGAAAACAGACAAGACCAGAACACAAAACCAAAACTACCCTCTGCCCCCAAGACAGGGTTTCTGTTTAGCCCTTGCTGTCCTGGAACTCACTTTGTAGACCAAGTTGGCCTCGAATTAAGATCTGACTGCCTCTGCTGGGATTAAAGGTCTGCACCACCACCCGGCAAACATTCTCTCTTGACCCCAGATTCTTTGTAAGTCTTCTCATGTCTTTTTCTTCTCAACTAGACTCCTCTAAAGGAGCCCACCCTTTCCTCATCTATTTTCTCAATGCTACTCACTCTTGAACCCCATTACCACTGCCTTCGTTCAACTCTTCTACGCCCTCTTCACCACTGGCTTACTAAAGTCTCAGTCAGATAATTGGCTATACAGTAGCCAAACACAATGATCATTTCCCTCTAGCCATTATTTTATTGGACCTCCTGCTGCCTTTAAATGAGCAGATCTTCAGGCTAACCAACTTAGTGCTTTTCCAGCCATTCTTTCCTGTTTCCTTCCTTCAAAACCCCTCACCCATCTTACCAGGCATTTGATTCTCATCTCCTTTCTTTTCCTTCTCACTTAATCTTTACTTTTAATTGCATTCATGCAAATGTCTGTCTTCTATCAGGTGCATGGTAAAAGACAGCCAGTCAGAACACGAGTACTGGGATCCTGCTCACCAAGGGAAGACTGTTCTGTCCCTTTTCTAACCAGCTCCTCACTCTGCCAAGAATGAAGAGTTGACTAGGAAGCAGATCATCACCTGTCACATTACATAGAAACGTGAAAATGCTTTCTTCTCCCCTTTTCCTAGAGTAAGGACTATTACTGTGCTGGCTAGTTTTATGTCAACTTAATCCAAGCTATACAATGGCTTTGGAAAGAGGAAACCTCAATTAAGAAAATGCACCACAGGTCTGACTGGTGGGGGAGGGCCTGGCTTACTCAGGCTGGTGCCACTCCTGGGCGGAAGTCCTGGCATGTTTAAGAAAGCAAGCAAGCCTTGAGGAGCGAGCCAGTCAGCTGCACCACTCCATGGCCTCTGCATCAGCTCCTGCCTTTGAGTTTCTTCTTCCCTGACTTTCCTGGATGATGAACTACAACCTGCAAGTTGAAATAAACCTCAAAACAAAAGTTTCTTTTGTTCATCGTGTTTTATCATAGAAATAGAAACCTATCTGAGACAATCACTATGTTCCATGATGGAAATAACAAACATTCAAATCTCACATGACATGTTACACACTACCAAGAATTTGGTAGAGCCTGACAACACTAAGTTTAAGGTGATTAACAAGGTCAAAACTTTTTTAAAAGAAAATTTGACTATAGTAATCACATAGTAAGCTTTAAAATTCTACAGTAATCAGGTCTCTACCACTCTACGCAAATTATACTTTCATCAAACCCAAAGTATTACACTTTAAAAGATGAACCATCATTTTATATAGTATCAAGGGGGAAAAAAATCCTGGCAATGGTAACTTAACAGTCCTGTTAAAATGCTGGTAATCCAAAAAGTCTATTGCAAGCTTATCTCTATTATAGAAACATTAAAATATGTTTTTTTGTTTTTGAGACAGAGTTTCTCTACAGAGCCCTAAGGATGGCCTTGAACTTATAGAAGATCTGCCTGCCTGTCTCCTGAGTGCTGAGATTAAAGGCATGCACACCACACCTGGGTAAAATATGATTTAAATTTTTAAAAAAGGAAAATATAGTACACATTAAGTTTTCCATGACTTCTATGAACACCAAATCTAGTTTTTTCCATTTTTTAAAAAGCTCATTTGACTTAACAGGGTATATGACTTAGCTCTGCCCTCAGTGAACTTTTTTTCTTGCTTCCCACTTAGCCATTTCTCTTACTTTCTCCATTTGTAATAGTTATTACTCTTATATTAAGTCTGTCCCCATCTGACTAAAGTGAACTGGTCATAAAGTTTACTCTCACCCTGATCTTTCCACTGGGCTCTAAGCTTGGCATAGCCTCTTAAATGTAAGGAGCACCTCATCTGACTTAACACGAACATTCAGTTTCTCCCAGTAAGCCATTCAACTTGTTGCTATTGTAGTTACTAGCTTTGACTCCTCCTAACTCTGATTCCACACATCTAATCCAATCCATCAGAGAGAATCCTACAGACTCCACTTCAGAATGGCAATTTCTTCCTTTACCATAATAACACCCTATCTAGTTTCCATTCCTAACTAGAATATAGAATAACTTTCTATTTGGGGGTGGGTGGGTAGGGGCAACATTAGGATAGGATCTTGCTATGTAATACTGGCTATCCTGAAACTCTGTAGACTAGGTTGGCCTTGAACTTGAATCTGCAGTGACCCTAAGTGTTTTGATGCAGGCATGAACCACCACACCCGGCTCACCACTTCCCTTCATAGCCTCAGTATCTAACTTGTATGATAATAGTTCATTGGCACAGCACTTACTTTGAAAATTTAAGTCTTAGTACCTAATAAAACAGAAACAAATCCGCAAAGCAAAAAAGCAACAGGCTTTTTGACAGTGATCTGTAAAGTGAACACGCCATTACCAGCTGCCTTACTTTCATTTTATGGGTGCTTTGCCTGCACGGATGTCTATGTACCATCAGATTCCCTGGAACTGGAGTTACAGAGAGTGGTGAGCTGCCATGTGAATTCTGGGAATGAGCCCAGGGTTCTCTGGAAGAGCAATCCAGTGCTCTTACTCACTGGGCCATCTCTCCTGTTACTGCTTTAAATTCTAACTATATTTATTTGTATGTTTGTGTGTGCAAGAATGCATTATACACTTGTGGAAGTCAGAGAGCATGCTCTCAGAGCATGTCAGGTGATTAGACATCTTTACCCTCTGAGCCATCTTGCTAGCCCAATATATGCTTTACTTATTTAATATTTATTCAGTTGAACACCAACTCCCTTTCCAGAAGCATCAGTTTATATTAGTAAAAGCTGGCATAAATTTTGAGAATAAAAATGGTACTTGAGGTTTTTCAATAAAGAACGTGGTTGATTTTTATAGTATAAATAAGACAAGTCCCTCTTTCCCCCTTGTCTTCTTTCTCAGAGAAAGAGTCTTACTGTGTAGCCCTGGCTGGCCTGGAACTTGTTATGTACACCAGGCTGGCCTCACATTCCTAAATATCTGCCTCCTGTGTGCTGGGACTAAAGGTATGCTTTATATGCTACCATTCCCTAAAATAACTGCTACAAGATGACCATTAGTTAATATCTTCCAATACAGACATTATTTTCTCTTGTTCTTCATTCAAACAAACGATTAAACTAAAAAAGCCGTTATCTATAGGTGAAGGCAAGCAGCACAAGGAGAACTGGCCAAGGTTTCTTTAGTACACAGTCTTTAAGATCCTATCATTACAAGGGTTGATGAGATGGCTCCATGGGTAAGTGATTGCTACCAAGGCTGATGAACGAACGGAGTTTGATCCCTGGAGCCCTAAGGTAGAGTAAACTGACTACCACAAATTGTCTTGACTTTCATCCATGTGCTATGGAACAATGTGGCATACACACACATACACAAAATAAAATGAATTTAAAAATTTATTATCCATTTAATTTACAAATAGATAAAATAGCAATTAAAATATTTAATGTGCAAGTATTTAGATAAGCACAGCATATGTGTAAAAGTCCATGGAAGTCAGAAGGTTCTCTGGAACTGGAGTTACAGGCAGTTGAGAGCTGCCATGTGAGTGAGCACATTGGTCCTCCATGTAAGAGCAACAAGTGCACTCAACTACTGAGCCATCTCTCTAGCCTGAAACAGCAATTTTCCCAAATAATTATGCTTAAAGAACACTCCATGAACATTTATTTCTTTGTAAATTACATCAGGATGTGACTAAGGAAAAGGAAAATAAGTGAAGATAATATAGCTTATTTTTCAACTGAATAAAAAATGACTCAATTTCTTAGGTAGTTTAAAACAATCAATGAGCCGGGCGGTGGTGGCACACGCCTTTAATCCCAGCACTCGGGAGGCAGAGCCAGGCGGATCTCTGTGAGTTCGAGGCCAGCCTGGACTACCAAGTGAGTTCCAGGAAAAGGCGCAAAGCTACACAGAGAAACCCTGTCTCAAAAAAAAAAAATAAATAAAAAAATAAAACAATCAATGATCCAAATAAATGCCACTGTGCAAATAGTACTACAAAAATTCACTTTGCAACTTTTTAAAAGATTTTTTTTTTACATTTATATTTTATGTATGAGTGTTCTGTATGTATACCTGCATACCAGAAGAGGGCATCAGATCCTATTATAAATGGTTGTGACCAACCATGTGGTTGCTGGGAATTGAACTCAGGACCTCTAGAAGAGCAGCAGTGCTCTTAACCACTGACCCATCTCTCTAGCCCAACACTAACTTTTAACAACTCATCTAGTACAACAAAGTTATTACTTTCATAATGACTACACTTGGTTTGATCACATGACTACTTCCATATCTCCCTGAGGTTTGGCTCTCATTATACCTGTTTTTATTCATACAATTAAACCTCTATCTTAAGAATGTTTCTTTCTCCCTCTCTGGCAATACTGGGGGGTTTGAACCCAAAACCTCCTACTACATTCCCAAACTTAAGTCTGTATCTTTTAAAAAGGTATTACAAGTAATTTCAGACATCTATCTGATGGGAGATTATATGTAATCAACTTTCAGATGTCTCATAAGGCAGTTAATAGTATTTACATATACAAAAGATGTGTACAAAGAGCAGAGCACCACTAAAGCTAGAGTATTCATACACAAAGCAGAACTCACCTGAGTATAGAAGCCACTAGCTGCCTCTAGGAACAGAGAAAGGTTTGCCTGGACTTCACTCCGATTTGGGTTTGCTCGATTCTTTGCTTGGCCTTGTAGTGTTGTGATCTGATTCTTAAAGGCATGATTCCAGCTGAAAACAAAATGTAATTCTATTTGGTATAGTAGTGACTCACTGGGCAGACACTGGTCCCCCTGAGAACAAGAAAGAACTGTTTATTATACCACACCAAACAACAAACCAGCATTAAAGTTATTTATTTCAATAACTTCATGCTTTTCTTTGAACAAGACTAGCCATGCAATAGAACACAACTGACTTTAGTGGACACTTACCAAATGCTCCAGGTAAGCAGAATGTGGCTTCCACTATGAACCTTTAGAGCTATTACAGTAAGAACTACTTAAGAATCCCAGCATAAAAACCAGAACCACAGTGGCAAGATCAAAGTAAAATAAGCTATTAACAATTTTAACACACCGGGTCAAAAATAATTATACCCTGCTCCGGTGACACATTGCAGGGGGTGGGAGGAGTGCTTTGTAGACACTAAGTTCTATCCTTTACTTTCCCCCACTAATTATCCGTAGCGTTCATTTCTATTCCTGTTTAATGATTTTGTTTATTTATCTTATAGGTTAAGGCTTAATATTTTCTTTGCAGCATGAAATAGAAGCCACATTTCAATTTTTGTTATTTAAACACAATGCAGAAATATACCAAAAATGACATTAATCGCATATTATCAGCTTAAATTCAATAATAGTGAAATATAGTAACAAATGTCAACATCTAATTTTGAGGCTCTAGAACTCGGGTTTTAAAAAATAGTTCAGGGCATCAATAATCCCTTAATATTGGTGATGCTTTCTCATCATGGACTCAAGTATTACAGATATGAGTTCTAATTTGTTATTTAGTTAAAAACTACTAGATTTTCTAAAAACACAGTGCACAAAAAGCACAGAAAAAAGGAAAACCAACTTGTCACAACTTGGACTATTAGAGGCTTTACTAGAACAAATGTTCTTTTTAAATTTTTTTTTTGGAGACAGGGTTTCACTATGTAACCCTGGTTGTCCTGGAACTCACTCTGTCGACCAGGCTGGACTCGAAATCAGAGATCGGCCTGCCTCTGCTTCCCAAGTGCTGGGATTAAAGACCGAGTCTTCTTAACTGCTGCTTAAGTCTCCATCAAACTAACTATCCCTGCTTCAACTTATAAGACACGATTTTCTACAAAAGCCTTGCATTGACTCATCGGGGAATCTGGTTATCTGCCATTTCATCCTTCACAGAAAGAACAAGTGGAATAGCCTAAACACACAAAATCTTTCTTTAGTTTTCTGGTGAGCAGGAAGGAAGATATAGCCACCGATTTGATTAAGCAAACTGTTCTTACAATCAAATATACTTTCCTGTTGAAGAAACAGGATGATGTTAAGCCCAAATGCAAAGTCCCACTGATCAAGAAAAGTTTCTCTTTACAATCATGGCTTAAATATAAGACTTAATATAGATATTTAGAATTTGAAGTATTATACATATGTTTAAGTTTGTTTACTCCAATGCGCTCTAAGAGCATTTTACTTTTGGTAAAATTCAGATCTAAATATCCTCCTCTTACCTTCCAAGAATGCACCTGAAAAAACACTAATGGTTAAATGCTTGTTTAAAAAAAAAAAAATCACTATTAGAATTTCTTTGAAAAAGCTTACAGTAGAGTACATTTAAAAATTACCAATTAACCATTAATGTTTGAAAACCTTGAAGAGATTCCTGATTGCGCAGGAACATCACAAATGGTAATACTTACAGATCCTGTTCTACTTTCTTGTCTAAAGCATATTCCAGATCAGTAACTAGCATTTTCTGGTACAAGTCCTGCAGAGCTTGCCTGGATGTCCAGACCTCAGCTGGACCCAGCTTAGAATCTGCGTGTTAACAAAACAAACAAAACACCAGCATATAGTTAAATCACTTAACCCACAAGTCACACCAATGTTTCCTTCTCTCTCCATCCACTGCTGCACAAGTTTTATGTTACTATATTTCAAATGACTTTCACCTTCTGCCTTCCAGCTAATGACTAACTTTGATTTAAAATGTTTTTTGTTTGTCTTTTAGCTATTTTTTAAAACCATGTATTTGTGTGCATGTGTATGAAACTCATGAGTGTGTGGGGGTGTATGCACTTGCAAGTAGAGCAAAAGAGAGCATCAGGCATCCTTCTAGGCAAGGTCTCTCACTGAGCCTGCAGCTACAGGTTTTTCAGTGAGGGTGTCAGGAAGTCCAGTGATCTTCCTATCTCTACCTTCCCCATTCCTTAACGCTGAGGTTACAGGTATGCCCAGAATGATTTTACATGGTTGCTGGAATCTCATCTCCAGTCCCCATGCTCATACAACAAGAACTCCCGTGTTTTGACCCATTTTCTCCGCCTCTGTCTTTCAGCTTTAAAATAACATTATAAAATTAAAATGGCCATTAAAAAATGATTGACTCTTTGCTTCTAGTTTAGATTTCTGCCTGTTCATGTCACAGCAGGTAATATATCTCACAAGTCACTCCATTTGAAATAATAGATTTCTATCAAATTGTTTGTTTACCCCTGTTAACTGTATCTCCATTCAAATCATGGTTCTCATTTTATTTTGAATCATTCCTACAATGATCCTTGCAAAATTTTCCTATCAGCTCACCATCCAGCAGATGCCTGGATTATCCATACTCTATTATACTACCCAAATGAAACAGTGAGAATCATTTTCATGAATGGGACATGGCCATCCAAGGCACTTCTGTGATCAGTCTATACTATAGCCAAAATTAAAGTGAAGAAAGGCAGAAGCCTGGTGTTAAACTGCTCAAAAGACCAGAGGAGTTAACTGTATATGGAATAAAATTAGGAAGTCAGGCTCTGGTTACATTTAAGAACTGGGACCACATTGTCTGCCAAAGTCCTATAGGGTTTGAACAGTCCAAATGCTGACAGTAAGCTGTCTCAGTAGAACTACTTAATGAACTTTTCAATTACAAATTTCCAATATCCAATTATGCAATTCAATTTCATCTAGGAGCTTGCTGCTATATATTGCCACAATTTTCACACCTCTTTAGGTTGGCCATTAGTACCCATAAGCCACCACAATCCTATTCAGCAAAGAGAATGCCCTGCATATTTGAGTTAATACAGAGGTTTGCCGGCTAGTAAGAATTGAGTCTTATAAAGTGGGTTTTTTTTTGGTTGTTGTTGTTGTTCATTTGTTTGGAGACAGGATCTCACTGTGTAGCTGAGGCTAGCCTGGAACTCTATGAGCTTGTACTCCTGCTACCTTCACTTCGAATGTGCTGGGATTACGGTGTGTGCCACTGCACTGGGCTTTGGGGGACTCAGAAGTCATTCAAATGAGTACACATAAACGCTTTGGGGAAAAGTATATGTATGTATGTATGTATGTATGTATGTATGTATGTATACATATATATGCAGCGTCATATTGTTCCATACACACGATACAGATAGCACTCTAATGCCAATTCAAGAATATAATACAATTCTGACACTAGTATCACACATGTGTTAATAGGAAGAACAGCAGTGAATATACTGTAAGCCCTGCTCTTTTTGTCTGGTTTCTTATGATACAATAATCAGGTTCCTCAGAAACATTAACCTGTAACTGTCAAAGATGATATATTCCCTCTTCCCCTCTTCAATTATAAATCTTGGCCAGAATGCTGGTTATCAGTTAACATTAGCTGAATTCTTCATTGGCTAATCACACAACTAAACTCCTCCCAAACTAGAATACTATTTATTATCATGTATCTCTCTGACAGGTTAGAATAACACATACTATTATGAAGGACATGCTGATCACTAGCTTTGAATTATCTATTTATTTCAGTGGCTAAGTCCAAAATTCTTCCCAAAGGGCTTTAGCTATTACTCAGAGCAGAAAAGATGTATGAGAAAAAGCAGTTCACTGAATTTCACACTTTTAGTGCAGTTTCTCTGTCAACATTTTCCCTGAAGGCTACCTACTACTCAGGTTTGAGGCACTATAAGTTGAAAAGAGCATTTTCCTAGGAAAATATTAATCAAACATAGCTTTATATAGTTACAATGGGGTATGAATTAATTTATATATTATTAATAAAAGATTCATAAAATTAAATAATCATATGCATTAATAGCAATTCAAATGTGGCATATATTACATTAAACTCCTGAGAAGTATTTAAGGAAGAACCTAAAGTATAAGACCAATAAACATCTAAAGCAAAGTTATTATTGCTCTTGGCAACCAGCACAGGGTTTGGTACTACATCTAATGTGAGAAAGGGAATTTTCTTCCATTAACTTAATATAATAGAATAAGTACTAAAAAAGAATTAAGACAGCCAATACCTGTCATTTCAGCCTTCAGGACTTCTGCCTGCCTAGATAAGAAAAAAAAAATTAGTTAAAAAAAAACAAGTCAAATTAATAGAATTACACTGCATTATCAAGTGAAACAATGCATTACACTAAAGCTGTATAGCTGTGAAATTGACGTCCTCCTTTAACAGTCGGTATATATAGCACTGGGTCTTGACAAATTGGCGTCACAATTTACAAATTACTTCACAGATTAAACTGGTTTCTTCTCCAAATCTGACTGTAAAGATAGTATATTACAAGGTTTTCTCCCAAAGCCTTGAAGACTATTTGTTTTCAGTTTACCGATTACTATAAGCATTTCAAATTCCACTGTTCCCCAGCTGCTTGTTCCTATTCCTTTCTCCAGGGAAAACAATTCCCACGACTGGGCATTTACTGCACTTACAGAGCCCTCTCCTTATGAGATCAAAGTTCATTTCAATGAGATGCTCTTCTAGCATTTAATCAGGACTTGATTTTTCTTTCCTCTCTTGACAATCTTCAAAGTTCCCTTGCTATTGGGTTTTTCAAACATGTTCAAGTTTCCCACATTTTTTAAAACCTAGTACTTCCCCTCTGAAATGCAAGAACTGTCTGTACTGGAGAGGTCCTAAACTGACCTTACGGTCCATCCTAAGTGCAGACTTCATTCTCTTTGAGTGCTTTCATCTTGGTAGTTTATCAAGGCTTTCAACGCTGTGGAAAGTAACTTCCCGAAGGTCCTTCATGCCCAACCTTCTTCTAAAGCCTCAATACCTACCGAGTCCAGAGAAATGCATCCTCTAGATGCCTACTGAAACCCACTACTTTTAGCCACCCTCCAACGTTATACCCACTCCTCAGATGAACTACTGCAAAAGAGATTTTTGAATGTATGCTTGTTCTTACCAATTATCCACCTGAACTTAGTGATTTAATGATTTTTCACTACAAAGTCTTTAGTGACAAATTCTGGAGTCTCTGAACTTTCCACTACTCCTCTCCCCTTAATCTAGTGGTCTGTCACTGGACTTTTGAAAAGGAGAGTCCCTGGGCTAAGAACACACCCCCTTTTGCTGGCTAACAACCACTTATGCTTTGTGTCTGAGGCAGAGCACTACACTTCCTTGGGAAACACATCTGGGGTAAGGAAATCCTTTGGCTACCAAAGTCACTTTATAATAAGTAGTATCACAGCTTTTAAAAACATGTACCATTAGAATCTCTTTTTGAGTAGCATATTGCTCAGCAGGAGCTCTAAAACACGCTCTCCCACAAGGTTCTGGTATTCTCTACACAGAAGAATGATTACAGTTAACAATACATGTTGACTATCTAATCTTAACAGCCAGAAGTAGATTCTGAATGTTATCTCCACAAAGAAGTGATAAATACATTGGGTGAAGAATATGCCAAACATCCTGAGGCTGGATCAAGAGCAAATGAATACATGCGTTCAAACATCACACTGTAGGTGTGATTACATGGCAACTAACATAAGAAAATTGAAGATTATTACAGCATGACATTTCCATTTCAAAAGAACTAAACTGGAACAAAAACTAGAATACTAAGGTACTAAACATTTACAGAACACTATTTTACATAATTAAGTATTTTATAGTAACTGTACATTTTTAAAAATTGTTTTTATTTCATGTGTATGGGTGTTTTACTTGGGTCCTGGATTTTGTCAACTTGACACGTTATTAGTCATTTGAGAAGGAACTGTAACTGAGAAAATGACCTCACCAGATTGGCCTGTGGACAAGCCTATAAGGCATTTTCTTGACTGATTAATTATGTGGGAGGGCCCAGCTCTCTGGGGGAGGTGCTACCACTGGGCAAGTGGTCCTGAGTTGGATAAGAAAGTAAGCTGAGTAAGCAAGCAAGACAATGCCCTTACTTCCCTTCATGATGGACGATTACTCAAGTCTAAGTGAAATAAACCCTTTCCTCTCGAGCTGCTTTTGGTCATGGTGTTTATCACAGCAACAGAAACCTTAACCAAGTCAGTCTGTGTGTACATCTGTGCATCACTTGTGTGCCTGGCACCAACAGAGACCAAAAGAAGGTATTTTGAGAACTCTGTTACAGAGGTCATGAGCTATCATGTAGGTGGGAATGGAACAAGTATCCTCTGAAGAGAAGCCAGTGTTCTTACCACTCCAGCCCCCATTGTTGTAAAATTTAACTTCAGTAAAATAGAAAATGAATTCTTTTATCCCTGTAGTCTTTAAAGATATCCACTGCTTGCATGTGCATGGTGTGTGTGTGTGTGTGTGTGTGTGTGTGTAAAGCTTTTGAAGAGAATCACAATGGGGATTAACACAAAAGAACTATCAATACAAATGAACAATGCACACAAGATAGCTATGTTTAGTACTGAATGTTATATACCAAATTTGATCATCCATTAGTCCAGATTCTCTGGTCACTTTAGGTCTTAACTTTTAACATTTTTTTAAAAAAAAATCTGGGGGCTAGAGAGATGGCTCAGGGGTTAAGAGCACTGACTGCTCTTCCAGAGGTCCTGAGTTCAATTCCTAGCAACCACACGGTGGCTCACAACCATCTGTATTGAAATCTGGTGCCCTCTTCTGGCCTGCTGCCATACATGCTGTATACATAATAAATGAATAAATCTTAAAAAAAAAAAAAAAAAAAAAAAGCCTTTACAAGGCTGCTAGCATATGACCTTAAAATTCCAAGATCATACAACTTGAGAAAACAACACACACCCTCCTCACCAGTCAAAGCTGCCCTGTCTTTTTCCCAAAATGGAGTACTCTCCTGTCTATGAAATTTTAAGTTTTCCTTCTAAAGGAAAACAAAAACAAACAAACAAACAAAAAAAAAAAGAAACTATATTCCAACAATTCTTGATAAAGAACTTCAACAAATTAGTATTAGTTTATAGTCAATGCTCATATAGATACAAGCATCTTTAAAAAACAAACAATAACAACAAAAACCCAGGGCCTCACTAATATATATGCATATATATATATCTTTGACTGGGCTGGAATTTTTTGTGGAATAGGCTGTCTTTGCACTGACAGGATACACCTGCCTCTACAGTGCCACCTGTCTGGACGTGACAAGTCTTAATGTCTCCTCAGAAGAATTATGTGAGCAATGGTGAGGTATATTTGCTCTTACTTTAAACTGAAGGAATTAGTGAACGGAATGAAAATACCAAGAATCTAAAAATTAAATCACTGTACTCTTTATAATAAAACAGTACAATTAGATACTTATAAAATATAAAACTTTCACTGGGCGGTGGTGCCACACCAGCACTGGGAGGCAGAGGCAGAGGCAGGTGGATTTCTGTGAGTTTGAGGCTAGCCCAGGCTACAGAGTAAGTTCCAGGAATGGCATAAAGCTACACAGAGAAACCCTGTCTTGAAAAAAACCAAAAAACTTTAAAAATATTATATATATTGTCTTTGGGCTTTTTGTTTGTTTTGTTTATTTTGCTATTTAGTACCAGCCAGCCTTGAACTTCCATAGCCATCCTGCCTTAGTCTCCCCCAAGTGCTGAGACTACAGGTGTGCTACCATACCCAGTAGCACTTAGTTATTCATTAAGAGAAATAAACTAGCTGGGCGGTGGTGGTGCCGGCCTTTAATCCCAGTACTGGGGAGGCAGCCAGGCGGACCTCTGTGAGTTCAAAGCCAGCCTGGTGTACAGAGCGATAACCAGGACAGGCACCAAAACTACACAGAAAAACCCTGTCTTGAAAAACAGGGGGTGGGGGTGGGAGAAGAGGAAAGAGAGAGAAATAAACTGTCTGTTAAACAGTAAAAAAAAAAAAAAAAAAAAAAGTGACATTAAAGGGCTGAAAAAAAAGGCTGGATCAATGATAATAAATACATTAGAAGCTATAATCTGAACAATTCGCATGGAGATAACATAATCAAGATCTATAACTATATTTAATGCATTTAATCCAAGCACTAGCTACTACAAGAGCCAGCAATATAACACCACTGATAGACACTGTTCGAAGGGCCTTGTGTAAGTAATCGTTTAATGTAAACTATGTGCTATTACTGCCTCCATTTTATACTTGAAGCAAACATAAGCCATATAGACATATAAATAGAGGTTAAGTAACAAGCCCATGGTCACAGAATTAGAAGTAGTACTTGAACTCAGCAGTTTGGCTTCAGAGTTTAGTTCCTTTTTTTTTTTTTTTTCTTTTTTCTTTTTCTCCGAGACAGGGTTTCTCTGTGTAGCTTTGCGCCTTTCCTGGAACTCACTCTGTAGCCCAAGTTGGCCTCCAACTCAGAGATCCGCCTGTCTCTGCCTCCCGAATACTGGGATTAAAGGCATGCGCCACCACTGCCCCAGAGTTTAGTTCCTAATCACTACAGCTAAGCTCTTCTGAGTCTAAGAAATTAAAAGTAAAAGTAAAACTAAACGCTAGTAATGGCCCATAGCACTGGGACACGTAAAATAAAGGTTTTTCTACTTGAACCTCAGACCCACTTTCTCTGCTTTTAGATAGATAGATAGATAGATAGATAGATAGATAGATAGATAGATAGATAGATAGATAAAAAAATCAGAAACCATTCTAAAGTCACAGCTATCCAAACGAAACACCCCAATGCTAAGGCACTCTCTTATTTGGGAGAAGTGGCTAGGGTAGTTGGGTTTCTTTTTTTCTTCCCCTACCAAGCAAGAGCCAAGGTGGGTTAAGTTAACTTTGTTCACTAGTTCAACATATCGTTTTAAGGAACAATTTGGGATAATTACTATATTTACCTATAGTCATAAACATAAGAACCAAATCATAACAAATTATGCCAAATAATAAGCCAAATACCGTAAGGTGAGTATGTACTTATGAACACACAGAAACACATAAATATATAGCTCTCTAGACAGCAAGTTTTCTAATAACAAATTAACTGGAGAAAAATAAACTACTGTTGTACTGTTAACTGTCATTCAGAAGAAACTCTAGGAAAGATGCTGTTACTAAGAGTTTTCTTCAGTTCAGGTTAACAAAAATGTGAATTTGCTTTCTCTCAGTGTATAAAATCTTTGTGCATGCCAATACTCTACAACAGCATCTCTCAACCTGTGGGTTGTGACCCCTTTTGGGATTGAATGATCCTTTCACAGGGTCACATATCAGATATTCTGCATATCAGAGACTTACATTACGATTCATAACAGTAACAAAAGTACAGGTATGAAGGAGCAATGAAATAATTTTATGGTTGGGGGTGACCATAACATGAGGAACTGGATTAAAGGCTTGCAGCATTCGGAAGGTTGAAAACCACTGCTCTATACCATACATTCATTCACTCCATGACCTATATATACTCTTTGAGTACGTGGATATAGTTTCTGAAGGTCCATTCTGATCTACGAATTTCAAGGAGAGCCAAAGACAAAACAGTAAAACAGACAAAGATAAGTACAAAGTCAAAACCTACAGATGAAGTTAGAGAACCAAGGAAGGTAGCAGATTATGAGAAGACTTGCATGCTGTGTTTAAGAGTTCAAATTTGCTGGGCGGTGGTGGCGCACACTTTAATCCCAGCACTCGGGAGGCAGAGCCAAGAGGATCTCTGTGAGTTCGAGGCCAGCCTGGTCTACAGAGCGAGATCCAGGAAAGGTGCAAAGCTACACAGAGAAACCCTGTCTTGAAAAACCAACCAAACAACCAACCAAACAAACAAAAAAAGAGTTCAAATTCAGCCTGGCGGTGGTGGCGCACACCTTTAATCCCAGCTCTTGGAGGCAGAGCCAGGCAGATCTCTGTGAGTTTGAGGCCAGACTGGTCTACAGAGCTAGATCCAGGACAGGCACCAAAACTACACCGAGACCTGTCTTGAAAAATAACAAGAGTTCAAATTCAGTCCTGTAATAGGAAATCAATGCTGAATTCAAAGTGAGAGTATAGCAGCACTATTAGGTTACTGCATGCATATGTGGGCACTGCATGCATACAGGGCACATAACACACATGGGAAAATGACACCAGATGTATGAAGCATAGATTCAAGGTCAAGAATGGAAATGAGATCGCGATAATACTGCTAAGTAGAACTCCTTTCCAAGAACTCTCCCAAGTTAAACTAGGAAAGGGAGACAATGCAGACTATCATCATTTCAGCTAGTGAGCTTGGACAGTGGGTACTTGAGAACACTCAAGTGTCCAGGCAGGCACTTAGAGATGACAGTTCTGAAGAGTAAATGAGACAAAGCACGCTAAGTGGCATCTCAAAGCACAACAATCAGTGACCACCAAACTACCTGCTACCCGGGATCCTAACTATAATCAAGTGTCCCTTCCCTACTGCTTCCTGGGTCGCTTCGGAAAGAACACAAAGGATTAAAGACAATGGATCCAAGTGGCAGTCAAAAACCCCAGTTCTTCACCTCCACATAATGCTTAAGCTCTTTAGATGCCATAAAATCATGTTCTCACATGGACAGAAAATAAAACCAATATATTTTTAATATGAATAGAAAATAACATCAGTGGTAGACACAGAGAACACAAAAGAACTTAGTCAGGATGTTTCATCACTTCTCTCTAAACAACAGTTATGATTATATCTAATTATTTCAAGGTAATATTTAAAAACTTGAGACTTGATAACATATGAAGCAAATAATAAATGACTGAAACACCATGCTGACAACAGTTAAAATTAAAAGCCTAATAATATCATTTGATAATGTATTATTTGCTAGGTCTTCTTGTCATGATTTCATCTATTACAGAATCTTTACACTCCACCTGGCACGGAGGTACATGCCTGTAACACACCGGTAGTCCCGAGAAAGAGGCAACTGGACTCTACTTTAAAACCAAACCAAACCAAACCAAAACGGGTAGGTAGGGATGTAACTCAATGGTAAAATGCTTGTTGAGCCATGTCCAATAGTCCACACTTGACCCTCAGCACTGAAAACAAGCAAACAACTTGAAATTTCTGTCATTCTATCAGGTAAGTAGTAATGTGCACATTTTGCTGATGAGGAAATGGGCAGAGGGATGAGATCATTTTCTCACTGTCACAGGATTAGAAAGTAGCAGAGCTCTGATTCCACCTTGCAATCTAATTCCAGAACGAGAGCTCATGAGCATTATAAAAATGAAGCAGGTTTTCTGAAATGAAGTAGCTACAAATGTCACCATCAATCATGGTATCCACATACAGATGGTATCCACATACAGATGGTATCCACATACCATCACCTCTAAGTGTAAAGCCACATCTCTGATAGTAATCAGACGTGCTGTCATTATTAAGATGCTACAGCCAGAGTTACCAACTGGTCATGTAGAAGAGGTCTTCTGGACTACATTATCACAAAACTCTCAAGGTCTTTGTGACCTTTAATTGCATCCATGCTGACATATAGAATCCAGGACTGATGTTTTCTGTGTTCAAATAACATCACTAAATATTGTAAAAGAAATTTTCTTTGACTCTAAAAAATAATTGGCAAGACAAATTTCAGGAGGCTGAAAGACAGCTCAGCAATTAAAAGCACTGGCTATTCTCCCAGAGGACCCAGGTTCATTTCCCAGCACTGACATTTGGTGGCTCACACATTTCTAATCCCAGTCCCAGGGTATCCAACACCTTCTTCTGTGCTCTGCATACTGCATGCTTGTGGCACACATACACACATGCAGGCAAAACACCCATATACATAAGATAAAAATAAAGGAAACATTTCATATGAAAAAGACGAATCACATGTCTCTAGGCTTATAAATACTCACTTTATATCTAAACATAAAAATTCCTGAAATGTATTTCAGTACATTTTAAAAAGTTTCCTTGGACCACAAGGTATCAATGTTAATGTCAAAGTAAACCTAGCTTAATTTCTCACAAAGCCACATAAGCAAAAATAGAATCTTTAGCATATCTTTTCCACATCCTTCAGAAAGTCTCAAATTCTTTTAGCAATGTCCATTGAATATTAAAAATGTAATATACACTTTGGCAATTAATAACAATGCAGAAATCCCTTGTAATTTTTATCCTACCTAATATTACTTGATTTCAGATGCTCCTCTGATTTCAAGTTTTCGGTCCTCATCTGGGACTAAATGAAACGTTTTTCTCCCACAATGACTATCTGCAAGAACATCCAATTTCTCACAAGGTAGAATGGTTTAAGACACTCTAGATAGAGGAGAGGAGGAAAATATGAGTTAACACAAAAAAATAAGAGAATGCCCCTGGGGAAAATCTTTTAAAAATTTGAAATGACTTAATGACAAAATTTTTCTCCTTTTTATATTAGTTTCTTAAAACATCTTTAAATGTTGTTTTGTATATATTTCTAACAGGTTTTGTTTTAGACACTAAACACTGCTCTCATGTGCTTCAATGTTTACAAGCTGAGTGATCTCTACAGGATAGTGTGACATCAGTTTCCTACCAGGGATCTGCAGAGTGAGACTGCCCTGGTATATATAACATCAAAACAGATAGATTTTTATATTTATTTATTTATTTATTTATTTATTTATTTATTTATTTATTTATTTATTTATTAGACTGAGTTTCTCTGTGTCAACAGCCCTGGCTGTCCTGGAACTCACGGAGATCTGCCTGCCTCTGCCTCCAGAGTTTTGGGATTAAAGGCGTGTGCCACCACTGCCCAACAACAGATAGACTCTTAACCAATAGAAAATCACATAAAAGCAATTAAACCACAGGTACAGGTGAGGTGGTATGAAGGATGTTTAAATTCTAAGATCAGCAGAGGTCAGGTTTTTTGGTTTTCATTTAGTCACTGAACAGTACTTGGTCATTTTTATGTGAGACCACACTGCATTAAGGGAGGAATATGCACTGATAAACTAGGCAACAAACAGTCCTTGCTAGTGATGTAATACAGAACATATACACAGATCAACAAAGAAGCAGGTAATAGAAGGTAGTGGTTAAAAAGCGTGGCTCCAGGGGTTGGGGATTTAGCACAGAGTGCTTGCCTAGCAAGTGCAAGGCCCTGGGTTCAGTCCTCAGCTGGGGGGGTGGGGTGAGGGCGTGGCTCCAGAATCATGTGCTAGTGTGATAGAAAGTAAGTCACAGGAAAAAACAATTTCCTGAGGTACTAACTCAAAAGACTTGGGCAAAGTGAGTTAATTACTGGCTATTGATTATTATTTAAATTTATAGTTCTTATGTGCTAAACATTATACTGAAGTGTTCATTATATATAATCTCACAGAATGGGGGCATAAGAAGAGACACTGCTATGCGTCTTCTTAGACTAGCTAGGTTCAAATGAAGCTCGTCTATTTGCAAGCCATATACCACAAGATGAATCACTGCTCTACATCCCAGTTTGGTTAGAAGATGGAGATAATTAAACAAGCCACCTCACTGAGATGTTCTGAGGATAAAGGAGACTAACACAAGTCATTGCTACTGTAAGCACTGAAAAAAAAAAAAAGTCACCCACTATTGCATTTATCTTTATCATTTATAGTTAATTACAACTCCCAGCCAGCCAAAAAAACATAAATACTACTTTCTTCTACAAATTAGGAAAGTGAAGCTAGAAACTCCTATTAATCAATTTTAGATAGAACATAAGGGTTTTCATAATTTTAAGCAATAAACTATGTCTTAACAGAAATGTCAAACGTGCAGGAAGGGGCTTTGTTGCTATACTTTTAAAGCATATATTCATGGGAAAGAATGCGACAAAGCAATTCTAACTTCCTTGACATAGCAAATCAGATGGCAAAGCTCTGACCCTGACCTGGAGAGCCTCGAATTGTTACTCTTAATTTCTTGCTACTCTGCCTCTCAGCACCTGCATCTTCATCTGTGCTTCCACTCAACCTGGAATGTTCTCTCATTTCCTCATCTGGCCAACCCACTCCTGGCTAGAGTAAAAACTGAGTAACTCCTGCTTGAAAGGTGTGGTTAGCCAATTATTCCAGTGCCTGTGTGCATGCAGTTTCACTACAGCACTATACAAATAAATCATTTGTTTATACATTTTTCTACACACACACACACACACACACACACACACACACACACACACACACACACACACACACCACCCAGCATGGTACTTACAATGACATTCACCCAAATAAATATAAATCAATGTGGACGATGTCTCAATTTAAAGTCAGGATCCTAACATTTGGTTACTAAAAGCCTGATACTAGTTTTTAGTTACTTCAGAAAAAAATTAAAATAAAAACAAGAAATCTGAGAACCAAGAATATCAGACTTTTTTTTTTTAAGGAAATACACCACCTTATATAACTAAAGAAACACATGAGCATTTACTTGTCTCTCTAAAAATTCAGATTCTGCTTTCATCCAAGTGGATTTATGTAGTATGTATCAAACAGTAAATAATTGTACAAAAATTAAAACATGAGACACACAATAAAACAGTTCAAAAGTCTCCATTAATTAAACAAGATCTAGATTTGGCCATCAACAACAAGAAAGGTTATTTCTTCTGATCTCAATTTTTAGATTAGATGAGATATACCAGAGCAACAGTTTTCAATTAGCCTTTTAAAAAACACTCGATTCTTTGTAATAACACCTATACCTTCCTGAACTATGCAAGCAAAGCAAACTTAAAACATTAAAATGAATAAACATGTCCTACAACAGAGGAAAAATAAAAAAGAAAGCAATTTTAATTAAATTAGCATCATGATAGATAAACAGCCAGAAGAGTGCCTTAAAAACAATAGTGAGGGGCTGGAGAGATGGCCCAGTGGTTAAGAGCACTGTCTGCTCTTCCAGAGGTGCTGAGTTCAACTCCCAGCAACCACATGGTGGCTCACAACCATCTCTAGTGGGATCTGATGCCCTCTTCTGGCCTGCAGGTGTACATACAGATAAAGCACTCATACACATACATGAATAATAAAATCTTAACCAAAAAAATAAAAAAAAAATAAAAAAAATTAAAAAAAAAATAGCCAGGCGGTGGTGGCGAACACCTTTAATCCCAGCACTCGGGAGGCAGAGGCAGGCAGATCTCTGTGAGTTCGAGGCCAGCCTGGGCTACCAAGTGAGTCCCAGGAAAGGCGCAAAGCTACACAGAGAAACCTGTCTCGAAAAACAAAACAAAACAAAAACCAATAGTGAAGTAAACAGATATTTGTATGTGAATAGCAGAAGCAGGATTAACAGAACACCCAAAAGGGTCCAGATTTGAAGGAGTAGAAAATATAACTGAACTTGTGTTAATGCAAATGAAAAGAAAAAGGAGACCCTTTGTGCTATTAAATGGTCAAATCCAAAGCACCGATGGGGACGTGGCTCCCTCCACAGGCACTCTCCCTGACTGTTAATGGTAGCACAGAGGAGGACAACCAATGCACAACAGTCTGGCAGCTTCTTACACTTGACACCCATCATACAACTCAGAAATTGTGCTTCCGGCACCTATACAAACAAAATGAAAACTTGTGTCTACACACCCTGTGCACAGATGCTTACAGCAATTTTATTCATTATTATCAAATCCTGGAAACAACCAAGATGCTCTGCAACAGGTGAATAGTCTATGGTACATCCTGACAACTATTGATTATTTAGCATATGAAAAAGGAGAAAGAGACCTTAACACATATTGTTAAGGGAAAGAAGTCAATCTGAAACAGCTAAATGTGATTTTTAACTGTATGAAAAACCGGAAAAGAAAACTATGGTGACAGAAATAACTTCAGCGAGGGCCTAAAAGTGCTCTGAAAATGTTTTTAAGTCTAAAAGAAAGGAAAAAAACAAAAACAGGAGTTTTGATTCTATCCTTTGACATTGGAAAAGTAATCATAGTCCTTTATATAATGTAAAGTACCAAATACATTTAGATTAGGAAAGTCCAACTTCCTAACCTGCAGTAGGAAGATGATATGGGAGGTGAGCAAGTGAATTAAAGAGCTGGCAGCAATATTTAAGACACCGAGTTAACTACAAAGAGGACCTGTTACAGTACTTTCAGGTGATCCCTGGAATTAAAAGAGATGGAAAAATCAAACGTTTACCAGAAACCATTACTTAGCCCACATTCTCCATTTTATTGAGACAGCTCCCTTTTTTATTGACTTTCCTATCTGATCTAAGAAATGGGTCCCATAATCAAATAATGTAACAAACTAAACCTGACACAGGTCACATAGAGTGATCACATACTTCCTGACATCTGCACTCTTCTCAACTCTCTTCACACACTGACCTTGGTTTGTCCTGTCATTTCTTTTGACAGAGACTTGACGGGCATTTGTGCTCGCCCTTTTCTAACATCATCTGTTAGATGGGGACCAGAGACCACTTAAAACAGACCTCACCTTCTCAACTATTACAGCCATCCAAGAGCGGATGAATTAGACCATGAAGGTCAGCACCAACTTGAGCTAGCCTGAGAGATGAAGGCTTCTGAGCCAAAATCTCTGGAACTGAAGACATGATCTGACCTGCCTTAGATTTATCAGGTTCCACTGAGCTGTTATATTAAACACTGACTGACTCACCAACAGGCAGCCATGATGAGATGGTAGATGTGAGCAGACTCTAGCAAATAACATCTGTCAACAGACTGATGCTGGGGTATGGGACATCATGGATCAAGATGGTTCCATGGTTTTCAGTAGAAAAAAACTGGGAGACTTTAGCACTTATTAAGGGAGAAGACAATAGAAGTAGGTGTTAGAAGGAGAGTTCACTGGGGGGGGTCAACAATACTTGGCAGCTGATGCTGTATAAAGGCACTTGCTATTATTTTTGATAACGATAAAATCAGAGATTTTTAGATATGCGGAGAAATGTCAGTGTCTCTTTTAGGATCTGGGTTTAAAGGAAACAGTGAGTACTGGTGCTCGTCCCCAAGTAACCAGTATACAGATGTGATGATTTGTTTGAAGCCCAGGGTAGCACTGAGAGAAAGAAGAGTGTCAGAGGACAGAAGTCTGAGACAAATCAGAAACTACACTGAGGATAGAAAACAGATGAAATTGTTGAACATGATTATTCTAGAAGCCAAATGGAAAAAAATGTGTCAAAAAGGCAGAACCTCTAAATGCTGCTCAAAGATTAAAAAGCGAGATGAAGTCTACAAACTGATCACTGGATTTAGCTATGTCTACATTGAGGATCATAGTAAAACAAAGCCTTTCTTTGGAAAAGTGGAGCATTAAGACAGTGACTATGGATTGTCTTCAACTGTGACTGAGTGTAGACAGGGCCTTGCTCTGTAGCCCAGGCTGGCACCGAACTCATGGCAATCCTCCTGTCTCAGCCATTTCTCCCAGCTTACAAAAGGGTTTTTTAAGATGGATACATACCATTTCTTTATAAGATAGGATAGGATAAGAAACAATGTAAGAAAGATCCAACAGAGAGGGAAAAAAATGGATGAAATCCATTTCCTCATAGCCACGGGTCTTCTGAATATTCTGTATGCCTGGGAATGACGGCACAACAGCAACCTGAGAGGGGCTGGTGCAGGAGGACCAAAACTCGAAAGCAGTCTGGGCTACAAGTTCAAGACCAGTTTGTTTTAAAATAAAATTCTTGAGGCTGGAGAGATGGCTCAGAGGTTAAGAGCACTGATTGCTCTTCCAGAGGTCCTGAGTTCAATTCCCAGAAACCACATGATGGCTCACAACCATCTGTAATGAGATCTGTATAAATAAATAAATTTAAAAAAATAATAAAAAATAAATAAATAAAATTCTTGAAAAGGGGGTGGGGGACATAGAGATGTATAATTTAATGGCTGAGCATTTGCCTAGCATGAAGAACCTGGGTTCAATTCCCAGTACTACCAGACATACATAAAATATGCATAAAAGAAAAAAGTTCCTTGTGGGGGACCAGCCCCCACAACTTATTTACTCCAGGAACTCTTGAGGAATGAGGGATAAGAGACTTAGTTAGAAATAGAGAGGAAAGAAACAGAAAACACTGGATAGGCTCGGGTGGGCCTGGACGCTTATCCACGGGCCCAGAACTTTATTCAAAGGTCAGTTTATAACAATGCCAAGGGGTGGAGCAAAAGACCTCCCCCCTTGCTAGTTACAGTCACCTGGTACCCAGGCCTGTGGTCTAATCAACCTCTTATGCAGTCCTGCTGGGTACAGCCACCAGAAAACCTAGTGGGTTCCAACAGTTCCTGAACTAAATAAAATTAACAGTAAATTTAGAGAAAATAAATACTAATAATTCCTGGGAACCTACTATACATACAATAAAATATACAAATAATTCAGAGTTTTTCATAGCAACCTGAAATTTCTCCAATTTTATAAAGAAAGACTTTATAGGAAACTTGCCAAAGGCTTCAAAGACTTAGCACTGGGATTCAAACAGCCTAAACATTTTCATTATACACATCTCATTTTCAATGGCTCATGTAGTCACACCTTAATCATAAATATTGACCACTGCTTATGATTTAAGCTGCCATTTCAAGCAGCATGTAATCCGCCTACACGTGTCCTTTTATTAAATCTGAATAAGTCCAGGAATCTTTTAGCTTCTAGCTCAAGCTAGAAGGTCTCTCTATACCCTTCTCTCCCCTAAATAACCTTCCCAATTTTAGAAATGTTTTGGTTAAAAAGACAATTACCACAAAGCATGGGTATTCTATAATTTTTTGGCATAAATGATATAGAAGAACTATCACATACATACTTCCATGGCAACTGTAGAATGTTCCTGGAAAAAACTAAGACATCAGAAGTAAAAACTCGCTGGGCGGTGGTGGCACACACCTTTAATCCCAGCACTTGGGAGGCAGAGACAGGCGGATCTTTGTGAGTTCAAGGCCAGCCTGGTCTATAGAGTGAGTTCCAGGAAAGGCGCAAAGCTACCGAGAAACCCTATCTCGAAAAACCAAAAAAAAAAAACTTCTATAGCCTTCTCTGGCCTAGAGTCAAATGCTGGTCATAGAAAAAAAAAAAAAAACACATGAATATACAATATTAAGGGCTATTATGTGTCAAGTCTTCATGCTATCCCACTTTCTTTAGTAGTATCCTAATACATAAAGGTCAAACAGAACATAAACTTGTGTTTGTTATTCAAATATCACAATTCAGATTTTCAATTTTCCTGATAAGATCAAGTATTTCCCCAAACTGATAACCCAAAGATTAAAATGTTCAATAAACTGCAAATGTTTAACCACAGAAGAAAACCTATGGAGTCATTTTAATAGAAGAAAACCTTAAAAGGAAATAAAGAAAATAAAAACATATTCTGTAAGAAATAATAAAGGTAAGAACCATGGCTGAATTCCTATCAGGAAAAAGGCAAGTGAGAGGCATCATTTTCAAAGTGCAGAAAAAAGAAGAAAACCTCAACCAATTTAATTTTATATCCAACAAAAATACCTTTCAAAATCAAAGGGAAAATAAATAACATTTTCAGAAGTACAAGAACTAAGAACTTTTATGGCAACAGATCAACATACACAAAGAGTATTAAAACAAAAGCTTTTCAGGATTAAAGAACATACCAAATGGAAATGTGAAACTAAGCAAAGAGGTGACAATTTCAACAAATAATAGATCTATGAGTAAATATAAAAATAGTATTTTACCCAGCACTCGGGAGGCAGAGCCAGGCGGATCTTTGTGAGTTCGAGGCCAGCCTGGGCTACAGAGTGAGATCCAGGAAAGGCGCAAAGCTACACAGAGAAACCCTTGGTCTTGATAAACCAAAAAAAAAAAAAAAAAAAAAAAGTAATTTACAGTCGGGCGGTGGTGGCACACACCTTTGATCCCAGCACTCGGGAGGTAGAGGCAGGTGGATCTCTGTGAGTTTGAGGCCAGCATGGTCTACAGAGTGAGTTCCGGGACAGCCAGGGCTACATAGAGAAACCCTGCCTCGAAAACAAAACAAAAATAGCATTTTACTTCTTGCTTTAAATTTTTAAAAAATTATGGTCTACTTTAAGCAAAAAGTACTAATTATAGAGATCAAAACAAATATAGATGTTTGCCAACAGTACCAGGCAAAAAGAAGGGGAGAGTAATGAGGTCAGGCATGGTGGTGTATGTCTTTAATTCTAGGACTTTGGAGGCTGAAGCATGCTGAAGTCTCCAGCATGGGCAAGATGAGACACTGTCTCCAAAGACAGACAGACACACAGACACACAGACACACAGACACACAGACACACAGACACACACACACACACACACGGAAGGAGGGAATGAAATGAAAATCTAGTGTTATAACATTTTATACTAACACATAATGAGTAGAAATAAAACAAAGAAGAAAAACAAAAAAATCTACAATTATTTAGACACTTCAAAATTCATCTTTCAGTAAATAGTAGGATAAACAAGGCAGAAAACCAGTAAGGTTAGATGAATACTACCAACCAACCTATTATCTATAGAATATCCTGCCCAAGAAAACACTTTTTTTCCAAGTGCACATGAAGTCACTGAGATAGATAATAAACTGAACCATAAAACAAGTTTTCATAAATTTAAGGGAACTAAAATCACACAAATATAAATTAATTTGGAAAGCCAGCTGCAAATTTATTTCTAAAGAACCAAAAATCAAAGGAGTAATTCCAAGAGATATTTGAAAATGTAATAAACCAAATGAAAATGAAAATGTGCATAACATGTAGTATGCAGCAAAGGCAGCAGGAAGGTAGGTACTCAGAGCTTTGAGAGTTTATACAGAAAAGTCGAAAGCACTGATCTAAGCACCCACTGTTAAGAACCGGACAAAGGAGTACACGCCATTCAAATCAAATGAAATGAAGAAAACAATGTACAGAAAATAAGTGAGAACCAAAAGCCATTTCTTTGTAATTCACCTGTAATTACCCACCAAATGATCTATAGTTATAATGCAATTTCAATAAAAACCCCAGCATATGATTTTTGTGGAAACTGGTAGGCAATTTTCATGTTTATCTGGAAACACAAGCATTTATAATGGTAACAATTTTTTAAGTGAACAATGTCTAGGAATTTGTATGTTACCTGATTTCAAAACCTACTAAAGCTGGGCAGTGGTGGTTCATGCCTTTAATCCCAGCACTCAGAAGGCAGAGGCAAGTGGATCGCTGAGTTCAAGGCCAGCCTGGTCTACTGAGGGAGTTCCAGGATAGCTAGAGCTATACAAAGAAAAGCCATCTCAGAAAAAAAAAAAAAAAAAACAAAATAAAACAAAGATCTACTAAAGAGCTATAGTAAGCAAGGGAATGTAAGGGGGATATAAAGATCAAGAGGCAAACATAAACATCTACTGATGTGCTTATTGTGGTGGTATGAATTAGAATGGCGTCCACACCTTGACCTTGATATCCTCCCAATGCTAATTCCCTGCCAGATTCCACCCTCCTGAATACTTAAGGGAAGTTCCTCATCTGTGTATCCTGAATAATGGGCGTTAACAGCTTAGATGCAAGATTGTAAAACATCAGTCGAGAACTTCTGCCCTCCGGGGTCCTCCCATTGTGCTGTTAGCCTGTGTTTAACCTCCTACCCCCTTCAAGAAATGACACTCGACATTTAAAATTAAAATATATATATATATATTTTGTACATATAAATTATATATAAAATTGAATGAACACTGCGAATGAAATCTATGAATACCACAAATGTGATTAATATTATGAGTGTAAGTAATGAATAAAAAAATTAAAATTAAAAACAAAAAAAAGAATGGTGTCCACAGGCTTATGTATCTGAATGCTTAGTCATCTGGGAGTGGCACTCCTTAGAAGGACTAGGAGTGACCTTGTTGGGGTAGATGTGAGCTTGTGGAGGAGGTTCATCACTGGGGATGGGCTTTGAGGCTTCAGAAGCCCAACACAGGCCTAGTGGCTCTCTTCCCGTTGCCTGTGGATGGAGATACAGAACCTACCCAGCACACTGTCCGTCTGAGTGCCGCCATGCTTCTCACAGATAATGGTAAACCTCTGAAACTGTAAGCAAGCCCCAATGAATGTTTTCTTATCCTAAGAGTTGTTGTGGTTATGATATCTCTTCACAGCAAATAAAGCACTGACAAAGACACTTATGTATATGTGTATGTAAATACGTGTTTTTCTACAGAGGCAACTTTTGACAAAAGCACCAACTTAAAGGAGAAAAAAATTTCTCAACAAATGATGCTAGATCAACTGGATGAAAAAAATTTAACTAGAAAACAACCTCAAGTAATATATCACAACATATACAAAACTGATCCAAAATAGATTGGAGATTTACTATAATATTTCTCAAAGAAAATTTAGAAGTAAATGGAGTAACTTTTAACTACGTAAGCTTTGGTTTAAATGTTCTGTCTCCTCCCAAATGCATGCTGAAACTTAAACTCCAATGCAACAATATTAAGAGGTGCTGACTCTTGGAAATGAGTACCATATGAAGGCTATACCCTTCTACACACATATACATTCTATACACAAGAATGGGACTAGTGCCTTATAGGCAGGGCTCTTTGTGACCATGCTATCAGACCCCATGCCAATAACCAAAATGGACTTCACATTCCAAATCAGGGAGGAATAAATCTCCGATGTTTATAAATGACTGAACTAGATTAGAAGACACAATGTGGCTGGCATCTTGTGATATGATAGCAGAGGAAAAGTAAGTAGTCTGTGTTGTTTCTAAACATAATGCTTATTTGAATTAAACTGCATTTATAAATGCAAATTCTTGATTCATATAAATGACTGGGAAGTGTTAACTAATAGTAGTGGTAGCAACATAGTATTACCATTTTTTCCCCTTGATGTTCTATATTTTTTTTTAATTCATATATATTTGGAACAACAGATTACTAAAAGTCACTAAGAATAGAAGCTGAACTGGGTAGATAACCCAGTTGCTGGAGATGTTCCTCAGTTGGCGTGGTACTTGTCTAGCATCCACAGAACTGAGTTTAATTCCCCCAAACTCAAAAACCAGATGAGGTAGCAGAGTTCTGTAATCTAGTTCTCAACAACCTCAGCTCTCAGAAGGCAAAGACCTGAAATTCAAGGTTAACCTCAGCTACACAGCTTGAAGACAGGCTAGATTCTAAGACACTTGGCCTCAAAAAATAAAAAAAATAAATAAAAAAAAAAAGGAAGGAAGGAAGGAGGAAGAAGAAAGGAAGGGAGGGAGGGAGGAAAAAAAGATTGAAGTCTGAAGTTAACCTTTATCATTTAGTGCCCATTCTGGCCCTGATACCCTACACAGCTATCCCTTGGTATTCATAGGGGATTAGTTCCTGGACTTACCAACATACACAGATGCTTCAGCTCTCATAGAAAATATGCTACAGTTGTATGTAACTTACACACATCTTTCTACATACTGCAAATCATCTATGAATTATTTCCAATACCTAATACAAGGTAAATGCTCAGTAAATTAACTGTCGAGATACTATATAGTTTAGAGAATGACAACAAGAGGGAAAAAATCCATAAATAGTTAATACAGACACAGTTTTACTGCTGTTGCTGGGAACTGAACTAAGGGGCTTCATGCATATGAACTCTTATCACGGAGCTACCCTTCCCTCCCAGGCCCAAAGGTTGTTTTTTTTTTTTTTTTTTTTTTTTTTTTTTTTTTTTTTTTGCGGCGGGGGGGGGGGGAGGGGGGGTTTGATTTGTTTTTCCTGAATGTATTTGATGCAGGGTTGGCTGAATCCATAGATGTAAAGCTGGCAGAGGTTCTGTGGCTGAATCCATAGATGTGGAGCTGGTAGAGGTTCTGTGATTCCTTCTAGCTGTTGTATACTAAGATCTTATACCATAATTGAAAATTATTTGCAATCAGTCTATGCTATGATCTCATTTTACTTTACATAATTTTTTTATTTATGTGATATGGATGGGTATTTTGTCTACATATACGTCTGTGTACCATGTGCATGACTGGTGCTCATAAAAGTCAGAGAATGTTGGGTTGTTGTGGTGATATTTTATTTGTACTGAAATGTTATTTTAATTTTATGTTAATAAATAAAGTTGCCCTGGGGTCAGAGCTATTAGAGCCATAGTAAGAGCGTGGTGGTTAGAAGAGCTAGGTAGATTTCTGTGTGTTCAGGGATACAGCCAGTATTGGAGACATACGCCTTTAAGACCTGGAGGGCGGTACTTACAGGCAGTGATGAGGCAGTCATGTGGTTGGGTTTACAACCAATGAGAAGGCAGAACAGAAAGATTATTTAAACAGGGACACAGGAAGTACCTCCCTCTCTCGGGGAAGCTAGGAGCACTGCAGGAGGTAAGATTTTATCTCTGAGCTCTGACCTCTCGGCTTTTCTCTTTTACCTTGGCTCTGTGTTTCTTATTTTAATAATACGATTGGTTACATCTACATCTGGCGCCCAACGTGACAAGAATCCATTAAAAACTGCTTGGGGCTGGCTCCCTAGCCGGAGCAGCCAGCTCCCTAGCCCCGGCCCAGGTCTGCTTGGGCTCAGGCTGGACTGTGAGCTGCTTGCTTAAAGCCAGTGCTACAAACAGCTCAGGCCTGCCCTGCTAAACAGGGCCCCTGGCTGTAAAGCCAAGCCTTGACTCGGCTCAAGAGGGAACAAGTGGCTGGCTTTAAGCTTTAGCCGGCTACCCCTTCGCTTTCACTTTCACTTTCACTTTCGCTTTCGCTTTTGCTTTCTCTCTTGCTTTCTCTCTGTCTCTCTGTTTCTCTCTCTCTCTCTCTCTCTCTCTCTCTCTCTCTCTCTCTCTCTCTCTCTCTCTCTCTCTCTGGATTTACACCTAGGACTCTAGGTGGCTGTTTTGAAATTCGCTCGGATTTATACTGTTCTACGCAGATTTGGTAAGTCATAAAGGAAACTATTTAAAAGACAAATTTTTTCCACATTTAAAAAAAATGGGTTTCCTGTGTACATTGGAAGAAAATTGGGTTTTGTTTGAAATTGTAGGCAGTCTGACAATGGAACAACTATATGAAAAGATTAGTATTATGGGAATTATGCAGTTAATCACCATGCTTATTCTCATTTTACTATTTAAAAAGATAGTCGATTTAAGTGCCCGGATAACAGCTTTAGAAAAACCTGTTAATTTTAACAGTGAAGTTGGTTCAAGTTTGGATCATAAGGTTACAGAAAGAAAGCCTGTTTTCACACAGTCATCCTTAATTTATCCTGTAACCGTACAGCAGATGCCTGATCAAATGGCTACACAAAATATCTGGGCTCCAATTGAACTGATGGATTTTAAAAGGTTTAAGGAGGCAATAGTATCTTATGGCATGCATTCCCCATATGTAAAGCAAATGTTAAACTCTTGGTCAACATATAATAGGATTATACCACAGGACTGGCGGGACCTTGCACAAGCTGTTCTAGAACCCAGCCAGAGACTTCAGTTTCTAACGTGGTTTAAGGAGGAAGCTAGAAACGTAGAAACACAATGGAGGGATAAAGGAATACAAGTTTGTCAGGATCAGCTTATTGGAGAAGGCCAATATGCTTCAATACAAACACAATGTTTATATGATGTTCAAACCGTAATTTTATGTCGAATGGCAGCCTTGAATGCATGGGACAGAGTTGATGAACCAGGAAAAAAACCTGAGTCATTCACAAAGGTTATGCAAGGCCCAAAAGAATCTTTCACAGATTTTTTAGAAAGACTGGCTTCAGCAGTAAACAGAATGGTCTCAGGATCAGAAGCTAGTAAGGCAATAATTGAAGCTTTGGCATTTGAGAATGCGAATGCAGCATGCAAAAGAATAATCAGGCCGTTAAGGGCAAGATCTGCACCTTTGGAAGATTGGATTAGAGAAACAATTAATGTTGAGGTTGATGAGCATGATACGTGGGTAGGAGAAGTAATTTCAAAAGGTTTGAGGAGTGTTAGATGTTTTGGGTGTGGAAAGCAAGGACATTTTAAAAGGGACTGTAAACAGGTCATTCCTAGAAGCAATGTTTCTTCAAGGAACAATGGCAACAGAATGCCCCTTCCTTCTGGAGTATGCAGAAGGTGTGGTAAGGGAAAACACTGGACCAACGAATGTAGATCAACAAAGGACAGACAGGGTAATCCTTTGCCTCAGTTTTCGGGAAACTCCCGGAGGGGCCTCATGCAGGCCCCCATAGCAAAACCAGTTCAAACCTTTCCTGCAGCTGTAGAGGAAATCCCTGCTCTGAGCGATTAAATAACCAAATGACTATTGGAATAAATCATGCTGGTCAGAATGATGAAACAGAGAGAATAGAAAATTCAGGAGAAAACATAAAGAAAATTTTTTGGCAAACTTCTATTAATGAACAGAGACCAAAATTAACGATAAAAATAAATGGTGTTTTGTTGTCTGGTCTGGTAGACACAGGTGCGGACATTACCATAATTGCACCAGAATTTTGGCATCCAGCTTGGCCTCTTCAGGAGGTAAACGTTCAACTGTTAGGAATTGGGACATTATCTGGAGTGAAACAGAGTGCAAGATGGCTGGAATGTATAGGTCCAGAAGGACAGAGAGGAAAATTAAAACCATATGTCGCTAACATAGCTATGAACCTGTGGGGTCGAGACTTGTTGCAACAATGGAATACTCAGATTAAAATCCCTCCAATCTCAGAAACAAATCATAAACTAGCACATGTTTCTGAGAGAAATATTAGAAGGCATTATTTTGAGTGGTCACCAGCCATTCATATTATACAAGAACAGGGCACAACAACTGATAATCTTCCAAAAATACCAACAGCTCTACCTTTAAAATGGTTAACAGACAAGCCTGTATGGGTTCAGCAATGGCCTTTAACAACAGAGAAACTCCAGGCTTTAGAAGAGCTGGTAGAAGAACAGTTAAATGCTCAGCATATTGAACAGTCAACCAGCCCTTGGAATTCTCCTGTATTTGTTATTAAAAAGAAATCTGGTAAATGGAGAATGGTAACAGACCTTAGAGCAATTAACAAAGTAATTCAGCCGATGGGCTCTCTACAATCTGGAATTCCTTTGCCTACTCTGTTACCAAAAGGATGGCCTCTCATAGTTATTGATTTAAAAGACTGTTTCTTTTCAATACCCTTACAAGAAAAAGACAGAGAAAGATTTGCTTTCACAGTGCCTACTTATAATAATTCTCAACCGGTTAAAAGATTTCAATGGAGGGTCCTCCCACAGGGAATGTTAAATAGCCCAACTCTGTGCCAATATTTTGTACAACAGCCATTGGAAGTGATACGTAAAAAATTTCCTAAATCTATAATTTATCATTATATGGATGATATTTTATTAGCTGACTCAAATGCAGATACTTTAGAAAGAATGTTTGAAGAAGTAAAGAAAATTTTGCCTTGCTGGGGATTACAAATTGCTCCTGAAAAAATACAAAGAGGAGATTCTATTAATTATTTAGGATATAAAATAGAGCTACAAAAAATTAGACCCCAAAAGGTGCAAATTCGGAGAGATAGACTACAGACTCTTAATGACTTTCAAAGATTATTTGGAGATATTTCTCATCTACGAACTATTGTTGGGGTAAAAAATGATGAACTGACTAATTTGTTCAAAACCTTAGAAGGTGACAAGGACTTAAATAGTCCAAGAGAATTATCACCTGAAGCTGAGAAAGAATTGGCCTTGGTAGAAAAGAAAGTACATGAAGGGCACGTGGATCGTATTGATCCAAAGCTGGATTGCATTTTGGTTATTTTACCTTCTAGGCATTCCCCTACTGGAATATTAATGCAGAGGGAAGATATTATATTGGAATGGATATTTTTACCAAATAAACCAAATAAAAAATTAAAAACTTATGGGGAAAAAATCTCTGACTTGATTTGGAAAGGAAAATTGAGACTTCGTCAGTTAGCAGGAATAGACCCAGCAGAAATTGTCGTACCTTTAACTAAGGAGGACATTGAAAAATTATGGACAGAAAGTGAACCTTGGCAAAGAGCTTGCAGTAATTTTTTGGGAGAAATTAACAGCAAATATCCCAAAAGCAACAGAATTGATTTTATAAAGAGAGCTGATTGGATCTTGCCTCGAATTGTACGGCAAAAACCCATATCTGGAGTTCGTACATTTTATACAGATGCCAATAAACAAGGAAAGGCAGGTTACAAATCAGAAAATTTAAGTAAAGTGGTACAAAGTCCTTATAATTCAGTGCAAAAATCAGAATTGTATGCTATTCTGTTGGTATTAATGGATTTTTCAGAACCTCTCAACATAGTAACTGACTCTCAGTATGCTGAAAGAGTGGTATTACATATTGAGACTGCAGAATTTATCCCTGATGCTTCAGAATTAACTTCACTATTTATTCAATTACAAGATACAATCAGGAAAAGGAGTCATCCTTTATATATAACTCACATCCGATCTCATACTGGTCTGCCAGGCCCTCTAGCACAAGGCAATGATGAGATTGATAAATTATTGATAGGAAATGTGCTGGAGGCCTCAGAATTTCATAAAAAACATCATGTCAATAGTAAAGGTTTAAAAAAGGATTTTTCCATAACCTGGCAACAAGCCAAAGAAATAGTAAAGAAATGTCCTACTTGTTCCTTCTATAATCAAACGCCATTACCAGCAGGATGTAACCCAAAGGGTACTCAGAGAAATGAAATCTGGCAGATGGATGTGTTTCACTTTGCAGAATTTGGAAAACTGAAATATGTACACCACACTATCGATACTTATTCAGGATTTCAATGGGCAACTGCTTTGAGTTCTGAAAAAGCTGATTCTGTAATCACTCATTTGCTAGAAGTTATGGCCATCATGGGTATACCTTCACAAATCAAAACTGACAATGCTCCATCATATGTCTCTGTTAAAATGAAACAGTTTTTTGCTTATTACAATATAAAGCATATTACAGGCATACCATATAATCCTACAGGTCAAGCAGTTATAGAAAGGTCAAACAGAACTCTAAAGGATATGCTAAATAAACAGAAAGGAGTAACAAAAACCCCCAGAAATAGACTGCATAATGCTCTATTAACTTTGAATTTTCTGAATGCCAATGAGAAAGGAACAACAGCTGCAGAGAGACATTGGGTAATAGAAAAAACTACAGAATTAAATCAGCCTATATACTTTAAGGATGTGCTGACCTCAGAATGGAAGCCAGGGTATGTATTACGTTGGGGACGAGGTTTTGCTTTTGTTTCTATAGGAGAAGATAAGCTGTGGGTACCATCAAAATTGATAAAGGTTCGATTTGAACAAGAGAAACCTCTTAATTAGAGGAGGTGATAGTTCATCAACCAGCATGAACATCCAATTTAAACTAACTTGTACCTGTAACACATGTCTTTTCATTTAATCAGATAATAACTTGCCAAAAAGGAACATCCCCAAAATTAGTCTTGGGGGAAGGTTTTTGTTTTTGTCTTTTAGGAGAATGAAGGTTAAGGAATCTGAAGGACACAAGACAAATGAGACAACTGAAGAAAAGGGACAAATCATCTATCCCAGGAAACAGAGTATATTGGAGTATATGGCATATGGGTATATATTATCTGAAAAATTTTATGTCTTCTTAAATGTTTGTTTCTGCTTTTCTCTAAAGATTTAACACTATTGGTTTTCTAATAGTCCCAGTTCAATTAAAATTTAAAGCTGACTTTGGAGTTGGAGAATGGCTCTCTCCTTCTTTAAACTCAAGCATGTTGTTAAAATGAAAATACAAACTCCCTGTATCATGACAGAATAAAAGAGCCATTTTCTGCTATGGGACAGGACAAAAGCCAAATTAATTAAGGGACTATTCTATTACTAATCTCAACTCTTTGATTCTATTCTGATTCTTTAAACTTTTCTTAAAGTATAAATTTTATATCAAAATTTACGAGATTAATATATACATATACATTTTAAACTTTGTTAAGATAGGAATGGTCATATAGAGTACTAACTAATTCTAGAAAAAAGGCTTCAATTAGCTGCATATATATGTCTTTGTGTTCGAGTCTCTTATCAGTTTTCTGCAGGAAATCATGGCCAGGCCTAACATCAACTGAAATCTCCAGGAAGAAGATGGGGCCCCACAACAACAACAATTCCACGTGTACAATAATAATATCACTAAACTGACAAACATCATCTACAGATCAGCTTTGAACTACAAGGTGCTCAGAGCAATTTTGAGATGACTAGCTGAGATGATCCAGTCTCAAAGACTACTTGAATAAGGACTTGAGATAAACCCTGAACTTTGGCTTTATACACAGACTGGATAATAATGAAGGATATAGTTACCTTTCCTAGAATTTGACAATTAACCTAAATTTTTCTTTCAGGATAAAGATAACTTCGCCCATACCCAGCAGGAAGCAATTTTAAGAATATGACACCCACATTGCCAAAGAAGTGGTGTGGGGCGGGTGGTTTTTTGGTTCTTTTAATGGGTTTTGGGTCTGGGATAATTTTCATTATTTAGGGGGGTAGGTTACAAGTTGTCAAGGGTTAGGAAAAAGGCTAAGCAAAGGAGATTAGATTTAAGGTTCTTGTTTAAAAAAAAAAAAAAAAGAAAGAAAGAAAAGAAAAAGACAATTACTAGTTTTAAATACTTTACATTATTACCAACTATTAGGATATAAAGAAATGAAAGTTAGTAGTTAGACATTACAATAGAAATTATAGTCATATTAGATATGTTTTAAAAATTGAGCAGATGTATTTTAGACAGGTCATCTTCAAACCCTTCAGAGATCTACAGAATATGGCATTTAAAATGTTTTAATAACTTAGAAATTTTTCTTTTTTGAGACATGTCGGCTCCTGGCAGTACCAATCTACTTCAGAGAAAATATGGGCATTGAAGAAACTGCATATGGAGTTAACTTTCATTGTGGCAAAAGTTAGCCACTGGACAACAAAGTATCCTCAAATCAACAGAAAAAATGGACAGACAGAACACAAAACAAAGGACTACCAATTCCTGCCAAAACAAGTGTGGTTATGGCTTTATCAGACGGCATCTTCTGAGGCCAGGACAATATGGCACCATCCCTGAAGTGGCCTTCACAATCTGGAAAAGGTACAGTACCCTTTTCTTAGAAGGCAGCTGAACAGGCAGTGGGCCGATGGCTTCTGTTGTGCAATGGAACAGCAACTGAAAGCTCACGCCTCTCAATAGTAGACTGGCATTTAATAGAGGGATGTGGAGAAGGGCATGCTTAGATGAAGCCATATATACATAGCCAAGAAGAATGGACAGCTGAATTCAAAAAACCATCAACAATTTCCAGAATTTAAAATCCTGAATCATGACATGACACTAGTGGAATTCAGGTGTTTCTGGTATATGGACTGCTCTCACCCAGTGTGAGGTTGAACTGTTGACCTTGTGTACAACCTACTTCACAAATGAGTCTGTCAGATACCATAAGCCTATAGGCTGAAGATGATGCCCCAACACTGTGGAGAAACCTCAGGTGACTGTCCAGGCAGCTGGCTGTTTCTGTCGACTCACAAAATTTTTGGAAGTTGCTTTTGTGCACTTCCTGTTTTTATTTTTGTTAGCTAATATTATTTCCTTCTTGGGTCTCTGAGGGAGTTGAAGATTAGTTAGTTATAGTTGAAGATTAATTAGGATAGAAAGTGAATTAGATACATTTTGGACTTACTAAAATAGGATAGATAAGGGAATTATTTTCTCTGATTTGTCAAATACAAATGGACTAGACATCGTTTAGGTATTTGTTACTTGTATATATTGTATATAGTTATTGTACTTTTGTATATAGTTTTTCTTTTGTTAGTTATAACCTTTTGCCTTTTTTCTTTTTATTAAAATAGAAAAGGGGAAATGTGGTGATATTTTATTTGTACTGAAATGTTATTTTAATTTTATGTTAATAAATAAAGTTGCCCTGGGGTCAGAGCTATTAGAGCCATAGTAAGAGCGTGGTGGTTAGAAGAGCTAGGTAGATTTCTGTGTGTTCAGGGATACAGCCAGTATTGGAGACATACGCCTTTAAGACCTGGAGGGCGGTACTTACAGGCAGTGATGAGGCAGTCATGTGGTTGGGTTTACAACCAATGAGAAGGCAGAACAGAAAGATTATTTAAACAGGGACACAGGAAGTACCTCCCTCTCTCGGGGAAGCTAGGAGCACTGCAGGAGGTAAGATTTTATCTCTGAGCTCTGACCTCTCGGCTTTTCTCTTTTACCTTGGCTCTGTGTTTCTTATTTTAATAATACGATTGGTTACATCTACAGGTTGTCAGAACATTGGGTGATTGGGTGACATTACAGTTGTGAATCACCATGTGAGTTTCGGGATTGAACCCCAGTCCTCTGGAAGAGCAACAAATGCTTTTAACCACCAAGCCATCTCTCCAGCCCCGTATGGTAACATTTTATTTGCCTATTTGGTATCTCACCAAAACTGATCCATTAACTATTCTATTAAATATCCATACTTTTATTTCCTATGTCCATAAAAAGCACTATGATTTTTCTAATCAGTTACTAAACCCATTGATTGCATCCTTGCAAAATCTCTCAATAATGATTCCCATTTTCCCAATAATCCTATGCCATGACTTCTTTTGCAGAGTTCCCAAAATTTACCATGCCAATTTAAAACACACCAATTTACAATCTAAAAGCATATAAAGCCTTTCATCTAATATGCCAACAACTTCCCTTCCAATTCTGTTTTTACACAACCCTTCATGAACTCTGCACTGACTCTTTGCAAGTCAAAAGTATAATTCATATTCAAATTCCTCTTTAGGGAAGTGCTTTTTAATATAGCTCTCCTTGAATAAATATGTTAGATGACTACTGTCCTGTTTAGAATTTTTTGTCAACTTGACAAGCCAGGGTCATCTGGGAAGAAGAAATTGCAATTGAGAAAATGCCTCCATTAGGTTGGTCTGTAGGTCTATGGAGTATTTTCTTGATTAATGACTGATGTAGGGAGGGCCCAGTCCACTGTGGGCTGTGCTACTCCTGGGCAGGCTGAGTAAGCTATGGAAAACAAGCCAGTAAACAGCATTCCTCCATGGTACCTGCTTTAGTTTCTGTCTTCAGGTTTTTGCCTTGGCTTATCATAATAGGTAAGCTAAATAAAGCTCTTCCTTTCCAACCAAGTTGCTTTTGGTCATGTTGTTTATCAAAGCAATATAAAGCAAATTAAGACAACTATAATTAAAGATAACAATTGGATAGCCAAGTGTGGTGGCACACATCTTTAATCCTAACGCTCAGGAGGCAGAGGCAAGTGCAGGTGGAGTTTGAGGTCAGCCTAGTCTACAGAGTGAGTTCCAGGATAGCCATGGCTACACAGAGAAATACTATCTAAACAAACAAACAAAAAACTGTAATTTAAACATCAAGGTGATAAATATAATTCACACAAAAGGCTTTTTAAACACTTAATAAAAATCCTTTGTTGGAAATTCCTTATGCTCTGTATTACTACTGCCCAACAGAAAGAAATATATAACCAAGTTCTCTAGTGATACTGAAAAATGGAAAAGAAACAATGAAATTGGTTTTAATAATATAGTTTAGCTAACCTAACATATCCAAAATATTACCATTTCTACATATATTCAATGTAAATCTAATTAAAGATTTTTAAATTCTTTTCACTCTAAACTGCCAAAGTTTGATTTATACTTCACAATTATACATCTCTAAAATCAGTAACTAACTTAATTTACGCTGAAAGATTTTATCCCCCCCCCCTTTAGGTGTCTGAGTGTTTCGCCTGCACAAATGTCTTCTGTTCACTCTATGTGTATAGTGTCTGAAAAGACCAGAGTAGGTACTGGTTCCCTTGGGATTTGAGTTACAGATTGTTGTAAGCTGCCGTGTGGGTACTAGAAATCAAACTAGTCTTCTGGAAGAGCAGTTAGTGTTCTTAACTGCTGATCCATCTCTCCAGACCCCCCCTCCCCAAGAGATTTTTTTACACCCAAATTGTTTAACATACTTAGCTCGAGTGACTTAAGCACACATCTTTAAAGTTCAAATTAAACAAATTTAACCTCCAGGGACTAAGGGACACAGCTCATAAGGTATAGTTATTGCTTAGCATGCATAAAATCCTGAGTTTGATCCCAGCCATGTCCTTACTCCCAAACCCCTCACTACCAAAAAACCAAGTGTGGTTTGTCTGAAATCTGTTCATCTCAGCACTGAAGAAGTAAAGGCAAGACTGGAAATTCAAAGTTATCCTTGGCTACATAACCACATAGCAAGTATGAGGCCAGCTTGTACTACAATTAGATTCTAGCTTCACCCCCAAAGTGAAGAGTAATAATGTCTATTTTGTAGGACTTGTTTTGTCAGTGAAAACTTTTAACGTATGTGTAGTGCCAAAGCACTATAGAAAAAGAAAAAAAGACTACAAGATTTAAAAAAGTCTTAAATATATTCTACTTCTTCAATTAACTTTTATACAATAATATCCTATAACACTGGTCTATACTTGGGCTATACAATACCTATATTATCTCTTGATGTATTAACGAGACAGAGAAACTGAATTTTAACTTTCATTTAGTTTAAATGAATGTAACCTGCTATGTGTAACTTGACAACAAAACACAGCAATAGAGCAGTGTTATTTTATTATTGAAAACCTCAAAACCTATCTACCTTCCTCCATCAGTAAAGCTTCAAGAAATAGGGAAAGTGTAAGCCAATTACTATAAAGAATTAGGCAAGCCAGCTAAGGGAAAATATACTTTGAAGACTGTATTAGTTGACAGTTAGCCAGTAAAGAAGACTTTTGAAATGACAGGTTACCAGAAGAAGCAGACTGTCAGAACCATTCAGTGCT
The DNA here is from genome assembly GCF_049852395.1 of Peromyscus maniculatus bairdii. NCBI lineage: Eukaryota > Metazoa > Chordata > Mammalia > Rodentia > Cricetidae > Peromyscus > Peromyscus maniculatus. The sequence goes on from NC_134862.1 coordinate 61,915,367, forward strand.
GGATTTTTCTAGACAACTGAGGAAGGGCAATGGGACGAGAAGGAAACAGGATATTGGTAAGATAGCAAACCAATGTCAAAAGAACAGGAAGAGACAAGACGAGGATGAATAGAAAAAAAAGACTAAAAGAAGAAAGAACAATCAGTGTGTAGGAAGTCTTCACTAGGAACAGACTAATGCAGGTGGGGCTGTGGTTAGAATGGTTCAAACTACGATTTAAGAGGTAGAGAGTTCTAAGAATGGCAATGTCTGATGCGGCATGGTAAGAGAAGTATATAGTAAGAGGAAGATAAGAAACAAAAACCTTGGCCGGGCGTTGGTGGCGCACGCCTTTAATCCCAGCACTCGGGAGGCAGAGGCAGGCGGATCTTTGTGAGTTCGAGGCCAGCCTGGGCTACCAAGTGAGTTCCAGGAAAGGCGCAAAGCTACACAGAGAAACCCTGTCTCGAAAAACCAAAAAAAAAAAAAAAAAAAAAAAAAAAGAAACAAAAACCTTAAAGAATAGCATTAAATTGTTTTCTTCCCTAAGGAAACACCAATTATAGGAAACTTAAGAAACAACTCCTTCCTGGATGTTCATAACAAATATTAGCACATTAAAAGTTATGAGAGAGGCCGGGTGGTGGTGGTGGTGGTGGTGGTGGTGGTGGTGGCGGCGGCGGCGGCGGCGGCGGTGGCGCACGCCTTTAATCCCAGCACTCGGGAGGCAGAGGCAGGCGGATCTCTGTGAGTTCGAGGCCAGCCTGGTCTACAGAGTGAGTTCCAGGAAAGGCGCAAAGCTACACAGAGCAACCCTTGGTCTTGATAAACCAAAAAAAAAAAAAAGAAAGAAAGAAAGAAAGAAAGAAAAAAAAAAGAAAAAGAAACAAAGAAAAGAAAAAAAAAGTTATGAGAGAATCCAGTTTTATAGTCAGGTAGAGTGGTGCTCATCTGTCATCCTAGTATGAGAGGCTAAGGCAGAAGGAATGCCACAAATTCCATGACAGCATAGGCTACAGAATGAGAATGCAGCCAGCCAAGATCCTGTATGCTCCGCAAAAGATCCAGTTTAATCAGATGCTCTTGGAAGTAGTGATAATCCTCGTGTCTATATATAACAGAGAACGCTGACCAACAGAACACATTCTAATATATGCTACAGTACTGCATAGGCTTGCCATATATCATACAAGTAAAAACATTAAAGGGTCTGCTTTACAAGGAGAGATGCATAAAACCCTCAGTACTGGCGAGAATGTGGAAATAGGTGCTTTGAAACATTGCTGGGACCAACATCAACACTTTCAACTTTGTGATGATCACTCTATGAAAGAAAATACTACTTTAACTTCCTAGTTTTGCCTGACAGCTTACTATAACTCTGTGGCCTAGAACAATGTACATACATTATCAGTTCAATAGGACTTCCAGCATACTCAAATCAAGGTGTCACCATGGCTGCACTGCCTTCTGAAGATTCTGGGGGGAGAGGAAATCAGCATTTTTGCCTTTTCCTGGTTCCAGTGGCTGAATTTCTTCACTCCTGGCCCTCTTCCATCTTCAAAGACAAAAAAGAATGCCATCTCTAATTCTAGCTTTTCTGCTTTTTTCCACAAGTAATAGGTCCTTGTGATTACACTGGTCCAGTAGATAATGGCACTTTAAAGTCTGCCAGCTATGCAAATTCTACCGGAATCCTTAATTTCCTCTCACCAGTAACACACAGTAAGATGTTCACAGGTTTTAAAGATTAGATGATAATTATATAAAGGCATTTTAAAAGTATAAAATGTATTAATAAAGTAGAATGGTAGCTTCATGCAATGAAGATATTCATTGCACACTACAGACTCCCTTCAATTACCCTACAACTATTTATAAATAGTTGCCACAATAGCTCCTACCTACTTCAAGGATTATATTAGCAAATTTATAAATTAAATATTAATATATTAAAAATACAGAAAATTAAGTTGATGCAGAAACTAGGCTCTTTGCCTATCTAAAACTATATTGGACTTCGCATGAGGAAGATACAGCTTCTCATGAAATTCTTCTAGTAACCTATCATGACCACTAGCAGCAAAATTAAAGCTAGAGAGGCTTAAGGTTACACTGCTAGTATGTAGGGTCAGGGACCTGAACTCAGAACAACCTAAATACAAATTAAGGCAGTCTTAATTCAAACATTTTTTTTCAGTCAGTTTGATAAACCATGATGCTATCCTAAGAAACAAACAAACAAACAAAAAACCATAACAAAATCCTGTGTACAAATTTAGTCAGTCAAATTATTTTTAAATTAGAAAGTAAATCTGTTGGTTTCTTTCCCTATCCGTTTATAAGCCAGAATTTATAACCGATATCCTCATCATTTTAGTTGTGCTTCTCAAAACGCTCTCATCTTTTTTTCATGGAAGAACAAATGATTGGTTCAGACAAACAAATGACATTTTTTGTTATAGTTATTTAAATTTGAGAAATGTAATCTTATAGAACTAGATATTAAGCCAGGTGGTGGTAGTGTATTTGAGAGGCAGAGACAGGTGGATCTGTGATTTCCAGGCCAGCCTCGAAAGCGTGTTCCAGGACAACCAGCGACGTTACACAGAGAAATTGAAACCCCACCCCCCACCCCCCCACACACACACGCAAAAGAAAAGAAAAGGAAGAAAGAAAGGAAAAAGATCCAACTTTTTCATTCAATTTCACTACTAAATACCTCATTGCTGTATAGTATAATCAAAGAAAATACAGCTAGGTGACAGCCTAATAAAGAAATGGAATCATTTATGACCTAAGAAGCACATGATTCGAATCTAACATACTGCATATGACTGATGATAGCCCTGAAACACTATGCCTTGAGAGAGAAGACAGAAAGAAAAAGAACTCAAGCTCTGTAGTCTGCGTACACTGAGCCTGAGGAAACATGCATTAATATGGCAGCTCTTTAAATACAACAGACTTTTAGAAAGAACCATGACTCTCACTTGAGATGGATAACAACAAAAGAAAATGCCATCACAACTAAGGAGCTAAGGTGTAGTTCGGTGGCAGAACATTTGCCCAGAATGCATGAATGAACTGCTCTGAATGTTCTATCAGAGGCCAAGTGGGGAACAGGGCACAGTTGAGAATGAAACTCAAAAGTCCATTATCAAAGATTCTGCAAAGTATTTTTCTTTCCTTATGGCATACTTGCATTAAATCCAAAGGGGCTTCACTTAATCTCAGTAACTGAAGAACCAAGGTATCATCTTACCCCCAATGCTACAGAACTTCTGCTGTTCCCTATCTCCTTATCACAGAAAGTGAAGAGTCTATAAAATAAATCCTACAATACCAATTTGCTTTCCGAACTACACAAACTTGCTAAAACTTTTGTCATCTCCTAAATAACAAGTGTTCCAAATAACTAATAAAGCTTAGTTAAGAAGAGCCCACTTACTAAAAGGAAGCAAAAACTCAAGTCTTGTATGTCCCAAAGAAACTACTGCGTAAGTCACGCCTTTCTCTTTAACTTTTAACTTGGTTACTCCTGCTCATGCTGTAAAACTATGCTCAGGCTGTACAATGGCACATGCTTCTAGTAGAGCATTAGACCTCTAAAGCAGAAGGATACTTGAGCTCGGGAGTTGGACATCAATCTAAGCAACATATCACACGGCCCTGTTTCAAGACCACCACTACCACTGGCCGAAGAAATAGCTCAGTGATTAAGAGCACTGGCTGCTCTTCCAGGGAACCTGAATTTGATTTCCAGTCCCTATGTGTGCTCACAACTGTCTATAATTGCAGTTCAAGGGATCCGATGCCTTATTTTGTCCTGTGTAAGCACTGCATACATGTGAAAAGATCTCTAAAATGGTGTTGGGAAGCTTTCACTGCATCCCTAAAGGGGAAAAAAGGTTCCATTTGCCTGTGAATACTCATGTCTACTGTAGAATACATATGACCAGGTGTAGAGACCCTATCCTGCAACCCCAGAACTCAAGAGGCTGAGGCAGGAGTGCAGCCTAGATAAAAGATGATAGATAAAAAGTTAAGACACATTCTCTATCACAATATAGCTAGAGTGATTAACACATGTGAAATAGAAAAAACAAAAACAACAACAAAAACTAAAAGAAACTACAAGTACCAAAAAAAGTAATAATTTGGATTCAAAGAAAACAGAAATCAACAGAGTAAACAAGAAAGTAATTTAAAAAGTGAAGTAAAACTAGGCCAATGGAGGCTAGAACTTGCTGTAGTTTTAATTTGAAATAAATATGACATGTTTAGAGACAATGGGCAAATGATTTTAATCGTTTTTGTTCCTGACACCACAGACAGAAGTAGATGAGTTATTTTATGAAAGATTAACAATGTCATATTAAGGCGTATAATTAAGGGAAAGCCAAATAAAAATATTTTTCAAGAATATTAATCTGGAATCGATGCAAAATATGTATTTGTGGTGGGACAGATGGTGTGGAGTCTGAAGAAAACACGGGACCAGACTTTGTTACACTAAAGCCATTTCTTCCTATCCACATTCCGTTTTCCCCAAGATCACGGTAGTGAGAAGTATTTGAAGCCTAGTAGATACTTCTTGTGATCTGAAGAAGTGCAAGCCAGGTACCAGGTGGAAGGGTATTTGCACAGTCTGAGTAAAACTCCGACAGAATCAGTGAGGAAAAGGAAAAAAGCAGGAGGAAAGCAACATTTCCAGAGTGGCATAAATACTCCAGGAGGGAAGGAAACTAGAACTCAAAGATGACTGCAAGTTTGAACCTGGGTGGGTGGGATGGGGACAGAATCACAAGGAGCACCTCCAATGAGGAAAAGGAGAGAGCTTAAGGAATTGTATGGGAGGAAGGGAATTATATAAAGCTTATTTATTTACTTACAAGGCCTCAAGTATCCCAAGCTGGCTTCAAACTCACACTGTTGTGGAAAGAGTTGTGTTGAGTTTGATGTGACAGTTGATGGTAAGATTTAACTGTCAACCTGACACAACCTACAGTCACCTGGGAAGAAAGAGAGCTGGCCTGTAAGTGACCTCTTAACTAAGTTAACTGATGTGGGAAGACCCAGCCCACCACAGACAGCACCATTCCCTAGGTAGGGGTTCCTGAACTGTGTAAGAGTGTAAAGAATGAGTTGAGCACAAGCAAGCATTTATGCATTCATTTTTCTTCAATCTTGACCATGGATATGGTGTGACTAGCTGTTTCAAGTTCCTGCTGCCGTGACATCACCACAATGGACTATAGTATGGAATTGTGAGCTACAATAAACCCCTTTCCCACTAAGTTGCCTTTTTCAGGGTATTTTATTACAGCAATAGGAATGAACTGAAGACAAACAGTAAGACTTCTCAAATGACAAATGCCCAGAAAGCAGTTGCACAAAATGATTAGTCAGTGCTACAGGCTAACTTTTACATCCAAAAACATATAGTACTTACTATGTACCAGAACCATTCTAAGCACCTTATTCATTAACTTGCTATGTAGCAGACAGATTATTACTTCTGCTTCACAGATACAAGAACAGAGAAATGAAGCACTCATGTGTCTCCAGTAACTTTAAACTCGCCACTAAAAAGCTGTGAAGGTGCTCTACATGTAATAATTCAGTAACTACCAGTAGTTAGCTCAGGACTACCTAAGGGAAAATTGATGAGAAAGCTTAAGAAATTACCCAATGCTTAGAGGAAAAGGGACCCATGCTATGTCTACAGTTGGAACTGGAACATCATCCAAAGACATAAGATTTAAATGCTTGGTCCCTGGATTGGCACTACTGGTAGGTTATGGAACTCTCAGGAGGTAGGGGTCTCACAGGACCTTGAGATCACTGAGCACATGTGTACCTTCAAAGGAGACGGGGTATAAGTTTCTTGTTCCGCTTCCTAGTCACCATAAAATGAATACACACACAATACCTGCAGCTTCACCACAGGCCAAAACTCAACAGGGCCAACTGGCCATGGGCTGAAACCCCCAGAAGCTCAGCTAAAACAAATTTGTTCTCTCAGCAAGCTGATTATGTAGGAATGTTATAATGATGTAAAACTGACTAACATATTATGCATATATATTCTTTAAATTAGTGTTCTCAACTGGCAGAGAATTTACACTCCAGGCAACAGCTCACAATGCATTTTTTGGTTATCATAAAAAAAGAAATTAGAGGAGAATGATATAGGCATCTGATGGATACAGACAAGGGAGGCTAGGCTGCGATAATGGCCCCAAGTACACAAGACAAACCATGCCCATCCATAGGAAGAATATTTAGCCCACTATGTCAACCAAGTGCCAAGCTTTGCAAAAACCCCTTTCTAAATGAAGCAAACAAGAAAAAACAGACAGCCAGAGTTGTTGCTTAGTGTGCCTGAGATGTCTAAAATTTTCTTTAACAATTAGAGTCACCTTTTCTTCCTACTGACTAAAAATTGGGCTGCAAACAACTTTCCTAAGCAGCTCCATTGCATGTTAACTAGCAAGGAGTTGGTTACAAGTTCTCACTTACTATGTGACATGTTTGCCAAATCACTTATTTTCCTGTAACTGATGGTTAGCTCTTCTTAGTTCCGCTCTCCTGGGCCTTTTGCTCAGTCTAGCTACAGCAATGAAATACACTTTATGGCACATTTCAACTACAGTATGTGATATTCACCCACCAGTAACCTGCATACAAATTACAACCCACTTTCTGCAAGACATCTATCTGCTCACCTCTGAACAAGACGATCAATTAAACTAAACTATCTAAACTTTCAGGGACGAATTCACACAATTAATGAAAATCTAAAAATCTAGTCAAGGTTAGAGATGTAGCTGAGGACTCAAACAACTCAAAACAGTGTAGAACAAACTAGTCCTTTTACAGTATAAACCATTCCCCACCCCAACAAGTGCCTCATGAGAAACTGGCTATACTAGTGGGTCCAGATCTTACTATAACCTATCCATTAAAACATCAACAAAAAGCTCAGTGATTGCTTCCTCTATCATAAAGACAGACGACAGCAGCTGTGAGAAAGCAAAGACATGAAACATAGCTAAGACAGGAAGTATACATTTTAAATCCAACTGAAACCACAAAGGAAGCAGAAATTAGCCAAGATAATAAACCCAGTCAATATTCAAGCAGGTAATGTGCTATTAACATTATTATAACAAAAATTTCTAAGCCTCAACTTAATAACAACAACAACAATAATAAGCCCTAATAATAATAATAATAATAATAATAATAATCCCTATTTGGTCACCCGGCCATGTTTGACTGATTTTCTGGAATGGAGGCTACTTCACATTCTAGAAAGGCTAAGAGTGGTGGGAAGGGGTGGGGAAGCAATGGATCACAAGGATTAAATCAGTGTACAGCTTACAAGTCTTTCTGAGGCTTCCCACTTGACTCAGTACTGCCAGACTGTTCTAGAAAGTAGAGCCCATTCCACTTAGTTATTTATTTCTCCTAATACTTTATCTTCCCAGCTCCTCTCACCAGGAGCTACTTTACCCAGCCTCAGCCAAGATTTACCATGACGTATTTTATCTTACAATAATATGGAGGTATTTTTCCTTCCAATTCAAATAACAACCATTTTTCTGTTGCCTCAAAAAAAAAAAAAAAAAAAAAAAAAAAAAACTGTGGCTGCTGCTTCATTTCTGGCTCTAAAGTTTCTAACATGGAATATGACACTAGAATGCCCTCTCAATAGAGTGTATCAAAGGGGAAAATCTTAACAAAGCAGGTATTTACAGACCTTTTCTGTAAAGGAGTCTAACACCATAGAATCAACTTCAAGTTGATTTTCACTGAAACACCCAGAGCATAGAAGAAAATTTAAGACAAAGAATGAAGAAAGCAAAGTTGGAAGGTATACAAAATAGAAATAGTACCTCACAATAGCAGCAGATGTTATTTGGTAACACCTCTGACACCTTTTACAATAGGATTTGACCTGTTTGACTAGTATTGTCTATGGCTATGACCACTCTTCTTTCTCACATTCCAGAACAACCTCGATGTCTTCTCTGTCTTGTACTTCAATGCCTGCTTCCTTCACCCCCATTTTTTCCTGTCTGTCCTGGCTAGTTTACTGTCAACTTGACACACAACAGAATCACCTGGGAACAGGCCCTTAAGTGGGAAAGTGTCTCCATCAGATTGCCTGTAGGCAAGTCTGTAAGACATTTCCTTGATCAGTTGATGCAGGAGAGTCCAGCATATGTGGGGGGGGGGTACCACTCCTGGACAGATAGTCCCCGAGGCTGAAGAAAGCTGGCTGAGTAACCCAGTCAACAGTACCCCTCCACTTCTTTGACAGTTCTTGCCTTGACTTCCTTGAATGACGATGAACTACAAAGTGCTTTTTTTCCCCTAGCTGCTTTTTGGTCATGGTCTTTAATACAGAAACAGAAACCCAAGACAGTGCCTTTGGTATGTTAATTTCCACCCTTTCAAAAAAGTCATTCTTTTAAAGTATAATGTTATGCCTTACTTATAATTTCATCTATGGCCTATCCTCACTCACCCTTCTTCCCCCAACGGAAAACCTATATTCAATTCAGTCTTTTCAGACGTGTCAAAGTCTTTAAAAAAAAAAAATCTTTCATTTTGTCAAAATCAAGAGAAAACACCTGCCTTCTACTTTGACTTGTGTAATATATTCCTCCCTAGAATATTCATTTTTAAGGACATTTCTTTGTAGACGTAACCAACCGTCTTATTAAATAAGAAACACAGAACCAATGTAAAAGAGAAAGCCAAGAGATCAGAGCTCGGAGCTAAAATCTCACTCTTCCTCCTGGGGTGGTCTTAGTTTCCCGAAAGAGAAGTATTTCCCTGTGTGTATGTCGTTTCATAGTCATTCTGCCTTCTCATTGGTTGTAAACCCAAACACATGACTGCCTCGTCACTGTCTGAATGTACAGCCCCCCAGGTCTTAAAGGCATATGTCTCCAATGCTGGCTGTATCCCTGAACACACAGAGATCTATGGGATTAAAGGCGTGCGCCGCCGCCGCCGCCGCCGCCGCCGCCACCGCCGCCGCCGCCACCGCCGCCGCCGCCACCGCCGCCGCCGCCACCGCCGCCGCCGCCACCGCCGCCACACTCTGTCTATGGCTCTAATAGCTCTGACCCCTGGGCAACTTTATTTATTAACATACAATCAAAATCACATTTCAGTACAATTAGAATACCACATTTCTTAATTTATAAAAATTAAGTTATTTCAACATCTGTTTGAGCAGGAGTCATGCTACTACTAATAGGGAGAAAAAAGATACTTCTAACAAAACACATCTGCAGTCTTGTTCATAGTATCATCTCTTTCCTCTACAGAAGTTTTCTTTTCATCTCTGCTCTTCCTTTAACTTGAGATGAATTCAGTTCCCTTAATGCTAAATTCACTCTGTCTTGTTCTTACCGAGGCATCTTACTTCATAATCTTCTCACTCTTTGAAACTGCCACCTTGTTCCCTACATTTCCACTGCCCCACCCGTTCACTACCAGACACCCCTGCTCACTTACTCTAACAAATTAAAATTCAGCTAAGAGAAAACAAATTTTCATTCTACACACAGGAAAATCTGCAGTTATGCAGTCTAAAAACCGTCCAGTCATGGTATTCTCTGACAAAGGTAGGCAACAAAACTTCCTAAAATCAAGGTCACAAGCCACCTCCTCTAAGTTTCTATAGAAACAGCTGTTCTGGAGAGATGGCTCAGCAGTTAAGAGCACTGGCTGCTCTTACAGAGGTCCCAGATTAGATTCTCAGTATCCATATGGCCATTCACAACCATCTGTAACTCCAGTTCCAAAGAATCTGATACCCTCTTCTGGCCTCCATGGGCACTGCACATCAATGCAGATATTAATGCAGGCAAAACACCCATACATATAAAATAAAAATAAATCTACTAAATTAAAAAAAAAAACTACTATTTTCAAAGAAACTCAACATAATGCTTCCTCGAAGCTACCCTCCAGTCTCTGCTCAACTGAGGGAAACTGAAGCTAATACAAATCTCTATTACTGGCCATCTTCCTCCTGCAAGTACCTCTAAGTATCAGACTCCTGTCAAACTTAGGACTCCATTTCTTAGGACAGATCCACAAAAGTAAAACTGACTCTGAAAAACTGTGAAGGAATTCTAGATCCCACACCTCCCTCTTTTGTTATCAAAGGCAGCTAGAGATGTGTCCGTTATTTAAACCCTGATCACTTCATTTTCTCCATTCTTCAGAGCTAAATTCACACCAAGCTGTCACTGATTCCATACCTAAGGCTAATCCTTCCCTCTATGCTGATTTATAAAATAGCACAGACCTCCTCAAAGCCAGCTTTCTTTGCATTAAGTATCAGCCTTTTCCCACTCTGCCAAGACCTTATTTTAACCCCTAAACATCCACTATTTTATGACCCAGTAATTTTCTCAAAGCATAGCTATGAACATACAGATTGCCTCTAAACAGGCATCTCAGATTTCTTTCTTTGAGACAGGGGCTCATGAAACCCAGGATGGTCTTGACCTTGCTAAATAGTGGATGACCTTGAACTTTTGATCTTCCTGCTTCTACTTAAAAGAATGCTATGCTAGGATTACAGGCTGGCTACATCACACCCACTTTTATGTAGTGCATGTTAGGCGAGTGTTCTACAAATGAAGCAATATCTCAAAGCCCTCAACATAAATTTTCTAATGTCCACCCATTTTATCTATAAAGATCATAAAATTCAAGGCCCTTTTAGCATCAGGTTACAGAGAAGCTTTTCCTTAACTACTGTGTTTGTTTAAAATATATGGTCTTCTTTTATTTTCCTTTCTAGCACTTTACAGGACCTGATAGTGTACTTACCTGTTCATGTTTACTGACTTTCTATCAAGATAAACTTGTCCATGTTCACCAGTGGAGCCTCAGCTCCTACAATATAGAAAGCCCTCAATACACACTTGAGTAAAGAATGAGCATAGATATGCAGCACAGAAAGCTGACCTGAAACTAGAAGACAAGTATGTGAATTTGGTTCTACACACCAGCCATATGATCCTCAAATAGTTCACTTTGGGCTTACTGCCATCCTTAGAATGTAAGTGCTCTTTTCTTTCAAAGCCTAACAAATGTGTAAGCTCTGTAAGAGGGTGGAGTTCTTACTTTCTATTCTTAGCAGTTGGTACAATGCCTTCCATACAGGTGATCGACCAAACAACTGATGAATCATAAGCATATAAATCAGCAAATGAACAAAGGAAGCCTTCCCTGATTTTCCCCAGTTGCTCAGGTCATCTCCTGGTCATCTCCTGACTTCGGACTCATCAACATGGTACCTTCAGAAGTGATAACTACATTAGTTGGTGCTGTTTATTTACTCACCTAATGGATATTAAGTTGCAAATTCCTTAAGAACTGCCCTTGTAGTTTCTATTTCTAACTACAGCACCTATGTTCATAAGTTAGTTTCCTTAATATCGTAAATAATAAGGATGCAGAGAAGAAAAAGGGATGTCAACTTACAGTATCAGGCATATACGCTGTGCTAAACTCCGGAATTCATGCGTCAAAGGTTCACAGGTCCCACTATCCTCTCTGGTATAATGAATAACTACTTTCCAAGACAGAAGAGCCACCTTGTGTATCACATAACAACATACCTTCTCTTGCAATATAAATATACGTGGGTCTACTCTCACACATTGATTCTTTCACTTCACTAACCTCCAAACAGCTAAGGTAACCTGTCCTTCAGATATCTACCCATTCAACTGCCTTCTCCACAAGGTACGAAACCACTTTTTAAAAACCATCTTCCCACAAGACATGCCTTTTCAAAGTTGTTCCTGAAAGACCAGTTTTTACGTTCCTATGTCTTTGCAAGTCTCCCATTAACCTCAGGCTCCAACAATCTTATTTTCCTTTGACATCAAGACTTTATTTTACCCTCTAGCTTCCTTCAAGCTTTTACTCAGAATCCATGAAGCCATCCTGACTGTACAACAGCTACCTTTCCATTCAAAATGTTCTCGACATCAGGTACTGTCAATGCATGTGTGCCTTCTTTAAGTGTGCATCAACCTCTGCTTCCCTTCCTCCCTCCCTCCAGACAGACAGACAGACACACACATACACCACCACCACCCATGCGTCACTCGAGCTCCATCATACAAGTTCCTTACATAGCACTTAATGAATGCACACGACTCACAGAATGGTATCTTCCAACTACAGTTTCTTCGGAGAACATAACCTTGTTCATAGCACCTCCCTCTCCCTTCATCCACTCCCCCCTTTTCGGGCTCCCCCTACCTCTCCAACTGACCTCAGAAGGCATTATTTCTCGTACTCCCAAGCCGTGATAAAAGATCAAGCTCCCGCTCCCTGCGGGCTCCCCTTCCTCCCGTGTGCCCTCCAGTCTTGTGTGTGCCCTTCCCAACCCCCCAGGTGTGCTTGCTGACTTCCATCCTCTTAACTCTCGCCATGCATCGCTCCAGCCAACACTCCACGCTTCCCCTGCGGTGGGGACCAGACCCCTCCACACCTACCCACCTCCAGTCCCGGTCGCTACCTGCGCCCCCCCCGGGGGGGTGCCTCTCCCTACCCTGGCCCGCAGGCTGAGACCACAGGCGCGCGCACGCACACACACACACACACGTTCTCTTTCACGCTTCCCCAACCTCCCTCCGCTCTCACCGCCGGCTTCGCGGGACCTCAGCTCGGCCGGCGCGGGGCCAGGCAGCCATGTGTGTGTGTGCCCGAGCCTCCGGGTCCGGGGAACCAGGAGGACGCTGCAACTCCCCCCACCACCACCACCACCACCACCACCTCGGAGTCCGCGGTTCCTGGCACCCCCCCACCCCCCGCGCCGCCCCAAGCCTCCTCCCGCTCCCACCACGCCTCGGCCGGGCTTCGGCACTCACCGGAGATACTGCGCGCTCTGCAGGCTCATCCTCCGCCGCCGCGTCTCCCCGCGAAGCCTCCGTGGGTCTCTCAGGCTCCTCGGAGCGGCCCCACAGCCCCGCGGGTGCGGGCGGCCGCCGCCATCTTCCTCTCCTCCGACTCCTCCTCGCTCGGCGCGGGGTGGGGTGGGGGGGGAGAGGGAGCGAGGCGAGGGGGAGGGAGGAGGGAAAGCGGCTCCGGCTGCGGCTCCGGCCTGTGGGACACAGGGACGCTCCAGCTCGGGAGGGGGAAGAGGAGGGAGCGGGGAAGGGGGCGGGGGAAGAGGCGGGAGAACCGGAGGAAGGAAGTCCGGCTCGCTCTCGCGAGACCTTAGCAGCGCCGGTCCCTCCGGGTGGCTTCCGCTTCTCTAGATCGCTCCCTTCTGGGACCGGCGAGCTGGGCGGCGCCTGCGCGCCGGCTGACGGGCTGGGTGGCAGCGCTCGGCGGCTTCCCGGTGGCCCGCCCTTGTCCTCCCGTGCGAGGGGGCGACCCCACGCTCCCCGCGAACATCGAGCCCCCGCCCCCCCCAAAAAAAAAATCAGCCGGGAGTTACACTCAAAGCCTTCCGCCTCTCAACCCTCCTCCCACTCCTCGCTTCCTTTTTCCACTCCTCCACTGCTCCCCACCGGAAACGCCACCCCTTCCTCCTACAGTTCCGCCCGCCAATTCCTCGACTCTGGTCTTCCCCTCGCGCGCCGCCGAGGAGTGACGCAAAGGCCGCCCTCTCCTCGGCCGCCCCTCCCCGGGCACGCTTGGAGGGTGTTGGAGGGAGGGGGGATAGGGCGGAGCCCAGGGAGAAATAGAAAGGAGACCAATCGGTTGGGGCAGGCCGCTGCCATGGAAACTGGAGGCTGTGGTTGTATTGTCATAGTAACCGGTGTGTGTAGACAGGGTGACCCTCCCCTAGAGGAACGGGTTCCCGGGAAACCGCCCAGGATTCCCCGCTTGGATTCCCTGACCTCTCAAGGCTGGGAATCGGAGATTGTCACCGGGCGGTGAAGTCCATTTCCTCCTCCCTTACCACCCTCCCAGCAAAAACTGCGGGGGAGACCTTCGAGGCATTCAGCCGTGGGCATTTCCACCCTTTCCGCGGGTGGAAACCACCTCCACCGTTTCTTCTCAGAGCCGGGTGGGGAGAGGGCCGGGCCTGAGAAGAAGACGCAGGGTCTGGCGGCTGGAGGGTTGGAGCGGGAAAGCGAGGGCAATACTGCAGCGCCAGGCAGCGAGCAAGGGGAAGGAGTTTCCCCACGACTGCCTGCGGCGGGGAGGCGGGATCCCACCCACTGCCCCCGGGGTCCCTCAGGGAGGAGAAGGGAACAGGACGACCGTGACGCCGCTCCGGCAGTCCATCCGGAAGGTGCGGTTTTTCCTAGTGGGTCGACCCCTTCCCTAATTCCTACCCCATGTCACCTGGGGGCCCTTCCGGCAGAGACAGAGAGCTTGAACCCAGCCTAGGAGGCTAACGCGCAGTTCGTAGGCATTTAGAATTGAGAGTGATCGGGAAGGCTGACTACCGCCATCCTTCCCAGAGACACCCCCTTGGGGATCAAGCTCCATCATCGAAGGCTGATCTCCAAAGTCCCCCCTCCTCAAAAATCTGCCGTGTTTGAGAACATGCCACTTCTTTTTTAATTAGAGAAGAAAACCTTATATAAAAAAGTACCTGGATGTATCAGCATGAGGGAGTCTACGAAAATAATTTTCCCATTTTGAGAAAAAAACATTTTGGCGTATATGTATTTTTTGTGTCCGATTTAGGGTTAAAACAAATAATGGCTCCCAGTGACGTGGAGTCTATCATGGAGGGAATCGTTCTGATGGAGTGAAGTAATTATTGGCATTTTACAGATTTTATTTTCAATTCATATTGAAAAGTTATGTAAGTAGCTATCCCAGAATGTTTTAGAATATGTAAGGTCATAAAATCCCCAGGAATACAGTCCTCACGGTGTAGTTCAAATCAGCATTTCAATGGGATCTTGGTTTTGGCTTTGGGTACCTGATTTTTTCTGGTTTTTCATACCGCCTAAACAAACGCTTTCCAGATCCTTCCCTGAATCCAACGCCTATTAAAATCCTAGAACAGTGTTTATTTGGAACATGTTCGAGTTCTCAGGAAACGAAAGTACAGCCCACTTGGAAATAAATCTCAAGGACAGACTGTCATTAACGAAATAGAAAGTGAACTCTGCCCCCTCATGCTGCGAGCAAGCGCCCAGTGTGATGCGCTTGGACGCTGTGACGCGCGGTGATTGCCGAAGTACAATGGGCCCAATCTTCCACCATCACCAACGCGCCGCCCACTCACGGCAAAGAGAGCCACCTAGTGAGAAACCGTTCACATCTCCGGTGTGTAGAATTCTACTTTCCTTCAAATCTGAGAGCCAAAGAACGGAAGTTACTACTGTATACTCAAATAGTCTACTTTTTAAAGTTAGCATACAGAGTGATGGATATCATTATGGCATTTTCTATGAATATGTCGTATTTTTATTCACCCTCTCCACTGACTTCCTCCATACTCCTTTCCTCCCCGTTACTGATGCCCTCCCCCACTTAATCCTCCCTTCTGCCTTCACTGTGGTATGAATTCCATTATCTCCCCCACTTCCCTCCCTTAAGACCTTTTCTTCCCCTCTCATGGTCCTCTTTGAACTTTCATGACACATACACAATTTAAATCTAGATGCTGTGTATGAGAGAAAATGTAGTGTTTGTCCTTTATACTCTTATTTTCCTTAGTGTTTGATCTGCAGTTCCTTGCCTTTTCCAATAATAATAATAATAATGCAATAATTTAATTTTTATGGCTGAAAAAATCCATTGTGTATATATGTAACAAATTTTCTCATCTGTTGGTGGACACAGAAGCTGGTTCCATTTCTTTTTTTTTTTTTTTTTATTTATTTATTATGTATACAGAAGAGGGTGTTAGATCTCATTACAGATGGTTGTGAGCCACCATGTGGTTGCTGGGAATTGAACTTGGGACCTCTGGAAGAGCATTCGGTGCTCTTAACCTCTGAGCCATCTCTCCAGCCCCCTCCATTTCTTAACTATAAGGAGTAGTGCAGCAATAAACATGGTAGTGCCAGTATCTTTGTGGTATGTTGACTTAAGAGTCCTTAAGGTCTATACCCACCAGTGGCAGAGCTGTCATATGGTAGTTCTATTTTTAGTTTCTTGAGGGACTTCCAGCTTACATCACCACCTACTTGTATATAAGAATCCCTTCCCCTGCCACATCCTCACCAGCATTTGTTATAACTGGTAACTGGTTTTTCTTAATGACAGCCATTCTCAATGGTGAGATAGAACCTCAAAGCAGTTTTAGTTTGCATTTCCCTGACGGCTGAAAATGTTGATCTCTCTCTCTCTCTCTCTCTCTCTCTCTCTCTCTCTCTCTCTCTCTCTCTCTCTCTCTCTCTCTCTGGTTTTTTAAGACAGGGTTTCTCTGTGTAGCTTTGGCACCTGTCCTGGATCTCACTCTGTAGCCCAGGCTGGCCTCGAACTCACAGAGATCTGCCTGCCTTTACCTCCCACGTGCTGGGATTAAAGGCATGCATCACTACCGCCTGGCAAATATTTATATTTCTTATTTTGAGAAACTCTATTCTATTTATTAGCCCATCTACTGATGATTTGCCTTTTGGTGTTTACTTTTTGCATTTCTTTAAAACTTCTAGATCAGTGGTTCTCAACCTATGGGTCGCAACCCCTTTGGAGTCGCATATCAGATATCCTGCATATGAGATATTTACATTACAATTCATAACAGTAGCAAAATTACAGTTCTGAAGTAGCAATGAAATAATTTTATGGTTGGGGGTCACCACAACATGGGGAACTATATTAAGGGTCACAGCATTAGGAAGGTTGAGAAACCCTGCTAGATATTGATCCCATTTGATGTGTAGTTAGCAAAGATTCCCCCCTATCTGCAGGCTGTCTCCTCACTCTAGTGGCTGTTTTCTTTGTTGAGAAGCTTTTTAAATTTCATGTAATCCCATTTGTCAACCCTTGGGTTTATACCCTATTTAGCAGAACCCTGTCCAGAACTCCCTTACCCATGCCTGTATCTCCAGGTGTTTTTCCTGTTTTCTGCTAGCTGTTTAAAGTCTTAGGTCATATAATGTCGTTGGTCCATTTTGTTTGTTTTTGTGCACAGCAGAGAAATACATTTCTATTTTATTCTATAGCTGGTGTTCAGCAGTCTTTTTCCTGACGTTGTAATTCTGATTGTTTTGTTGCTGTTGCTGTGTGGGCTTACATATTTGTTTTGTTTTCCTTCTGCCAGCACCACATAATGTTTCTTCCTATAGCTCGTTAATATAATTTGTGATACTTCCAGCATTATTCTTGCTGCTTAGGACTGATTTTACTATTTGGGGTCCTTTGTACGTCCATATGCACTTTATAATTTGTTGTTGGCGGTGGTGGTGTTTTGTGAAGAGAGTCATTGGAATTTTATTGGGATTGGGTTGAATCTGTAGATTGCTTTTAGTAACATGTCCATTTTTACACTCTTATTCTGTCAATCCATGAGCAGGGGCAGTCTTTCTTTAGTGTCTCAAAGCTTTCATTGTGGAGATCTTGCAGTTCCTCAGTTGAGTTTTTCCAAGTTTTTTTTTTTTCTTTTCTTTTTCTTTTTTTTTTTTTTTTTTTTTTTTTTTTTGGCTTTTCGAGACAGGATTTCTCTGTGAAGCAGTCCTGGATATCCTGGAACTCACTCTGTAGACCAGATTGGCCTTGAACTCACAGAGATTTGCCTGCCTCTGCCTCTCAAGTGCTGGGATTAAAGGCATGCATCATCACTGCTTGGCTTCCAAGGTGTTTTTATTCTATTTATTTATTTATCTATTTTATTTATTTATTTATTTATTTAGGTTTTTTGAGACAGGGTTTCTCTGTGTAGCTTTGTGCCTTTCCTGGAACTCACTCTGTAGACCAGGCTGGCCCTCTAACTCACAGAGATCCACCTGGCTCTGCCTCCTGAGTGCTGTGATTAAAGGCATGTGCCACCACTGCCTGGCATCCAAGGTGTTTTTAAAGATATTGTGATTGTAATTTTTTATAAGCAAGTTCATTATTACTATATTTAAAAGGCCACTGATGCTTGTGTATAGATTTTGTAACCTAATATTTTGCTGAAAGTGTATAGGTGGCCTAAGAGTTTTCTGGTGGAATCTTTAGAGTCTTTTAAGTGAAGCATCATGCTGTCTATAAGTAGAGATACTTTGATTTTTTTTCTTTTCTACTTATATATCACTTTTTATCTTTCTCTTGTCTTATTGCTCAATCTATATTTTCAAGCATTATGCTAAATATTCTATGTTTCTTTCCTGAAATGTAGTGGTTAGATACTTTCAAGATTTTAACAAAAATGTAATCTCATACTAAATAAAATAATCATCATGACAACCTTTTTATGTTCAGGGCATATGTCTCCAGTAAATAGTAAGCATGTCATAAACTTCTGATACTAACTCTATGAAAATGTTCATATCTTCTCATTTTAGAAACAGAAAACGAGATAAGATGAATTCTTTTATTGCTGCTGGCTGATATATTCAATAAACATTTACTGAGCATTATTATATTGCAGGAACTGTCCAGGTTACCATGGATACCACAGTGAAAGAGGGATGATACTTGTCTTAGAATAACTCACCTTCTGGTAGAGACATTGCAGTACAAGAAGTGATAAGAATATAAATGATGGACTTGGAAATTGAGATAAGAACAAAACAGAACTACAGATGAGGTCAGAAATAAACTTTGTATTTATATCAGCTTTCCTAAGATTTTATAAGAATCTTCAATTCCATTTACAATATGCCATTAAGTATATAGAATAATGGTAATATTTATATTTCACAGAGTATAAAACATTGATTCTATCTGCAAAATTATTTTCAAAACCCAATAAAATTGGAAGCAGGATCATTACAAATCCAAAGCCAGCCTGCTTGTCTTAGATGGGTTTCTATTGCTGGGGTGAAACACCATGACCATGTTGGGGAGAAAAGGGTTTATTTGGCTTATGCTTCCATATCATAGTCCACTATGAAGTTAGGACAGGAACTCAAGGAGGGCTGGAATCTGGAGACAGGAGCTGATGCAGGGGCCATGGAGGGGTGCTGCTTGCTGGCTTACTCACATGGCTTGCTTAGCCTGCTACCTTGTAGAACCCAGGACCACCAGTCCAGGAACAGCACCACCCACATAGGCTGGTCCCGCCTCCACCAATCGCTAATTAACAAAATGTCTTACAGCTGGATCTTTTGGAGGCCTTTTCCCAATGGAGGTTCCCTCCTTTCAGATAACTCTAACTTGTGTCACGTTGACATAAAACTAGCCAGTACATTGTCTACATGAGTCCCAGGGAAGTCAGGGCTATATCAGCGGGGCCCTGTCTAAAATTATACAAATGAACAACAGAAACAAAAATCAATAGATTCAGAAAAAAAAACCACTACTTTGAATTTACAGCTGGATAATGCACCCCTTTTCTTCTCTTCTTACTGTTTTAATCAATAGCCTTGATCATCATTCTCAAAGAATCAAACCTAAGTGGAATTATAGAATACAAACAATTCTGCAGAAGTTTTGCTCAGCCCCCTAACATATAAATTACATTAAACTAAGTAAAAGCTTAAGAGCGGCTGCCTCATTCCATTAATCCTACCTGATTTTGAAGCTGTTCCGTTTGTCTTTTGGCCAAGCGATCTCTTTGAAAATGTATAATCTAACAAACTTGAGTGTGCCTCCTGGCTCTGCTGTCTCAGTGCCTGAACTTCATTTTGCTGAAGACATTTCCTATTACAGACTTCCTGTAAGCTTTAATGATGATGCATGTGATTTTTCTGAGTGTCTGATATATAATGCTGGCCCTTAATGTTCATTTCCTTTATATCAAGATAACACGAGTAACTTAGCGACACTGCAACATAAAAATTATTCGTAAAAAATTGAAAACACTGCCCTAGGTTTTGTCTGCGATACTCACAGAGCTAAGTACACTAGCAAATCTATTGTTATTCAATGCTAGAATATAGATTTTTGTTATCTATGCTCCTGATTGCTGAAAAGAACATGGCGCCAAGGCACTGTGAGTCCTTCTTTAGATAACTGAACCCTCAAAAACCTTTATTACCACCAAACAGCCGAGTATAACCACTTACCCACATACACGGAGAAGTGACTTTTCCACCAAACACTAAGAACTCATTAAGAAGCTACTCTTAACATTCCTGTTTCATAGGAATAAAACCAGAGCTTCCATAACCCAACAATTAATACATAGCAAGCCTCCTCCATGTTTATAATAATAGACATCTCACCCACTGCGCGACACTTTAGCAAGCACGAATGTAGTCTAATATTTAGCCTACATATTCTGAATGCTTTCAAATCCTATGCACGCAGGTGGGCACCAGTATAGGTGTTTTTATTTTGCCGAGATGAATTTATCAGTTGCACACCCACACTTACAACATGCATGGAAGCTGTCTGGTGTTGCTGAGGGCCACACCTCAAACCATAAAGCTGATTCAGTCAAATCAATGATTCATGCTCTTCAAATAGTGAGTCAGAGACAAGTTGACATTTCAACTCGGGCCTACTTAGATCAGGGGTCAGCAGCCTTCCTCAAGGAACTCTCCAAGTATGCGTCTATCCATTCATTCCTAGTAGCCAGTTAGCCTGAAAAATAGTGGCGAAGCTTTATGGTCCAAAGTCCGGGTGAAAACCTTGGGTTTGGATCGGGGAGACGGCTCAGCAGATCAAGCTTTCGCTGAACAAGCTTGAGGACCGGAGTTTGGATCTCCGTCGATGATGATAATGATGATGATGATGATGATGATGATGATGATTTTTAGAAGATGGGCAGGCATCAAAACATCTGACATCAAACTCTGTCCTCCACACACGTGCACAGATACATGCACACACCAGCACCCACACACATGTTCACCATTCCCCTAGTGTTTGCTAGAGAAAACTTTAATCTCCAAGAATTTCCCACAACTACCAAGAAGCAAATACATCTGAGAAACTATAATGCCAGAACGTGTACCAATTTAAAGTATAGAGACAGAACCAGGCATGGTGGCACATGCCCTTAATTCCAGCTCTTGGGAGGCAGTGGCAAGCAGATCTCTGTTAAGTTCAAGGGGCCAGCCTGGTCTACATAGTGAGTTCCAGGACAGCAGGGCTATAGAGACATTTATTTATATATATTATAGAGACATTTTATATCTCAAAAAAAATGTAGAGACAGTATGAAGAAGATGAAAAGAAATAAAGAAAAGGGGGCTGGAGAAATGGCTCAGAGGTTAAGATCACTGACTGTTCTTCCAGAGGACCTGAGTTCAATTCCCAGCAACCACATGGTGGCTCACAACCATCTATAATGAGATCTGGTGTGAAGGCACACATACAGGCAGAACACTGTATACATAATAAATAAATCTTTTTTTAAAAAAAAAAAGAAATAAAGAAATGCTCACAGAGAAGATGGGAAAGTATTACAAATAGAACAAAAACGTAGCCTCTCATACCCTGTTGGCAGAGAGCCGTAGGGTTCGTGAAACACTTTAGTATACAAAGCACAAGGCTACCAAAGGCATCTTCTGGTCCCAAACCTGAAAAGAATATATTTCGTGTCAAAGTCTGTGGTACTACCAAAACTATTGCTTTCCCTCTGTCGTCTAACTGTGAGAACATAACCCGTCTTTTCTCTTATTTGTGGAAGGTGGACACTGTTCCTGACTGGGGAAGTACATGTAGATGCAGGTGTACAGACACATGTCTTTCTCCTTTTCCTGTCGTTACTTTAGCATCTCCAGTTGCCATTTGTGTTAAAATGTGGTAAAGATCACTTTGAAACAGAACCAAGGCTATGTACCCAAGCATTCTCTTATCTGTCCTAATTCCCAGGGTCTTGCGCAGAAAACTTCTAGGTATCAGAAACTTGGATAGTTTGTCCCATACTTGTAAAATGTTCTCGGTATTGTTGGAGGAAGACATGAGCACATTCCAAAATATATTGTCTCCTTACGAAATTTTTAAAGAACATTTTTTTTGCATGGTTTATCATTGGCTTTCTTCTCATTACCCTTGGGGCAAGGTTGCCTGTCTTGAGGTGACCTCTGTTCTGGCCCTTTCCTCTAATTCCCCTACCTACTCGTTCTTGAAGCAGAGTTATGGAGGACATCGGTAAACAAGGAAACCCAAAGAGGGCTCTCTGAGATGACTACTTCTTGCTCCCAGAAGACTCTGTGAGGAGAAACAAAGGGGAAGGACAGGGGTGGGATTCCAGGACCAATAGAAGGAAGGGCAGGTCCCTGGGGTTCTGTAAGATGCCCAAATCAGCACCTGTTGAACAGACTGCAGCCTTAGGCTTCACCAGTCCTGAATGTATAAAGCTGATCATTTTTCTGTTCTCTATGGTGTGCTCTTCTGTCTTTCCTGGTCTCCAGTTCTTTGTTAGCACCAAGGATGTGTAGCCTGAAGGTTTCTCCAGTCTCGCCCAGCGCCAAGGTCCCATAGCCGCTTATAAAACAATCATTCAGAGGCTTAATATTAATTAGCAATTGCATGGCTTATGGCAAGCTTCTTGCTAGCCAACTCTTATAACTTGACCCATTTCTAATTAAGTTGCCATGTAGCCATGGCTTACCGGCATTTTCACATCTTGCTTCTCCTGATGGTGCTGGCATCTCTCTCCCCTCTGCCTTTCTTCTTCTTTCTGTCTCTCTCTTCAATTTCTTGCCTACCTATAACCTGATTTGCCATAGCCCAAACGGCTTTACTTATCAACCAATCCGAGCAACACATATTCACAGCATACAAATTAGGTATCCCACAGCACGGAAGGAACTCCACTCCCTTAGACAACCCAGTAAAATCTGATATTGACCACACTGGCCATCATGACATTGACCTCTTAGATCCTTTGAAAAGATGGGAGATATTTTCATCTCAAAGCCTTTGACACAAAATATGTCTTCTTTCTGGATACCATTTCTCTTCAGACTTCAAGCTGAACTCTTGATGAGGAGCCTAACTGTCTCCCACCCACCCAGCGTCAAGGAAGCAGCCACACTATTGTAGGTCCCCACAGTGCTCGACCCTTCTACATGACGGTCATGCCGGCACTTCCATGTTCTGGTTGGTCACCTTGGACTGTAGCTCCATAGAACTGGATATTTGTTCCTCTTGTACTGACTGGAGTCATTGCTCTGGCAAAATGGTTGGAATTTCCATGTTCAATAAGAGTTTCTTAAATCAATGGAAAGATGTTATAAGAATTTGGACCATGAATTTTAAGGACATGCTTAAATGCCCTTATCACTTTATTGAGTATGTTCTCTAGAGGAAATCCCTAAACAATTAGAAAAGAACCCTACTGGGCCCTCAATCCTGTGGGTAATTTAAACCTGCTCTTATACTTAACAAAATGAGAATTTTAATTAAATGAAATTTACTTAGGCAGTGAGTAAAGAGAACTCATATAAAATTCAGGTTATTTCACGGCAAAACCTCATCCTTCTGTATAGAAAAAAAGCATTGAAAGTTTGATTTTTTTTAAAATTTAACTTTGTTTTGAATTGGAATTGTCTCCAGCAGTTCATTACACAGCAGGAGAAAGATGCACACTTTCTTCTAGAAAACAAGAAGACAGTACAGAAAGTTGAGGGGTAAGATGTAAGGAACCTGGGGTCGTGGCTCTGCTTTGTAACCCCAGTTCTGGACTAGAGCTATGGACTGAGACCATGTCTCAATAAAAATGAACCACAACGCAAATAAGGAAATCAAATAAAGGGCTAACAAAATAGCTCAGTGGCTAAAAGGACCTGTCACACAAGCCTGGTGCCTGAATTTAGAACGCAGAACCTACATAAAGGTAGAGAGAAAACCCATTCTGCGAATTCCTTCTCTGACCTCCTATCCACCCCCCCACACTATGCATTCACATACACAGTAATAACCTTTTAATAATACGTTTAATCACAAAGAAACTTGCATCAGGGCCTAGGATGAAAAGTTCAAGAATCACCAGGAAAATGTTAGTAAGTTCTAGCATTATTTTTTTTTTCTCCTATAATGGGATAGAGCTAATAAACTGATGTAAGATTCTTGAAAAGTCACTTCAGCTTTCAAAGCAAATGGGATAATTAAATTTCTGGAGGCAAACAGTCCAATCACAGTAACTAACATATGAATATCTGAGCCTCGCTGGCCCTGGAGAGAAGTTCAACAAATGTCGCCACTCTTACTGCACGCACAAAATGAAAAAGCACTTCCATACTCTCGGCAGTGCAGGTTTGTTTGTAGAAAGAACAAACAGGAAATGATGTAAACTGCACTCAAGGAGGTAAAGAGTGTGCTGCCCCCAAGTCAGTTATGTCGGAAAGCCAAGGATAAACCGCCAAGAGCGAAACCAGCTTTCAACTGCTGATGGGGGATGTCTCCGTTCGTTAGCTGTTTCGTGTTAGGAGCTGTGATGAAGAGCTGTCGGAAAGCTAAAGAGGACAAGGAAACTTGCCAGGAGCTAACCCAGCCGGCCTGGGCTAGCACGTGCACCCACCCCAGCTCTCCCACCGCCCGGCTCGTTCCCGCTCCCGCTCCGGCTCCCGCTCCCTCTCGTGTGCTCTCTGAACTTTTGCTTGAGATGTTTCTGTCTTCCAACTCACCGAAGCCTTTGTTCGGTAAGACATACATCGTTTTAGTGCTTCAACACGTCCTGTGGTTGGACCAAGTCTATAGGATGTAACGAGTCTTGGGATGCAACGCTCCCCCACTGTGCACAACGGTGTCTATTAGCTGCAGAAAGAAGGCGGGGTTGAGTTTAGGTAAACATTTAAGGGTCCGCTAGTTTGGGGAATTAAAGCACAGAGTGAGATTAAGTAGATGTAAGCTTTTAGGGTGTGAAGAGAATGTCTGATTGAAAAACCCCTAGATAGGAATTCTCTGCTCATCCAAGACAAATACCTAAGTCTGGCATGTGGTCCACAAAACCCTGACTCCAAAACAAAACTGTAAAACAGATCATTCTACATAAACCACAATCTTACCTCTGGGAACCCTGTCTGTGCAGATCCTGCTGCCAAGGGGAGATTTGCCATCTAATGTTTATTTATTATTTTTTTCACTCAATCTTCAAATATGTATCAAAGATCCCATAGTATTGGGTCCTATGCTAGTGGCTGGAGTGCCAATGGTAAGCGACAGTCTTGCTCTCAGTGCTTGAAGTTTAGAGAATGAAATGAAGGGGCAGTGTTCCCCTTTAAGATGAAATACAGGCACGTAATCAAGATAATCTTCTAAGTGTCCCAGTCAACCGAGAAATGCGTCCACTACAAAGTCTTTCAGAATGAAATGTTGGAGTTTTCATTTTCAAATTTTATTTCCCATTCAGAAGAGGAAACTATATAATTAGACTTTCAAGCAGGTAGCAATTTACTGACCAACAGCCTTTGGTGATTTGGGATTCACTTCTGAGAATCTCAGCCTGCTGAGAGTCATCCCAGGCTGAGAAGGACCGAGTGCCCCGAGTTAGATTTACATGCCAGCCATGGCCTTTATCTGACCTTTATCTGACCTTTTTCTCTTCTCCCTCAACTTTAAGGCACACCCAAGGCCTCTCCTAAAACAGGAACTTCCTTGTTTCTCAGGAATGTAACTCCTCAGGAACCTTAGTGTTTGTTTGTTGTTTATTTTTACTATTCAGAAAGAAAATAAGTGAAGGGCATGGTGTCACAGCCTTTAATCCCAGTACTCAGGAGATCTCTGAGTTCGAGGTTAGCCTGGTCTTCAAAGCAGCTTCCAGGACAGCCAGGACTACACACAGAGAAAACTAAAGTGCCCCCCCCCCCCAAAAAAAAAAGGAAGAAAAGAAGGGACGGGGAAGCTGAATTGTGAAAAAAGGAATGTACAAGGAGACAAAGAAAAGCACAAAGTATGGCCTCACTCCTTTCCCAGGTGTGGGCCTGCATTGTTCTAGATATTTCACAAGATTATAAATTTCATTTGCAGTAAAACTGTATCTCAACTCCCTTGTATAACTCTGGTGACCTTGGTTTCTCCTTATCACAGAACCTTGCCCAAGGCTCCTCAAGAACCACCCTAGGAATCCTTAGAGGTGTGACTTCAGAAGCCACCAGAATCGTAAACATGACTCCTGCAAGGACACTTCCGGGTGATTCCCTTGAGGAGCCTCTGTCCACACGTGGTGTGTACTATCCTTTCCCTCAGCGCCTTTCTTTTCATTAATCCCGGTGATTAAATCTAAATTAATGTCCCTTCTAATAAACACCAACTCTGCTTCATACTGATACATCCTGAGATTCGTGTCCACTGAAAAGTCAACAGCCTGGCTTCACCTTAGTACAGGCCTCTGTATACAGAACTCCTCAGGCTGCTTCAGGTATCAGTGTGAAGCTGTGTCTCCTGCCCCCTCCCACGGCTGCAGACATCACCATTTAAAAGACCAGTATTCTCCCAGCCTGGTCTCCAAAGCCAGTTCCAGGGCAGCCAGGAGTATTACACAAAGAAACCCTGTCTCGAAAAACCAAAAAAGCCTGTTATTCTCCCAAGCAAAACAGTCCAAGCTGGCCTAGAACTCATAGCAATCCTGCGTCTTCCTCGAGAGTACCGGGATTACAGATCTGGTGTGGGATGCTCAATATGTACTGTTAGAAGTTATAACGTAGTTAAAGATCTTAACTGGCTTTTATTCATGGTGCTACAATCAGGCAGCCTCTGATCCAGAACAGCTTTTAAGAACTCTGGAGTTGCAATGTGATCAACTGGTATTTATGGACTGAAAATAGAAGAGAGGTACAGAGACAGGTCAAAAGGGTGTAGGTCAACCTTTGCCTTATTTGAGCATGATTTGAACAGTGGGCCACTGCATTTGGCTGCTGTGATTGGCTGAGACTCAGCTACTTGTTACAAATGTATACATCTAAGCTTGGCTTTGGGTTAGCTTCTAGGCTCAGGTTGAAGTTCATTAAGTAAGGACTCTTGTATGGAATCACTCTCAGGCCAAATTTAGTTTAGTGTAACAGTACTTATTAAGTTTGTGATTACAATTTTTTTTTTGTTTGTTTTGTTTTTCCAGACAGGGTTTCTCTGTGTAGCTTTGCGCCTTTCCTGGAACTCACTTGGTAGCCCAGGCTGGCCTCGAACTCACAGAGATCTGCCTGCCTCTGCCTCCCGAGTGCTGGGATTAAAGGCGTGCGCCACCACCGCCCAGCACAAATATTTGTTAAATGAAATACAATAACCAATATCTTGCTGGTTGGGAAGAACAAAGGAGAAGGAATTAAAAACAAACCAGGTTTCTACTTGGAAAACTGGATGACAGTAGAGAGTCAAAGGTAAGGAAGATTCGGAGGCATGCGGGATGTGGAGATGATGACTTCACGTTGGACATGTTGAACTGAATTTAAAACTTTAAAAATTGTGTGTGTGTGTGTGTGTGTGTGTGTGTGTGTGTGTGTGTGTGTGTGTGTTGTTGCTGTTGTTGTTGTTGTTCAGTAGGGGCTATGTGGAGGCCAGAGGACAACTTTGTGGAGTGAGTTCCCTCCTTTAGCCTTTATGTCAATGCTGGGCTAACTCGGTGTCAGGCTTAACCAGGAAGAGTCTATGCTCGATGAGCGGTCTATCTCACACTCATGGCGTTTGTCCTGGTTAAGAGAGTTTATGAATCTGGAGAAATGTAGGAAGAACCGATTTGGAATCAATGGCTTGGTGGTCATCAACATGTAGGATTGTAATTGAAGATTGTTTGAATGACTTTCCCAGAGCTTGCCTATACAATGAATGAAAGAGAAGAGAGGGTTTGTCTTCCTGAGAGGCAAAGGAAACAACCCAACATAGAAAACTAGAGATAGGAGAGACTAGGAGACAGGAGTGAGGCCTCTGAGGAAAGTAAGGGAGGTGATGGGTGCCAGGAAGCAGATGCAGAAAGGCAATCTCTGGTGGGTTAATAATGAGATTAAAACTCTAGTGGAATTTTATTGAACCTGCATCCTT
This sequence comes from Peromyscus maniculatus bairdii, assembly GCF_049852395.1. Taxonomy (NCBI): domain Eukaryota; kingdom Metazoa; phylum Chordata; class Mammalia; order Rodentia; family Cricetidae; genus Peromyscus; species Peromyscus maniculatus. The sequence continues at coordinate 61,943,336 of NC_134862.1, forward strand.
TGTGAATGATTTTTTTAAAAATAGATTTATTTATTCATTATATATGGTGTTCTGCCTGCATGTATGCTTACAGGCCAGAAGAGGGCACCAGATCTCATTATAGATGGTTGAGAGCTACCATGTGATTGCTGGGAATTGAACTGAGGACCTCTGGAAGAGCAGCCAGTGCTCTTAACCTTTGAGCTATCTCTCCATTCCCTTTGTGAATGATTTTAAATTTTAAGGTTGCAAAATTTTATGGACTAAAGAAATTTAGACCAATGATAACTTAAAAGCAATTTAGCATCAGAATACATTTTTAAAAAAATTCCTCTGATTGGTATATACAGAAAGTCAGAGGGGAAAAAAAAAAACACATAACAAAAAGCTTTATACTTTGCCTCCCATCTCAAGCCAGATATCCTGGGGAATTTACAAAGATTCTCGATAGGTTTCTGGCATTTGAGAGTAGAGGAAACCTGAAACCAGAGATTCCTACATCCACAGTACCAGGGAAAAATAGTAGAAACGCCATTGCTGTGAGCTCATACTTGGAATTCTACATCCTCTCCACAGTTTATCCCTCATTCCCATTCTCCTTTCCTTTCTTTTTTTCCATCCTGAGACAAGTCCTCAGTTTGTAGCCCATGCTTGCCTTGAACTCATGGTGATCTTTCTGCTTCAGTCTCCCAGATTCTGGGACTACAGGATTGAACCACCACACCCAATCTCCAAATTTTCAATATTGAAAGAAGTCAAGAAATACCACTGTATTCATTAATTCTATTTCCAAGATTTGGAAATTAAAGATTACCCAATATAATGGCCAGCAGACAATTGTAATCCCAACTTGTGGGAGGCAGAGACTGAAGGACAAGGAGTTCAAGGTCCTGAGTTCAATTCCCAGCAACCACATGGTGGCTCACAACCATCTGTAATGAGATCTGGTGCCCTCTTCTGGCATGCAGGCATACATGGAGGCAGAATGTTGTGTACATAGTAAATAAACCTTAAAAAAAAAAAAATCCCCAGAACCTACATAAAAGTTAGTTGCTGCAGCCCGAGCCTGTAATCCCCTAGCTGGAAAGCTGAGATTAGTGGATCCCTAGGTCTGCTGACCAGTTATTCTAGCCAAATCAATGAGCTACAGGTTCAGCAGGAAGGAAACCCTGACTCAAATACTAAGATGGAGAGAGATTGAGGAGGCACTTATTGTCAACCTTTGGTATTCACATGCAAGTGCACACACATACACAAAGAATACACGAACAAACAGCTCAGCTGTGGCAAGAAAGCAGAGTAATACATACACACAAAATTCTGGCCAATTTGCTTTCAGTTTAGTGTCCCCCATATTTCCCATTTCTCTGAAACACCTACTTTGGGGCTGGGGTAAGGGTCTGTTGTGTAGCAGTGTCCTCGAAATTAAACCTTCCACCTTGAGAGAAAGTTTGTTGAGACACAAGCGTTAAAGCGGAGATGAAACATTCCATTCTGCAGGGAAGCCCCTTAAGCACATAGCAGAAAACAACTCACAGGCTTCAGGAAGTCCCCGACACTGATCTGATTTATTAGGCTCCTCCCTTCCCAAGCATCTCTAAGTAGTAAGGATTGCGGAGAGACAGAAGACAAGCCGTGTTTCCTAGAAGAGTCTCAGAGCAGCCAAGCCACCTGGGGGAAAAAACCAAATCAACCAATCAGACCAACTAAGATACCGGGAAAGGACATGGCTGTGCAGTGTGCTCCAGATTTCCAGTTTGGGTGAGCTGTCACCCATACTGGGGTGAGTGTTACTGATGCAGCTGTCTTTGAATAACCTGTAAGTAACCCTGCAAAAATCTCATTGGTTCACCAAGATGAACCTTGGTGCTATCTTTACTTTGGTCTGATGACAATTCCCTGTCTGGGTGAGTAAGCATTTGTTCATGTTCCCCAGGAACAGTGTCTCAACATGGTCTGGAAGCTACTCAAAAGCAGCATTAAAGTAGGAAGTGGGTGGAGAAGGTAGAAGATAGAGAAAAACTGTCATGTGAAAATGAACTGGACTGGGAAGATGACTCAGCTGGAACAGGCAGCTACGGCCCAGCCTGACCACCTGAGTTTGGTCTCTGAGAACCATGTGAAAAGAAAGACCCTGCAGGCTGTCCTCTGAGCTCCACACATGGTCAGTGGAATGGGCATACAAATACATGCACAGAACAAACATTTTAGAAGATATACTGCAGATTACAAATTGTGCACAAGGAAAATTAACACCAAATTTCATCCAACCTCTCAACTTAAATTTTGTTTAATTAATCTGTATTTCTAATAAGGACACATTAAAACTTTCCAATATAGTTGTTGAACTATTTTTTTCTTGTAGTTCAATTAGTTCTTATTTCATATCATGGTTATATAATTAGCAGGATAGAACTTTTGTAAGTTTTTAAAAAAAATTTTTGCATTATGAGATTTCAGTATTTATCAGTACTTATAAATCAGATTTATCAGTATCAGTACCTTGGCTTTGTAGTCTGATAGTAATATTTAATGTGCTTTTGTCAGAGGGCTCTGCAGGTGGTCATGGCAGGCAGGAAAGTGAACAGTGAAGAGGTGAGAAGGAAAACTCAGTTCAGACCAACTTCATCAACCTGGATCAAGACTTCAGGGAGTCTGATGGCAGGCGGTTTATTCCCAACAAATTTAAACACAGGATAATTCTGAAAAAAGTTTCCTGGTGTAATACAATCCCCGGTGCACAAGGAAGTGTAATTACACAGACACTTCAGTGCATGTCATTCTCCCAAAAAGATGGGTTCTAGAGATAGGATACCTGTGCTAGCCTAAGGACCTAAGGAAAGGTCTGGCCTGGTCTCAGTCACACAGACAGTGTAGAGGTCATTTGGGTTCTTAGCCACTTCTTGTCCTGTTGTGGGAGTGTGGGGGAGCCCCTGGCTGGAAGGGTCATTCAGATTACTAGTCACCTCTGCTTCTAGTTGTAGGAGCTTGATGTGGCCTGGCCCAACAGATAACAGATCAGCAGATCACCTCCAATTTCCAGCTTTCTCGATGGAAGAACAGGTTTTACATCTTTTCAGTTGGAAAGACAATCCTGCATGCTTAGCATCCCTGGTTTCTCCGGAGATCTGTGGGCTCAAGGACTTTCCTGCTGTGCCTCCAACAATTTCGTTTAGCATGCTCTTTTTAGAACTTTTCTATTTATTTTCAGCTTTCTTTATTCCCTTTATAGCCACCTCTTTTATAAACAGCAGATAGCTGGGGTGTTATTTCATTTAAATCCCGACACTTTCTGTTTATAACTGGAATTCACAGACGTATCACCAATTTGAAGTGATCTCTACCATTCTCCATCATGTCCTTTTGGTTTGTTTGTTTGTTTGTTTGTTTTGTTTGAGACAGGGTCTTACTATGCAGCCCTGACTGGCCTGGAACTCACTCTGTAGACCCGGCTGGCCTCACACTCCCAGAGATCCACCTGCCTCTGCCTCCCGAGTGATAGAACAAAACATCTGCATCACCGCACCACTGTGCCTCGTTCTTTTGTGCACTTTTGATTTTTTTTATTTGTAATTCTTTATGTTTTGCTTGATAACTAGATAATTCCATTTTACTTCACCTCTGCTGATTTGGACTTTGGAGATTATATTTTTTTATTGAATTTTTATTTGTTCTTGTGGGCGGGGTGCATGTGTGACGGCCAGAGGACAACCTGTGGACGCCCATTCTCTCCTTTCTCCAAGGGATCGAACTCAGAGGACTCAGCCCCTTTCCTCACCAGCGCATCTCACTGGCTCTGTAGGTTACGTTTTGTCTATAGTTTTAAAAGCCACCTCCACATTTCTTTTTTTAAAATATTTTTATTTTATAATTAACTTAATTTCACATATCACTGATTCCCCCGTCCTCCCTCCTTCCACCCCCTACCCCTACATTTCTGATAAGCATACCTAACTATTTCTTTTCCTCACAGTTCCAAAAATTAAAAAATATACAGTTATCCCCTCACCCCCAAAATGTATGTTTTAGCTGCTTGATGTATTAGTTATTTTCATCTAGAAATTAATTCCATGAGTGTGTGTATGTGGGGGGGAGGGATAAAACCACTACACAAGCAGTGAGTTCAATTTATAAACATAATTTATTAATTTTTATGTTTAGCATTTCTTTATATTAAAATTTCATTCTAAATTCAGTTTTCTTGTTGCAATACATACTTTAGTGCTTTTTTTTTCCCAAAGAAATAAAAATTTAGGAGCTGGGGAGATAGCTTCGCAGTTAAGAGTGCTTGCTGCTCTTCCAGAGAACTGGACTTCAATTCCCAACATCCCTCTTGGTCATATACATAATTCCAAGAACCTCAGAAAATTCCCAGTATCATCTCTGGTTGTTACTTCCACGATTGTGTTGTTTGTTTCTTTCTTGGAAGTACATTTAGTCATGTCCTGGTGTTCTGTGTGTTGCTGCATAAGGAACTACTGCAGAACACACTGGCAAGAAACAGCCGCCATGTTCCTGGGCTCACAGATCCCACAGGACAGGAGTTCCGGTGGGTAGGTCAGGCATAGTTGGTCCCCATTTCACAGTGTCCAGGGTGTCACCAGGGGAGGCTTTAACTTGAAATTGCTGGGGAGTTTTGGAAAGACAGGTCTGGAGTGACAAGGGGCAGATTGGAATACTGCCACGTGACTTTTCTAAGTGGTTTGGGTCGCATCACATCATAGTGACTTCAGGGTAATCGGACTTCTTACGAGGCAGCTCAGGGATCCAGCAGGGAGTGGACCTGCAAACACAGCCTTGATGGCCTTCTGACATCTACCCTCAGAAGTCACAAGGTACCCTTTCCACACTCAGTCACAAGCTCACTCAATCTCAAGAATGAAGAAGGGCCATCGATCAGTGCTGGGAGAATTTGTGGGTATGATTTAAGACTGCCACAGTCTGTCTTCTCTTTAATTCAGTGGAGGATTCTGGCTTTTTTTTTTTTTTTTTTTTTTTTTTTTTTTTAAGATTGGGCCTCACTATGTAGTCCTGGCTGGCCTGCAGCTTACTATGTAGATCAGGCTGGTCTTGAATTCACAGAGATCTACTTGCTTCTGTCTCCTAAATACTAGGATTAAAGGTGTACATCACCATGCCTACTTATTAATTGTTTTTTTTGAGTCAGGTTCTCACTCTAGCCCAAGTTGGCCTAGAATTCACTGTGTAGCCTAGGTTGGCCTCAGACTTTTGACAATTTTGACAATTCTCCTGCCTCAGCTTCCCAAGTGTTGAGATTAGGTGTTGACCATCGTATGCAAGTTCAAAGCCAGCCTTGGCTCTGGGCTACGTGAGATCTTGTCTCAAAATAAAAGAAAATGAGAAAACTATAAAAGGGTCTGTAGATGGCTGCACACACACACACACACACACACACACACACACACACACACACACGCACACACACACACACACACACACACACACGCACGCACGCGCACATGCACACACACACACACACGCACGCACGCGCACATGCACGCGCACACACACATTTTAAAATGAACCTCACTTGAGAACATCTTGCCTGCCCCCACTCCTCCACCTCCTCTTGAGAAAGTGTCTCATGACTGCAGCTGAAGATGACCTTGAACTTCTGACCCTCCTCTCCCTGCCTTCTGAGTGCTAAGACCACAGGTCTACACCACACCACATTTAGTGCTAGTAATTGTACCTAGGGCTTTGCTCACACAAGGCAAGTCTTTTTTTTTTTTTTTTTTTTTTTTTTAACCAACATCAGTCTACAAGTTCCAGGTTCTGTATTTAAGAGAAAAAGGTTTTCTGAAGCTTATGCCTAGCCCCAACATAAAGCCAGAAAATTGCTATGATAACAACTCCAGTAAAAAATATAAAATAATATATCAAGGACTAATAGTTTAACACAAATGTGAAGATGGCACTACAATTCTTTTTGTTTGTTTGTTTTGTTTCTGTTTTTTCGAGACAGGGTTTCTCTGTGTAGCTTTGGTGCCTGTCCTGGATCTCGCTCTGTAGACCTGGCTGGCCTCGAACTCACAGAGATCTGCCTGGCTCTGCCTCCTGAGTGCTGGGATTAAAGGCGTGCGCCACCACCCCTGGCTACAATTCTTGAGAACTGTCTACGCTACCTTACTGTCAGGCTGAGGAGACACCCATAGCTTCTCTCAGTTGGCAGAAACAAAGAATTAAGGGTTGGTGAGAAGGCTCAGTGGGTAAAGGCACCTGCCATGAAGCCTAACAGCATGAGTTCGATCCCTGGGACCCACCTGGCAGAAGGAAAGGAGCAACTCCCTTAGGCTGCCCTCTGACCCCCACCTGTGCGCCAGGGCACACATGTGTCCCCATCCTCACCAAACACAAAAATGTAAACTAAACTTTAAAGAACTAAAACATTAAAGATCTAAGAATCGTAAAAACGAAACCTCTGGCTAACTTGGCATAACAATGTAGGAAGCATTTGAAAATAAGCATCAATAGGTTATAGAATCATGCCTGCTAGGATCAAGAACGCAAGCCTGCTGTGGCCTGTGGAAGCATTATACCTCAAGTTCTAGCCTCGGAATTTAAGAGGGGGGAAACGCTACTAAAGAATAAACAAAGAAACATGAAGAATATGTGTAGATAATAAATATCATTCCTTACAAGAGATTCATCAAGAAAAAAAATAAGATAACTATCTTAGCGTTATTGCTAACTGTGGGACCGATATGAAAAATCAATAGCAGTTCTTTGTTCCCTATAACAGGAAACGCATATACCTGTGCACCAAAGATCTTTACAAGCACAACAGAAACAATCTTAGACACTTAGCAACCTAGCCAAGAAACCTAACCAAGAAGCAAAACCTCCATGATGAATATTTTGAGTACCATCAGGCAAAAAATGGACTAGAATAAAAAGGACATAATTTTATTTATTTATTATTTTTAAAAAATTATTTATTATTATGTATACAGTGTTCTGCCTGCACACATCACTGTAGGCCAGAAGAGGGCACCAGATCTTATTATAGATGGTAGTGAGCCACCATGTGGTTGCTGGGACTTGAACTCAGGACCTTTGGAAGAGTAGCCAGTGCTCTTAGCCGCTGAGCCATCTCTCTAGCCCAAAAGGACACAATTTTAAAGTCAGAATAGAAAATCAATAGGGAAGGATTATAATTCTTCATAGTTCACTGTGTTTGTAAAATCCCAACAAGATTTGTATGTGTGTGTGTGTGTGTGTGTGTGTGACTTGATGAGCTGACACTAAAGTCACTTACATAGAGAAATGGTCTCAGAGAAGCCAAAACAACTTTAGAAATTGAATGAAGTGCAATTTGCTCCCCTTCTCCCAAGGAAGAATGTTCATTGTAGAATTATGATAATTAGATTCTGCCATGTATCAACATTAAAAAAGAGCAGCAAAGTAGGACACGGGTGAATATGGGGCTTGATATCTGATAAAGTGGACATCATAAACCTGGTGGGTTCAGGACATATTGACTTTCTGTCCTAAGAAGAAAAAGAAAAAAGTACATCAGTACCTCATATCTTATGACATATGAGTTTTCCTATCTAGGAGTTTTCAAACTGGTTTCAGGATGCCTTTTTGCCAAAAATTAACTGAAAACCCCACAGCTGTTTGGTTATGTGAATTATATCACAGACCTTTAATACGTTAGAAATTAAAACATTGATAAATCATATGATGAGATAACACACTTCATTAGTCATCAGAATGATGATGTCATAACGTATTGTTAAGCCTCTGGAAGACCCCACTGCTCACGAAGAAATCAGAATGGAAAGAACAGTATTTTGATAACATAAAAATGCCCTTGACCATGCAAAAGTGTTTGGGGACTCCCAATTTCTCCGAATTACAATTTAAAAACAACGTCTACAAATTAAATGCTAAATAAATGCCTAAACCTGAAAGAAAATAAAAGCTTTGTTAACTACTAGAATAAATTGTAAGAGAACACAGCAAGACCATAGGGGAAGTAAGGATTCCTTAAATAGGACGTCAACAGCAGTAATTATAAAGAAATGGCAAATAAATTTGAACACTCTTAAGTTTAGTACTTCTGTTTGACAAAACTTCTCAATCTATATCTATATCTATATATCTAATCTATATCTATCTATCTACATATGTATCTTAAAAGGAAAGCCATAGTCTGAGAGAGGTTGATTCTAACATACATGTTGTGTTAGATACTTTGCTGTTGCTGTGATAACACACCACGACCAAGATCATCTTAGGGAAGAAAGAGCTTATTTTGGCTTTTGGTTCCAGAGGCACAGAGTGTCCTTAATAGCCAAGAAAGCACAGCTTGAGTTGGAAGCTGGCTGATTACATTACATCTGTACACAGGAAACAGAAAGTGTAGGAAATGGGGCAAGGCCACACACACACTCAAAGCTGCCCCCCTTCCCTCGGCCCTGCCCCGTGACATATTTTGTCCAGCAAGGCTGCACCTCCTAACGATTCCACAGTCTTCCCTAACGGGGGACTAAGTGTTCAAACACACACACACAGAGTAGAGAGTTCTCATTCAAATGACCACATTTGGCCTTCTGGCCTTCATAGCTTCAATGGCCATCTCATGGTGCAAAAAGCATTTAGTCCAGTTTTAAAAATCCTGATAATATTTAAGCCTCCACATTGTTCAAAGGTCCAAAGCCTCTTCTGAGACCCAAGGCAATCTCTTTAACTGTGACCCCTTGTAAGATTTTTTTTTAAAAAAAGTTACATACTTCCAACATAGAATGTAATAGAATATACATTCCCCACTCCAAAACAGAAAAATAGGGGCACACTGAGGAAACGGTGTACCAAAGCCAACCCAGAATCCCGCAAATCCTGTAGCTCCATGTCTGCTATCTGGGGCTTCCCTTTCAGAGAACTTAAAGGGCCCACCCCTCTAGCTTTGTTGCTTGCTCCATGTGCTGTGGGATGTTCTGTATGCTCTGAATGTGTTGCTCTGATTGGTCAATAACTAAGTGCTGATTGGCCAGTAGCCAGGCAGGAAGTATAGGCGGGACAAAGAGAGAGGAGAATTCTGGAAAGTGGAAGGCTGAGTTAAAAGACACCAGAGTACCAAGTGCCAATGCCATGAGAAGCAAGATGTAATGTACAGGTAAGCCACAAACCACGTGGCAACTTATAGATTAATAGAAATGGGTTAATTTAAGATATAATAACCAGATAGCAAGAAGCCTGAGCCATGGCTATACAGTTTATAAGTAATATAAGCTTCTGAGTGATTATTTTATAAGTGGGTTGCAGGACTGCAGGAGGGGAGGGGGGCTTGGAGCTTGGCAGGACCCAGAGAGAGACATTCCAGCTACATACATGTATCTCTTTCTTGAGCTGCTTCCACATCCAGCATCTAGCTCTCCTTAGCAGCTATCCCACTGCTGCAGCATCACCAGCATTTTGGGGTCTCCATGGAAACCCAGACTTCACCTTCAGAGATTCATGCAATAGCCTCACAGGGCCTACTCACAGCGACTCCAGCACTGTGTGTATTTCCTGGCCTCAGCAGCTCTCTGAAACCACAGAGGAAGAATCCACGACCTAATGCCCCCATCTTCCATGCATCCAAAACCAGTATCTCACAGATGAACTGCCAATTCGGTTGTCAGCTTGGGATGGACCCTGGCTTCCTTTGAGCACAGCTGCAGAAGCTAGTGTAGCTTTCTAAGAGCAGGGAACCCCTTGGGCTCTTTTATTTCACAAATTGGAGCTTTAGCTAGGGAGGTCTTGCCCTGAGGGTACCTTTCCTATCCCAGTGCAGAGCAGGAGGCTTGTCTCTAATGGTACTAATCTCCTCAGCAATTGCAGCCTCTTTTGCAGCTTATGATGTGGCTGCAACATTAAGCTTCCTGATGCTCTTCCCTGCCATGCTCCACATTTTTAATTTCTTTCTGCTCTACTTGTGTTTCTCTCTCTCTCTCTCTCTCTCTCTCTCTCTCTCTCTCTCTCTCTCTCTCTCTCGTAATTAGAAATAATCATGCCACAGACTCAGTTTTATGTTATCTTGAAATTTCTTCTGCCAAAGAAATTAGTCCATTACGTTTTAACTTAGCCTCAGGTAAGGGCTTAGGATATGGACAGAAAACAGCCAACTATCACATGAACGGCTCCTAGCTCAGTTGCTAATAGAAGCCTTGTTCTTCTATGAGACATCATGAGCTGAGCCTCCAGTCTCTGCTCTCCACACTTCTCTCAGCACTACTGTCTCCCAGGATCCTACCAGAATGGCCTGTTAAGTTCTACATACATTATTCAATGGCTTTTCTATCCTAAACTCCTGAAGTCTTCCATACTCCTCCAAAGAACAGTCAGGTTCTTCACAGCAGCAACCTCATCCCACCTGGAATTCAATTTTTTATTATTATTCATTGAGATAAAATACTATGACCAAAAGCAACTTAAAAAAGAAAATTTATTTTCGCTTATGGTTGCAGAGAGATAGAATACCCATAATGGCAGAGAAGTCATGGCAGGACAGCAGGAGGGGCAGCTGACTGATCACATTTTAATCTGCACAGAGAAAGCAGAAAAACAACAACACAGCAAGTGAGGCAAGCCCACCCCCGGGGACACACTTCCTCCATCAAGGCCGTACCTCCTAATCCTTTCAAACAGTGCCACTCCCTGGTGACCAACTATTCAAATCTATGAGCCTATGGGGGTCATTCTCTTATAAACCACCACACTTCCTAAAGCCTGCCCCACACTTCCTCCAGCAGTGCTGCGCCTTCTAAAGATCCCATAACCCTCCCCAAACAGTATCACCAACTGAGGACCAACGGTTCAGGATACATGAACCTATAGGGAACATCTCTCATCCAAACCATCACATATGTTAGAGGAAGCAGCATACAGACAATATAAATTGTTTTATAAGTAAAGGAAGACAATACAACCCAATAGAAAATTAGGTAAGTAAAATATGCTCACTAATAATCAGAAAAATGCAAATCAAAACACTCCTCAGATAGTTAAAAGTTTCTAAATTTGATGTTATTGTGTGACATGTAGGGAAGTGAAATACCATCTGTTGCTAGTGAAACTGTACATTGGTACAACTACTTAACAGAAATACCTTGTCTAGGTGAAATGCTTACAATCCAGAGACTTGTAAAATTTAGAAAAATGCTAAGATTATATATAAGAAGACATTGATTCATTTACTTAATGAATAAACATTTATCGAGCTCCAATCTACACCGAGCATCATGCCAGTACTAATGTGCAATGGTTGCAGTATATATGGCATGGGGGCCTAAGTCCCATCTACTCCATCCATGATATCATGCAGCTCCCAAACTCTAAAATTTAGATACAGTTCAGAGAAAGGGAAGGAACTAGCCAAAATTCTATTTCTGCCAGTGTCTTAGTTAGGGTCTCTACTGCTGTGAAGAGACAACATGACCATGGCAACTCTTACAAAGAAAAACATTTAATTAGGGCTGGCTTATATTTTCAGAGGTTTAGTCCATTATCATCATGGTGGGACATGGCAGCATGCAGGCAGATATGGTCCTGGAGAAGGGGCTGAGAGTTGATCTTGATCTGCAGGCAACAGGAAGTGAACTGAATTTATACTGAGCATAGCTGGAGCATAGCAGACCTCAAAGCCCATCCCCCACAGTGACACACTTCCTCCAACAAGGTCACACCTACTCCAACAAAGCCACATTTTCTAATAGTGCCACTCCCTATGAGCTTCGGGTGCCCAGTTTCATTCAAATGACCACAGCCAGTTGTTAGAATATAGACTTAAGACCAAAGTTGAGTTTACCCATAGAAAAAGCATTTAGGAGCTGGGGAGAAGACTCAGTTAATAAAGTGCTTGCCACACAAGCATGAGAACCCAGTTCCATCTGCAGGACCCACATAAAAAGCCAGGTGTAGTGGCATATGCTTATAATTCCAGTCCAGGGACCTGGAAAGAGATGGGTCCCTGGGACTCACTGGCCAGCCAGTCTAACATAATCAGTGAGCTCCAGGCCAGTGAGAAAGCCTGTCTCAAAAAAACAAGGTAGAGGGCTCCTGAGAAACAACACCCAAGACTGACTTCTGGCCTACACCACATACATATACACATGCAAGCCACCACCTACCCCCCAATACAGAGGAAAATGAAGCATTTTATAAATATCTAGGTTTATGCTGCATTTCTGGGATATGAAGAGAAGCAACAGGGATGGTACTGATGTAGGTGTGGGTACTCTTGTGTAGGGAAGGAAGAAAAAAGGAGAGGGACCTGGGAAATGAAAGAACAAAAAATGTCAGTAATGAAATGATACAGCCATTAGGGTAGAAGTTGAGACCAAATATTGAAAAGGGTATAAATCTGGCTTTTGTGAGGTTAAAAAAAAAAAAAAAAAAAGGAAGAGGAAACAGGGAATGAAGGGAGGGAGGGTGGGAAGGGAGGAGGAGGAAAGGGGGAAGGGGAAAGAGAGGAAAACAAAAACAAGAAGAAATCTGTGTTGTCCAATGCTTCTAGCTCATTTAATGTCCCGAGAATGGCCAAGGGCTGGGAGGCTGGAGTGAACCAGAGAGGAAGACAACTAGATTTCACCTGGAGAGTTCTTTTTCTTCTCATGTGTATTCAGTCATTTTGAAAATAAATGGTTTTTGTTTTACAAACTATACTCATGGGTGGGTTGATGATGAAAGTGTTCTGCTCACTGTAGGTTAGAAAACTCCCAAAGAGCTAGGCCCCCCTCAACCCTTCCAAACTGTCAAAGTCAGAGGTGGGTTTATGCAAGGGCTCTTGATGTAAAAAGTCAAACTTTCTGAAGTAATATATTTTATTTTATTTTATTTTTTTTGGGAGCGGGGGGGTTGAGACAGGGTTTCTCTACGTAGTTTTGGAGCCTGTCCTGAATCTCACTCTGTAGCCCAGGCTGGCCTCGAACTCACAGAGATTCACCTGGCTCTGCCTCCTGAGTGCTGGGATTAAAGACATGCACCCCGCCACCGGCTTGAAGTAATATATTTTCGATCCATCGTTAACTTTTTAAAATTCTGTTTCTCTCTACAAGAACAGGTTCTTGAGTTCAGTAGATGAGCAAGTCTGCCCCTCAATATCAAAGGAAAAGCTAGTCAATGATTGGATTATAAATTCCCAGTTCTTTGGCTCCTGTTAGCTTTGTGTAGCTGTGACCAATATATCTGAGAGGATCTCTTAAAGGGAAGAATACTTATGTTGGCTCACGCTTTCAGAGGTTTCTCTCTGTGGCTGGCTGGCTCTGTTACTTTGTGCTTGAGGTAAAACTGCACACTATGGTATCTAGAAATGAGTGAAAGAAGAAACTTGCCTTGTGGAGCATAAGGAGGAGAGAGAGAGAGAGAGAGAGAGAGAGAGAGAGAGAGAGAGAGAGAGAGAGAGAGAGAGAGAGAGAGAGAGAGAGAGGGACTAAGGACTTCATGTAACCTTTAAAAGCACACCCTTTTTGGACTTATTTCCTATAGCTAGGCATCCCCTCCTAAAATTCCCACCACAAAATAGCATCATCAGCTAGGAATAAAGTGTTTCTCACGTGAACCTGTGGGGGATATTTCATGTTCTAACCATGACAGTTCCCATGGTGTGTGTGTGTGTGTGTGTGTGTGTGTGTGTGTGTGTGTGTGTGTGTGTGTATGTTTTCACTCCCATATTGTCAATTCTTTGTAAAATGCTGGTTTGATAACAAGTTTAGGGAAATGGCCATATATACTTGATGGCTGTGTAAGGGACAAAGAATGATTCAGAACTTTCTTTCAAATTAAAAGTACATATGTGCCTATGGACACAAATTCTATTTGTGAGAGTTTATCAGTAAGCCTATTGCTAGTAATATAATACTATGGCATTCCATCCAATGGAATTATGAACTAAAACAGCACAGGCATTCAATGAGAACCAGGCAGCTGATAAAACGGCCAAGCCCTCACTCTGCATGCACTGTACTAATGCAGAAGACATTTAATATACCAAAAATCAGCAATGTGGTGTATTTACTGTGTTATCTGTGAGAGGAAAAGAAGGCAGGTATGTTTGTAAATATGTCGAACACTGCTAAAGGGAAATTGAAGGAACTGGGAAAGTGGTTACACATGGGGAAGAAAGCAGAATCGCCAAGGGACAGAGCAGGAAGGAAAATGCATCTCATAATGTGCCTTTTCCTGCCTGCCTTTGGTTTGTGTATGACTTGTATGTGTTCAAAAACAGGCAAAAACTAAAATCTAAATCTGCTTGAAGTCAGAGATAGCCATTTGCTCATTAATTAAATTAAAATAGACCCCTGTTCACAGATGAGTGCTTAAATTAGTTGTAAAACAGCAATTGTTTGACAATTGAAGAAATATACCACTCAGTCAAGCATAAGCCTTCAAAGAGAGCATTATCCTGTAGGCTAAATATTCTTTGTCTGAGGAGAAGAGGTGAAGTCATGCCTGTCCTGTGCATAGTCCTTAGAAGTAAGAGGTAGGAGGGGTTAGAAATCAAGGCCAGTCTGAGCTACACAAGACCCTGTATGAGAAAGCCAAAACTAACTAACTAACTAACTACTAACTAACTTAACCTAACCAATCGACTAACCAAATAAGGCTACTTTTCAGGTGGTACCATTCATGGATCACCAAGGAACCATCTAACCCAAGACATTTCCTCCTATTTGCACCAGTCTTGAAAGCTCTTGTTTTATTTTATTTTATTTTTTTACTTTATTTTATTTTATTATGAAAGCATTCCATTTTCAAGAAGCATGTGTTCTGCTGCAGATGTTCAACATGGCTCATCTGGTAACATCAGTGTGGGTTCATTTGCAGGTTCTCTGGAAAAACGCTGTTTCTAGAGAAACAAAGTTAAGACGTTGGAAGGAAGACGAAAATCTCTCATTTAGCCCTGCAAAGAGGCTGACATTTAGACATTTGTCACAGGACTTCCTGGGTAGCAAGAGTCACCGTGGGGACACTAAGCATTTAGGAGAAATTAAAGAAAGGATACAATTTAAACGGAGTGTCACACGTAGACTTATGAAGCTCTACACTGAAATTCTAGAAAGGTCAAAACTCACAGTGATTGAATGCTGAGGCCCTGGGTATTCAGACATGTGTGCGGGTGGGAGTGTGTCATAATAGTATGCCGATGATAAAAATTTTATATGTATCTACTCCAAACATATGTTGATGGACAATATGAAAATACTGGTATCTTGTAGGATGAGTAATGTTGCTAACATAATGTGTATTTCCAGGAGCAGGCAAATTAGTTACAGTAGTTCAAGCAGGTGTTCCTCATCTTGGTGGTATTTCAGAGACTAACACGGAAGTGTGCCCTTCCCCAGGGGGAAAATATGCAGTGTCCCCGAAATTCTCTTCCCACAGAACTTTTTCATGATGACATAGCTCAGACTGTTGTTGGGGACACTGGATTTTCTGGATTAACTCCCGCTCTGACCCTCCCCTCCCATTTCTACCCGGACAGTCACGTTTACCTTCTGCCTTGCTCTCTCCGGAATAACCACACACGGTGCAGGTGGTTCAAGCCTGGAAGACACTGAGGATGTGACATGCGGAGATCACTTTCAGCATTCCCAATCACACCTCCGTGCATGGGTTCAAACAGGAGGTCCTGTTGTTTGGTTTGAGGATCTGGGGAACAGAGTCTCACCGTATGTCCCAGACAGGCCTTGGACCTGGCTATGGCCTGTGTCTTCTGAAGTAATTGCAATGTATGACAAGACTCAGAACGGTGTCAGATTAGAGCAGGCTTACATGCTGCACCTCAGTGAAGCCTGTCCTTTGGATACCATGGTGCTCCCTGGAATGCTAGCCTGCCTTTCTTTAGGCATCAAAAATGGGGTTTGGCCTTAGGGTTCCCTGAGGAAATTGTATTGTTTTTCTTACTTATCTTTCTTTGACTCACCTAATTTTTTAAAAAATATGATGATGTTAAAATTAAATTTTATTATATTTAGAGGTTCTAGACAAGAGGATGCTGATTTGAGAGTAAACAGTCCTGACCAACAGTCTATAATAGTGAGAGATGGAAGTTGATTGTGTGTCTGTGGGGGTGGGGTGGGGAGTGTCTTAGTTTGCTATTTATTGTTGTAATAAAGAATCATGACCAAGGGCTGGAGAGATGGCTCAGAGGTTAATAGCACTGGCTGCTCTTGCAGAGGTCTTGAGTTCAATTCCCAGCAACCACATGGTGGCTCACAAACCATCTGGTGCCCTCTTCTGGAGAGTGTATAAATAAATAAATAAATAAATAAATAAATAAATAAATAAATAAATAAATAAATAAATAAAACAAACAAACAAATAAATAAATAAATAAATAAATAAATAAATAAATAAATAATAAAAAAAGAATCATGACCAAAAACAACTTGGGGAAGAAAAGGTTTACTTCACCTCACAGCTTTATAGTCCATCATTGTCTCAGTCCATTTTCATCATGGTGAGACATGACATCATGCAGGCAGACATGGTACTGGAGAAGGAGCTGAGGGTTCTACATCTTGATCCCCAGGCAGCAGCAGGAGACTGTGTGTCACACTGAGAATAGCTTGAGCATATAAGACAAAGCTCTTCTCCACAGTGACACACTTTCTCCAACTAGGCCACAGGTAATCCAACAAAGCCACATCTCCTAACAGTGCCACGCCCTGAGGGCCAAGCATTCAAACACACGAGTCTCTGGGGGTCATACTTAGTCAAATCACCACAGTCATGAAGGGAAGTCAGGGCAGGAGCTCAAGGCAAGAATCCGGAAGCCAAAGCCGAGGCAGAGGCCACGGAGGAACACTGCCTACTGGTTTGCTACTCATGGCTTGCTCAGAATGCTTTCTTATACAACCTAGGACCACCTGCCCACGGTGACACCACCCACAGTGAGCTGGGCCCTCCCACACCAATCATTACCCAAGACAATACTCCCACAGACTTGCCTACCAGCCAGGCTGATAGAGGTATTTTCTCAATTGAGACTCCTCTCTTTTGATAATTCTAGCTTGTATCCAATTGACAAAAAAACCTGAGACAAGATGTGTGTGTGTGTGTGTATGTGTGTATGTGTGTGTGTGTGTGTGTGTGTGTGTGTGTGTGTGTGTGTGTGTGTAGGGAGCAGAATATGAATATAGGCTTTCTCTAGCCTTAGTGTTAGTCTATTTTGTCCCATTAATAAAAAATTACAAAGCTGTCTTTAAAGAGCTTGAGAAATAATTTATTTTCTTCCATCTCTGGAAAGAGCGGCGAGGTGCTGGATCATGGTGCATGTGGAACAGTAGGACTTGGTTCAAGTCCCGTTCATTCCCCCGAAGCTCTACAGGGCAGGGTTGCCTCTCCCATCCTGGCTCTGCTTGGTAGTCACTGTGTTCATCTCACATTTCCATACGTTTTTCTATCCCTTCCTTCTTCCTTCTAGATCTTTTCCATTGCGATCCTTCTCCTCTCTTTTTCACTTGAGACGGGGTTGCCGAGAATGACCCTGAACCTCTGTTCCTCCCAGTGCCGGGATAACAAACAGGTGTGTGTCACCCCCCCCCCCCAGCTCCATCCTCCTCCTCTTCCTTCTTTCTCTCCCTCCGTTTCTTCTTTTCTTCTTAAGTAACAGAAACTGGGTTAGCTTCTCTTCTAACGTTTTCTACACCACCATTCACCCCATCATTACCTTAGCCCCGTGCACTCCATTCTCAATGAAGTGGGATAAAAACAGAAGGGGGAATATGGACAATTCTTATAGGTACACTTGTCTCTGACCTAGAAATGCTGTGCAAAATATTTACACATACATCCTATCCAAAATGTTACCTTCTGCTCTGTGCCTATTACCTGCGCACTGTTTTGTGTTTAGCCGAGTGCCACTGTACAGTCCTGCTCACTTGTTTAAAAGACTGACAAATTAGTGGACCAATAAGACATTTTTATTGATGCTCCTGCAACTAGTTCATTTTAAAAATTCATACCCTATTCAATATCACAGCACAGCAAATGGATTCAGAGTTTCCCCCAAAGTAGTAATTAAGCTGTCCATGATTAAAGCTAAGGAACAAAACATCCAGGTATTGGCCAGTTATGCGAATAAAGCTTCCCATCTATCTCCCTCTGGTTAGATAATCTGAACTCAGATGAAAAGGCCTTTTGTGTCTTCCTTGTGCTGAGCATGATAAGAAGCCCATTGAGTGGGAACTAGGTCAGCCGCCTTCCTCTGCTTATCGGTCATCAAAGCCTGTTTCTTAGCCTTAGAAGTTTCATGTCTATTAAATGGATTCCTCGTTCTTTTCTCTCCAAGCCAGAAGTCTGTGTGCTGGTCACGTACATTCAATCATGCTTTATAGCACAGTGTGGAAGGGGTAGGTTTCTATGATTTTTCCAAATTATGGTTATTTTTGACCCATATATCTAATTGTTTGCCGAACAAATACTTCATATATAAATTATTCAGACATATATCCAGGCTGAGTCCAGGATTACAGAGTCAAAGGTAGGAAAAATTTCAAAGAGATAACAAAAAAGAACTGGGCTAATGGCACACACCTATAATCCCAGTACATGTGAGGCTGACACAAGAGGATCCGAGTTCAAGACCAACCTTGGCTACATGAGACCGTGTCTCAAAAACAAACAAACAAAAGAATACAGAACAGTAACAGTAACAAAAAAAAAAAAAAAAAAAAAAGAAAGAAAAGAAAACAGTAGACTTTTCCGGAATGTGAAATAGTTTCCACTGGTTTCAAGTATTTGAACACTTGGTCTTCAGCCAGCCATGCTGCTTTTAGAAAGCTGGGGACCGTTTAGGACAGTGGTTCTCAACTGGGCGGGTCTCGACCCCTCCGAGAGATCAAATAGCCCTTTCACAGGGGTCACCTAAGACCATCAGAAAACATAGAGATTTACACTGTGATTCCTAACGGTAGCAAAATTACAGTTACGAAGTAGCAAGGAAAATTTTATGGTTGGGGGGGGTCACCACAACTGGATTAAAGGGCCGCAGCGTTAGGAAGGCTGAGCACCACTGCTTTAGGAGCTAGAACTTTGCCAGGGGAGTCCACGGCAACTGGGGTGTAGCTGGAGGGTTCCTAGCTCAGTCCTATTCCCATCTTTGCCTCCTGACTAGGGGATACAGTGTCTGTCACCCACATGCTCCTGCCGCCATGGAGGAGCTGGTACCACACCTTCGCCCACCGTGGTGAACTGTGTCTCCCTCAAACTACAGGCGGAAACAGACCACTCCTCCCTTAGCGGCTGCTTGTCAACCGGGAAAGTCACTCACACCATTGTTGCTTGTTTCGGGTCAGAGTGAAATCAGGATCCAATGGTGAGGACCGTGTCCTGTTGCCGTGGAAACGATTGTGCTGTCACCAGGTTAGCGCTGTGGTTTCACAGCGCAGAGAGGAAGCAGATGGTCTGGAAAAGAAGGGTTGGAAGAAGGTTGGTAGGAGCGTAAATGATAAGCAGGGACGACGTCACCGTAGCTTTACAAAAAGCCACTTAGGAAGAAAGGGCTCAGCCCGATGACACTACAAAGCATTTTCCAGTGAGAGGGATGCCTCAGGTACCTTAACTTAGAATGGAGTGCAGGTGAGAGAGCGAACAGCTGATGGTGAGCCCACCGCGTTCCACGGCTGACTCCCTCACTGCTCGGGCCGTGACTGTACTGACCACGGCTGACTCCCACCACTGCCCTGTCCACGGCTGACTCCCACCACTGCCCTGTCCACGGCTGACTCCCACCACTGCCCTGTCCACGGCTGACTCTCCCACCACTGCCCGGGCCGTGACTGTACTGACCACTGCTGACTCCCACCACTGCCCTGTCCACGGCTGACTCCCACCACTGCCCAGGCTGTGACTGTACCGACCACGTCTAACTCCCACCACTGCCCGGGCCGTGACTGTACTGACCACTGCTGACTCCCTCTACTCCCCGGGCCGTGACTGTACTGACCACGACTGACTCCCACCACTGCCCTGTCCATGACTGACTCCTACTACTCCCTGGGCCGTGACTGTACTGTCCACGACTGACTCCTACCACTCCCTGGGCCGTGACTGTACTGACCACGGCTGACTCCCACCACTGCCCGGGCCGTGACTGTACTGACCACTGCTGACTCCCACCACTGCCCTGTCCACGGCTGACTCCCACCACTCCCTGGGCCATGACTGTACTGACCACGGCTGACTCCTACCACTCCCTGGGCCGTGACTCTACTGTCCACGGCTGACTCGTACCGCTGCCCGGACCGTGACTGTACTGATCACTATTGAAGTCAGAGGTGTGGTTAATGCTGAGATTACTGGGAAGGTCTGCGTCTGCCATACATTTCAAGCAGCCTCATTTCTAGCCATGCTTGTTTTCTGATGGTTAACAGTCTCTGAACACCGGACAGCTGTGTTGGTGAATTTAGAGCCCACACAGTAAAGTCAGGTGCACCGTCTTGACCCTGACCCAATCCTGCATCTACCTTGCAACTCTGGAAACCAGCATCCACTGACAAGACAACGAAACTGGGATATTCTGAGATGGACAACATGCTGATTTTTAAAACTGTTAGCCCAGAATCTTTCTGTCATGATACTGTTCATTTAAAGAGCAAATAAATCCCTAAAGCTTATTGTCATGGTATGAATGTGTACCTCCAAAATTCCTGTGTTGAAATCTTTTTTTTTCAAGACAGAATTTTCTGTCAAGCCTTGGCTGTCCTGGAACTCGCTCTGTAGACCAGGCAGGCCTCGAACTCACAGAGATCCACCTGCCTCTGCCTCCTGAGTGCTGGGATTAAAGGCATATGCTACCACTGCCCGGTTTTGTGCTTTAAACAAAATGTGTGTGTGTGTGTGTGTGTGTGTGTGTGTGTGTGTGTGTGTGTGTGTGTGTGTGTGCAGGAGTCCATGGAGGTCAGAAAAGGTGTTGGGTCTCCTGGAGTTGCAGCCACAGATAGTTGTGAGATGCCCGTGGGTGCCGGGAATCGAGCCCAGGTCCTCTGCAAGAGCAGCCAGTGCTTTGCACTGTTGAGCTATTTCTCCAACCATCCTTAATCCCTAAAGGTCCTTCTCCCCCTGCTCCTCTCATCCTCCTCTTTCTCCTTCTTCCCTCCCTCCCTCCTCCCCTCTTCCCTCTGTTCAAAGCAAGCATACACGTGCACACATCAAACCTCTATTTATGTCCAGAAAAACTTTTGTCTTGCCCAAGCTTGCTTTCTTCGTTAGGGAGTGTTCAGGAGCAGGTGTGAGCATTCTCTCTCTCTCTCTCTCTCTCTCTCTCTCTCTCTCTCTCTCTCTCTCTCTCTCTCTCTCTCTCTCTCTCTCCTCTCTCCAGCTAAGTTTCCTAGACACTGAAGTACAGCTGCACTGTTCCATTCTTATGAGAAAGTCCGTTGTTTCTTCCCTGTGTCCTGTAAGTGTCAAAGCACAAGGTGGTGAGATCCTGAGGAGCGGTGTGTCAGGGTTGCAGCTAAGGCAAGCTGCTTGCCACAGCACTGTGAAATCGCCGCCTTTTGGTGGCATATTTAATTTGAATTCACATTATGGCTCCTGCACTTTTTCCAGAGAGGCTGACAAAGCAGAAGACCCATCATTTCTAATTATACTAAGTTTGATTACTTCAAAGTACCCTTTCACTGCATGAACGTAAGGAAATGAACTCTCTACTACGTATTAATGATGCCACTACATATGTGATGAATTTGCTCAGATCATTCTGGAAGCCACTTGACCGGCCTGAAGGAAGGTTTAAAGCATTGTCAGCACAAATGGTCTGCCCTTACCTCTGTTAGGAGGTCTCACTACTGTCTACCTTCTAAAGTCCCACAGCTGAGTGGGCAGCAGAGGACTCCGCAGAGGTGGGTGAGGGGACAGACCATGGCAGAGTGAGGCGCTGATGACTACCCACAGCCAGAGCCTCGATACCTTCCCCACCTGTCACTGCAGTCCTATCTGGTGGGTCTCCAACTGAAGTCACTGAGGCATCCATCAGGCTGACACTGAGGCGTCCATCAGGCTAACACAGAAGTGTCCATCAGACTGACACTGAGGCGTCCATCAGGCTGACACTGAGGTGTCTATCAGGCTGTCACTGAGGTGTCCATCAGTCTGACACTGAGGCGTCCATCAGGCTGACACAGAGGCGTCCATCAGGCTGACACAGAAGTATTTTTGTCCCCCTTCAGACTAGTTGTCATGCTTGAGAAGCAAGAGCTCTCAAAGGTAACAAACAGTTGGAGATCCTCACTGGATTCGTAGTCCCGGGGCCCAGAGAGGAGCCTTGGACTCTGAGGCAAGTCTCCCTTCCTAGTGGCAGCCTGGAGCCTCCCGGCAGGAACAAACCCTGGGCTCAGGAGGACCTAGCTAGCAAAGGTCCTGGCTCTGCCATGCAGGGTGGTTGGATGATCTTAGGCAAACTATTTGAACTCTTAGAGTCATTCCTTGCCTGGAGAATGTGATGGTAATCCCTCCAAAACTCTCCTGGACACACAGAGGGAGAAAAGAGAAAAATTAAAAAAAAAAAAAATCCGACTTCTCAGTCTTCCTGCAGTTTCATTTTCTACCCCTGAGAACTTATTTCCTTGCACTAGTGTGGAGGGTGAGGCGAGCCCCTGTCTAGAGAAATGGAGGGAGGAAAAAAAAAATCCATGGCCACCTCACCTATGCTGGCTGATGGATGTTTAGGAAAACCACATTAACCAAAAGCATCATAAAAGTGAGTCACTTAATGCCCCCTCCCCACATGCTTTGCCGGAGGAAATCTTGGAACTTCTGAGCATACAGGCTCTAAATTCCTCTTCGCCTTCGGCTTAAAGAACTACAAACCATCTGTCTGCCTTAAGACTGACAATATGCATGCTACTGTGGCCATCCAACATGCTGTCACACCCTCTGTACTGCTGCGGGCCGCAGGAATATATCATAAGAACTCAGCTGGTTATGGCAAAGTCACTACCTGGAGGAATCAGGGAATTCCTCCAGAGGAAGCCAAATCCCAAGGAGTTCTTGGTGTTACTTGGCTTGTTATATATCAGCTGTATTCTGTTACGAAAATCACGTGTGCTTTCATAGTTTTCCCAATTGATTTTTCCCTAAGAAGGGCTAACAATGTGGACTGATTACTCTCTAGACATACACATTCCAGGCATTTGGAGAACAGCCTCAGGAAAGGCTTTCTCTGGAATCAGATATCTCCCCTAGCCACTTTCAAGGACTAAAGGAGACATCACCCAGGTGGTCACCCAATTTCCGAGGATTAACAGTGATAACAACCCACAGGCGAGTCTCCTGACTTAAGGTAAATTCCACAAGGGGACACCGCCTAGGTCAGGTAGACATTAAGTAATAGCTTTACACAATTTAGCTCAGACCCCTCCTTTCTTACAGCCTTACTAACTTTATAGACCTCTAACTACTTACCTAACCACTTCTAGGAATATTTAGATAACCTTCTGTGCTAACAGCTATGCTCAGCCAGAACTCCCAGTTCAAGCCTCCCTGTAATTATCATCATTGGCAGCATCCAGCCAGGTGCATCCCCAGATGGAGGAAGTACCTTATCAGAGATACCTCTGTACTCTCTAAGAACAGACTTAAGCATCCAGGCTACCTGTTTGAGAAGGCCTGGTGGATGTGCTAATTAAGCTTAACTTCCTCCTTTCCCAAATCTTACCTCCAGTTCCAGATCTCCCTTTAACTATCACCAGAGGCATCTACCTGTAGACAGGTTGCCTAGAGACTGAGCATACTTTCCCCCACCCTGCAGAAAAAAACGGCAGACAGCTTGGACAGATAGGAGCCACAGGAAAAAAGAAGACAGTTTTATTTTCTCCCATTGACCTAGCAACTTATAGATTTTTAACATCTTTTACCAAACACATTTAAGATTATAGTTGTGCACATAAGATCCCTCTTCTTAGATATTACCCGTATTTAGCCTTTAGTTAATTCATTAGTCACTTCCCCTTTGGGTCGCAAATGGTAATTAACTACTAGTGCCCCTCTTTGTAATTCTTATCAACCCTCCATTTGATCCTGATAGTGGACAATCACTGCCTGAGGAAGTTCAGGCTGAGTGTCCTGGGTGGAGGGGAGGATTGTGATTTTGGGGAGATATATAGCTGTAAAGCAGAGGACAGAGAAGAAAAAAGAGAATGGAAGAACTAGATGGGTAAGAACTTGAGAGGAACAAACTGAGATGGGGAAGAAGTAGATTGAAGGGCTACAAGAGAGTACTAGAGGAACGAGATGGAAGATGAGGAAGAGCCAGATGGGGAAGAACAAGATGAGGTAGAACGGGAAGAGGAGAGAGGAGACGGGAGAGGAGATGATATGGGAAGGAACAAGAAGGATGAGAACCTAGAAGGGGCATAACTAGATGAAGGAATTAAGATAGAACCTAGAGGGGATCGCAGACAAGTGTAGAGAGAAATCAGGCTAAAGATGACCTAAATATGAGAGCAGAATATAAGCTTATAACTGTCACAGAATAATAAAGTATATGGACTAAGGAGTTTCGTGTACATAGATTCATTTCTTCTCATCAAAGATTAATTATCAGCTGGTTGTAGATTCTTCCCGGACCCTGGGAGGGGACTATCGAGGGGCTGGACCCCCATAGTCCCCGATACTGTACCACTGTTCAGCATACACATGAACATGAGTTCAGAAATTTCTATGTATGCAGACACACACGCAGCTCTCGATCTCAGACTCTCCTAGTTCATCACATCCTCTTTAGACCTTCCTTCCCGAGAGTTGCAAGCAGCGTGAGATCTGCCTCCTTCTTCTTGCGTTTCCTTTTCTACCCAGCTCAGTTCCAGGCTCAATTAACCAGGAGCGACTTGCACCTGGATTTGCTGGTGAAGAGTCTAGTACAAGCCAAAGGGCAGCTGACCTGACGGAAGTGGGGAGGTGTGAGCTGTACAGTCACTTAAGGAGGTGTTTTCATCTTCCCTTAATTCTGAGGTTGGGCCAGACGCATGGGTATGTATGGTTGTGCCTGTTTGTCACGGGCCCAGACGCATGGGTATGTATGGTTGTGCCTGTTTGTCACGGGCTATCTTCTTTTTGCCTGACCAGATAGAGCCTTCTAGGCAGAGGACATAAGAAAGAGAACCAGGTCTTTTTGGTTTTCCTGAATGGCTGATTGTTCATCCTTCTCTTCTCCAAACTACATTCGAATGGCTATTTATTTCTGACACTGAACTGGTGGAGCCTCTTGTGTGATTTTTCCTCACGAGATGAGAACGAATGTCTACTCACCCAAGACACTGACAGCAAGCAATTTCATCCAAGTCCAATTTGGTAAACTAATGAACTTACTGGGATTGTTTGCAGAGCATAGGTGAAGGGTAACTTACAGGACCATGGATGACTCAGAAGCAGCTACATCACCAAAGGTCCACCTCAGCATGGTGACAATTTGAGAAAGCCAAATCCCCTGAGCACTTCCACATGGCTCACAGACAGTTCCACAGTTGAGGAGTCTCCCCCAGCCATTCCTATTGCTTATATAACCTTGAGGAAAGGATCTGTGAATCATTTAAGTTTTAGGAACTTTCTGAGACTTGTGAGTTGTTTATCTTCAGAGGTTTGTAAAATCTGTTTGCTTCCTGAGCCTCAGCAAGCCTCCCTCTAGTTTGTAAGTTTAAATTCAGAGGAAATTGCTGCACAACAGGAACATCTTACTCTCCCCCTGCCCTTAAAAGGTTTCTCCTTGCATCCTACTTAAAGTAGGAATGACCAAGATGGTAAGTGTGAGAACTACAGGAATCCATGTGGAAGGTCAGCAGATCCTTTGTAAAGAAGGTGTCCCATTCACCATGAATGACAACTCAAACCTGCAAAGGATTTTTGTCCTCTTTAGGTTAATGGTAGGAACCAGGTATTCTCAATTTACCCTAGTTTCCTCTTTAATGAGCCAAGAAGTTTACAGTCATATTTTCAAGCAGAAAATTGCCAACATAGGGCAGGCATCAAGTCACTTATCCTCTTAGACTATTTGCAGAGGGCTAATTTTTTTATTCATCCAACACAAATATTGTCTTCACTTTGCTTCTTAGTTCCATGACAAGCCACTAAAGCTCTTCCTCTTTGGTACTAGTCACAAAAAAGAGCAAATACAGTCATCTCCTAGTCCCAAGAATAGCAAGGATCTCTGCACCAGGACCCAGCAGCCTTTGTATTCAGATTACACACTGCTGTGGGATGTCTTTCTGTATGCTGTGAATATGTGTTGCTCTGATTGGTTGATAAATAAAGCTGCATTGGCCTATGGCAAGACAACTTAGAGGCAGGCTAGAAATCTAAGCAGGTATATGGAGAGAAGAAAGGAGAGGAGAGAGAGACACCAGTCACCACCAAAGGAACAACAAGATGCCAGCAGACTGGTAATGCCACGGCCATGTGGCAGCTTATAGATTAATAGAAATGGGTTAAGTTGTAAGAGCTAACTAGCAAGAAGCTTGCCATAGGCCATGCAATTGGTAATTAATAGTAAGTTTCTGAGTGATTATTTTATAAGTGGCGGTGGGACTATGGGCCAAGCAGGATGAGAAATCCTTATAGCTACAGTATACCCAGCATGCCTCTCATGCTTAACAGCCTAAATTCCTCAGTTTTCCCACATTCTTTTTATTGCTGTTTTGTTTTGTCTGAAACAGAGTCTCACCATGTAGTTCACGCTGGCTTCAAACTCTTAATTCTCCTGCCTCAGCCTGTGTACCGGGAATAAAGGTGTGCATTACCACACTCAACCTCACCCATTCAAAAACCAATAGAAAGTTCTGTTGCCGGTTGCTTACACTAGGACTCTGGAACTTGGGTCTGACCCAGGTGAAACCTCAAATAAGTCTTCCTCTGTCCTCATCTGCAGCATCCACACAGGGCCTGTTGATGCAGTTCATAGACCCAGTCACTGTAAAGATCAGTCGAGAGAGCGTATGTGCTTGAGCACTGTGAGCTATAGTATCTACTGGTGTCAGTCATGATGGACTATATTCTTTTCTAATTGTGTGCTTCTAGTATGTATATATGTGTGTGTATAGTATAGTTTATATGTGGGCATGATTGAGCTGAGTTGTATGTGCGGAGGTCAGAGTACAACTTCATTCTAGTCCATGCTCTCCTTCCATCTTTACATGGAATCCGAGTGTCAAACTCTGGCCATTAGGCTTGTGTGACACGCACTTTTACCCACTGAGCCATCTCGCCTGCCCCCACCTTGTTAGTAATAGTAACTAATTACTAATTCCAAATCAGTCCTACTATTCTCATACAGACCGCTAGGGTGTTCTGGTTGTCTTCCCACTCTCTTTCCCATCATTTCTATCACTCTACTTGATCCATCCTTTCAAAAATCTCCACCCCCTGACCCGGAAGCACATACATAAGTGCACATATGCACAGACACTATAATTCTTTCACCCATTATCCTGATTCCTGTTGATCGATTTCTTAGTCACCACACGTTTACATTTCCCAAATAACCCCATTTTCATATTTATCTTCCCTGCATAAAAAGTAGCTATAGTAGACACAGCCATCAAGGGGGTGTGTCTGTTCAGGAAACAGGCACAACTAGGCATTTCAATAAGAAGGGGATTAAAAACAACGAATTCAGTGCTAATAAAATGGAAAAAGAAACTGAAATTACATTTAAAGGGCACACCCTAATACTGCAGAAGTCAGTTGTCAAAACTGCCTTTCAATGCTCATTACCTAGGCAGCTACTGACACACAACTTCCACCTCAGGATACCTTCTAAATCAAATCAAAGGCAACTTTCTGATACAATCTAGTTCCTCCAGAAATCTAGCTGCAAGGGAGGCTAAGAAACAAAGTTTCAAAGTTTCTAACCATCTGAAGTTCAAGAACACATATAGGAGGTTCTGGGAACAGATGCCAACCCATGTAATAAAAATATAACTTATATTTCTTACAGATCAGGGACGGCGGAGCCATGGCTCAACAGAGAACATGCTAGCAGAAGAAAGAGGGTTCCAGGATTACATAGTCATGACTATTAGATTATTCCTGCATTTTTCTTATTTTAATACATCTAACCTAGAGTAGGAATTCTTTTAAATGCGCAATAAGACTGTTTATTAAGTAAATATGTCTTGAACTGTTGTTACATGCCAAGCTGTGATAGATACTAAAGATATAGTATTGGACAAAGGAGAAAAAAATTCTTGGAGGGTTTGGGAAAGTAGAATATTAAATTGCCTGATTACTATTCAGGTTCAAGGCCAGTCTTTGCCACTTAATCACTATATTGCTTGAACAGGTTGTTTAGGGTCACCAGATGGGGTTAGACGCCTGTGTGCCACTTCACCTGACTCCTTTACGTCACACTTGAGGACTGAAAGCAGCTCCCTGTATGGCCGGAGTGAAGGGAGTACAGGGAAGGGTGGGAGGCCATGCAGGACCAGACTGTAAAGGTGGTTTGTAAGCTTTTCAAAGAGTTTGACTTGAACTCCGAGGGTACCTCTGAGCTCCTGGGAGCCTGAAAGCCAGAAAGTGCTATAATAACACGTGTCCCTTTGAAGACATTCCTTTGGCTGGAGTGTGGACAATAGCCAAGAGAAAAGGTCTAACCAGACTTCAATAAAGAGAACTTGGGGAGTGGTAGAAAGATAGTGGTATCATTCTGGAAGCATTCAGCAGGTAGTTGGTAGAAAGCAAAGTATGTTCTTGGTTGTGATCTGTATATTCTCCTCTATCTTTCTTTATTCCCCTGTTACAATTATTCATTCATCTAGTCTTATCTTACTGATTTTTTATGTCTCACTATGTGACCCTGGCTGTCCTGGAACTCACTCTGTAGCCCAGGCTGGCCTCAAACTTACAGAGATCTGCCTGCCTCTGCCTCCCTAGTGCTAGGATTAAAGGCCTGTACCACTGTACCCAGCTAGTTTTTTGATTTTTTTAAAAAGACAATGTTTCTGTATATATCCCAGACTTGAAATCATAATCTTCCCATCTCAGCCTCATTCTAGCTGCTAGGATTACAGGTGTATGCATTTTAATTTGGAAACAAAAAAATCGTTTAATCAGTTATCTTCTTAAGACAACTGTGCTGTCTGGTCTGTTGGTCTTTGGAAGCACATGCCCACATAGTTATTTAACATTATTTCAGTTTCAAGCTTTGGGTTGGGAGAAGATGGTGCATTTGCCTTGGTGGCTCTCAAATTCTGCAGTGTTCCTTAGAGGTACTGTACAAAGTCTGGAGAGATGGCTGGCTCAGCAGTTAAGGGTATGTGCTAATCTTGCAGAGGACCCAAGTTCAGTTCCCAGCACCCATGTCTGGCCCCTCACAACTGCCTATAACTCCAGCAGCAGGGGGAGCTGACATCCTCTTCTGGCCCCCATGGATAACTGCACACACACACACACACACACACACACACACACACACACACACACACTTAAAGATAAAATAAATCTCATAAATATGCCATTCATTTTCTTTTTAAGACAGTCTTAAAGGGCAACAAGAAGCATGTCACATAACCCCAGCCAATTATCTTCCAGTTCTTTCATGGTAGAGTTCAAACCGGTGTGTTTGGAGTGGCAGAGATGGGATGAAATCCTTCACAACCGCCACACAAAAGCTGTGTGGAAGCAGACCTACCTGGGAACCCTGAATGGACCAGGATGGTCCTGTAATGTGAGATGAGCCAAAAGTATTCTCTCTCCACAGAATGAAACAAGGCACAGAAAACCAAGTCCAGGAGGAGGGAGCCAGAGGTCACATTAATTCTGGGCCATGAGAAACCAAAGTCAAAGCCGCCTTCTTCTTCTTCTTCTTCTTCTTCTTCTTCTTCTTCTTCTTCTTCTTCTTCTTCTTCTTCTTCTTCTTCTTCTTCTTCTTCTTTTTTTTTTTATTTGGTTTTTTGAGACAGGGTTTCTCCGTGTAACTTTGGAGCCTGTCCAGGAACTCACTCTGTAGACCAGGCTGGCCTCGAACTCACAGAGATCTGCCTGGCTCTGCCTCCCGAGTGCTGGGATTAAAGGCGTGTGCCACCACCGCCCGGTAGAGAAACCAAAGCATTCTTATGGAGCAGCAGGACAAAGAGGCTTCCAGAGAAGAGGACACTGGTACATGGCACAGTTGACAGATCATAGCAGGATGTAACATGAGGGACGGGTCAGGAGCGTCTAGATAAGCACTTGCATCCTTGCATGTGTTTCCGGCACTTGTCTCAGTGTCTGAAATCTACAGCAAAGCATCTTCCACTGGTCCATGACTGCATTTATCTGAGATCACCTAGCTCCTATTTCACCAGCTTCTATCCTCCTACCAAACCAGAAAGTCTCAGTTGTTGTTGTTTTTTTTCTCCATAAGGTACTAGAGTTCATTTTAAAACATACATTCTGCAGCTGGAGAGATAGCTCAGCAGTTAAGAGCACTGCTTGTTCTTCCAGAGGACCTGGGTTCAATTCCCAGCACACACATGTGGCTCACAACCATCTGAAACTCCAGCCTGAGGGGATCTGATGCCATCTTCTGGCTTCCTAGAGCACCAGGAACCACACAGAGTGCACAGACATACATGCAGGCAAAACAACCATATACATAAAATAAACTTAAAAACAACCCAATTATTTTTTTAAAAAATCTAGTTTTAATTGTGCGTGTGTGTGCGTGTGTGCGCGCACCTACATGCATGCACATGTGCATGCACATAAATGCAGGTGCCTGGAGAGGCCAGAAGATGGTGTCAGATTCCATGGAGCTGGAGTTATGGGGAGCTGCCTGAGGTGAGCTGAATGTGGGTTTGCTGGAAGAGCAGAACATGCTTGCATTTGCCGAGCCGTCTCTCTAGCTTGATAATGGAGTTAATTAATAGCAACAAGATGTTTTCTGGTTTTGATTATGCTTTGATACTTTTTGCTATGTTTTCTTCTTGTTGTGACACTGGGAATATAATTTTGTCAAACTTCTTCACTCTGCTCCTACGGTACTGCTCTGTCTAAATTCTTTGGATGGGGTTGGCCTTCCCTCCTGATAGGGTTGACCAATTAGAAAATTTCCTCTTTATAGTCACAGCAATTGACCGGGGGTGGCACTTATTCTGATCAACACTAAGCAGTTTCTCTTGAGACTCTTTTTAGACTTACTGTTTTTGTTTGTGTGTATATATGCATGTCTGTCTCTCTGTGTGTGCACATGAGTACAGGTTACTGTAGAAGCCAGAGAAGGTGTCAGATCCCCACGAAGCTGAAGTTATAAGCAGCTGTGAGCCACTTCATGTGGATGTTGGAAACTGAACTCAGGCCTTCTGGAAGACCAGCCAGTGCTCTTAACTGCCAAACCATCTCTCCAGCCCCTTCTTTCAGCATTTTGCTCTTGTTCTTGGAAAAGATGCTGTCTGTGCTCATGAGATCATGACCCACATAAGGATAATGCTATGCAAGGCTGTCAGTAGTCATTTTGCTCTAATATGGAGGTCTTGCACCCAAGAATAAAGCAATCATAGAGGAAAGCAAGCTAGAGATACTGAGAAAAGGAAATTGAGATTATGTAAACCCCAGCTGGGTGTAGGAACAGATCCCAGAACTTGGGACACAGAAGTAGAAATACTATCATGATTTCAGGTTGGCCTGAACTACATATAATGAAATTCAGGTTAATCTGGGCTACAGAGTCAGATCTTGTCTCATAAAATCATGCTTACATACATACATAGAAAAATAAGTGGCTATTTGAACCTGTGCCTAAAGCTAGATTGCCCAGACTCATAGACCAAATTCCTCTTTGGATTAAACCTTGCTTTGAGTTTCTGCTATTTGCTTCTGAAACTGTCCTGCATAATACAAACAGATATAAAAGTTTGGAAGTGTGCAGCTGCTAAGCTTGTTCTACCTCGCCCCAGCCATGGGAAGAGTATAGATTCTGAAGACGGAGACCAGAGACTGAGTAATGCAATGTCTTCGTACCACTCCATTTCCTCTGCAGTAAGTTTTGTTACTACCAGCAAGTTACCCCTGTGTTCTGATATGCTTGGAGTCATTGGATGAAGTTATAGGTCAGTTCTGACTTAACATCACAAGGTATTGATCTAATGGAAAAATACTCTGTATTTTAAGTTCCCCGTCCTTGATTTACTGCTCCCTTGAGTCTGTGTTTTCCATTTTGGTGACTTACAGGCAGGAGGCAGAGATATTCTCAGATGACATTTCAGAGAATAATTTTACTTCTTAATCAATTAAACTTCTTTCCAAATCTCTTAGAACTGATTTCTCTTAGCTCCATTTCTGCTCTTGGGAAAAGAAATAGAAATAGAAATATTGGTATCCTCGGTCTCCTGGTGAAGCAATGTTTGTACCATCCCAGATATCTGAGAGAAAGAGGGAGAAAAGACTGGCAAATATCTGAATGTAATGAAGAACTTCATTAGTAGACAGTGGTTATTGTATAGACCAGAGGACTTTTCCTCTTTTATCATGGAAACAGCTATGTTTAAAACTGAAGACCAGGTTTTAAATTTAGAAACATCATTCATTTGTGAAATGGGATTTGAACAATTAGAAATATTACAAGCCTGAGTGAACGCGGAGGCAGAGTTTGGAGCTGAAGAAAGGGGAATCTCGCTGTAGAAACATGTTTTGCTTTGTTTTGTTGAGACATGGTTTCTCTGTGAAACAGCCTTGGCTGTCCTGGATATCACTCTGTAGCCCAGGCTGGCCTCAAACTCACAGAGATCCACCTGCCTCTGCCTCCTAAGAGCTGGGATTTAAAAAATTGTTCAAATCTTAAATGGTCTTATTAATAAAAAACCCAACTGGGCGGCGGTGGTGGTGCACGCCTTTAATCCCAGCACTTGGGAGGCAGAGGCAGGCGGATCTCTGTGAGTTCGATGCCAGCCTGGGCTACCAAGTGAGTTCCAGGAAAGGCACAAAGCTACACAGAGAAACCCTGTCTTGAAAAACCAAAAAACTAAAAACAAACAAACAAACAAACAAACCCCAAAAACCCGGTACCAGATATTGGGGTAAATGCTAAAAGATCAGAGAGGCAAAGGAACAAGCCACAGCCACTTCTCACCTCACCAACTCCATGAATCCTCTGACTGAATACCTCTGAGTCCTCAGCCAAAAGAGCTCTTAGTTCCTGTCTCCTCATGCCCTATATACTTTTCTCCACCCAGCCATTACTTCCTTCCTAGTTCTGGGATTAAAGGCATGTGCTTCCCTGTACTGGGATTAAAGGCATGTGCCACCACTGCCTGGCTCTGTTTCTCTCCTAGACTGAATCAATCTCATGTAGTACAGGTTGGCTTTGAACTCACTGAGATCCAGATGGATCTTTGCCTC
Source organism: Peromyscus maniculatus bairdii (assembly GCF_049852395.1). Taxonomy (NCBI): domain Eukaryota; kingdom Metazoa; phylum Chordata; class Mammalia; order Rodentia; family Cricetidae; genus Peromyscus; species Peromyscus maniculatus. The sequence goes on from NC_134862.1 coordinate 61,976,633, forward strand.
CCGAGTACTAGGATTAAAGGTGTGGGCCACCACTACCTGACATCTATGTTTAATCTAGTGGCTTGTTCTATTCTCTGATCTTCAAACAAATTTTATTATGGTACACAATATATCACCACAGTGTGCGCCACCATCCAGCAGGAACATTTTATCACATGGGTGAAATAATAGCGTTTGCTTGTAGAGAAACAGGGGAGCAGAGTTGCAATCCTGTTAGCCTTCCCCATGCAGAGAAGGCTAGAGCATAAAGGAGAGGGTGCAACTCCAGAGAACCCCAAGAACTCATGGCTTCCTCAGAATCCTATTTCCTTTTCTACCAGAAAAACATAAAAATTCAGGATATGACCTGGTCCCAGGAACTGAGGGAACCCAAGTTTGGGTGTGCCTTTTTTGGTCTCATTGCAAAAGATGATCCCTAGGATTATTTCAGAAGTCAGCTTCATAAACATGAAATTATTTGTTATGAAAATATGCAATAGGACTGGAGAGATGCTCTTAACAGCAGCTAAGAGCATGTGCTGCTCTCACAGAGGACTGGAGTTCACTTTCTAGCACCCATGTCCCATGGCTCATAATCACCATAACCCCAGGTCTGGGGGGAATATAAGATGCCTCTTGGCCTCCTTGGGCACCAGTATTCACATGCACTCCTATATTATCAAAAAGAAAATAAATCTAAAAAACTATTTAAAAAAGAAAATACACAATCATTTTCATTAAATAAATAAGGAGACCACTGGGCGTGCATGAGCTGACTTTACACATGCGTGTTTCATATCAGACCTAATAGACATGCAGGCCTTGCCCTCCCAGGGTGGGGATTTATAGTAAGTAGGAAAGCTGTGGGAACAGGCTTTCTTTAGCCATTTGGGGGCTCACCTGGTTGGAGCAGATAGCAAAGTGCAGGCAGTGGAGAGTGACTGACTCCTTTTCAGCCTAAAGCAATTTTCAGCAGCCAGAAAGTTGAAATATTAGACCAAATTATACTACCTAGGTTAAAATAAGCACCCCTAGAAATAGAGCACTATAAATATTATATGAGAAGTGGTATCCCTACTTCTACATTTTCCCTCACTTCCCTATCTCCCTAACAAGTGTTGAAGTCTTCATTAATGTTAATGTCACCGGCTATTTACTTTCACTAGTTAGTGCACAGATTATTGGCACACCCCCAAAGCCATCCCTGTCTGTGATTGTTTCATTCAGAAACATACTTTTCAGCTACCAATGGAAGGAAAAAAACACTTAAAAACAATGGGTGCATTTTTTTTTTTGTGCCAAACAATTTGGCATAAAGCTGGCAATATGCCTTAAGCAAAACAAAATCAATAAACAAAAAGCAAACTGCCGGTTCCTCACATTTTGACCCCCATCGCAATACACAGTCCATACACTGTAGCATCCATCTTATGGATAATAGTTGGAAATGAATTTTAATGTGTTTATCTGTCAGGATCTAGGCAATCTTACTGTATGTTACAGTAGCTATCTTAACAGCCTAGAAATAGGTACCACTCCACTTGAGAAAATAAAGGGTTAGCAATGAAGGACTTGCCCAAAGCCATTTAATTAGCAAGTGGCTGAGCCAGTAAGCCACATCCTACTCAACCTACCCTCTATGTTTTTCTTTTCTTTTCCTCCCCCCCCCCCCCCCCCCCCCCGCCCCACCAGCCAGAGTTTCACATATCCCAAGCTGGCCTAAAACTTGCACTCACTATGTATATCACTCCCAGTTTCTATCATGCTGGAGTGCAAACCCAGAGATTCGTGCATGTAGCATGGGAACTTTACCACCTGAGCTACATTCTTATTCCCAGCCTCCATGTTTTCACATTCTAATCCCAGAGCCCTTATTAGGCATATATGGATATATGCAAGAATATGAAGAGTGAAAGAGAATATTACAGAGCCAGTAAGATGACTCAATATACAAGGTTGTTTACCACCAGCCTGGTGATCTGAGTTCTGTCCCCAGGATCCACATGGTAGAAGGAGAGAACTCATTCCCACAAGTTGTCCTTCGATTTTTATATGCATGTCTTGCCCTGCCCCCATAAATAAATGTAAGCTATTAACTATTTTATAAAACGGACTTTAAAAAGAGGTACAGTTATGTAGCAGGAATCTTAGAAGCAGGAATCTTAGAGAGTTCTTATTAATAAAATCAAACCTGAGGCCAGTTATTGGGGTGAACACTGGAAGATCAGAGAGCCAGAACAAGCCACAGCTACCTCACCTCGCCGGATCCTCAGCTGGTCTTGCTTCCTCAGACTGGAGGCCTCTGAGTCCTCATCCAGAATGAATCTCAGCTGAACTGTGCTGCTCCAAAGCCTGAAAGCTTGACCAGGCCAAATGCTTAACCAGCCCAATGCTTCTAGTTCCTGGTCCTCACACCTTATATATCTTTCTACCTTCTACCTTCACTCCCTGGGATTAAAGGCTCGCTTTCTGAGATTAAAGGCGTGAGTCACTATGCTTGGCTGTATCCTTGAACACATGGATTTCTGCCTCTGGAATGCTAGGATTAAAGGCATGTGCTACCACTGCCTATCCTCTATGTTTAATATTGTGGCTGTTCTGTCTCTGACCCCAGATAAGTTTATTAGGGTGCACAATATTTCGGGGAACACAATACCACCACACAGTTAGGTTCGTACTCTAAGTTGAGAATTTAAACTGTTACTTAAGGCATAGCTTACAAGGCTGAAAATGTATTGACTGAGCTGTGTTATAAACCCTGCTTTCCTCCTGCCCCTCCTAAGTATTTCCTTAACTGTCAGAATGCGCTCAGTGTTCTACCTACCTCACCAATGACCAGTGCGTCTTCATGTCTTGGTAGATACTCATTTTTTTTGAAGATTTATTTATTTTGTATCTTTTATGAGTCTATGTCTGAGTGTTTGTATATGCACTGCCTATGTACAGGTGACCATGGAGGACACAAGAGAGTATTGGATCCCTTGGAGCTGGAATTACAGGCAGTTGTGAGCCTCTTGGTGTGGGAGCTGGGAACTGAACCCAGGTCCTCTGCAAGAGCAGCAAGCGCTCTTAGCAGGTGAACCATGGCTCCAGCCCCCCGGTGGCTACTATTATCTTAATTTTTTAAACGTGGTCAAGGACCAGTGAGATGGCTCAGTCGAAAAAGGTGCTTGGCATGCAGGCTTGGGAACTTGAATTTGATCCTTGAACCCACATAAAGGCATAAGGAGAGAGCCAATTTTGACCCCCATATGAATATATGAATGGAATGTGCACACCTACACACCACACACATGTAATAATAATAATAATAATAATAATAATAATAATAATAATAATAATAAATATAGCTGGTAGCTGGGCATAACAGTGCATGCCTGTAATCCTAGTACTTGGGAAGTGGAGGCAGAAGATTCAGGAAGTCAAGATCATCCTTAGCTCCATGACAGTTCAAGGAAAGGTTGAATTACATGAAACCCTATTCCTTCCCTACCCCTTTCCCAAAAGAAAGAAAGAGGGATAAAGAAAAAAACAAACAAACAAAATAAAGCTAAACCAAATAATGTCCAGATGTGATTGCTCTGGCCTAAAAGCAAAGCAAAGCAGAGTAGTGTTGGATTCAGAGCAGAGCCTTTGATCAAGATGACTAGCAGGTGCAGCTGACTTTGGACATACCAGCTGTCTGAACCCAGATCATTCATTTCTCTGTGCTTCTGTATGCTCCCCCCCCCCAACATGGGATGCACTTGGGGACTTAACAAAATGTGCAGTAAATTAAACGGCGCATAGTCCCAGGGTTTCTGAATGTGTGATGAATGTAGCTACTGTTATTAATTTGTTGTGCTCTGGGCTGAATCTGAGGGCCTCCTGTCTTTTCTCTCTATTTGTTTCTCCTGGGTGACCTCATTCAATCCCATGACTTTAAAAATACTCTATCCTAACGACTCTAAAATATATGTCTCCTGCCAAACAGATCTCTCCAAATGTGAGCCAGCTCATGTCACTTATCTACTCAAAATCACTGCTGTGGCTCCCCTTCTCTCTCACTGAGACAACCGGAGCCCCACTGAAAGTCTGTGAGCCTCTCCATACCCCGTCCTACTTGGCTGATCATTCCCCAACTCTTTCCACATTCTTTCTTCTTCAGACACACTGCTGTTGTGCATTCAGCACCCCTAAATACTCTTGCCCCTCAGACCTTTTCTATTTCCCATTCTTTGAATGTTCATCCCCAAATGTTTATGCAACATGACCCTTTGTGTGACTGAAGGTCCAGATCAAATACTATCTTATCAAAGAGCCTGTCCATTCCTGACCCCTGCGAGAGAAGACTCTTTCCTTTTCTGTTTCTTCCTCTTGCTTTATATTTCTATATGATCTTATTACTAATGCATCCATTCATTTTTTAATGGTCTGTTGTTTTTGCCTAGAATGTTAACTGAATTAAAGCAGGAACTTCATTTTGTTCACAACCCCTAAATCAGTGCTTGGTATATGGCAGGCGTTCAATAAATATTTATTGCTTAACTATAATTATGCTAATTGCCCAGCTTGTAAAATCTCTTGCTCTTTCTGCCCCACTAATTTGCATCTTATGCTGGAGAAGTTACAAACTTCTTTGTGAATCGTATTGGTTCTTAAGACTCTTATACTGAAACTAGAAACTTTGGGGCTAGTAATACGGCTTATCAGGTAAGGCACTAGTCACCAAAGCTGATGACCTGAGTTCTAACCCCAGGACCCACACTGGGGGAGGGAAGAGAGTGCCTACTACTGCAAGTTGTCCTCTGAGCTCTCTAGTAGTGCTGCAGTGTGTGTGTGTGTGTGTGTGTGTGTGTGTGTGTGTGTGTGTGTGTGTACGTGCACACGTACAAAGTAATAAACATTTTAATAAACTAGAAGGTTTCTCCATAGTAGAGGTTGATTTACTATTCAGCAGAGAAATATTCATCACATACCTGCCACAAACTCTTAGATAAGAAATAAAGAGCAGAGCTAGCAAGATGGCTGAGCAGGTAGAGGTACTTGCTACAGACTCTCATGGCCTGGGTTCAACCCCTGGAACCCACAATGTGGAAGGGGAGAACAGACTCTTGCAATGAACTGTTAGAAACTCGAAGCCTGGGAAAGTAATACTTTTTGCTTCTGAATCACTAAGCTAATTATTGGTTCTATATTGCATGCAAACCAAACATCTGACCATTCTTCAAACCTTTCCTTTCCCCCTATTCATTTTTCTGAATCTTAGCCCACTCGTTTGCTTAACTCAAAATTTAAGACATAGTCTCGAACTTCTCTATAGCCCACCTATCTGGAAAGACTAAAAGCCATAAAATCTACCCTATGTATCCTGCCACTGCCCAGCCTCCTCCCTGCCATCCCTCTCAGTCCCAGGTCAGCACCACCTGCCCAAAGCTGCCAGCCTCCTCTCACATTCTCCTCTTTCCATTTGCTTTTCCTCCCAACAGCCAGAGATCTCCTAAAAATGTAAATCACACAGTGCTCTCCCGCTTAAAGGTTTCAAAGGCTTTCTTTTGTTATCCCACAGTAAGTTAGTGACTCAGAAATTCTCTGGCCCATTATCCTGGCCCCATGTGATGACCAGCACCCACATCTCTACTACTGGTTTCCAGTGTCCAGGGCTTCTGCTTCCACGGGCCTCCTTTCATGGTCATGAGCACAGGAAGCTCTATCCTGTCCCTAAATATCGGAACTAGCAACTCATTGTCTAAGAGGTCTCACAGTAAATGCCATGCCCCCCAGGGAGGCTTTCTCAGACCATCTATTTGTCCAATCTGTTCTGTCAGAGAATGAGTTAATTTATTTATTATGTTTTGCACATTTACACCTAGTATGTTTCTTTCTGGTTATTATTAACCTCCCTCAAGTAGAACATAAATTTAATGAAGAGACATGCTTTGCTCTTTCAGAGGGGTTCATAACAGCATCTTTTAGAGAGTGAACACTCCAGAAATGAGGATGGAATGGTAACTGTCTCAACTTGGATAAGGTGATGAAGGAACGTGAATTTCCTAATACCTAGCCTTAGTAATTTCCTCATTCATATTTGCTCAAATCCATAATTGCTTCAACCCACACAAAGGACCAGAGTTAACAGACGGGCTCTCACCACTCACTATTTCTTAGTAGCCACGGGTCAAGATCTGGACTCCTTTCAATAGCTCAGAATCACCAAATAAGGGAGAAAAGAAGTCCGAAATGAAGACTATTGAAAAGAGCAACGGTCATTTGTCACTTAAAATATTGAGGCCATGAGAAAGAAAATTTATAAAAATCAACCCTTTTTGGAGTTAGATATGTTAGGGAATGTAGACAGGGAGAGAAAAGGAGTAAGATAGGAAAACAAAATCTGAAGGAGGCAGGACATAGCCCGCACACCAAGCTGTGAGTATGCAAGGCTCTGGGTTTCTTGCCTTGTAGATAAACTAAGATGGGCTGATGCAATGAAGTGGGATGGGGAGGACAGAGATGACAGGGTCAGGCACCAGGACCAGTGACTGACGCAAAAGACGCGAGAGAGGAAGTAGGACTGATCACCACCGAGGGAAGAGCAATACAAAAGCAGCCCCGGATCTCGCCGGAGTTGCAAGCGTTAAAGGGAGGCGGGGAGTGACGCGGTTTGCGTCTAGAGCGGCTCCTTGGAGTCCACAGCATCCACCGCCGGAGCCTCGCCTTCCTTTCTCCGTCTGCAGACATAACGAGACACAAAAAGAGGCAACCCCTGGACCAGCGCGAGGGACCTACTCCCATCATGACCGAGACCACAAAGACCCACGTTATCCTGCTGGCCTGCGGCAGCTTCAATCCCATCACTAAAGGGCACATTCAGATGTTCGGTGAGTCCTCCCGCCCACCCCGGAGGCTGCTTCCGCTGCTCTACTCTCGCCTCTACCGTGGTTTTCCAGGGCGACTGGGCAGAAAGGCGTGCGCCCCTCTGGAGGGGTGCGCCCGCTGATCTGGCTAGTGCCAGGTCAGTCCCTGCGACCACCGCTAGCGAGAGCCGACGCAGGCTGCGTTTTTTTTTTTTCAGGCTTCTCTAGCTTGGGGCCAGATCGCCTCGCCGAGGGCCAGGGGTGGGGGAGGTGCGGGGTTGGGGGTGAATGTCCTCTGGGGCGGGGTGGGAGCTCCGGGTTAGAGCCCTGGAGTGCGACCGACGGTGCGGAGGTTTGGCTACTTGGCGGGCGAGGGTAGGGATGGCAGCAGAGGTTGGGGTGCGGAGAAGGGAGGAGAGGGATTGGAGATAACGTGCTGTTTGTTTAGGATGGACAGAAAGCTCGAAGGAGTTAAATGTGCCTCGGAGACACAAACACACGCACACGACACACCAGTGACAGGGACTCGGGTTCCAAGGAGACGACTACCGGGTTTGGCTAGCGGTTCCTGGAGGCTCAGGGACAAATGTTTGGGGGCTGTGGCTCTGTGTGGCCCCGAGCGGTGGATGCTGACTGATGGCGAGGGGTACCCCTGACCGGCCCAGGTTTGGCTCTGGCTGCCTAGGAAGGGGAGGGGGCGGGGCGGCGGCTGCGGGAGGTGGTCCACGAACTGGCGAGATGGATCCGGGTTCAAGTTGGCCAAGGTTCTGTCCAGGGCGGCGATGGCACCCGTCAGTCAGCCTGGCAGCGTGAGTGTGAGGATGGATGTGTGGATGTGCGTGAGAGTCGGGTAGGGACGCGTCTTCACGAGTTTGTTGTTGAGGTGTGGGGCGTGTAGCGAGAGGGATCGGGCCCCAGCGTCTGAGCACAAGGTCCAGCAGAGAGATGCCACGCGGCTCAGAGGCTGCTCCCTGTTAGGACCCAAAGGCGCAGGGTGTGTGCGCATTTAGACCTCCGAGAGAGAGAGAGACGCGGGGGTCACTTTAAAAGCAGGAATCGAGAAAGTTAGAAGTTGGAGGTGCTTTTTCCTGGGACTCAGGGAAAGTAGGTGAGAGCCAGCGCGCCCGGGATGGAAGAAGGAAAGGGTGAGAGGCCCTGACCCGGCCCTGCGGTGAGGCGCTCTCCACAGGCGGCGGTGCTGAAACGCAGCACGCTGCCACTGGCTGCGGGCACACGTGTTTGCCCAGGGCTGGAGGACTGCCAGAGCTTTCCTAGGCTGTTAGATGAAAGCCACAGCATACCCGTAAAGACGACCCCACATGCTCAAGTTAAAAATACCCGTCTCTAAACCTAAAAGGTGAATCTTCACTTGGCCTGATGATTAAAAAGCTCACGACAAGGTTATAAAACTCCCCTGCACACGGGGCAGATCCGGTGGCCACTGTACAGAATGGGAAGAGGGAGCCTAATTAGTAGCCATCCCTTCCGCATTATTCTGTAAGCTTCTGAAAGTGTTTATTCAGAGATGATGCCAACTTGCCTGTTAAACAGGGGCCTTTGTTACAGCATCAAGGTAGACCAGCAGCAGCGTGGGCCACCTTCTCAGTCTTCTGAAGTAGCAACACCCCGGGCATTCGCCACTTTTTACTTTCTTTTGAGTCCAGTGTCAAAATTTTCTCTTGTATTCTTCGTCCTCGTCATCCACTCTTCTGTTGGCAGCCTTATGTTGATATTGTTTCCCTCTCCCTTGGCCGGGAAGGGTGGAGCTTCCTTGGGAACTCCTTAGCTCTAGGAATCTTTAGTGGGCCAGTGGGTGCTCCTCCTTTCTTTCTGGAACTAAGGATGTGGAAAATCCCACTGGCTGTGGGCTCGGAAGTGGGTCAGATTTTGATTGAGAGCAAGGGCCTTGTCTTGCCGCTGTCGAGTTCGGTAACAGTGATACCTTGTATCGGTAGCCTTGTTACCGAGGGAATGCTAACGTGCCAATTCTCCAGGAGCTTTGGGGATAGAATGTGAGAGCAGGCCTGGGTTGTAGCAGAAGGTTTTGCATTTAGAAGAAGTGAAAGGAGACTTTTGACAGTGGCCATTATTCACCTCCCATTGGCCTCAAGGACCAATCGAGAAGATCTGTCAACGAAGCCTTTTGAGTATCCATTAGGCGCAATTTAAAGAGCAACACAGGAAAAAGCTGTGATGTGCTCACGATGGGTTTCAGGAGCTTACTACCTAATGGAGGCCTTTCTAAAAGTCTATAAACTCGAAAAGGAAGCGAGAAGAGGAAGACAAAAGAGATACTAAACTATATGTCGTGGGATCTCTTACTGGTAGTATCTTTGAGCTTCTTATACATTTTGAAAATTATTCTTATGACACTTATTTCTTTATTATTTGTGTGTGTGTGTGTGTGTGTCTCTCGCGCGTGCGCCTGCGTGCATGCATGCATGCATGTGCCACAGCTTTCGTGTGTGGGTCAGAGGACAGCTTTCGGGAACTGCTCTTCTTCTACTGTGTATGGACTGGGTGCTGAACTCAGGTTGTCAGCCTTGGTGGCAAGCATCTTTGCCTTCCAAGCCCTGTAAATAATGTCTTTGTTTTCTTATTTAACTATTTTCTTATTTAACTATTTTTAACTTATTTAACTATTTTGGAGACTCTGTCTCAATTATATTGCCCTGGATGGCCTAGAATCTACTATATAGATCTGGCCAGTCTTGAACTCACAGAAATCTACCTGCCTCTCTTTTGAGTACTGCGATTAAAGGCCTGAATTGATTTTATTTCATTTTATATTTCTTGATAATGGGTCTCACTCTTAGCCCAAACTGGTCCCAAAGTTATAGTAATTCTCCTGCCTCAGCCTTGCAAATGGACTATCAGGCATGGACTATCACACTTGGCTTTATAAATTACTTTTGTATGGCAGTTTCTCATTAAAAGCTTTTCATGTATGTTTTGAACTGGTTCATAATAACAATCTTACAAGACAAATATCACCATCTCATTTGTGAGTGGGAAGCTGATATTCAGAAACTGAGCAGGTCACAAAGTGATTTGATCTTGAGACAGGGTCTCAAGTACCCTAGGCTGGCCTCAGCATGCCTCTGTTGGCAAGGATGACCTTGAACTAATGCTGGGATTACACAAGTGTACTACCACTCTCTTGACTGGGTTGTCTGGAACCTCACATTTCAGATCCCTCTTACAGACTCTGCTGTATTGCATGAGCCAGGAAGAGGTGCTCAGCTAATCTGATTGGGTCATCTACTGAACACTATTTCCTTTAAAAGTATGCTAATTAGAATGAAATTGACTATCAGCTCATTGCATTTTGGTGATGTGTTTCCTTAAGAGCTTTTTCTCATTGCAAGAGAGACAAGTTATCCATGAACTATTTCCTTTTTAAAATGATGTTAAGATGTTCCCCATGAACACATAAGTACTTAACATAATTAAATTATCAAACTTTCTTTGAGTGTGCGAAATTTGGTGGTACATGCTTGTAACCCAGAATTGAGATGCAGAGGTAGGAGGATCAAGAATTCAAGGGCAGCCTTTGCTAAATAGTTTAAGGCCAGCTATATGAGATACTATCTCAAAATCAAAACGTAAATTCCTTTAGTAGAGGGCCTGTATTTTTTAAAATCCAGTTGCTTCCTAGAGGGGTAAATAAGAGAAAACATAAACAAACAAACATAATCAGCACTTAGAACTATAGAACTCACTTTTCTTTTTTGAAATGCAGGTGGTATATTCATGTGTGTGCAGGAGCATGTATGTGTAAGGGGACATGTGTGTTAACAGGTGTGCGTGAAGACCACGGGACAAGTTTGAGTGTTGTCCTCAGGAGCTATCCATCTTTTTAAAGACAGGGCCTGTCATTAACAAGCCCTAGGGACCCACTTGTCTCCACCTCCCCAGTGCTGGGACTACAAGTATGTGTCATCAAGCTTTTTTTTTTTTTAAATGTGGGTTCTGGAGGTTGAACTCAGGTCCTTTGGAAGAAAGTACTTTATTGATTAAGTCATACCCCCCCCCCCAAAGCTGAATTCTTCATTTTTATAAATGACATCTGGCACAATTTTGGATATTTGTAAAATATTTTAGAATGAACTTTCTGAAAGAAGAGTTGAACTTTTTTTTTTTATATCCCATTTGTGGACTACAGAAATATAGGAAAACAAAGCATTTGTGATAATTTTATACTCATTTGTAACTAAAATGTTTTAGCAAAGTAAACCCATGAACTAACGATGCCACGTTTCATGGGTCAACCTCACTGCGTAAGAAGGCAATGTGAAGCTCGAAGGATTTTTATGGAAATTCTTAGTCTTCATAACTTGAAATAAAATTATACTGAAATACCATTTCTAGCATGCTAATATGTAATCTCTACTTGAAAATTAAGAATAGTAGATATTTATATTGATATATTTAGTTGTAAGTCTACCATTGAGTAGTCAAACAGCAAGTTTAAATAGAAAAGAAAAAAAGACTGACTGATTAGTTTGGGCATAAAAGCTAGAAGAATGAGATGATTTAATCGGAGCTGAAATGTATCATGTGCTTGATGACTGTCAAGTAACCTGATTTTCCAGTGTTTCTATTTCAATGTGTCTTTACTTTGAGCAATTGGGTCGTTTGAAAAGAGGCAGTGGTCTGATTCTGCTCCTTCTAAAGGATGGGGAGACGGCTCTCTGGGTGTGCAGATGGAATGTAGCCTCTATTGTGATAGTTGGTAATGAACTTGGGGGTCAATGATAGGGAACTGCCAGGAAGTAAGAAAGCACTTAAGATACTAACCTTGTCTACATAGAGAGTTCCAGGCCAGCTAGAGGTATACACAAGACTATATATATATAATACATATTATTTATATATATATTGTGTGTGTGTGGGGGTTAACATGTTTGCTTGAAATACTTATATTAAAGGTCACTTATACTTATATTAATACTTATATTAAAAGGTCACTAAACACAGCATATTGTTCCATACCATGGATTTACTTGCTGTTCTGTGAGAAGAATGGATTTGGGGTAAGGGGGAGAGCAGACGTGGGAGATTTTGAGTCAAGTTCTCATTGAATAGGCCATGCTACAACTTGCTAGATAGCCCATGCTATCCTTGAACTTATCATCCTCCTGCCTCAGCACCCTGAGTGCTGAGATGGACAGTGGTGTGCCACCCACGTCTGGCTGAGCTGGAACACAGTACCACCTCCTGCACAAATGGCAAAGCAGAAGTACAAGTGGGCCGTTTGATCAAGAGCGTAAGTGAAAATCAGGAAGGAACCAGTTTTCACAAATCCAGCCTCGAATCCACGGCACCCTTTCATACCCATCCTCACAACTGCAAGGATGATATTGAGTCATTGGCATGGCTGAAACGAGGAGCCCTCGGCACTAGGCTGGCCACAGAGGGCGAGGAGAACCTCGCAGCTGTTCCCTTTCGGTAACACAGGCCACCAAGAAAGCATATGCGACAGAGGCATCATCTGCTGGTACCAAGGGAGGCCTTGTTTTTGTTAGTCCCCCCCCCCTTTTCCAGTTTTACTGCACTCTCAGAACGTCTCTGCCACCTCCCCCAACATTCTCTTCCCTTCCCACTCTTTACTTCAATTGATACCTTTATTTAGATTTTCACTTCAACAGTACTTTCTCAAGAGAACCCCCGCTGACTCCCAAATAAGCCTGGCTTCCCTGACATTGGCTGCCATGCCATCTGATACGGTTTTCTGTGACATAACTCTCAGTTCTCTTCAAACTCCCGTCTCACCTCAAACTCCGGGTTTTTCATGCTGTGGTTGAATTTCTATAAGGAGAGAAACAACTGGAAAAGCGTGGTTTCTTCACTGTTTCCTAATACCTAGCACGGAGGAGGCGCCCTACCACAGTAGCTGAATAAATAGGAAATAAATGACGGTATGGACTCTTGGGCCAGACCTAAACTGAGCATGCTCCTGGCCTGAGACAATGAAAAGGAGTCATCAGGTCTCAGAATCAAAAGTTCAAAATGCCAGCCGGGCGGTGGTGGCGCACGCCTTTAATCCCAGCACTCGGGAGGCAGAGCCAGGTGGATCTCTGTGAGTTCGAGGCCAGCCTGGGCTACCAAGTGAGTTCCAGGAAAGGCGCAAAGCTACACAGAGAAACCCTGTCTCGAAAAACCAAAAAAAAAAAAAAAAAAAAAAAAGTTCAAAATGCCTCGTGGAAAGGGGTACAGAGAGGAGAGAGAGGTGGGTGAGGTCTAATCAGTCATGAAAGTGTGCAACTCCGGGTAAGGGACTCGGGCTTTACCCCAATGGCAGTGAAGAGACATTGCATTGTTTTTAAGAAAAGACGTAAAATAGCCATATCTTTAAATTTGATACCTAGTTGGGTTTTAGGAGTCTATCATCTCTATTTATAGGTATGTGTGTGCCTTGGAGGCCGGAAGGCGGCACAGGTGACCCTAGGCTTGAAGTTTCAGGGGGTTGTGAGCTGCCTGATGTGGGTGTTGGGAATCAAACTCGGGTCTTCTGGAAGAGCAGCCAGCACTCTGAACCACTGAGCCAGCCGCCTCTCTAGCCCTTGTAATCAAAGGTGCACATAGGCGGCTGGGGAAGGGGAAGGATGTGGTGATTTCTTAGGCACGCATTTCAGTAACACAGAATCAAGACGGAGGATGGCCGTCGGGCCTGGCTGCTGTTACTCGGGAAGGGCAAGGAGTTTATCGAAAGTCACTGAGGAACTAAAAAGAGATCCATAGTTGCTGATTTGTGAGTTCCTGACCAGGACAGATAATAGAAGACACCAGAGGAGAAGCAGGTTTTAGCTGGTGGACAAAGTGAACATGAGTGGGTTCGACTCCAAATTTTAGGAAGTGCTTTTTTTTGTTGTTTTGTTTTTGTTTTTGTTTTTCGAGAAAGGGTTTCTCTATGTAGTTTGGGTGCCTGTCCTGGAGCTCTCTTTGTAGACCAGGCTGACCTCGAACTCACAGAGATCCACCTGGCTCTGCCTCCCAAGTGCTGGGATTAAAGGCGTGAGCCACCACCGCCCGGCAGGAAGTCCGTATTCTTACCAAGCACTGTAACAGGAGAAGCGAATAGCTATGTTCAAAGTCTCTCTGTAGCCTGGCATATCTGAGTGCTGTATGGCAAGCTCCCCAGAGGCTCCAGACACATTCTTCAAAGTTCTTCACACACGAACAATGCTGAAGCTCATCAGCATTATGGAAATTAAAAAGATCAAAAGTTTTTTTTTTTTTTAGTATGAAATTGGAAGATAATCAAGATCTAAAACTGTTTTTTTTTTTCTTAATGTGAAGCTGTGAAATGGAAGCAGCTGATATTACATAGTTCACAAAATTTTCCAAAACTTGCCCATTCTCAAGATGGTGATTTTAGTAACACCATCAAGCAGTGTTAGGAACTCCCATTCAGCCTTCAACACTGTTAAGATGAAGGTTATACTTGAGTCTCTCATGGTTGCTGCTCTGTGTGTGCTCATGATATAGGAAAACTGGGCTGGTACAAACAGCTTGATGTGCTCTTTCTTGCTGAATTGAGTGGCCGCCCTCATGTGAACAGGAGCGGACTGTAAGAGACAAACCTCTCACCCAGAATTCATCCCAATCCAAAGACAGTCTAGAACAGGGCTTCTGAAGTTTTTTCTATTTGTGGCCATTTTTTACCTAAGACATTTTCCTACTCAAGTCTGGTTATATAAATATATAAAATCAAACATTAACTGATAATAAATCATAAAGGAATTTATTCTAAAATGACTGTTTGTAATGTATATACCTTTATTATTGATTAAAGATGAAAGCAAATTTGCAAGCTAATGAGATGGATGTGCTTGTTAGTTTTTACATAAAGAATCAAGGCTTGAGGCTAGGGATGTCTTTGCTTTGATAGAGTGTCTGCATACCATTCATGAGGTCCTGGGGGTTGATCTCCAAATAAACCTAGTTTGGTGGGTACACTCAGGAAGTAGATGGGAGAGGATCAGAAGAAGTTCAAGGTCATACTCAGCTACAAAACAAGTTTGAAGCCAGTCTGGGCTCCATGAGAAGCTGTCTGAAAAACAAATCCCTAAGCAAAACAAAAACAAGGAGTTAAATCTTGCCTGAATATTTGATACTGGAGGACGCAGAACATCTTCATGTTTCTGTGACTGTTGTTTTAACGTTATAATCATCAGTGTGGAGAATGCAGCTTCACATAAATACGTAGGCAGAAGTACGTTCGGGCTGTTTGGAAAACTGTTAGCAATTCTGTCCCAACTGTAAGGGTGGATCTTTCTCCTCAACTTGACACACCTGAAGAGAGAGCTTCAACTGAGAAATTGCAGCCACCGAAGTGGCCTATGGGTGTGTCTATGGGGCATTTTCTCGATGGATGATTGATACGGGAGCACCCAGGCCACTGTGGAAAGCACCCACTCTGGGCAGGTGGGCCTGGCTGTATAAGAAAGCAGGTTGAACTAGCCAGAGGAAGCAAGCCAGTAAACAGCGTCCCCTCGTGGTCTCTGCTTCAGTTCCCGCCTTGAGCCCCTGCCCTGCCTTCCCTCCACGACAGACTGCAACCTGGAATCTGAAGAAACTTATTTCTTGAGTTGCTTTTGGTTATGATGCTTATCACAGCAACAGAAAGCAAACTCGAGCATTACCCTAAGCCAAAAGCCATTTAACAACGTCTTATGAAACTTAAGTCAGCAACTCAAAACAGCAGTTTTTTAAATAAGAATTCGAACACAATACAATCCAGATAGATACTAATTTGGTGCTTACATGCTGAAGCATGACAGTAAGAAAATATTAAAGGTCTGTGTTTTCTGTAGCAATTATGTTTCTATGAGCAGAAAACATTACTCTGTGGCGACACAGCATACGACTGTCTTGAATCTGACTGACGTGTTTCAGACAGGATTTATCAGGGTGGCCAGGCTTAATGACATGCACATGTACAGTGTGACTGTTGTGTGTTCTCCAGTGAAGTCCCCAGATGCACCATGGGTGGCTGCTTCCAGAAACACCTTGAGTTCACTACACATTTGGGTTTTGGGTTCATCTTTGGCTGTCATGCTTCAGAAGCCTTCTCCTGGAGCCAAATATTTCTCAGTCCAGCACATCAGTCACAGGGTCCCATTTGGGGTTGTGACCCACGTTTAAACATCTGTGGGCTGTGACTCAGGGATTGATGTTCTCAGAGGTTTTTGTTTTTGTTTTTTTCCTGAGACAGAGTTTCTCTGTGTAGCTTTGCACCTTTTTCCTGGAACTCACTCTGTAGCCCAGGCTGGCCTTGAACTCACAGAGATCAGTCTGCCTCTGCCTCTGCCTCCCGAGTGCTGGGATTAAAGGCGTGCGCCACCACCGCCCGGCTGATGTTCTCAGTTTTGAGATGAAGAACTATTTCTTTTTGCTTTACTTTATCATAGTCTATGTATCTAAGTTGTTGTTGTTGTTGTTGTTGTTGTTGTTTAGAACTATCAGAATTTCAAAAGTGCGCTGGGTGTAGTGGCTTGTGTCTGGTGAGTGAAAACAGGTGGGTCTGGAAGCTCATTAGCCAGTCATCTAGTTGAATTTATGAATTCCAGGTTCAGTAATAGACCCTTTCTCATCACACTTACAAGTGCAAGTGCACCAGCATAACACATGCACACATCCTTTCAAGCACATAAGCGTACCAAACACACAATAACATCCACTAACTCTTGTAATTAAGAGGTTCATTTGACTTAAGAAACAGCTTGAGAACAGAGTGTATTAGTGTCCACCTACAATCTGAGCACTTAGGGGTTAGAGGCAGGAGGATCAAGAATTCAAGGACAGTCTGAGGTATGTAAGACCCTGTCTAAACAAAGCAAGATGGATGCTTCCTGACATACAAAAGTTTAAGGAAAGGGAGCCGTTCACCATTTTTGATTGATCATTATACATTGCACACATGTACTGAATTCTTACGCTATACTCTATAAGTAAGTTCAGGTTTTGTTGGTCAAAAAAGAGTTTGAATTTTTTTTTAAGTAGGAAT
The DNA here is from genome assembly GCF_049852395.1 of Peromyscus maniculatus bairdii. NCBI lineage: Eukaryota > Metazoa > Chordata > Mammalia > Rodentia > Cricetidae > Peromyscus > Peromyscus maniculatus. The sequence goes on from NC_134862.1 coordinate 61,993,457, forward strand.
TGAAATGTTACAAACCACAGAGAAACATTTATATCCAAGTCTCTCATGTTAGTCTATCTTAAACGGACAGCTGAAGACACAGCCTGCTAACACTCAAGTTTGAACCTCTATTCCTAAGATACTGTCAGCCATGGGAGGAAAACACAAAAGAGGGTGTGTGTGTGTGTGTGTGTGTGTGTGTGTGTGTGAGAGAGAGAGAGAGAGAGAGAGAGAGAGAGAGAGAGAGAGAGAGAGAGAGAGAGAGAGAGAGAGAATACAGACTGGAGTAAAGAATGAAAACCCAATTTTAAAAATGTTTCTTTGAACCAGATGTGGTGGCTTTTGCCTGTAATCCCAGTCCTTGGGAGGCCGAAGCAGAAGGATGCTACAAGGTTGAGGCCAGCCCGGCTACAGAGTGAGTTCCAGGTCAGCCCTGACCACAGAGTGAGATCATTTCTCCACAACAAAACTCCAAAAAATCCAAACACAAATGAAAACAAAGAACCAATCAACGAAGCACAAAGTTTCTTTAGCAGTATTTGTGTTCTCTCTGTCTGTCTGTCTGTCTGTCTGTCTGTCTGTCTCTCTCTCTCTCTCTCACACACACACACACACACACACACACACACACACACACACACACACACTCACCTTGTTTTTGCTTTGAGACAGGATCTAACTATGCAACCTTGACTGGCCTAGAACTCTCAATGTAGCCCATGATGGCCTTGAGCCTGCAGGAGTCCTGCAGCCTGGACCTCCTTAGTGCTGGGATTATAGTTGAGTACCACCACACTGGACTCAAGCCTTTCTGTAGGCAAGCATTGTACCATGAGCTCCACCTCAGCCCTGCGGTCTGAGTCTAATCATAACATATTTATACCATTTTCCTCCCAGGCACCAATGCAGTGTCCTGTTGGTGGTAATTGCTTAATGAATACCTATGGCATTGCAAAATATAATTTCTAGTGTAGTTCTTTTTAACGTTAGAGTTTCAAATATTCTGAACTGCTGAAAAAAGATCCCAAATATTCAAAGAGATGCTTTAAAACAGGGAAGAAAAAAAAAAAAAAAAAGCCCGGCTGGCAGTGGTGGCACACGCCTTTAATCTCAGCACCTGGAAGGCAGAGGCAGGTGGATCTTGAAGTTTGAGGCCAGCCTGGTCTACAGAGTGAGCCCCTGGACAGCCAGGGCTACCCAGAGAAACCCTGTCTCAAGAAACCAAAGAAAGAAAGACAGAGAAAGTAAAAACACCACAAAAATCACAAAATGAAAAGCAAAAAGAAAGAAAATAACGAAACCAAAGAACAAACACAAAGAAATGCGTAAAATACCTTTTTAATATCAGTTTTGTTTTGCAATCCTCAACATACACAGTTTTGCTTCACCAAAGACATTTGGAATAATTCTTTTGGATTTGAGGCTAGAGACTGAGGCCATAGAAGCTCTTTTGCTAGAGAATCATGTCCTATCTCAAAATATGTAAAATCGGCATTAGTTCACAATGAACAAACGTTTCCACTGCCAGAGATCTTCTAATTATAAGCATTCATGGACATGGATCACATTTTTTTCCTTTTGATACTTTTTGGCAGCTAGCCTCAGAAGTATTTTAGCTTTAAATGATGTTTCAATGCTTCCATGATGTGACCAAAGCTACCCTCTTGACATTGGCTCCCTTTTCCTTCTCTACTTCACAATTTCTTAAGATTTATGAATTTTATAGCAAAGGCAAGTGTGATCCTCGCTACCACCTTTACCACAATCATCCTCCCTATGGCTCCTGTATCTGAGTGTTTAAAAAACTATTGCTATCTGCCTGGGCAGTGGCGGCGCACGCCTTTAATCCCAGCACTCGGGAGACAGAGGCAGGCAGATCTCTGTGAATTTGAGGCCAGCCTGATCTACAGAGGGAGTTCCAGGATAGGCTCCAAAAGCTTCGCAGAGAAACCCTGTCTCAGAAAACAAACAAACAAACAAACAAACAAACAAACAAACCAAAAACCTACTGCCATCCAACTGCTTTTCATTGAACCTGATGCATAATGTTCTTTAGTCTTGGATAAGGAATTAGTCAATAAAGTTCTTATGATTTGAGGGCTGGAGAGATGGCTCAGAGGTTGAGCCCTTGCTTCTTTTCCAGGCGACCTGGGTTTGATTCCCAGCACCCATGTGGTTACTAATAACCATTTGTAGCTCTAGTTCCAGAGGATGTGACACCCTCTTCTTCTGGCCTCCGTGGGCACTGCATGTACATGGTGCACATACATACATGAAAGCAAAACACCCATATGAATTAAATAAAAGTGAATACCCCAATTCTTATAATCAGGGGGGATAGTGAAGTCAAAAGGAGGAGGTAGCCAGAGACCAAGAGGGCTGGTCCCTGAAGGGCTGGTGTCTCCATGGCACCCTCGTGACCTGCATCACTGTTGCTACCCACTATGTGAGTAGCCATGCTGCTGCGTCGGGACTTCACTGAACATTTTCCACAGTGGCAGTGCACACACCTTTAATCCCAATACTCAGGAGGGAGGCAGAGGCAGGTGAATCTTTGAGTTCCAGGCCAGCCTGGTCTACAGAGTGAGTTCCAGGACAGCCAGGGCTACACAGAGAAATCCTGTCTTGAAAAGCCAAAAGAAAAGAAACAAACAAACAAAAGCCATTTACCACACCACAGGATCAGGAACAGGGGACTGTCCTAAGTAAAAGTGCATGCTCATGGTGTCTCACTTTTCTTTCTTAGACTAAAACTCTCAAACTAGGGCTTAATTCTTCCCTCTTTTTTTTTTTTTTTTTTTTTTTTGTTTTTTTGAGACAGGGCTTCTCTGTGTAGCTTTGCGCCTTTCCTGGATCTTGCTCTGTAGCCCAGGCTGGCCTCGAACTCACAGAGATCTGCCTGCCTCTGCCTCTTGAGTGCTGGGATTAAAGGCATGCGCCACCCCCGCCCGGCTTCTTCCCTCTTTTGTACCCTACGAAGGTCAGCAAATGTTGGCGATCTTTGTGTCTTCTCCGTGTAACTGGGATCAACCGCTCACCTCACCTCCGCTCCTCTCCCAAGCCACTGCCGCTGTTCCTCCAAATGACGGCAACAGCCTCTTTAAAAAATGATTTTTATTTTCTGGGAGACCGAGTCTCATGTGGCCCAGACTGGCCTTGAACTCACTAGGACTTTGAACTTCTGATTCTCCTGTGGACTTACAGGCAGTTTATGGGGTGCTGAGTGTTGAACCCAGATCTACATGCATGCCAGGCAAGCAGTGTACCAACTGAGCTCCATTCCCAGCTTGCTATCCTCTTAACCGGACTCTCTACTTCTGTCTTTGGCCATCGGTACTTCATTTTTTCCTCCTATCTTTTTGCATTTATTCATTTATTTATGTGGTGCGGTTGGAGTCGGGGCTGGTTTCAACACTTAGTTTTTAGCAAAGAGTCAAAGAAATCCTTTAAAAAAAGCATGTATGCCGGATCTAAGTCAGGTAATAGTCTAATATTCTCCTTCAGGGGCTTCCTGTTTCACTCAGAGCAAAAGTTGGAGTGATCTGCCTGCTTCCGCGCCCCCCCCCCACCTCTGCCATTATCCCTGTGACCTACAAGCCTCCTCCAGCCACTCCGCCCTAAAGCCCTATTCTACCTCGTTCTTAGCCATGCTCAGCTCTGCCTGGAGGAGCCACGTCTAATTTGCTGCCCTCTGTATCGTGAGGTCTTCCCCGGGGCGGGCAAGTCCTCCTCCCCGACAGACCGTCTCACATCACACCTCCCAGTTCCCTCACTTCATTACTGGTGTCTCTTTTCTCTAGTCTCTCCTCACTTTTCACAAAGCTTTTCCTTCTTGGCTGTGTTTATTTAATGCCGACCTCTCTGGAAGAAAAGTGAGGCCCCGGAAGCCTAGGATCAATCTCATGTCTGTTTTCAATGTATGGGGCTCCTAGAACAGTGTCTTCAGCCAATGTCTACTGAATGAGTAAATGGATGAAAGAAATCTTAGTACCATCTACATTCTTGTCTGTCTTTAAAAAAATTATGTGTCTGAGTGTTTTGCCTGAATACATGTCTGTGTTCATAAGTGTGCCTGGTACCCTCGGAGACCAGAAGAGGGCTTCAGAGCCCCTGGAATTAGTCACTGATGTTGAGAGGCACTGTCTGGGCTCTGGGAATTGAGCCCCAGTCCTGAGCAAGGGCAACAAGTGCTCTTAGCTACTGAGTCACCTCTCCACTGCTGACTCAAGACTTTAGTAGATTTGTGGTGAGAAAAGGTGGCGTTCCGAAGGCTCTGCACTCACCGATTCACTCCGTGTACTTGTCCTGACTGTGCCCCAGGCACTGCACGAGACCCTAGAAATAGGGAAATGCACAACACCCCCCATGGTGCCTCAGGAAGAGCATCTTGTGGACGATCTCTAGAAATAAGCAACGTAAACACAGCAGGTCAGATGACCACTAGCCATCTCATCCTTGGGATTTGGTTTTCTGTGCTGTGAAGGGGCAGCAGGCGGGTTTGGATAGAACCCCGGTGTTGGCTGCCAGAGAAGAATGTTCTATCAGGAATGTTTAACCTCAGCCTGTGGGCCACATGTGGGTAAGAATAGCTATGAAAGCCTGAGCTTGAAAGTTGGCGTTGCCCAGTGGGCAGGGTGGAGACTGGCATTTGGGACCGACGGGAGGTCAAGTGTGAAGGTCCCCAACAGTGTGGCACGCTAAAGAATTTCCAGGAAGCTGGCTATAAGGCAGACTATGTGTGAGTGTGTACAGGAGAGGGCAGGGGATGAAAGGCAGAAGACAGTCTGCTCCGAGGTGCCCAGGGCTTCAAACAAAGTAAGCACGTTTATTGATTTTTAAAGTTACATTTACTTGTGTGTGTATGTACGCACATACGCATGCACGCACGTGTGTGATGGATTCACGTGGTGGTCAGAGGCCAACTTATGGAAGTCAGTTCTCTTTCCATCCTGTGGGCCCCGGTGATCAAATTCAAGTTATTGTCAGCCTTGGCAGCAAGTGTCTTTACTCTCAACTCAGCACTTTTATTGAGCCCTGGAGGGGAGATGACAGGGGCCGGGGTTGCGTGCGTCACAGTCATGGGACCTGCACCCCAGAGATGTAAGCATTTTCCCTACTAGCCTCCCATTGGATATAGACGACTGTGACATTATAAAAATACTGTAATGTTGTTTTCTCTGGGTTGCTTTTTCGAAATGGAATTTTCTTTTTATCGTGATTTTATTTATTGATTTTTCTGAAATGAAATTACTGTGCATTGTACAAACCATCTCTATTGATGAACTACACAGCTGTGCAGCCTTCTAAAACATTAACAAACAAAAATCCCACTCCCCTGGTGCGAAGTCACACTCACCTAGGTCCTCAGTCCCTCAGAGGATGTGCCTGCTGGTCTGGCGTTCCCAGAGTTCACGGTTCCCTCGTTACATCTATAATTTTGAAGAATCTGGCTATGCGCCCTCTCTCATCTCCACTTAATTGAAAGGTAAATAGTTTGAAGACCTTTCCTTTGATGCTTGTTTTAATTTGTCCTGGAGGACTTAAATAAATAATACATCCCTATTCTTGGTACAAGACTCATTTTCTATGGCTGAAAATGATTATTATTCCCTTTTAAAGAATCAACTAACTGACACTCCAGGGAGGGGTTGAACTTTCCAATACTTTGTTTTTCAACATTTTCCCAACCCTTCATCTGGGTACCCACCGAGAAGCACAATATCCATCCCACGGAGTGCTGAGACAAAGCTACATCAATAACTATCCACGCTGTTTTTGAAAGTATCTGTGTGCTGATAAATATTTAGCAGCACGTGACTCATAAACAGCAAGTTCTTTAGAATAAAGCAGTGTTTTAAAATGTAGAGAGTGTCATACATTATAAACGACAATAAGACAATAAAATCTGGTACATATAAATTCAAGTCATAATTACTTTATTTACTATGAACCAATCTTGCTAAGCATCATTAAAAAGTTATTTACTCGTTTTGCTCCGGGGAGTCAACATTGATGTATAATGTATGATTTTTTTCCCTGCTGTGAACAATGTGGATAAAAAGTAGGCAAATATACCATTTTTCTGCTTTATTAAAACACTCTTTTTCTTTGTGTGTATGTATGTCTTTGCGTGTACATACACAGAGATATGCATTATGCATGTGCGTTCATGTGTGTACAGATGCATGTGTGTGTACATAAGCGGAGAAGTCAGAAGCTAACCTCAAGTGTCTTTCTCGGGTGCCATCATTGGCCTTGTTCTTTGTAATGGTGTCTCCCTTGGATCTGGAACTTGCTGAGCAGACTAAACTAGCTACCTGGATAGTAAGTCCCAAACATCTGCTTGCCGTTCTGCCTTACCTCGCTTATGTAGGTGAGTCCCGGGGGTCGAACCCAGGTCTTCGTGATTGCCAGTCAAGCACCTTCCTGACCAAGCTGCCTCCTGGAGGCATTTTTTAAACCTCTCTTTAACCTAACAGGCTACCTAATAATTCGTTTGTCAATATACTGGCTTTCTCAGGGCCTTATTTTTCTCCTCTGTAACACTGGGTGAACCATGTACCTTGGAGGTTGGCTCACAGTGGCCTGTGACCAAATGTGGCCTACCACCTGCTTTTTTTTTATTTTTTATTTTTATTTATTTATTTATTTATTTATTTATTTATTTTTTTTTTTTTTTTGGTTTTTCGAGACAGGGTTTCTCTGTGTAGCTTTGCGCCTTTCCTGGAACTCACTTGGTAGCCCAGGCTGGCCTCGAACTCACAAAGATCCGCCTGCCTCTGCCTCCCGAGTGCTGGGATTAAAGGCGTGCGCCACCAACGCCCGGCTTTTATTTATTTATTTTTTTGGTAAGGTATGAAAGTTAAGAATGGCCTTTACATTTTTTTGAATGGTTGAAACAATACTTTTGTGACGTGTGAAAATTTTTTGAAATTAAGATTTTGGTATTCACTCATGAGGTTTTAACAACACAAAGCTGGGTTCACTCATACGTACATTATTTATGGATATTTTCACATGAAAACAGCAGACTTGAGGAGTTACCACAGTTTGCAAACGGAAGAATACAAAATCTAAACTGGACATTTATAGGAAGAGTTTGTCTACCTGTCGGGGCTGGAATGGCAGCTAGTCCGAAGGGTCCTGAAATGGAGAGCACTGTTGACGGCCATTACCTAGATGAGCCATTTAATGAACAATGTCCAGTCTAACCGAATCTCTAAAAAGACCCATTTAAGCAGCAAGTGTAGTTTCAATGTCACAGCTGTAACTTTTCTGGCCGGCTGGGCAAACGATGATGTGTACAGTGGGGATAATTCTGTGGCTTTTGGCTTCTTGCTGGATCTTGATTAGCTCTGGCCTTTGTCAGCCATCCAGCATGGGTGTCTTTTCTCAGAACTCAGCTGCCCCTTCCTTGACTCCCAGTTCCTCCGCATTGAAGCTCAGGGCTGACATCCCTTCTGCTGGAAGGCTCCAAGCACAGCATCTTTGCATCAGGCTCCTCTGCGGGCGTCTGCATCTCACCTCCCTCTGAGCTTTGATGGCACTTGCTTTGTACCTCTCTCATGACACTTAGCACATCTTGCTGTTGGTCGTAGCTATTTATGCCTCTGCTTCAGTTTCCCTATCAGACTTGGGAACGTGCCAGGGTCTTCTGACTTTCTATGTCTCCTGAGGCACCTGGCACATTGCTCTGAGCACACAGGATATGAAATGAATATTTAGCAAATGAATGAATGAATCATTAAACTGTTAAAGATATTCAGAATCTCGACTCCTAGGTAAAACAGGTGATTAGAGAAAAGAATTATCTGGGAGCAAAGAAATACAGGGGAAGCAGATAGCCAAGTAAGAGCATGTCAGAAAACAGGACAGTGGATACAAAGTGCCATGGATTCCAGACTTCAAAGATTAGGTAGCCCTTGCTGCAAAATGAGAAAGCGCTGATCGGCTTGGTGACTCGTGGCTGTAATCACAGCCCCGGGGAGGCCGAGGTGGGAGGGTTGCCATGAGTTTGGCACATTGTGAATTTGATGCTAACCTGAGCTACAGAGGTAAACTGTCAACAAACAAACAGAAACAAGGGATGAGGAAGACACTGCTGGTAGAGGAGGCTCTTGAAGCCGCCTGTCAACCTGAATTCAACCCCCAGGACCCTCACGGTAGAAGGAGAAAGCGGTTATCCTCCAGCCTCCTCATGGGTATGTGACCCCCACAAATGTAATTACAGACAAAAGACAAAAACGCTTCCAGGAGGAGGAACCACCTCACAGAATAGAGTCTCTCCACGTGTGGAGGGTGGGGAGGGTGGGAGGATCATGCTTGGGAGCTCAGTATGTAACTGGCAGGACTGAAATACGGTGTTGAGGATGGAGTCGACTGCTGATGCCGTCTCCGGATGCTTTAGTCAGATGCCCCATTCGGGAAAGAGGGTTTGAGTAGGAGAAAGGAGCGGGCTTTGATTTATTCACAGTTTGAAAAAGGTTTTATGTACCAGGCTCCAGGCAAAGGGAAGCTTTGTAAATTATTTACTCTACTTCAGACAAATGAACAAGACAAACAAAAAGGCCTCATGGCTTGTCAGCTGTAAGTGCTCATCTTTAGAAATCACAGAATCACTCTTGGAAGACTGCAAAAAGCCGTGAGGCTACGCATCTAGTCCTGGAATCCTCTGGCAAACAGCTCCTCAAGTGTCTGTCCTTTCTCTACAAGGTTGGTTAGTTTTGGGGAAAACACTGTTTTCCCAGGTAGCCAAATGTGTGGCAAAACTGTTCCTTGGGAGATGCAGCACACACGTCTACTCACCCCAGACAGGGAGCCCACGACAGACTACAGTACAGATACCACCAAAGTCCGACTTGGTGAACCCATGAGTTTTATTGGGGTCACTTACTTACAGAAACATGGGAGAGGGGGCACTTAGAAGAACAGAAGTAACTCAAGGCCAGCTTGCATCCCCAAAGCCCACCCCAGCATGAGTGACAGCTCACAAAGCTGGAAACCTGGAGCGCACAAAGCTGGGAACCTGGAGCGCCCCGTACAGCCTGCAGGCGGCTCAGCAGGTTGGAGCATGTCTTTTTCAGGTGCCTCAGTTGCTCTAAACCTCTTCCAATCCGCTGGCTTCTGCAACCCCTCCCCACCCCCACCCCCACCCCCCGCAGCTGGTCTGGTCTTCTTTGCAGCCTGGCTTCCTTCATCTGAGAGGGACTCTCAGTTTTTACTACTGGCTCTGGCAGCGAGGGGGCCTAGAGAATCTGGTCCGTTTCAGGGACTTCCTGAAGCTCTCTGGAGTTGTTTACCTTTCAGCTTAAGGAGCTTCCTTGCAGGGTAGGAAGTTTCAGTCTCGGAGGAAACAATTACACAACACGGAACAGCAGCGCTCGTGCTCGGCACAATTGTAGCTTTTCAGAAGTGTTCCTCTTGGCTGATGCAGCATTCTGACTGCATGTGTGGGTGCAGTCAGGGCCTGATGTGTGCTGGGTGACCCACTACTAAGCTTGGCTTAGTTGGCGATGTTCTTTCTTTTTGATGTGGCTGTCTCGTTCTCAGTGAATCGGTTTAGGCATGCTATGGATACCTGTATGCTAAAACATCCTGACTCTTTGGTCAGTTTGGTGAATTAAACTGCTAAACAACTCCAATGTATTTAAACAGTCTAACTGGCGTGTGGTTAAGATATGCTGTCTTTGGAACTTTGCCGGGCAGCGTTTATATATTTAGTACTATGAGTTTGTTGTTTATATGTTTAGTACTATGAGTTTGTTGTTTATATGTTTAGTACTATGAGTTTGTCGGCCATACTCTAGGAAAGATGTTCAGTAAGAAGATGTCTTGCAGCCGGGCGGTGGTGGCGCACGCCTGTAATCCCAGCACTCGGGAGGCAGAGCCAGGTGGATCTCTGTGAGTTCGAGGCCAGCCTGGTCTACAAAGCTAGTCCAGGACAGGCTCCAAAGCTACAGAGAAACCTTGTCTCACACTCCCCCCCCCCCAAAAAAAAAGATGTCTTGCAGGTTCTCAGGGCTGAGACTAGATAGTCAGGGACCATCACAGGGACAAAGAGCTGATAAGCTCTGGGGACTGAGTCTATAGCCTATTCTTTTCCCTCCTCTCTCACTCTTCCAATAGTGTATAGGATGTGCGTTTCCCGACCTTTCTACTTCCATTGCGGGGACGAGAGGGATCAGATGCACTATAATGAGCAGGGTGGCTCCAAGGACAAACTGACCACTGATCTCTATCCCACACGAGAAACCATCTTTATAAACATTGGAGTCACGACTGTTGGAAAATTACCAGACTCTGCCTGACTTCTCTTCCTATCAGTATTGCGTGCTTGTGAAGGCCAGAAAACAACTTTCAGAAGCCATTTTTCTGCTTCCATCATGTGTGTCCTTTGGTATCAAAATCAGGTCATCAGGCTTGTTGGAGGCTGGTGAGCCATCTTGCTGGCCCCTGGGTTGCATTTTTATTGTCGCCGTGCCAAGCCTACTAGCATCCAGAGTAGAGCTTTCTGGATTCTGAAATTATCAACCTTGTGTTCTTTTTAAAGTCAGATTGGCTACATGCAGCACTACATAGCTGAAGAGGATCTTGAACTCTTGATTCTCCTGCCTCCACCTCCCCAGAGCTGAGATTACAGGCAGGCACTACCATGGCAGGCTTAGAAGTATCAACCTTTTTGGTATTTCACTGAAAAGGTGGTTATTTTTAAATGGGTTTGTGGAGATTCCAAATTAACTAATTCTCATCCATGTTGAAACACCCGGGCTTCCCTAGCCACACCCCTCCTGGCCATGCCCAGAACACTGCCCAATTCTTAAAGTCTTTAATGTCAGCAGGAGGTGGGTGGGGGAATGCCCTTGTTCTCTGCCATGATGAGTTGGTCCCAACACAAATATCCTGTGTTACATTTAAGTAAAGAAGGTGGACTCTTACAAAGAGAAAAAGAATTTTAAAAAAGATACAAGATAACAAAGGAACAAAGCCAGCATTAGGGAGGCAGAAGCAGGTGGATCTCTATGAGTTTAAGGCCAGTCTGGCTTACGCAGTGACTTCCAGGCCAGCAAGGGTTACATAGTGAGACCCTGTCTAAAAAAAAAAAAATTGGGAATCCCGACTTCACCATCAGCTTGCCTGGGTTTAGAAATGATCAGTGTGCTGCCTGTCCTGATTTATTGATACCATCAGCCTGGCCTTGTGTTATTTCAAGGGGAAATTCTTTCTGCTGTAACAGAACTGCTTCTGTCTGTCTGGCCCTGTCTCCCAGCCAGGTTTTTCTCTTGCTGTTTTATTTGCTTGCTAGATGCTTCGGGCTGCAGATGGGGCTGGTATGAGGATAGTCTCTGCACAGACAGCATAATGCCTCCACTCATTAGCAGGGGTGACATTTGCTTACAAGCAAGGCCTTGAGAGCACAGGATTTATGGCCCTGCCCTTCTTTCTCACATCGCGGGCAGTCTCTGAGGCATCCCTCCAGAGCAGCTCCCACTGGACACAAGAGGCCATTCTTCCTTGGCACAAAACATCAAGCCCTTTGCCCGTTGTCTTTATGCTACGACCAGTGAGATGTTCCTGCATCACTGGTTCCCAGCCTGGGGGCCGAAACAACCATACATCTCACACATTCAGAATAAGGGTCCGGTCTGGGACCTGACTGACTCCAGTAACCCCAAAAGTACCTCTTTTTGCTTTATTTCGATTTAATGATACATTATCATGACACCCAGGCTGGCCTCAAACTAGCAGAGGATGACCTTCAACATTTGATCCTCCTGCTTCTCACAACGGAGGGCTGGGATTACGAGCATGCACCACTACACAGGTTTATGTGGTACCGACATCCAACTCTGGCTATTTGCATGCTAGGCAAGTACTTTAGCAACTGAGTCATATCCCAGCCCCACTGTAGGTGACCTTGATAAATGAAGGCAACATTTCCCCCTTCCATTTCCCCACAAGAGAAGGAAAACAATTAAACAAACCCCCGTTTGGTGGCCAAATTGGCTCCCGTAGAAGCATTTCAATTCTTGGATTGTTTGGCCTGACTAAACTCTGTACAAAATTTAAATAAAATCCTTTTGTCTGCCCCTTAATCCTCCCTTTCCGCTGCTTGAAATCAACTTTTCAGGATATTGTCATCTGTTTTGTTAACATTTGCATTTAAACAGAGTGAGTAAGGAACTTTCCCCAGAACACAGATGGGAGTACTTAATCCCTCTACCCCAGTTTCCCAGTAAATCATATGGCTATGAATATTCATTGAGAGGACCTGATTCCTCCAGGCCTTGGGGTTTGCCCTTCTTGCCTGTGCTGGCTTGTTCAGGGTGGCTATTTGTGGTTTTCTTTGGGATCCAAGCTCTGACAGTGGATAGAGGGGGAATGGTGGTTGGTAGATAAGAACCCGGCTACTCTAACTAGGACCCTCCACTTGCCCCTGACCCCCAGTCCTGTGCATACCTGCACTTACACACAATTTCTTTGAGATGCAGGTGGTTTTATTTCAGTCTACTGTGATTTGTGAGCATTTTGTGTAAAGAAATGAAAAAACAAATTGATTTCTTCGCTCACGACAAAGCCGGAAGGTGGGGAAGGAGTTCAGAACTGAGCAGGTGTCTGGCAAATGGCAAACGGTAGCCCTCTTTACATTGCAAACGGCAAGAGAATCCACATGCCCTGGAAGCTGAGATAACACCTACCTCACTGGCCGATGGAAGACGATAATGAAATAAATGTGCACTTCTTGGGCGTGTTCTGTCCCCAGTGGTTTTAAAGCAATCCCTGTGAAATCACAAAACAGATTGTAAGCACTGAGAAGTGCTGTGGATTTTCCTCAGGGTGCGGGTGTACAGGATACATCACCAACACTTCCATGATGCCCCCATCAACTCCTAAAGGAAAAATGATACTTCCCTGTCGGCAGCAGTAAATTTGCAGCCTTAATTTTAAATGCCCTTTTTTTGTCCTGTCCCAGTTAAGTTGTTTGTGTGAAAAATGTGCAGTTGGGTTCGGAGGGTGCTGGGGATCAGTTCCCCTGTGGTTTTTTCCTGTTTGGAAAACAGTGTCCGGCTTGCCTCCGGATACAGAGTAACCATTCCTTGACCCCTGCTGTTGGAGGGGTATATAAGCCCATGTTGGTACGAATCAAGAGAGCTGCTTCCCTGAAGAACTGAAACTGGGTGTCTAAGAGTGCTGTTTAACCTCGGCGTCCCTCGCCAGATTTCGTGCTCCAGCTGCGCGGGCCACGGCACTTCCCTTTGTGGAGTGGGTTCATTTCCTTCCTGCATCACCCTGCCTACACCCTCTCCATGTTCCCCAGCTAGTCCATCCCCATCACCTTAGCCAGCTCTCTAAATCTCTTAGCTGGCCTGCTCCATTGCCGTACTCAGAAGCCACTGTGCCCGAGAGACTCTGCCTTGCTATCGTTCTCCAGGCCCATCCCTGCGCAGGTATTAAAGCCATAGCCCATCATCTCCCATGTGCCATTCCTAAGTACACTGTGTTAGGGACTGGTTCACAGTAAGTGGGTGATAAGTGGAGGTAATATTAGCAGTTGCTGCCAGTGTCTGTGGTCTGATGTCGTGCCTGGGCCAGCACACTGTCACAGTGGAGGTCTAATTGCCCGGGTGAACAGACAGTTGGAGAAGAGGGAGGAAAAGCAGAGGAGGGTTGCTGATTGCCATCCAGTGTGCTGCAAGCTGGCCGGGACCTCAGAAGGCCTGTAGACACGTCTACACTGTCATCGAGCCTCCTGAAGGCGCCAAAGAAGCAGCTTCCTGTGCAGGGCAGTTGGCTCTTCTTTTTGCTATTACTGTCAGAATAGAGGGATATGAAAAGAAATCGTCCCTGCCCCACGGGCAGAGAACTTGGATTCACTTCAAACCCTCGTTGGGTCCTGCAGGGAAGGCTGTGGCAGATCTCACAGCAGACGCAAGGTCTTGCTACTTGCTGGAAGGATCTGGGGACAGTGTCACATGCCTACCCATCCATCCTCCCTGAATGCTGGCTCAAGGACTGTGCTTCGGGCCAGATGTTTGTGCCCGTCCTCACCCCCCACCTTTCCTCCCTTCTGGGACATCTCATTGGAACTGGTGAGGAAAGGTAGAGAGAGACTCTGCAGAGACAGAAAATAAGAAGACCTGCAGTCAGAAGAGAGTCCAGAGGTCATTCGCTCGCTGATTGGGTACTTTCCACAGTCTGAGCTCACGTCCAGTCTTTCACTGCCGGGCAGCTTCGTTTGTTAGAAAGCTCGTCTGAAGCGGTGAAAACTGAGCACTGATTGCCTTGCCACGTCGGTTCTGCTGCCTGTGGAGGCTGTTTTACTTAGCTTTAACATTGCCTCATCCTGGGACCCATAGACATTTTGAGACCCAAGTGCATAATAATGTATTTTGGGACATCCCCAGCCGGTGATCCGAAGTACCATCTACCTCTTTATCAGACACAGGATTTATGACTCGCCTGTCCATACCTTATGACTAGATATCTGACAGGGCTTCCGCCCTGCTTCTCACTGATTTCTACACCTCCCCTCAACGGCACTACCACTCCCTCACAATATTTTACAGCTGTGGGTGTCTTTAAAAAAGAGAGGAATGCACTCCTTTTATCCTGGCACTCAGAAGGCAGGTGGATTTCTGTGAGTTCAAGGCCAGCACAGTCTCCATAGTGAATTCCAGGACAGCCAAGGCTACGTAGTGAGACCCTGTTTCAGAGAATGAGAGAATGAGAAGGAGAGAGAGAGAGAGAGTGATAGAGAGACAGAGAGAGACAGAGACAGCACGAGAGAGGAGAGAAATTGCTAGAGCAGTGGGGGCCAGAAACTGGACTGGCCCAGGTGTAAGATAGCAAGAGGTCTGTAATTGGAGAGAGCGTATTTAGACACTTTATTAAGGAGTATTAAGTGGAAGGTGAGCAGAAAAGAATGGGGCTGGGCAAGGCCACAGGTTGTTCTGTATTGTTGTTTACTTTCTCAAGATGGGAGAAAGAACTCATTAGCATGATGACAGGAACCATCAACAGATATGGAAAACCCAACAGTGGAAGACATGGAGGGGACCCAGCCTAGGAAAAATGCCTTGAGTAGGTGAGAGGAGCTGCCTCTGAGCAGAATGGATGATTTGGCCTGCCGGCACGACAATGCAGCCAGCCCAGAAGAAGAGAAAGTAGAGAATGTGGGGTCACGTGTGCTAGGTGGACAGATGTGGTGGGGCAGGGTGGGGGTGGGGGTTCTCTCCTGAGAGCTTCTATTCTCTCAATGAAATAGGGAGAAATGCCGTCCCTGAAGTGTGAGAAGGAGTGCGTGCGTGCGTGCGTAGGAGGCATCGGGATTGGAAGCAAGGAGAGGCAGGGAATGCAGCAGGGACAGATTCCAAGTGATGCAGGCAGTACTTCCCGAGTGCGTTGGGGTTCCACTCTGGGAAGGGAACTCTTCAGACCAGTTCCCGGGGCAAGCTTAGACATAGGTTTCACGTCAAATTTGCCAGTGCACCACACAACAGGATTTCAGGCTTACGAGCTCTGAGAGCTGTCACAGTGTTTTTACAACTTGACTTCATGGCTGGCAGTGGTGGTGCACGCCTTTCATCCAGTACTCGGGAGGCAGAGGCAGGTAGAGCTCTGTGAATGTGAGGACAGCCTGGCCTACCATAGAACTCCAAGTCAGCCAGGGCTATATAGTGAGAGCCTGTCTCAAATTAATAAATACAACAAATGTAATAAAAAAGGAAAAAAGACTATGTGAAAAAGTAAGCAGGAAAACATGCACTGACCTAAATTGACCTCCCAAATGTTCCAAATGTCTGCAGCTTTGCATGGTTGGGTTCTGCCCTCTTGTTACTAGAGTGTCGGTCTTTGCCTGGGGGAGGAGCTTTTTGTCTTTTCAGTTTTGAATAAATTTGCTTCCCTTTACATTTCTTTATGACATAATGACTTTGACTTATCTGGCTTGGGATATTTAAGTATTTTGTGTATTTAAATTTTTTACATTACATTTGCTTATTATTGTGTGTGTGTGTGTGTCTTTGTGTGTGTGTCTGTGTGTCTTTGTGTGCCAGTGCCATGATGCAAGAGTAGAAATCAGAGGACACCTTGGAGGAGTCAGTGCTCTTTTCTCCCCATGGGTCCCTGGGAAGGAACACAGGTCGTAAGCTTTAGTGGCCAGCACCTTTACCCACTGAGACGTCTTGCGGGCCCTGTTTTTAATTATTCATGCTCAGTGAAATCAAGACCTTGTATGTAGAAGCTGAGAGTCTTCAATTAGGGTTTTAAGTATAGCTGGCCTAACTAGCACTAGAGTTAGTCGATCCGTGTCTATGAGCAATTGCCTGCAGCTGCCTGGGGATCAGCGTGCTGTGATGGCGTGTATGTACCATCGGTCAACAATGCCACTGGAAGCAGAGTGGGATCCGTTCAAAGGCCCGGCTGCTCAGAGTAAGGGAACTGAGGACTGAGGGATGGTAACAAAGTGAGGGGGTGGTGGGGATCTCGGCCTGTGACTTATCCTCATTGTGAGCATTAAACCAAATTCCTTCTGGTCATTAAAATGTTATGCTGCTGTTCCCAAGGCTGACTGACATCAGGGATCTTTCCTTTGCTTTTCTCTTCTCTCCTCTCCCCTTCTCCTTCCTTCCCCTCTAATCCCTTCCTTTCTTCTGTGACCCAGGCTGGTCTAGAACTTCCTATGTAACCCAGGATAACATTGAACTCTTCATCCTCCTGCCTCTGCCTTTGAAGAGGTAGAATTCGAGGTAGGCACCACCATGCATTTCTAGTTCTTTCTGATAACGTCTAACAGTGACGCCTACAGCTCAACCTACTCGCTAGCTTCTGAACCATAAACACAGAGAAACATCAGCAGTGTCCCCCACGCCCTTGACACTGCCGTCCTTGGGAATAGCCTGGAGTAACTGATACACTCCAAGCCCCAGGTACGGCAGAGTGCTGAAGGATGATGGGCCTCTATTGCACTATTCTGTGGAACCGCAAGCTTCCTCGTTCACAGTGCTTTGCCCACTGTCAAGAGTTTACCTTGGGGCTGGAGAGATGGCTCAGCAGTTAGGAGCACTGACTGCTCTTTCAGAGGACCTGGGTTCAGTTCCCCAGCACCAACATGGCAGCTCACAGCTGTCTGTAACTCCAGTTCCAGGGGACCAGACACCCTCGCACAGACATACACACAGGCAAAACACCAATGCACATAGAATAAAAATAAATAAATTATTTTTTTAAAAAAGAGTTCACTTCAAGGACAAATAGAAAACTCCTTTCTTCCTCCTCAATGCCCTACTCTCTATTGGATGCTCTGCCCATTGTTTAATTCTTAGAATAGCTATAATATGTTATAAGACCTAAGGGATAAGGCATTATGTGCAATTTAACCAAGATCATGGACCTACAAAGTGGTAAAAACTTGGGTTGAGATTTAGGTCTTTGTATGTGACAAGAAATATAATGACATCTACAAGAGGGAAACTTTATTTTTAATCCCCATACTTCCTTCTATGGAGCCAGGAATGCATTGCAATGAGTAGGTCCTTTGTCCTTTAAAGATGGACAGCAGGTTGGAGGAAGCCCACCATAGACTCGACTCTACTCTGCACCATAACAAAGGGATGTAGAGATACAGGAGGAACAGAGGACAACTGTGACCTGCGGTGCAGGAGGGTGGCAGTGGGAGGGGGTAGAGAGATGGCCAGCTGGCAGGTAAGGCAAGCCGCTGAGTTCAGAGGCCCCAATGGAGATTTGAATGAACAGCTGGGCTTTACGAGAGGTCTCTTCCGTTAGGTCTCAAACCCAGAACAAATGTCTAACAGAGGGAAGCTCATGCTGATGGCCAGGTTCTCCCAGCATCCCCCACCCCCTACCCCAAATTTCTGCAGCCCAGAAATCCGGCTGGGCTTTCCCTTACCCTAGCTTCTCTACGCTGGCCCCTGGGTAACTTAGCCACTTCGGCTGTGTCAGGCTCTCGGCTCAGGCTACCCTTCTTGATTGGCAGCTCCCTCCCCATCTCTCCTCCCATGGCCTGGCTCATGCTGGCCACATTCACTCTGGACTCTCTCACACGCCTCTGTCTCTGCCTCTGGCCATGCTCGCTCCCTCACATCTACAATAAAGCTCTTCCTCCACCATACCTAGGAGCAGTCATGTCCTCCTTTTCTTTTTCTTTTTTCATTCACCGCCATCCTCCGCCTGCCTTCAGAGATATCCAGCGAAGCCCTTTCCTTTCTGTGTGTTCCAAAACATGAGGGCTTCAAGCCACGAAGGAGATGAAACAGGGTCCCTTTGCTGACTCGGACTGGGCTGGCAAGAGGGAAGGCCACCCACAGGTCTGGGGAACTCCCTTAAAGCAGATTCTTTTTCAAATATTCAATTCATGAATATTTACTCCGCTATTTCTACATGCTAGGCATTGTTTAAGGTGCCAGAAACACGACATTAAAGCAAGAATAAAGCTTCTTCCCTTAGTATTGTTCATCTTCTAACTGAGGGAGATGGGCAAGTTAAAAACAAACAATACATCAAAGTGTTATAAAGGAAATTATGATGGAGACTTAATTTTCAAATGTTGGATAAATGTCTCCTTAAGTATCTTGGACCAGTATCTGCTTGGTAGAGGACTAATGGTTTGTGGACATTTATTTAATGGTGCTTTATTGATCACTTCCAAAGCCCAGCTCTGACAGTACAGCAAGTGAATTGGACGGTCTTCAGAGTGTACCTGGTCAGTAGTGAAGATGTGACAGGCTTGTTGTTATTATTCAGAAAGAGATGAAGTACCCAGAATGAATTAACATTATACTGTATTTGGCCAAGGTACATTTCTTTAGGATCTTGAACTTGGTCCAGGGTAGGGGGAAAGCCTCAGAGCCCATCTTCACCCCATCTGTCTTCTTACTTGGTTTGATCTCTACCTGCTTACTGCTTCTCTACCACTCCCACCCCAACTGAACAGATAGGCCTCGACATCTGTCTCCCCGCTCACAACCGGTCATCTTTCTGTCAGCCCTCACTAAGACAGGTAGGGAGCATAATGCTATGCCCAGTTCCTCAGCTTGATCACTTACAGCTGAGCCAACTTGGAGAGACTACTTCCCTTGCTGTAGCTTCCTAATCTATAGACCCTAATGTTAAACCAACTTCATGAGGTTCTTGTGAAGACCAAATTTAATAACATACTTAAAGTGATTAGAAGATTACCGAGCATAGCAACTTTTTAGCTAGAGTTGGTTGTCTCTGTTCTGGCGTTAGCCAACCTCATCAAGATTCCCCTTGAAGGGAGCTCCCCCTCCCTCGTTCACACCTGAACTTCTTTCTAGGCCAGTGCTGAGTTAGGACAAAAAAAAGAAAAAAGACATTGTTTCTCCTTGACAAATGAAACTGAAAGGAAGTGGATTTGAGTTGGATCTGGCAATGGGGAGGATGCAGACACTTGAGGGAGAAGGGAGGAGAAAGCCGTTCTAGTGAGAGGGGAAACACTGTGAACAGAAGGGCCGAGGTCCTGAGGCTGGGCTGGTGCTGAAACACTGTTTTGTTTTATCTGAATGTTGAATGCACAAAGTCAAGACTACGAGATAAGTATGGAAACATGGGAAGCTGTTTCACAAACGGTGGAAGCAAGTGAAAGTTAAGGTTGTTGGTGTTAAACCTAATGGGCAAATGAGGAACTGTTGTGGATTTGGGGGGATCCTGACTTGGTCACTTTTATAATGAAGTATGCAGGTGTACGGGCTGATTACCCCAAAGCTGAATGACTCAGAGCTATGTAATGTTTAAAACCTTCTCTAACTTATTATTTAGCTAGTTTTATCTATCTATTAGATATTCCACAGGAATTGGCCAGGAAAGCGAATGAATTAATTATATATTCTAAATCAAGCTATTCCATAATTTTTTGAGTTAGGAAAAAAAGATAGGGGTTTTTCATCACATGTATATACATTTTTCAGGGTGTACAAATGACATTTAAAATAAATCTAAGCTATGAGTATTACTCTTTGCTTAGATTTAAGAAATGGCAAATTCTGTGAAATAATGTATTAATTTATAAATATTGCCTTTCCCCTTTTTTGTAGTGCTGGGGAAATGAGGTAGGACTTCACACATGCTCAGAAAGCCCTCTAACGCCAAACTACACAGCCAGCCTTAAATATTGCTCTTCTTCATGTACATTTCATCAGACAGTTTTATTCAAACTCATCAAAGACAATCTCAAAATCAACGCCCTTGTCAACGGCAAAGTGGATCTTTGAATCATCCAAAGATTTCTGAAGAGTTCTGCCGAGCTGCATAAGTAGTTGCATGCATGTTTAAGTTGTCTAACACAAGATGCTTTTTGCAAGGCGTTGTGGTGCATGCCTGTACTACCAGCCCTTGGGAGGATAAGCCGGGAGGATCACCATGAGTTAGGGACCTATCTGGGCTACATAATCTCAAAAACAAAACAAAACTCAGTTCCTCTCGCTTGGTGACAAGCACTTTTACCTACTGAGTCATTTTACCAGTCCCCAGTTCTGTAAAGATTTTTATGTGAGATGACTTTTCTTGAGGAATATTTTGGGAAGCTTTGAATTATATTTAGACGTGTATGGTCTCCTTTCTCCCACTGACAATGAATAATCTTGCCGCCCCTTGACATACAGCCTTGATCATCTCAAAGTGTGTCTAACTGTGTGTGTGAGATGCTGGGATTAAACACACGGCTTTGCTCACACTAGCCAAGTGCTCTATTACTGAAATGCACTCCCAGCCCTGAGTGTGTTTAATTGTGTGTGTGTGTGTGTGTGTGTGTGCATGTGTAATATGCTGGGATTAAGCACACGGCTTTGCTCACACTAAGCAAGCACTCTATCACTGAAATGCACCCCCGTCCCTAAGTGGGTATAATTTTGCTTGAATGGTACTTAGTTCTTGAGGCAACAAAACGTTAGCGCTGAATAAGCAAACAAAACCAAACCCACAAAACGGTCATTCCTAGTGCCATCTTTCCAGTGGACATCGGATTTCGGTTCTTCAGTGTCTCTTCACCATTTTCCCTGACACGTTGCTTAGTTCTGTCCTGTCCCCTCAGTACCCAGGACCTGTCCCCTGGCAGTTCTTAGCAGCTGACCTCTCTTATGCCCAGATTTCCTGTGACTAACTAGATCAGTGGTTCTCAACCTGTGGGTTATGACTCCTGGAAGGGGGGGTCGAATGACCCTTTCACAGGGGTCGCATATCAGATATTTACCTTATGATTCATAACAATAGCAAAATTACAGTTAGGAAGTAGCAACAAAAATAATTTTAAGGTTGGGGGTCACCACAACATGAGGAACTATAGTAAAGGGTCTCAGCATTAGGAAGGTTGAGAAACACTGGACTAGATGCTAGGTGCCCCGAGGGCACACACTGTGTCTTGATTTTACCTCAGTCTGTGGCATGAAGCGGGAGTCAGAAATGTAAAGAATAAGAGCCACACAGCATCACGTAATAGGGAATCATTCCAATATCTTAGAGAGCTGGTACAGATTTCAAATGGATGTCGTACACAGACTCCAACATTTGTTGATTCCAACTATATACACACATTCAGATAGTCGCCATCTGTTGCCTAAATGTATGGGTGGCCGAATCTCAATCCGGAGGTGATGTGGGGAGGACAGAGAAGGCCCGCTGCGTGGCTGTGGGGGCTTTCCTGAAAAGGATCCAGGCTCTGTCTGCTTGTTTACACCCGGGCTTCGGTTCTGTGAGAGCGCCAAGGCCTCTTGTCTGCAGAGGAGACAAGTGAGTTCAGTGTATCTGTAACTTGGGCTCTTTCAACTTTACCAGGTCTGAGCCTGCCTCCATCCAAGCCTGTCTGCAAGGGATGTATTTTTAGATTGTTAGCTGGGGAATATTCTCCCGCAGGAATTTCTGGTGACTGTGGATTTTAGGCCATGCTCCCTCCTTACCTGGCCATTGTCAACTATTCACATTTTCCAAGTGCACACATGCACATAGGTGAGCATTGATTTTTTTTTTTTTGCTTCCACAGTGTTTTTATGGCAGCTTGTCTGTGTTCTGCAATGGTCTGGGTCACAGTGAATACACAACATTTGGCCTAGTATTCTGCTTGGTCATACTTAGTGATGGATAGGGAAAAATTAAATAATACCATGGGTAGTCATCTTTGATAACTTCTAATTTATGTTCATCTCTAAGCCAGGGAGCTGAAGGCAGCGAGAGACACTGAAGATGAGTCGAGAAACCAGACCTCCTTTCTGTCTCTATCATCTGTATGGTCTGGAGTAACACACCCACTCTGTCTGCGTCCCAGTTCTTCATGTTGACTGGGTATATAATAACTCCTGGCTCACTGGGGCTTAGTGCTTAGAGCTGTATATCATACAACTGATATTTCTTTTACTAGTTCTTGAAGATTTATCTTTATTTTTGTGTATGTAAGTGTTTTGTCCCCGTGTATATATGTGTATCCCATTCACACCTTGTTGCCATGGAGGCCAGGAGAAGGTGTCAGATTCCCTCATAACTGGAGTTACAGATGGCTGTGAGCAGCTGTGTGGGTGCCAGGAACCAAACCTAGGTCCTCTACAAGAGCAATAATTCCTCTCTATTGTTAAGCCACCCATCCAGCCCCACTAGCTGGCATTTTTAAGCTAACCAGTTGGTTGAAGACAGGGTTATGCTGTGTAGCTCCACCTGGTTTTGAACTCATGATTCCCCTGTCCCAACCTCCTAAAAGCTGAGATCACAAGTAAACATGCTGTTGGCTCTGGTTAGTTAGGAAGGAACTATCATGACCAGCCCCAACTGAATTTTTCCCTCCCTGGCTAGGGAAGAGTGTGTGCTTGGTAATTTAAGCTTTCTCTGTTTGCAGAATGTTGGGAGAGGGAAGACCCCGATGCTGTCCATCTTCCATCCGGACAGGCAATCCCAGTGATGCCCACCTTCCCATCTGTGTAGATCATCACTCTGCCTCTCAGGCATCCTCACAGCCTTTGTCGGGCCCTTCTTAGAGAGACCCTGCCACATCGCGTCTTGTCGCATTTCCACCCCATTCTCCCAGTGGCCGGTTAGTTCAGGTCGCTATATCACAGCTGAGCCACTGAAGACGATACCCCGACTCTCTTCTCTCTACCTCCCTGAGCCTCACCAACATCCCATCCACTTCTCACACTGCTTCCCAAGCAGTTTTCCTAACACTGCCCACATCATCCTTCTCTGTTAAAAGTTAGCGCCGGCCCCCTATTGCCTTCACAGTAATCTAAGAAAACCTCTGTTAGCTCTGAGAAGCTCCTACCCTACGTCAAGAGCTCATTTCCCCACACTCCAGCTTGTTGCCAAATTACCTTTTCAACCACTTTAATTGAATGAATTTCTATCTCTGAGTTTTAGGGTGATACCATAATCACCATTATGATTATGATTATTACCATTGGTTGTTGTTGAGTTTTTTGAGACAAAGCCTCTTGTATGCCAGGCTGGCCTCCAACCAACTCTCTTGTAGCTGAAGATGCTCTTGAACTCCAGATTCTCCCACCTCCACCTCCCAAGTGGTGGATTATAGACATATGTATCATGCCTTGCTGAGGTGTTTTTGTTGTTGTTGTTTGGATTTTTGAGACAGGGTCTTACTATGTTGCCAGACTGCTTCTGCCTCTTGAGTGCTGAGGTTAAAGGTGTGTGCCACCATACATGGCTGATAATATTATAAAGATTTGTTTATTCCTGCTTTTGTTTTGTTAGAGACAGGATCTCATTATATAGCTCTGGCTAGCCTGGAACTTGCTATGTAGACCAGGCTGGCCTTGAAGTCCTGGCTCATGTATTTTTGAATTTATGTATCTGTGTATGCCGTGTGTGTGTGGGTACCTGTGGAGGCCAGGAGAGAGCATTGGATCCCTTGGAGCTGGAGTTACAGGTGGCTGTGAGCTACCCAACATGGGTTGCAGCCGCCGCCATGACCAGAGACACTGCAGCCGCCGCCATGACCAGCAGCATGTGAAGTCACCGGGAAGCCACCAGCCACGTGGCAAGGTATAGATTTATGGAAATGGATTAATTTAAGATAAAAGAACAGTTAGCAAGAAGCCTGCCACGGCCATACAGTTTGTAAGCAATATAAGTCTCAGTGTTTACTTGGTTGGGTCTGAGTGGCTGTGGGACTGGCGGGTGACAAAGATTTGTCCTGACTGTGGGCAAGGCAGGAAAACTCTAGCAACAATGGGTTCTGGGAACCAAACATGGGTCCTCTGAAAGAGCGGCAGGGGCTCTTAACCACTGAGCCATCTCTCCAGCCCCAAGACATTTTTTAATGTAAAGTTTCTGCCTCAGTGTTTTCTTTCTGAGCCAACTACCTTTCCAGTCAGAATTTTCTGCCCCTTCTTACGCTCCTGTGGGGATCTGTTGCTCCCTGACAGTGCTTTGTTCAGACTGTCTTATGACACTTATATTTACTTTTCAATCCCACCAA
Organism: Peromyscus maniculatus bairdii; assembly: GCF_049852395.1. Classification (NCBI taxonomy): domain Eukaryota; kingdom Metazoa; phylum Chordata; class Mammalia; order Rodentia; family Cricetidae; genus Peromyscus; species Peromyscus maniculatus. The sequence continues at coordinate 62,017,884 of NC_134862.1, forward strand.
CTGTTTTTTTAGATGCTTTTTTAGCAAATTTGATAGGATAATATTTGCCCAAACACATTAAACTATATACTAAAGATGGGTTCATTTATGTCATGGAAATTATACCGTCTTAAATTTTCATCCAAAACAAAAGACACAGCAAAGCCTCCGCAGAATGAAAATAAACAGGTAGGGGAATCAGAATGAAAAGAATGGAAAAGTAAAAGGAAATCAGAGCTAAGGTTAGTATAGAAATTGCATCGCACAATGTTTGTGGACTGAAAATTTCCCTCTGATTTTCCCGTCTGCCAAAGGAAATGGAGAATTATGAGCAGAGAAAACGAGATGTTCCAAGGTTTTGAAACCTGAGCAAATCCTCTCTCATAGGCTCTCCTATGAAGAGAACATTGTGTGATCTATTGACTGCTTCCCAACAATAAGCCTGTGTTAAACCAATAAGGAGTCGTAATGGATTTTCTTACAGCATCCCTTTGCTGGAGTCTTTGGCAGAACATCAAGGTGCCACCAAGAAAACCGTCCTGTGAGGCCCTGAACAGTACAGTTCACATGCACGACTTTCTAGCGGCTTGACTAGATTAGGAAATGTAACTTCAAATCAGCATAAAAGGGGTCGATGGTTTAGCTTCCAAGTAACCCTTTGGATTCTGACTCTGGTGAATACACTTGTTGGTGTATTTGAGAAAACCCAAGTCTGTGGCCAGGCCCTCCAGTGTGGGCACTGCTGTTCCAAATCAAGGGCGGACATTTGAGTTTGTAGTTGTATTGTTAGGTGCCTATCTGTTTGAAACTGTTATGTCTTCTAGTTGGCTCCTTGATCATTACATAGTGCCTCTCCTTATTCCTGACTGCATCGCTTGGATTGGGGTCCACTTTTGTCTAAAATTAACAAAGCTCCTTCAGCTTTCTTTTATGTTCCCCTCTTTCTCTTTTCCCGTCTGTTTACTATAAACCCAGCTATGTCTTAGGTTAAGAATAAAGTTCTTGGGCGGGTGAGATGGCTCAAGGATGAGTCTGACAACTTGAGTTCAACCCCAAAGATCTAACACGGGAGGAGAGAACCGACTTCAGAACGTTCTCTTCTGGCCTCCTCTACACGTGTGTAGTGTTATGTGCACGCGCACACACACACACACACACACAGTAATAATAATGATAATAATACTGAACAAAAATTTAAAAATAAAAGAGGTTCTTGAAGATTGCATAGAATTAGGTTCTTTTAAAAAGCTAACCTGACAACACTGGCTTTAGTGTGTCCTTCCTTCCTCCCTCCCTCCCTCCCTCCCTCCCTCCCTCCCTCCCTCCCTCCTTCCCTTCCTTCTTTCCTTCCTTTCCTCCTTCCTTCCTTTTCTCTCTTCTTTTCTTTAAGAATGGCACTCTAGCCAGGCAGCTGTGGCGCATGCCTTTAATCCCATCACTTGGGAGGCAGAGCCAGGTGTATCTATGTGAGTTCGAGGCCAGCCTGGGCTACAGAGTGAGTTCCAGGACAGGCTCCAAAACTACACAGAGAAACCCTGTATTGAAAAACAAAAAACAACAAACAAACAAACAAATAAAAACTGGCCCTCTAAGCACAAGCACAATGGTACACACTTGCAGTCCTAGCTACTTGGGAGGTTGAATCAAGAGAATCACTTGAGCACACAAGTAAACAACTAGTCTGGATAACACAGCAAGACTGTGTCTCCAAAGCCCCAAGTTCAATCCCTGGAACACCAAAACCCAAAGGATACCAAAGCAGAACACATTACAGGAAGGCATTCTGTTATTGTCCTGCTTACAAGGCTTCTTCTGACAGCTGGCCTGTGGGAATTCCTATTGTTGTTCCTATGGAGTTGTGTTGCCCATCATGAGGAACATTTCCTTCCTTTGGTGGATTTCCATCAGGAGCTGTGCTAGCCAGAGAGCCACAAGAGCCTGCTCCCCTAGAAGCCACCAATAGCAACCCCAAAGGGACAGCCTGCAAAAATAGCCTCAGTGTCGGGTTTTGACACCCTTTGAGTGGGAGTGACTTCTCTCATGAAAGTTGAGGTTTAAGAACAGTCCTCAGGCATGGAGAGGGGACCATTCTGTTTCTTCATGGAGAGTGGAGTTTCTCTCCAGCTCCCACCAAGCCCCAGCAGTCCTGCAGCCCACTTATAAAATAAACACACAGACGCTTATGTTATTTAAACTGTTTGGCCTAATGGCTCAGGCTTCTTGTTATCTAGTTCCTATATCTCAAATTAACCCATATCTATTAGTTTATAAGTTGCCACGTGGCTCGTGGCTTACTAGTACCTTACATCTCGCTTGTCATGTTGGCCGCTGGCAGCGTCTCCCTGACCCCGCCTTTCTGTTCCCCCAATTCTCCTCTCTGCTTGTCCCGCCTATACTTCCTGCCTGGCTACTGGCCAATCAGCATTTTATTTATCAATCAATCATAGCAACATATATTTACAGCATACAGGACACCCCACAGCAGAGGGGACTGTGGTAGCTCCTGCAGGTTCTATTTCTTGACAAAAAGGCTTATTTTCACTCTCTCCACCCCACAAAGAAATACATCCTCAAGTTCAAGTTCTACACAAAGGAACAGTGGACCCTAGGTTTAGGTTTTAGGGGAAAGTTCTAGAAATAAAAATTAATTGAGCGCTGGACACACAGTGCATGCCAGTAATCCTAGCACTTGGAAGGTACAGCAGGAAGGCCAGCTGCAGCCACAGAGGGAGTCTGAGATGAGTCTGGGGTCCATGAGCCTGTCTCAACAAACTGTTTTGTTTTGTTTTTTAAATTGAGAGGATCCACATTATTTCCTCAACCTTTCATTATTAGACTACCCACCTGCTCTGCCATCGTCCCCACATAAAGGGACATTGAATATACCCACACCCACCCACACCCATCCAAGCACAGGACATGCTGTTAGAACAGTCAACGGTCCTTTACTGGGCGTATATTTATCAATGGCTAAATTTAGCATCCTTAACTTTTTAACCGAACTTAACTTCCCCTGCCTCCTGTCATAGTGCTGGATTAATTCAGATCTTGAGCCGCTACCATAGCAGACCTTTTCCTTTCTTTTCTTTTCTTTTTTTTTTTTAATTATAATTTTGACGTATATAGCACTGGATGGCCCGGAATTCACTAAGTAGCCCAGGCTGGCACGAATGGCCTGAAATTTATGACAATTCTGTCATGGCCTCCTGTGGGCTGGGTTGACAGATGGGACCATCATGCCCAGCCTCATAGGTGGCTTTTCATGTGATTCCGTCTGTAGTATTCTTGCCATGACCTTATGGAAATCCAAATCACGCCGTATTTATCTTTTCTTCTTTAACTTAAGTCTCAAATGTGTCCCATGAATGGACACTCAGCAAATAATATATCAATCTTCAGTTCGTTATTACCATTAATTTAACAATGTTTAATTAACCTAATAATAAATCTCCCTAATGATGTCAGCCAGATTGAATAGATACTGACTGGCATGTCCCCAACACCAGCTTTCCACTGATTCTCTCCCGAGGTCTACCTGAAATGAAGAGAACGTAATTTTATTTTCTTCCACCTTAATTACAGAGGAGGGAAAGCACCTAGTGTGGTGACGCCTTTCATCCCAGCACCCAGGAGGCAGGGGCAAGTGGATCTCTGTGAGTTCAAGACCAATGTGATCGACATAGCTAGTTCCAGGCTACACAATGAGAGGCCGTTTCAAAAATAATAAATGAATAAATGAAAAATGGAAATTAGTGAAATCTCGGCGGGGTGCGTGGGTGTGGGTGGCACAGTTGGGGTGGGTGAGTGGGTGGTCAGAATCAAATGAGGCTACCCAGAGCCGCTGGCACTATCAGCTGACTGGGCACATACATGGAAGGTCTTGGACACAGGCTTTTGGTATTTTGTTTCAGTAGCCAATGGTGAAGTGTTCTGAGTGTGTGGGGGGGGTTGTATAGTCGTATTACGGAGGAGCTGTGTGGAGGATAAAGGAGAAGTAAGGCTGAGGAGGGGCAGGCACACGGGGCGGGAAGGAGGAGGATTGTCCCAAATGGCCTCTATGATGATGATTCCCCATTGTCGACTTGGACTGAGAATCACCTTGGAGACTCGCTTCTGGCCCTGTCTGTGTTAGTATTTCCTGAGCGCTCTAATTAAGGAGAGAAGACCACCTTGGTGTGGACAGCACCAGTTCAAGGGCTGGGAGTCCAGACTGAATGAGGGAGGGAAGGAGAAAGCCTGATGACGAGCTTAGCCCCCCGTAGATGCCACTCTAACCAGTCCCTTACGCCGCTGCTGCAAGGCTTCCTTGACATGTCTCTCCTCAAACTCTGAGCATAGACTCCCTCACCCCTCACGGTCCTCTTATCCAGTGTTAGGGCACAGTGATGAGAAACGTAATAAAGACCTCTGTGGCCCAGGCCGGCAGGTCCAGAATCTCTGCCTCTGTGGAAAGCCAGATTGGAATTCTTCCCTCTTTTGAAATGTTTATGGGTCAGTGAATGTCAGCCCTCAAGCTAAACACAGGGCAAGTTTAGACACACACTGGGAACATCAACACACGTCCTATTTTTAGGGAAGGAACCGAGGTCTCCAGATCGCATTTGTGCCAAGGTCGGACTGGCTGCATGGGAATATCTGGAGAGCTGACATTTGGTGTGGCTGTTGGCCGTGATGACCGCCCCAGCCTCTGAGAGTCCAGGCTTTGCTGATTCTCGTTTTCCCTTCCCAGAGGGAAGATGGAAAGCCATCTGATGCTTCTCTTAGCATTCCTTGTCTCCTTGGTATTGACATCGATAAACAATGAAATCACAGGATCCAGATTAAGTAAATCTATTTTCCTAGCATGTGGTACAACACAGTTTGAAAATAAAAACAAATCAAATGTTCGGAAAGCAAAATGAATGCAAATTAAGGTCTGGAGAAATCTGTTAGCACCCAAGCACTTACTTTGTTTTCTCTCCCCTTTAAATTAAATGACACTATTTTCTGAAGCTTGGATGTGAATCACAGCCCCTTCTGGAGGGACTGATTCCAGCTCTGTTCTCGCTTAGGAACTGGTCTTCTCCAGTGCTGAGGAGATACAGGGGTGAACAGTCTCCGGGACATGTAGACTGGTCTGGAATCACCCAGGTGAGGTTGCCCAGAGCCAGGGAGAAGAAAACAGACGTCTATGTGCCTCTTCTTCTTCTTCTTCTTCTTCTTCTTCTTCTTCTTCTTCTTCTTCTTCTTCTTCTTCTTCTTCTTCTTCTTCTTCTTCTTCTCCTTCTTCTTCTTTCACCTTTCCTGGAACTCACTCTGTAGCCCAAGGTGGCCTTGAACTCACAGAGATCTGCCTGCCTCTACCTCCTGAGTGCTAGGATTAAAGGTGTGCACCACCCCTGCCCAGACTGATTTAGCTTCTTAAAATTCTTAAATGACAAGGTAGTGGACTGGCTAAATGTGGGCTTAGGGCTGGAAAGAACCAGTTCAAGCCCTCCTCCCTAGAGCTGTGACCTTGGAACAGTTAGTGTAACTCCACTCTTAATTCACCTAGAATTTGGGGACAATAGAGCCCAACCTGCAAGTCACAGAATATAAAGCAAAGAGGCACACAGTGAGAGCCCCACACAGAGTCAATCTCTTCATCGTTAATTGAGTAGAGCTTAGCTCTCTTTACAGAGGGGTGCAGACCCTTTGTTCTGAGCACAGGTTCCCTCCCGGACTGTGGAGTTCTGGGATGTTCCTAAGCTTCGTGTTATCACAGAATGAGCCCAAGGAGACATGGTGCAGCCCACGACACTCAGACTCTCTAGTACCTGTGCTAATTGAGGTGAACCACAGAAACTGCCCGTTTGCAGTCAGGCCCACAGATCGGACTTGAGTCTCTGGAATTCTGCCGGGGTTTTTTTGTTTGTTTTTTGTTTTGAGACAGGATCTCTCTATGTAGCATAAGCTGTCCTGGAACTTAGTATTCAGAGCTGGAATTAAAAGCATGCACACCACGCCTGACTTAAAAGTCAGTATGCTTGGCCCAGCAGTGGAGGCGGCGGCGGTGGTGATGGTGGTGATGCCTTTAACCCCAGCACTCAGGAGACAGAGACAGGCAGATCTCTGTGAGTTCGAGGCCAGCCTGGGCTACAGAGTGAGATCCAGGACAGGCTCCAAAACTACAGAAAAACCCTGTCTCAAAACCTATAACCCCAGCACTCTGGAGACTGAATCAAGGGGATCCCAAGTTTGAGGTCAGCCTGAGCTACATAGCCAAGACAAGGTTAGCCTTTTAAAGAGCTCCAGATGCTTTGTTTGGCAATGTTGTCTTACCTCTTTCCTGTTTAAAATGGCCAGGAAATGACAACCAGAATGGCAGAGTGGTGAATGGAGACGCTATTTACAGAAGGAAGGAGTGGCCTGATTTCCTAACTTCCGCTTTTAGACCCAAAGCAGAGCATTGGTAGAGCACCCCTGGACACTGTCTTACTGCGCCATTCCAGGCATGCGGCTGTAATAGCTGTCTTAGTGATGGGACACCATGACCAAAGCAACTTGGGGAGGGAAGGGTTTGTTCAGTTTCCAAATCTGGAATCATAGTCCACTGAGAGAAGTCAAGGCAGGCACTCAAACAGGGTAGGAACCTGGAGGCAGGAGCTGATGCAGAGGGCCATGGAGGAGTGCTGCTTCCTGGCTTGCTCCTCATGGCTTGCTCAGCCTGCTTTCTTATAGAACCCAGGACCACCAGCCCAGGGATGGAAACACCCACAATGGACTGGGCCCTCCCCCTATTGAGTACTAATTAAGAAAATGCTCTACGGACCTGCCTATAGCCTGAGCTTATGGAGGCGGCATTGTTTCAAGTGAGCTTCCTTCCTCACAGATGACTTTAGCTTGTGTCAAGTTGACATAAAACTAGCTAGTATACAGCTGTCAGAGTCTTCCTGTTCAGGAGCGGGACATCTGGGCCTGACTTCATGGCTCCGCGAGGGTCCTTCTCTTGTGGAGTATTGAAAATGAAAGCCCTCAAGGCCTCTGGTTCACAGAGACACTCCACCAAGGAGAGTGCCTCCCACCTGCAGGCCGTGGGGACTAACCTTCAATATTCTCCCCTCCACCAATCTCAACTTCCAGCCTGAGCTGGCCACAGGACACCAGGACCAAGTTCTTTTTCGCCGCGGCAGAGTATCTTATCCCCGCAGCTGCTCAGTTTGGTCGCTCTCCAGGCTCACTCTGGGATCTTGATTTGCCAAAGCCCCTTGAAAATTATCGACCATGAAATGAAAGAGAAAGAAGCATTTTGCTTGTTTGCTTGCTTGCCGAAGACGTGGACAATAAACGCCGCAGTTTCGCAGTAGGTCTGAGCATTAATTTCATGCAAATGAGGATCTATTGTGTGCGGGGGAACGGTTAGGACCTGGGGCTCCATCTGCTTCTCTACGTAGACAGGTGGCCCACGCAGATGACAGCTAGTCATTTGTCACTAAAGGCCAGGGCTGGTTCCTGGTGGCCTTTGCTTTCCCCTGGGCTGGGCCTCGGCTGGCTCATTCTCTCCTTTGTCCCCCCCCCCCTGCTGTGCTGAGGCGGCTTCTGTTCACTGTTCTGTCGCTGTGCCCCTTTGGGGCAGCATCTTTCACTCTTAATGGGATTTCTGTTTTCCCACTAACCAGCGTCCAGGGGGCCAGTTCCTTGTGGGTATATCTTTCCTTCAGGAACTTCCTAATTGTTTCAATGTCCCCCTGAAGCTGCCCCTTGCCCCCCGTCTCCCTGAAGAAGCAGGCACAGCTTACCTCTAACGTGTTTCTTGTGCAGGAGAGAATCCGTTTGCCAAGTACAGCAGCGGCCTCTCCCTTCACCCTCCAGCTACCCGCAAAGTTCAGAACACCTCAGGCTCGGGTCCCATTCTTACCTTTTTGTTTACTTATTTAGAGATGAGGTTTCATATAGCTCAGACTGGCCTCACGCTCACTGTGTAGCTGAAGATGACCTTGACCTCCTGGTCCTCTAGCCTCTATTCCTAAATGTTGGGATTACAGACAAGCGCTATCTTGCTGGGTCCTATCACATCCCTTTTCTTTCTTAGAGCAGGCGTGGGCTCACAGTGAAACCGAGGAAGGTACAGACATTTCTTTTATACCCCCTGTCCTTCTTCCCATTGCCTTCTCATAGCAACATCCTCATCCTCCACCAGAAGGGCACACTTGTTACACTTGCTGAGCCTACACCCATACATTATCAACACCCGAAAGAACCATAGTGTGTATCCAGGCTCACTCTTGATGTGTACATTCTAGGGCCTCGGGCGATGTAGGGTGGCAATGACATTATGGCGTCCTGCTCTGCCATCCTTCCCTCCTTCCAGCCATGGCAGCCTGTCATCTTTTTAGTGTTGCCGCTGTGGAGTCTTTTCCAGAACATCCAAGAGTTTGGCTCGTACAGTAGGTCAACGTGCAGCGTGTAATGGTCCCCATTGGTTTTCCATTGTTAATAGCGCAGTACAGATGGGGGGGGGGGATGTGGCTCAGCGAGAGAGCACTTGCCTGGCATTCATGACACGTGGACAGTTTCACCCCCAAGAATGGTAAAAAAAAAACAAGCCCACAGCAACAGGGCAATGTCACTGTATCAAAGACATAAGCTTTAAAAAAAAAAAGAGTTTAGTGTGGCTCTTGGGTCTTGAGGTCAAAGGTCAAGGGACTGCATGTGGTCGTGAACCCCTTATTGACAGAGTCTCATGGTGACACACGGCATCTCCCAGTGAGACCGGAAGCATGTGTGTGCGTACTCTGGCCCTCCCATCTTCTGATAAATCCAACCAGACACAGCTGCGGACACTCTACACTAATCACGTAGTTCTAGTCACCATGGGAAGGCCTCACCTTACGCATCACAGCTGGATGAGGTTTCACCTTCCTAGTGCCTCAGTGGGGACTCAACTAGGCCATGAGTCTCTAAAGGACAAATCTTCACATCATTGGCGCAGTCCTTTTTCAGGAGGCTTCTTTCACTGGGATCTAAACTCCTAGGATTTGCAATGTGGGAGTTCACCTCGTGCCCTAGATGGCCAAAAGTGCCAATCATAACCAATCTCGCATGCTTTTTATTTTCCATGGAGGGCGTGGGGCATCACAGCTGAATGTATGTCCAGGTAGCATCTCCTTAGTAGGAAAACCTTCCGCACTGTGGTCCCGCGCTCTGCATCCAATCAGGAGCCCCTTTTTATTTACCCTGAGATTAAGACAGGCGGGCACTGCCCACCTGCAGAGGGAGGGTTGGCTCTTCACGCCATCGGTGTTCCTAGGAGCCCACCAAGGTTCGCTTGCAATTTTCTTGCCCATCCGTGACAAGGCTTTCATTCCATCCCCCACCATTTCTCGCCAAAGCCATGCTTCCTCTTCCTCTTCCTCTCTCCTCACTTCCTGTGGGGAAGCAGCTGGCAGGCGGCCTGGGCTCCTGTTTGTCACAGCAGGTTTTCAGTTCTCCTAGGGAAGCAGGAGAGGCAAAGGTGGGCGGGAGCTCACACTACGGGGTTTCTGCTCTGTGTGCACACTCCGCCCATATTCTCTGCATACCTGGGAGGTAGATATTTCATTCTCATACAGACGAAGAAAAACAAAGGAAAGCCCCAAAAGGCACAGCCATGCTCTCCAAGGACAGATACTTAGTGTATCGCAGCACCTTGCTGTAATTCTGCTCTGGGCAAGCTGTGACCAGGTGTGGGGACATGTCCTAAGGGAGTAAGCTGCTAATTCCTTTTGCTATGTGCCCTTTCCTTCAGCATGTTCTGGTCTTAGTTTTTCTTTTGCTAGTGGTCTTACCTTGAACAAGTTCTAGACACTGCTCCAGCTTCCTCTTCTGTAACGGGGACTCTCCACTCGTTCCCAGAGTAATCAAACCTTAGAAAATGGAAGTAGAGTGGAAGTTGCCAGAGGCTAGAGGCAGGGAAAACCAGGACTTACATTTACTGAGTGCAGAGCTTCAGTCTGGAAAGACAAAAATGTCCTGGAGATGGACAGTGGTGACGGCAGGTCAACGATGTGCATGTCCTCAATACCCCTGAGCCATGGCTTTCCAGATATGGTGCAAACCCAGAATTGAGAGCCAGTGGCAGGAGGATCCCAAGTTCAAGGCCACCTTGGGATACGCATGCACACACGCACAAATGCATGTACGCACGCCCCAAAAGTTGGATTTTGTGTTATAAATACTTTGTAACCAGAAATGACTTTTTGAAAGCCATTTAAGAAACCAGAATGACTTCCTCAGTAGGTTGGGGAGGCCAGATTGGGCTACTGTATGTTAGGCTCTTAGAGATGAGCCTGGATGCAGCAAATGCTCCTTGAATTGGCCCCTCCCACAGAAGGCCCGGAAGTTGGCAGGACTCTGTAGTGCACATCTGTCACTTGGCTGAGGTTACTTTCAGAAGGGGTTTCACAGCAGCGTCTGGAACAGTTCCCTGTCCCCATGATGAGACAGCTGTCCGTCAGGACAGGGACTATAGAGTGTGCATGTAAATGAAGAAGTCCCCGGCCACGGTAAGCGTGAAGCTTATCAACGGAGCACTGTTTACTGAATTGCCCTGTTTTTTGGCACAGACTCACTCGGTGAGCTGCCTCTTCTGAGGAGCAGCTGAGCTGGTTGGTTAATGCCAGAATAAAAGAATTACAGACTCACTTGGGAAAACATTCAATTAAGTGATTTCAGCACAGTATGTCTGAGGAGAGAAGGGGGTGTGAATGTTTTCAGTGGTCTTGCTGACCATATTTATGGAGTGTGTCAGTAGGGATGGGGAGAAGGTGGGAGGTGCCTAGAGCTCAGATCAGAAACCACAGCTGGCCAGGTGTGAAGCTGAGGAGGGAAGGACAGCGAAACAGCCTAGGAAGGACTGACTTCTTTCCATCTTCAAATTGGCGGCAGGAAATCCTTCCATACACTGTTCACATCGACACTTGCTGTGTGAAAGGCGCCGGGAGCTCAGGGGAGAGCAGAGAGCCCTGCCAGGGGCCCAGCAGGGAGGAGAGATGTCTTTGTCTCTATTGAGGCCTCTGGGAATTCTTGTGTTCAGCAGTCTCCACGGCTGGACCCCAAGGACCTAATTTTCCGTGTAACTTGCTCTCTGATGCCCTCTGTGTCAAGGGGCTTCTGGAGCTCAGAGGGGAAAGACCTTATTTTCATTTGATTTCCAATCCATGGTGAGATTAATGTATTTATATAATGGACACAAGCTACTAAATTCCTTCAGCAAATAATAAAAAAGTTAAGTTAGGACAAAATGAAATAAGAAACAGGTCTAAAGCATAAGAAGGGGGGGAGTGTATGTGTGCATGTGTGTGTGTGCGTGTACATGTTCATACATATTTGTGTTCATGAATTTTTGTGAGCGGGTATGCAGAGGTCAAAACCTGCTATCTTAATTGATCTCCACTTTACTTTTGTTGTTGTTGGTTTTGGGACAGGGTTTCTCTGTAGCTTTGGAGCCTGTCCTGGAACTCACTCTGTAGCCCAGGCTGGCCTCGAACTCACAGAGATCTGCCTGGCTCTGCCTCCCGAGTGCTGGGATTAAAGGCGTGCGCCACCACCGCCTGGCTAAAGATTAATTTTTCATGTGATGAGTGTTTTGCCTGCATGGGTATATGTGTACCATGTGTGTCTAGTGGCTAAGGTCAGAAGAGAGAATCAGATCCCCTGCAACTGGAGTCACAGACGGTTGTGGGCTGCCATGTAGGTGCTGGGGACTGAATCCAGATATTCTACAAGAACAGCCAGTGCTCTTAACCATCACTCCAGTTTTGAAAAAATTGATTTAAGAAAAAAGTTACTGCTGATCCTCTTTAGGAGGTCTCTTGTCTATCATTACCCCTGAAACTACCATTTTATATAGTTAAACTATAATAAAATTATAATAAAATTATACATTAGTTGAAGATCTATGCTTATTTATTGATTAAGCTGTGCTAAGTGTGGATATAACAATGTCCTGTAATTCTAGGGTGGCTAAGGCCACAAGTTTGAGCCAGCCTAGACTACATATAAAAGAAAAGAAATTGCATTGCATCTGTAGATTGCTTTTGGTAAGATTGCCATTTTTACTATGTTGGTCCTACCTGTCCTTGAGCATGGGAGATTTTTTCCATTTTCTGATATCTTCTTCAATTTCTTTCTTCAAAGACTTAGTTTGGCTAGAGTTACCCCAAGATATTTTATGTTATTTGTGGCTATTGTAAAGGGTGTTGTTTCTCTGACTTCTTTCTCAGCCCATTTATCATTTGTATATAGGAGGGCTATTGATTTTTTTGTTTGTTTGTTAATCTTGTGTCCTGACACATTACTGAAGGAGTTCAGCTATAGGAGTTTCCTGGATGAATTTTTTGGGTCACTTATATATACTATCATATCATCTGCAAATAGTGAAAGTTTGACTTCTTCCTTTCCAATTTATACCCCTTGATCTCCATTTGTTGTCTTATTGCTCTAGCTAGAACTTTGAGTATTATATTGAATAGGTATGGAGAGAATGAACAGCCTTGTCTTGTTCCTGATTTTAGTGGAATCGCTTTGAGTTTGAAGTTGGCCGTTGGCTTGCTGTATATTGCCTTTATTATGTTTAGATATGTTCCTTGTATCCATGGAGTTCACTTGAAGAGAGGGAGGAGGGATTATAGGAACAAGGGGGGTGGTGGTCAGGATCATGATGGGAAAAACCACAGAGATAGATGATCCAAGCTAGTAGGAGCCCATGGACTCTGGACTGACAGCTGGGGAGTCAGCCTGCGTGGGACCTCACTAGGCCCTCTGAATGTGGGTGACAGTTGCATGGCTTGATGTGTTTGTGGGTCCCCTGGCAATGGGACCAGGACTTATCCCGGGTCCATGAACTGACTTTTTAGAGCCCATTCCCTATGGTGTGATGCCTTACTCAGCCTTGATGCAGGAGGGAGGGGCTTGGTCCTGCCCAACTTGGTATGCCAGCCTGTGTTGACTCCCCAAGGGAGGCCTTAACCCCTCCTCATAGGGTGTGGGTGGGATGGAGGGGAGGTGGGAGAAGGGGAGGGAGGGAGAACAGGGGTTGGTATGTAAAATGAAAAAAAAAATTAAATTAAAAAATAGCTACAAAAAAAGAAATAAATATTTCACAGTATAAAAAAAAAGGAAAAAGAGAGGGGAAGAGGAGAGGGGAGGGGAGGAGAGGGGAGAGAAAAGAGAGTGAAACAATCCAAGCAAAACATGCACGTGATGCTAAGGCAGCGTCAGATGTGAGAAGATGCTGAGAGCCGGGAATTCATCTCCATTCCTTCTGAAGTCCATGTCTAAGTTTGGACAAACACTTGTGAACCCATCGTCACTTTCAGTAACACGCAACCAAATGAGCACATATAAGAAACAATTCTGGGGGCTGAAGAGATGGCTCAGAGATTAAGAGCACTGGCTGCTCTTCCAGAGGACCCAGGTTCAATTCCCAGCACCCACATGGCAGCTCACATCTGTCTGTAACTCCAGTTCCAGTGGATTTGACATCCTCACACAGATATACATGCAGGCAAAACACCAATGCACATAAAATAAAAATAAAAAAAATAAAAATTAAAAAAAAAAAAAAGAAACAATTCTGAGTCTTGAGAGAGGGGTCAGCTGCCCTGGGGGCGAGGCTCAGATGGACACCCCTGGGGACCGATGCCAGGTGATGAGGGGTGACAGGGCTTCACGTGTGTCGGGAGGGAGGAGGTCGATACCGGCCCACGGGGAGGCCACAAGGTCTCCCTACCAGCTGCCAGCTCTCATGCTATCATGGCTGCTTGACTTTCGATGATGACATCCAAACTGACGTCACTAGTTCAGATCGCTCATCGTGTGTGTGTGTGTGTGTGTGTGTGTGTGTGTGTGTGTGTGTGTGGAGGAGGTGCACTAATATGCTCACAGACCTCCATGATGAATACAGCTGCCAATGCCCCTCAGCCACTTCACACTCAGTATATCAATGGCACCTTCTCTTCCTGGTCCCCACACCAGACTCCTCCCCTCCCTCGCCCCTCCACGCATTCTGTTACTATCTGTTTGATTTCGTCTCTTTACTGTGTCTTAAATAATTCCCTTTCAAAATAAAGTGGCCACGCTTTTTTGTAAGGGTATTGCTTTTGTACCTTGTGCTCTCTAGAGGTAGGAATGGAGACTGAGTCATCTTGGAATTCCTAGTAGCTCAGTGCTTAGCCTTCGTTACATACACTTAAAATTAGCCCATATTACAGTACATAGCCAGGCAGACAGACAGATACACACACACACACACTGAATGTAATTAATTTTTTTAAAGAAAGGGTTAAAGCGGTCTTGATGGAGGAGAGAAGGAAGCTGGCTGGTTCGAGGTGCTATTTTGGTTGGAGGCATGAGTCAGGATGGCCTCTCTGCAGTCTGCCTGCAGAGGGATCTTGGCATCTTGCCTCACCCAGCCCTGGTTACAAAAGCCTCGTGACAAGTGTCCCCAGGAAGCCACACACCTGGGGTTTGCGCTGCACTATCCCACCTGTTCTGTTCCTTATTTTAAAAATCTATTCTTGAGCTGGCAGAGAGGTACTTACCTATACTCTCAGCACATGGGCGGCGGAGGCAGGCAGATCAAGAGTTCAAGGCCAGTCTGGCTGTAGAGCCAGACTCTATCTCAAGAAGCAAAACAAAACAATGAAAGAGTCCGTTCCTGGTACCCACGTCTTTCTATCATGCTGAGTGTTTTTCTAATCTAGAGCAGTAAAGCTGCCTGAGCCTGTTGGCTGCCTTCCTGTGCTGATCCCGCCAGCTTCCTCTCCATCTCTGGAGGGCTCAGTGCTGCTGTCCACTGGTTCTACCCTCACTGTCGAGAAGGAAGTGCAGTGATAGGCTCCTTCCCTCTCACGACCCTTCACAACCCAGGGTATCCTAAGACAGCTCCACTTCCTTTCCTCCCACTGAGAAGAAAGCCCCAAACAAACAGCCCGTCCTCCTTCACAGGCTGTGAGAACCATAAGGAGTCTTCAGGACATGCTGGTTTGATGTATTCATTTCAAACATGAGCAAAAGGAGGCTGAGGATTCTGTGTGTCGGGTACAGATCAAATGGAATCCCTTGTCATGTTCTAAGGAAGGGGAAATGGGATTTATTTCTCCCCTGCCTAAATTTCTCCTGGCAGTCGCTGCTTTTAAATAACAAAATGGAACTGTAAACTAATTTCTTAAAAGATACATTTGTTTGTGTGTGTGTGTGCGCATGCATGCATGCACACACGCTTGGATATGCTAGCCTGTACATCTTCTGGAAGACCAGAAGCAGATGTCTGAGGCCTCTTAAATCACTTTCTGCCTATTCCTTCTGATGCAAGGTCTCTCTCTGAATCCTGGGACTCAGGTTTTCTCAGCTAAGCTGGAAGGTAACAGCTGTTTCCTGTTTCAGCCTCCCTCAGAGGATGCCTCAGATGGGTGCTGGGGTTTGAACTCTGGTGTTTTTATTTCACAGTGTCCTGGTTTGCTTTCTATTATGATAAACATCATGACCCAAAGCAAGCTGGGAAGGACAGGGCTTCTTTTGTCTTTCAACTTATAGTCCACTATGAAGGGAAGTCAGGGCGGGAACTGAAGCGGCAGCCACAGAGAAATGCTGCTTACTGGCTTGCTCCCCCATCTACCTTCCTTATACAACCCAGGACCACCAGCCCGGGGTTGGCATCACCCACAGTGGGCTGGGCCCTCCACATCAAGCATTCATTAAGAAAATGCCCCACAGACCCGCCTGCAGGTCAATCTTATGGGGGCATTTTCTCAATGGAGATTCTCTCTTCCCAGATGTCCTGAACATGTGTCCTGAACCAGCAAGGACTAACCAAGGATTCCTAGGTGCTGAGTCAGCTCTCCAGCCGTAAACTGATTTTCATGCCTACGGTTGTGCCTGTGTTTCTGTTTAAAAAAAAAAAACTCTTCATCCCCACCTCTTCCTCCCTCTCTTTTCGAGGACCAGAGATCAAACTTAGGGTCTCCGCCCCGGAGCTGTCTCCCCAGACTTTCCTTTTCTTTCGTCTCCCCTGGTTCCTTCGCCGACATGTGCTGTAACACGGGGTGACGAAGGAACGAGATGTCTGTCTCACTCGTCCCAGGACGGACCGCATACAACGGAGGGCTCACCCTTCCATACCTGAAGGAAGGTGAGACTTCCGTGTCTGCTGTTCCAGCAAGTTCTCTGTGAACTCCAATGACAAGAACTGCTGCAGATCAGTCATCGAACTATGGTTTTATTGGCAAGTATCTCTTTGCACAGATATCTTACCTAACATGCTATGAGCTCTTTCAAGGCACAAGACTGTATCGGATTTTTGTTGTTGTTGTTGTTCTTGGTACACAGTGCAGTGTCTTGCCCACAGTACAGCTTGATGGTCGCAGGATTGAGTGCAGCTCTGAGCCTCACCGTTCACTTGGGGCTTACACGTGCCTAATAAGGGAGACTGCTTAAGCCTTAGAGGGAACTGTCCTTGGAGCCGAGCTGTGATGGAAAGTCGGCACACCGTAACAGGAGGAGGAAAGTTGTTTTTATACACATGGAATGAGCCAGACAAAGGCTCAGAGTGGGAGACTAAAATTACTAGGTTGCCTATCAGGAAATTAAACAGCCTATCCATTCATTAGAGGAAGAACAAATGATAGGCCTGGGCATTGAGAGACTGCTAATAAGCGAGAACCAGACCTGCTGTTACGGAAAGCCAGACTGAACATCATCGTGTTGCCCAACCCTCTCAAGCCACCCGGCTCTTACCGTCTTCCTATTCAGAGATTGCACAGGGAGCAGGCTGGCTGAAGGTTAGAATGAATCCCTCTTTCCCAACCATCATTTTCCTCCTCGTGTTTGAGCTTCTGAGAGGGTTGTTTGTGTTTGGATGATGTCATGCAGAGGTCAGCTAGCCATATCACCCCTGGCTTCAAAGTGGAGGCATCGTGTGTGTGTGTGTGTGTGTGTGTGTGTGTGTGTGTGTGTGTGTGTAGAAGAGGCGCACTAATATGCTCACAGACCTCATCTGTTTGGGGGCGCTGTCTGTTAGACTTCAGTCTACCTCACTGGCCACACTGAGATTGGCTACGGTCACAGTTGGTTTCCTAGGGGAATACCTGTCTGAGACTTAGAGTGCCTGTTAGGTGTGTCGAAGTGTGCTTGATGTTTCTAAGTCTCATTTCCTCCTCACAACAGCCTTGGGAGAGATGCCATGCTCTCCCCTTACAGATAATAATCTAAGGTTCAGAGAAACAAAGTCATCTTTGCTGAGGTCTCAAAGGGAGAAAGCATGTGTCTTTTGGTTTTTCTGGAAAGCTCTTTCCTCAATATGAGTAGTATTAAGGAATCTCATTGAGATTAAGGTGCTAGGGTGCTGTGGGATAATGCTTTTGTGCATTGGTTTAATAAAACACTGACTGGCCAGTAGCCAGGCAGGAAGTACAGGTGGGATAAGCAGACAAGGAGAATTCTGGGAAAAGGAAGGCTGAGTCAGGAGATGCCAGCTCACCACCAGGGAGCAGCATGTAATGGCACACAGGTAAAGCCACAGAACATGTGGCTACATGTAGATGAACAGAAATGGGCTGAGTTTAAGTGTAAGAGCTAGTCAGTAGTAAGCCTGAGCTAATGGCTGAGCAGTTTTAATTAATATAAGCCTCTGGGTGTTTACTTGCATCTGAGCAGCTGTGAACTGGGCAGGACACAGAAAAACTTTCAACTGCAAATGGTGCCTATGCAGTTAATAGGAGACAAGGCCAGAGTTTACAGTAATGTAATTTTAGTACTAAGATCAGCTATTGCCGCTTTTATATATTCATTTATTTAAAAATAGTCATGGAGCTGGAGAGAGATGGTTCAGAATTTAAGCACTGGCTGCTCTTCCAGAGGACCTGGGTTTGAGTCTCAGCATATGGCAGCTCTCACCCATCTGTAACTCTAGTTCCAAGGGATTCCATGCCCTCTTCCGGCCTCCCTGGAAACCAGGCACATGCATGGTACACAGACATACATGCAAGAGAAACACTTATGCACCTAAAATAAAATATAATAATAATTAAAAATTATTTATGTGGCTGGCAAGATGGTTCAGCAGGTAAAGGCACTTTTGGTCAAGACTGACAACCTAAGTTCAATTCCCAGAACCCATGTGGTAGAAGACAATGACTCCCACAAGCTGTCCACTGACCTTCATAGGTGTGTCCTAATATGTGTACACACACACACAAATAAATAATTGTAAAAATCACTTAAAATATTATGAGGGGCTGGAGAGATGGCTCAGAGGTTAAGAGCACTGGCTCTTTCTTCCAGAAATCCTGAGTTCAATTCCCAGCAACCACATGATGGTTTAAACCATCTGGTGCCTTCTTCTGGCATGCAGGGATGCAGGAAGAACACTCTATGCATAATAAGTAAATAAATATTAAAAACATAAAATATTATGGGATGTCTAGAGGGCTCTTAACAGTGTTGGTTTTCACATTTATTCCCACCCAAATGCCTCATCAAGTTTTAGTCTCATAGATGAGGAAACCATGCCTCTTATAAGCTGAAAAGTTGTTCAAAGCTAGTGAGTGATGGAGACAGAATTTGTGCCAAGATTTCCTTGCAATTGCACGTGGCCCATAATGGACACTCAATGCAGGGAGTTTAATATTATCTGCCCATGCTCAAGATCATGGCTTTGAAGACAGGGACTATCACTAAGACGGAAAAGCCTCTCGGGTTTACAGTTGAAGCTCTGAAGTGTAGGATTGAGAGAAAGACAAGATAAATAAAGAAGATGAATGGCTTCACCCTTATTCTTTTCTTTCTTTTTTTTTTTTTTTTTTTTTCTGATGCTGGGGAATGAACCCAGGGCCTCAGGCCTGCTAGGTAAGCACTGTTCCACTGAACTATATCCCCAGCTCTCAGTCTCTCTTTCCTTTATAAGGCATGGAAGTGTTTATAATCATCCATTACATCCTAAGACACAGCTGATTAAAACGCTTCCACCAATCAAACAACACTTGGGAAGAACTAACCCCGGTGTCTACTTGGGTTTTAGGGACACGCAGCAATGGATCTTCTCTCTGTAGCCTCACAGCAGTCTTTGCAGTGAGGGCATGATGCCCGTTTTGTGGACTTGCTTTTTGCTCCTTCAGCCTGTTTTTCCATCATGGGCAAATTTGCTGTCATTTGATGTGGATCGATGGCCTGGCAGATGTTCTAACCTCAACTCTGCACAGGGTGCCTCTCAGACGCCTGCCTGCTGGTACTTCTCAGATGGCTGGTATTTGGAGGAATCTGCCAGCAGGCTCTTTCTCTAGGGGTCTTGTGGGTGGTGGGGGCGTGAGTTTTCACTTGGGGAGTGAAAACCTGAGATTTCAACTAAGGATGGGAGGAGTTGTCTCTGTCCAGTGCTTCTGACCTGGCCCCCAAATGACCGAGTTGGTTTAGAGAGCTATTTGCCTTTGCCTGAGATTAATGACTTTCTGATCTAGGGAATGGGCTTCATATCTCCTTGTTTAAAGGTTTTAGGAAAATCTAGTTAGCTCTGGCCTGAAACTTATTCTAAGTTCTTTGGGAGCAAATGGGGGGTGGGGTGGGCTTTTTTCATGATGGAGAAGGAGCAAAGCAGAACCACAGTTGAGTGACTGGTTGCCGGACTTGGAGGAACTCAAGAGGTGTGAAATCCCCAGACTTGCAGATGGCCCAGCTGGCCCCAGAGCAGAGCCCAAAGCCAGCAAAAAAAGTTTCACATTGAATTTTATATAAGGGGTGTCCTCGGAGCAGGCATCAAGGACACACAACAAATTTTTATCCTAGAATGTTTCAAATAACAAAAAAACAAACCCCATGATCTTATGGGGCTCTCTACAAGAAGAACTAGAACCTTCTATATCCAGTTACAGCTCCAAGAACAGCCCTCCTCATCCTGCTGAGCCAGGCCTTGGCAAAGCAACAGAATCCAAGCAGCCCAGAGAGCTACGCTTCCCCGATTCTGAGCATTCTCTGTCTCACACATCCTTTAAGATGACCACATACTGCCTGCCTTCTGCTGCGGCTGTACCCAAGGCCCGTCAGCCTCATCCAGAAGAGCAGGAGACACTCAGGTCACATGACTCAAGGAAGGATCCAGAAAGTCCAGAGCTTGGTCCCTACATCTCCTCCCCTTCTCTTCTTCCACATCCATGCAGACAGTACAGGTGGGCAGTACCACTCCTGCTGCCCAAAGCAGGGAGAAAGGGGGATTTCCCTTTCCCGGTCCCTCCAATAGCAGCACAGGACGTGGATTCTGAAAAGGTTTTGGTTTCACTCGTGGGAAATGCAACATTGGGGAAGCCTGACGGGGCCTCGGGGTAAATCCTAGCCCGTATTTCCAGAAGGAGGGGGTATTTGGGGAAACGCGGTAGGTTTATTCAAAACACAATAAAATTGTCTATATGACAACCAAAGCCTTCTGTGTGTTGTGTGATTGGGATTAAGTTTTGGCTGTTTTGTTGAAAGTTGAGATGGAAAGTTATCTTCTAAAATGTGGAATGTCCCCCGCAGGCGCATCTATTTGGACAGTTGTTCCTCAGTGGGTGTTGCTGTTTTGGAGAACCTGTAGAATCTTTGGGAGAGTGGGCGGCTGCAGGACGTGGGTCATAGGATGGGGTGGGGATTTGTGGGCTCCAGGCTTGCTCTCTGCTTCCAGGCCCACTGAAGTGTAAGGAATCCCAGCCCTGTGCTCTCACTGTCGTGAGCTCTGCCGTGCCCTTCCCAGCGTGATGGATTGTATCCTCCAACTGTGACCAAAATCAACACTCCGTCCCTCCAGCTTCTTGTTGGATTTTGGTCAAAACAACAATAATACAAAAGGAAATATCATCAAGCTTGTTCGAACAATTCACCAAGCAGAGCCCATCCACTTTCTTAGCTCTGCATCATAGGTAAGGATGCTACCTCCGCTTGGCGCACTCCTGCAGGGCGGCCAGAGGGAGTCAGGCGTGGCTTTGCAGGGAGCCTCTCTGAGCTCTAGTGAGCACCCTGGACCTCTTGGCTTACCGCCATCTGGTAAGGATACAAAAATGAGAAGGCAGAAAAGGAGTGCTGCATGCTCTTGGCCTGCTTGAAGATTTCAGGAACGTTTAGGAATGGGCAGGTCTAGGAACCTGAATCGGATGGATCCAATGATGGGTGGGGGTGGGGTGGGGTGAGGGCCCAGGGGCGTGGAGTGAAAAAGCAAGCTGCCCCTTTTCCTCTGTGACTGCTGTTTTCCTGTCTCTTTTGACCCCCCCTTTCCCTCCGTGACTGCTGTTTTTTCTGTCTCTTTTGACTTGCTCTTCAGTTCTCTGTCTCCGTCTGAACTCGGCTCAAGGTGCTGTGGGATGTATTTGCCATCACACCTTTGCTCAGCCTTCTCTCTTCCCTCACCGTCCTTCAGGAAAGCATCTTGTGCATGGGTTCCTGGAGTGTCTGGAGTGTCTGTCTTCTGTGAGCCACCTAAGTGCTAGTTCTTGTGACTTATATTCCACCTCCGTACCTCACCAACACTCTCTGTACCTGTCCCTCACCTCACGTAATACATACAAGCGTTTTGATGAGAGGGCTGTGGCTTACTCATTCTCTCTCTCTCTCTCTCTCTCTCTCTCTCTCTCTCTCTCTCTCTCTCTCTCTCTCTCTTTCTCTCTCTCTCTTACTCTCTCTCTCTTTTTCTTTCAAAATAGGTCTCTTCCATCCTTGAACTTGCTTTGACCCAGGACTTCCTTCTTCACCTCTTAAGTGCTGGGATTACAGGGGTTAGGAATCAAACCCAGGACTTAATGTATGCTAGGGAAGCACTCTCCCAACCGAGACGCGTGCTCAGCCCTTATTTTTCTGTTCTGTAGAATACAGCACAGACTCAGACCACTGCCGGCACTAAAAAGTAAATTTGGGCTCCGAATGCTAACAGCAGACCTGACCCTATTAGTGAGAGGTTGCTTGGGTTTTAAGCAACTTCTTTAAGTATTTGGCTCATCCTCAGATGTATCTAATGTGATCCAGAATCTTCCATCGTCCACTGCTAGAAACAGTCCAACGAAATTTGTCTTCCAGAGGTAAGCCTTTCACTCCGTGCTAATTAACTCGGCTCATTTACATACCCCAAACACACTGTCAAAACCAATTGGGTGGAACCCACGTTTTGTCTAGTGGTCTTGTATCTGGCATGATGTTAGTGGGGTCACTAGGGATCTGTGATCTATTGGGGCCATCTCCAAGCCCAAGCTGAAACAAAAACACTTGAGATCCAGAACAGATGTGCACAGTGGTGACACCCCATTTTCATGTTCTGATATTTAGCAGGTATACATGCTAGACTGCACATCTGGGCAGGGGGTATCAGGTACCCTGGGTCATTCCTAGTAGTGCCCACTGAAAAGTCTCCAAGAACCAGTGATCTGCTTAGAGGTACCGGAACACACTGGCTGTACACCGGAGGTGGCGCATGACTCTGTGGCTCTTTCTAATTCAGGTGGAACAACATAGCTTTGAGGTTACAATGAATTCTATTTGGACAGAACTAGGTTAAAATTCTTGGCTTTGCCACTACTGAAGGAGTAACGTAAGACAAAATACTCTTTATGGCTCATTGAGAAAAAAAAAAAATCTGGAGCACACTTGTAATCCCAGCATTTGAGAATTGGAGACCAGAGGAACAGAAGTTCAGTGTTACCCTCAGCTGCACAGCAACTTGATAAATATAATTTTAAAATCTGGCTGGATGTGGTGGCATAGGCATGTAATCCAAGCACTTGAGGGACTAGAGTAGGAAAACCAAGAGTTTAAGGACAACCAGGCTACTCAGTGAGATACTGTCTCAGAATTTGAATCATATACATATATACACAAATCTGAAAAATAGAGAGATCGCCTGTTTATGACATCATTTTGAGGATTTATGAAACTGAATATTTTCCAAGTTAGAGAACTAACCTGCCACAGGTGATGGCACTGGTCCCCAAACCTTTGTGGGCATCACACAGATCCAGAGGGTCAGCTAGAGGTCAAATGATGGCCAACACCGGCTTCTGAAGGAGTGGATTTGAAGTGGGGCCTCCTCCTCATTTGCATTTCCAGGTCTCCAGGTGATGCTGAGGCAAACTTGGGAACCATCATTGTCTAGTAGTAGACTGTAATGGGTTCCGGGGGTACAGAAGCTGGGGAGAAAGGGCTCTGGGAAAGCAAGATGGGTCCTGACTCATACGGGCAGAGTCTCAGAAGGCCTAAGGCCTCTGAGGAAACAGCCTCTCAAAGACGCGCTGAGGTTGTGCAAGTGGGAAAGAATTAGGGGAAGACGTAGTGAGGAGAAGAGAGTGGCTTGGAGAATGTGACCAGTGACATGGTAACAGTATGGTAGAGAGCCGGGCAAGCAGGCCTGTGACATCAGCGTGGTGTGGCTGGAGGGACTGTGCAGGGCCCATAGGCCAGTCTGAGGGGGTCTGTGGTTGTGCGCTGTGCCTGGCGGGGAGCCCTCCCTGAGCAGAGAAATGGTGTTCTGATTTATCTTTCCAAATACAGCCTGTTGGCACGGTGCAGAAGATGGTCGGAGGGAGGCAGGAACAGAGGGGGGAGGGCGGTTAGGAAGCTTTCTCAGAACCGTGGTTGCCTGGGTAGTGATTTGGCTGTGGAGCGATTCCTGTGGTGATGGAGAGAAGTACGTGGTTTAGAGATAAAATTGATAGAATTTGATGATGGATTGGACATGGGAAGAAAAGGGGAGAAAAAGTTAAAGATGACTCTTGGAAAATATGATGGAATTACAGCCGCAGAGCAGATGTGAAGACACCCCCCCCCCCAGAAAGAGGTGAGAAGCACATTGGTCCCCACCCATCCTAGATGTCAGTCAGCTGTGATCCTCACTCTCCTTTCTTTTCTTCTCTGTCTTCAAGCCAGCCTGATTGCTCTGTCACTCTTCTTTGGGCTAATTATGCTGTTTGCTCGGGGAGATAAGCGTCCAGAGATAAGAGCGAGGCGCTGTTTGGCAATTCTGAGAAAGGCCTGTACTCCTGACCTGACAAACCATGGAAGCAGGGTTGTCTGGACTCCATCTTTTCTAGTCTCCTTAACTTTTTTTCTCTTTTTACAACAGGGTCTCATGTATCCCAAACCAATCTTCAATTTCCAATCCTCCTGTCTCTACTTTCCACGTACGCAACCAGGCTTGGTTTATGAAGTGCGTGGGAATCAACCCAGGTCTTTATGCATAGTAGGCAATTGCTCTACCAACCGAGCCTCACCCACAGTCCTTTATCTGCTAAACTCAAACTATATTCACCAGAGAGGGTTCCATGTTATCATCCGGTTTAACCATGGCAACCCTGGATGGAGTATATGCCTTGCTCCCTCCTAGAAAGGGAAAGAGACAATTCCAGGCTATGTGCAGTGGGGTTGAGGTACCTCATCTCCCAGGTGTCTCACTGAGTCTCTTGCTCAGACAAGAAGTAGGTCATGAGATGCAACCAGGCCAGGAACAGGATGTTCCCAGCTGGAGGGTTGACTGCTGGTGAGTCAAAGTAGATGTTCCCATGGCAATGGGAACGCCACCTCCTTTTTGAGACCAGCAGCCCAGGAATATGGAGGCGAGTCAGCTGCAGCTTTGAAAGCCTCCAGCATCTCCTCAGTTGCTCAAACGGAAGCTTCTGAAATGACTGGGTACTTGGCATTTGACAGAGTTTCCAACGGTTTTCCACGTGGTGAGTTGATCTAGGGCAGGAGGTAAGGCAGTACCAGGTAACCGTGTGTCCTTCCCTGGTCCTCTGTGTGAGCCACAGAGAGTGACTGCCTTAAGGCTTCGGTATCATGAGACTTCCTACTGGCTTGAAACTTGCTCAGAGAATCTCAAACCTCCCAACTTTTACATATATGAATGGAAAAATCCCATTGATTCCCAAAGATCTCTGGGAGTGTTTGCACTGGATCTTCTTCCCCCTTAGGATGTATTCAGGAAGGGACAGGGCCTCCTCCCCAGTCCCTTTCTTCAGATCCCTCACCCATCTTCTCATATGCAGGGCCCAGGCCACTCAAATACCTAGTGCACCATTTTGGAGAATTGAAAATGTCTCAGAGCTAAAAAGTGCTTCACCACAGAGAGAGGTGGACACGGGACAGACGCTGGACAATTTCATCAGGTGAGGCCCTCCCTGCAGGAAGAGTGTTGGGATGGTCACAGTGTTCCCTGGATCTAGTCTCATAGACTGATTCATAATAATCAGGGTTGTGGTCGGTTGACATATAAACCCAGAAGGCAAGTCATTCTCCATTAAATTAGTAACAGGAAGATACAAATGACTGAGCAAAAAAACAAAAAACAAAAACAAAAACAAACAAAAAAAAAAACATTAAGAAAATAGGACCCGGGTCCTGACCCTTGATCTGGAGTGTGAGAAGAAGGGAGAATTGAAACTATGGTGGGCTGGCTAGAGCTCGTGATAGGATATGATGTGGTAGTTTGAATGTAATTGACCCCCCATAAGCTCATGGGAAGTGGTACTGTTAGGAGCTGTGGCTTTGTTGGAGTGGGTGTGGCCTTGTTGAAGGAAGGGTGTCACTGTAGGGGTGGGCTTTAAGGTCTCCTATGTGCTCAAGTCACACTCAGTGTCTCAGTTCACTTCCTGTTGCCTGCAGATCAAGATGTAAAATTCTCAGCTCCTCCTCCAGCACCATGTCTGCCTGCATGCCACCATGTCCTGCCATGTTGATAGTGGACTAAACCTCTGAACTGTAAGCCAGCCAATTAAATGTTTTCCTTCATAAGAGTTGCTGTGGTCATGGTGTCTCTTCATAGCAATAGAAACCTTAACTAAGACACATAGCTACCAAGGATGTCCCAATTCCCAGTGCCTGCTGGACTTCTTGCCATGTTGCCAGCCCAAATCTGGAACTGGAGAATTCTCCTTCCCGGTCCATCTTATCTCCATGAACTGATGATTCAAAGTCATGCTCAACCACTTAGTGGCTTTGTGACCTTAGATGAAGTCACTTCATTTCTCTGAGCCTTAGTTTACCCAACAGTAAAAGGAAGGGGGATAATACCTGCCTACCCAGCAGGGCTATTGTGAAGACTGAATGAATGGACCTATAAGGTGTAGCACATGACAGACATGGAGCAGAAGTTACTGCTTGACCTGCTTGACCTTTGATGTCTTCAGCAGCGTCCCTTAACCCTGTCCGTCAAGAATTCTGTCCATTCCCAAGGGGCTCATCAAAATATAAATGATTCCCGCAAGCATTCCAGGAGCTGATTTTACTGTTGTGGAAGCAGGGTTTCACTCTGTAGCCCAGGCTAGCCTCAAATTTGACCTAATCCTCCTGTCTCCATCTCCCCTGTGCTGGGATTTCAGGCATGAACCACTAATCCCATCTCTGGAGTTTCTGCTCCTCCAGTGGCAGCAAGGGACCCTCCTACGTGGTCCTGAGGTGTGCATCTTACCGCAACATCAACAGCAGGATGGCTCCTGAGTTTTTGTTCCCTGAGGCTGAGCCTCCCGGCTCTTCCTCCTAGACGCTCCCAGCGTGTGGCCGGTGCTCATTTCTAGGAAGACATCTGTAGTTGGTATTCCCTTCCTCCTCCAGCATTGCTTTCTAGTTCTGGAGACATGATGCCCTTTCACACCAACTCGAGGGGACATTTCTCCATCGGCTTGTGCCTTCTGGACCCAGGCCACCTTGGCTGCTGCTGCTGATTTAGCCGAGCTGTTTCCTGCTGCTCTGAACACCAAGAGCACCGTCAGCATTATACACAGGCATGCAAAGACTCAGCTCTCCTGACCCAGAGCCTTCCTCAGAGGCTTCCGGGGCGGGGTGGGGAGGGGGAGGAGGGGGGGAGAGTGTAAGTTAAACAGATGATAACACACAGACTTCAAATATGCCAGAGGAGAAGGCATTTAAAATTCTCAGTGGGGGCCGAAAAAGGCTTTTAGCATCTTTTCTCTTCAGCTTCTTCCCTTGCCTTCAGTACTGAAGGCTGCCTGGGAGTTGTCCAGCCTTTCCTCTGTGGGTGTGACTGTTTAAGGATGACTGACTGGTCCTTTTGTGAGCAGGCACAGGCTTCCCGGGCTTGGGTGTGAATGTGGAAAGCTCCTCCCAGGCTGCTGGAAGGAGTAGCGGGCTCCTAAGCTTGGCCGTGAACATTTCCAAGTCCGCTTGCCGCAGAACGAAGCTATTAAACCGATGTTTTGAGATTGCAGACTAGCACAGTTCTGTACTTTGAGGAAACAGAATCCATGTGGCGGCGTTCACCTGGGCTATTCCTGAAGAGCAGAGGCAATTCATTGGATAGTAGAGACACTGGACAGGTGACAAGGCCCTGCCACCTGGGCTGGATTTCACAGATGATGCTCTATCTTTGTGACAGCAAGACTGGGATAGGCTGGTGTGATGAGTGCGCCCAGGGTTTGCTTTGGCATCCCTTCTCCTGGCAATGACCTCCTCTAGAGTTCTGTCTTCCCTAAGCCCTTTTTGGAAGGGCTGTGGTGACTTGTAAGGCTTTGCTTCTACATGGCCGGTGAAGACTTCTCCTGTGATTTCATGGAGTTATGCTCACTAGCTAATGGTAGGATCAGAACCGGAAGTACTAGATTCAGTAAAGTAGACATCAGGATTTTGTCCAAAGCCAAGACCTTAGCAAGTGTGATCCCTTCTTCATATCTGCGGTGTGCTGGAGGATTGAGGGAAGGAGAGGAATTTGGAGTTTTATCTTGCTAGGCAAAGACCCGGCCTAAAATGCTTCTTAGCATGCATATGCATTCCAGTATGTCGACTTCAAGACTGGCCTGCTCCGTCATACACAAGCGTTTATCATTTCTCAATCATTCCCTGTACCTCCTCACTCAGTACCAGTAAACTGAGGTCAGTAAAAAGGCCTTAGTGGAGGAGACCATACATATCCAGGGCTCTAAGATTCTGTGTGTGGTGCAATTCCTTGTACACAAGGAAATTCAATGGACAGGCACTGTAGCACGGATCCTAAATGGTCTTAATAAAAACCCAGAGCCAGATATAGGGGTAAATGCTGGAAGATCAAAGAGACAAAGGAACAAGCCACAGCCACCTCTCACCTCACCATCTCCTCAGCTGAAAGGACTGAGCTCCTGTCTCCTCCCGCCTTATATTCCTTTCTCTGCCCAGCCATATCACTTCCTGTCTCAACATCCCTAGTGCTGGGATTAAAGGTGTGTGCCACCACTGCCTGGCCTCTATGGTTAACTAGTGACTGGCTTTGCCCTCTGATCTTCAGGCAAGCTTTATTTGTTAGAGTACAAACAAAATATCACAAGGCACTGACGGGGAGTGTGGCAGTTTGAATGTAAGTGGCCCTCATAATCTTTCAGGGAGTGGTACTATTAGGAGGTGTGGCTTTGTTGGAGTAGGTGTGGTCTTGTTGGAGGAAGTGTGTCACAGTGGGGGTGGGCTTTGAGGTCTCCTATGCTCAGGATACAGCCCAGGGAGTCAGTTGACTTCGTGTTCTCTGCTAGATGTAGGATTCTCAGCTATTCCTCCAGGACAATGCCTGCCTGCACACTTCCATGCTCCCAGCCATGATGATAACAGACTGAACCTCTGAAACTGTAAACAAGCCACCCCAGTTAAATGTTTTCTTTATAAGAGTTGCAGTGGTCATGGTGTCTCTTCACAGCAATAAAAACCCTAACTAAGACGGGGGTGGGAGAGGTATAAATAATTTAGCAGTACCTCTCTCAGCATTCCTAGAAGAAATGATTTCCATCCTCACTAAGTTCAGCATGTCCACTTACATGCTCACACATGAACAATGGCATGCACATGGAAAGGCCTCTCCAAGAAGACTCCTGGTTCCTCCTTCCGCTCGCACTTCCCCAGTTTGGATGAAACATTTTAAGATGTGAGAACAGTGCCTGTTATATGGCGCCCAGGCATTGCTTCATCCGTAGCATAGTATTTCTATGGTCACTCATAGACTTGAGAATATTTTCACAAAATTCCAGTGCTAAGTGATATAAAGACAAGACTGATGGCAGCAAATGCTTGCTGGCCACCAAGTGCTTCCCCAAGCATCTTCCAAAGACTTCCATCTCAGCTGCCAGGGATGGCGGTACAATCAGCATTCTCATTTAGAGATTATGAGCAAGTGGCCCACTTTCTATATAAGGAGAGGGCACTCGTAGGAGAATGTGATGAAGTATCAGTGCTGTCGTTGCTGATAGGAAGAGTAGGTCATTCTCCAACCAGGGTCATCCAGGGCTTCATTGAATGCAGCAGGTGGCATCTGAGCCTGAGTCTTGAAAGCTAGAAACAGTCCACAAAGCAGGACCCTTAGGAGTCTGAGTGAGAGGCCAGGAGAGCCAAAGGGCAGCAGATCTGGTGCCTTGGTAACATGGGCAGGGGTGACAAATGATGATGATGCTGGGAAGAAGGAAGTGGGTAGAAAGGGTCCAGAACAGTGTATCAGTGACTTTTCTCGTTCACTGCTGTGGCCAAACCTGACAAGCTATTCAAGGAGGAAGGGCTTATGTTGTCTTCCAGTTAAAAAGGGATAGAGCCTGTTGAGGTGCGGAAGGCGTGGCAACCAGAGCATGAGGCAGCTGATCACATGGAGACCAGAGTTGGAAACAGAGAGCTGACAGGAAGTGGGGCTGGACTATACACCTCAACTCCCGCCCCCTCCCCCCCCAGTGACTGACTTCCTCCTGCAAGACTCCCCTGCCTGAGCATTAGGAGACATTTGCAACCTTTCGACATTGTCATAGTAGAGACTGTCATCTACAAAGTTCACCCTGGACTCACGAAATTCAGTACAAATGAATGAAGGAATCATTGCAAAGAACCCACATTTTGTTTTTGTTTTTGTTTTGTTTTGTTTTGTTTTCGAGACAGGGTTTCCCTGTGTAGCTTTGTGCCTTTCCTGGAACTCACTTGGTAGCCCAGGCTGGCCTCGAACTCACAGAGATCCGCCTGGCTCTGCCTCCCAAGTGCTGGGACTAAAGGTGTGCACCATCACCGCCCAGACAGAACCCACGTTTTAAATACGTTTATGATTTTGTGTTGGGTCACCATTCATAGCTTTTCCTGGGTGAAATTCAGTACAAATGAATGAAGGAATCATTGCAAAGAACCCACGTTTTAAATACGTTTATAATTTTGTGTTGGGTCACCATTCATAGCTTTTCCTGGGTGAAATTCAGTACAAATGAATGAAGGAATCATTGCAAAGAACCCACGTTTTAAATACGTTTATGATTTTGTGTTGGGCCACCATTCATAGCTTTCCTGGGTCTCATCCACCCTTGGGCAGGGGGTTGGACATGCTCAAAGGGACCCCAGAATCCTCTCAAACAGCATCAGCTGTTCAAGACCAAGCGTTCAAACACACTGAGCCTGGCAATGTAATGGACACTTCACGTTGAAGCCCCAGCAGGGGGTGGCAAGCTTTAGTACCTTAAAAGAGGACGTGATTTTTTTTTAATAGAAGTCAGCCAGGAGCAGTGTGGGGTGGGTGAAAAGATGGGATTGTGTGTTGGCAGAGTAAATTTAGTTGACAACAAGCCATGCAGAGAGATTTGCAAAAGGTAGAACGGGAGATGTGTCTAGAATGAAAGGCTACGAATGGACCCGGCACCCTGAATCAATTGACAACAGACAGGGTAGCTGGGGAGTTTCCAGGGCTGTAGGAAGGGGAGGAAGCCTGGAGGAAGCTTAGTCCAAGTTCCAAGTTCCACAGTCTTTGCCCTGCAGGGAAAGACACTCCACCTTTCCCAGTCTCCACTTTCTCTTTTGCAAAATAGGATTTAAGACAACATAGAAAACACGTAGCCCTTGGTAGGGGCTCCAAATACTCCTTTCAGCATTATCTGGAAATGTTTGCAGCGCGAGTACTTCCCCTTTGTCCCAGAAGGAAACACAAGCAGATGCAAGGACTTCCATTCCCAGCCTTGCTGGATCCCTCCACTAACAGCACAGCCGGATAGAAGTGGAGTTTAGCTTTACTAACGGTGTATATAGTAGCAGGATATGAGAAGATCCATCTTATCGTCATTAGTATTGGGTTTTGCATGGAAATCAGCAGAGAATTGTTTCTCCATTACAAGATGCCTTTTCAGGTCATGCTTAGCTCACAACCATGTGAGCATCAGAAGGAAGGCAATCAGATGAGGTTCTGGGCATTGGGCTCTCAGCTGACTGCTTATCATCTTCCCTAACCAGCGGTTCTCAACTGGGGTTTGGGTTTTCTCCCTGAGGGCCTTTGGCAATCTCTGGAACAGCTTTTGTTATCGCAACGAGGGTAGGGGAGCCATTGGTATATGGTGGAGAGGGGCCAGGAATGTTTCGAATGGTCTATGATACACACAATAGCCCCCACAACAAAGAACTATCTGATCCAAAATGTTAATAGTCTGATGTTGAGAAAACCTTTGTTCATCCACTCATGTGTTAATTTGTTTATATTTAAAATTTTATTTGTAAGTGTGTATATGACAAGGGGAGAAGAGAAACATGCCATGGTACATGTGTGAAGGTCAGAGGACAACTCTTTCCACCATGTGTCCTAGGGATTGAACTCAGGTGTTCAGCTTGGTGGCAAGTGCCTCTACCAGCCCCCACTTGTTATAAAGCACCTACTAAATCCCAGTTCTAAGTAGAGTATTTGAAAATATGAGAAAAAGGCAAATTAGTACTCTGAAAATATTATGAGGAGAAAGACATGTGTCTTAGTTAGGGTTTCTATTGCTATGAACCACGGCAACTCATATAAAGAAAAACGTTTAACTGGCTGGCTTACAGTTCAGAGGTTTAGTCTATTATTATCATGGCAGGATATTGTGGCATGCGGGCAGACATGGTGCTGGAGAAGGAGCTGAGAATTTTACATCTTGATCTGCACGCAACAGGAAGTGAACTGAAACAGTGGGTGTGGCTTTAGCATATGTGATACCTGAAAGCCCACCCCCACAGTGACACACTTCCTCCAACAAGGCCACACCTACTCTAACAAAGCCACACCTCCTAATAGTGCCACTCCCTTTGGGGGCCATTTTCTTTCAAACCACCATAACATGCAATCTAACAATTAAATGGAAATAAGCTAGATGCTATCATGCAAGTACATACAAGAGAAACTGAAGTTAGCCATCCTGGCATATACCTTTAATCCCAGCACTAAAGAGACAAAAGCAGGTGGATCTCTGTGTGTTCAAGGCCAGCCTAGTCTACATAATGAGTTCTAGGCCAATCACATAGTAAGACCTTGATTCCAAAAAAAAGAGCAAATGGAACCATGTAGAGACGCCTGGCTCAGTGGTTGAAAATATCTTGTTTGGAGATAGGAAGCCTTGGATTTGAATCCCTGGTCTGTTCCTTATTTGAAGAGTGAATCTAATTAGTCTTATTAATAAAAGACAGGAGACAAATATTGGACTAATGACCCGAAATATCAGAGAAGCAGAGGAACAGCCACCAGTGACTTCTTACCTCTCCAGATCCTCCAACCGAAAGGGCCAAGATCCTGTCTTTGCCCCACCTTTATCGCTTCCTCTCTTTGCCTCCCAAATTCTGGGATTAAAGGCGTGTGCCACCACCACTGCCCAGCCTCTGTGGTTAACTAGTGGCTGGCCCTGCCCTCTGATCTCCAGGCAAGCTTTATTTGTCAGAACACAAACAAAATATCACGCAGCACTTGTATTGTATTGTCTGGGGTTGACTACTTAACCCCTATGAACTTCAGTGTCTTATCTAACGCACATACTGCTATGTTTACTTCATTGTGTGGTGATGTGTGAGGAGCAAATAAACTTACCAGGATCACTCACACAAAAGTAATTATGAGGAGGCTGCAATGATGCTTGCCTGCCTGGGATCTGGGAAAGCTTCACAGGAGACAACTCCGCCTAAGGCTTGAAGGATGAGTAGACTTGTGCTGGGTAAGTAGCCAGGGGATGGTTGTTAAACACAAAAGAATCACCAGGGCCATGACCCCGAGAAAGGGCACATCATGACTTCTTTGAAGAGCTACAACAACAAGAACAGAAAGAGAGCCAAGCTGTTGTCTGGGGGCAGAATTAGTGACGAGCAAGATATGAGGGCTGGAAGATGAGGCCATCTGAAATGCCTTTAACGCTTTTGGAAAATTGCACTCATCGTGTTTTTGTGCATGCACACACTCATGCACATGTACACCTGTCACACTCTGTGTGTGTGTGTAAGCCAGAGGACAACTTGGGGACTCCATTCTCTCCCTCCCCCGTGGACGAATGCGTATGGAAAGTGGAGGCGCAGCCCTGAAGTACCCAGATGGTGAGATGAAGGATCAGAGTCCTAAGGGAATCAATCCTTCAGCCCCACTGCTCTTGTCAAAGAGGGTGTGTGTGTGGCTTCTTCCTGGTGGGTCCAGATGTTCTCTAGTGTTATGTGCATTGTGTGGCTTTGCTTAGGGCTTGTGAAGTGCTGGCCTGAGAGGTAGGAGGCACTGCTGAGGTTTTTCTGCAGTGGGGGAGTTTATCACATGGGTCTGGTCTGCAACAGGAGCCGTGGGCAGGGGCCCCTAGGCAATAGAATGGTGGCAGTGAGCATGGATGGAAAGACTCACACCATTAGATGCATCTTTGAGGCCCCTTCCCCAAAAGAGCTTGTAGATGGGAATCTTTTACCCCAAAGTAAATGCCTTTGGAAAGGAATGGACCCCAGATTTTTACCAAGAGTTTGGTTATCATGTGTCCAGCAGCGCAGAGAGGACCGCTTTCGTATTTTGATGTTTCTCTGCGTGTTTCTGGGAGTGGGAGCACTTAACGGAATTAAAGGAGTCTTAAGCACAGAGTCTGAAAAGTGAACCTGAACTGGAGGAAGCAGTTTCCCGGAGCAAAGTACAACCAGCATTTACAGGGCACCCATTGTGCATGGCCAGCTGTTCCAAAAGGCTTGTTCCATGATTTCATAATCTCGTAGCTGCCATTTCACATTTCGCATGATACAGACCCAGCATCCCCCAGATCTTGAAGTGAGCCTCAGGAAAGTGCCTATCTGCAACGCACAGTGTGTTGTCCTGCCAACCATTTGAGAGCCTCGGACATGGAGTAGTCACAGAGCCCATCAAGACCTTGGTCTGCTTGGTAGAATGAGGATATGTCTTGCCTTAGTTCATAGCTTGTCATCAGCTCTAATTATTTAACGCCTCTGCTCCCTATAACCTGCCTTTAAGTAAAGGATATCAGTGTGGTAGTCATTCCCCCACCCTAGTATAAATCCAGGTTGTTGGGAGGAGCCCTGGGTCAAGAACACCCCAACATCTGGCCACTTGCTGGAGACTGTAATTAAATAAACTGGCAGCTCAGCAAGTCATTTGCCAGCTTGGCAGGCATGAGAGGACAAATAGCTCTCAGCATCCAGCCAGGTATGTTCACACTGAAGTCAAACAGGTTCCCAGCCTGGTGGCCAATGAGAAGCAGCCAATCAGAGGAAATGGTTGTCAGCATCCAAAGGGACCATTAGGGGCTGAGGATGTAGCCCAGCTAGTACAGTGTTTGCTAGCACGCACAAAGCCTTGGGTTCATTCCCCAGCGTTACATAAGCTGGGTACACACCTGTAATCCCAGCATAAGGAATGTGGAAGCATTAGGTTAAGGAATTCACAGCTGGGCTGGTGAGATAGCTCTGTGGGTGACGTGCTTATGATACACTTATGAATCCCAGCATTGGAAACGCAGACAGGAGAGTTCCCGGTCCCTGACCAACCTATTTGAAGTAGTGACCTTTAGACCAATGAGATGGATGGCATTCCTGAGGATGGCATCTGGTGTTGTCCTCCATGATCCATGGTTTTGCACACACACACACACACACACACACACACACACACTCACACTCACACTCACATTCACACCATGAATAAAAATTTTATTTTAAAAAAGTTTCCATGTGTATGTTTCTCTGTATGTGTATGTACATAGGGGTGCAGATGTCCATGGAGGCCCCAAAAAGGATGTTGGATCCTCTGGAGCTAAAGTTACAGATGGTTGTGAGCTGTCTGATGTGGGTGCTGGGAAACAAACTCGGTCCCCTCGGAGAAGGATGCCTACACCTTCTTAACTATCCAGTCATCTCTTCTGCCACACATACAACATTTTAAAGAAAAGGTCAAGGTCCTCATTGGCTACACAATAATTTCAAGGCCAGCCTGGGCCATGGGAGACCTTGTCCCAACAAAAAAACAAAACAAAGCACCCCAAATGGTTGCCAGTCACTTTATCCCCAGGTACCAGCTATGTGAGCTCCGTCTCCAGCGGAAGGAAGCATGAGAATCTGGGATGACTGGGACAGATGTTTTTGGTGTTTTGGCTGGCTGCAGTGGGGCATGTTCTGTAGCCTGGAACCCTTGCAGGGCTGGTTGGCAGTTGACCTAAGGAATGAGATGGAACCAAGCTCTCTGCTCATGGCAATCGTGGTAATCAGCCAAAGGGGCTCTGTGTTCGAGGGTCTGGACCAGCCCATCCTGCCTTCATCTCATTGTTTTCTCAGGATGTTGGTCTCTAATAAGCACTGCCCCGACTCCTGGAAGTGCCTGTGTTCTTTTGGCGTTAATAAATGCCTCCAACACCCTTGCATAGACATGCCTCTTTTAGAACCTCGTGCGAGGCCACCCAGAGGGCAGAGATAAAAGTGTTTGCTCAAAAGGAACTTAATTTTAAGATTACACGTGGTCCCTCCTGGCTGCCAAGGCAGTTAACAACCAAAGATGTGCTGTGTGATGATTTAAACAAGATAACATGGGTCAAGGGCTTTGAACAGTACCCAGCAGACAGTGTTCCATTAACACTAACCATTGCTTACTGCCCTTCTCATGGTAATTCTATAAAGAAGGTATCATTATTACCCCAGTGTCAAACAGTTTCTTCCCGTGGAGCTCAGACAGGGATATCTCCAACCCAAGGCCCTTTAACCTGTGGACGCTCATGGCTAGACTTCCTCACAGATAGGGGCTGGTCACCTGCAACCCTCTTTCAAGATCCGGAAGGGACTACAAAAGTGCTTTCCAAGCACGTGCTCTGAGCAGGCTCCCATCCCTGAGAATTTAATCTCTCAGCTGCCATGCCTAACTGTAATGGGACACCTGTCCCTGGAGCCATTGAAGAGAGCCAACTGCAGGACATGTGAATCCAGCCAATGGTGAACAGAGGCGCTTGGCTCTGACACTTCCTTCTTGTCCTCTAATCCTGCTTTCCCTACCTTTCCATTCCAGTTCTAGCCGGAGACCAAGTAGGCACTCTCCAGTCTCTCCTCTCCTCCCCTTCTCTTCTCTCCTCTCCTCTCCTCTCCTCTCCTCCCCTCCCCTCCCCTCCCCTCCCCTCCCCTCCCCTCCTCTCCTCTCCTCTCCCCTTCTCTTCTCTCCTCTCCTCTCCTCTCCCCTTCTCTCTTCTCCTCTCCTCTCCCCTCCCCTCCCCTCCCGTCCTCTCCCCCTTCTTTCTCTCTCTCCTTCTTTTCCCTCCCCTCCCTTCCCCCTACCACCTCTCATTTAACTGTGCAGCTCATACTGGCCTTGAACTCTCTACCTTCCCGCCTCAGCCTCCTGAGTGCTGGGAGTGCAGTCTGCATTGTCATGCCTCACTGCTGACTAAGCCTCCCAGAAGCCAGAAGTCCCAGTCACTGTGTTGTCCTTGGTGAAAAGAGACTTCTGCCTGTGTGTTTTCAGACTCATGGGGCTGCCTTGGGAGACCTAACTGCTGGTTTTAAACCTTTCCATTTACCAGCTTGGACAACAGTAAAACCCAGCATTAATAGTTGACAAAGCAGCTCCCCACACCTCTATTTCATTTGATTCTCATAAGATTGGGAGTGATGGAGACTGAGGCTCTATTTCTGTTCTACAAAAGAGCTTAGATTAAGCTCATGATCAGGGCTGTCCCTCTAATAAGTGAAAACCAGGTAGGACAGAGACCAAGGTTGTTAAAAATAGAAATCCCAATGCTATGTTCACAGTGTTGACCCCTCCCCCTCTTCATATATAAAGTGAAAGTATTTGGAACAAGAGGTCATTGTGGTCCCTCGTAGCTCTCAGGTAGGGTATAATGTGGCTTTTACCTTTCCAATAATCATATTCACCTCAAGAACGCTCACTTATGACACCTGTTCTAGGACTATGATCTCTAGGGTCGTTTCCATCTCCCATCTACATTCTGTGGCGTTTCCATTTTGATAGTCCTCTGCATACACTTCATTCAGGGGACTGGAGACCTCTTTGAAATCCATACTGAGAACTTCTCCTTTGGCTGGGCATGCAGCTCAGTAGAGTGCTTGTCCAGCATGCATGAAGCCCTGCATTCAGCCCCAGCAAACACACACGAAGCATGGAGACCCATGCCTGCACACTAGCACTAGGGAGGTGGATCTGAAGCTGATGCTCACTCCCCCTCAACTGCATAGGGCCAGCCTGGGCTACATAAGACTGTCGGGGGGGGGGGGGAAGATGGGGAGAGACTGGTTTATTTCTTAGATTCTTCTAGCAAATGAAGGACCAGCTCTACAAGCCTGTGCATCCCCAGCATCTCCACTGTTGCCGCATTAAATATTGAAGTACCAACTTCTCTACATAAAAAGCCAAGCTTGTGGCATCTTCCGGCAGGCATTATCCATGGCATTAGACTCTTGGAAAATGGAAGTAATAGCACAAATGGTAGGAGAATATTGGCGGCACAAGGTATCAAGTGATTAAGAATTGAAACGGGAGACAGGAAATGACTACTGTGGGCACAGGGGAGCCTCACTGACTCCTCGCTCCATTATTCTTGCGGTCATCGTCATAAAAGCCCCTTGACTCGGGGGCTGCTCTCCCCAATCCTTCTCAAGTATGCGCTGTGTCTGTTCACAGGGCAGCTGGTTAAGAGCATTGGCAGGCTACACTCAAGATCTTAATCTTCAGTAAATGACTTACTCTTATGGGCTTTTTATTTATAAAATCAATATTGTAATAATAATAATAATAATAATAATAATAATAATAAACTAAAATGCCAAGTAATGGCATAATGACTTGAGAATTAGATTTGTGTTTTCATCCAAGTAAAACATGTTTATAATTTTAAAAAGTATAATATCATTGGCAGGTAAGAAGCATTCTCTCTCTCAATTTCCCCCACATTATCTCATTATCTCTCTCACTGTGGAAAACATTTTTTATTTTTAAATGATAAAAAAAAAAGTACATAGAATGGCAAGCACGGACCTTAAATATACACTTAATTTAATAAATTAATTCACCTGTGTAACCAGCTCCAGATACTAATAGTGATCTGGAGTGGTCCCATCATCTCAAAGAGGTTTGGGGGGGGGGTGCTCTTCCAAGAAGTCCTTGTCTCTGACAGGAAGCCATTGTCCTGATTATTGTCACTCAGATTCGTTATGCATTCATGAACTCCAGATGAGTGAAAACACACAGGACAGGCCATTTCCTACTGAGTTTCTGTACTAGCATCAAGTTTTAGAGATTCCTCAGTTTTTGTAGTTATTTCAGTTTGGTTTGGCTTGAGACTGGGTCTCCAGTGAGCCCACACTGGCCTTGAACTCACAATGTAGCCAAGGGTGATCTTGAACTTTTGATCCCCCGTCTCCACATGCCCAGTGGTGGGCTTACAGGCATGTGCTGTATGGTTTACATGATACTGTAGATAGAACCCCTGCTTCAAAGACACCAGGCAAACACTCTATCAACTAACTGAGCCTCATGCCCAGCCCTTATCAGTCTTCCTGAGACACATCCTAGTGTGTCCTTTCTTATCACTGAGCTGTATTTCACTTCATGAACCCACTATTAGCTGTTCGTTCATGGTTCTTTTCATGGGAATTAGGCTGTTTCCAGTTTGGGGCTAATGTGAACACACAAGGTAGAAGCATTTTTATGGAGCTGTTTTCATTTCATTCTGTATGCATGCAAAAACAGAATCACCGAGTCATCGGGTATTTGTTGAGTTTATAACGGACTACCCAATGGCTTCCAGAGAAGGCTCCATTTCACAGTCCCATCATCAGGAAGAGTGCTCCCCTCCCTCCACATCAACAGCAGTACTGCTGGGGTCTTTAGCAGGATGTCTTCTTCATGTTGGTTGGAAATACTGTGAGATGGAACCAGATGGCCTGGGGATCTGGCTCAGCCAGTACAGGAGAACCTGTCTCAACACAAACCAACAACAAACGGATGTAATCAGAAGGGGAAACCGTGAAGAGTACTATCTGTTCTCTTTGCAACTTCCCGTAAATCTGTAATTATTTACAACTTACAACATTTTTCAGGGCCGATGAGATGGCTCAGTGTGTAAAGGCACCTGCTGCCAACCCTGACAGACCTGAGTTCAATCCCTGGAACCCAACTGGGAAAGGAGAGAGCACTGGCTCACCAAGTTGTCCCCTGACCTCCACACATGTGGCACAGGCCCTACCCCTAAGTGAACAAATAAAAATTTGAAAGTTTTTCAGACTTTAGGTTTTTGTTTTGTGTTTGGGGATTTGGTTTTGGCTGTTTGAGAGAGGGTCTCTCTATATTTCCCCAGTCTGCCCTGGAACTCCCTGTGTGGGCCAGGCTGGCCTTGAACTTCCACCTGCTTCTGCCTCTGGGGTGCTGGGACTAAAGGCATTGTGCTGCCGTGCCTGGATGATATTGTTTTTAAAAACTGATGCAAAATGTATTTCATTACTCTTTTATTTTGCATTTCCCTGTCTTCTAATTAAGACTTTTTCATGAAGTTTTAGCCTCTTGTTTATCTTCCTCTGTGAAATGTCTGTCCAATTTTCATACATTGTCTTTTGGTTGGGCTGTTTATGTTTTTATTGTCTAATTGTAGGAGTTACATTTTAGATAAGTCTTGAGACACACACGCACACACACACCCATACTCACATGTATCATACACCTATACACACACACAAAGGTGAACACTCACATATACTACACACCCATACACATATACCACACACTCATACACACGTACACACACACACACACACACACACACACACACACACACACACACACACACACACATTGTAGCTCAGTTTGTTGAGCACCTGCCTAGCATGCCAAAGCCCTGGATTCTGTCCTCTTCACCACATAAACCAGGCATGGTGGTTGGCTCATGCCTGTAATCCCAGCCCTCAAAAAGTAGAGGAAGGAATATCAGAAATTCAAGGTCATTCTTGGCTTCATAGTGAATTCAAGGCTTGCCTTAGGTATACATCTTTAAACAAATAAACAAAACACATGGGCTGAGCTGAAGTTTTTATTCTAATAATGTTCAAGTTATTATTATTTCTTTTTCTATCCTAATCAAGACATCTTGGCTTACTCTGAGATTACAAGTTTCCTGTGTTTTCTTCTAGAGCATTTATGGTTCTAGCTTTCATATATAGGTAACTGTGCTATGCTTGTCAAAGTGAACTTCAGGAATGTTGTGGGTAACAGTGGAGGTATTTTTTTCTATATTTATCTGCTTGTTTCATCACCATTTACTGAAAAAATTCTTTCTCTTGTGTTGTTGTGAGAATCAGTTGGCCATATGAGTGTGTGTGTGTGTGTATACATGTGAGTGTGTGAGGGGGGTTCACTCACCTGTGTACCCTGTATTGCTGCTGCCCACTTTATCTTTCTTTGTGGGAGGTGGTCTCTCTCTGATCTGGGAGCTCACCAGTTGTCTAGCCTGGCTGGCCAGCAAGTCCCTGAGTCTGCTTGTCTCTGCCCTGCCAGTTCTGGAGCTATAGACACCTGCCGCTGTGGGTGCTGGGGATCTGGATCCAGGGCCTCATACACACAGCAAGCACTTTATCCACAGATCCAGCTCTGGCCCCTCCACAGGATCTCTTTATACCTCTGAGAATACAAGGACTGAAAAAAGAACATCTGCTTTCTCCATTTCCTTTGTTCTCAAATCCCCCCCCCCCCCCCCCCCCCCCGCCCCATTAGCTTAGGTGAGTTTTGCTCTTTCATGTTGGCGGCTTTCTTCAAATGACTGGGGATCTTAGGCTGTAGGTTGGCTGTTGAGTCACAGATGGACTGATTACTAGGGAGCATTATGAATATGGAAAAGGTGTTTCCATAAATATCTACCTGTATACTCTCTTGAGCTTTTCCATTTCCTTAAAGAGGCACCCTCAACTTTCTGACTAAGGAACAGAAAGCAGTTTGCTTGAGCCCAGGAGCCTCATGGAGAAGGGACCATGGATCTCACGGGGTGGGGGTGGTGGGGGTGGTGGAGGGGGGGTGGGGGTGGGGCACTTTTCGTTTACACTCCTATGAGCACTCTCTCTTGGCTTCTCACTTGGTTTCTTGGGGTTTAGAACCTCTTGGGATTCCTTGCTTCAGATCATAATATTGCCATCTCCTGCCAGAGTCAAGAAGGAGCAACAAAGCCCTGTGGGTAAAGAGGAATGGGGTCTAATAGTCCCGTCCTATTCATTGCTCTAGAGTCAGCCCCCCACTTCAAATCCCAAGCCTTCTGGGGGTTGACGGTGCCAATTAGCACGTTTATTATCAGCTTCCCTGTCTTTAGCGCTTAATTTTTTCCTTTCTCCACTCTGCCAAGTCAATTATCACTCGTGTATCCATTGTCCACTTTCCAAAGCTGTGCGGCATCTTTTGTCTAGAGTTATTTTTCCCTCGTTGTGTGTCCTTGACGTCTTTCCTTGTTTAAAAGAAACGCCTTTGCCGTCTTTAGTGGCAATTCAGCGGGGTGGAAATGATGGCATGTGCTCGGTCTTTCACGAGTAACAGAGTCCAGAATGGGGGTTGAGGGGAAGTGGACGGGGCCAGTGACTGACCGGGGTACCAGTTACCATGTTTAGCGCAGCACCCTGGCTTGACTCCTAAGCTGGTCTGGTCTAGAGTCCGCTACGGGAGCAGTACAGTGACAGCTCTGGTAAACCCAACCAGGGCCATGGCGCTGCCTCAGGAAGCCAGCGATGTCTGTTCCAGGGATTCAAGTTGGTGTGAGAAGAAATTACATAAATTCGGGGCACAATATTCTCCTCTGCTCCGGTCATTCCCAGAAGGGAATTTCACTGAGTTAAGACTTGTGAGAAAAAGTCCCCTCTCCCCTCCTGTCCCCTTCCCTATCATCCTGTGCCTAAAGACCAGGCTAGCTTGTATATGTGCATCATTTACTCAACAGACTCTGACGAATATCTATAGTGTGCAAGCCACTGGTGAGGCTGGGGGTTAAAAAAAAATTAAATATGATCCTGACTTCTGAGAGACAATAATTTCACTGGCCAAAAAAAAAAAAAAATATTTTAAATAATATAAGAGCCGGCCCTGTAGTGCAGAGGGTGACCGTTTACACAAGGCCCTGATTTTGACTCCCAGCAATTTAAATGATAATAAGAAGATAACTCTATCATATTAGTTACTTTTCTCAACCCTGAGACAAAAAATACTTATCAGAAGTAACTTGAGAGGAGGACAGATTTTTCTGGGCCCCTGGTTTTGAGGAGTTTTAGTCCATCTCGCCGAGGAAGGCGTGACGGCAGGAACAGCCCAGTTCGTGTTGGCAGGACTTCGAGGCAGCTTGTCCTGCCCAGGCATCTGACCAGGAACCTGAAGACGCTAAGACTGAACCAGGGCCAGGCATAACCTTCCAGTACCACCCTCTGCCAGCTAGACCCCATGTCCTAAAGTCGTGTCCCACCCCCCACCCCACCCCCACCCACCCCCGCCAAACAGCGCCACCAGCTAGGATCAAGTTTTCAAATACATGAGCTTATGAGGGACATTTCAGATTGGAATCATTGCAAACACAGACCCAGACCCAGACAGTGGCCATCTTGGTCATTCTTCCACATTTTATGCCAAGGACTGAAGGGCTGTCTTTTCACCTGCATGTGACCGGAGCTGTCAATTTTCCAGACCGCGGGGATGGAATAACGGAGAAATGCAATGTAGGTCAGACCACACAGTTTCTAGCCCACGCCTCTAAGCAGGGTTTTTGAGTGGAGAGGGCGGCCATTAGCAGATATGAGGCCTAATAAAGAAGGTGAAACCTGTCCTTTGGGGAACTGTTTTGTTTTGAGACAGGGTCTATCTATGTAGCCCAGGCTG
Source organism: Peromyscus maniculatus bairdii (assembly GCF_049852395.1). NCBI lineage: Eukaryota > Metazoa > Chordata > Mammalia > Rodentia > Cricetidae > Peromyscus > Peromyscus maniculatus. The sequence goes on from NC_134862.1 coordinate 62,060,878, forward strand.
GCCTGGGACCGGCTGAGGAGCTCCGCTAGCATTAGCCCCTGGGACGCTCACAGGTGGTGGCCACTATGTTGCCATGGCATGGTTGTCTTGGCTGTAGCTGCTCCGTGACTTTCCACGAAGCCCAGCAGAGCGAGAGTAATGGAATAGTTGAGTGGATTAGGAAGACGTCTGCCAAGGGCCTGGTACATTACACTTCACAATCGCATCCGTCAGCGTGTGAGGGGTAGGGAGGCCTGTCTGGATCAGACAGTGGTGACGCCCTACTCCCAAGCTGTGCCCCAGTCCTGTAATCATCGTCTCCGCTAGGACGACATCCTGTGACCCCTTCTCCACCTGCTGACTAGAGTCGACACACGTGAGCCCAGAACTTCCTCAGTAGGGACACCCTGCGGTCTCTCGAGCATCAGTGTGCGGTTGTCTATGGGTGGCCGAGTCAGGACCTGAAGAAGGGGTTGTCTTGCATTCATTCCCCTTGGCTGCTCTGTGTCAGAGCAAACACAGGTGGATTCGGGTCTGGAAATGAATTCAGGTGAATTTTTCGACTTCAATAGGTTTTTGGTTTTGGTGTGTGTGTGTGTGTGTGTGTGTGTGTGTGTGTGTGTGTGTGTGAAAGTATGCATGCATGTGCATGTGGAGAGAAGATAACTTCAAGTGGCAGCATTCCTCAGGTACCATCACTATATATATATATATATATATATATATATATAGTATACTTTATATATACTTTATATATAAAGTATACTTTATATATATATATATATATATACACACACACACACACATATATATATATATAAAGTATAATTTTTTTGATAGAGTCTCTCATTCACCAAGTAGATAGGATGAGTAGCCAGCAAGGCCCAGGGTTTGCTGAGTCTGTTCATCTCGGCCTCCCGAGTGTTGAGACGACAAACGCATGTCACCACACTAGGCTGTTTTACATGGGTTCTAGGTGTCAAACTCAGCTCCTCACATTTGCAAGTACTTTACGTACTGAGCTATTCCTCTGCCCCCTCAACAGGCTGCCTTAGAAAGCGTGGGGGTTCTCCACAGCAGGGGCAACCATCAGTGCTCCTCAGGGCTGAGAGCGGTTGCCTGAGGTGGGAACGCTGGAGTAGAGAGAGGCTTTCTCTAGATGAGCTCAGGAATGTTTGAAATGGGCTTCAGCCTCTACTGAAGTGAGGGTGACTGAGACCAGCCTCGCTCCCTTCAGGAGGCTATGGAGGCTCAGAAAGGCCTGTCTGTGTAGCCACAAAGCTCCTGTGGCAGTTGGCGATTGGGAGGCTAGAGTCACATGACCTGCCTGACCTTGCACACATCTCTGGGGGCAGCCCCAACCATGCCCCTCTGCAAGGACAATCTCCAGGGCACGCCCATGCACATGCTTTTTCCCTGTGGGTGCCTGGGATGGTAGGGATGCTCTTCTCAGCGGAGGGGACCCCTCGAAGGATCTTCTTTATTCTGCGAGGCACTGCTCATGCCTCAACATTTCAGTGTCTCTGTGCATCATTTCCTCCTTTCAATGCTTGTGCATGTGGAAACCATTAAACTGAACCAGAGGGTCCGTGAGACGGCCCGGAAGAACCAGCTCACAGTCAGAAATGACAGCAATAATGGAGGCGTTTATGTCAGGAGGGAGAGGTATGAACACATTATAAAGGCCACGACGAAGGGTGCCATGCTAACCCAGAAACCGCTCAAGCCGTGGGGAAGCCCGGTCATTCAGTGAGGGTGGGTGTTTCCTTTAACAGACTGCCACAAACCTAAATCAATATAAATGTGTCATCTTATAGTTTTGGGGGGTCAGAAGAAGGGCGACATGAATTTGATGGGCTGCTCCTCTTTTCAGAGCCTCTAGGGACAGAGAGGCCTATCTCCTTGCCCATTCTGTCTTGTAGACTACAGGGATGTCCAACCTTTTGACACTATGACATGATGTGGGCTGTGGTCATCTACAAATGTGTCGGGCCACATTCATTACTATCCAGGGATGCAAGGAGCCCATGGGCTCCATGGGGCTCACCTGCTCTGGAGGCTCCTGCTCTGCCTGACTCTGACCTCTGCTTCCCTATCACATTTTTCTGGTTAGCGCTCCTGCCTTCCTCTGTTATTGTAAGGCCCGGCATGTTACATTGGATACAAATGAAGAGTTCAGGGGAACTCCCTTAATCATATTAGTGCATCCTCACAGACTGTGGAAGTTTGATCTTTTTGGACACTTTGGGGAGAGGATATTATTCGGTCGGTACACTGACCTTCTCAACCCATGTCTGGCTTGAATCTTTTTTTTTTTTTTTTAACCTATACATCTATGTGGGTCCGGTCTGAAGATGCCCAGTGTTAGTCCCAAAACAGGCCTCTCAAATGGGGGTGCTGCTGACAATGTTGTGAATGACAGTCTGGACGCAGCCCAGGCTGGACTCCGACTGGTAAACAGAAGGATTGCTGCAGGATAAACAACGGCTTAACAACAGCATTCCTCAGCAGCAGGTTTCTGTTTGTCAAGAAAAGCCTTCGCTTCCCTTATCCACCCCTCTAGCTGACTACCATGGCAATGGGCATCTCGTTGCCCATTAACCCAAACGGACCTGAAACAGATCAAAGACTCGGTGCTAGTTCCCAGGCTGTCCTGCCCGGGAGTCCCCCTCCCCTCCCACTACTCTGTTCCCCGGGCTGTTCCAGCTTACACACCTCCTCTCTCTGCAAACCTGTCTCCTTAAAACTCACAGATAGCCCTGGCACTTTGAATTTCCCAAATAAACCTTTCTTGCCGCCCGCGGAGTGGGTTAGTCTGGTGGTTTCGCTGGGTTCTTGCTCGCACCTGGTAAACACCTCTCTGTGCTCTGAGTATCCACTGGAGGGTTCTCAGGGTTCCTCCTGGGTCTTGTTTCTCCCCGCAAAGGGTTTGTGGAGCCCACGGGGGTTTTCCAGTGGAGCCAGATGCATCCTGGCTCTGTGCCAGAGTCTGTACCATTACCAGGGGGCATTGACACTGCGCCCTGGGCTTCCGCCATGGTCTCTGAGTTCCCGGAAGATCTTGTAACACACACAGCCGCAGCACAGGAAGCCAGGAGAGGGTGGGAGAACAGCACAGACCCGAGTGAGGCTGTGAGCTTTCTATGGTAAGTCTCTCTCTCAGTTAGGGCTTCTATTGCTGGGAAGAGACACCATGACCACGGCAACTCTGAAAAAGGAAAACATTTCCCTGAGGTCGTGGCTTACAGCTTCAGAGGTTTGGTCCATTGTCATCATGGCAAGGAGCATGGTGGCTGGGAGTGTGGCAGCGTGCAGGCAGACCTGGTGCTGGAGAATTCTGCGTCTGGACCCAAAGGCAACAGGAAGTGAACTAAGACATTCGGTCGTATCTTGAGCATATATGAGACCTTAAAGCCCGCCTCCACAGTGACACACTTCCTCTAACAAGACCACACCTCCTCCAACAAGGCCACGCCTCCTAATAGTGCCACTGCCTTTGGGGGGGCCATTCTCTTTCAAACTGTCACAGTCTCTCTCCAAGGAAGCTGTGGAGTTTTCTTCAGCACAGTTTGAAAGCAATTCGGAGGTGACCTGCCTGGCCTTCGAGGGCACATTGGTTATTTTTCTTGTTGTGACAGAACACCACACAGAAATGAAGGGTGGAAAGATCTCTTTGGGCTTCCAGTTGAAGGGGTGCTACCCACCGCAGTGGGGGAGGCATGGCGGTAGAGCTGCCGCTCCTCTGGCTGGTATGGCAGGAGCAGGCTTGTCCAGGAAGCAGAGAAGTCAAACAGGAACCAGACAGGAGCCACTCAGCCCCTCCCGCCCCCCAGTACCCAGTTTCTCTAGCTAGACCCCCCCCCCCCCCCGCCGCTATTCCACGACTTCCAGCTGGGGACTAAGCGCGTGGACATACGAGCCTGTGGGGGACAGGTCACGTCTATGCCGTGACCACTAGCATCTGTCATTGAGACAGAAAGGCACTTAGATGTCTCCTTCACTTTTTAAGAACCTCTCTGCTCTTTCTAGGGCTGGGCTGGCTGGTGACAGCCTCTGACTGAATGTCACTTTGAGCCCACGTGCCTTGCCGATCCCAGACCCTATATTACTACATCTCTTCCCCGTTGTATCTCCTCTGTCTCTCCTTCCCTTTGGTCCCACTCTGCGTGACAGAGTACGCCAATTTATTCAGCATTTGGTGCTTTTTAAACAGTATTCTCCGTGATTAGTATGACATCCTGATTTTTATAATTTAATGTTGCCATGCATCCTGGGCTATCAGTTCCCCCAAAAGACGGTTAGATAAGATAAGGCTGTCAATTAAAAAGGAAAAAAAGTTCCAAACTAATGAGATCAGAATCTATGGAAAGAAGCAGGTTCTGCTTTGAGAGTTTGAACCCTGCAGACAAATTCTAGAAAGAGGGCCAAGGAAATAGGTTTAGTGGACAAAAGTGCTTGCTGAAGGAGCCTCATGAGTTGAGATCAGATCCCCAGAACCCATGTAAAAACCTAGATGCTTGTGTTCCGTCTCAACCCCGGGACAAATGGCTCACTAGGTGCTTACTAACACATCAGAACTGATGCTGGCCTGCCCTATGACCTTCACTTAGGCGTCATGATACATATGTGCCCCCGTTCACACACACTATGTACACCACTCCCCAAACATACACCTGCGCGCACACTTAAATAATATTGAATTAAAATAAATTTAAAAAAAAAATAGAAAAGGATCGCTGCTCTTTGTGGTAGAATAAGTAGTTCTCAAACAGAACTGGGAAGCATGTGTGCAAGCCTTCGGCAGAGCCAGTATCTAAGGGTGCAGGGCTGATCTGTAGAGTTAGGAAGGGGACAGAGCGGGGTGTCCTGCAGGCCAGAAGGTCACCCGTGTTAAGTGCTCTGAGTTACGGGCAGGAAGGCCATGTGACCTCTCAGGAAGGCTCAAGCCTGAGCTCTGAAGCTGGCCTGAGGGAGCCTGTCACAGCTCCGAAGGAAGGAAGGTAGTCAATCCACAAGGGCTTTTCACCGGGAGAAAAAGGTGTCTACTTCCCAGCCTCCCTGACTCCCTTGGCTGCCCCTAGAGGCCAAACCTGTCTCTGCCTCGCTCTGCCGCTCAGCCGCTCCTGGTAGCTTCTCACCTTTCATCTTGCTTCTTCTTGGGGCACTCTGCCAGCTACCCTTCCCCCTCCAGCCTTCTCGTCCCCCCTGGTGCCTCTCCATCAGCCCTCCCGCCCCTCCTCACGTCCCCAGCTGTGGGCTGAAGAATCGGCTTTGGCAGCCCTCTCCAGCCCCTCCCCCGGCTCTCATGAGTATTCCATGCCAGCGGTTGTGATTGATGGCTGCTCTCTCTCTCCAGTTTCAGGGCTTCCGGTACATCTCTGCGCCCCCAGCCCACCCTCATGAGCCCCCACACTTTTGCACGCCTCTGTGCTTTCCCGGCAAGGGCTGTGAGGGCAAGGGGATCCCAGCTGAGAGGTAACCTGGGAATCTAGCCTGGACCTTGAATAAACTCAGGGGAGTGGGAGGGGAAAGGAGCGACTGGGAGCGGTTACGTGAAGAACTGGAGACATCAGGCTCCCTGAGACCTGACTGAGCCATGGAGGAGGGGGGAACCATTTCTGTCTGAGAGCTCACGAAGGGAACTGCTGATGGGAACAGACTTCACCTCACAGACCCTATTGGAATCAACCCTTAAAGATGCATGCTGGGAAAAGGAAGCACTTGCTTTCAGCTTGGTAAGAAATGCCTCATTGCTTACGAGTTTCCCTCGTGCTGTCGTTGACCCAGCTCCACACTGAGCTGGTTGACTTGGACTTCCTGATGCCTCTTCCTGCAGGAGACCCCAGCCTCGCCTACAGGAGACCCCAGCCTCGCCTACCAGGCTTTCTGGGGGAGGGGAAGCTAACCGTTGAGTGGTATGTGTCCACACCGCCAACTGCTTTCTTCTCAAAGGTCCACTAGCTGAAGCAAAGCTGAGGAGGAGTATGAGAGGCCCCTGGGGAGGGAAGCCAGTGGGGGGGCATGCTGGAGTAGCTCCAGCTGTGGGCCAGCGTCCGTCCCTCCCTCCTCTGTTCCATTGCCTGCCTTTTGTGTCGCGGCCGACAGCCTGGCACGGAGGGATTCTTTTCAGCCCGTGTGCCAGGAGGCTGCTACACTTCTCTCCAAATCATGAGCTTCGGAGAACGTTTGCCTTTTCTTCTTCCTCTCCTTTCTTTCTTTCTGTTCAGTTCTGGGGGCTGAACATTCAGCACCCTAGGCGCCTGAGCACAGACCTATAACTCCAACCCTGTTCTTTGAATTTGAACTGCTCTGTGCCTCAGTCTCAGCTCCCTGAGTCGCTGGTATCACAGACACGTGCCACCACGCCTGGCTTTGCTGGCTTGTTGGTTTTGTTCACTGTGTGCCCAAGCCATGCTTCCTTAAGCATTATGAGTATTCGTCATTAAGGTAATGCTTATACTAATCCTGTGTGACAGACACTGTTTTACAGGCAGGCAAGAGAGGCAATCAAAGGGTTAAGTGCCCGGCCTACATCCAGGCAGCTGGAGAATGGCAGATCTGAATTGGAACCTGCTGTGTGGCTCCAGACACAGGTTCTCAATCACTGTCACGCCACATCTCACCAGGGCTCTCTTTGTCCCTTGGTTTCCTTGACAAACAAGAAGTCACTCCCCACCACACACACACCCCGGGTTGGAGTAGAAGCAGGAGAGTAGGGTCGGGAGTCAGGTTCTGAAGGTTCTTGAGTAGAGGCTTCTAATTAACATATGGAAGAAACCAGTTGGCGAAGAGGATAGAATCGCTCATCCCCGGCTGACATTCTAGGTGCACACAGGCCCAAGTACAAGGACACAGGGAACCTGGGGATCGTAATAATACTAAAACGAACACCCCTAGGTGGAGATTTAATATAATTGGGGGCGGGGCGGGGGGGGGTGATGCATGAAGTTGTATGTAGAACTAAATGTAACCCACGGAGCAGATACAAGGAGCAGCACATGGCCCCCCAAGCCTCTGTCTGCCATGTGACATAAAAGTTCCAGTCATCTGTGCACTAAGTTGTTACACAGTGTTGGTGCTCCAGCCTCTTGGAAGCTAGTATCCCTTAATAAACTGCTCCAAGTGTGTCTGCTCAGTTCCCTGCTCCTGGAGGCCTTCCGGGGTGCCCTCTGAACCCTAATATCTGGTGGCAAGGAGGAACCCTGACAGCTAACTGGAGCACAGGTTGGAGGGGCTGTCGCCTGGGGACCCCGCGCTCTTATGTGTTCAGAGGTCCAGTTCCACATCTTTCCGAGGAAGGAGCGAGGTAGATGAGGAGTTTACCTCTCTGCAGCCATGCGTGCTCATGACGGACGCTCCATGGCTTTCTCAGCCAAGCCTGGGCCCAGCTGGCACTGTAGCTGCCTGGATCCCCCCTTGAGGATTACCGTGGGAGAGGGAGGAGGGAGGAAGACCCCCCTCAGCAGAAAGGTGATTAGATGGCCTGCTGGAAGGGAGCGTCGCGCAGTTGGCTTTGGTTGTGTCCTTCCATGAGGGAGACAGCAAGGCCTTGGACAACCATCTCAGCAGAGTCATCTACATGACAGGCTCAGGAACAGGCTGCTAAGGGCTGTTCCTGCCTAGCGGAGGCGACCCAAGTGAGTCTTCTGCTGTGCGTGTGGGAACAGACTCCAGCTCCCTCTGAATAACCTGGAGACGGGTGTAACCCAATTAATGGGTTTAAATGGGCCATTTTACTTCAGAGTCAGGAACAGCCAGGCATGGTAAGACACACTTGGACTCCCAGCACTCAGGAGGCAGAGGCACGGGCATCTCCTGGAACTCCTACCAGTCTGAGCTGTACAGCAAGACCTCATGTCAAAACCCAAGCAAACAAGCATAGCTGGACCAGGGAGCTTAAGACTGAGCCGATTTTCTCGATGCTGTGACTAAGCTTTTTATGTTGATCGCTTCTGAAGGCGGAATAAGTCTTGTAAACAGCTTTTCGTACTTTGTCAAACAGGGTCTCTCTACATAGCTCTGCCCAGCCCCAAGTTTCATCAATCCTCCCGCCTCTGCCCGCTGAGTGCCGGGATTGTGGGTATAGGCCACCAACTTGGCTATCAGTGTTTAAAACCCTTACACACACACACACACACACACACACACACACACACACACTCAAATTAGCACTGCTTGTTAGGATTCATGAGCAATGAAAGCATTAATGCTGCTCTTATATCCGGGGTGTTTGAGATAAAATCATTTTAGCAAGTAGAATTTTATTTTTTAAAAAAAGTCGGGGGGGGGGTGGGAGGAGGAAGGAGGAGGGGGGACCTGTGGATAGTATGTGGAGTGAGTAGAAAATTTCTTAATAAAGAAAAATGAAAAAAAATACTTAAAAAAAAAAGACATGAACCCCACAGGTAGACATGGGCTTCCGGGAAGCCAGAACCCTCAACCTAGAAAGCAGTGGGGAGCCCCTGAAGTATTTGATCTCTCATCTTCGCCTCTTGCTATGTATCTGATTCATTGATTTTTCGGCGGAATTGTTTCGTCTGCATGGACAGCTCAAACTTGGTCCCCTGCAGCCCCAACAGCGCTCCACGGAGCGGTCTGCCTGTTTCCCTTGCAAGCTCTCTTCCCATTCAGATACGCAAGGCAGGATTCCTTTCAGCTCAGGCGAAAGTGGGTGTCGGTTTCCTGTCACTGTGGGCCCCCAGGTCAATAAAACAAAACAAAACCCCAACAACAACAACAACAACAACCCACTGTAGATCAGGTAGACATTTCCCAAGATCTCCCCAGGAGACAAAGATTTGCAGCCACAGGGCACTCGCGCTGCTTGGGGAGGTCAGCGGGTAGGGCACGGGGAAGCAAGTAACCTGGACTGGAGTCAGGAGAGTCAGTCACCAGCTCCGGACGCCATGCCCGATGAGTGGGTCAACAATGCCCTTGCTGACTCAGCCTGAGGCTGGCCAGGGTTTGCTCTGCTCTCCTCTACCCTTCCAAGGGTCTAGAGAACAAAGGCCTATTGTCCAAGGGCATTGCCCAAGGAGGCAGAGGTGGTGAATTCCACCAGAGGGCTCTCCTCAAAAAGACTTGTTACCCTTTCTGACAGTACCAAGGATTCTCTCTGGAGAACGTTCTTTGAGCACATAGGGTCTGCTGATCTCAGCTTCACATTCTGTCCAAAGAAAGCATAATCCTTTAGGACCTCTGAAGGTGAGAAGGAGTCGAGTTGGGCGATGGGGAGTGAGGTCCTGACCTGTGACATCTGACCCCTTACCTCGAGATGACCTGACTATATACTGGACTCTCCCGGCTGGAGTCCAGACACAGCTCTGTGTGGTCTGCAATTCTGACACCAGGTGATGTTCTTCTCCAGGAATGCTTTTCTCTCTTCCCTCTGACTGGAGTGTTAGCTGGAGCCACCCCCCCTGACTGCCTGGGAGCTACAGGGACAGCTGACTCGATGAGCTCTGACCTCTCCGAATTTTGCCAGGAAAGCTGCTTGCTGAATTGGAGAGGACAGCAGTGAGGATGTCTGGTTCTGGGAGGCAGGGAGCCGAGGAGCAGGACATAGTAAGATTGTGCCATTCACTTTCTCTTCTTTCCTCTAGCTCACACACACACACACACACACACACACACACACACACACACACACACTACCTCCCAGAGAACATTCCAACATGAGTGGAGCCTGCAGACTGCAGTCCAGTGACACTGGACTCTTCCTGTCCTGGAACTCAGTGAGCTCCTGCCTTCCAGTCTTGGTTTGTTCCACTGTCTGCTCTTGGGAAGCACAGTCAGCCTCCAAGCCTCCATCCATCTCCTGGAGTCTCCCCGTCACTCATGCCTCCAAGTCAAATGAATTCTTCCAATACGCCTTCCCTGACAGACACCAAGGCATGGCTCCCTCCGGGATGCCCGATCACGGCATTCTGGTTGTGCCGGATCACAGCATTCTGCTCACTACTTTCACGAGTCTTATTCGCACTCCTATGCGTGTATATGTCTGTTAAAAATAAACACCAGCCCTGGCAAATATATATATATATATATATCATGGTGTGGATTCCATGGAGCAGACACTGAGTCTGTTGGTTTCACCTCTGAACTTCAGCACCCTGGCTGGGCCTCCTGGGTCAAAATTAGGGGTCTAGAAATGAAGTAAGACAAACAGCATAAATGTAGGTTCATGTCACGAATGTCACCTCATTGTCCATTATGCAAGCATGTAATTTCACTTTCTTGTGCTGAAACTCCGCTTAGCTCATGGTTAGCTCCCCCTCGACACGGCTGTTAGGGTCGTCAGTCACTTCTGTTATCCTCTGAGCAATTTCAGAGCTCTTTCTCACCTCTTCTCCCTCTCTCCCTCCATGCACTCATAATTCCAAGGGTCTGCATGTCTTCCCGATGCTGAAGGGTCTGAACGTCTTCCCGATACTGAAGGAGAGGCTCTCGCTCCTGTCAGTCTTCCCTGGACCTCTGCCTGCTCATGTTCTTGACTCTTGCTGTTCTGCCCTTCACCACATGAATGACTTCTCGGGGAGAATCTGAGAGACAGTGCCTTCCAGGCTCTATCTTCAGCTCAGCTCTTGCCACTCTGCCTTTCTCTGGTCCGGTGCTCACTCGGGAGTCATCTGCTCTGACACTCGGTCCCCCGCGCTCATTTTGGGGTGATACTTCAGCAGCCCTGCAAGCTCTCGTCTTGGCTAACTTGTCCCGCGTTGTCTCATTCTCTGGCCTTTTCCCTAAAAAACCTCTCCTACCCCAGTCTCCTCTGCGCTCTCTTGTACCCCTTTGTTATAATTTCAAAACAGCGGGAAGGAGTCATCCATACAACAGAGTTCTCACCTGGAGGTTCAGTGGAAGGCGAGAGAGAAGGGGCAGAGACCAGTCCCTGGGGACAAGAGCTGCGGAAGAGAAAGAGACAGGAGGTGGGCAAGGCCCGCCCGCCTTTTATAAGGAAGCATAGCGAATGCGCACAGGGGATGCTCTTAGTGGCCGCAGCTGAGGTCTATACCTGTCGGGACCCTAAGGGCAGGCCAGTGCAGATGCCTGAATGCTAACACTCATCCCCTTTACAATTCAGTTTGGTCCCTCTAAGGATGAAAGAAATGCTTCCTTTTTGTGAGCGGAACGGGTTTTACATCTTCTGGTTTTGTTTGTTTGTTTGTTTTTGTTTTTGTTTTTCGAGACAGGGTTTCTCTGTGTAGCTTTGCGCCTTTCCTGGAACTCGCTTTGGAGACCAGGCTGGCCTCGAACTCACAGAGATCCGCCTGCCTCTGCCTCCCGAGTGCTGGGATTAAAGGCGTGTGCCACCACCGCCCGGCACATCTTCTGTTTTTAAACACATTCTCTGTGTCCTAGTAAGCAAGGCCGCCTGGAGGCAGCGTTGGTGTGGGGAAGACAGTATCTTTGCCCCCTTTCTACCTCAGCGTGCTCATCAGCATTAACAGAGCATCTGCAGAGCTTCAGAGAGTAATAGGCCATGTCCTTTCCATTCTCAAGTTCTAAACATTTTGAATTTTGAGTCTATACCTCAGGAACAAGGGGTGGGGCAGCAGCATGCAAAGATCACATTCTAACCCAGTCCCTGTCCAGACAAGATGCAGGGTCCTTGAAATACCTTAGTAACAGTGGAGAGTCACGTGCACTTGAGAGGTTGAGGCTGGGTGGCATGTAGAGTTAGGGAGATAGAGGAACGGAGGATAACACCCTGGATTCACTCCAGCAGCTGAGTACTGCGTAGACTAACTGTGTGGACTGAGGCCATGCGGGACAGACGTAGGGATGACTATCAAGCCCTGGTTTTGCCCACATTAAGTTTGAGATGTTTGTGAGAGACCTCCTAGGGAGGGATGCCAGGCAGATAATTAGATTTCTGAGATTAGTTCTCAGCGGAGAGATCTACAAGGTGATATCAATTTAGAAGATGTCATCGGACAGATGGTGCTAAATGATGGAAATGGACCGCATGGAGTCTCAAGTGTTTGGGTGGGGCTCAGGCTTTGCTGTGTGGTCCTAAAACTATCTGGCTCCACGAACTGGATGAAGAGAGCTCTGGCTCCAGCTGGCTGCTCCGGGGCTTCTCAGGACACAGCAGGTTGAGTATGGATGCCCTAGTAGCTGCTACGGCTCAATCTATAGACTGGATTGGCCTGGTGGTATGTCGCAGTCCCCAACTGGGCATAGTAATTAGGATGGGCTCGATCTTTTGAGCAGCAGGAGGCAGAGGAATGCTCACAGCTGAATGGGATGGGTGAAGGAGGCGTTTCCAGGTGAGAACGAGGTGCTGAGACCTGGGTGGTGTTAATCGTTCTTCAAGCTTCAAGGCTGAGGTGTGGTACAGGAAGTAGAGTCCCCAAAACTACTGTTTCATGGACCAAGGAGAGCCTGGAACCATATACCTGAACATTTCTCTCCTGGAGGATCTCAGAGCCACGTGGCAGTATCCCACACGTGTCCTTATAGACGCAGAAAGGCACAGGCATCCATCTCAGAAGGCATGGCATTTAGGGAAGTCAGTTCAGTCTTCCCCTATCATTTAAAGGAGTTCCGTTGAGGGCATTAAAGGCATCCGAATGTATAGCCCAAGTCACATTAATTAAATCCTTACTCCCCTCCTGTCCACACACCCTTTACATTACAGCTGCCCTGGGGTCGCCATTCTCAAACCCACCCCCACCCTAGTAACCCCACCGGAGATCCTTCTTAGCCCCATCTCCCTCACCTACCTACCTACTGCCACCCCAGCTTCTTATCTGCCACCATCACTTCCTCCCCCCTCCTCTCTCCCTCTCACCTCTCTCTCCCTCCCTGCCTCCCTCCCCCTTCCCTCTCCCCTCTCCCTTCCTTTTCCCCTCTCTTTTCTCCCTCCCCATCTCCTTGCTCCCTTTATTATGGATATGGGCCTGACCTCTATATACAGATATTCCTTGGCTTACTTTCCGGTTATATCCTGCTAAACCCATTTCAACTAGAAAACACGATAACTTTACAATGCATGTAATATCCCTAATCTACTAACACGGTCGCTTAGCAACGCGGTTTTTATATATAATTATATTATAATTATCCTTTGCTGCCTTCGTCATTGTGGGGTGGACTGGAAGATGCATGTTGCCTATAGGACATACTGCTGGTCAGAGACCAGGTTATGGTTCAATTTGATCACTACTGAGTACTTATGGCTTTTGCGTCATCATGAAGCCAAGAAATGACAAGGAGAACCATGGTACTTCAGGGACAGTCTGTATATAATAAAGGAAGTTAGGGGGAGCAATGTTGCCTTGTGTGTGAGAGAAGTTAATGGAATGAGGAGTATTTCAGCATCAGCTCCCAGTTAAGTCAAATTGTACTTCGGCGACTCATTTGCACGTCTTCAAGATCTTCCAGTGTGTTATTTTTTATCTTTGTGTGCATGTGCAAGCATTTTCATGTGTGTGAGTGCAGATGCTCAGAGGTCAGAGGACAACTGTGAGGGTTGGTCCTCACCTACCTTGTTTGAGACAGCGTCTCTTGTTGTGTGCTGCTGCGTAAGCTGGGCTACCTGGACCACAAGCTTCTGGGAACTCTCCTGTCTCTGCCTCCCCTAGGAGTGCTGGGATTATATTGTGCCCAGCTTTCCATGGGTTTGGGGGAGCCAAATTCAAGTCCTCATGCTTGCTTAGGAAGAACTCCACTCAGTGAGACATTCCCAGTCCTCTACTATGTTCTTATGAATCCACTTTGAAATGGGAGTAACCTCAGGTTCAGAGAAAAGTGGTGTGGCCAAAGCCGCGGAGCTCTAACAAAGACGGAAGACCAGAACTGCGTCCCAGCATGAGGGTAGGTGAGGCGTAGGATCTGTCCTCTTCTCCCGTCTCCCCTCTCTTCCTTCTCCACAGGAGGACAGAGACAGTCTCGCCCTTGGTCAGGAAAGTGGGTAACAAAAAGAAGCAGAGCCGTTCTGGCTCTGAGTCTCCTTATCTGTAACGCAAAGGGGCCAGAACAGATGGCATCGGATCAGATTCTGTGAGTGTTGGCATAACCCATGGAAAACACAGCTGCCTCTCCTGACCTGGTGCTGACGTGGCCACGTGCTTAGAGAAACACTGCCAGACACCCCCCAAAGTAACCTAGAGAGAGATTTGGTCTCTGCGAAACTCTCTGAGAGAGTGAAAGTCATCAGAATTGAAATGGACTGACTTTTGTCAAGCCCTGGCTAGCTAGAAGGAGAGAAGGAAGACAGGAAGGAGGGATGGAAAGAGAGGAGGATGAAGGAAGAGGAGAAGGGGAAGACAGGAGGAGAAAAGGAGGAAAAGAAGCTAGGTTTGGGGGCTCATGGTGAATCCCCGCTAAGGCAAGACTGGTGTAATCCAGAGCTATAGAGTAAGATGAAAGGAGAGAGAGAGAGGGAGGGAGGGAGGGAGGGAAGAAAAAAGAAATAAAGAAAGGAAAGGAGGAAGGAAGGAAGAAAGGGAGGGAGGGAAGAAAGGAGGTGGGTCATGAAAAAGGGGTCCTCATGAATGTATGTGTGGTAACAAGAAATACAGAAGATGACTAAAGCCACAACCTTATAAAGAACATGACAAGGACATCTGTCCAGGAACCCTCTGTTCAACACCAGGCTGATGACATCCTTGTTATTCGTCCTTGGAGCAGAGGATTATTGTTTTAAAATATTTTATGTAAGCTTCCTCATTCTCTCCTCTGAGTACTTCCCCTGTCCGGTCCTCAAGGATAACATCTTCCCATTGCAGGGTCCACTGTTTCCAAATTAACCTCAGTGTTCTTTGGAGGATGTGTCTCATTACTATTCTGACTGCCACACACCAAAGGGATCTTTCATTCAAACCATGAATGAAACCCTTAATCCCATCCCTCCTCCTTCTCAAATACTGTCACTTCTTCCCAACTCCTAAAAGCTCCAGCCTCAGAATTTTCTCATCTTCCTTCTCTCGTTTCACTCTTGGGGTCTGTTTCCTTCCCCTCCACTAGTCATTCAGAGAGTTGCTCTCCAAGGACATCAGTCGAGCTGGTCAGGGGTCTCATCTCTCCTTTCCTTCACTCATTTAGCGGGAAGAAAGCTTTTCCAGCATGACTGCGATGGACAGAGAAGGCAGAGGCTGGAGGTGGAGGTGGAAAATGGAGGAGCTAAAGGGGAGGAGGGAGGGCAGAGGAGCTTCCCAGGAGCAGACCCAGGAGGCAGAAAGATGGGGACACTCCCCTCTTCTCATCCTCAGTCCCGTGGGAGTCCCCAGTGACTCTTGTCTGATAGGGGCAGGAATGTTCTGTTGTTTCTCCTGCTGAGAACTCCCTCATAGAATAGGGGGACCAAAAATGAATGAATGAATGAATAATAAAAGATAAATGAAAGAAAAGAGAGAGGGAGGAAGGAGGGGAAAAAGAGGAGGAAGGAAGTCAGGACAGGAACTCAAAACAGGGCAGGAACCTGGAGGCAGGAGCTGATGCAGAGGCCATGGTGGGGTGCTGCTTACTGGCTTGCTCACCACAGCTTGCTCGGCCTGCTTTTTTAAGAACCTAGGACCACCAGCCCAGGGATGGTACCAGCCATAATGAACTGGGTCCTCCTCCATCAATCACTAATTAAGAAAATGCCCTACAGCTGGATCTTATGAAGACGGTTTCTCAATGGAGGTTCCCTCCTTTCAGATAACTCTAGCTTGTGTCAAGTTGACGTAAAACTATCCAGCACAATGGGTACCTACACTTACATGCGCAATACCCACCCACCCACGATCATATAGACTTAATCTTTTGTTTGTTTGTGACTCCAAGAGATCCGCCTGCCTCTGCCCTGAGGGCTGGGACTAAAGGTGTGCACCACCATGCCTAGCTAGACATAATATTGAAAAGACTAAGAATAGCCGGGCGGTCGGGCGGTGGTGGCGCACGCCTTTAATCCCAGCACTTGGGAGGCAGAGGCAGGCGGATCTCTGTGAGTTCAAGGCCAGCCTGGGCTACCAAGTGAGTTCCAGGAAAGGCGCAAAGCTACACAGAGAAACCCTGTCTTGAAAAATCAAAAAAAAAAAAAAAAAAAAAAAAAAAAAAAAAAAAAGAATAAGAGGACAGCGGAAGAGGAGAGTAAGAGGAAAGAGCAGGCCCTAAGCACGTCCTGGGAGTTGTTCTTAGCGCCGCCAACCCCAGGAAGCTGATGTGATGACGATGGTTGTGACTGCTGGAGTTATAGTAGCAGGAGTGAGTACAAACTGCTCATTTGTACTCTTTCCTGTGTATCCTCCCAGCCTCAGCCCCCCAGCCCACACTCTGCCCCCGTGTGTGTGTGTGTGTGTGTGTGTGTGTGTGTGTGTGTGTGTGTGTGTGTGTGTGTGCTGGGTCTGGGTCTGGGTCTCAGACACCCTCTGCTGGGCATCCAGCAAGGGAAAGAATAGATGGAGATCAGCAGTCTGGGCTTCTTTGGTGTGTGTCTCATCAAGCCACAGCAGATGGAGCCCGTGACCTCTGGCTCACTCCAGGCAGGAAAGACTTTTGGACTTTTCCCAGGCAGAGGGGGTTGTGCAATGATTCCACGGCCTTGGCCTCTCTGACCCTCCCTTTGGCTTCTAGAGACTCATTGCCCTCAGAAATTCCTCCCACCGCCCTCTTCAGGGGATTTCCTTTCTCAGGGAGAACAGAATGACCTCTCTTTGGTTTTTCAAAGCTGCCTGGGAACAAGTCCTCCCAGAGCTGACCTGACTCTCATCACAGAACTCAAATGGAGTCCTTCTTCCCTGCGGGTCTCCCCTCTGCCGCTCCTTCTCCACCCCCAGCCACAGAGGCCAGGGCCATCTTCCAACCTGGATGCCTTCCCTCAGACATGGCTGGGAGCTGCAAACTAGAAGAAGCATCAGGCTGAAGGCTCAGACTGATCCAGGGAGCCCAGAGCAGTCAGTGGTGGTGCAGATCTGTCACAGAGTCCCTGGCCTGGTGGGGAAGGGAGGCAAAGGCGGTCTCAGGCCAGCAAGTAGCACAGGGAACTCAGTTTCCCACTCTGCCAGCTGAGCACAGAGTTTCCAGAACATAGGAACATGGCGAGGCTACAGAACAGCCAGGGAGCTTAAGGCCCAGGGAACAATGGCTGGCACATGAAAAGACCTGGGAATTGCTGTTACTATGCCATTTCTAATGAATTCTGACAAACACACACACACACACACACACACACACACACACACACATACATGTACAGGTGCATGTACATACATGTCCCCGTGGAAGCCAGAGGGTGAGGTCTGATATTTTTCTCAGTTAATCTCCAATATATATACTATATATATTATATATTATAATATACAATGATATATTATATATATATATATATATATATATATATATATATATATATATATATATATCATGAACCTGGAACAAGCTCCAGGGGTCCTCTTGTTTCTTCTTTTAACCATTAGGTTCTCTCAGTCTCTGGGCCTTCATTTCTCTTTTAATAAAGTAAGAGGGAAATGACGTCAACATTCCCTATTTTCTTCACTTCCTAAAATTTGCACAAAGCTGGGCATGATGGTGTACGTCTGTAATCCCAGTACTTGGGAGGTAAAGGCAGGAAGATCAGGAGTTAAGCTACATAGCAAGTTTGAAGCCAGCCTGAGCTATGGGAGACTTTTTTTTTTTTTTGGTTTTTTATTTATTTATTTATTTATTTATTTATTTATTTATTTATTTATTTATTTATTTATTTATTTATTTAAAGACAGGGTTTCTTTGTGTAGCTTTGGAGCCTTTCCTGAAACTCACTCTGTAGCTCAGGCTGGCCTGGAACTCACAGAGATCCGCCTGCCTCTGCCTCCTGAGTGCTGGGATTAAAAGCATGTGCCACCACTGCCTGGTGAGACTCTTTTTTTTTTTTTTTTAAGTATGTGTTTATCAGGTAAGACTGTGATTTCCAGCTAACTGTGATTTCCAGTGGATCTTGCTTGATATGAACAGGCCCTATGAGAAACTGCTTGGGCTCATTCAGTTAATCAGTGTTTTCTGAGTGTCAACAGTATCTGAAGTGTTCTGCTAAGGGCCGGGGGTGGGTCGGTAGAACAATAGATTAGGGAGGTGCAGTTCCTGTCCTCCAGAAAACTAGCAGTACCCCACACTCCTGGACAGCTCTGCACACACCTGCGCCTGGCCAGCTGGGAGGCCCGGGATGCCTGGTGCTACTGTGGCCTTTGGAGGTAACCTGGGGTTGTTGTTCAGCTCAGCCTATGATCCCCACAGACAAGAAAGAGACAGTCCGGGAGAGGCATGAGCGAGTGCAAGCACGCATGCACACATGCCTATGTGTGGTATGTGGGATGAATCCACTCTCTTTTCAAGATGGAGGGCCTGGAGGGGAGGAAGGGGCCAGCCCTCCCCTGCTCACATCACACAGAGCAGCCACTGATCTCAGGAAGGAGTCACAGCCCCAGACCCCCAGTGACACAGACACTTGGCTTGCCACCCACTCCTTCTCCATTGTTCACATGACTCCTGTGACCTGTGCCAAAATGAATACCAGATTCCGGGAAAGAAAGTTCCTGGGAACCAGAAACTATGGGGTTGGAGGGGACTCCTGTGATGTCACCGCCTCTTTTGAGAAATAATCCAACGTGCACATGCTGTGTGCACTTCAGAAACGGAACCCAAGAAGAGGAGGCCAAGCTCGTCCATCCCCTAGGGTGGCAAATTAATTTCAATAGTTGTTAGGAAGACAAACTCCGAAGCCTCTGAGCCTGGTGGTTCGCTCAGTTCCTAGGCTGCTGTGATATTTTTAAACTATTCTGGATGTGATGCTTTTAACTGGGCCGAATCACGTGCTGGTGTGTTTTCTGCGGATGGCACCCTGGGAAGGATCTAGAACTGATTGCTGAGCATCTTCCTCAACACCCGTGAAGCCTGTCTGGATGTTCAGAGTGTGGGGGACACTTGGGGTGGTTGAGTTTGTGCCTAATTTTCATCTCTTCAAAACAAGCATTCTGCTGGCATGCTTGACTTCGGAGTGCACGCCAGACGGCCACCACAGTGCCCTGGACGGCCACCACAGTGCCCTGGACGGCCAAGTGACGATGCTTTTATTTCTTATTTCTTATAACTGTCAGCAGTACAATTTTGTAGAGGTAAACTAATAATCTGTACAAGAGAAAATATATAATCCGTTGAAATGAAGGTGGTGTGTCAATTTAAGCTTTCTGTTGTTCTTTTAAGACAGGGCTTCACTCTGGGTAGCCCAGGTTGGCCTTGAACTCACAGCAATCTTTTTGCCTCAGCCTCCTAAGGATTGGGATCACAGGAGCGCACCCCCACACCTGGTTTTCTAAACTTGTGGGGTTTTGTTGGTTTTTAAATTCCTGTCTGAACTCAGAGATTCCCATGTGCTAGGGAAGCACTAATCTACATTGCCAACCTTAAAAGAAAAGAAAAGTGTGGGATGGGGAGCAGGCCTATTGAGATGGCTTAGTGGATAAGGGTGCCTACCACCAAGTCTAAGGCCCCGAGTTCAATCCCCAGGACCTCACGGTAGAGAGAACCAAGTCTACAAAGTTGACCTCTGACCTCCACATGTGTAGCCCCCCCAGGGCACTCCATTCTCCCCACATACCCCAAATAAGTAAAATGCAAGTTAAACTGTTGTTTATTTTATTTTATTTTATTTTATTTTATTTTATTTTTAAAAAAAAAACCTGTTTTGAGAGTGAGGCCTTACTATATTGACTCAGCTAGACCTGAACTTGCCATTCTGCTTCCTCGGTCTCCCAAGTGGCTGAGATTATAGCCATGTACCACCACCACCACACTCAGCCAAGTTCTTTTATTGTTGTCTGTTTATCATTCATTCATTTGTTCATTTATTTTGAGACAGGGTCTCACTATATAGCTCTGGTTGTCCTGGAACTCAGAGAGATCTACCTGCTTCTGCCTCCCAAGTGCTGGGATTAAAGGCGTGCGCCACCGTGCCAAGTTCTTTTTTTTTTTTCCCCATTATTTCATTGTTTTCTTAAAGTCTGCATGAGATGGTATTAGGAATTTTATTTGTTTATTTGTTTTTGAAACAGAGTTTCTCCGTGTGAGTCTGACTGTCCTGGAATTAGCTTTGTGGACCAGGCTGACCTCAAACTCAGAGGTCCACCTGCCTCTGCCTCCTAAGTGCTAAGATTAAAGACATTCACTACCCCAACCTAGCAAGAATTTCAATTCTTTTTTTTTTTTTTTTTTTTTTTGGTTTTTCGAGACAGGGTTTCTCTGTGTAGCTTTGTGCCTTTCCTGGGACTCACTTGGTAGTCCAGGCTGGC
The DNA here is from genome assembly GCF_049852395.1 of Peromyscus maniculatus bairdii. Classification (NCBI taxonomy): domain Eukaryota; kingdom Metazoa; phylum Chordata; class Mammalia; order Rodentia; family Cricetidae; genus Peromyscus; species Peromyscus maniculatus. The sequence goes on from NC_134862.1 coordinate 62,081,124, forward strand.
CTCGAACTCACAGAGATCCGCCTGGCTCTGCCTCCCGAGTGCTGGGATTAAAGGCGTGCGCCACCACCGCCCGGCAAGAATTTTAATTCTTCAAAGCAGCACATACGCTGTGTCCTACCCTTCTCTCCCCGACGAGCGACTGCAGTTGTTGGGGAAAAGTTCACCTTTGTCCTGAGAATTCAGGTTTTAAGATGCCCATACTTTGGCACACATGCTCAGCACAGGGATACTCACATCGTGACTACTAATAAATGCCTAGTTGATAAGGAAGGGCCGACACAGCTCTGCCCTGTCCTGAGTGCACCCCTTCTTCCACCCCCTTGCCCATCAGTTTAACCCTTTCAAGCCTAACTGAGTGTCGGTTAGGTCCGGACCCAGTTAGGACTGAACGTACAAGGGAAAATAAACTATGCTGTTTCCCTTATGAGAGCATGTAGTCAAACCGATTCTGGTGGTACGTGCAGAGATGAAGATTCCACCCTTGAAGATGGTTTAGTGAGTGGGTTTTGAAGGGCTGGCTGGTGGGCATTACCTAGGTGGGGAAGTGCAGCTCAAGCAGAAAAAAATGAGTGGATACATGAACTATGAACCAAAGGCTGAGGGGCCCCCAGCTGGACCAGACCCTCTGAATAGGTGAGACAGTTGATTGGCTTGATCTGTTTGGGAGGCATCTAGGCAGTGGTACCAGGTCCTGTGCTCATTGCATGAGTTGGCTGTTTGAAACCTGGAGCTTATGCAGGGACGCTTGGCTCAGTCTGGGAGGAGGGGACTGGACCTGCCTGGACAGAGTCTACCAGGTTGATCTCAGTCCTCGGGGGAGGCTTTGCTCTGGAGGAGGTGGGAATGGGGGGTGGGCTGGGGGGGAGGGGAGGGGGTGGGAGCGGGGAGAATAGGGGAACCCATGGCTGATATAGAACTGAATGGTATTGTAAAATAAAATAAAAGGAAAATAAAATAAGGTGGAGATGCACCGAGGGCGGGGGGGGGGGGATGAGTGGATAAAGGCACGTGTCACTGGGAGGTAGGGTCAGAAGTGAGAGGAGAGAGCTGACGGGCTGAAATGTGAATACCGCTCGCTCGCATGGTATAAGCTTGGCCTTAGCCTACAGGCAAGGAATTGTGGGAGGTCTGTAAGCACATAAGAGGATGAGCAGTTGGCCCTGGAAGCGGGCAGAAGGCCCCACGTGGGAGATTGCCTGGTACTTCCGGTTGCGACTACTGTTAGGTGAGCCTGCTTCACCAGTGTGCCGTGTGGAGCTGTCACCCATCAAAGGCCCTCTGTCCCTGGAGAAAAAAACCCAGCGGGAACTGAGGCTTTGGACACCAGAGCTCCTGCTTCGGATCCTTTATGCCAGCCTTCCCCCTTTGGGGCCCCCGTAGCAATAATCAGTGATTAATTATTACAAGCCATTGATTCAGAGGCCTATCTGTCAAAAGAAGAACTGTTTAAAAGAGAAAATATCTAAACATCTGGGCAGAGTGCCGGGAATATTGACAAGTTGGTATTAAACATGTTTTCTTGTTCCTTACTAACCAAACACCCGCTTATCCGTGCCTGGTAAGAGAGTTTGGCTGGTTGACCCCGGTACTGGAAGCCAAGGGCTCCCTTCTCTTTGGGGTTGGGAGGAATACTCTGATTACAGCTCCTTAACTGCTAAGAAGTGTGTGACGTCAGGCATGCCGGACTCCCCGTGGCTTCACGCTTTAAAGCATAGGTGTTTCACTCATGTTATAAGACGGGCACTACATTCTTCTCCGTTCCCTATGCTTATAAACGCCCCAGAATACCAAGATGCCTGTGTGTTAGGAGATCGGGAGGCAGCCGAGGCTGGCAGTGGGTAAGAGAAGTTAGGGGGCTTGTATTTAGCGGCAAATCTGACATTGAAAACAGACCCAGCCTCACAGGAAAGGACACTGGTTGGAGAAATGATGAAAACCAATAGGTCTGAATGATAACAATAAAATGAAAAGGAGGCCAGATATGGTTACACACACCTGGAATCCCAGCACCCGGGAAGTGGATGCCCAGAGTATCAGGAGTTCAAGACCATCCTCAGGTTTGAGGCCAGCTTGTGCTACAGGAGACCCTGCCTCAAAAAAAAAAAAAAAAAAAAAAAGGTTGGAGGGAATTCTAATAGAGAGCTGTGTTGATATAAGCACACTGTCATACTTGGCTTAGCAGATCCTGTCCTCACAGTGACCCTTGAGGAAGTAGTACTGTCACAAGGTGCCCAGAGTCACATGGCTAGAAGGCAGGGGAGTCAAGATTTGAATCCAGTTTTATTGGGAGAACCCTGGCAGGATTTCATTCTCTTGGCCCAAATTTTAAGCCATTTGTCAAATGTTGGCCCTTTCTCTAGTGAGAAACATAAGAGTTTGATGAACTGTTACGTATATTGCAGTATTTTTTTTTAAGTGCATCTTACTACCAATAGTTTAATATGAAGATACGGAAACAGAAATGATAAAGGTTGTAAGAGATGAACAAGTGGGCAACGCTGGGCCGACTAGATGGCTTCAGGGAGTGGCAGTGCTCATGGCCAAGCCTGAGGACCTGAATTCCATCCCTAAGACACATGAGATGGGAGGAGGGGACCAGTTCCCACGAGGCCCATTGTCCTCTGACCTCTACTCCAGTGACGTGCATTCGTGCCCCGCCCCGCATGCAAACGAAATAAATAAGGTGCAGTTTATTAGGGGGAGGGGCAGGAAGAACGGACTATGCGAGCTCTTGATGCTTTCTGTAACTCGTTTGCAAGTGAAAAGTTTCCCGTTTTATATTTTTATTGCACATGTTGTATGTGTACACAAACACACACAGCGCCTCTGTGTGTCAGAAGACCATTTGTAGGGCTCAGTTTGCTCCCTCCCGCTATGTGGTTCCCAGGAATCCAGCTCGGGTTGCAGGCTTTTTATCTGTAGGGCCACCTTAGTGGCCCAACTCTGAAATTTTAAAAACCTAAGTTCCCGGTTTCTCTGCCTTTGAGCCCCTCCCAAGCTCAAGAGTTCATTCTCATTTTTCCTTAATAAATCTATGTTCCATCTAAAAACAAACAAAAACCCACCCAAGCCTGTGACTAATGTGCCTAGAAAAAAAAAAATTCTGCTTTTTCTATCTCGCGGTGTTTATAAATTTCTAAATTTATCGTGGCTAAATTTGACAGACCATGAGGAGAGACGTGTGCATGCATGGGATGGGGACCTTAGATGAGGCCCATTTCTCAGGCACTGGGAACAAAATAGATTTCATGGCTGCCAGTCATCTGGGTTATAAAGCGGATCCCTCTGAGAAGCAAGAAGAGGTCCCGCTTAGAGCTTGGCTGGGGAAAAGCCTCTTTGTCCACCCCCTGCTAGGAAGTACAAAGAGGTCCTTGCCGTTTGAACTTCCTGGAGGGAAAAAAAACCCTTACCAGCAGGGGCAAGGGGCCAGAGCAATAAGTTTCGCCTGATTATTATGTAACATTATTCTGGATTTGAAAATACAAGACTGCTTAAAAATCCTTTCACTGCTGGTGGTAGCAATCATTCCCTTACAGCTCTTCATAAAGAACCAATTAATTAATTAGGAGTTGTGAGGAGAAAGGGTCTCTCTTGATCTTCAGCCAGAAATCTCCCTCCCCTCCGGCAATGGCCTGGGCTACTCATTCCAAAAGCCTCAACTCTGACTGCTGCCCGCAGAAACCATTCCTCTGTTGGAGCAGGAGGATTTCTGAAGCACGGAGGCCTGATAGGAGACTGACCTTTGCCTTGTAGAACAGGGAAGGAAGCAGACTGAGCTGGGCACATGGGCTGGAAGACTAAAGGGAGACCTTAGCCCTGAGCTCACGCGGTCTTCCTGTAAAGGAAACATCCTCACCAGGCGAGCGTTTGTCGTGCTGGGTCTTGGCTTGGTCGCTTTTCCAACAGTGTTCTCTTGTGCTAGAAACAGGGCAGTGTGAAATACTGATGCCTTGATTCGCTTCCTCTGAGGCCATGATTCTTCCATCTGCAGTAACCTTGTTAGTTACTGCTGAGCCTTTCAGATGGGGGCCTTGCTTCATGTGTCTAGACAGGCGTCATCAACCTTGGATCTGTCAAAGGACAGAATTATAACAACTTAAGAATATTTTTTAATCACTACGCTGTATTTATTTTTATTGTGGGCTTGGGGGCAAGGGGGTGCACACATGCTGCAGCAGTTTGTGGAAGTCAGAGAACAGTTTACCTTTGGGGGGGGGCAGCTTTCTCTGGTCACCACGTGGGTCCTGGGGATGGAACCTGGGTCCTCAGGCTTGGTCGCAAGATCCTTCAGCAACTGAGCCATCTGGCTGGCCCCAGTTTACGGATCTAAATCAGCCTTATTTTCAGTTCCAGAACCCAGAAACACTTTGTTTATAAGCTAGAGGAAGTATTCTGATGAGCCAAGTAGACAAGGTTGGATTATCGACAGAAAATAAGCTGAAAGGTAGAAAATGAAAAAGAAAGAAAGAAAAGCTGACAGGTGGGTCATTTCAATGTGCCGTGGACGCAGGTAGACTGAGAAATAGAATCAAGACTGATGAGCATCACTTACTTCCTTTTCTGTGAGGGGACGGGGACAAAGGGACATCACTGTGCCTGCAAGCCTCCTGCTTGGGAATGTAGCTGATCTCTCTATCCCTGCTTTCTCGGGCCACATAAACAACCTAGTTCCAACATGGAGGCTGCGGAACTTGGAACTTTGCTGTGAATGATTGGACTTGAAATCCAATCCTAGTCAGTGTGGCCCAGCACAGGAGCCTTGTCCAAAACAACTACCCTAGCAACTCGCTAGAACTTTTGGGGGAGTGGGAGGTACTCGGGATTGAACCCAGAGCCTCATGCATGCTATTTACACCCCCTCCTTTTACCAAAAAAAAAAAAAAAAAAAAGATGAATTTTTGAGAAGGGTTTCTGTAAGTGGTTCAGGCTGGCCTTGAACTTGAGATCTCCCTAGCTCAGCCTCCAGAAGAGCTGGGATTACAGGTCTCTGACACCAGGCCCACTTTGGAACAGATAATTCTTTAGTCGGGCGCTACCCAGTGTATTATTCTAGGATGTTCAACCGCATGCCTGGCCACTACCTGTTGGATGTCAGGACTTGGCCAGCTTGGTTGTCACAACCCCAAACATCTGTAGATGTTGCCAAGTGTGCTTTGGGATTCAGGCAACCCTGGCTAAGGACGTTGGGTCTGAAATCTCTTAGGGTCAGACAGTCTTTCCTGTCTTCTTAGGAAAAATACTGGAGGTTGGAGGGGACCAGAGTAGACTGAATGCACTCGATTCAAACTGGCCTAATGTAGGGAGGAGTAGTTAAGATTCCGTGTCTAAGGCATTCTGAAGACAGTTTGCTAGACGATGGCCAGATGACAGTTGAGTATCCAGAGTCTTGGGACGAGATGGGATGCCACACTGGCTCCTTGAAAGCTTTTGTTTTGTCCCGTTTGTTACCTCTTACTTTTATTTTATTTTAGTGTTTTTGAGACGGGGTGTATCTGTGTAGCCCTGGCTGGCCTGGAACTCAGTCTGTAGATCAGGCTGGCCTTGAACTCACAGGGATGCACTGGTCTTTACCTCCGGAGTACTGGGATTAAAGATGTGTGTCATACGCCCAGCTTGTTTGTTAACTTTTGAGCCATGGTCTAGATGTGTAGCCCAGGCTGGTCTCAAACTCACTATATAGTCAGTCCGGTTAGTTAGGTCTCAAACCCACCAGCCGTCTCCTGAGCGCTGGACTCCCAGGTCCAGCTTCATGGAAGGAGTATTCGAAAGCAGAGCTAGGACGCTGAAGCCCAGGAAGCTAAGCTAAAGAGATAACGAGCTGGCTGGCCAGGCTGCCTTTAATCTGTTAGAAGGAAGAACCTGGCATCCCGAGAATGCTTTTTGGAACATCTGCCTGAGTCCCACCTGGGCTCAGGCTCCAGATTTACCTAGTCCCTCTCTCTTTCTCTTTTAATTAAAACTCCCTTTAGGCAAAAGGTCATAACGCTCATTTCTTACATTTGAAGAATGGAACGTGGGTCACATGGGGTGAATGCCCAAGATTACCAGGTCAAAGGTACCCACCTTCCTTTAAGAAAACGCTGAGAGGGTTCTCTTGAGAGATGGTCTTTGCAATACTTGAAATTGGAGTGAAAAATGGCCTGACCTGCTGTAACTTTAGCTTCTGGGACCCTGCTCCATGGATTTTGTGCAGATGGCTGTGCCTCTTGGGGTCTCCTCTTGCCTTTTGAGGTTGGGGAGACAGTAGTACCACTTATTCCACACACTACCCCTGTCACAACCAGGCTGTGGGCTAAACTACCTTGTTTTGCAAACACAATTTACCCAGATCACATGCAATCATAACAAAGCGAATCTGCATAAGTAGTGAGCTACTAAAAAAAAATGGATTCTATTGTAAAGCAGTCTTATATCACTTAATGGGGACACAGTCTAAGAAATGCATCATTCAGTGACTCTGTGGCTGTGCAAACATCATAGAGTAGACTTACATAAACTAAGACAGCTAAGACAGCACTACGCTCTTCAGTCTCGTTGACTGGTTTTTTGTTTTTTGTTTTTGAGACAGGTTATTACTATGTAGCCCTGGCTGGGCTGGAACTCACTGTGTAGACGAAGCTGGCTCTGAATTTAGGTTGATCCTCCTGCCTCTGTCTCCTGAGTGTTGGGGTTATAGTTGTTGAGATTATAGATAGTGGCCCTGCACTATACAATCTTACTATTTAATGCAGGGCTGTAGGCTTTCTTACTTTAAGAAAAAAAAATACATCTTAGGATCCACTCCTTTACATATTAGCATCTCTAATTTAGGCGTAAGTGGCCCGAGGCATGGAGATTAGTGAGGTTTGCCTCTGCTGATTCCTGGAATCCTCTCTTAATTAATTGCTCTTACTGCCTCTGCCCTTATTTCCTACAATGCTTTTTCAGAAGCATAACTCAGAGCAGCCGCCTTAAAACTCCTGCTCAAAATGCACTAAAGGCTCAACCCACATCCAAAGCTTCTTCTTTCCTGTCTGTTCCTTATGTCCTCCTGACGTCACACTGGCTGCAGCCACCTGGCCTGGCTCTCTCCCAGGGGACTCTGTGTCAGCCACCCCCTAGGCTCTGCCCATTTTCCCTTCTGTTCGGGGTGTGAGTCAGAGAAACTGACCCGTGCCATCCAGTCTCTCCCCTATCTCTGTTTTCCTTCTCTGCTTCATCCTCATACAGTTTTATCTAGATGTCCCGTCCTACCAGCATTGTTTTATGATTTAGTGTCCCCCCATACCCCTTCCACACCTAACAATGTGACTTGAAGACCTTCCCACGCCAGACCAGATAGGTCTACCTCATTCTCTTTTAATGGATATATAATATTCCTTTGAATGTACGTAACATTATTTTCTAACAGCTTTTTTTTTATTTATTTATTTTCGAGTTTTGTTCGATTGGTTTCGACTTTTAATTATCACACATCATATTTGATGTAAAATATCCCCTTGAACACATCTCTGCCCATGTGCCAGTTTTTCCCGTAGTATAGATTCCTGGAAATGGAATTGCCAGGTCACAGGTCCTACCCATTTGTCATTTTGATAGATGCTGGGTGCCCTATTGCTTTCCTAAGAGGCTTCATCAATTTATCCTCCCACCAGCTCTGGGGTGGATGTGCGCTTCGCCCTCATCTTCGCTGACACTCCTTAGCATCATTTTAAAGACTTGCCTTAAGTAATACTGAGGAGTGACTTCTAGCTCCACATCACAGTCCTAACAGGCCAGGCCGTTCCAATCCCTTTCTCAATAGTGTTTCCTGGGTCTGCCTCAGGTCAGCTGGGAGAGAAGCGACCAAGCTTCCGGGAGACTTTCAGAGGACAAATCAAACCTCCCGAAGCCACCTCATCCACCGAAGCAGAAACCTCTTATGTCCTGCGCCAACAGAACTCAATAACCTGGCTAGCGTGATCCAGCCTGGCACGTCTGGCATGCTGCTGCTCTCTCACTCATCTATCATCGGAACACGCTTGGTAGCTCAGCTGCCAGCTGAGGTTCTCAGGCACATCTGTCTACCCAAACACAACCTGCCACCACTCCCAGGGGTATCCGTACTCAGAACCCTCTGTTTCCTTTTGATTAAAGAGAAGCCAAGAGCAGGGTAAGACTCGGCCGGCCGCTGGCCCAGCAGGTGGCTTCCCAGTTCCGCCTGGGAACGATCCTTCCTGTGGTGGGGTGGGCAGGCTGTCAAAAGAGGCAAGGGGCACTAGGGACCAGCATCTCTTTGGGGCAAACAGTAAGCTTTGTGGGCCCAAAGGGAGACTTCCTGGACTTCATCTTCTCTGGCACACAGGGGCTGCATATAGTGAATCTGTTGCTCTTGTTGGCTTGTTTACTTACTTATCAAGACAGGGTCTTACTACATAGGCCAGGCTGGCCTCGAACTCTCACAGCTCCAGGGTTCAGGGATGACAGCGCTGCACCGCCATGCATGGCTATACTTTTTAAAGGAATTTTTTAGTTTTCCTCATCCCTTTCTGCCTGCCTCGCCAGAGACATGACTGGACCTGTTCCAGACGCTGAAGATAGGGCCCACACTCCCTGGGTGCTGGCATGCTGTTAAGGGGGTTTGGTTTTGTTTTGGCATGTAGTGCTGGAACTACACTGAGGCGGAGCCTTGAAATGTTAGGTAAGCACTATACCACTGAGCCACACTACCCCAGCACCTTGCTGAGCTCTTTTTATTAATATTACAACCCTCAATGGTGTAATGTTAATAAAAATGTAATTAATAATTAAGAGTGCGATGGTGGCGCACACCTTTGACCCCAGCACTCAGGAGGAGAGGCAGATGGGATCTCTGTGAGTTCAAGGCTAGCCTGATCTACAGAGTGAGTTCTAGGACCTCACAGAGAAACCCTGTCTCAAAAAACCAAGGGGAAAAAATCACAACCCTCTAAATCTAATATATGATTAGATAGAGATGTGTGGCAGTCAGAACAGCTGTGTAAGTTAGGTGAGCCATGGTTACCTGGCTGGTAATGTCAGAGGCAGGATTTGAACCCAGGATGATTCGATTATGTTCATCTGCTCCAGGAGGGAGTTGGTCTGAAAAGATTGCAAAGGTTTGATTTGGGGCTGCTAAGTTACGGTGCAGTTTTAGTTTTAGTTGCCCCCACCCCCAGAGAGGAACATAAAAATAACAGTAGAATGATCCTAAAATTGTGTTCTTTATGTCCTTGAAAGATCCCCCAACGGCACACTTCCTGTGAGCCGACTTCCTTTCTCCACATCTGCTGTGGTTAGTTCTCCTTCTTCCGTCCTGTGCTGAGAACAGACAACTCTGACTCTGTACATGAGTAGTGCACTGGTCACAGGACACTCCGATCTGGGGACGGAGAGGGTGACCAACCAGATGTGTTCATGTCCCGCTGTTGTTATTATAAATGGCCAGAAGTGCGCTCGCTTACAGCACAGATTTCTCGTCTTAGAGCTTGGTAAATTCCTTTGCCGTCCCTGTCACCAGCCCAGCATTTCTGGGGTCCTGCACTGCACAAAGTTTAAAATCAAGATGCCCTCTTTCTGGAAAGCCCTGGGCAAGGTTCTCTTTCTTTCAAAATCCAGAGCCCATCTGCATTCCTCATCTCCTGGCCCCTTCCTGTCTTCCACAACAGGCATCAGCCTTGTGGCGCCCTTCAATCTCCTCATCTCGGCCTCTGCTGTCGCTTTCCTCAGATCCTGACCCTCCCTGGAGCCCTTTAAGGGTCCACCCAGATTAAAAACAGGGTCGTTTCCTCATCTCAAGATCTTGAAGCGACATCAGCAGAGTCCCCTTTTCCATGACAGAGGTTCCTGGTGGGTGTTCTTAGAGGGCCATTTACTCAACCCCGCCATATAACCGTTCCATCTGTTAGAAACAAAACTCTCCTGGAACATGAGGCTTTTAATGTGAAAATCAAAAAAATGGCCCAGCCAGCCTGGTCAGCTCCTAGAAGGGAGCTCCCGGACAGGGAGGACAGTTCCACTTGGGGAAGTAGAGAGGGAAAACGCCTATCAGTAATACAGCGACAAGGAACTGATGGTTTCCCAATAGCCTTCTTCACAGACACTTGTTGTCCTTATTATTGTCTGTGTGGGGGTGGGTGTCAGTACCACAGCACTTGGGTAGAGGTCAGAGGACAACCTTGCGGAGTAATCCCCCCTCCCACCTTGCTGCAGGCTCCAGGCATTGAGTGTGGGGTACCACTGAGCAAGCCCCTCAAACTGCTGGGCCATCTCCCTGGTCCTCCAACAGTGTTCTTTAGGGCAAAAAGAACCTTTAATCCCCGTTACCACCTCAGCCTGGCCACAGCCCCACTCAAAGGAACTGGTCTACAGTTCTCTACAGTCTACCCGCGCCAGCTGGCGGAAACGAAGCTGTGTCCTGGATTTACCCAGTCAGAGCCTCCACGGGCCTGAGTAAGAAGCTTGTGGGGAGCCGGGCGGTGGCACACGCCTTTAATCCCAGCACTCAAGAGGCAGAGGCAGGCGGATCTCTGTGAGTTCGAGGCCAGCCTGGGCTACCAAGTGAGTCCCAGGAAAGGCGCAAAGCTGCACAGAGAAACCCTGTCTCGAAAAACCAAAAAAAAAGAAGCCTGTGGGGTGAGCAGTATGCAAAGGTCAGTGAGGTGGAGGATGGCAGACTGGTTAAAGTGGAACCCAGTCCCGAATGTGGAGCCCTGGTGGCTTCCGTCTTTAGTCTGTCTCCTCACCTTGTATTCCATCCCGTACCAGCCCACTCACTATTATAGTCTAAGAGATTCTAAAACAGTTCTCTCGTGTGTTTTGGGGTTTCACTAAAGAGAGGACCTTTTCATTTTTGTCCTATTTTTATATTTAGTTTGTGTTATATGTATTTTTAGTTTTATATTTATGTAAATACATACACACATTTAGCTTTCTACCTCTGAAGAAAAAAAAAATTACGTCTTTTTTGAAATGGATAAATTTTGAGGTTGGGCATAGTAATACTTACTTGTAATCCCCAAACTCAGGAGGCTGAGGCAGAGGATCACCAGTTTGAGATTAGCCTGGCCTACAGAGAGACCTTGTCTTCGGAACAAATCAAATGGCGGAATTCCAGCCACGTGCCTGAGTCATTTATTTATTTGTTTGTTTATTTACTTATTGTTTCTGCTATTTTGATATTTTTGTTTGTTAATTTGTGTTTTTGCTATAGGGCCTCACTCTGTGGCTTGGCTGGCCTAAAACTCACTGTATAGGCCAGGCTGGATTCAAACTGGTCCTGCCCCTCCTGCTTCTGCTTCTCAGAGTGCTGGGATCACAGGCACTAAGAGCCATATGTAGAGGGTTTGGGGGGGAATGGCCTCTGGGAAAGGTTTTATATGGGACCAGACTTCAAGGATGGCTCCTGCTGGCTGGGGACCTAGGAGAAGTTCACTCCTTGAGGGCTGTTTAAAGTGACAGCTAAGGAAGTGAGAGTCATAAATCATGTCCCAGCTGTGAAGACAAAGCGCTCAGCTCCTCAGCTCCTCAGCGACCCCCGAAGCCAACAGAGGTCAGCCGTGGCCAGGGAGCCACAGCGCCATCTGCATTACCCGCAGCCAGCCCAGGGCGGCCGGGAACAGCTGCCAGAACTAAGGGAGAAATGGAAATCAGGAAGTGGACCACATCCAGGCAGCCGAGGGCTTCTGGGAAGCATTTCTTATTCTCTCTCATGAGTGTAGACAGCCCGAGTTGCGTGTGTTGGGTGGGGAGTTGAAGGGAGGCAGAGATGGCGAGAGAAAGGTTCTGTCTCCAGAGGTGCTTCCTTGCCGGCTGCTCCCTGATTGGGTACCTCAGCCGGGTCCTCATCTCCATCCAGATCCGGACCACCCCTCTGCTCCACCACTGGCTGCAGAGACTAGCGGAGGAAAACACACCAGATCTGGGCACCCCATTACGTCCTCAGGAAACCAGCTTCCATCCCTTGCTTTCCTGGGGCAGAGAAATAGGACCAAGAACCCCTTCAGCTGGGCAGGGTGACTCGTGCTGGTAATCCCGGCACTCGGGCGGCCAAGGCAGGAGAATTGAAAACACAAGACTACAGAGTGATGTCATGATCAGACTGGACAACTTAGTGAGATCCTACTTCCAAATAAAAAGGAAGAAGAGGACTAGGGATACTGCACAGTAGTAGAGCTCTTGTCTGGCATGCTCAAGGCCCTGGATCCAAAGCAAAACAAAACAAAAATCAAACCAAACCACAACAACAACAAAACCTCTCAAAAAGAGCTTCAAGGGCTTCCTATTCCATTGCTTTGTCTATGGCTACAGTGAAGGCCATGAAGCAGGCAACAGGAGGGCACTGTGTGCATCCAACTTGACGATGAGCAGCTGTCCGTGGCAGTCCAGGAGAGAGGAAGAGGAAGCCCAGTGGCTCCGGTGAAGCTCAAACCCATAACTAGCTTGAACCCAGGACTTTCGCATGCCAGACCAATCAGTGCTCTACCAATCAGCTATGTTCCTAGACCCCTCCCTTGCCCAATGCCTATTTCAGATTTGAGTAGAAATGTCCCTTGAAACCTATCAGGATGGATAAGCTCATGGGGGAGGGTCTGGTATGAGCATCTATTTCATCTACCAGGAGAATGTGATCTCCTAGCTCCCTGCTTCTCCAGACTGTCCACATGGTAAAACAAACAAACAAACAAACAAAAACAAAAACCAGAAAGATGGGCCAAGTGACAATGGGTAATAGTGACATAATTATTTTTCCATTTTTCTTTTCTGATCATTATTTTAAGTTCCTTTAAAAAGGATTTATTTTATTTATGTGTGTTTATGTGTGTCTGTGCATATGCACATATATGTGAGTGGGTGCCCTCAGAGGCCAGAAGTGGGCATCAGATCCCCTGGAGCTGGAGTTACAGGCAGTTATCAGTTATCTGACATGCGTGCTGGGAAGAGAACTCAGGTCCTCTGGGGGAGCCGCAAGTACACTTGACCACTGAGCTGCATCTCCGGTCCCTCAGGCATCTTTAACCGAGATGGCAGTTGTGTGTATTTATAGGATATATCGTGATCATCTGCTACACATACACATTGTGCAAAGACCAGCTCAGAGGAGCTGGCATTCCTGACTTTTTATGGATTACTGAGGGAAGATATGGAGCCTTCACCCCTAACTCAGCTCGTCTGCTGGATTGCCTCATCCCTGGAATGAGTGTCGGTCCGCCCTCTGTTCTTTCGATTGCTTGCTTGGAGACAGGATCTTACCATGTACTTTAGATTGGTTTCTAACTCATGAATTTTGCGATCCTCCAGCCTCAGCCTCCAGAATACTGGGATTACAGGTGTATACCACCATGCTAGGATGCTATGGATGGAGACCGGTGACTGATTTAAAGATGTGCCAAATGGCCCACTGTTGAAGACCTTTAGGAACTGGCAAACTCTGAAACAATTGCCTGTTCAAGATCTGAAAGACTCCCACGTCAGAGCACAGGAACACAGAAAATAAAGATGTTTGTTTGTTTTAGACAGAGTCTCGCTCTATGGCCGAACTGGCCGGAATTCACTATGTAGCCCAGGCTCGTCTTGGATTCAGGGCACTCTCCTTCCTTAGCCTTCCAGGCGCTGTGATGACCAGGTATGAGCTACCATGCTCTCCCTGGTGCCAGTTCCCTGCCCGAGGTCATGAGTTCTCAGAAGGCTACATGGGCCACCATACCCCATCCTCTGGGATGACGCCCCCGTGGAGTCCTTGGTCGCCTAAGTGACCTGCTTCCTTTGTTGTTATCAGTGCTGTTCTAACTCCTCAAACCCTCCAAACCCCTTGGTGATGGAGACTGTGTCCTGTTTCTCCAGCTTCCTCACAGCGGCTAGCACAGAGCCTTGGACAAAGTAAAATCTCATCACATTTTTGCTAGAGATTCAGTTTGGATGCTCAAGGTTCAGTTTGGAAGGCCACAGGGATGACTCCTTTAAGAATTATTTTTCATAATCCCTAAGCAGAAATAACTCTGCCTAGAGGGACTCATGGCTATAGTCCTTCCCTTATTACCCAATGTCTGATCTTTCTGCAATTTAGAATGTTTACACATCCAGACAGCCTCTGTGCAATTCACAAACAAGGAAAACACGGTCAGCACCAGCTGTGAACACAAGCTGGGGTCATTTCTAATTGCAACCCAAAAGGACAAATTGAGTTAGTATGACACCCTGAATGCAGTGTTTCCCTCCATGAACCCCTGCCTGGAAGGGGAGAGCAGGTCACAAATGTCAGCCAGGTTCACCGAGAAGCCAGCAGGCTGCTCTGTCTTTTGAATTTTTAACAACAGGCAGATCACCTATGCTGTGATGTCTCTGGTCAATCTAGCGGTAGCTATCAGGACAGAGATTTCACTGGGTCTCAGTGGCCTGGGTCTCAGGGGCCATGGTGGGTCTCCAGGGTCCTAAGGACAGAAAGGACAGTGGAGCTGTTGACTCTGGTCTCCTCCATGAGAGCAGAAGAAGAGCCATCAAACCAGAGAGTAAACTTTAGAGCAATTTGGCTCCTTCCCTGGGGTATATGGATGAAAATAGAATGCATTTTGGGAGGCCTGGCATGAAATTAAATTCCAGAGCTACATCTCTGCCAATGGCCTGGCTTCCTACCAAGACCCAGAAAGGCCCTTGTTATGCAAGGTAGTGGGAGAGTGGAGGAAAGTAGACAGCTTTGTGTGGATGTGGGGGGGGGGGGTACCTTAATCTTACAGTGGCTTGTCCCCCCACCACCACCACACACACAAGTGTGGAGTCTGTAGGCCGGTGGTGTTGGTCTACTTGGGAGCTTGTTAGACATGCTAAAACTAGGTGAGAACAGTGCAAAATTTAAGGGACATCCTTATACTCAACAGTTAAAGGGAAACAATATTTTTGCATTTATTTATTGTGTATGTGTATGTATGATGTACTACTCTGTGTGTGTGTGCAGATCAAAGGATAACTTTATTTTTCAATCAAGGCAGGGTTTCACTGTGTAGCTCTGGTTGTCCTGGAGCTCACTCTGTAGCCCAGGCTGGCCTCAAACTCACAGAAATCCACCTGCCTCTGCCTCCCGAGTGCTGGGATTAAAGGCGTGCGCCACTATGCCCAGCTCAGAGGACAGCTTTTGAGAGCTGGTTCTCTGGTCCTCTTCTTCCACCATGTGGGTCCTGGAAACACATTCAGGTCGTCAGGCTTGGCAGCAAGCACCTTCACCTGCTGGGCCGCCTCATCAGCAGATAAACAGGATTTTTAAACATTAAAATTAATTCATAAAAATTCACATTCAGATGAACAAAATAGCAACGCTTTACACAAAGGCAAGGATCTGCCTCTGGGCCTGGATAAGCCCTTGTCACCTTATTCTCACCTCCACTGTGACCCCAAGCTCCACCTGACCCTCAGAATCAGAATCTAGATTCTAACAAGCCCCACCAAGGGACACTGGACTACAGTCCCACAAAACATGACTGCCATGACTTGAATGTGAGTCTTCCGGAAATTCATGCATTGACTCCTGATCTCCAGTGCCCTGGGACTGGGAGGTGAACTTCGGGAACTGACCAGTTGTGAGAGCTGAGCTGCTGAGCGAGTGCTTGTTCTCAAGGGAGCTGTTTGTCCTCTATGGCTCTCCCACCGTGAATCCTTCTGGAAGGCAACACACAGGAGGAGCAAGACTCACCAGACACCGGCTCCACTGGCAACCTGATTCCAGATACACATGAGGAAATTTGAGCACAGGGCTGCCACGTCACAGCTCCAAAGGTTGGAATCCAAACAGCAGCAAAAATGGAACCTTCCAGAGGTACCTAATTGGAGCCAGCTTGCTGGCCATTTGCCTGGATTTGCTCAGTACTATCCTAAAATGTAACATCTGGTGGTTTACTATGAGCTTTTAGATAATAGTTTGTTTTGAAATAATTATTCATCTGTAGGAAGTTGCAAGGATAAGACAGAGACATCCCATTCATGTAGCCTTCCTTCATTTAGTTTCTACCAGCGGTTACCGTCTTAGTCCCCACCCCACCCCCCAGACAGGGTTTCTCTGTGTAGTTTTGGAGCCTGTTCTGGAACTTACTCTGTAGACCAGGCTGGCCTCGAACTTACAGAGATCTGCTTGCCTCTACCTTCCCAGTGCTGGGATTAAAGGCATGTACCACCGCCACCCAGCTCTGTCTTAGTCTTTTTGAGCTTCTGTAACAAGACACCTTAGATTGGAGAACTTGCAAAGAACACAATACCTTGTTCACAGTGCTGGAGGGTGGGAAGACCCAAGTCAAGGTACCAGCAGAGTCCATGTCTGGTGAGAATCCATTCTTCCATTATGTCCTCACACCGTGGGAGGGCAACAGAGGAGTATATGATACGCCTTGGGCACAGGCATTCCTGAGGGCTCCACTCTCACAGGCTCACTCTCCTGCTGTGGGATGTTCTGAATGGTAAATGTGTTGCTCTGATTGGTTAGTAAATAAACCACGGATTGGCCAGTAGCCAGGCAGGAAGTATAGGCGGGACAAGGAGAGAGAATAATTCTGGAAGGTGGAAGGCTGAATCAGCGAGACGCTGCCAGCCGCCACCAGGAGAAGATGTTAAGATACCGGTAAGCCATGAGCCACGTGGCAACTTATAGATAAATAGAAATGGGTTAATTTAAGATATAAGAACTAGATAACAAGAAGCCTGCTGTGGCCATACAGTTTGTAAGCAATATAAGTCTCTGTGTTTACTTGGTTGGGTCTAAGCGGCTGCGGGACTGGCGGGTGAGAGAGATTTGTCCTGACCGTGCGCCAGGCAGGACTGGAGAAAACTCCAGCTACACTCTCTACTCTCACCTACCAAAATCCTCACCTCTCAATACCAACACCTTGGAGTTCAGGATTCAACAAATGAATTTGGGAGGGTCACAAACATTCAGTGCCTAGTGGCTACATTTTGTGTAACTATAGTACAGTGTCAGAATGAGGACCTGACATTGGCATAATGTACATGTGTAAATTGGCATCGAGTATATGGCATTTTACCACATGTACAGATTTAGATACAATGCAATTAAGAACAAGAGTTGGTTCATGAGGTTGGAGAGATGGTTCAGTGGTTAAGAATGTGTGCTGTTTGTTTAACTCTGTGAAGCTGTGATACTGTGTCTGTCTAAAACACTTGATGGTCTAATAAAGAACTGAATGGCCAATTAAAAAAAAAAAGTGTGTGTTGTTCTTAAAGAACAATCAAACTGCAACCCACAGAACCAGGGAGGCTATATAGCAAGGGGGACCCTAGAATGACTGTGGCTTACAATAAGTTTTGGTTTGACTCAATCACTGGGCAAGCCTCAGTCAAACATTTCACTATTAGGATAAGAATTTATACTGTATCAAGCTAATAGGAAAATAAATAAAAGAGTGTGTGCTGTCCTTAAAGAGGACCCCAGTTTGATTTTTTTGTTTTGTTTTTCAAGACAGAGTTTCTCTGTGTAACAGTCCTAGCTGTCTTGGATCTCACTCTGTAGACCAGGCTGGCCTCAAACTCACAGAGATCCACCTGCCTCTGCCTCCTGAGTGCTGGGATTAAAGGTGTGGGCCACCACCACTCGGCCCCAGTCTGATTCTTAGAACCCATGTCAAGTGGCTCACAAACACCTTTATCTCCAGCTCCAGGGTTTCAGATGTCTCTGCCCTCTGTGGACACCTACACTCACATGCACACACCCACAATCACATGCATATACATAACTTAAAATAAGAGTCTTTTAAAAAACAAAACAAACAGACAAAACCTGGTCCATTATACAAAGATCTCACTGGAGCTCTAAGTCATCCCCATCCTTCCTCCCTGCCTTACTCCCTGGCGAATACTAATTTTTGACCATGTAATATACATTGAATCGTGCATCTACAGCCTGTTGAGACTACCTTTTCTTCACAAAGCTTACTATTGTTTCTAAGCACCTCTTGTAATTTGGATATGAAGTATTTGTATATTGAAGCCTAGGTCCCCAGTGCAAATGGCGGAGCTTTGGGAAGTGGTTGGATCACAAGGGCTCTGACTCATCCATGATATTAATCCCCTGGTGGTTTATAATTCAATGACATTACTGATAGGTGATAGGAACTTCCAGAGGTAGGGCCGAGTACAGAAAATGAACACATGTCCCACAATAGGGAAATGGCTAATAAGCTGTGGTGTCCTGCAGTGTGTCTTGAAGGGCAGTCAGTGTCTTGTCCCAGAGTCCATGCCCCCACCCCTGCTCTCTGCTTCCTAGTCTCCACGAGGTGAGTGACTTTGACCTTTCATGCCTCTGCCATGATGCTTCCCCACGGCCCAGAAACAACAGAACCAGCCAGCCATGCTGTGCCAAAATGAACCCTCCTCCTCTAGCTGTTCTCTTGGGTCCCAGCCACAGTGCTGAGAAGTCTGACGCAAACGCACCCAGACTGTTGACTGTATTGTTATCATCACCTGCTACTGATGACTAGTACTCCAGGGTGTGTGTGTACCACAGTTTGAAATGGTGTGTTAGCCATTTTCAGACCGTAGGACATTTTGGCTGTTTCCTCTACTTGGTTCTTACAGATAAAAGGGCCACCATGACTTTTTCTAGTTCCTTGGCTTTCCAAGTGAATTTTATATTTTCACTTTTAAAAGTCGTGCTGGGATTTTGATAGGAATTGCATTACATTTACATATCATTTTGGGGAAAAATCTTTATTGTGTTGAGACTTATGCAAATTTCCTTGTGTTTCTATTTTGATTGTTATTGTATGGAAATAACTTAGTTTTCTGCTGAGTGGTAGTGGCACACATCTTTAATCCCAGCACTCAGGAGACAGAGGCAGGTGGGTCTCTGTGAGTTCAAGGCCAGCCTGGTCTACAGAGTGAGTTCCAGGACAGCCAGGGATACACAGAGAAACCCTGTCTCAAAAACAAACAAACAAACAAACAAATAACTTAGTTTTCTTCTATGGATCTTGTCATTTGACTTCACTGAGCCCAGTACAATCATTAGTTCTAAGAGCTGCTTTGTGGATTTCTTGAGATTTCTAAGAAGATGGTCATCTACAGTTTTTAATTTTTCTTCTGGGACTCATGTGTTTTATTTCCTTTCCTTGCCTTGTGTACTCACTACACGGATGGCACTCTGTCAAGGGACAGTGATGGGTGCATACATCCCTCAAGTGCGTTGGCCATGGGTTTTACAGATATTCATATCAAGATAAGAAAGTGTCTCGTGGTTCCTACTTCACTAAAATTTTATCACAAGTCAAGCGTGAATTTGTCAACTACTTTTTACATGTTGATGGGATGAGGTGAATTTTCTTCTTTTTGTTGTTGGTTTTTTTTTTTTTTTTTTTTTTGAGAAAAAGTTTCCCTGTGTAGCCCTGGCTATCCTGGAACTAGCTCTGTAGACCAGGCTGGCCTCTAACTCACAGAGATCCTCCTGCCTCTGCCTCCCAAGTGCTGGGATCAAAGGTGTGCACCACCACCACTGGTGAATCTTCTTCTTTATCCTATGGTTGTACTTTGTCAACTTGACACAAGCTAGAGTCACTTAAGAAGAGCGAACCTCAATTAGGAACTGCCTCCCCGATATTGGCTTTGGGCATACTTGTGGGACACTTTCTTGATTACTGATTATTGAGGGAGTACCCAACCCACTGTGGGCAGTGCCAGCCATGGGCAGGTGGTCCTAGGTTCTATAAGAAAGCAAGCTAAGCAAGCCATGGGGAGCAAGCCAGTAAGCAGCACCCCTCCATGGTCTGTGCTTCAGTTCCTGCCTCTGGGTTCCTGCTTTGGCTTCCTTCAATTATGGCCTGTGATCAGGGCGTGTAAACCAAACAAACCCTTCTTCCCCAGGTTGCTTTGGTTTATCACAGTGACAGAGAGTAGACTAGGACAATGGTGAGTTACACTGAATGGCATTTCAAATATCCAGATGGCTTGGCTTCCCTGGGGTACATGCCACTTGGTCACCGTATGTGACTCTTTCTATGCATATATATCTGGGTCCTGTTTTACTAATATTTTGTTAATGATTCTTGTACAAATATTCCTAACAGTATGTGTCTGCAGTTCCTTTTATATATTATCTTTTTCTGGCTTGGGTATCAGGATAATACAATTTTCATAGAGTGAGTTGGAAACTTTCTATTTTCTAGACAAGAGTCTATAGAAGAGGGTAATCTTTATCTCCTGATCCTCCTGCCTCTACTACCAAGTGCTGGGATTACAAGCATGACCTAGTATGAATAGCTTTGTGCATTTTTTTAATTTATAATTTGAGTTGATCTTTGAATCATACACAGAAGGCATTTTAGAGATAGACAAGTTAAGGCCCAGAGAAATTAAGAGACTTGCCTGTGATCTGGACATCTTCCAGTCCCAAGTTGGGTGTGGTTTCTACAGCCCATACATCCTAGGTCATCCCAGGCAGATTTCTCACACATTTGGAATCTCCTTGGGAAACAGAGAAGAAAAAGATTCTACCTGTTCCTGGCCACTTGTCTAGGAGGCTGAAAACCCTCCTTACCTGACAGTCTAGTCAAGTCAGAGAATAACAAGGCACATGGAAAACTGCCGTGTGTCAAATCCAGGACTCTTTCTGCGGTAGAAAGCACTTAATACAAAGCCACACAACTAGTCAAACCTCAGAGAATAAGGGACTGTGAGGAGCCCTCAATAAGACATCTGTACCACACTCCTTTCCCTGAAAGGTTCTGGGATCATTTCAAAAGGAGGACTGGAAAGCTTCTAAGACCCACAGGTTGGGAAAGACTGCTGTGAAACTGTTTTCTAGACACGTGGGCCCTGTGCACACATGGCCAGTAAAGAGAATAGATGGGGGGCTGGGGACTTAACTCAGTGGTAGAGTGCTTGCCTAGCAAGTGCAAGGCCCTGGGTTCGGTGCTCAGCTCTGGGAAAAAAAAAAAAAAAAAGGAGCGAGAATAAAGTCAACTTTATCCTCTAGCACCCATTGTGGGTTTTATGTTCCATCAGCATTTCCTAAATTGAACTGAGCTACGCAATCACAGTAACTCTCCTGGCTGAAGTGCCTTGACTCAGAGTTGGGATCTTCCTTTCCGAAACTGCCTCTCCAGGAGACAGTGAACTCGGAAGCGTTGCAAGCAGCCGAGTCATTTATCTTGGCCAGGAGGAAAGAGTCACAGCTACTAAGACAATTCAATGGAACAATGGATATTCCCTGAATATCCTGAATGTGGTCTACGGAATGGAGTGGGCAGTCAAGGTCACTTAGAGGACATCTTAGAGGAGCAAGAGTGAGCACTGACAGCTTCATGAGCTTGAGTGTGAGAACATTTACTTACTGAATACCTATTGCTCAACAGACAAGTCACTCAGTTGGGTGTTTTCGAATCAAAGATGTCTTTGGCATGGGAGTCAGATGAGAGCACCCTGGGACCCACACAGTGATTCAAAGGCAACGTCAACACACACTGTTTGACCTACATGAACTTAGTGTGAATCATCTCTGGTCCAGTGTGCCTCTCCTATGATACCCTAACCTCACACCCACTCTGCCTGTGCACTTGGGACTTCTCACCTTCAGCAATGTGTCTGTCTTTGAGAAATCCATAAAACAGGAGAGTGGCTGAGAGAATTTCCAGGTCCCTTGGACTGGCTTCATAGTGAAGTGTGAGGAAAATAAGTCCAGAGGAGGATCATGCTGGACAGACCAGACATGCTGGACATGAGAAGGAGCTGGGCTTTTAAGTCATGGATAAACAAAGAGTAAACAGACACTTGTTGGAAGAAAAGGGGAGAGTCAGGAGGAGCTGGCTCACCGCAGTTGAGAGTCTGTGGCAGCCAAGGGCCAGATGGATCTGATCCTGAGAAAGACAGGCACGAAGGGCTAAGAGACAGGAAGATGGGCCATGGAATTCATTCAAATATTAAAATAAGACTCGACGAGTGAAGTAATAGCGCATCTTTCAAAATCGAAGTTGGGGGCTGGGAAGAAGGTCCAACAGTTAAGAGTGCTTATTGCAGCAGCCTGGTGGTGCACACACTTAATCCCAGCACTTGGGAGGCAGAGGCAGGCAGATCTCCAAGTTTGAGGCCAGCCTGGTCTACAGAGTGAGTTCTAGGACAGCCAGGGCTACACACACACACACACACACACACACACACACACACACACACACACACACAATTATAAATTTGTAAAAGCAAGGTGAAAAGTAAATGAGGAAATCAATTCCCACCTCCACAAGAATATGTTCACACATACACAAAAACAGAAAACTTAAAAAATATACAATCTGATAGAAGTTGTTCAGTGGGCTCCCGGGGAAATAAAACAGGCCTATGAAAGGATTTTAAAAAAGCGAAATGAGTCCAGGAAAGGCTCAAAGCTACACAGAGAAACCCTGTCTTGAAAAAAAAAAAAAAAAAGAAAAGAAAAGAAAATGCCTTATTTGCTTGCCTTCAGCCTGGTCTTATGGAGGCATTTTCTTAGTGGAGATTCCCTCCTCTCAGATGACATTAGCTTGGGTCAAGTTGACGTAGAACTAGCCAGCGTGGAGAGACATGGAGAACTTAAATGCATAGCGCTTAGTGAAAAGAGCCGGTCTGAAGAGACTGCATGCTGGATCATTCTGATCCCTAGCTGTGGCAAACCTCAAGTAACAGTGAAAAGAACCGTGGTTGTCAGAGAGGTCCAGTGGGAAGGACAAGGAATAGGTGGAGCACTGTAGACTCAAGGCAGTGAAATACTCCGCGTGGGGCTGCTGCATAATAGATCTGTGTCCCACACTTAGCAAAACCTTCAGAATTCTATAGCACAGAATGAATCCTAATGTAGACCGTGCACAACGGTTCATCAGTGGAACAAATGTGCTGCATGGGTGCGAGGCTGTTCGTGCAATGGGGACCCTGGGTGGGAGAGGAGTGAGAGGAACCATGCCGTGTGTTGAATTATAGGTACAGCCTCCCACATTGACTCTGAAAAAAACAAAAACAAAAAACTAACATGTTAAAAAATAATCAATTGTTTTTTTAAAAAAAAAAGATTTTGCATTGAAGGGATAAAGGAAGCAACTGTGGTGGGTGAGAATTCTTTTTAAATGCAGAGAGAGCCACCAAGGTCGTGAAAGCTTGACGTAAAATCCACAACCAGCCTTGCTGCCCCGCCCCCACCCTTTCTCTCACAGATTTCCCCTGTGTGGCTCAGCGGGTGCAGGGTTTGCCTCAAGCTGGAGGACCTGACTTTGAGCCTCCTCAGCATTCACTTAAAAAGACAGGCACGGGGCTGAAGAGATGGCTCAGAGGTTAAGAGCACTTGCTTCTCTCACAAAGGACACAGGTTCAGTTCCCCACACCCACATGGCAGCCAGCAACCATCTGTAACTCCAGTTCCAGGGGCTATGAAGCCGTCTTCTGGCCTCTGAGGGCATCAGGCATGTACATGATGTGCACATATACGTTCAGGCAAAACACTCATACATATAAAAAGCATGGCAGAAAACCAGGCGTGGTGGCGCATACCTTTAATCTCAGCATTCCGGAGGTAGACAGGGGGATCTCTGTGAAATTGAGGCCGGCCTGCCTGGTCTACAAAGTGAGTTCCAGAACAGACAGAGCTGTTGTGCAGAGAAACTCTGTCTCGAAAAATCAAATATGTTAATAATAATAATAATAATAATAATAAAAGATTTTAAAAGGGCGGGGGTGTTCACCAGCCAGCTAGTTTGGACAGTCAGTGAACTCCAGGTTCAGTGAGAGATCTTGTCTCAAAAATATAGAGGGGGCTGGAGAGTTAGCACAGAGATTAAAGTGAGCACTGTTCTCCTAGAGGACCTAAGTTCACCCCAACATCCACCTGCGGCTCGTAAACTCCTGTAACTCCAGCTCCAAGGGATCTGACTCCCTTTTCTGGACTTCTCTGGCACCTACACACACATGTGCAGATTCTTGCTCTCTCTCTCTCTCTCTCTCTCTCTCTCTCTCTCTCTCTCTCTCTCTCTCTCTCTCTCTCTCACACACACACACACACACACACACACACACACACAATTACAAAGTAAATCTTTTGTAAAAGCAAGGTGAAAAGTAAATGAGGAAATCAATTCCCACCTCCACAAAAATATGTACACACATACACAAACATAGAAAACTTAAAAAATATACAATCTGGGGTTGGAGATTTAGCTCAGTGGGGGTGGGGGAGCAGGGACATGGGAGAGGCAAGCAGACAGACAGACGGAACGGACAGAGAGAACGGGGAAGAGATCCGAGGAAGAAGGGCAAGAAGAGAGGGGACTGTGGCCCACCTGCACTTTAGAAGGATGCACTCGTCCATAGCTCCGGTGGAAAGGCACCGGGCGGCGGTGGTGGTGACGTAACCCCTCGGCGGCCGAGGCAGGCTGCTGCCGTGGCGTGGCGGGAGCTAACAACCAGACTTCAAAGCCTTTCTGGTCCACTAGTTTTTCTCATGAAAGTGAGCCTGGCCTTGCCTGATCCATTTGGATAATCAACACGATTCTCCTAAAAGGAGGCTTTTGTTCAGCTAGGCTTTTTTTTTTTCCTTCTCAAGCAACCGCTGACTCGCTAGGCTGGTGGTTAATTCTCTATGATTATGTCTACGGCCCTTTACATTTGTCTCCTTATTTCTTCCTTCTTGGTAATTGGATGAGGCAATCTTTCATATTCCAAGGAGGCTTACTTTTTCTGTTCAGAGGAATTTCTGCAGTGACAACAGGAGCAATTCCAATCAGCGGCTCTGAATGTCACTTAATGAGGTGCTTGTTCTAAAGCCCTCCAGCCACGGTGGGTCCTCCAACACAGACTCCTTACCACTGGATTAAGCCCTGAATTAAGATTAAGTCCTAAATCCTTTCGTTTCTGGGGCTAAGGTCCGCCTCCCAAACCTTTGAGTCACCGCCATTTGCTCTGAAAGTTGACACCTTCTATTTAAATAGTAAGCACCAAACCTTAGGGGGCTGAGCGCCCAACTGATTGATTTCGATTATCGCCTTTAATCCACACCCTTCCTCTCTTGTGATATGCAACTTTCTTCTCTTAATTAGAAAGAGCCAGGGATTATCTGCACAAGACCGGAAGATTCATTGTGATCGGTGGGATTGTCTCTCCTGTCCACGACTCCTATGGAAAACAGGTGGGCCACTTCCTCTGCCCTCTCTCCCTTCACTCCCCCCCTCCTCATGACCACTCCCCTGGATAAAACTGCCCCACCGTGGTCTCTGAGGACATTCCTGGAAATGCTAAATGCCTAGCAGTAGGCATCTGACTTTCATCCCAGGTCCACCGGTCAGACCTGGGTATCTGGCCGCAGCTGGAGGGCCAGCTGCCCACCACAGCCAGCTGCTCACAGAGAGGAGCAAGTATGCCTGCACCATGTGACTGTGCCGGGCTCCAGATTGGCGCGGGTTATGGGCTGAGCTCGCTGCATTGGACAAATCGTTCCTGAGATTTTAATTTTGGGAAAAGCATCCCAGTTGCCTCTTATAATTTGCCACAGGTCCCCCCAAAAGGTGGGAACTCACCAGTCCCTTCTGTTTGTCCCACAGACACTCTCTTCACTAAAGCAGGGTAACTGGGCTTAACCCAGGTCAAACCTTAGATCTATGCAGAGCAGGCATTGGCTGGTTCGGACTCTGATGCAGCGGCATACACCACACATCCTCCATCCCTTCCCTTCTCCCCTGTCACTCAATGTCTGTGTGTGTGACTAAAGGACGAGTCACTGAGTCAATCTCTCATTTCCTCTTACCATCCAACATGGCTGCACTTCGTATTGGGGTGGTTTATGCTGGTGTTTCTGGGTGCTGTGGGAGACTGAGGCCACCTTCTACTCACGGCTTCGTTGCTCCCCAGGGCCTTGTGTCCAGCCGGCACCGTCTCATCATGTGTCAGCTGGCCGTCCAGAATTCCGACTGGATCAGGTAGGGCTGGGATGATGGTGTCAGAGGCCAAGGGTCCTGGGCTTCCTGGGATGGAATGGAAAAGAGGAAGAGTCGGTAATTTGGAGCTCACAAGGGTGAGGAAGTAGGAGAGACATTAGCCCCACGCTGGCCCTAATTAGGCAGCTCTCCAGTGGTGGCCCAACTGATCACTGTTCATTTTTGAACCAAACAACCAAGTTCACAAAATTAAAGAGTTAGCTTAGGGAGTTTTGTATCTGTGGGTCCTGGGGTGATTCTTAGAGTTTCCAAAAACATCCCTGGGGGAGGAACCTGGCCCCCAAATCCCAAAACCTTTCATTCACATTCCCACCAACTTCCATTAACTCTCACCCACAAATCACTTCCTTTGAGAGAAAGTCCGTGGCCTTGATTACTGCCCACTTCTGATCTCAGGGTCCCTCAGGGGTCCACACTGACTCCTGGACAAAGGTGTGGGGCTGCTGAGCAGTGCTCTCTAGGGCATCTCTACCAACTCAACCCAGAAGCTGGCTTCTTGATCACACATACACACCCCCCCCCAGCACAGGCTCCCCCTTTAGACTAGCGGTACAGATAAGATGGCAGCCCTTCCCGTGCTCTGAGCCAGCAGTGTGTAATTACAGCAAGCTTCTACTAATTATGTTAATCATGTCCCCCAAGTTCCTACCGTTATAATTTGCATGAGAAGATGGTGTTTAAAAAAAAAAAATAATGGCACATCATTTGCTCTTTAATTTCCTACAGTGAAAAAAATAAGCGGCATCTAGAAGTTTCCGTGAAGGGAGGGGCATTGGCCTCAGAGTGAGGGATGCAGTTAACCCAGGAGGGATGGGTCGGCAGAATTGAAGACCGTGAAGGGAAGCCACGGTGATGATTAGGCAGTGGTCCATGTGGGCCTGCGCAGTGATTTGTATAGGGAGCCTCACCCTTGAGAGACTTTCTTTTGGGCTGAGGACTGGAAAGATGGCTCAGCAGTTAAGAGCACTTGCTGTTCTTCCGGAGGACACGAACAAGTTCAGTTCCTACACCCACCTTGGCCAGCTTACTATTGTAACTCCAGCTCTAGGGGAGCTGACACCCTCTCTGGCCTACACTCAGGCACCCTCACACACATAAATAAAAATAAACCTAAAAAAAGAAAAAAAAGACACAGTTGGGTAGAGAGTGGCTGCATTTTCTCAGCTGAGAAACAGCCCCGGAGAAGTCTGGAGGACAGTCCATCTGTGATCAAGTCGGGGTTAGAAACCACATCTAATTGCCTGTGGGGAATGAATCCAGGGGAGAACATACTGGGCAGAGGCTGTTCCTGCCTGGATGTTTTTAGAAGATTCTGGAATAATTCCTTCATTGATCCGATGAATACTTACCGAGCGCCTACCACCTGCCCCACTTGGAAGATCAGAACTGAGATGCCTAAGGAGCCTGGGGATGAGCTCTTGGGAGGGGAGCTGATTGGCTAGCCCCGATTCAGGCTCACCTCCCACACTTGTGTGCACAGGGGCAGGGCAGGAGGAGCCAGGTGAGGGCAGGCAGGCCCCTTCATTTTCACTTAGATCTCAACTCCAGGAAACACCAGGTGCCTGGCAGGGGATGGACAGGGATGCTCCTCCGCTAAGAGAGCATTTCAGAAATATCTCAATTTAGCAGCTCATTAAGTTGGCAATTGAGGCCAAGTGAGGCATCAGTCTGGGGCAGGATCCCTGCTCACTTCCCAGCTTCCTGTGCTGGAGGAGTTGGCTGGCCTGTGGTTTGTACCCTCTAGACTAGCTGCCATGCCTTACTTCCAGCCTCGAGATACGGCACCACCCCGTTGAGGTCGATGGGGCTACTTCTCCAGGGCTTGTTCCGTCCCGGCTTGATGAGCCCCCGGGTCATTTAATTCTTATCACAATCCTGTAAGAGCCTGAAGACCCTTTTCCACATGAAAATAAGCACAAGGCACCCTGCATACAAAATTTCCCGAGTTCCCGCACTCCAAAGCGTGCCGAGCTGGGGTTAAACTCAGGGAGACTCACACCAGCATCTTCCCCAACCTGCCTGTGCTAGATTCTTCCCATTTTACAGAGAGGGAAACTGGGGCTTGGGAACATATTTCGCAGCCTGGTTTAACGTGATTTGAGATCTAAGCACACAGCATGGCCAGGCCTGCTAAGCTCCCTGAGCCTTGGAAGGCAGCGAAGAGGAGAGAGTGCATGGCATGGAGACTAAGCACAGCCTCTCTTGTGATGGCAGAGTGGACCCATGGGAGTGCTACCAAGACACCTGGCAGACCACCTGCAGCGTGTTGGAACACCATCGAGACCTCATGAAGGTGAGTCTGGCCACGGCCGAGGGTGGGTGGATGAGCCAGTCAAGGTTGAGTGTGTAAGAACTGCCGAGGACAGGAGAGCTACATGGGGCCTGAGCAGGACACAGGCAAGGGTAAGGTATGTGGCCAATCATGTTCTTCTTAGACAGAGCAAGAGACTAAGGATGCAGCAAGAGGAATTCCTCAACCACAGAGTAGCTATTAAGTGACAGTGTGGCACTGTCTTTTCTGGTGATAAAATAATAATGAAAGAGAGCAGATCACCCTTCTAATCTATCAGCCACAGCTGGGCAGAGGAGCCCGCAAAGCTGGCTGGGAAGCTGCCTCACAGATGTAGCTGGATGTTGCTATGACCTTCTTATGTTAGGAGGAGATGGAAGTAGTGGATTAGCCCACAAAACAAATGCCTTGCTCTTCTAAGGCTTAGAAGGACGCCAGGCATTCTGCCTGCAGGATGGCCTATGGAAGCTGTGCCCAGAGGGTCTTTCTGGCCATCCCTGGGGCTTGAGGGTCCTGAAAATGCCACGGGCACCATCACTCCAGAGATGCTGCCTTTCAGGGAGGGGACCTTGAATATGCACTTAGCTTGTAGTTCTCTGTCACTCTCTGACCCTGGGTAAAGGGGAGTTGCTTCCGGCTCCACTGTGGAGAAGGCTCCATTCTCAGCCCCTTATTTTCTACATGACTGAAGGGATCAGTGGGCCTGATAACACAGGGTCATGGATAATGTATCTCAAGACACCATGTGGCTCTGAAGTGTGATGAGCAGGTCCCAGGGGACTTGGAACTCACCCCACACTTCCTGGGTGACACAAATACATCCTGCTCTGCCTGGCACTCGTCTCTGGCTGGCCGTGTGACTGACGTGTCCGGCCTGTAGAGGCTGAGGTGGTGATGATTCCTGTTTGGTCTGACCTTTCCCACGCCTGCAGAGCTCCCTCACGGTATGATCTCATTTGAGCCCCAGGAAGCAGGCAGGGACCGTAGAGAGCCATGACACGCAGAAGGTTGGACCCCAAGCCCTGTCAGCATCAGGCCGTCCACAGGCCAGCCAGACTTGCATGGACTTGCTCAAGTATTTCTGCCACAGTCAAAATGGCTTAAGGTGGGCCTGCATTCCTGAGGGATAGTCCCTTGGCCAGGATGCTGATCGGCCCAACTGGGCTAATTCCTAGAGAGGAGACTGGCTGATTTCCACCTAGATGTAGTTCCCGCCTCCCCACCTTTTTTTTTTTTTTTTTTTTTTTTTAACTGCAAAGAATGACTGAAGCCTGTAAATCCCAGCACTCAGGAAGTGGAGATAAGTGAACAGAATATTTAAGGTAATAGGTAGTAGTGGCCTTTAATCCCAACACTTCTGAGGCAGAGGCAGGTGGATCTCTGAGTTTGAGGCCAGCCTGGGCTACAGAGAAACCCTGTCTCAAAACAAAACAAAACAGAACACAACAACAACAACAACAAAAATCTAGAAGGAGGAGAGCCTGAACTGCGGCTCAGGGCTGTGTGATGTCACTTCCCAAGCTTTTCTTGCTGAGTTACCGTGTTTTCTACCCGTGTAGACCATCCCTTGGTTCAAGGTCACCTTACTCTGCTGGGTAGACAGATGTCCATGGGGACAACTGGGTCGTGATTCTCAGCATCACTTGGCTAAGGACACTGACTGAGTGCTTCTCCCTTTCCCCAGAGGGTGACCGGCTGCATCCTCTCTAATGTCAACACGCCTTCCATGACGCCTGTGATTGGGCAGCCACAGCATGAGAACACCCAGCCCATCTACCAGAACAGCAACGTGACCGCCAAACCCACCGCAGGTAAGGGACGCTGGGCAAGGTTCTCCGTCTTCAGAGTCACCTGGCCTTGGAGTCAGTCAGTCTGGAAAGAGGAAGAGCAGGAGGAAGAGGAGGAGGAGGGTGAAGCCTAGGAAAGAGAGAGAGAAGAGGAGAGGACAGTGTGCTTTCTTACATATTTAAATATAAATATAATTGCCTTAAGTAGGGATTTAATATATGAGAGGGAGCATTTTTCTTCGCCTCTTTCCGAGAAGTTGAGGGTCTCACCCAGGGTCGCGGTGAGGAAGTAGCAGCGTCATGAGTCACGTTACATACGTAATGCCCATACTCTCAGCCCCCTCCTCAAAAGCAAAAAGCAAAGGCACCAGAACGTTCTCCGCACTGGCACTGTGCGCTTTACAGAGCTTTGTTCTCAGTCTTTGCTTGTGTTCTCATTAAATGCAGTAATTCTGTGACGTAGATGCTGTCTTTCCTTTGACAAATTAAAAAAAGAAAGATCCAGAGACAGTTTGTGATTGGCCTAAGCTGGACAGTTCAAAGGTTGTCAGGCCCGAGGGACATGCTCTAAAGGATTCTCCCAGGTCAGTTCTGACAGTTGAAGCTGGGTGTGGTGGCAGACTCCTGTGTCCCAGAACTTGAGGGGGTAGAAACAGAAGGATCAGGGCTTTAAGGGCAGCTTGGGCTACATGAAATGCTGTTTCAAACAAAACATGACCGAATACAAATTCTAAGAGACAGATGCCCATTAGTTTTCAAGCTGAGAGACCGCAGACTTATAATCCTGGTCTTTTATAAACATAGTAAGCTATAAAGAAGAGCCAGGACTCCATAGTCTGCATGCATTTATACTGGGTGCTAAGCAAGTTTTGGAACCAGGACCTGGAGAGATAGATCACAGAAGAGCCACACAGGCCACCTCTCAGCCACTTAGGGTCCTGACTACTGTGAAGACCACCTGCATGGGCAGGCATGCCCTCCTTCACCCAGCAGAGATGACTCCAATGTGGAGTCTGCCACAGGCTGAGGTCCCTTGGATTTGGGTATTACTGTCCAGTGGGACTGAGTGGCTAAGGACAGGGTTGGGACAAACCCACTGAGAAGCTCTCGAGAAATGTATTAGTCACAGCAGCCTTCCATTGCTGTGGCAAAATGCCTGAGAAAAACCAGCCTTAAAGTAACAAAGATGTGTTTGGCCCAGGTTCCAGAGGTTTTAGTCCAGGGGCCCTTGGCCATGTTGTTTTGGTGCTGTAGAAGCATACAGCATCATGGGAGTGAGTGGCAGAGGAGATGGCTTATTTTGTGGTGGTCAGAAGCAAAGGGAGGGGAGGGAGAAACCAGGACACACACCTTCTGACCTAACTTTCTCCCGTTAGCCACCACCTCCTAAAACTTCTACCACAGGGTCACCAGCTGGGGACCAAGCTTCAACACATGGCCTTTGGGGGACATTTAAGATTCAAACCATAACCTTAAGCATTGGAAGGGCAGTCAGGCATGGTGCTGCATGCCTTTAATCCCAGCACTCAGGAGGCAGAGGCAGGAAGACAAGTCTGGTCTACAGAGCAAGGACAGCCAGGGCTACACAGAAAAACCCTGTCTCAGATTGAAAAAAAAAAAAAAAAAAAAAAAAAAAAGAATTAGAAGAGCAGCCATATGAATGCTCTTTAAATTTGCAATCTGACTCAACATGCATGCATTATACTCATTAAAATGGAAGAAAATAAATAATACACCAAGATGCTAAGTTGTGGTTCTATTTAGATGTGGGATTGTGGGTGCTGTTTCTTTTCTCTTTATATATCTCCCTTTTCTCTATTTTCTACTTTTCAACAATACCCATGACAAGAAAACAGACCATGGCTCACATGCTTGTGCCTTGGACTCTGAGTGAGAAGAAAGAATTCGGGCTGTCCTTGCTCTGTCCTTCCTCTCTACCCTCCTCCCTCCTGCCTTCCACGTTCCAGCCCCCCTCCCCTCCCCAGTACACCCCTGTTGTTTACAGTGGCCCCGATGCGGGGCTGACACCAGTGTCAGTTGTGAGTGGTTCTTTCTCTCTGTCTGTCTGTCTTCTCTCCCATAGCCAAGATCTTGGGAAAGGTGGGAGAAAGCCTCACCAGGATCTGCTGTGTCCGCCCTCCCGTGGAGCGCTTCACCTTTGTAGGTAAGGGGGCAGGACTTCCTTTCCCTGGCCCATCTTTCTTCTTCCTCACCTCTCTTGATTCATCAGCAAATCCCCACCTCCTGAAATTCACATATTGAATTGTTAATCCCCCTCAGGGGGGTAGGATTAGGAACCAGGGTCTTTGAGAGACAATTAAATCATGAGGGTGAATTGCACACCAATAAGTAAGTAAATAAAAGACCCTGAGGAGCTAACTCGCCCCTTCTACCATCTGAAGACACAAGGAGATGATGCTACTACCCATGTTGGTTTCTTCATCTTGGGCTTTCAACATCCAGAACACTCAGGAATAAATGCCTGCTGCTTGAAAGTCACCTTGCCTGTGGAATTTGTTGTGTCAGCTTGGCCATCCTAGGGGACGATCATTTGTAGAGCAGTGGTTGAAATAGACCAGAGGCAAGCAGGGATGCCCAGGCCTATGGTGTCAAGAGGTCATGGGAGTAGGAGGGTGTGGTGGTCCTGGGAAGCCTTTCATGGCCATCTCCCTCCTCCAGCCCGCGCTCCGTCCTCACCCTGCCCTCCATAAAATATGTCTGCACACTGGATATTTCCCGTGGGGCCTGGATCCTGCAGATCAATTCAGGCAGCGTCTGTTCCTCCAGTGGGCCCACATTCTTTCCCTGGGTTCCCTCTGTCTTTTGGGTGCTCCTCAAAGACTCGGCCTGCGTGAGAACATCACAGGCCCTAGAGCTTTTCCCTTGCTAACTCCAAATGTACTCTCTGAAAGAGCCCCGGAAGGGCCGAAAGAACTGGTTCCTTTTGGTCTGTGCTGTCTTCTTCCATAACGGAGGTTTCCAGTTTGGGGCATATTGAGAGGGAACCAAGAGACGGTTGCAGAGGCAGAGGCAGAGGCAGGGGCAAGGCAGCTCACCTATTCTGGTGTGTGTGCACACGTGCATACCTTGTGCACCTCCACG
The DNA here is from genome assembly GCF_049852395.1 of Peromyscus maniculatus bairdii. Lineage (NCBI taxonomy): Eukaryota > Metazoa > Chordata > Mammalia > Rodentia > Cricetidae > Peromyscus > Peromyscus maniculatus. The sequence goes on from NC_134862.1 coordinate 62,114,213, forward strand.
CAGACGGTGCACACCAGGAACACGTGCCAGAGGCCCTGCCCTTCCTTCTTTTTGCTGGCTTTTGCTACATCCCAGTTTTGTTGGTTCTTTAAACCAGGAAGCGACAGAAGGAGAGGAGGCCATCTCCTGTGACCCCAAATCCTGTGTCCCTAAGTTCTATGGGCACAGTTCTTGTGGGCAGCCTAAGATACAGAAATAGAAGGTGTCTGTCACTGGGTTCCCAGTGAGATGGTCCTAACTATGACAATCTCAGAAATATGAAGCTCTGCCCGGGGAAGGGAGGAGATGCTCCCTGCCATCTGATACATCTTTCTCCATCCCGCCCCAGCCACTCCCACTGAGGCTCGAAGCTCCCTAATGGTCCCCCCTCTCTCTCCCCAGATGAGAATGCCAACCTGGGCACAGTGATGCGGTATGAAGAGATTGGTGAGTTGAACCGTGAAAGTGGGGGCATTTGGAGCCTCTTGCCTCCGATCACTTGGAAGCGGGATGTCGGGGAGGGCGGAGGCCTGACACCTCTGGAGGGTGTTTGCAGCAGGGTCCACTGTCTCAGTGTTCCTTCTGTAGATGATCTTGCTTAGAACCCATCTGACATCTCCTAAGGACCCGCTTTCCCCGGCAGGAGTGGATGGACTACCAGTCTCCCCTCCACAGCTTCCCCTCCCTCACAGAAAAGAACGAAAGTTGAGCGTCAGTGCTAATGAGAGAGACCATTGTTTTCCCCCGTCCATACTGCACACAAACAGGGCAGTGTTCCATCTCCAGGGCTTTAAAGTCGAGAAGGAGGCAAGGGTTGGCTGGAGCTAAGGTATCCATCCCTCTGTCTGTTCGAGACCCTGGGCTCAACCCAGGGTAGGCAGAAGCTGGTTACAAACAGCTGCCTGATGGGAAGGAGCTGACAGCTGTGTAAATAACTGAAGCAAATCAGCAAACTGAAGCCTTTCCAAGGGTTCAGAGTGAAAGATGGCCGACAGCGGCGGCGGGGGACGGGGGGACCCCAAATGCCTGCAGCTGGAAAAGCATGGCAGAGGTAGGCCGGAATGGAGCTGGTACGGGTGCTGAGGAGAGTCAGCAGACTTCTAGAAGGAGAGGCAACTTGGCCTCCAACCCACATGGACTTAATTTCTAGCTGCAAAGATCCGTTAGCTGGCTTCCTGATGCTCCTCCGAGTGTACACTCGGGGTCTGGGCTTCTGCTGTGGTTCTGAGTGGTGTAGTCGAATGCTAAACAGTTTTTTTTTTAATGAAAAACACGGAGCCAGGTATTGGGGTGAAAACCTGAGAGATCAGAGGAATAGGAAAAGCCATAAGCCAACTTCACCTCACCGACATCTCAGCTTCCAAAAAGAGAGCTACTTCCTGTAAACCCATGCCTGTATGCCTTTCTGTTCTGCTATCTCATTTGCTCTCTCTGTCCAGCTACATCACTTCCTCTTCCTGCCCAGTTCTGTTATTTTCTGTCTGTCTGTACAGGCCTCCAAACCTTTACGGTTAACTAGTGTTGGAGTTTAAGGCGTGTACCACTACGCCTGGCTCTGTTCCCAATGTGGCCTTGAACTCACAGAGATCCAGACAGATTCCTGCCTCCTGAATGCTAGGATTAAAGGTGTGTGCTACCGTTGCCTGACCTCTATGTTTAATATAGTGGCTGGCTGTTTCCTCTGATCCTCAGATAAACTTTACTGGGTTGCACAAATAAAATATCACCACAGAATGGCATGGAAATGATGACATGTCTCGGCACCTTAATGTCCACATTTGTGGTAACGTTTCGAGGTACATCTCTGGTCCGAGACATAGTCGTGCCTGAGTTTATTCATATCACTTTGCTAGAACCATTTGCAAAATTTTGACAGCTAGTTACTAAGCAAAGCCATTAGTAAAGATGAAATACTAGTCGCATGCAGTTAAACAAACTGCATTAAATCGAAGCAGCGAAGCAGCGGTGGAGCATTCAAGTGCTTTACTTTCTAGTTACCTTTCTAGACTTTAATGTCCTTTATACATTAGCTTGTGTGCTCTGAAGTCTGCAGGAAAGTGGACACCTGACTTTCTGGATGCTCCCCACAAACACGGCAGGTTTTGTAATCCAACAGACTTTCTATTGGACTTCTGTGAACTTGTTTGCCTACCCAGCACCCAGGGCTTATGTTAGGCTATGCTGCCCTACCGGGGGACATCCCCTCTGGCTCTTAAATCTGCCTAGCCACCTCTGACCCTTTTTGCTCTCTAGAAGGGAAAAGGATCCCTAGTGTCTGAAAAGGATGATGGGCCAGGGAACGAAGAATTCTTGGCTTCTGAAAAGCAGAGCCGCGCGGCCCCTGCTGACAGACAGACTCCGGGTTTGCGATGGTACAGGTGGCGGCTGCTTCCGTGTACCGTGGGAACTGGGGTGGGCCACTGGGCTACACATAGCTGGCATTCTTCAGCAGGGAGTGTAGAGGGAGAGGACTGATTCTGGCTGCTGGCCCTGGGTCAAGATGACCAGGGAGGGAGGCAAAGCCCAGCGGAGGGCAAAGGAACTAGCCTGCATCCTGACCCTTACGTTCTGTGAGGTCCGGGTGCGCACAAGGCTCCCTTAACGAAACCCCCTTGCACACATCATAGGAAAAAGCCACCTTCTCCTGTGGCATCCGTGATCCATCCTTCTGTTTCCAACAGCTGATTGCTTCCCCTGGGGCTACCCCAGTTCAAGGGCTGGAGATATGGAAATGACTGCTGCCCTCCAGTGGCTGCATGTGGGACCACAGACTCTGTCTGGGTCACCTGTCCGTCACAAATGACACATCTGCTCTGATTCTGGGGAGCAGGGGGGAGTCAGAGGTCTCACTCTACCTTTCTGTGCTTTGGCTCATTCTAAAAGTCTGGGCAAGAGAAGCGAGTCCTAGCATGAGAATGGGAAACCCAGTTCGGGGTTTTCAGCCTTGGTGCCGCCAGTATTTAGGGGCAGATAATTCTATGTTGTGGGGATGCCCTGTGCACTGTGGGATGCTCGCTTAACATCCCATCTACCAGATACCAATGACGTACTTCTCTGCTCCCCGGGCGTGAAAACCAGACATTGTAAAAATGCCCCTAAACTGTCCAAGGGCTCTCCCAAGGCAGCCTGTGGGGCTCTGTAACTACCTCATCTGCTGGCTTAACTACTCACCAGGTCTCAGTACCCACTGTGTGCCAGTCACTGCCAGGCCCTGGGAACATAAAGACAAATCAAGGTTCTGTACCTGAAGAGATCACTGAGCAATATAAGCTCTCAACCTTCATCAGGCTCCCCCAAAGGGGGTGGGCTGTGCAGACCCTGGTCCAGTGCAGACACTCTCCAGACATCTGGACAATGAGATGTTGGCTGCTTTAGCCGCCTGCCTCATTCCCATCAGGAGACTCTGGGGAGCAGGGACAAGCTCAACATCTGAAAGTCCCGGGGTGTAAAGTCAGGCAAAACAACTCTGGGCTCTCAGCATCAGGGGCCTCGGCGGTAGGGGTTGTGTCTGGAGGTGTGGCGGTCAGCTCAGCACACGTGGGCTTGTGGTCTCAGACACACCTGGTAAAGCCGAAACCTGGGCAGCCTGAGATCTGCACTCGCAGCCCCGCGGCAGGCCACTCTGTGGAATGTCGAGAATCCCGATTCTTTCCCCATCTCTCTTCTGTAATAAGCAACCGTCTGCCGGGAGTGTCAAATGACAATGGGCCTCACTGGGATAATTCAAATTAGGCTTAACGAGGGAAGAAAAGGAGCTGACGGGCAGGAAGCTCCATGGGCAAAGGGGGGCGGGGGGCGTGGTTCTGGCCTTGCTTCTCAAGCCCTTTGCCGAGGGCTATGGCCGGCCACAAAGAGAGGGCACAGGGGATCAACTCAGACACTCCACTGGCAGGCAGTGACCTCCCGCCACCCCATCCCGACTCTGTTGGCACTTGTCACGGGACACTCCAAATGGAGAGAAGTGCCTGTTATCATCCAGCACTAGGGAGGCTGAGACAGGAGGTTCCAGAGTTCAAATCTCAGCTATATAGCAAGTTTGAGGCCAGCCTGGGCTACAGGGTCTGGGAGAGAGAGAGAGAGAGAGAAAGAGAGAGATAGAGAGAGAGAGAGAGAGAGAGAGAGAGAGAGAGAGAGAGAGAGAGACAGAGAGAGAGAGAGAGAAACAGAGAGAAACAGAGAGAGAAACAGAGAGAGAGAAACAGAGAGAGACTCTCTAAGCCCTTAAGCAAAGTATGTCGCTGGCTCTCTCGGTTAGAAAGCCCAGCCAATGCTTTGGCCCTCAAAGGCTGTGTCTGTGTCTTGGGTAGGCAGGACAGTTGGCCACCCTCCATGCACTGCATGTGGAAATCCCACTGGAGTGGGGGGAGGGGGTTGGGGGGGGTGAGGGTTGAACTCCAGACACCTCGGTGTGGGGTCGTCAGGGAGATCTGGACCACCCAGTTCCAACCGTGCAGACTCCTGTGCTCGCGAGGGAAGAAAGCTGAGCGCCGTCTCCCAGACCTGCTCCGATGCCCTTTGCAAACTCCGTTCTCCCTCCCCAGAGCTGCGGATCTTGCTGCTGTGTGGTAGTGACCTGCTGGAGTCCTTCTGCATCCCAGGACTCTGGAATGAGGCAGATGTGAGTAGCTTGTGTGTTTATGGGTGGAGGGGGCGGGGGAGGGGGGGTGGGAGAGGCATCTTGGACTTGGGCTTTGGGCTTCCCTCCCCCAGCACAGACCGGAATCTTGCCTCCCCAGAGTTCCCAAGAGGGCAATTCATTCACATGACTATGGAGGAAAATTCTCACCTATCTCAGGCTTTATCTCCCTACCACTTGTTTATTCACACTCCTCTTCCTCACCCCTGGGAAGCCCTGGGAAAAAAGCGCTCTGGGTTATAGAAAGTCTGGTTCCAAGCACTGCCTGGGGTGTGGAGACAGGCAGGGAGGAATTAAGAAAAAACTTTGCCCTTTGGAGATTATAGACGAGGTTTGTTTTCCTTTGGCCTCTTTGAAGAGGTAGAAACCACTACCTAGGTTTCCTCAGCAAGAGACTAGGACCAGAGGGGGGACGCAAGTGGCTAAGGGCAAAAGGTGAGTAGGGTCCTCCAGGTGACTGATTCGGCACAGGGAAAAGAGCCCGCTAAATCAAGCCATTTAGAAGTTCCCATCTTGTGGCCGGATGGTCAGCCCACTGCGGAAACCTGTGCTGTTCTCTCTCGCTCCTTTATTAATCCAGTCGTCAGACATGTCCAGTTAAAACTCCCTCCAACCTCACGGTCCTGTGCAAGTTGCCTTTCTGTTTGTTTTTGAGATAGGCTCTTGCTGTGTAGCCCTGGCAATCCTCCTGCCTCAGTACACGGCTGGCAGCAATGCCAGGCTTCATGCTTTTTTTTTTTTTTTTTTTATAAACTTGCTGGGCAACCATGTCAATCATTCAGCTCCTCTGGTTACCAAGTGAAGCTTGTTTTGCTCACTGTTTGGCATGCCAATCTGCTAGCTGCTGAAATGATTGCAAATATTCCACACACACACACACACACCCCAAAAAAAGAGTATTGACGAGGCAGCCAGACATGAAGAGGCAGGAGCCCTAGGTCTCAAAAAGGTAAGGGGCAGCGATGAGATATGCAGGGTCAAAGGCATGGAGAAAGCTAACGGAGGCGGCAAGTGGGCCATCAAAGCTTTGCCTGGGCTGGGTTCAGAAACTAGTGGCATTCGCAGGCCCTAAGGGTGGAGCTTTAGCCAGCTGATGTTGAAAGGTCACCCACTGGACACTTGCCTGAGGCAGTAGTTTCAACTAGTTTCTGCTGCCTCCAGTTCCTGAAAAACAGCTTGGGCAACGGCTGTCATGGTGACCATAGTCAGGGATTGTCTACAGTGAAGCCACGGGGGAGCGTGCCGGTCTCCAAACCCCAAGCAAGAAACAGAAACCTAGAGCACTGATTTGGGCTGTCCCTCAGTGTCACTCTGGACTGCAGTCATTTCCCAAGTCTGTGCTAGGTGACTGAGAGCGGTCTGAGATGTTAAAGAAATGTGTGGTACAAGGCCTGCGGACAGGTGTTAGGAGACATGACGTACACAGGAAACTCTTTTGTTGTCTGCCTTTATATCTCCAGAAGAGGAAAAAAGAGAAAGGGACCATTTAGAATCAGAATTTAGACTCCATTTCTACGTAACACATCTAGTGACAAGATCTAGGTCTGAGTTTCAGTTTTTCCTATCTTTAAAATGGGCATTGGGGGCTGGAGAGATGGCTCAGAGGTTAAGAGCACTGACTGTTCTTCCAGAGGTCCTGAGTTCAATTCCCAGCAACCACATGGTGGCTCACAACCATCTGTAATGAGATCTTGTGCCCTCTTCTGGCCAGCAGTCATACATGCTGTATACATAAGAAATAAATAAGTCTTTAAAAAAAAAAAAAGAATTAAAATGGGCATAATAGTGTTTTTTGAAGATTCAGATGACACTATTTAACTGCACGGAACAGCACCTATCACACAGTTCATATGAAACACCACGTTGCTTTTGTTTGTTTTATGTTTATTTTTTTTGCAACAGGGTCCAGTATTGCCCAGGCTGGTCTCAGGCTGGCTGTGTAGCTGAGAGGATGACCTTGAACTCCTGATCCTTTGGCCTCTGTCTCTCAAATGCTGGGACTAGCCTTGCTCCACCATGCCTGGCTTGTAAAACACGCTATTGAGAAAATTCAACTAATTCGAACCAAGCACGGTGGTGCACCCAGTAGCTTCCCGGTGAAGGGTGTACATGCTGGAGCCCTGTGTGCTATGGAGGAGGGGCGGCCGAGGCCGGCCGTTCTGAGCAGTTGGTCGGTCGGTCGGTCCTTTCATCCGCAACCCTGGACAGTTTCCTGCAGGTGAAATTTTAAGCCTCCTTTCGGTTTTGGCTTAAGTGGCTTAATCAGCTTTTGCCTTCCACCCTCTACTGGGTGCTGAGAAAGTAAGAAGCCACCAGCAGGGCCGAGCAGTTGCCTGGGGCCTCTCCAGGGAGGCCCCGGGCAGTCGGGGGAATTTAGAGGGATGAGGTTGGCAGCCGGCTCAGGAGTCTGAAGAGTCACTTGTGTGAGCAGGAATTCCCCGGGGCTGTTTACTAAGTGGGACCTGCGGGGAGCCTCCTCTCGGGGCCTGAAGTAGGCTGCTTGGAGCCTGAAACAGACACACACACACACACACACACACACACACACACACACCTACCTGCCACCATGGCTGGCCAGTCTCTCCTGGCTCCCGGTTAGATCTCTGTAGACTCTCATGTCCTCCCTGCTGCTCTGGGTGGGGTCAGATGCCAACAGTGAGGACCAGGGAGCCCAGCTCCCCACCCCATCTTTGGTCTTTCGTGCTTTCCTTAGTCATTGGTGTTGAGACCAACCTTGGCCGAGTAAGAAACAAAATTGAAGAGGGCTGAAGAAAGGGCTTCAGAGCACAGAGTGCTTGGTGTTCTTGCAAAGGACCTCAGCACCCATGTTTGGCAGTTCACAATCCCCTGTAACTCCAAAGAGACGACAGCGAGGGCAGGCCATGGTGGCTGGGGGGTACGGAGCGTATGCGTCCTTGAACATGGCGACATGGGAAACGTGTCACACTGGCCTTCAGTAATGACACAGCGTTGGCGCTGCTGAGTCATCCAAAGGGGGAGGAACCTTGTTCTGGAGTGTGGGAGGTTCCTGACACAGGGGATCTGATGCCCTCTTCTGGCCTCCCAGGCCACCTCTACTCATAGGAAACACACACACACATGCGGATACACACACAAAAATTTGCAAAGCCAGTGGCTGGGTGATGTTATAGTGAAGTCTTTGGCCATTCAAATGCATTCCCTCTGATCACATGTGGGGCTGATGGGATGTGGGGGGGGTGTCCCCACAGTCCCGACCAGTTCTGGATTCCTGAGAATAGTCAGGGAATTCTAGTCTCCTGGGGTGCTTGTGTGAAAAGCAAAGGGATGCCCCTATCTCATGTCTAGTCCCCAGAGTGAGACGGTGACTCTGGAACATCCTGTGGAAGCCAGGGATGGCTAGACCAGCACCGGGTGGGGGAGGGGCACAGGTAAACTCCCTTTTCCTGGGACTTAGATGAACTTAATGCAGACTCCCAAGACTGAGGAGACTGTGGTGATAGAGAGCTCCCCTCACCGTGGGAGGCCCTGGATGGACTCCAGCACTGTGAAGTAACAGAAGCTAACAAAAATCCAAACCTGGGGCTGGGACTGTAGTCAGTTGGTAGAGTGCTTATCTCACACGCACAAAACCATGGGTTCAATCCCCAGCACCAGGTAAACTGGAATTGTGAGCCCAGTGTTGGGAGATGGAGGTAAGGGAACAGAAGTTCAAGGTCTTTCTCCGTCTTTCTCCATGACATAGTGAGTTCAAGGCCAGCCTGCGATGCAGAGGATCCTGTCTCAAAACAAAGAGGCAAGGGGAAAAAAAAAAAGTTCCACATTCTCACATTCTTAGAAAGAACTCCCCAGAGCTCAGGCTGACAACTTGGACGGCTGCACCCCAGAGATCTAGGACATCTATGCTGGTTACTCTCAGAGGGCACAGTAGTCCCTGCACTTATGCTCTCCAGGGCAGTAGTAAGATTTCCAGTTCCTTAGCTGGTGGTGGTGGTGGTGGTGGTGGCGGCGGCGGCGGCGGCGGCGGTGGCGGCGGCGGCGCACACCTTTAATCCCAGCAGAGGCAGAGGCAGGTGGATCTCTGTGAGTTCAAGGCCAGCCTGGGCTACAGAGAGAGTTCCAGGATAGCCAAGGCCACACAGGGAAACCCTTTGGGGGGGGTGAGGACAAAGAAAGAACTCCAGTTCCTTGCAGAAACAGTGGGATGTGGTTAAGCAGGATCCTAAGGCTCCCTCGCCCTAGAGCAGACCTGCATCCAGACACCCCCCAGCCAACTGCTCCTTCCCAAGTCTTCCCAGTTTGTGAGGTCCTGAGAATCGCCGTTCAGAGGTAAAGGGGAAGTAATATCTAACTATGCTGGGCTCTAAAGTAAAAAAAGTCCCAGTTCAAACAGAAGAAGAAACAGGAGCCTGTTCCTACTTCTGTTCCGAGGGGCTGGGGAGCAGCCTTACTGTGTGAACAGAAGCTGTTAACAGCCTCTAGAAACTGGCTGAGTGGGACTGTCCCACAGCAGGACGGCCACAGCCTCTCCCGGTCCGCTCCAGAGTCAAGATCCCTTGCTCCAAAGTCCTGAACCAAAACTCTCCATCAGGGACTCCTCCACACCCAGCCACACTGTTCCCCGTGGCAGTGTCCGTTAGGCACAAAGATTTATCAGTCCCCAGTGAATTCTGACCTTCTGTGACCAGTGACACGCCCATCCCCTCACATTCCATGGAGAGAAAATTCCGTACATATTCATCAAGTTTCTCTCAAGTGGGGCACAAAAGAGCTGCTGTGTGGCCTCCTGATTGGCATTTTCATTCTTGGTTTCTGAGGGGGGGGGGGGGGGGAATCAAGAGCCCGGCTCCTGGACTAGCCTCCCGGCTCCAGAGCTAGCATTCTGTCCATCCCACCCTTCGTTAGCAGGCTAGTTTCCTCTCTCTGTTTGTATTCTCACTGCTCTGACAAAGCAACTTGAAAGAAGGGTTCATTTTGGCTCAGGTTAGCGGAGTTCATCACTGCACAGAGGCCCTTGGCAACAGGGCCGTGTGGCAGCTGGCCACTTGAGTCCACAGTCAGGAAGCAGAGGGAGACCAATGCTGGTGCTATGCTCATTTTCTCCCTTCTTTTCGGTCTGGGTCCCCAGCCCACGGGATGGGGCCACCTACACACAGGGCGGGTCTTTCCTCCTTAGTTAAATGTCCCTATAGACACCCTCACAGGCATGCCCAGAGGTGTGTCTCCATGGTGATTCTAAGTCCCATCAAGCTGACCATCGTATTAACCATCACATCTCCCTCGAGTGCCCTAGTCCTTGGTTTTTCTGCATCCTGACAGAAACACCTGTGTGGGTACCCGGATGTGGATCAGGGACTACATTAAATTAAGGCCCAAGGCTCCAGGGTCAGCCAGCGCTGTGTCTTTCTCTTCACTCTCCCCTTAAACAAAACCGAGCCTTTGTGTAGGGCCCTCCCGACGCTGGTGCTCTGTCCATCACATGGCGGAAGGTAGGCAAATTAATTCTGATTTAAGCATTCCTTCCTTCAATCAATCTCTCAACAGTGCCCTTGTGAACATAAGCATGTATTTGCCCACGAGGTTCTTGCAGGCTAAAAATACCGTTGTTATTAATGCTTACTTCATTATCCAACATGAAATTAAGCATATAGGAAGTGTAGAAGTTTTTTAACCCAGCCGGTAAGTTCTCGGTAACTTGGCTGTGATTTCATTATTTTTTGTTTTTGTTAAGTGTTAGGAATTTAAGCTCCAGGTTTAACACATATTACTAGCCACTAAGCTATATTCCTGTCTCTCTTTTTTTTAATTATTTTGTGTTATTTATTATTATATGGCATGCAAGTGGAAGTCAGGACAACTTTGTGGAGCTGCTTCTCCTTGCACCTTTTTATGGGTGCCAGGGATCGAACCCGGGTCGTCAGACTTCCGTGACAAGCACCTTTACCTGCTGAGCCATCTTTCCAGCCTGTGTTTTTCATTTTAAAGACAGTTTTCCTAAGTTTCCTTAACTGACAATCCTCCTGCCTCAGCCTTGTGAGCAGCTAAGATTAAAGGATGCCATGGCTGATTCTTTCACTTATGAGATATTTATTGAGCACCTACTTTGTGACTACAAACAGCTGGGAGAACAGATAACAACAAGATGTTTGGCTCTTCTCTGAGCTTTGTAGTGGGAAAGGCCCACAATAAATGAATTGTATTAGGCCTTCTCTTGTAGATTACCCAATTTAATCCCTGTGATATGGAACTCCCACCTTAAATATGAAAAGGGGGCTGGCAAGATGGGGAAAGACACTTGCTGTCAAGACTGATGACCTGAGTTCAATCCCAACCCACGTGGGAGAAGGAGAGAGTCAATTCAAGCAAGTTGTCCTCTGGCTTCCACATACACAACATGGCGTGTGCACACACACATACACACACACACACACACACACACACACACACAAAACCATGCACACTCACACTCACAGACACACACACATGTACAGTCACACATACATTGAATAAATAAATAAATGTGACAATTTTAAAAATATACATTCGGAAAGGTGCTGAGTTTGGATGAAGTGTGCAGAGGTCATCAAGTGTCATGATCCCCTGTATGGGCCATTGTCAGGACATCGGCATTTTAAACAATCACACGTCAATGTCTAACCCAAAGGGTTAAATATCTAACACCAGAAATCGGCCAATGAGGAGGCTGTTTCCTTTTCTTCCTGTACTTCCCAAAGCCTCACATTCTGTGGGCTACTTTTCGCTGGTTGTGCCCTGCATGCCTCCAACCAACCAGTCGTGGACTGACTGCTTCCTACATCCATCAGCTCTGGGAAAATAACCAAAGAAAATAAACAGAGGAAGAGCCGGGGGCATTAACCACTCCAGAAGAAATCCCAGGGCCCCAGGATAAATGGAGCAAAGACAAACATGTGGTTATTCAGGCTCAGATGGCTTTTTTATCAGACTGTCCAACTCCAGTCAGGAAGCAGGAAGCCTGTGGGACTCTTCCATCCCTGGGGGATTAGGTCCTCACACTGCCAGGACCCAAGCTGAATCCACAAGGGAAGGCCCTCCAGTCCAAGCGGCGCAGGGCTTGGGGCTGTTTCCTACCCACGGTCCCCGCGTCAGAGGTGCGGTTGATTTGGTTTGCGGATGTTGGACACGAGTCGGGAACTCTGGGTCTTCCCACACTTCCTGTCAAGTCGGCAACGCGGTGGGGTTGATTTCCTCCGGGAAGCCCCGCTGGAGGAGCCTCCATTTATTTGCCTTGAGGGGCATCCTGGAAGGATACCTGTGGCTGCCTGACTCCGGTCCAACTAGCTCTGGCCCAGCCTCCCCTCCAGACAGCGGCAGAAGCCAGAGCAGTCCAGAGGATGCTCTGCTGGGGAGTGGTTTGGCGCTCTCACAGACGGGGTGGGGGGGGGGAGGGTATGTTAAAGACATGAAAGCAGCTCTTACCTTTCATCTCTTTACCCATCTAGAAGTACCTACAACTGTAGGCTATAGGGGGCGATATAGAACAATGAACTGAGGATTTAGGCTGTGGTAAGAAGGGACTGAAATACAATTTTCTTTCTTTTTTTAAGAGCAGGTGGTGCTGGTGGGTGGGTGAGTGTTTTCCATTCTTCCTTTATATCTTTCTTTCCATTTTCTTTTTCAAAGACAGGATCTTGCTGGGTAGCCCAAGTTGGCCTCAAACCCATGATTCTTGGGCCTCAGCCCCTGAGCTCTGGGATTATAGGTACGTACCACCACACATCACCAAGTATAGTTTCAAGTTGTGACATTTTTAAACTGGAGAATTTTCAAGTCGCCAAAATACGAGTCTTAGAGATGGATCTATAAGAAGTGTGAGGCAATGGAAAGAGTCTTCAAGAGAGACCCGAGGGGTTCAAATTCACTCACTAGCTGTGTAGACGCACCAAGCTGGTTTCTCCATCTCAGAGCTGAGAGTGGAGACACTCATCTCGAAGACACTTGTAAGGAGGAAATGTCCCTGGCACTCGGCAGAGCCGTTGGTAGATGCTTCTTGCCCTGCTCACTCACAGCCTCTGTGCATCCCTGGCTGCCATCTAGAAAAGACACAGGAGGAAGCCGGAGAAGAAAGTGGGCCGGGTTCTGAGTGCTGATTCAGTGACCACACCTACCAGTGGGGCCATCCAGGGTAGTCAGTGCATCTTGGGCCCTATTGCTAATGAAGTCAAGCCCTCTGATTAGAACATTCTAAGTGGCCTCTCTCTGTACTGGGATGAAACCTACCATTGTCAAAATCTGGGTTTGTTCATTTTATTTGGCTAATTTTGCCAATTGCTCATAATGTGTTAGTCACTTCAAGATGATTCACTGAACATTAACTTGCCCATATCCTTCATAGAGGCAATACGGTTAAAAATAATCTTTTGTTTAACCACTCAATTTGTATTTTTAAGTTATTTAAATGTTTTATTCTTTTTTCTTTGATTTTTGTCACATGTATACATACATATAATGTAGTCAGCTGAGTACATGTAGTTCTCTCTCATATATATATATATATATATATATATATATATATATACTGTTTTTAGGGCTGATCACTTGGTATTGGATAAACAATTAAGGGACTCATCTCAGGGGAATATTGCTTCTCCTCTCAGAGTCATTGATTTTCTATAGCTCCTTATGCAGGCATGGGGACCCTTGAGATTTCCCGGTCCACATTGGCATGTCAACTGATATTGTTCAAGTCTTGTTTAGGCACCGTATTGTTGAGATTTCATTGGTGCAGCTTCCTGGTCATATATAGAAGACATGTCTCTTGCAGATATCCTGGTCCTCTGATTCTTACCATCTTCCCCTCTTCCAAGAGGTTCCATGAGCCTTAGGTGTGTGTCGATGGGGAGGGAGTTGTAGATGTATGGAGATGTATGGATTGGGGCTGGGTACTCCATGGTAGATTGTTTTCTACATTCTGAGTAGCTGTGGATTTCTGTGATGGTCTCTGTCTACTGGGTCTGCAACCCATATGGTAGCTACTAATATTTAATGCCATTCATTAGACAAAAGATGAACTCATCTGTTTTCTCAACTGTACATTGTTAGCATCCAGGAAGGTATCTGGTTAAGATCACAGGGTATCTACTCAAGCATCCCTGAAAGCCAGCAGGGCAGGTCTTAGAACTGAGCCTCTTGGAGGGGTGGTGATGACTCCACATTCCTTCCAAGATCTTTGCCTCCTAGGTCATAAGTGCTCTCTCCCCAAGTTGCTTCCTGCTTCGACATGTCTCATATCCTTCTCTTAGATTCCCATATTGGGGAAGCAGAATTTACCTCCAGCTACTTCCTCTTTTCCTTCCAACCTCCGTCTCCCCTGGAAAACTTTAACCAGAAGATGCAAGATAGGATCAAAGCTGGACTGGGCAGGATGTTGAAGCAGGATGAATGTTAGGGACTCCACTTCTGAGGCCTGACATCCAGGCCTGGGATCAGTGGGAGGACCAGTGCGACCCTTCTTTGAGGGTCTGGCAGGGTGAGGGTACACTGGCTGCATCAGGAGTGAGATTAAACGATCACATCTGCCCTGCCCACCTCCTCCCTCCCTTTATCTCCACACTCCTGCGGGCAAGACCCACAGGAAGAGCTGGAACAAAGACTCAGCCCCAGACATCAGTGTCCTCAGAGTCCTGGAACCAGATGTACTAGATGTGTGTCCTAACCATCCCTTACCACCCAGAGGAATGTCCTACTCTCCCTGTTGTATTTAAAAACGGCGGGCAGCAGCCTTGGTGGGTGGGAGCCAAGGGGCACAGCGGAAAGTCACTGTGACTTTCCATGGAGACAGCGCTCACATGGAGTTTTATTTGGGGGGGCAAGGGAGGGAGAGAGGGGAGCTGAGGAGAGAAGAGGAAGAAGAGGAGAGATGGGGAAGGGGAAAGAGAGGAGGTGCAGATGCAACCTCGTGGGAAGCAAAGGAAGAGAGAGAGAGAAAGGTGGGCAGAGCCTACCTCTTAAAGCAGGCTTAGCGCATGCTAGCATGATGTTGTCAGGACCTGAGCGGGCCAAGGTACTGCCTGCTTATTGGCCAGGTCCCCAAGGGGCTGGCCAGGTAGTGTGGAAATGATAACACTCCCTGGAATCTCCCTGGTGCCTGTCCTCATCCCATACCACCCAAAGGTTCAGTATGGTGCCCTGTAAATTTCAACCAGCAACTCCTAAAGGCAACTGCATAAGAAAGCTTAGGATTGGTTTATCATCATCATCATCATCATCATCATCATCATGTGTGATGTGGTCAGGGGCATAAGTGTGACCGGCGACAGTCAGAGGACAACTTTTGGGAGTCTCTTCTCTCCTTCCACTGTGGGTTCCAGAGTTTGAACCCGGGCCATCAGGTTTGTATAGCAATGCTTTATCCACTGAGCCATCTTGTCAACCCTAGGAATGGTGTCTGTACATGCTTTATCAATGTCCGAGTGGCAAGGTCTAGGGGATCTGTTCCGTTGTTGTTCATCTTGTTTCTTTGTTTTTCACAATAAGACTTTCTGTCAGCATATGACGTCTGAATCGTAAATCGGCTCTTGTGCAGCTGGTTTAGGTGGCTCAGCTTGGCACCCCTCTTGTCCCCAGTGGCCTTTCCAGGACTTATTTCCCCATGAAGCTCCCCGAATTTTCCAAGTCAAGCATGGTTTCTCTAGCATTTTTCTTTTCCAGAAAAGGGATCATAAAGAGGATCTGGGGGCTTTAGTATACCGGCAAGCCTTTCCTTAGTCCTTTCCTGTGATGTGTGGGGTCAGGCTTTGACCCTTTTCTCTATGTGTGCACCCCTTACATTTGGCTGCGTCCCTCTGGACTCCATGCTCAGAATCTTCTGGATCTGGTAGACCCATTGGTGCCATGCATTAGATAGAGGCTTTCTGTATTTACAATTGTAGATTACAATTCTGTAAATACAGAACTTGGTCAGTTTTACAATGGCCAAATAGTCACTGTAATGGTCAGTTTCACAATGACTGGCACCACCAGGGGCTTCAGCTACGCTTTCCCCACCCCCAGTCACGTGGTACATTCTGTCAGTGAGATCCGGGCTGTGGCAGTTAGCTAAGCAGTTTCTGCTGTCGCCATCGCCAATTAGCTGTGATTTTCTAAATGCAACTTCGTCTTTCTGCAGATCAGCAAAGCTCACTTCCCACACCCTACCCCTGAGGCCATGAGATGCATCTGTGGTTCCCTGGGCCCTTGTGACTAGAACTCCTCCGGTAGCTTCTTTGTTGATAGTCCCTGCTCCTTCCCAGGGAATGGACTGCCTGCTTTTTTCCCCGACTCTCCACTCACTGTCTCGTGAGGACTTGTTCTTGCCACCGCTCAGATCCAGAAAGGCTAAGCTACAACTCTCAACTAGACTTGTAGCACATATGTGCAAGGGATGAGGATTTGCTCACTTGTTTCTATTTATTTTGTTTGTTTGCTTGTTTACCAGATAGGGTTGCAGGCCTGCCTCAAACTCTCTGGGTAGCTAAAAGTGACCAGCAGCTTCTAATCCTCCTGCCTCTGGCTCTCAAGTGCTGGGATTAGAGGTGTGCACCACCTTGCCCGGCTTAAGGCAGCGCTGGGGATTGAACCCGGGGCTTCACACATACCTGGCAAGCACTCTATCACTGAGCTGTATCCGGACCCCAGGATTAATATTTAACTTAACCCAAAAGTGAAAATCTGGCTGTCGGGAACAGACTGAAAAAGGCAAGAGATTAGCAGGAAGGCCAGAATAACACAAGTGAGAAAGAAGGATGAGGTAAAGGACTACCCTGAAAGCACAAACTTGGTGGTTATAAACACAGGCCACTCTCCTGCAGTTGTATACATTGACTGTTTATCCTCCCCAAGGGTCTAGGGCAGTGAGCTCACTGACTTTTCTGGACAGGAAGCTGTATGTGCTGTGTTCCAGCTCCTGGCCTCCTCCTCTTCCTTCAGATCCTTCTTCATTTTCTTTCCTAGATTCGATTCCTCTCTACCACCCTCTTTGAAGGACATGAATTACTGATATTAGGGCCACCTGGATAAACCAGAGTAATCGCAAGATTAATTCCTCTTGGTTTAATCATATAAGGCAATAGTCACAAGATCCAGCCAGGGATTGGGAACTCGATATTTTAGGGGGTCATTCTACCAGAGGAGACTTGGACCCGGGGATAAGTGAGACACTGAGCAAAGTCATGTGGTTTGGTTTGGTTTGATTTGGTTGTTTTGAGACAGAGTCTCCTGTAACCCAGGCAGCCTTCAACTGTTTATTGATTGATCTTCCTACTTCCACTTCCCAGCACAGGGATCACAGGCATACACCACCAAACCCGGCTCAGACATTTGTTTTGAAGACAGAATTAACTGGACTTCATTGTAGGCTGGATATAAGATGTGAAAGAAAGAGAAAAAAAATAAGAAAAACCGCCAAGACTTTTGCTTGTACAATAATAAGAAATAACGTAGGAAAAACACTTGGGGAGAAGGGAACTGTATTACTCTTCTGTTGCTGCGATAAAACACCATGACCAGGAGAACTTCTAGAAGAAAGAGTTTATTTGTGCTTGTGGTCCAGAGAGTTAGAGTCCGCAATTGAAGACTGAGGCGCAGGCCTGGCGGATGGAAGAGCAAGCTGAGGGCTCACATCTTGAACAAGAAGCAGGAAGCAGAGAGTGTGCATTGGCAATGGCAGGGGGCTTTTGAAACCTCAGAGCCTGCCCCCAGGGACAGACTATCTCCAGTCAGGTCACACACCTCCTAAACCTATCCAAAAGCTCCACCACCCGGAAATAGAATTCAAACATCTGGACCAATCAGGGACAGTCTCATCCAAACTCCCAGAGAGCCTGTTGTTTACAATAGCAGGTCCAGACGCTCATGAACACATTAAGACAGAAATGCGCCCCATGCTGGAAATGTTGGTTCAAAAGCCCTTAGTGTGTCTTTATATTAGCTTTGAAATGGAATGAAACCATTAAGGGTGTGAGCGTAAGGTCAAGGACAGAGAAGCCTGGCAGAGTCCACTGTGTCAAGGTCAAGGGGAGTGAGAATAAGTCCAGAGGCCAAAAAGGAACATCCACAGAGGAAGGAGAACCAGGAGAGATGGGGGTCCGGCTGGGAGCCTGAACCAGAGAGATAGGGGTAGGATAGACAGCTGAATTCTCCTGGGGCGGACAATTCGCTACCTGATATCTTTGTCCACCCACACACTCTGGCATGAAAACCAAGTCCACCGCCCCAAACAGCAGAGATGATCTCTAGTGTCTGACCTGAAGCCAGGGAGAGAGGCTGTTAACCTGCAGGTCTCCCCATCCCCCTCACCCACCGGTGGTTCCCAGGGGCAAGTCTGTCACCCATTATTAGAAAGGAGAAATATCTCCGGCAGGAAGGGCTCCATCTGCCTGCCACCCACCGAGCCTTGGCACAGCTCCTGATTGAGCGTCAGATCATTAGGTCCTGAGTGGAAGGCAGCAGCTGGACCGGTATCACCCAACGAGCAATTCCCTCATGAGCGCCAGCTGCCACTGAGAGTCTTTCTGTTCATGCTTTGAACTGGAATCGTCTCTCTCGCATCCCTTCATTACCGCACACATCGTACAGACAGCACCCATCAGATGCGCATTATCTGGCTCTTAGAGTCCAGCAGAGGGAGGCAGGCCCATCCTTACTCACACTAGGTTATCGGAAGACAGCTACAGGAGCGGGCAGTTCAGGGATCTCTGGGTGCTCTCACTTCAGTGAATCTCTTTTCTTTCCTCCCTTCTCTGCTCTCTTCTCTCCCCTGGCACGCTGATTTTTTCCAGTTCTAATTCTATATATGACTGACTCGTGAACTCAGTTGCACATTGGAATTACGTGAAGAATTTTTTTTTTTTTTTCTTAACGTGCTGATGCCTGGGTCCCATTCTGAGAGATTCTAGTTTAATTGATCTTGGGTAGGAGGTACATGTTTGGGGTTTTTAAAGTTCCTTGGGTAATTTTTTTTTCAGTTTTAAAATTGCATTTATGGATTGATTTTGATTTGTTTATTTTTCGTATGTCTGTGTGGACATGCATGCATGCACCACAGTTCATGTGCGGAGGTCAGAGGATAACTTGCAGGAGTTGGTTCTCTCCTACCATATGGGTCTAAGGAATTGAACTAAGGATTGAACCCGATGGCTTGGTGGTGAGTGCCATCTCACTGTGTCTCCTCAGGCAATTCCAATGTATAGACAAGTTTGAGAATCCGTTACCGAATAGTGAACCCAGTGCATGGAATAAAATCCTAGGCAAGAGGAGCTGGGTCTTCCTCTGGCTTCCTGTCTTGCTCCTCCTGAACATGGCCAGGCCTGTGGGACAAAAGCCTTGAAGCAAACTTACTCAGTTTGAACCCCACCTAGATAAAAACACACTGCTGCTCCGTGTCTAACTGACAGGACCCAGTGGAGGCGCTGACTCTGTGTGTCCAGCTCGTAGTCTCTCTCCACCTAGAGTGCTCAAGACCTTTTATTTCAACAACTTCAGATTTTTTTGCTGCAATCCTGTGTTAAGCAAGAGGGAAAGCAGAGGAAAGGGGACTGGAAACACCCAAGAGTATGTATGCACAACACACACACATACACACACACACACCATACACCATACCACACACACACACCATACACCATACATCATACCACACACACACACACACCACACCACACTACACCACACACATACAATACACTATACCACACATACACTACACCACACCACACACACACCACACACACCCTATACCCTACACCCCCCACACATACCACACCATACCACACACCACACCACACCACACACACACCACACACACACACAAATACACACACACACCACACTACACCACACACATACCATACACTATACCACACATACACTATACCACACCACACACACACCACACACACCCTATACCCTACACACCCCACCACACACCACACCACATACACACATCACACACTACACCACACACATACCATTCACTATACCACACACACACCACACCACACCACACACACAAATACACACGTACCATACACCATACCACACACACCACACACCCCCACACACACGCTACACACAACCCTATAACCTACACCCAGACACACACACACACACACACACACACACACACACACACACACACACACCCCACCCACACACACAGAATCAGGCTTACAATGGCATTCTGACCATGTGAAGTTTTCTGGTAGAGAAGAATGGACCATTGATTACCAGGCTTTTTCTCTTTGGCCACCACCAATCAGCTCCCAAATCATGGCACAAAGACTTATTAGTTTTGGATGCTCGGCCTAGTTTAGTATCTGTCTAGCTCTTTTAACTTAAATGAACCTGTTTCTCTTTGTCTGCCTTTTGCCTTGGGACTTTTTACTTTTCTTTATTTCTGTATATCTTACTTTTACTGCTTCTCATGTTTGCTGGCTGGTCTCAGCTGCCTGGCTTCTCGCCCTGAACGAGTCCCTCATTCTCTCCTCCTTCTTTCGTTCCTCCTCTTTTCGAGCCTAGATTTCTCTTATTTATTCTCTCTGCCTGGCAGCCCTGCCTATCCTTTTTCTGCCTAGCTATTGGCCATTCAGCTCTTTATTAGACCATTCAGGTGCCTTAGGCAGACAAGGTGAAACAAATGCAACACATCTTTACATAGTTAAACCCACATCCTTACATGGTCAAACAAATGCAGCATAAAGAAATGTAACACCCCTTTACACAGTTAAAGTAGTATTCTGCAGCATAAACAAATGTAGCACATCTTTGCCTAGTTAAAATCATATTCCACAACAAACCACAGTTCTTCATCAGTTCTGTTTTTGTGGAACTAGTTTGAAGAATTATGGGGGACGGGAGAAACTCTGAGTCCTTTACCCCCAAAGCAGATCTTGCTCAATGAGCTGAACTGCTTACAAGCCACGCCATCCTTCCTCTTCCTCTGGGACCCATAACTGGCGGGATCTAAACCTGCTTCAAGCCTACCAAATGCTGTGAATTCCAAGCTCCTTGAAGATGAATATCAGCACATTTCTAGAAGGCGATTTGGTAATATGTCTTAAGAGCATGAAACACTTCCAGTTCACATCCTTTTATCCAATCATGTTACTTCTTATCCTGAGGAAATAATTCGAGCTGTAATAAAAGATTTATGCATAAAGATATTCATCAAAGTGTCTGTACCAAAGTTATGTTGCAGTAACTATGAAGTTACTAAAAACTTTCCATACTCTATGGCTACGGTGAAATATAGAAAGTGTTAAAAACCCATATCTCCACGTAATTTTTACTTATTTAGTGTGCAAGTTGCATGGTATGGAGGTCAAGGGCCAAGTTGCAGGGTTGGCTCTCCTCCCGCCATGTGGGTTCCAGGCGTTGGATTCTGGTCATCAGACTTGAGAGCAAGTGCTTTCACCTGCTGACCCATGTGGCTGGCCCTCAAAGAATCTCAATTATGTCACAGAATCCTCACAATGTAATGCTAAATGAAAATGATGCAGGCTGGGGCTGGAGAGATGACTTAGTTAAGGGTGTGTGCTGCATTGACAGAGGACCTGAGCTTGATTCCTAGCACTCACATCAGACAGCTCACAACTGTCCGTCCGTAACTCCGGCTGCTGGGGGATCGCTTCTTATCTCCATGGGCACCTGCACTCCAGAGTGTGTGTGCTCATGTGTGTGTGTGCACGCACACACAGAGTTAAAATAAATCTTACCAAAAAAGAGAAGAGAATGCAAGTAATTACTACATAAGCCATTGATTTTTAAGTTTTAGTTTTTCAGTGTGTGGGATGAGGACCCAGTGCATTCTGGGAAAGCATTCTACCATTGAGCTGTGGCCTCATGCCTTACATTGCAGTTTAGTGCTAATGTGGAGCTAACACAGCTGTTCATAGACAGGAAAGCCCTGGGATACTCTGAAGGGTTAACTGTGGGTACCTGGATTGTGTGGTTGAGATTGATTTCTATTTTTTTCTCTGTTTCCCAAGCTTGTATTATATCTGTAATTAGAAAAAGAAAATAAAGAGCTGGTGTGGTGTCTCATACCTGTCATTTCAGCATTTGGAAGGCTGAGACAAGTAGATGGTGAACTTGAGGTTAGCCTAGGCTATATATCAAGATCCTTTCTCAACAGCACTCCCCAAAAAGTTGTTTTTGTTTTTTAATGAAAGGGTTTTGTTTCTTATAAGGAATGAAGCTTCCCCAGAGGCTGAGCTCAGTGACCCCCATATGAATTAACCAGCACCCCCATCACGACCTGCGCACATGGGGGTTTCCTTCCAAGTGGGTCTTTGCTTGTGGTTGCACCCGAGTCCACAGCACATGGCTGAGCCATGGGACAGAAGGGAGTAAAAGAGTCTCTCTCGTGCTGTCCCCCTCAGGGCTGAGGTAAACATGCTGGACAACGGAATCAGTTTCACCCATGAGGGTATCTTCTGGATACTCATGCTACTTTGTGACACTGTGAACTCAAACAAGAGCTTCGAGGATTAGAAAGGTCTGGTTCAGACATGCTAAAGGGTGTTCATTCATTCTAGAAATATTTCTTACATTTTGTGCCAGACAAGGTACCCAGTCCTTCTATGAAGTAGAAGTAGTTCAGTAGTTCAGGTTGCTGACTGATAGGGCTGAGAAGGTGAATTGGAAACTAATGTTTGAAGTTCCTGTAAAACAGTGGAATGTCACTCGACTCTGTTGTAGCTACTTGGTAGGAGGTTGAGGTGACAGATTTCACCGAAGTTGTTTTACTCCCTCCCTCCCTCCCTCCCTCTCTCTCCCTGTCTTCAGATGGAGGTGATTGTTGGGGACTTTGGGATCGTGGTGGTGCCCCGGGATGCAGCTGACACAGACCGAATCATGAATCACTCCTCAATACTCCGCAAATACAAAGTAAGTCTTCCGTCCCCTGCTGCTATGTTCCTGTGGTACAGCCTTCTCCGAAAGTTCTGGGGGACTGGAAGGGTGAGGGAGCAAAAGTAGCTGTCTTAGTTAGGGACACCATGACATTGGCAACTCTTTTTAGTTTTTCGAGACAGGATATCTCTGTGTAGCCTTGGAGGTGTCCTGAAACTCACTCTAGAGACCAGACTGAACTTGAACTCAGAGATCTGCCTGCCTCTGCCTCCTGAGTGCTGGGATTAAAGGCATGCACCACCACCCAGCTTATAGCAACTTTTATAAAGGAAACCATTTAATTGGGGTGGCTTATAGTTCAGAAGTGTAGTCCATTATTGTCCTGGTGGGAAGCAGGGCAGTGTGCAGGCAGACATGGTGCTGGAGAAGGAGCTGAGAGTTCTACATCTTGAGCTGCGGGAAGCAGAAGGAGACTGCATGTCACATCGAGAATAGCTTGAGCATAGGAGACCTCAAAGCCTGCCCCCACAGTGGCACACTTTTACCAACAAGGCCACACTTCCTGATAGTACCACTCCCTATAGTGAGTCTCTGGAGGCCATACCTATTCAAACCACCACAGTAGCCCAAGAGAGGGATTGGTGACCTGTTCTTTCTGCTCTATTTCCAGAACAACATCATGGTAGTGAAGGATGACATCAACCATCCCATGTCTGTAGTCAGCTCCACCAAGAGCAGGTATGGTTGACAATGGGCAGGGGCACTGGCCAAATCGATTTAATTTTTCCATAGCTTTCCTCAGTCAAAGACAACCTGTCTTGGTTAACTTTTCTATTGCTCTGATAAGACACCCTGACCAAGGCTAATAGGAGAAGCTAATAGAAGAAAACATTTGTTTGGGGCTTAGAGTTTCAGCTAAGGAGTCCAAGACCATCATGGTGGGGAGCAGAGCAGCAGGCAGGCAGGTATGGTGTTGGAGCAGTTGCTGAAAGCTCCCATCTTGAGATACCGCCATGAGGCAGAGAGACCTCAAAGCCCACCCCCAGTGACACCCCTCCTCCAACGAGGCCACACCTCCTAATCCTTCCAAACACTTCCACCAACCAGGGACCAAGAAAGGCCTGTGGGAGCCCTTCTCATTCAAACCACTCTTTGGACTTCATATATTTAACCCCGTTTACTTTGTTTTTGTTTTTGTTTGTTTGATTTTTGAGACAGGGTTTCTCTGTGTAGCTCTGGCTGTGCTAGAACTCTCTCTCTGTAGACCAGGCTGGCCTCAAACTCACAGAGATCTGCCTACCTCTGCCTCCCGAATGCTGGGATTAAAGGTGTGCGCCACCACCACCACCACCACCACCTGGCTCCCTGTTTACTTTCAAATGAGGAAACAGTACCCTAACTGGTCTTAGCTGGCTTGAGGGAGGAAGAGGAGTTTTCAGTTGTGGACTCTTAGTTTTGGGGTGCTGAGAAAGTCATGCACTATTAGTTCAAGTATAAGCCAGGCTGCCATTGAATGGGTCTCAGGGTCCAGAGTTTGCAATGAAGCAGCTGTATAGTTCTCACTTACTGAGGTCCAAAGGAGCCGAGTCTGGTCTCTTCAGTCTGAAGCTCCCTGGTTGGGGACATATCTGCTGCCGAGATTGTTCTTAGCCAGTGGGAAAGAACAAGGTGAAGCCACCCAGGCACCATGGATCATATACTCAGATGGTAGATGCAGGAAGATAGAAAAATTCAGTGGCTGCCTGGGCCTCATAGCAAGAACCTACTCAAAAATAAATAAATAGAGACTAGCGGCTGCTCCTCCAGAAGACCCAGATTGGATTCTTAGCACCCACATGTCAACTCATGACCATCTGTAACTACAGTTCCGGGGATCCATTGCCCACTTCGGGCCTCTGCAGGCAGTGTACACATATGATACACAAATGTTTATGTGAGCAAAACACCCATACACATAAAATAAGATTAAATAAATCTTTAAAAAAAATGAGGTAACCCAGAGTTGTAAGTAACCCACTGGCACATGGGTGGAGGAAGGCTGGTAAACACATTTTATTGCTCAGCAGCTACATAGCTAAATAAAACTAAAAGGGGGAGAAATTATTATTAGAGACCATTAACCATCTCCTCCATAAACTCCAAGTGGAAATGTCCTGTGAAATGGTGAGACGTATAGGCCATAGAAGTTTGGAAGTGTAAACCGAGAGCCATGAGCATCTGGGTCGGGTAAAATAAGCTGGCTCAGCTGGTAAAAGGCACCTGCTGGCAAGTCTCACTGCCCAAGTTCAAGCCCCGGAACACACATGGCGGAAAGAGAGAACCAACTCCTAACAGTTGTGTCCTCCGAGTCCCATGCTTACACCGTGGAACACGCACACACTCATACACACACACACTCATACACGCACACACTCATACACACACACACACTCATACACACACGCTAATCAACTAATTGAAACAATGCCAGGTCCAGATGAGCTCACAGTCAAGCAGTGAAGAGAAAACGATAGCAGGAACATGGCAAACTTTCCAGCGTTTCCGTGAAGGCTGAGTTGCAGTTGGAAGTCCCCAACAGGGATGCCTAGTAGCTGAGGAGGAAGAGCACAAATGGACATCATTGCCCTCTGGTCACATGTTTCTGAGAAGTCAAATAAACCAAGGCCTCAAATAGTCTACTGGACTTCTTCCCTTGGAGACAGCGATAGAGACATTCACAGAGTGGCAGCCCCTGGGAGGCTAGGGCAGAAACCATGAACAGTGGGCAAAGACGAGGGCGGGGCCATGATTCCAACATGGCTGTTCCTTAGACTCGGGGACGTTACTCTATGGCCGTTCAAACTCCTGTGTTCCATTTGGTTCAACCAAGCCAGGATTTCCTGGGGTTGGACTCAGGCTTGGCTTCTCCGCCGAGTCTGATGAAGTTGGAACTATTATTGGAGACCACTTTTCGGAATGCTCTGATGCACAGGGAGACACTTCAGGACGCTCCTTGTAAGGTAAAGGCAGGGCTTGCCCTGAAGGCAGAGAGCCAGAAACCGTTCCGGGCTCAGTGACATCCTGAGACTGTTGTATAAGGAACGAGCAGAGAGCAGAAGGCCAGAGGGAAAGTGTGCAGGAATCGATTTGTCCCCGGAACCTTCACCTGTCTCTGTCCCTCGTGGCCAAGCGCTTCTGCGAGGGGATAAGGTGAACTCAAGCTGAAGAATCCTCTAAGAGACCAATTTTCATGAGACCAGCGTGCAGGCAAACCCAAACAGATAAACGAAGAGTTCTTAAAAATACACGAAATGTTTATTAAAAGAGAAAACTAGGAAAGCTAAAATGTCAACCCTATACCTGACGTGACTCATTTGATCCTCTAAATAATTGGATGTAACTCACTCAAATGTTACCTTAATTGTACGGAAGGAAAAACAGAAGAAAAAGGCTTAACTAACTTGCCTGATGGGCCAGTGAGATGCCTCTGTGGGGAAAGGAGCTTGCCCCCAAGGTTGACGACCTGAGTTCGATCCTCAGGACCCACCTGGCAAAGGACAGAACTGAGTTCCACATATTGCCCTCTGGTCTCCACACATTTGCTATGGCACATGTATACACACACACACACACACACACACACACACACACACACACGAAGTAAATAAATGTAAAAGAAAACAACGTTCCCAAAGTCTCTCTACTCGGAGGCAGGACAAGATGAAGATGTCACTGGGAGTGGAGGGACAGTCTGTGCGGGGATGAGGATCTTGCCAATCCTGTTCACTCAACCCAGGCAAAGGCTGCTGGCAGGGTGCTGGGGGGGGGCACCTGTAGACCCTTTCCTGAAAGCAGAGGGCAGACCAGGGCGGTGTACTTTCTTGGGCATGGGTGTCCACCTGACTGCTGTTCCTTCTCCTGCAGGCTGGCCCTGCAGCATGGGGACGGCCATGTCGTGGATTACCTGTCCCAGCCAGTCATCGACTACATCCTCAAGAGCCAGCTGTACATCAACGCCTCGGGCTAGCGACACCCGGCTCTCTCCTCGCCCCTCGTCCTCTGCCGACACACTGGCCCCTCCAGCCACTGTCAGACCCCATTTTCTCTCTGCCTCTGTTTCTCTGTCCTCATCTTGACTGTTCTCCCCACTGGCTGACTTAACCCCCACAGTGTGGGGGGCCTGCGAAGAACCGTGATTTCCCATTCCACAGTCGTCTTTGGATAAACTTTTCCTCTAGTCTGCGGGTCGGGGGTGGGTAAGGGAACAGGGTGGGAGTTGGGGGGAGTGCAGCCCTTGGAGACGTACTGGTGTCCGTCTCCCAGCATGCTCTAGAGAGGCGACTCTGGTGCCCATTCTCCCAGCATGCTCTGGGGACGGGGGTCAGGCTCTCGCCTTCCCAGCATGCCCTTTACCACAAAGGGCTATTTTCCTTTATTTCATTCCCTTTGTCCACTTCTTGTAGAACTTGGATGGAATCAGTGTGTGTGGTTTTTATGTTTGTAGTCTTGATGCTGTCCTGTGGGTCACTTCCCTCCTGACAGGACACGATAGCCAGTCTCAGTACACAAAGTGCGTGAGGGCCACACCCAGGAAAGAAGGCGGAGCCGCTTCTGCTTCTTCAACACACATGCATGCATGCACAAAGTCAGACACACACACACACACACACACACACACACACACACACACACACACACCAGCAACAACCCCAGACCCCCTTTGGTCAGGAATAAGACTCTCAGGTTCTGAAACCTGGCACACAAGTCTGGGAAGAGTACGACTTCTCAGAATTTGAGTCCCTGGTTTCAGATGACCATGGTCCTGATGCTCTGTGTCTGACTGGTGGCATTGTGTGGGTTCGCTGCCAACCAGGCATTTCCAGAGAGCAAAAGCCCTTAGGGGCCATGGTAAGGTGTGTTCCTGCCCGTGAGAGGAATCTCAGGCGAGACCAAGAGCTGATAATCCATTCATTTCTTTTGAAAACACGGTAAGAATCACTTGACCATAGAGAGTCTTTGCTAATTGGGACTATTTATTGCCTGTTTGGCTAGGAATGCAATTTGTTGCCCTGAGGAGAATTCATGATCCCCACCCACTCAACCTGAGGTTGCCCAGCAGTGCCCAACCAAGGTCCCTTCTTTCCTGGAAAGCGATCACCCTTGTTCCTGAGCTGGCCCATTGGTCTCTGCAGAGCCCAGCAGCAGCTAATGCCCTAGGAGGTCTGCTTGACAAGAGCGGACTCACAACAGAGCTGTCCACCCCGCCCCCCATTTCTCCTCACTGTCCACCCCTTCTCTCTACCTCTGAAGACAGTTGGGCACTCATACCCTGCCTGGAGAGCTAGTAGGAGATGGCTTGTATGTTTTGTGTGTCCCATCCAGTCTCTAGCTCTTGGGTTTCTGGCTGTTCACGGGGAATGGCTCCTGGGTACGAGGCTACTTTTAACTTCTAACATGAACATGGCCCAGGTGGGACTGAACAGGGGTGATAGTTTTTACGTCACGTTCCACCGTCCTCAGCTGACTCCAAGAGAAAGAAGTGAGTCCACAAGCTGATAGAGTAGCCCCTAAGCTGTCATTCTCAGGCTGTAGAAATGATCTCCAGAGGGAAGAGATCGTTTCTATAATCTAGAGGTCCAATGTTTGGCTAAAAGTCGTGGAAAAACTGACAGAGAAAACCTGGAGAACCCATTTGCTCCCGGGGTCTTTGAAATCAAGGGAGCAGAAACCCTGGGGAGTCAGTGTCTGGTCCAGGACCATGCAGCACATCCTGGGAAGCCTGATGAGAGGATGTTGTTTCCCCGAGACGAGAGAAAACGAGGAGACGGGCTGCCTGGGGAAACGTGGCGTTTGCAAGCCTCCGGAGCTGACGAGGGTCCACAGAAGCAGACCCAAGAAAGACTACTTTTCTCTCATTCCTTTGGGTCACCGTGTTCCCCCTCTGGACTCTGGTCATTTACTCCACAGCCTGAGATAAGGACCCAGGCTAGCCCAGCCCCCTCAGGGCAACAGGCAGGTAGGAGCCGGGAAGGAAAGGGAGGTGAGCTGAGAGGACAGATGCAGAAGTGGGCTTCTGAGAAGCAGGTGGCCAGATTGTATCTTGGGTGTGTAAAAACGGCTTCCCTTTAACAAACACAAGCGAGTCCCCTTCCAGGTGGAATCGTCCATTCGCTTCCCTGTCTCTTTCTCCTTTGGTTGGCCCAAAGGTAAAGCCACACCCACCCCTCCCTCCCATGCAGAATATCGCTGTGTGACTGCGGCTGTGACCTGCCCCAGCCAAGATAGTTTTAAGTGGTGCCTCGCATGTCCTCAGGATAGCCTTTGGGCTCTGACTTGTCTTTGGGGGATCTGCGGCTCCCTGTGAAGGCTAGCCAGCCTGTTACTAGCATGGCCCCAAGATGCTGATGAAGGCACAGACTGGAACGATCTGTCAGTGAAAAAAATGTCCCTGCCATTTTTTTAGAAAGAGGTTGATAGATGGGCAGGACTTTAATAAGTCTCTCCTCCAGGGATGGGGCTGGGGGGACCCTGGGTTTCTAGTCTGTCACACTCCCAATCCCAGGTAGCCTCTGGGCCCCTGGCTTTCATTTTCTTTGAATGTACATTGAGCCAGCAAACGGAATCTCTTCTTGAAGTGCCTGAAATCACAGCTGAAGTTTCCAGAGACACTGCTCTTCCTATTTTGGCTTGGCCACATGTTTTAGTCTCAATTTCAGGATCTCTGAAAGAACTCACGACCTTGCTATTCAAGTAAGTAGAGAGGATAATCGAACTGCATCAAAAGCCGGAGGAATACAGAGAGCCCAAACCCTGTTCCTCACTCCAGTATTCTCACACACACTTTTAGGGGACTAAGAGAAGCATGCCCGTGGTTTTGTTTTTGTTTTTGTTTTTTTTTAATAGAATAGAAATGCAATGCCAGGTGTGGTGGCCCATACGTGTGATCCCAACACTGAGAGGTAGAGGCTGGAGGATCAGGAGTTCAAGCCCAGCCGCTGGACATATAAGACCTTGTCTCAAAACAAAAACAGCAATGTAAAAACAGTCCACGAAAAGCCCAGAATCTCTCCCAGGGTTACAGCAAGAGAGGCATTCAAAGGATGGAGATGGGCTGATTTTGTAGCTGATGTAATTAAGACACCGTAGAGCTAGCCTGTGGTAACGAGGAGGGTGTGCTCTGCCAGGCTGATGACCCACACCTTCCTGTGAGCTGAGTGGTAAACTCAACTCCTTATGTGGTTTCTGTGTAGTATGAGTTTGGAAGTGTCCTAGTAGCCTGTTCCAGTTAGTTAGAAATGAGTTGCAGTCTTTCTCACCTCCTTTGGTGGAGTCCCAAAGCCCTCAGCTTGATCCTCGTGGGGTTGGAATGGGGAGGAGGAAGCATTTTTTTTTTAATCATATTATCTGCTGATTTAAGAGTGAGATTTACTTTATGGAAATCAACTCATTAATAAAAACTCCAAGTTGCAATACCATTTCACAGTGAAATATTTTTGAGTAGTAGAGTTTTGTTGCTAGAATAGTCATGGGCAAGAGTTTTATCAGCAAAATGTTTCAATTATGTTAATAAACCAGACAATGCTACCAGTGTCTTGTGTCTTTGTCCAGAACCTTCTCTGTGAGTCGCTCTGAGAAGTCATCACTTTTTCTTCCTTCTGTTACTTGGTGGGGAATGACAGTTGTAAAAATATGCTCAGAGTAAGTGATGTTCTGCCTAGTCTGGCTGAAGTCACACTGCGGTGTAAACCAGAGGGGTTGATGGATAACGGCACTCGCTGTCACCCCTGACAATCTGCGTTTAGTCCCTGGAATCCTCCTGACTGAAGGAGAGAGCCAATGGCACTAGGTTGTTCTCTGATCTCCACAGGTCCACTGTGGCACACACAGCCTCCTCCAACAAATCAAAAGTCAACCTAGGCTACATAGGGCATTCATTCATTCATTCATTCATTCTCTCTCTCTCTTTCTCTCTCTCTCTCTCCTCTCTCTCTCTGTCTCTCTCTCTCTCTACAACATACCACCACCACCACCACCACCACTACCATCACCACCATCGTCACCATCATCTCCACACTCAAGAATGCAGAAAGGATAATTTGCAAATTTGTAAATTGTTGCTCAGTTTTCTCCATTTAAGGAAAGCAAACCTTACAGAGCAGAGAGGTGGATGGCTCATCAGTTGAGTGCTGATGCTCTCGGAGAGGACCGGGGTTCAGTTCGCCGTACCTGCATGGTGGCTCACAGCCGTCTACCTCCAGTTCCTGATATCCAATGCCTTATTCTGGCCTCCGTGGTCACTGTGTTCACGTGGTACATGTGAACTCATCTCCACATATGCACATTAAAAAAAAAAAATTAAACCTAAGCTCCTGACCAGCCCACATGCTCCACTCTTGGTTAATTTCAGTCATTGGTTTGAAATCTTTCAAGACAAAGTCTTCTGTAGTCCAGACTGGTCTCCAGCTTGCTTTGTTGCTAAGGATAACTGTGAGTTCCTGGTCCTCTTGACTCCATCTCCCAAGTGCTGGGATTCTAGTGGTGTGCTAACATGACTGGCAATTGGGGCTCTTTAATAAAATTATGGAGAAAAAATATATACATAGGTATGAAGATTAAAAAGCTTAGAATTTTGGCATGAAAGATCTCCACTAAGGAATGGTCAAGCTCCCGATTTCTTTTGGCAGCATAAAGAAGCAAAACTGAATGATTTGTTAGTTGCTGGCTCCTGCTGTGACCTTTGACCCTCTTATTTCCTTTTTATGGCATGTCTAGCTGGGCTGGCCTGAGCACTGGTCATTAGTCATTGTTACCCAACCATCAGCTATGACTCAGAAGGTGAAATAATACTTCCCTGCCCCAAGTCAAGGGTTACATACTTGCCAGATTCATTTCGTTCTGTTCTGTGATCATTTTGATTTTGGGATTCTTAGATCTCCTCCTCTGCTTCCTCCTCCCTACCCTCCTCCTCCCCCCACCTCCTCCTCTTCCTCCTCGAACTGAGAATAACCCGATTTGTGTGTATCCACGTGGGATTTCATGGCATACCTTAGGGAAGCTTGATACACCTTGTAAATTGGTTGTGTTTATATTTGCTGTTTTGTTCACAAAGCTAACCGCAGCACCTCCCTCACCCTGAGTGCTTAACGATGAGTGTGTTTAAAATTAAATATAAATATTGGTTTAATTTGCTATCTTATACCAATATACATATATATATATATATATATATGAAATACAAAGTAACAATCATATGCATTTCTTTCCTTATGTCCCATCATGAAGCTTTGTATTTCAGAATTTCCCAAGAAGTTCTGTGTGGCCAACAGTATAAAGTAAGTGGAGAGAAAGTCTACTATTTTCCAAGTGGGAAAATTAAAACACAGTACAGACCCATAACATTCCCATGACCGTACAAAACATTAAAAGAAGACATGATAAACACAGTCATGGTCCTTGAGATTTGTTCTAAACAGTGGACAGGGCTGAGCATCCTTGGACCCTTTTCTCTGGCCTCCTTAGAGTCCTAGAAAGAAACCACATCCTGGGACAACAGCAGATCTCCATCTGCTAAGGAATCAGCATCTGTGGGCAGCTTCATGTCTGCTGCTCTCTCATCTGCTATGAGCCACAGTAGATAAGGCTGTGTGGAATAGTCTACCAAGAGTACCATTACCAGAAAATGCCCAGGAGAGACATACAAGAAGGCCTTCGTGAATAATGATAAGAAACTAGAAACAAAATGTTCTTTTCACTGGCCGGGTCAGGTCAAGATGAGCCCTAGGCTTAGAGAAGGCTACTTCTCAGCCATAGCTTTTCTTCTCCTTCGGGTCAGTTTTCCAGGTCCTCAGAAATGAGGATGTCATTTCTCCTTCAGCAGTTCCAACAGCCGCTTCTCGCTACCCATCTCTACTGAGATCCCTGCCATTTGTGACAAGAAAGACATCCTTATAACTTTTTTTTTTTTGAGACATGGTCTCAGGTATCCCAGGCTAGCCTCAAATTCACTATGTAGCCAAGGATGATCATTATTGACCCTCTGCCTCTACCTTCAGCGTCCTGGGATTTCAGCTGTGTGGTCACACTCTGGTTTCTGTGGTGTTGGGGACTGGATCCTGCTCATTTTTCATGCTAGGCAGGAACTCCATCCCCACCCTAATTCTCATAAGTTTCTTAGCCACCCACCTGGTGGGGAATTGTGATTGCAGAGGCATAGTCAAGCCAACAATGTGTACTCCCTTTTCAGAGTGTAGAACTGTCACAGAAAAATGGCTTCAAGGAACCCCTGCAAATTATAACATGGGCTCGGGAAACTAGAGCGTAAGGTTTTCCCATCCTGGCTTACAAAGGCTCCCCAGGTGTGTCCCTTCTGTTCCTTGGCTTCCTCCTCCTCCCAAGGCAGCTTTAGAAGTCACATATTATAAATGACAGGGCTTAAATTACGACAGGAAGTTTGTCGGCTGTGGAACCGAGCATGACAAGATAGAATTATCAGACTACATTCACAAACGGCCAAGCTGTCAGACCTCTCAGAACTTAGGAGTCACTGTGGACAAAAGCAGAATCCTTGTATCAGCCCCCTGGGTAAAAGCCAATTCAGACCTTAACTTACTGAACTGTAATCTATTGGAAGGTGTTACATATACACCACCAACTACAGATTCTACCTTTATTTTGTAGTAGATGAAAAAGACAAGAATATTAATTATAGCCTCCACCCAGTGTGGGTTTTTCTAGAGATAATTCTTCATGCTTAGGAACCATCATCATCTAAATATTCTGAAATGCTCTCATAGTTGGAAAGGAAAGTGGGTCCCTCAGAATCGAACATGCTAACTCCAGGGCCGTCAGCATCAGGATGGCATGTTCTCTCCCATTGCTCTGGTGCTTCATTCCCAGACTAAGAGTTGAATAAAACCAGAAACTCGTCCCCAGCATCTAACGCTCCTTTATTTAACACACATCCATGAGAAGATGAGGAACTGCAGACATGAAACAGTACAGAAGTCTTCCGAGCTGAGGCCCAAGTGCATCTGGTTCCTTTGGCGATTCCCACTGGTATTGCCATGATGCAACGGTCTGTTGCAATAGTCTGTTGTGGGAAGGGGTGGAGGGGCGGCTGGAACACAGAAAAGTGTATACAACTCAAAACAATTTCAGCTTTGCCCTGACTCAAGTACCCCCGTGGGGCTGTCTTGCAACACATGCTCTACTGAGCGATGTTTCAAGCTGAGGGGTGACTGCAATAAATATCACTTGAGATGAACAAGGCTTAGGAGTTTCCATTTATTAGTTTTAGTGTTTGTCCTTCTCACTAGATAGTCAGCTCCATGAGGGTAGATAATGTCAGTACTGTTCCACTCACCCCTGGCACATAGTAGGAACTCAATAAATATATGTTAGAAGGATGGATTAACCCTGATTTAGGGAGAGAGAGAAAAAAAATAAAATAAAATATACAGATGTATAGGAATTTTAGTGTTTGCAAAGGAGGATTGGATTAAGATTAATGTATCTTTTAGACAATTCCACTTCCTTTAATGCCCAAGACACATTTTCTTACATCACTTTGAAACTCAAAGGAAATACGTTCCAGGTGATTGCTTGGCTGGTAAGAGATGCTTCCATAAAAATGCCGTCTCTAAGTTATTCTGGCATCATTAGGAGAAGGATGTCACACTCAGGCCAAGAGCGTGAAGGTGAGAGGGTGGCAGCAGAGACTGTTGTTCCAAATGGGCCAGATTTCCAGGTCCTATGCCCAGCCCTGCCCACTGCACTCAGCTTGAAAGTAGAGGGCACACTCTACTGGGTGGGCAATGGAGGAAATCCGGTCAACAAAAATTTGCAGTGGGTGAAGCAAGAGTACTTTCCCGGCCATAATGTTAGATTAGATATCTTGTCCTGACATACTTGCAGCAGCACTTTGTATATTCCAGGTCTCTGTTGATGACTGTTCTGAGGTCAACATTTGTTGGTCAGCTGGTCCTTGATCAGTCTCATTCCCAGTGCTACCTGCCCCATTGCCAGCACCAGGAAGCAAACAGTACCAGATTGGTACAGGAAGACATCCATCTACCCATAGTCTCAGGGATGGAATCGGGTCCAACAGACCTGAACAAACCCATTAAACATGCTCAAACGTCCTCAGTCCGTCCCATCCACATGAGATGGCTCCCGATCCCTGAGGTCTGTGTCCCAAGAACCTCGGTGGACAAATTTCTATGGCAGCTTCATTGTTGCTCCAGAGCCTGGGTATTATAGCATCCTGGGGGCAGGTTGTCTCGAATATTCTCCAGGTTCTTCACATCGGCCAGAATCCCATCTATGCTTGTCTCCAGCAAATGGAGGTGGTTCTTCTGTCGACGTGCCCTCTCCTCCAACTCAGACATCAGGGGCCGCAGTCGACTGTTGATCTGGGTCTTGGCTTGGAAAAGCTCTTCTTCCAATAGCATCAGCCCCTCTTCATCCACACTGCCAGGCTGGTCTATGTTAGGGGACAAGAAAGGTGGGTGTTAATAGAGAAAAGCTGTGGTGAGTTCTTGAGGAACCCTTGATTCCGCCTGCCCAGAGAAAACACCATGCCATATATTGAAATGGTTTTACTTTAAATGAGGAATAATGTAGAAGTCTGAGCATACTCGGCATGCATGTGTGCTATGGACAACCTAGTTCAAGACTGAGCTCTGTCACGCAGCCAGTGAAGTCTGGAGCTCTATCTGGTTGAAACAACAGATCGTGCTCTGAGAGGAGAAGGCTAAAGGTCACAGGGGTCTGAGAACTGTCCAAGGTAACTGCCTAACACAGCTCACCCCTGGGAACCGAACGAACTCCAAACATGCTTTCTATCACCCCGAGGAAATAGCTTATTTTCTATTAAGAGACCTTTAGAAACTGGCTGAGCTTCAGGGTTTACAGAGGCCAAGGTACGCTTAGCTGTTTGGGGGATGGATGCCAGCTGTTAGAGAATGATGTAAGACTTCATTCTAGCTTGAAACAGTAGGGATCTGGCTAGGTATCTATTTATTTCCAATGGCAAATGCCACTGCATTTATTCAGGTGTATTTTACCCAGACACTTCATAAAACCTATGTTAATGTGAGGGCACTGGCCATATACATGTAGTTCAAGTAGATTCGAGCAGCTCACAGTGAATTCACACTCAAGGTCAGGTCGCCTTACATATCTGAGCTGTAGTGATGAGATTTGTTTCCTCATTATTCATTTATTTATTTATTTTTGTTTTTTGGTTTTTCAAGACAAGGTTTCTCTGTATAGCTTTGGCACCTTTCCTGGATCTCACTCTGTAGCCCAGGGTGGCCTCAGACTCACAGAGATCCGCCTGCCTCTGCCTCCCGAGTGCTGGGATTAAAGGCGTGCACCACCACCGCCTGGCTTCATAATATTTTTATTAAATTTATTTATTTATTTGTGTGTCTGTCTGTCTGCACATGCCACAGCACATGTGTAAAGGTCAGGGGAAAACTTATGAGAGTCAATTTCCTCAAGCCCGTTGCTAGTTTTTGAATGCATGATCTTATTATACATTATATTTATAATACTTAATGAATTATCATCCCGAGACTCAAGAGCATGCCTAGAGTGGAAATTATACCCCAATGAAAGGTTTGACGCAATGGACCCTTCAGGGCAAAATTCACGATCAGGGGTTCTGTGGCAAGCACAGAAAGTAAGCATGGGTACAAAACAGCGTGTTCAGGGGAAGCCGAATCCAAGGAAGGAGCAGAAACACAGGCGTCACAGGTCACAGCATGAGCCCTGGCCAGCAGTCTGCTGGGTGCCACGCAGCCTCGGGTCATCCCTCTGGGAAGCAAGAGAATAAAATCCATCTCCCAGAATGCTTGCAAGATTTATTTATTTACTTATTTATTTATTGGTTTTTGGTTCTGCCATGAGCACTCCTGGCACATGTAGTAAATGTGTACAGTAGTGTAGTAACTGTCAACAGTTCCTACCCCTCCCTCTCCCACTCACTCTCCCTTTAAAGGCTCCATTAATTTCATTGCCCTTTTAGAATGCTAAGTAATGCTGCCAAAATCTCAGCAAGGGAGACGATGCTTTTTTGTTTGTTGTTTTTTTATTTGTTTGTTTGTTTTGTTTTTGAGACAAGGTTTCTCTGTGTAGCCCTGGCTGTCCTGGAACTAGCTCTGTAGACCAGGCTGGCCTCAAACTCACAGAGATCCGCCTGCCTCTGCCTCCCAAGTGCTGGGATTAAAGGCGTGCGCCTCCACCGCCTGGCTGAGACTGTATTTTTAACCTGTAGAGGATATTTTACTGTCCCGCGGCTCACTGGATCACAAACAGACCTGGTAGTGTGACAACACAGACAATACTGGTCTCTCAGTGTGATGATAATCCCACAGAGCTGTCAGGTGTTGGAGCTGTTCTACTGAACTGCTGAGGCAGAGCAGGCTTCTGGGTGTCCTGGGAAGGTGTGACCCAGGTCCTATTCCCTGTCCACTGCCATCTCCATGCACGAGAGCTCCCTGTTCACTATTTCAGACTTGAAATTTAAAAAAGTGTGTGTGTGTGTGTGTGTGTGTGTGTGTGTGTGTGTGTGTGTGTGTGTGTGTGTGTGTGTGTGCAGGTGCCTGTGGAAGCTAGAGAGGGTATCAGATGCCCCTGGAGTGGATACACATGGTTGTGTGCTGCCCAGTATGGGTACCAGGAACCAAAATGGGATCCTCTGGAAGAATGAACAGCAAGTGTTGTTAGACAACAAGTCATCTCTCCAGCCTCCAGATTCAGACTTTTCATTAATACCAGTTTCCTTTGGGGGAGTGACTATGGGAAAGCCCGATTTCTTGCCACACTGTACTGGTAAATCTATTCTATCTAAAGTTCCTAGTATCTCGTAGACCGGGATGTTTACTCAGGAAGCCCTTGTCTCCCCTCTTGGTCATAGCAGGGATAGATTTGGTTTGGGGAGGACCAGACAGCAGAATCAGCAGATGGTCCTTCAGACTCGGGAGTCCTTTCCTCCACACCTTTCCCTCCCTTCTACGGCCTCAGGGCTGGCTCCGTCATCTTGTTCTGCTTTCAACAGTTAGTTCCCCAGATGTCTTCCCAGGCTCTGTCTAAGTTCTCCTCCCTAGAGCAGTGATGATGCTACTCTCCTGCTTAAAACTGCCCAGGGAGCCCCTCAGAATCAAGACAAGACTCCTTAGCGGGACCCCCAAGCTGGCCAGTCTTCTGGGAAGTCCCTGGAACACCCCCAGTTCTCTGACTCACAGAGCTTCTCTTCCAGATACAACAAGTGTTCAGTGACTCATCTTGGAGATGGTAAAACAGAAAATGTAAAGCAACCCAGCCCAAGTGGCTGGGCCCTGAAACAAAGCAGATTTCCAGATGTTCTTAGGGAAAATTGAGTTCCCTATCCATCAGGACTAAGACTATCTAGTCTTCTGGGGACAGTCCCTGGGCTGGAAGGGCTGTGGATGTTGCACAGACCTATTAGGTGTAGGATGCTGTCCAATGTGTCGAGCGTGTCTTGGATGGTCACTCCGGCGCTCTTAGCTCTGGCATCAGCTTGCTGGGCTTCCGTCATCACCTGCAAGGGAGCACAAAGGTGTCCTGAGAGGTTACTTTTGTCTGGGCAATTGTAAAGAGAGCGCTTGTGGGAAGGAACAGTCACTCACCAGCTGCACTGTGTCTTTATCCGTGTCAAACTCCAGCTCCTTCCTGGCCAGGTCCCCTTCCACCTCTCTCATCTCGCTCTTGAGAGTGGCCAGTCCCTTTTCCATGGCCAAGGCCCCATCTGCTGTCATGTTGGCCTCCAAGTTCAGACTCCCTATCTCCTGGGAGAATAAAAGGAGCCAGGGACGGAAGGAGAGACAGGGTGAGGCTCAAAACATCCCAAGGACAGTTGTAGAAAAAATACAGCTGCAGCCTGGCTCAGATGGAGTCAGTCAGATGAACAATGGGAGAGTCAGACTTGGGAACACACCCTTCCCCAGGCCGAGCCTCAAGTGAGCTAGTGCTAGGCTAACTCTCTAGAGACCAGGAGGGTCTGTGCAGAGACACGGCTCCCTTTCAGTTCAATGCCTAGAAAATTTTGAACACAGTCAGGAGGCATTTGAGAAAATCCAGGGGACAAGAAGCATGGTAGTATGTCATGGTCCTTGGCTGCTCTGGTCTTTGAAACAACTTTACAAGGATTTCCCCAAGACAGCTGTGCTTGGAATGCAGACAATGAATCAGCCAGAGTGGTGGATTTTTGTCTTTGCAAGGAAAAAAGCTCAGCAATACCTTTCATTAATAAGCTTTAATTAAACAAGGGCAGGCACTTTTATGCTAGATGCTATAAAAAGAAAGGTACAGCTGGGTGGTGGTGGTGGTAACATATACCTCAGCACTTGGGAGGCAGAGGCAGGTGGATCTCTGAATTTAAGGTCAGCCTGGTCTACAGAGTGAGTTCCAGGACAGCCAGGGCTACACAGAGAAACCCTGTCTTGAAAAACCAACCAACCAACAAGCAAACAGAACGAAAGAAAAGGTACATGAAATAGGCCTCAAGGGAAATTATTGGAGATTATCTTTGTAGGTTACCAAGCAGTCTGAAAGTGAGGTCAAATAGTCTAGATACCAAGAGCTCCCTCTGGGCTTTCTGGAGTGGCACAAGCTCTCTGGAAGTCGTGCTTAGGTAAGGGCTCTCTTCCAGCCAAGAAGCATTTTTCCACTGTAGCTTGTAACACGGGCTCTAAGCATAGCGCAGCTGGCTACGCCAATGACCCAATTACAAGTGCTCCTTCAAGGAAGGGCCGGATTCCTTATCTCCGTTCCCAGCAGCCATCCTGCTCAGTGGAGGACACAGTCAAGTAAGGAGGCCGAGCTCAGATAAAGGTCATAAAGGCTCTAGAGCTCCAGGATTTCATATAGAGAATCAAAATACGTATGGTAATTTTTTTTTGTTTGTTTGTTTTTCGAGACAGGGTTTCTCTGTGTAGCTTTGCGCCTTTCCTGGGACTTGCTTTGGAGACCAGGCTGGCCTCGAACTCACAGAGACGTATGGTAATTTTCCAAGTTAAATTTAGCACCCTGAAACAGATGTCGGAGTCCTAAGGGCTATGGATGATGTTCATCCATAGAAAGCTTACCAGTGTGAACAAAGAGTCTTTCTCCCTTTCCACGTCCCTCCCGCTCAGAAGATGGCCTTACTTGAAAACTGCTACAGGTGTGCTTAGCTACAATGAGTTATACTGGAATGCATGTGGAGGGCCCTAATTCAGCATGATTGACTGAGAGATGAACACCCTGGCCAGCCTGGGCTATATAGTGAGACCATGTCTTCAAGAAGATGAAGAAGAGGGAGAGGGGGGTGGGAGAAAGAGGAGGAAGGAAGGAAAGGGAGGGGGAAGGACAAGATGACCGAGGACTGACTCTCGGGACCACACAGCAGGGAGTGGACTGATGGAGCTGGGGATCAAGGAAGCCCAAGGATGACTTCCATCCCCAGAAGCAAGCTGGGAAGAGGACAGGAACAATCCTCCCTGGGGCCATAGAGGAGTGGAGCACACCGACTCTAATTTCACATCCTAGCCTCCAGAATGGTGAGAAAGTCCTTTCTGTTTTTTCAAAGCATTTTCTAACAGCAGCCTTAGAAAGCTCCACAGTAAGCAACTGTGGACGGTTCCTCACGGTGCTGTCCAAAGGGGGAGCTGAATATGGTGTATTAGCTGGTAGCCAGAGATCGAATCCATCCAGCTGAAGGGTGGCCACGTGGAGTGGGGCTGCTGTGGACTGTCTCGGACTCTGAGCCATAGGGGTTGGCCTGAGCTAAAGCGCTCTCTCTCCAGAGCCTCGCTGTGTCAGGCACTGCCTGTGACAGCCTGTCTCTCCATTTTTCTTCACCTGTTCTATCTCGCTGCTGATCTCCAGGGCCTCCCCAGCTGCCTTCTTAGCCCTCTGGGTATCGGCAGCGGCACTCCCCAGGGCCGCTTCTGCTTGCTGGGTCTTGTCACTGGCGTCTGCAACCTTCTGGCTAATATGGGAGAGTCTCTTCATGGCCTCTTCAGCCTCTGCTTTTCTGTCTTCAACCTGGAGATCAAACTCTGAAATGAAGAAAAAAGAAAAAAAAAATATTGCTACAGAGACAAAGACTATAAGTTACAACTGAATGGGAGAGCTTGAAGTTTTGAGGAAAAATTCCTGAAAGGGGATAATTACTGGCTAGGGGTGGAGATGTGAGATGTGGCTGGTATTACTCTCTTTCCCCAGAGAAAGAAACTCAAAAGAGCCATCGTGGAGCCACTGACAGCCTGTCCTGGGTCTCCACCACTGCATAGGACATCAACACCCAAACTCGACACCAAGCAGGTGAAGCCCCAAAGCCCAAGAGCAATAACCAGAGCTGGGGTATGGTCACAGAGTTGGGTATGGTCACAGAGCTGGGGTGTGGTCACAGAGCTGGGGTGTGGTCACAGAGCTGGGGTGGTCACAGTAGATACAGACTTGAGATGCTTCTCTTTTGTTTGTTAGTGAATAATGCTGCAATTTTAGCCAAATGTCGTCAGGGCACATCCCAAATTCCCTGAGAACCACATGTCACTACCCCAGAGCAACCATATTGGAACCGACCAGGCCACCCAAGAAAAGGAAAATACCAACTCAACAGTGACATATTGGATGTGGAGGACCTTAGAGATCTCCTGTTCCCCTTAAGGAAGACATAGAAATCTAAAAAGGCTATGTGACTTGCTTATGGTCACATAGAGAGCTTGACCTCATCATAGGGCCCAATAAGGATCAGAATTCAGGACTTCAGATACATAAGGTGAATCACGTCCATTACCTTCATCAAGTATTAATGAGATCATCCTTACCTTAGAAAGAGAGTGACTAAGCATCTATTAATAACCAATACACCCACCACTTAAGGAGAGAAATGAGGATTTAAATGAATCATAAATGTACCTTTAAAAAAAACGCCAACCTGGACCACATGGCACTAACCTCTGAGGTTCTTCAGGATATTCTCAACTTCATAAAAAGTGGCATTGCCTGTACTCAGTGCTTCTTGGGCTCTGCTTTTAGCAAGGTTGGCACGGGAAAGCAGCTGGTCTGATGTCTGTAAATAGAACAAGATTAGAATAAGTGCATTCCTGCTAGCAAACTCACCCTGACACAGTCTCTCCGTGACAACAGAGTGCTGTGACTCACCACAGTCTGAGGGTGCTACAGCAAAGCCCTCCACAATCTAAGCAGGGACAAACTTTGTAAGTCAACAGTATACGCCTTTTAGAGCAGAATTTCCGACTCTTATCCAGCATCAGGGGTGGGAATAATTTTGCAAATCACAATTTTAAACACTAGATACTTCTTGAAACCAAGATAGTAGACAGACTTGGACCAAAACGAGACACGGAAGGCCTGGGTCCTCTTCCAGGGTTCAAATGCTGACTCAGTGGGTGAGGCGAATTCCATCAGGACGCCGATCTCAGCTCCTCACTCTGTAACCAGGGGCACCATGACCTTCGGAGGGTTTCTGGTAGGGGCCCTGACCATTTGACTCACACAGACGGCATCTAGTACATGCTTACTGACTGAGTGAATGGGTTCACAGAGCGTACCTGTCTCCGGTCCTTCCCAGTCTGTAAAAGCTGCTCTGTCTCTTTTTCCCAGGTCCCCAGATTGTTTCGCACACGTGTGAAGGCGTCCATTTGTCCTGTCACCAGGTTGGAGAGAGAATCGGCTTTTTGTCTGATCCTCTTTGCTTCTACCTGTGGGCACAAAGATCTGACTGAGTCTGACTGCACACAAGTTAGTTACCACACTAGCTTCGGGACCCAGCCACCATTTGGTAACAGTGCCAGACTTGAGCAAGAGAGCAGACATTGCCCCCAAAGCCCAGAGCCAACCAGCAATGAGATAGGGTGCCAAAAAAAAAAAGACAGTCAGTAGGTCTCCCAAGAATACAGTAAGTTTTGTCTCTGCTCTTTAATTTTTTAAACAATTGCTCTGTCTGTTCACAAAACATGTCTCTGTGGGGACCACTGTGAGTGACGTTAGCTGTAAGTGTGCAGATGAACGTAATCCAAGGAGGCTGCAATAGCTAAGACTGATGTAGGAAAAAAGCAAGCCTTTTGACAGCAGAAGTCTTCTTGCTAGCAGTATAGAGGAATGCATCCAACTCCATAGTAATTGCCCACTGGCTTCAATTCGAGGGTCCCCAGACCTGGGGAGGAAATATAAAACTTTTCTCTACTAACAGGTTCAAGATCAAACATCAAGTCCCTTTCCCTTTTGGAGTCTAGGACTGGAGTCAAGAACAGAAAATAGATAATGAGAAGCATCCACACTTTTTTTTTAGCACAAAGCAAAAAGTTGATGCTATGGTTTAAACAGGGGTCATCACCCACACATTAAGCATCTGGTTGACATGGGGTGCTAGTGGGGTTATGTGAAGCCTTTCTGGGGGTAATAGGAGGTCCTCAAAAGGACTGTGCACACTTGCTTATCTTTTCCTCTGTCCTTTGGAGAGGGTCTTCTGACACTCTTGCAGGCACTATCCCTTTAAATGTCTGAAACAGTCAGCGGAAGAAACCCTTTCTCCTAATAAGTCGGTGGCCCCAGCTAGTGCATTATAGTACCGTGATGCTGTCACGTGATGCTAACACAGTCAATGTGGAGAAGAAGATGAATGGTTGAACAATCTTATGAAACCCCTAGAGAAGAAAGGGATTTTACGGCTGTTTGTCTGTGGGTCACGCACACAGGATCAGTGGCCTCACCTGGAAGGACAGATCATGGATTCCCTGCAGCTGAGATGCTGAATCCAGGAGTCGGAGACTGTGTTGATAAGACCTATCTGCGTCAATACCAGCTTGAGTGCCTTCCCTTGACAGCTGCTGGGCCAGGGACTTGGTTTTTTCTAATCTGTAGGCAGGAAAAGTAGATGGTCAATAATAATAGTAATAGTAATAATATTAATAATGGAGGAGGGAACCTTGGGAACTTACTTCTTTTCTTATTGGAGGCAGGAAGTCAGAGAGCCTTGGCTGGCCTGAAACTTACTGAAGTCCTCCTGCCTCCGCCTCCAACAACTAAGGCTGAAGGTATACACAGCCACATGTGGTAGAGCACACTCTTTAAAAAAGCAAAAACTTATCCTGTTGTTTTGAAAAATATGTAGTTGGGCCGGGCATGGTGATCAAAGCATTCA
Organism: Peromyscus maniculatus bairdii; assembly: GCF_049852395.1. Classification (NCBI taxonomy): domain Eukaryota; kingdom Metazoa; phylum Chordata; class Mammalia; order Rodentia; family Cricetidae; genus Peromyscus; species Peromyscus maniculatus. The sequence continues at coordinate 62,157,829 of NC_134862.1, forward strand.
GGAGGCAGAGACAAGTAGATCTTTGTGAGTTCAAGGCCAGCCTGGTCTACATAGTGAGTTACAAGCCAGTTAAGGTGACTTACACTCCCTCCCTTCTCCCCCTTTTCGTGTGTGTGTGTGTGTGTGTGTGTGTGTGTGTGTGTGTGTGTGTGTGTGTGTGTAGTTAGACTAGGCAGGATAAACAAGCTAGGCTATATGTTTGATATGTGACTCTACAATTTAAATATAACCCTCATGACTTACATAGGTTTGGCCAGAAAAACTCAGCTTAAACTTCCTAATAGCTGATAATATAAATGCTATTTTTCTGTTGCCAGCCCTGTCAGGCGGGTTTATATTTACCTTCACAGACCAGAGGGTACTGTCATGTCTCAGTCAGAACTTCAATTTTCCTTAGATACCATAACCTTTCTTTTCCCAGTCCTAAAAATATCTACTTTCCACAAAGTAATACTCATTCTCTTGCCCCCTTTATTATGCTTTTGGGCTTGGTCAGTATGTTTATTGTCTTTATGAAAAAAATCTTCACAGAAAATTGCTTTAGCTCTCAGCAGCTTATCCCTGAGCTCTGAGGAAGTTTGCCTTCTTTTGAGCAACCCGATCTTTCTACCAGGCATCTTCCAGGCAAGGGACATTTTGGTACGGTACCACCACCCCCTCCTCCCCCTTCTCCTCCTCCTCCTCTTCTTCATTTTCTTTTGTTTTGTTTTTCAACACAGGATTTCTCTGTGTTGCCCTGACTGTCCTGGAACTCGGTCTGTAGACCAGGCTGGCCTTGAACTCAAAGATCTGCCTGCCTCTGCCTCTGAGTGCTGAGATTAAAGGTGTGTGCCACCATTGCCCTGCCTCCCCCTCTTCTTAACTCCTCTCTTGGACTTCTTCTCACAGACTGGGTCCTCTTAGATAGCAGCAGCATAAGGAGCTTTCTTATGCACCTCTTCCATGTCTGGAGTTACATCGTTCTTCATGTACTGAGAGAATGGTTTCTTACAAGCATCTTTATCTTCCTCCATTAGGTGTGCGTGCGTGCGTGCGTGCGTGCGTGCGTGCGTGCGTGCGTGCGTGCGTGTGTGTGTGTGTGTGTGTGTGTGTGTGTGTGTGTGTGTAGTCTGCAATACTCTGACCCATGCTGTGCCTCTGATGGACTTCTGCATTGAACTCCATGCTTTCAGAATCATAATCAGGGAATTGTTAGGTACTATAAAGGATAGACAAGCCTCCATCCACGGCTCCCTTCAGGATGGATGCCAAAACTTTATTGCCAATTGTAGTTTGGGCAAGACCTGCATTCAAATAGCGAGTGAAGGTACCAGGCTGACCATCAATGCTTTCCACGGTGTAGCCATCTCCAGCCCATGGCATCTTGTCCATGCCAACTCTATTGAGAAGCCCGAGGGCCAGCAGCAGGCCAGCAGCAGGTCAGTACAACAGGCTGTGGCATAATTTGGCAAGCCAACTTTCACACTGTGTTTTGGTAGTTCATGTGCATATGCTGTGCAGACTATCATGTCCCCTCCAGGAGATGTCCCCTCAATCTGACAGATGAGATTTCTATTAGTTACACGAACTATCATCCTGTATTGGAGTGTGTTGTATTTATTTTTGCTCTGGATCACCAATCATTTCCCAGCATAGTCGTCAGTTTTACCCTCTCCCCACCTTCTAAATCTCAAAAATTATCTCTTAAAGTAAGCCTTATTCTTGACAATGTTAATAAACCCCATCCTGCAGAACAGAAGCCCACAATTGTGGCTCTACACAGACCTCATTATTATTATTATTATTATTAATATTATTAATGTATAGTTTCAAAGAGATGTGGTACTTCTCAAGTGGTCTGCATTATGCCCTGGGAGGAGTCAGCTTTCATGGCCCACCCAGATGAAGACCAGTTGAACATACTTTCCCATAAGGCCTTGTACCATGGAGCTGTCCAGGACGCCACCTCCACCTCCTCCACGCTGAGCCTCGCGGGCCAATGACAGCGCTTGTTGGGAATAGTCCTCAGTTTCCCTTGCTAGTTGCTTCATTGTGTTAGCTGCCTCAACGTGGCTGCAGACATTAAAGATAAAGAATTAGGGTTTTCATCGAAAAATCGGCACAGGTTAGTAACGGAAGTCGTTCTGGTAGACACAGAAAAGAATACAGGAACTGGCTTGCCTGTAAAAGCCAAACAGAACTGATGTGAATGCATGGAATCAGAGGAACTATGAGAAGCAAGTGCTCTGGAGAATCAGCCTCATGTCGCCACCCTTTGGTGGCCGCTTCCATTTATGCCTTACTCAGAGAAGGTATGGAGAGAGTAGAGGGGAGTAGGCTCGGGGTGACAGACCACTGCATCTATAAGCTGTTTTCCTGAAAGCAGAACCCCCACGGGCTGACCCACCCAGAGTCCACCTCCCCTAAATCGTGCTGGAACTTTAGAGTGGGCCTGCAACTAAGGGAGCAACATCTGTCAAAGCCTCCTAGAAACATCCCACCTCCTAGTGCTAGGAAGTAACGTCAAAACAATAAAAAAAACTGGGGCTCAGGGGCAGCTCATGCTACAAAATCAGAAGGCAGCCCCTCTGTGGACTGAATTCCACTCGAGATAAACAGAGCTTGCCACCCTGCCTAACAGAGCTTTGGAGCATGGGAGGATTTATAGTGTGAAGGAGTCAGGACCAAGGAAGCTGCCTGTAGCCCGCAGAGCCCTGCAGAGCTGGTTTCCAGGGGGAAGGTCCCTTTGTACCCTTGGCCCTCCCAAGCGAGCAAACAACTTGTTGCTACTTGTTCTCAGGCCTGGAGTGGGAGTTGAGGAGTCCCTAAAAGCTGCAAACGCCCGTTTCCAGCGGCTGATTCATTTCACATGGCCAGAAGACTCGCATCTAGCATGTCCTAAAGCTATCTGTGAGTCATGAAGAAAGCTGGGAAAGGAATACTTCCACCAACTCCTGCCAAATCCTGTGGACTGTCCCTGCCATACCCTGAAAGCTAAGAGGCTCAGAACCAGCTTCCAGGCAGGGGAGGAGCTCAGAGGAGCCTGGAGGGGGCAAATCTAGTGTTTCATAGTCTCGAATTGCAGAGGTAGCCTGGAGCAGGGGTACCAAACACAGCTGCTTACCTGTCTGCCAATCTCGTGGCCTCCTGAGCCAGACTTTTAAAGCCATTTGGCCCCACAAAGTGCTCTGAGGAATGGATGTTCTATGGGGAAAAAGAAAATCGGTTAAGGTTTTGCATTTGACTCTGGAGCCTCAACAGAAGCGCCAGAAGGATTTCTCACTCGCCACAGAGGAGCCCATACCCTGACACACACCAAAGGCAGTCAACATGAGCACTCATAAAAAGGTGTGCATTGACAAGAACAAAGTAGCTATTCAATTTTGAAAGAAGTCTATGCAAAATATAGATTCATCTAAAAGTATATCTATTTCTCTGACTTGGTAGTGGACACTCGTAATGCTTTGGGGGCAGAAGCAGAAAGGTTGTGATATTGAGGCTAGCCTGGGCTACATAGTAGATCCTGCCTCAAAAAAAAAAAAAACACATATTTGTGTATAAAGGCCAGGGTTGATCTTGGATCTCTTTCTTTTTTACTCTCTATTTTATTTTTTGAGACACTGGGAACATACCATTTGGGTTGGACTGGCTGGCCAGTGAGTCTCTGGGACCCTCCTGTCCCTGCCCCCTTCCCAGCACTGAGGTGACAGTATACCACCACAACTGGCTCTTACTGGGCTCTGGGGACTGAACTCAGGTCTCTACGCCGTCACCACAAACACTTACTTCCTGAGCCATCTTCCCAGATCAGTACACCAAGTTTGGACAATAGTTATTTAGTGGTAATTGGATCATAGGAGGTTTTTATTGATTTTCTACAATAAACATTTTCAGATGGGGGAATCAAAACAATATTGATGTGATTTTTTTTTCATTATACTATCTGATTATCCTTCGATTTCCTTTTTTTATTTAATCCGTTGCTGCTGGTTTTGAATCCAGTTTTCGTACACCTCAAGCTGACCTTAAACGCTAGCGGAGGCTGACCTTGATCTCCTGGTCCTCCTGCCTCCCCCAAACTCAGCCCAATTTCCTGTACTCATCCCTACTCGTTCCTGTTTCTATCAGCCTTGGCGTTTATTTGGTTTGGCTTTGAGCCAGGAGCTCACTGTCTAGAGGAGACTGACCTTGAACTTGCTATTCTCCTGCCTGGGCCTCCTGAGTGCTGGGCTCAGAGGCATTCCTCCCCCTAGGCCCAGTTACACCATAAACGTAAGGGGCTCCATCATATCTCGCTCTCCTATCGCACCCCGAACTACACAGGGAGTTGGTGCTGATCATACAGGCTCCCGTAGTCCACTCTTTCATCCTCAGGCCCAATCAGACTCTTCCCTTCCCACCCCTCTGCTTCCTTCCTTTCTTCTTCCCGCTTTTTACTCACTCGTTAACTCATTTCTTTATCTTTTTTTTTTCTTTTTCTGTATTTAGGCAGCAAACAAATACAACAGCCACATACTGCACTGAGGTTGAGAATACAACTGTGAACCAGACTAAATTCTACAGAAAGGAAAGAGGAAAGGCGGGGTTATGTCTACTGTGAAAGTGTGGCTAGAAAGAAGTCAACTACGGAGCTGTGTGTAATGCAGTTCTGTGGGACATTGCAGGCGGCAAAGGGCACAAGGGAGGGATGGATGGACGGACGGACGGACGGACGGATGGATGGATGGATGGATGGATGGGTGGGTAGATAGATAGATAGATAGATAGATAGATAGATGATAGATAGACAGATAGATAGACAGATAGATGATATGTAGGTATGTAGATAGGTAGGGGGAGAGAGAGAGAGAGAGAGAGAGAGAGGGAGGGGGAGAGAGAGAGAGAGAGAGAGAGAGAGAGAGAGAGAGAGAGAGAGAGAGAGAGAGAGAGAGATATCTGTTACAAAGAAGCTCAGCTACCTGCCAGGTAGATCAAGAAATCTAGGGACAGAGAGTAAGCCAGTGAGACCCGTGAGGCCACCCCCAACATGGCAGCAATGAGTACCCTAACCAGATAAACACAGGGAGTAAACACCCTGACCAGCCAAACATACAGTGTTTTGCAGGGAAGCTTCGCTTTCTGCCAGGCTCAGACGCATCTGAGAGATGAGCCTGCTCGTATCCTGAGCTCGGTTCTGATACTGACTGCCCAGGGCCCGAACCCTGTCCGCGGTCATCTTGAGGTCATCCAGGCGGTTCCGATAGCTGTTCTCTTGGCTCCTTGCCTTGGCCAGCTGGAGACTGAGGGTTCTCTTGGCAGCTGTACACAGAAGAAGAACAAGGCTGTCACAGATGGACTGAGTCAACCCCCAAGGCCGACCGACTGACTTAGAGCTAATGAGAAGAACGCCAGGGATGGATGGTTGTGGCAGTTCTTTCGCCTGTCATTCAGGTACCAGGAGGATGTCCCAGACAGTACTTCCACCCCGGCAAAGGCAGGATGCCGATAGCACAGAGCTGACGGCCACAACAGAGTCTGTGACCGAGCGTCACAGTTCTTCCTAGGGCATGAATCTCTAGCCTCCTAGCTGATAGGCCGTTGGCCTTCCTCACCTTCTGACATCTGGGCTTCTCTCAGAATGTCCCGAAGGGCCTGCTCAGCCTGCTGCAGCCTGCCTTCCAGCTCTCCACTGGGGACTGCGCCGCCGCCACCACCACTCTGAGCCTTCGAAACCAGGGCCTCCAGACCCTGGAGCTGCTGGGTAAACTGGCCCATCTGAAACCACAGAGGAAAGGAATCAGAATAGAGGATGAGGGGCAGAGTTCATCCCCAGAGCTGCAGCAGGGGCCGGCAACTAGACATGATTTGTTATGGTGGTTGAAATTTAGACCCTTTCACTAGACCTACTGGGTGTGGATCCTGGCCCACTACTCTAGCCAGTGACCTTGGCCAGTCATTTTCTTATCAATAAAATGAGGGTAATAAAAAAAATACCATCTGTATGGTTCTTTCTTGCACTGAATGAGTTAGTGTTCATAAGGGCTGAACAGAGCCTGGCATCGGGAAATGTTTAGAAAAGGTTATTGAGGGCTGGAGAGATACAGCTCAGTGTCAGAGTGCTGGCCCAGCAGACATGAGGTTCAGTTCTTACTACTACACCAAGTGAAAATAAAATATATAGTTTTTAGCAAGATGTGGTGGAACACACCTGTAATCCCAGCACTTGGGCTACAGAAGCAAGGGGACCATGAGCTCAAAGTGACATCCTCAGATTCCATAGTGAGGCTAAGGCCAGCCTGGGCTACATGAGACCCTCAGACTAGCTTTCTACAGGCTATTAAATAGCTAAATGTAAACAAACAAATAAACAAAGAGATTAAGGGATGTAATTAAGGGATGCAGAGATGACTCCGCAATAGAGACCGTGTATTGCTTTGGAAGAGGATCTGGGTTCAGTTCCCAATCCCGCATGATGGCTCACAACCATCTGTAACTCCAGTTCTAAAGGATCTGATGCTTTCTTTGGTTCTCTGTGAGCACCAGGCACACATGAGGTATACAGACATACATGCAGGTAATATACCCATATACATTTGAAAAAAAATAATTAAAAAAATTTTAAATCGTTCCCTCTAGAAAATAATTATTAGT